>NC_064627.1:9354898-10686564 GCF_023864275.1 Schistocerca cancellata | reverse complement strand
CTGCGCCTTCCCGCTGCAGACGCGACCTCTTCTGGCCGTACTCGCGCTCCGTACGTCACAAACGCTGCACAGACTCGACACCTGCAATGTGAGCGGGGACTGCTCCGTCCGCCGACGTCCGTCTCTATTCTGCACATCTCGCTAAACCCCGGAGCTGCCTGCGAACGTCCCCGTACGGTGTATTCGGGAATTCCCCGTACCAACTTCTGACACCTGTAGAGAGGAGTGAGTACTAATATTTCGAAAACGAACCCAGAGGATACCGACCGTACGTTTACTACGTCGACACAGTAAGTGGTGATACACTGTCGGGTCGGAGATCGGTATCCCGCTCTAATACGCGAGGTCCCGTCCTCGGTGGTACGGCAGTGTAATTGAGTAAGTGTTTCCGTTTCTGGCGATCTGTAGGCTACTTTGCGAGATTTAATTGTTGGTCCACATCTCGCTGCTTCAGCGTAAAGTACTGTGGCTTACGTTGTGACATACGTTTCTGGGAAGTAATGAAACTACTATTCACGTAAAAAAAACAAAAAACAAAATTACATATATCTAGTCGTAATGGAAGGATAGATTGGACACGGTGAATTGTGATTTCAGTGCACTGAGGAGTATATCCGAATGTAAGTGGTGACAGATTCATTTCGAGAACAGCTGCACAATATGGCAATGCGAGTGTTCAATTGGACCTGCTACAGTATACAAACAGGACGGGCAATACGGCTGTAACAGCACGTCCTCTCATCGGCACCCCTAAGCGTACCCTCGCACGTTCCTCGTCGTTCTATCGACAGCGACGTCGATTACAGTACACGAACCCACGTCGGTGATGTCTTTTCGAGCATTACGTCTGTGGGTGTGCTATTCGTTATCACGTAGTACTCGGTGCCTGTCCTTCGTAACAACTGTTTGACAAAATCTTGGCAGGATGCAGCACCTTCCAGAAGCGCTGATTCGAAGACTTTGTCAGATAATTTCCTAAGGCTGAGGAGAATCGAGACATATAGCCAGTGTGTGTACGTAGCCCCTAACTTCTGTAGGTATACAATAATTTTTTCGGGCACTGTACAGATAACTGCACTGTTTGTGTAAAATGTGTATATATTGTAGTGTAATGTTACTGTGGCTTATTTCTGACATGACCAGAGAAAAAGAGTGTATGTCCTATCGTGACGATTCACCGCAACGATAACCACGGGGATAGGAGAGACATTTTTACGTGGGAAATTATGTGTGCCATACATACTGAGATTCGTACCAGAACCACAGCCGTCAATAGGAGACATTACCTGTACATCGATTGGTGTCAGACTGAAGCAGCAATCGTAATATTTAATTTTTGTTACACTGGTAAATAGGTTCCTGGTTCCCAATATTATTGTGAATCTTGTATGTGTTTGATGATCTGTAGACAACTTTTGCGGGGTTTAACTGCCAGTGAAATATGGCGATGTGTACAAAATAGTTTTTGCCACTGAAAGTGTCATCTGCAGAAAACAACTGCGGACAGTGCCCCCATACTGGCAGCAGCAGCAGTTTGGCGGGTAAATTCAGGGACAGACGGGCTGTCCGGTTAGGATTCCTAGGAAGAATGCACCCTGTGCTATTCTGGGAAGCATTGGAACATCTCTCTCGGCACTGGAACCGCACCGCAGCAATGCATCATCGTGCCAGCAAAGGTGCCCTGGTGAACACATATTTCGACAGGAATTTCGCGGGCGTCATGTACGAAAGAGATGCCACTGCCTCCTGTTTATGGGACCCGAACGGACACCTATGCAGAGTCGGCGGCGTTGGTGTCAGGCGTCGATTGGCGGGATGTGTTTTTTATTAGCGATCTCTTGTTTAAACAATATTCCATCGATTTCACCGACCAATAGGATGCTGCAAATTGAAAAGAAACTACCGCATACATGAGAAGAATATTGAATTAATTAATTTGCATAAATTTTTTATATGAAAGTGGTGTTAGCAGTACAAAAGTTTAGGGTAGGGTGTGCGTAAGTGGGTGACATGGAGCAGAACAGGATGTTTACTGCAGAACACTACGTAAATTTTCATAATTTTTATGTAAAACGCAATGAATAGTTTAAGGGGGTGGGTGACAAAGAAGAATGCACGAGAAATGGCATTCAAAAGCATGTAGAATTCGAAAAGTGTACCAGGAAATGGTGGGAGGACATAACTAATTACTTGATTTGGTATCACAGGCGGTACAATAGTTTAAGGAAATGGGGGTAACGCGGAAAACCACTTAATAGAACTATAGGTTAAGTGCCGACAAGGGGCCGAACATTAGGTTATGCAACATGTTTGCCCCATGTAATTACTTCTTACAAGACCGTTTCCAAACAGCAGAGAATGATTAGCAAGAGAAATTCAGCTCCCACAAACAGATTTTTTTTTATAAATAAACAATATACCTTTGAATTTCCTGTTATGAGATCATCAATCTGCACCGATTTCATATATTCCGTACATGGCAATCGATTTCTGGACAAATTCTTTAACTAAATAAATAAACTATATTCCATTCACTGCCATAAATAAGTACATAATATTCTATAGACTGCCTAAAGTGTTTAAACAATATTACACACACTGCAACCGAATTCCCTCCAAACGACCGATCAACTGAGTCTCTTTCCTGCCAATTTATGGGAGACAGTATGGGAGGAGAGGGGGTTTACCATAGGGGGAGATGTTAATTAATTGATCTATTTAATTAAGTAGTGAATCAAAGGGTGAGTGGGGCTATCCAATAACTCAGAACTGAAAGTTCACCTGTAGCAGTGAGGTGAGAGGTTTCCTGAGGGGGCACGGGAGCAATACATTAAGTGCTTCTCAATGAAAAGGAAGGATCCTTTTAGCAGAACAATAGGTTAAGGACCTGTCAATCGAAGGATAACAATAGGTTAAGTACGTGCCAAACAAAAGAGAACAATAGGTTTGGCCCTGAGTGCATACCTGCCCCTGATGTAGGCAATCCTAACTAACAAAATGGACTGGTGCCCCCCTTGTCCCCCTACTGATACATGTACAACTGTTAGGTTACAATAGGGAAGAAAACAGTAGGAAACATTCATTTATCAGATAAACACATTTTTTTATATAACACATAAAGCAATATATGTTTACATTGCTCCGAAACAAAAAAGAACCCAGCATATTATTAGTACAAAAAAAGGCTGTGAGCACTATGGGACTTAACATCTGAGGTCATCAGTCCCCTAGAACCTAGAAATACTTAAACCTAACTAGCCTAAGGATATCACACACATCCATGCCCGAGGCAGGATTCGAACCTGCGACCGTAGCGGTCGCGCGGTTCCAGACTGTAGCGCCTAGAACCGCTCGGCCACTCCGGCCGGCTACTATTAGTACAGAACAGTACTCGTCCAGTACAACGGCGCTATATGTGGCAACGACAAACGTTATCACATACACTGTACCTACGAAGTGTGTTCTGGTGCACACTGTCCAGCCCACCCGGTCTCTCTTCAGTTTCTAGTGCAGTGGGCAGACATCGTACAAGTGGATCTTCTTCTGTCTGTATAGGAATCTCTTAAATCAAACTTAAGTGAGATCGGCTAATCGTCTTACGTTCTACACGTCATCCTGTCTACCCTACTGCGTACCAGGATAAGCAACTCTGGGACTCTTCTCTGTCCCTGAGCAGACGTGGACGCATTACACATCTGATCTGAAACTGTCGTAAAATGGAAACGGTACGTCACCGGACACGGGTTCGTGTTCAATATACTATGTACTCACTTCGCTCTACAAGTCCTAGAAGTTTGTAATAGGAACTTCTGAACATCTTATTGTTGTTATTGTTGTTGTGGTCTTCAGTCCTGAGACTCGTTTGATGCAGCTTTCCATGCTACTCTATCCTGTGCAAGCTTCTTCATCTCCCAGTACTTACTGCAACCTACATCCTTCTGAATCTGTTTAGTGTATTGATCTCTTGGTCTCCCTCTAGGATTTTTACCGTCCACGCTGCCCTCCGATACTAAATTGGTAATCCCTTCATGCCTCAGAACATGTCCCACCAACCGATCCCTTCGTCTAGTCAAGTTGTGCCACAAACTTCTCTTCTCCCCAATCCTATTCAATACTTCCTCATTAGTTATGTGATCTACCCATCTAATCTTCAGCATTCTTCTGTAGCACCACATTTCGGAAGCTTCTATTCTCTTCTTGTCCAAACTAGTTATCGTCCATGTTTCACTTCCATACATGGCTACACTCCATACAAATACTTTCAGAAACGACTTTCTGACACTTAAATCAATACTCGATGTTAACAAATTTCTCTTCTTCAGAAACGCTTTCCTTGCCATTGCCAGTCTACATTTTAACTCTACTTCGACCATCATCAGTTATTTTGCTCCCCAAATAGCAAAACTCCTTTAGTACTTTAAGTGTCTCATTTCCTAATCTAATTCCCTCAGCATCACCCGACTTAATTCGACTACATTCCATTATCTTCGTTTTGCTTTTGTTGATGTTCATCTTATACCCTCCTTTCAAGACACTGTCCATTCCGTTCAACTGCTCTTCCAGGTCCTTTGATGTCTCTGACAGAATTACAATGTCATCAGCGAACCTCAAAGTTTTTATTTCTTCTACATGGATTGTAATACCTACTCCGAATTTTTCTTTTGTTTCCTTCACTGCTTGCTCAATATACAGATTGAATAGCATCGGGGAGAGGCTACAACTCTGTCTCACTCCCTTCCCAACCACTGCTTCCCTTTCATGCCCCTCGACTCTTATAACTGCCATCTGGTTTCTGTACAAATTGTAAATAGCCTTTCGCTCCCTGTGTTTTACCCCTGCCACCTTCAGAATTTGAAATAGAGTATTGCAGTCAAAATTGTCAAAAGCTTTTTATAAGTCTACAAATGCTAGAAACGTAGGTTTGCCTTTCCTTAATCTAGCTTCTAAGATAAGTCGTAGGGTCATAAATGAATTAAGCGCTCCGCATTTCCCAAGTTTTTCATGTACACAATGTGAAAAAGAACTGCACACTCAAAGTTCTACAGTATTTACACGAGAAAAAACGAACATTGTTTTATCTGATAAAAATATCACAGGTGCACCATTTTCCGGCTAGAGGTCCACTGTTGTAAATGGGTGACTTTGCAGCAACATTTCAAAAAATCTAAATCAATGTTCATCACGCGGCAGTTTGGACACCGTTGTCGAACGTGAATTGCGTCAGAACTTCGGTGAACCCCAAGCGGGGAAGCGACGCACGTGTGACGTTTTAGTCTCTCTTTCTATCTCATCTAAACACTCTGAATTACTGTGTGCGCGGCTGTGTTGACACCGTGTGTGTGGCCGCTGGCTGCGCGGCTGAAGCAGGTGACACGAGGCAGCCGCTGCCCTTCTCTCACTCTGTCCTTGTGTATTTACTGCCAATGTTACGAATAATTTACAATTTAGTATTCCAGCGGACGCCCAAGTGTAAAAAAGACATAAGGATGGGTCGACGGATTTTTGTTTGGATTGGGCGACATCTCGGTCATTACCACCACTACTATCCATCTACCGTGCTGGTATCGTTGGACAATATTACACGATTCAGACGTACAAGTGCAGGTCCACATGCAGCTGGTAAACAGTATATGAAGACTACGCGTTGTGTAAACATCTTATAAAAATTTAAAAAAAAAGTGCAAAGAAAAATCTAAAATATATTCATCATTTATGGGTGTGTATTAGTCTGACACACTTAAAGACATAAAAGTATTGCAATTGTTGGTAAGTGAGTAAGAGTCCACATAAGATGCAAACCTTTAAACGTTATTGCACAGGTAGAAACAGGTGGTAAGCACATGCCGCCTCTCTTTTCTGTGTGTAATTCAATTAGCCGATACATGCCGCACACAAACCGACACGACACAAGCACAGCCGTCCACTATCTGTTGTAGTGGGGCGGCGTTTACTGATCGCTTTACAACGCTACCTATCTCGGAGAGCATTGCTTGTATGCGAAGACGTCGGTTCGGCTCTTGTCACTAGTTTCACGGAGCAGGGCTCGCAGCCGTGTAGGAGCACAGGGAACGACAACGATTCTACCGAGCGCCTCTTCCTCGTTTTGGATATTGCTCGTTTCTGCCACATCTTAAGTGATTTTAACCGTCCCATCCCGGCTCTGCGAAACACGATCGTCGTTTTGTTTCTTTATCGCTCTCTTCTGTGTAACTCACGAACGATCGCAGGTACACAGAACCGCTCACCGCCTCCAGATGCTGTAAGCATCCTACAACGTGGATTTGTTCCACAACTCGGCGATTAACAACTACTTGCTTTTTTTTTATTTCCGTCACGTTTATCTCTAGACCGAAACATAAAAAGTGTGGAGAGCAGATCACTAAGCATCTACTCGCATTACTAAATGAACGACCGCCGCCGTGTTACCGGGGCGCAGTGCACAGAGCGAGGGCCGGACAAGAAAGGAGACGGCACGTTTCCCACTAGCACCACCACCTAGTCGTATTCTCACCGATCACTAACACACCGGTATGCTCAAAATGTGATTCTTCGACTCTTTTATGCTCGAGAGGTAGTGACGGATTTGTTTTTGCGGTACCTCAGTCATCGCCGAAAGTGAATGGTGCTTCCTGAAAACGCTACAATTCAGGAAGACCTGGAGTGGATGGACCAAGTGGAGACTGGCAGTTGAGATATAGGCGGTAACGTCCGTTATAGTTTGATTACACGACTGTCGAATAATTAGTGGAAAAAGTCACACGTGTTAAATACTTACCAGTAAGCGTACAGAGCGATTTAAAGTGGGACGATCGCAAAAAATCGCTGCCAGCGAGAGCAGGTATAGTCAATGGCAGCCGCTATAAGACGTTCTGGGTCAGTGTACGGTCTACTGTCAGAATTCAGAGTGTACGTTCCGCTACCCACATCTCGCGGCGAGTCCGAAGAGGTAAAGCTGTAGAGATGTGAGCCAGCACTGGCCATCTGAGGGCCGTTGCTTTCCACGATCGTACAAGAGTTAACGATCTGCTCGTCACGAGTCACCGACAGAATCAGCAAAAAGAACCGAAGACGTCGCATCATTCTTCACCGACGCAGTGCGAGCTGTCGAGAGTACGTAAAACAATTTTTTGACGGAGATAAATGTGGAATTAACGTATCGTCGCTCCTACCACGGCACTTGCTGCCTGACGATTTCATTTTGTTCCCTAGACATACTGAGTTCGTGGCGACTTTGATCGACCCGTTAGGCTGACGAATGTTTCTAAAATCAGTTTTTAAAGACCCTCCCACCATCAGAGCGGAGAAAATGTTACCTGCACGAACTTCCGTGTGTCTAATTTTATCGATTGTCTTCGTAAGAGGTCGGAAAATTAAAAACGTCCACTCGTCGCAGCAGTGGCCGCTACCGCTCACGCTCACTGCAAACACAGGCGCGACGCGACGGCTGCCACGCGTGTTCACGTCACCCCGTAGAGGGCGAGCCATTCGGCGAGCTTTCCACAGAGCGGTCAGCACACGCACCGCAGCTCAAACGGCGCCGGATGCGCGGCGGCGAAGCACAACGCGCGCGCCAGTCGGCCCGTCCGATTCTGGGAAGAGAGTGTGACGGAGTGTGTGGCAGGGGGCAGGGGGCAGCCGGCCTCTCCCACTCGGCGCCCGCCAACTGCCGAGTGTGACTCAGCTGCTTCCAGCAGGTCACTTCTGGTTCTGGAGAAACGTACAAACACGCCACCCAAAACTCACAATACGTGTACATTTGCAGCATTCGTAGATCGAGAGAAAGCTTTTCCCAATGTTAACTGGAATAAAATCTTTGAAATTCTTAAAGCAGCAGAAATCTATCAGAGCGAGGTTATTCGCAGCTGGTACACAAACCACACTGTACTTACAAGGGCATCGAAGGGAAACACGTGTGACACGGTTGTAGACTACCCTCCCCCCTCCAGCCACATGTTACTTAACGGCATTGATCAGTCAGTAAAGGAAGGCAAATAATAAAAACAGTGAGTGATCCTTCAGTCTCTCACAGCTTTTGCAAGCAGGTAATTATTTGGTCTTTAGACGATGTTTCTACAAATTCCCTAGTTGTCTTCGTCACGTGTCGAGCCCAGATTTCATCGCTCGCTATTCGGAGTCCAGTCAAGTTCCCTTCAGTTGAAACTTCCGGGCTGAGAGGCCGTGTTCGATGTATAAAATTTCCACCTGACGTTTCGTCTCCATCTGCGGGAGACATCTTCTGAGGTGGTCCGGCTACTGCCACTGAGGCTGCAGGTACTCTCGCATTTACAGAGCGCACAGAGGGCACCACGTGATGCCGACGGTAAGCCTATCTTTAGAAGGCGTCATCATTCTCGATTAAGAGTAATCGATTGTCATTCTGCTGGCGCAACGTCGACATCCATATTTTGTCCAACTTTAAAACTTCCTCTTTTCTATTAAAATTGGCCGGCCGGTGTGGCCGTGCGGTTCTAGGCGCTTCAGTCTGGAACCGCGTGACCGCTACCGTCGCAGGTTCGAATCCTGCCTCGGGCATGGATGTGTGTGATGTCCTTAGGTTAGTTAGGTTTAACTACTTATAAGTTCTAGGGGACTGATGACCACAGATGTTAAGTCCCATAGTGCTTAGAGCCATTTGAACCATTTCAAAATTCAGTATTTTAAACATAGCTGCGCAACAGCAACGGTTCCACGTAATAAGACTAAAAACAGCCGACCTAGTTGCAATGGATAGAGAAATCTTTACCTAGGTTTCGACAGATTGAAATCTGTCGAAACCTAGGTAAAGATTTCTTTATCCATTGCAACTGGTCGGCTGTTTTTAGTCTTATTACATTTTAAAATTGTTATGGCGTTTGTGAATTTCTATTTAGTGAAGATAATAACCGAGTACGAACTGTCTGTTGACCGTCTACAATCGCCTGAAGCTGTAGCTGCTTTTGGAGAAAAAAAGAATAGAAAATGCGTTTGATGATCAGCTGAGAAATGAAATATCTCTACACCATCGAAACGTAAAGCAGAACAGCGACACTCTTAAAACGCTTATTAATGTGTGTGTTTTCTGGGAAAACAAGAGCTGACCTGTCGCTGACACGATGCAACAACAACGTCTGTTAATCGAGAAAGTTAATTACATTTGTTGAACTAAACTGCAGAATGTGATCCTCGTTTGGCGGAGCACATACAAATATCTCCTGTGTTTACAGGAATTTCTAATCGAATTCCAAATGATTTAATACAAGCTACGGGTTCAACTGTTTCATCACCTATAAAGCGGGAAATTGTGGGTGTTTGTTTTGTAGCCGTCGCAGCTGACGGCACCTGAGCAGTATTGGGACAACGTATGTATCGGGTCATTCTGCATTGTTGCCAGATGTATCCAAGATGGGGGCGATGACGTCACCCGAGATGGCGTCGTGTAGACTTGGCAACATCGCACGATGCCATCCGAGATGGTGGCCGTTATGTCATTCAAGATGGCCGATTTTGGCGGGAAAGTGCCACATCCGCCTCACCCGGAAAAATGGCGCGAAGTTCAAATTCCGACACAATAATGCACCACACTTGGATTATCTCTACTGAGCAAAGAAAATGGCTGGAAGAAAGGTCACTCGGGCTAACCTAAGTCACCCGACCGACACATCCTCCTACGAACTGGCGCCAAGTTTGAATTCCGACAGAATAATGCGACACAGTTATCTCTACTAAGCAAAGAAAATTCCTGGGAGATATCTCACTAGCCTAAGTCAACCGACCGCCACTTCATGCTACGAACTTGCGCCAAGTTTGAATTTTGGTGGGAAGATAGATCACTCGGGGTTCGCTGCTGGTGCGAAAGAAAGGACACTTGTACTAACCTCACTCGACTCCTCCACCTAAGGATTCGTCGGAAGAAAGGACTTGTCTCTATTAATTAACCATTCTCATGCAGGTGTGTTCGCTACTGCGTCTGGACTCCAAATAGCTTAGTTCAGTTCGTCGCCGCAAGATGGCGCTACCGTGACGTCAGGTGATGACGAAAGTAACGTTCTTCGAGATGGCTGCATACGCTTTCTTCTCCATGTGCTCTAGGACACACACGGCCACTGCACGGTCCCGAGATCGTCTGCTCTCTCTCTCTCTCTTCATAACTGCACACGTGTCGCGCCAGCAGCGCGCAAGCACGCGACCCCTGACGCCACAGCCTCCAGCCTGCACCTTCATACTCGTGCCGGAGATAGTCTTCTGTAAATATCCTAACTAAAGTAATATCCATATCGCTCATCTAACATATCAATTACCTAAGTACTTCATTCCATTCCAGTTTTAATGTACCACTTCGATATTCAATGAACAAACGAGACATTTCACATTTTCCCACTAGGGGTGCAGTGTTCCTTCATGACTTAGCACAGCCCACCCCTAGAATGCTGCTATCCTGTTGGCTACTCCAATAGCCACTTGACTCTCCGCCATTGAACCTACATAAAGCAAACCATAACCCAACTCACCCTCAGTCGGTTCAGAACGTGTGTGCGTCGTCGTCGTCGGTCTACTTTCGTTCAATATGAAGTGTACAGGCAGCGCCAGCCAGCAGCAGTGGCAGCAGCAGCAAACGATGTTCAATTACCTGGTAAGTACATTTTCAGTGTTGCCATATCTGCATCCGTTAACTCAGTGTATGTGTGTTATATCTGTTTTGAACTGTATTCTATAAAGAATGCTTCGTCGTTTAACAGATTTTGTGTGTGTTCCCTGTCTCTATGTTATATCTGTTTCGGATTGCTAGGTCTTTTAACAGGTTATAAGTGTTTCTGTGTCTGTGTGTTCTGTGTTTCTATGTGATATCTGTTTTGGACCACTCTATATGCAGATCGCTAGGTCTTTTAATGGATTGTATTTGTTTGTGTCTCTATGCTATATCTGTTTTCGATCACTGACTACTGTACCCTTTAAGTTATTGCACTTATTCTACAGAGATTTTCTTCCATACTCGATGTTATATTCGGCCTTTTTCTGTACAACATTCCACAAATGCTGGAAGAGTTTGATCAGCAGCTAGAGTTCGAGATGGCTCAAGCACAGCTCGAATGTAAGTACAATCGTAATAAAAACGTAGTTCTTAGATGAAACAATTTCCTCTAATATATAATCGTTTTCCAACTGTCTAGATTGAGCTTTCTTAGACATATTCTTTTCTTTTCCTTGTAGATGACGACATTCCACACATAGGAAGGGATGAACCGAGGACGGCATGCGAGGCGGGCGTGAAATGGCGGCCGCTGCAGAAAGCCGTTGCATTATGGAGCTCGACGTGCCCGAGTGGCTGGGAGACCTGACTGAATTGCTCAAACCGTGGAGCCAGAGCACAGCAGGTGAACAGTTTTGAACGTTATCATTACAGCAAATAATTACCATTATTTAGTCTTATTATTATTATTATAACATTTATTGCTCCTTTAAATCTACAACACTAAATTCATATTTTTCTTATTTGTGTTACAGGTATACCACACGGCATACGCCATATGTCTAGAGCGGTGGTTTCGGCGACAGGAATCAGACATGCTCCGCCTCGTGCAGCCCCCATCAGAGCAGCGCGAGAGACACAAGAGGCCGCACCAGCCACACCCTCTGGCGCCCGCGGGCAACGCAGTCGGCAGCAGAGCAAGGACAGCAGGACCGACAGCCTGCCGGGGCCTCGCACCCCAGGGAGCAATCATCGCCTCCACCTCCCCCTCAGGCATTTCACCCCCACCGCCAACGCAAGGTTCGTGTGCCTGCCCGCATACCCCTCCCTCCAGATGACGCACCATCGTCAGCCCCATCGTCGACCGGCTGGACCCCTAGTTGTAATAGTGATTATCCTGTGGCTAGTGGTAGAGTTCTCCCCTGTCCCTTTGATACTGAATTGGATCAGAACAATCGCGTAATGACCTCCCTAGAATACTCAGCAGTTGCTAGGGCTTTTGAGGGCGCATCTCTTTCACCGGGATTGAGAATCCGGGAGGGAGGTACCGCGACCCTGTCCAGTTTTTAGAGGCGTGCCTCCCTGTCTTGGAGACAGTCTTCAAAGTCCTAGAGGATCCGAGGATTTAACGCCATTAACTGCAGTGCAATATTATGCTGCGAGTTGAGTCACCCGCCTAAACATCGAGGTGACGCAGAGACAACGAATCTGCACTATATATGGGGTGATAATGACGTTATTTCTCGGAGCACGTGCATTGCTGAGTGGTATCGAGAATCCACCTCGAGTGCTATTATGGCCCGATTTTCCGAGACGGAAGTGCGCGCGTCCGCTAAAGCTCTCAGCTGTATGCCACACCTCGACATCCATATACGTGTCTATGAACCAATAAATGGAGGGTCCAGTTATATTAAACACCCTAAGGAAATTGAGAACAAGCGGGCTCGCATTTATGTCCAAAATAGAAAACATCAAGCTTATGTTTATCCATTACGGATATTTTAGAACCGTGACTGTATATTAATGTAAATAAGATATACACAACTGCAATCAGTCACTTTTTTCAATAATAATGCTTTATTACATTAACCGGTTTTCGAACCCTTTCAGGTTCATCTTCAGATGATTTCGGGAGGATCCGGGAAGTTACATCATTACTGGTAGCAGCATAATGCTGGGTGCTGGTTCTATGGCAGAAAGATGGGTCACACTTTAATGTATCGCCATGACTATAGCTTATCTGTCGATATGAATGTAAATTTAGTTTTTACTTACTCCGACAGTATAGGCGCCTTTTTTCGTATCTGTCTGCCTCCATTTTGATGTCCAGAACACTTTCACACGAACTATATTAGTTCACACTTTAACAGTGACACTTTACCAGCATCCAGCATGCGCTTTTGGCATGTCCAGGCAGTTAAAAAGTCAGTGATGTTAAGACATATTAAAACTCTGACGGTGTAGAGTTCCCCGTCAAGATCCAGGACATAGCTAAATTTGAGGTGCAGAATACCGGAATATCGGTTCACGTTTATGGCCTGGAGAAGAAGAAGAGTAACGACAAGCCAGCTGAGCACGACAAGCACAGCGTCGTCGGCCCCCTCCCTTTCTCAAAATTGGCAGCTGAGCGGGAGCTGCTCTTCTCTGAAGGTGATAATTACCACTGTGTCTGGATCAGAGACAAGTCCCATCTCCTTTGTTCCCCGTTAAGTATAAAGCGATGTAAACAGCATATTTGTTTATGGTGTCTGTACCTTCATCTCAAGAGTTATTAGTGATACATCTATTAGATTGTGCTTCCAAGGACCCGGTACATGTCATTATGCCCACAGAGGAAAGGAACTTCATTAAATTTCAAACTGCTCACCACCAGCAGCGATGTCCTTTTGTTGTGTATGCCGACTTTGAATGCCTTTTGGCCCATATTACTCATTGTGAAGCGAATCCCTTAGCCTCACATACGACTTTCACACAAAAATACGTACCTTATGGGGCAGCATTCCAAGTTGTATGTGGATATGATTCTAAACTTAACCGCTACGAGTCTTATGTAGGGGATGATCCTGCACTTTGGCTCCTCACTGAGCTCGAAAAACTTTCATGGGAAGTTGATAAGCTCTACAGCACCAACATTCCAATGACCAAATCAAAGGAAGATGATGAATTGTACGGAAAGGCGGTTAATTGTCATATTTGTGGGCTATCCTTAGAGAGAAAAGCGGAAACTCCTCGTAGAGACCACTGTCATCTTACGGGTAAGTTCCGCAGTGAAGCTCACAACACATGAAATTTGAAGTACCAGTTACCTAGACATATACCAGTCTTTTTTCATAATTTGAATGCGTATAACGCTCATATTCTCGTTGAGCACTTGTCTAATTTCGGTATGAAGAAAGATCAGGTCAGTGTCCTCCCTGAAAGTGTTGAGAAGTACATTTCTTTCTCAAAACAAATGATGCCAAAAATTACGCTCCGCTTCCTTGACTCTTTACACTTTATGCAGACTTCACTCCAGAAATGGGTTCCAACTCTACTTTAGAATGATATGCATACCACTCGATCTGCATTTCCCGATGAGGAAAAGTTCCAACTTGTGACTAGGAAAAGAGTATTCCCATACGAGTATGTTGATAGTAGAGCAATACTCAATGAAACCAGGCTTCCCGACATATATGCATTAACCAGTACTCTCACAGGCGATGCCATAACTACAGCAGATTATTAGTATGCCGTGAATGTCTGGCAGAAATTCAACATCCCCAATGTGAGGGAGTATGCAAGATTATAATTGGACACGGACGTGCGTTTGCTTGCAGATATTTTCGAAAAGTTCCGGAGTGTATGTATGACCACGTACTCTCTGGACCCTGCTTTTTATTACACAGCACCTGGGTTGTCCTGGGATGCTATACTCAAAAAAATGGGGCGCAGCATTGAACTTTTGACTGATGCTGCAACGCTTCTATTTTTTGAGCGAGGGATCCGTGGGGGACTTTGTCAATGTGTTCACAGGCACCCATGGATGGATGTCGAGTTCAACGCATCCCTTGATTCTGGTTACTTATACAGGCACGCCATGATGCAACCACTGCCGGTTGGTTGGTTTCGATGGGTGCCCGAAAACGAATTGAACAAATAGTGGTTCTTGTGCCCGGTTCTGATGTAGGGTAAGTGCCGTTGTGTCCAGAGCAACAAATTCCACGAAGAAGCACCATCCCTAAACTGCTGGCTACTGTTGCAGATAAGCAGAGGTACATTATTCATTATCATAGCCTCCAGCAGTGCTTCAGATTAGGGTTGAAGCTTGTCAGAAGAACCTGGGCAATCTCCTTCAAGCAGTCCCCCTGGTTGACAGAGTATATTGAAGAGGGCGGTCACGAGTAATGATTTTGGAAAAGACTTCTATAAATTAATGACTAATTCCATTTTCGGGAAAACTATCCAGAATGTACGAAATGAAAGCGATATTTTGATTAGAACCGAATGGGAAGGGCGTTATGGCCTGAGAAAGTGTATAGCCAGGCCAAATTTTAAGCATGCCATCATCTTCAATGAAAACTTTATTGCTTTGGAGATGCCGAATACTGCAGTAGAGTTTATGAAGCCTACCTATTTGCGGATGTGCATACTGGATATCTCCAAATTCTACATGTACCGATTCCACTATGAGTTTGCGAAACCACATTTCGTAGAACCAAAGCTACTTTGTATGGATACAGACAGCTTTATCTACTGGATCAAGAAATGCGATCCATATGAAGTAATTAGGTGCAATGGTAAAGAATTCGACACGTCTTCTTATGGGGCCGATAATCCTTACGGTATTGTTCCTCAGAACAAGGAGGTTATCGGTCTCATGAAAGACGAGTCGAATGGTTTACCTATTGTAGAGTTTGTGGGATTGCTGTCCAAAATGTATGCATATTGTACAACAGACGGGGGCGCTCAGAGGTGGGCAAAGGGTGTTATATGCGTGGCATCTCGTGCTCTTACGGTTGACGACTATTTGCAATGCCTGTATGGTCGCAGTGTTCAAGGTTCTCACCCACACATGATTCAGCAAACTAGCATTCGATCACGAGGTCACGAGGTATACACTGTGCTGCAGTCTAAAGTCGGATTGTCTCCTCATGATCATAAAAGAGTCATTTGTGAGAATGGGGTGGAATCCCTCCCATACTCACACTATTTACTTGAAACGAAAGTATGGGTGGGAGACTCTGGTTGATTGATAGAGAGAGAATGAGCGTGTGAAAGCGGTGATGGGGGGTTCTGCATCGAATAGTATGTCCCTTTTATCATAGTGTAAATATTGGATGAGTGTGTTGTGTGGTATGTATCAGCCTGTGTGCTTCCGTGTATGTCTGAGTGTGCGAATGAGTGCGGGGGTCTGTGTTAAGTGTATGTCTCTGTAAATATATATTCATTATTTTGCCAAAGAAAAAAAGAAAATGATAAAAACGAAAAAACTCTTAAAACTCAAAAATTATTTAGAAAAGTCTATTTATGTAAATATTTTTCATCCTTATTACTACTTAACATATCAAGAAAAAACAAAGTTTTCGCACTTGATATGTGCTTGTGTGTGAGTGGTTATAGAATAGATTTTAGTTTGTAAGTTTCACCTACCGCTAGCCATCCAGTCAGAACTAGTTTTAACTATGTGAGTTCCATCCAATTAAATTGTTTTTATTTATGTTCACTTGCTTGTGGTAGTGCAAATTGTTTAGAGCCGTTCCATTCAATTAAATTGTTTATATTTATGTTTACTTGCTTGTGGTAGTGCAAAATGTTTAGAGCCATCGACTCCAAAGAAATATATGTTCACTCGCTTGTGGTAGTGGAAAATGTTTAGAGCCACTTACTTCAAAGAAATACATGTTTACTTACTTGTGGCAGTGGAAAATATTAAAGCGACTTACTTCAAAGAAATATACGTTCAATTAGTTGTGGTAGTGGAAAATGTTTAGAGCCAACCACCTCAAAGAAATACGTTCGCCTTTACCCAAAAGTCTTTTATTTTTCGGGCGGAACTTCACTAGTGATAGTATTTACCGTGTAAGATAGTGTAATTAGCTTGTACCAGCAGTACCTTTGCATTAGTTGTAAACTCATGTATAACGTAAATTTCAATCATTTATCTGAGCAGAATGTTGATATTTTTGTCAAAAAAAAAAATCCAATTCTGAATAATGTATCTATAAACTCGTGTAATGTGAAATCTGAATCACGTATCTGCAAAGAGCAGAAGGTTGATATTTTTCGTCAAAAATGTAAATATCAATCGTCTATCTGTAATCTGATATAATGTAAAATCTGATTGACATATGTTTAAAATGATATTTCGCAAACACTATTAAAAGTCGGAATTTATTAATAAATTCACCTATTTTATTGTAAAAATGTCGAATGTTGTTATTTCAACCCTCAATTATCATCCTTTTTATTAAAACGTGATAAATATATTTGTGTACAATGGGCCGTCACATCCACATGCCTATAAGGTATGTTGCTTTAAAAAACTGTTTCCGCGAGAGTTGTAGACGGCACGCGCTGTGCTGTGGCGCGCACTGCCCCTCAGTGCTCACTTCCAGCGGCTGAGGAGGAATCGCAGGTAGCGTTACTCATCATGTGAAACCGCGTCCAAAGGCTGTGGTGTGTGTCTCAGACAGTTCCAGTGGAATGCGCTTCAGGTACAGTATTGCTGATAAACTTACTTGCTACAGACGTGAGTGTCAAAGAAAAAAAGAAAATAGAATACAAGCATTGTTACGGAAGAAAAAAAATTATTTATTTCTCATCCAATTTAAAAGCAATTTTACACTCTCATGTGCAGAGACAATAGCACCTTTTTGATAAATGCTCTTTAGTCGATGAATAGATGGACAGCCGTAAAATTCCAGGTCTTGAATTGAAACAAATTAAATATTCGTGGAACCCAGGAGATTTTGTCGTTTCCCTTCACGTAGACTACGTTGTCCATGTGACTGAATAATTTAAGCACAGTCACCATATCTTTATAGGGTATGCCAGGATTATCCCAGTGAATTCCATGGTAGAAATGAGCTAACTACTTTGCACTCTTCCTCGTCTTAGCGCACATCACTTGCTTGAAGGGTCTCGGTGATGAGACATTTGCAGCGTATGTCTCTATTATTCCAGCATCTTGTCTGTACGCTACAAATGCAACGTCTTTAAATACGAACTGTCTACACTCCCCGTCAGAGAATCCTTGAGCGCCCCCAATGACGTTCACTTGGTGACATGCCATCGTCAAATGATCTATGTGCGGGGCAGTACGTATTCATTTATACAGCTCGCTGCACAACACCTGTGAGCGGACACTAGTTAATTACACGATCGTGCAGAACTAAAGCATTCATGGCAGTGTGTTCTGGGAAATTGGTTGATGATTGAAATTCAGTTCGCACATCTATAGGCCCAGACTTAATTACCTCATTCTGTTTAGAGCAGTCTATTACAATGATCGGTGAAAGCTCTTTGAATTTACGTGGACCGAGTAGACACCCCCTCCCTCTCCTTCAGCAGTTTCGTAGTAAGAAGGGCGAAACCTTGCATACATGTCATACGCCAGCCTGTATACATTTTGATTCCACTGCAGATGTAGATTGTCATATGGGTAGAATTCTGAATTGAGGTAGGCTTTGGCATTAGATTACTTGCAGTTATCGAACGCGGTGTAATCATGTACCGTATTACCTCTTCTATCAGTCTGAAACGCAAGTATGATGAATCTTGGTGTCTCAAGATGGCTGGATGTTTTAATAGCCCGTGTTTGTCTGCTCGCCGTCAGTAACACTGGGTACTCGAAGATCTTCCACGAGCGAAATGTCAGTGAGAGAAATGTACCTAAATTCAGGACGTTTAAAAGCTACAAACGCTCCTCGTCAGATACACTGATGTGAGGCATTTTCCGTATCATCTTGCTGATTGTAATCGTATTCTCCTCTTGAGCTCAATGAATGTATGAGTTACTGTCCGTCGCACTCCGCACCAGAATGACTTCTTGTTTACCATTCATAAATGTCCTAAAAGTATCCCATAAACATTTTTAGAGGTATGCATGCAGTAAATGGCTTGTACTCTTCAACTGCTCTGTCCTTTGGTTCGTCTATGAATCATCCTGCATTTTCTAAGCTATGCAAATCTGCTGGTGATGACGAGATATGTGTTTTAAGAGTTGATGTTATGCCTACATTGCGTATACGGTCGATCTCAGAGCCATTGAGTTCAGAGCGTATCTCTTGGAAGAGAAATGCTAAAGTGTTACGTGTCAGTTTGGATCCCACTGTATCGCTGCCGTCAGTTTTCTTGAATGACCCTTCCAGATATATGAAACACTTGCATGGAAGCGTGAGTGCGTCTTGGTGCTGTATGACAATCCTGATTTCATCGTTCTTGTTAAACATGGTTGAAGAGTAAGGTTTATGAGAGAAGTATTCCTGACGTATAACTCTCTCATCATACTCTACTGGGCTGGTTATATTGAGTGAGGACGTCATTGCACGGGTTCAGACCAGCTGATTTAAGAAACTTGTAGTTCGCAGGTGTTATCACTTTGCTTTTCGGTAGCGAAGTGGTGCGCTTTGGAATGCGCGCACTTGCTTTATACCGTACGCCCATCCTGTTTTAGGTGTAATAGTACAATCATTTCCTCACCACGAAAGTCAACAAGTTGATTATTCTGGTCCACAATAGGCAGCTCCAAATAGTCCAACGTCTGAGCTGTCACTGGATGATATATTGCATTGGCAGGGGTCTCAGCAATCTTATACCCCGTTGCAACTGAAGGGAGCCGACAGCAGTGGCCGAGCAGTCCTAGGCGCTTCAGTCTGGAACCGCGCGACCACTACGGTCGCAGGTTCGAATCCTGCCTCGCGCATGGATGTATGTGATGTCCTTAGGTTACTGAGGTTTGATTAGTTCTAAGTCTAGGGGACTGATGACCTCAGATGTTGAGTCCCATAGTGCTCAGAGCCATTTGAACTGAGGGGAATAATCCGTAAATAGTGTGAATTAGACTATCGTTGAGACAGGTGTTCGTTGCAATGTTACTTGGATCAGTCTTCAAAATCTGTCCTTTCGTGAATCTCAGCAGGCGCGCTATTGAACCTTTCTAATTAACGTTAGTCGTTGCATTTACAGTCCTTACCTCAGATTTAAGTGCAAGTGATTGTATGCACGTAGTCCAATACATTTTCCAGACTGTTTTAAAACTTCGTTTAAATCGTGGAAATCGTATGCACCTTCTATTTCCAGAATATCTTTTTCACCATTAATATCGAGATGCAGTTTATTGTTAGTCTCGGTGATATTTGGGATGCTATTGTACGTCTCCAGTCCAGTCAATGCAATACTCCACTTACCAGCGCTCAAATCAATTGGTGGGAAGTAATTTGCACGCAGTACAGATGATCGTCCTTTAAACGTCAAAGTGTACGACATTGCATCTGAACCTCAACTGATTAATGAATGTTTAAGCCTTATCCTTGTATAGCGTGCTTTTTCTTTGTGAACGTCAAGAGAAACATGATGCATAGATGTGCGCAGAGGTATGTGTATTCAAGTTCTGATGGCGTCGATTATTGTAGGGTACATGTCTTCTGTGAGTGAAGTATTGTTGTAATTCTTCTGGTGCTGTAGGTTACCAAATGAGTCGAAATAGTAGGCGGTATCCGCGTCTTTCATAACGTATGCCACCCAGTGTGTGCCAGGGCTTCCAGCAACATCTAAATTCACAATACCGCATTCACCAGTTTTCCACATAGTCTTCGGTAATGTATCACGCATAAACACACCACGGAATCTCGGTATATTGAATTTGTCTCTAACAAACTTAAGAAGGTCTGTATTCGTGAATGGTCGATCTGGTAGGAGCGCTAATGGGTCATTTTTATTTGTGAATAGACCAAGCTCTTTCCTGTACAGTTTCAAGTATAGTCATTTTCCGATGGCTGCGGCTTCCATCATGCGGTTATGTCTTCTCGCCTCTTCTAACTGCGCGTGGGAGTTTTGCGCGCTCTTGACTCTTCGAGCAATAGCTGCAGCACCACCGGCGAGCGAACCTACCGCCGACAGCGCGGTTAGGGCCGGGGTGAGAAAAGGAATAAAACCGCCGGATGTCTTGGGTACTGGTAGAACACGAGGTGCTTTAAACGATCCTCTTCTTCTTCGGGCACCTTTCATAACTAGCTTGAAATTCATCACTCCTAAACCCAACTTGATTTTTCCACGCATGGTTTTATCAACTGCAAATGCTGCAATGCGTTGACGTATACCAATATCCTTTCTTCTCCTTATTGCCTTAGCCTTATCAGCTAAAATCCTATCTGCAATGTGACGACTTGCTACGTATGCAATGTCGTATTCCATACACGCTTTGTCGAGCAGATTGACTCCCTTATCACCTCGCGCCAAGAGTTTCTGACGCTTTGTCCCAGGTCCACAGTAGTTATACCCAGGGATGTGTAATTCCACTGGCAGTTTGTCTAGAATACCACCACCTCCTCTAATGGGTCTCCTAGCACGCGTGTTACGCAACTGTGGTGGTTGTGGACAGTGCACGCCCATTATATAGCAAATCGCAGGCTCCAACCCAACTGTTTTGTGTAGCAGGAAGACCAACCCATTTGACTAGTGCCTTATTTCCACGTCGCCTTATGACTCTCTCCACGAGACAAACATTTGGTTCTGAGCTTTTCTGCATCTCCTCAGTGTAGAAGGAACCCGCAATTTCTTCACCTTTACTGTCCTTCAATATATTAAATTCTAGGATTCGTTCGTTGCATCTTCGAAACTGTAAATATCTCAGTTGACGAGTTCGGTAGGTATAATTTCTCAAATGCAGTCTTGTGTTTTGAGATACGTACCAAATCACCTACATTAAATTTCTGTTTGCGTGGATCCAGCATGTTAATACGATAGTACACGGTACCCATGAGTCCATTATCGCGAACAACGATCGGTCTAATTTTCATTGTGCTTTGATTCGATTACACTGAGCAATTATTTCTGGGAGGATACCTGTCCATTTGTATGAGCCACGAAGGTTAAAACGCGTCCACCTTCGACCTTTCATTGTTCTGTTCAGGCACTCCACGATAGTCGCCTTCAGGTGAGCGAATGTCGAGTAGCGACGTATTCCGTAGCGCTGCATCACTGTCTTGAATACCTTTTGTAGAACTCCGCACCATGATCGGTTCGGGGATTCTCTGGGCATCGATTCGTTCCTGTACGTAGCAAACGCTCAAAACCATGAGTGACATTTCGACGCGTTTTTGTTTTGACGGGTAATGGCCAAGCAAATTTCGAGTATGTGTCAATAACCATTAAAATGTATTTCAAACCATTATTCTCATGTGAATATTGCCGCATATCTACAAGATCAGCTTGCCACAGGTCATCCAACCCTTTAATCATAACATGCCTGCGAGGCATGCTGGCTTGTGCAGTTCTCGAACTACTGTCTCCATACTTATTCGATGATACACCTCTCTCTCTCTCTAAGCTCCGAGATTATGGAAACAACCTCATTCGAATGAGATGTATTACCTGCAGCAGCTGAAGCCATGGATAGCCACAGTCGATCTATTATCTCGTTGGAGTCGTCATGATATATGTACTGAAGGATTAGATTGTTCACTGCTTTATGCTCAATGTCAATACCATCACCACTGCTACCGGTACACGGCAAGCCTAAGAGAAAGTCCCCGAGCTAAGGATTGAGGGATGCACTGAGATCAGCAGATTTAGGGAATTCGTACAAAAGTTCACCGAGATGCAAACTGAAAGAATGGAAATGAGAGATGAGATGCATGCATGCAAATGGAGCCTTGTGGTCAGAAAGATGCTCCCTCTCCTTCAGGTCGGGGACTAAGGTCGCCTGAAGGTGACACCGACGTGTGACCGTGGGGCCACGCGGGGCGCCCCGCACCGTGTGGTGCACGAGCGCCACCTCTTAGACGACGTGGCGGCACAACTGAGACAGCAACTACGAAATCACGACACGTACCACCTGCTCAGGCCAGAAGACCATTTTCAAATCCTAAATGAAGTTGCCAATGTAATATCGAGCAAAGTTTTACAAGAATTCTTAAGGAACAGCCGATAATAGATTAAACCCGATTTAGACTCCGTACACCCGTCCCGTTCTGCCGAGGCGTGGACTCGGACAGCCGCTTCACGGCTGGGATCCGCCACTTGCCGGACTAGGGGAGGGGGGGGGGGGGTGGACATTGAAACTGATCGAGACACTCACGAGATATGAGAGTAGGAATTAGTATTAGGTTGGACGGAGGATAATCCCATTAGCATAATGGGATGCAGTGATTCAAATATTCTGGGCCAGCCCGGTGCCAGGGGCACGCCCACTGCGATTAGCTCGGTGGGCACGGCCGACAAACGTAGGTTCATAACACACTGCAGGTCGAGTAGATTAGTTAATAAAGGAAGACATCAGTAACTCTAAGAAGATAGCAATAAAAGAAACCTTTACAGCAGTAGAACTTGGAAATGTCCATAGTGGAATAGAAATAACACTAACATTCGTAGTAACTAATTAAGATAAGCTGCAGTTTTTGTAACATAAGTATAAATTAGGACAGTAATGTATTAGGTGGTGTGTTAACATGTATCAAGTAGTAAAAAAGAAAGGAATGATCCGTCTGCAGAGTGCCGAAATTTGCGGCCTGCAAGAAACAGCATCCGACGGTACTGTGCTGGCTATTTTGAGTGATTGCGGCGGCAGAACGTAGACGTGGACCGGCCTGGCCTGGCTGCGGTACGCAGCTGGCCGGCGCGTCCCTTCCGGCGGACTGTACGGGTGCGGCTGTGGGAGGCGCCGCGCCGCGCCGCGCCGCTGCTGGCGCGCCTGCTCCGCAGAGCACAGCCCGACCCGCGACAGCCGCGCTCACAACAGGAGTTCCGCCCACGACGGCGGAGCGGGCCCCGACTCGGACGGCGGCGCTTCCGGTGCCCTGCCGCACTTTTCCCCTCTCTTAGAGTGCCCAATATGTGGCTCCCGTATTCGGTTCGTTACTTAGCACCGCAGTTGTCGATCGCGCAATAAACGAAGTGAAGCAATTCTGCTGCCTAAGTAAAACAACCGGGGGCGGGCAGAGCTGGAAGGATATAAGGAGCAAACGCGGACAGGGAAAGACGACATTCTTCGCTACAATAAACTTGCTTTCGTCAAACACGAGCCTCAATACGAGTGAGAAAGTCGCCGCAGCCTCTGCTGCTGACAGCTGCAGCTGCAGCTGTCGCGGCTGCCACCGTACAGTGAGCCGGTGGGCCCGCGAATCTCGGTCCGTCGTGCTGGTCGCTGCCGGCTCGCCCTCCCTCTCTATACACATATACACACACCTACAGCTCGGTCCTGCCAGCAGACATGCCCGCCCCCTCGCCGGGGTGTTTGCCTTCCGAAGAGCCACTCTGGCGGCGCGATCCGCTGTTTGCAGGTAAACACGGCCCAGGCCGGATAAGGCCGCTGATAAGTGCGCCCAGGCGGAGAGCATTCCGCAGCCGCAGCCGCAGCCGCGCGCCTCGCCTGGCCTGCCACGGACGGCCTGCTCTGGTCCCGCAGAGTAACGTATACAGAGAGGAAGCTCCCCCTGAACCACTGTGTGCTCGTACTTCCGTTAGACGGCATGCTTAGTTTCGAGGGATCGCACTAGAGGCGCTTCGTCGTTGGCCTCCCTGACGTCGGAGGGCAGCGTGCTGGGGTGACACAGGGCAGACACCGAGAGCGCATGGCCGCATCGGTACAGGCAGCAACGTACAAGATTGGGCCACAGCGTTCGGCGTGACGTCACTGTCGAGAAGAGACGATTTGTCACGTTTGCGTTTGGCAGTATTCTGCTTAAGCCACCATTCATTTACGAATCTGAAGGGCGATGCAATGAGTTCGATTGAAGCTTACCTACACAGGCACTTAACGTTACTGCTTCCTACGGCAATGCAACTCTCATATTGTCTTTCTAGTAATGACATACGGATAACTACGTATTACGGATCATCTTGACATATACATTCTATTATTCAACATTTTCTACGAGATAAGTTATAACTTGGCACCCTTCAGTCGTTATTAAGTATTACACATTTTTAATAGTACAGAAAACGCAACAATCATAAGAGCTTCCAGTTTCTAAACGCAATTTTTTCGTCACAATCGGCAATAGTGGACAACATTTTTTTCGTGCAGGTATTAAGTAGAAAGGAAACACTACAATTCCATTTACTTGCTGAGCCGTAGTAAAATTTCCTGTTTTGAAGAGCGCGCCGCAGCGCGTAGAGTAAAGCAGTCGCCCTCCGTTTCTGGCGGTGGCGCCGCTGTGGCAATCGCAGCTTTGGTGTCTCCCTCTGGTGGCAAAGAGGAAAGGTTCACGTGTATTTAAGGGGCGCTGTGGGCTCGCCAGTCATCCTGTACACCTCCCGTAAACTTGATCCTCCTCACCCTCTCGTCTGCCCGATCCTTTCCCACCCCCGCCCGCTGCCGCGCCTATATTCCCACGTCCCACCCGGTCTCCATCTCTCCACCCTCCTTACCCTCTCCCAAGGTCGCTTCCGCCAGCTCCCCCTCCCTGATGATGTCCTCGTCCCCTCCATCTACCCCTCCTATCAACTTTGACCATGCCCCCCCCCCACTTCCGGTGTCCTTTCCTTTCGGCACCCTCGCTCCCTTCTCTTCTCTACCCTTCTTTTTCCTTTTCCCCCATCCTCTCCCTCCACCCCTCTTCCCACGGGCTTCCCCTCCCCCTTCCTCCCTGCCCACCTATCTCCCCTGCCCGTGGCATCTCTGCTCTCCCCTCTCGCTCTCCCACTCCCCTTCCTCCTCCTCCTCTCGTGGCAGGTCCCCGGACTCGCACACGCATAGTGAACATTCGCGCGCCGGAGATCATCGCCATCAGTATCTCGTGTGTGTGCTTCGTTTTGTGTTTCGTGCAGTTACGACTCCACTGTTCACACGTGCCATCGCCGTTCTCCGTGTTTTGTGCGCCGTGTCCACAAGTGTTAGTGTTTTTATCGTCCAACGTGAACGGCTTCATGTTTATTGTTTTCTTTGTATCTCCATTTTTTGCCCGCCGTTTTTTGTATTGTCTGTATCACCTCTATGTCATGTTATTGTTTCCACTTAAGGCTGAAGAGCAGCGTAATGTGCTGCTACCAGCCCGCCTGTATAGGTGATTAAAATTACAATAAAGGAAAAAAAAAAAACCTCGCCAGTCGGTCAGTCTGAGTCAGTCAGCCAGTCGGAGGCAGCTGGTGAGCCAGAGCAGTCAGCCAGTCAGTCTGAGAAGTGTCAGTCTCGGCGAGTCTGGTCAGCTGGTCAGCCGGATCATCTGTGTGTGTCTGTTGTCCGGAGTGTCAGCACGTGACAGGCCGCCAGTCTGCTCGAGTTGTTCAGGGCAACGGTCATTGGCGGTCGGGTCGGTCGGTTGGTCGGTCGCGCACTCGGACACACGATGACTTGTCCGCCTCGAGCGTCGGCCCATGTGAGGTCGCCACGTGGGTCCAGTGGGCCGCGCCGTATAGAAAGGGCCGACCAGAGCAACAGGAGTCAGCCCACGACGTCGGGCTGGCCGGGGCGAGCTGCGACGCCGTGAGACGGGAGATCGGCGCGCCTTCCTGTGTCCGTTGAAGCGGCTGGCAGCGGACGGTTCGGGAGAGCGTTGGGGGTGCTGCGCCAGTCTCTCGTCCCCAGCTTGCTCGTTTTGTTAGGCAGTTAGTGTCTGTCTGTCGGTCTGCCGTACGTTAATAGCTGCCTCTGTCATGTTTGTCGGATTCGGTGTTAACGAATTTATATAGTCAAGGTAAGGGCCGAATTCCTGAAATACGTTTTCATCTTGCCTATGATATTGCGAGGCGATATATGTGTAATATAGAGCATGTTGTACACTTTATGTACGTCTGAATGTCATGGGTTTTATTTAAATAGTCATTTTTATAAAGTTGCCATCCTTCCAGCGTAAGAGCCCTTTTAAAAACAAATTGCACTTTTGGTGGAAAATAAGTTCTTAGTGTGAGAGTTTGTACCATTTCCATCCCTCTTACGGGGTGCATAGCTAATGTGTTTGTGTGAGTTGTTAAAAAAATTAGTTTAAAGTAATCTGGTGTGTTGCAGATGTGCACCAGTGTAGTTTTTCAGAGGTCGTTGTGAGCGGTCGTGACCACGGCCGTGTTGAAAGGGAGCGGCAAGCTTCTCAGCCAGAAGCCTCATACTGTAACAAAAACATTTTTTGTTGTGCCTCTGAATAATTATAACTTGATATTTCGAGGATGCTTTTCTGCTTATAATTTTAAAACTGTTTTGAAAAAGCTTTTAGGAATAAAATTCACATTTGTTAAATTGTAACTTGATATTTCGAGGCTGCTTTTCTGCTTATAAATTGTAAATCTGTTTTTGAAAAGGCTTCACGAATAAAATTTCCATTGGTTGAAATTTATTTTGTTTCCACCAGTTACTCCTTGGCAACTACTTCCACGCTCACATAGTGTGTTAATGTTCTTGATGAATCGCTAGTAAATAAAGTAAATTCTATAAGAAAAGATTTTGAAAGTAAATTTTCAACGGTTCACTTGTCATTTATACGTTTATTATTTAGTATTAATCGGCTTACTTCAACAATTTAACAACAAATTAAATACATTAATCCGATCTGGAATGAACTGCAGAAGCTCTCCATGTGTGTGCTCCTTTCTGCAGCTGTTCAGCCCTCATTGTCTTTGCCGACGCGTTGAGGTGTCTTATTCGGATGAAGGTACAGTAATGATCTTAGTGTAAGGATCTCTCGAGAAATAGTTTTGTCAGGTTTTTATTCGCATCTGCTTCTTTATAGAGAGAGCTGCGTTTGAAGGGACAATTAAGCAAGCACGAGGTAGTTCTCAGTTGCCCCAGAGCTTATAGGATCTTCTGATACTACTATTATCTTGTCACTACGATGTCCAAGTGATTGCTCTATGGAGTGGGATCTGGAAGAAATACATCCACTGATGCAGCGGAGATCTTTCTGCGCCTCTTTCGTGACCAGCAGTGTACAGAGTGCCTCCAGGCTCCACATAAACCACAGGCTATAGCAACCTGAACCTGCCTATGTGCTCCGTATATGGTGTCACTTTCTCGGTCGTAGAATGTGCCAATCATTTCATCAAATGCTCAACACACACAAGTTTTCTACTTCATTTAAATTTGTTTTTTGCTTACTCGTGAAGTGCTTTTAGTGAAAATTTTGTGTACTTCAGTCGTCATCAGCGCCTCGACACTGAATGCTTTGCATTACTTCCTCTGCTTGCTTAACGCGGCGTGAAACAGTAATAGCAGATAACAATATCCTGAGAACGAAAAGCAAATTAAACGCCGAATTCTTTTCTCTCACTGGTGATAATTCTTCATTAATTTATTTCATCCTCAATAAGACCTTTTTCTGGTTCTTTGATCTACTTTTTGTAGCAGGTTACGAGCACGATTCCGAGTTTCACGAGCTTACAGAATTTGCAGTCAGCTAAGATGTATTTTGGTTCAAGATCCTTTAATTCATCTTGTAGATACCGTAAATAATCGTCCTCTCTAAAGTGCATGCTACAGGCAGCAGCATTTTTAATGTTAATGCTGTCACTACTGCTACAGAGCTGAACCCACCGAGCAAATGTTCCAGGAATTTAGGGAACTTACGACAGGTAATACTACTGCCTTTTAGTCTTCTGATTGTAGTTTCCACATACAGCCATAGGACAATTCGGCATTATTAATGTCAAACATAACGAACAAACTCTAAAGAAGACAAAAGTAAATAGCAACAACGTGCAGCTTAATCGCTTCGACACGTAGCAGTGCGCGCCGACTGCGCGGAGCTTCTCGGCGGTGACGGAGTGCGCAGAACGGAGCAGTCCTGCGCAGGCCTGCCTGAGGCAGCAAACCGCGAAACAAGTTCTTCACACTACGACGAGAAGACAGACCTTTTCAAATAAGAAGTGCTGGAAAATATTTCTAATAAATAATGGAAAGGAGCGCCCCGACAAAATTTTGCGCTTTCTCCGCTTTGGCAGCAGTAGCTGGCCGGTTCTCTAATAGGGAGCCGTGATGAGCCAATATTCGCAACTAGGTTTCGTTCTGGAATCTGGCCTTCTATAACAGACATCACAAGACAATTCTGTTGCACAATTTTGCACACAGCTGCAACTGGCGGCACCTGTTACCCCGGGCCGGCATCTGAGGGGAAGTGGTGGTGGGTGTTTCCACTGTGTGCAGTTACCCGCTGGCCGCTGTCCAGGCAGCTTCGCAGCGTCATCTGACAGAACTGCTGTGAAGCCCCCGTCCCGCGTCAACAGGCCGTGTCTGCATATCTCGGTCTGTGACAGCGGCTTCCAGTACAGACGGAGCGTGCAGACGCGAACGCACTACAGCGGAGGGAGGCATTCCGGTGTGCGGACACATGTCAGACGCCCGCACGTCCAACCTCGGCTGTCGGACTGGACCAGGCGGAGCGGCAAACCGACACGTGACGTCAGATCTCCCCCACGATTCGGACGAGACCGACACGTCAAGAACTCTCGTCGCGAACGGTCCACCGGACGTCGTCCCTGCCGAGGTACTTTTCTCAAAGCGTTTCGCACGGGAGACTGTGGAGTACGAGCGGAGAACGAAGCGGCCCGGCCAAAGGAGCACTCGCGGAACGAATACGCCAACTCGAGGTAGACCACCAAACGTCACTAACAACCTACAGTAGAAGAAATGTCTTTCGCACGACATCAGCATACGTCGTTACGCAACGGATGTTACAGCGAGGAAACCGAAACTTCCGAGATAACAGAATTCCTTCACTCCGTTTAGTGTGTGGTCGCAAATTTGGATGGTAAGTAAGAAGCCGAATATGGGAGTCACATATTGAGCACTCTACAAAGGGAGAAAGTGCACCAGGAAAACCGGAAACGCCGGCATATGTTAATCACTCAAATATGTAACGTAGATAAATGTATTGGCGAAATTTCATTTGTCTACATTAATGATATCTCGCTGTTGCGATTTTTTCGTCAGTTTATATCGATTAATCGGGTAAACACGGATGCAAGAACAGAGCTTTCGTGACGTAAATTCGCCTCAAGCTGAAAAACGAAAAAACAGAGTCAAGCTAAACGCTGGACAGGATAGGAAAAGTGACGAGAATGTCAAATGGCAGACGACACAAACACACTACGGTGAGGGTGTGCCGTACGGAGAAGGAAAAATGACGAAATGAAGTGAGAATGCGCGGCCGACCGTAGCGGCAGCTTCCGAAGGCACCTGGGAGGCAGACGCGGCTTCAGAGTATGCTACGCCGCTGCAGGGACTGCGGGGTTCCACGCGTGACCCGGGACAAGCGCTCGCAAGTCGGAGGGCGGAGGGAGGGAAATGGCCCGAAAACAAAAACAAAAGTTTCGGAATTAGCGCAATGCTAATAAAAGTGATTGTGGCTGCTACTAATGGACCAGCGTCCCTTGGCTGATACCTGCTGCCGGGGACGGAGGCTGACGGCGCAGGCGCAGCGCGCACGGGTCGCCGACCTCGCGCCTCTCTCTCTCTCTCTCTCTCTCTGTCTCTCTCTAGCCCGCGTCGCTCCACATGGCCTGCAGCGCCGGCAGCCGCGTGTCTCAGCGAGTTGCCCTGCGCTTCGTCGGGGAACCGTCACAATGAATTTCAAATCCGTCGTTAACGTGAATATTTCATCTTACTTTGCAAGCCGTATCCAATCTTAAAAGCAAAGTGGTCTTTTATGCCCTTCACTCTCCGGAGATATCTGATGCGGTTTAAAAACAAACACAGGAAAGAGATAGATGGTGACGACTACTCGAAAGGAAAATAGGGACCCAAAAAAATGTAAAATGTAGAACAGTGGAGGAAGTGTTTTCCCGTTTACAGAAACGGACACTGAGGCATACCGACAGTAGAGTGGCACAAACGAAGAAACGTTTTTTCGGTAAAAGAAGGCGCGGGAGGCTGGGAAGCCGTGGTGTTCACCACCTGCTGGAGACCGGACCGACGCTTGCCCACCAACTGGTCGCCGAGCACAGGGAGCGAATATTTTTGGGTCATCAGTGCTCTTAACTGGTTTGATGCGGTCCGCCAACAATTCCCCTCCTGTGGCAACCTCTTCATCTCAGAGTAACACTAGCAGCCTACGTCCTCAATTATCTGCTGGACGTATTCCGATCTCTGTCTTCCTCTACAGTTCCCTCTAGTAGCGTGTGAGTCATTCCCTGATGTCGTAACAGACGTACTATCTATCAGCCTATCCCTTCTCTTTGTCACGGTTCTCCACATATTCCATTCCCCTCCAGTTCTGCACAGAACCTTCTGATTCCTTACCTTCTCAGTTTCAACATTCGTCTATATCACCACATCTCAGATGATTAAATTCCCTTCTGTTCCGGTTTTCCCACGCCCCATGTTTTACTACCATACTCCAGACGTACATTCTCAGAAATTTCTTCCTCAAATTAAGGCCCGTTTTGATACTAGCAGACTTCTCTCGGCCAGGAATGCCCTTTTTCCCAGTGCTGGTCTGCTTTTGATGTCCTCCTTTCTCCGTCCGTCATTGGTTATTTTGCTGCCTCGGCAGCAGAATTCCTTAACTTCATCTACTTGGTGACCGTCTCAATACTTTCGTCTTTCTTGGATTTACTCTCAGTCCGTATTCTGTACTCGTTAGACTGTTCGTTCCACTAGGTAGGTCCTGTAATTATTCTCCACTTTGACTCAGCATTATCATCAGCGAATCGTATCATCGATATCGTTTCATCTTGTACTTTAATCCCGCTCGAACCTTTCTTTTATTTCCGTGATTCCTTCTTCGATGCACAGACTGAACAATAGGGGCGAAAGACTACATCCCAGTCCTACACCCTTCCTGAGCCGAGCACTGCGTTCTAGGTCGTCCACTGTTATTGTTCCCTTCTACATTATCCGTCTCTCCCTACAGTTTACCCCTTTTCTCTCAGAATTGCGAACATCTTGCACCAGTTTACATTGTCGAACGCTTTTTCCAGGTCGACGACTCTTATGAACGTGTCTTGATTTTTCTTTAGTCTTGCTTCCATTATCAACCGCAACGTCACAATTGCCTCTCTGGTGCCTTTACCTTTCCTAAAGCCAAACTGATCATCATGTAACTCGTCCTCAATTTTCTTTTCCATTCTTCTGTATATTATTATCAGCAACTTGGGATGCATGAGCTGTTAAGCTCGTACTTGTCAGCTGTTTCAGTCTTCGGAATTGTGTGGATGACATTTTTCCTAAAGTCATATGGTATGTCGCCAGACTCACACATTCTACACATCAACGTGAATAGCCGTTTTATTGCCACTTCTCCCGAGGACTAAAAATTCAGATGGAATGTTATCTACCCCTTCCGCCTTATTTGATCTTAAATCCTCCAAAGCTCTTATAAAGTCTGATTCTATTACTGGAAGCCCTATCTTTTCGAAGTCGAGTCCTGTTTCTTCTTCTATCACGTCGCATAAATCTTCCCTCCCGTAGAGACCTTCAATGTACTCTTTCCACTTATCAGTCTCTCCTCTGCATTTAACAGTGGAATTCCCATTGCACTCTTAATGTTACCACCCTTGCTTTTAATTTCACCGAAGATAGTTTTGATTTTTCTGTAAGCTGAGTCAGTCCTTCAAGCAATCATTTCTTTTTCGATTTCTTCACGTTTTTTATGCAGCCATTTTGTGTTAGCTTCCCTGCACTTCCTATTTATTTATTTCCTACGTTACTTATAGGTCTGTATTCCTGAATTTCCCTAAACATTTTTGTACTTTCTTCTTTGTTCTATTGACTGAAGTATTTCTTCCGTTATCCACAATTTCTTCGCAGTTATCGTCTTTGTACCTACGTTTTTCTTACCACCTTTTGTGATTGCCCTTTTCAGAGATGTGCATTCCTCTTCAACTGTACTGACTGCTGAGCTATTCTATAGCTTTAGACATCTTCAAGCGTATCTCGTCATTCCTTAGCAGTTCCGTATCCCACTTCTTTGCGTATTAATTCTTCATGACTAATCTCTTAAACTTTAGGCTACTCGTCATCACTACTACATTGTAATCAGAGCCTATATCTGCACCTGGCTACGTCCTGCAACAAGTATCTGACTTCGGAATCTCTGTCTGACCACGATGTAATGTAACTGAAATCTTCCCGTACCACCCGGCCTTTTACAAGTATACCTTCTCCTCTCGTGGTTCTTGAACAGAGTATTCGCTATTACTAGCTGAAATTTATTGCAGAAGTCAGTTAGTCTTTCTCCTCTCTCACTGCTTGTCGCAAGCCCATGTTCTCCTGTAACCGTTTCTTCTGGTCCTTCCGCTGGAACTGCATTCCAGCCCCCAAGACTATTAAATTTTCGTGTCCCTCTAGCCTTTCAATATTCTCATATACTTTCTCTATCTCTTCATCCTCCGCGTGCGATATAGGCAAGTGTACTTGAACTATCATTGTCGATGTTGGCTTAGTGTCGATTCTCACAGCAACACATTCTCTGCCCTACTTTCCTATTCGTAATGAATCTTACTGCCTAGAAAAGAAAGCCGGCCGCTGTGGCCGAGCGCTTCTGGGCGCTTCAGTCCGGAACTGCGCTGCTGCGACGGCCGCAGGTTCGAATCCTGCCTCCGGCACGGATGTGTGTGATGTTGGTTAGGTTTAAGTAGTTCTAAGTCTAGGGGACTGATGACCTCAGATGTTAAGTCTCATAGTGCTTGGAGCCATTTTAGAAAAGGAAATTTGTTCCCGCCGGGCGGAAGGCAGGGCACTGGTGTGTCGTTCTGCTTCCAAAGAACGGCGGTCCGGCAGATGGTCGACGGCACGGTACGCAGAAGGCAGCCGGTGAGCCTACGGACACGTAGGAAGGAAGGAATGACGATGAAGAAGTAGCCTACGTCTGGAGTGCAGGACTGCACGGCAGCGAAGCGCCGACCGTCGCTGGAGAGTGGACCGCGGCGCTGTCTGCGGGGCCCGAGGACTGACCGAGGTCGAGTACAGGTACAAAGATACTTAGCAGGAAGAAGTAGAATGAAATGCAGCTACTCTCCACCGAGTCCCAGAGACCACGCATCGCCCGTACCAAAACACTCACAAAAACTCCTTCAACAACCGCCGAAAATACTGGGTGTAATCGTCACTGTGGGGCGAAGAGATTATTAAAAGGTGGAGGACACCACTAAACCCGCCGAAACGCCAGCCGATAAATTAAAAAAAGAAAAAGAGAGAGAAAGAGAGAACTGAAGCTCGCTTTGTGCCGAAGTAGCGGCCAGCTATGTTTAGTGTATGGAGTGTGTAGTGTTGTGGGCTGTTGTGAGTAAGAGGAGAGGAGACTTCCGCGGCGTGCCTTTGTGTCGCGACGCGCGCTGCCGGCGCACAAACAAACGGCGAGCGCAGAATAACCACAGCTCCGAAGTGCACAGTCCTGGATCTACGGGCAGAAAACGACAGCCAATCGGCGGCGAGCGATTACAACTTTGTGGATTCCAACAGACTTGCCGCAGCTAACAGCTCTTAACGCTGAAGAGCTCAGCTGGTAGATGAATTACCTGTTTCAGCTGCACAGTCAAAGCTACGCAACCGTTTAACATCTACCCACGGCTGGCTACGTCGGACGCCGAGTTTCTGCGGAGTTTGTTGTGTCTCAGGTACAAATTACCAAATGGAAAGTCGGAACTAATTACGACTTAGAAAATGTATTCTGCAAACGAGGTGAAATGCAACTCGGCGTAATCGCTCTCGTCCAAGTCCGCAGCCGAGGTTCACCTCCCGGAAACACTACCGCAGTCAGAAGGTCGCGACACAGAAGAGGCCCACGGGACGACTCCCCTCCGGCGGCGCGACTCGTGCATCTACTGTGGCGCCCCCGCTCTCAGCACTTTGAAGTATGCCGCGCGGCTCACACCGCCGTACTAACGCCCACCACAACAGAGTTAACAGCTCGACTACTGAATCAGCTACTCTAACACACACCGGCGTGCCATAGATTTCTTAAGGTAGTAAACTGAACTACAGAAAGAGCACAGCACTGAGACAGTCGACATGTACTGCTGCAAGGTGTAATGTTATTAAGACGTTTCATCCGAAAGTTTCCTTACTCGGGTTCCGCAGCCCGTACTGGGTCGAACAACGACATATTACATAAATTGTTCCAAGTTTTTGCTGCTTTTTTATTGACACATTATTAATTCCCTATATGCCTATCACGACAAACTCGTTTCCGCATTTTTGCGTTGTCGACTGATCTTACAATGATGCCACACTTTTTGTAAAAATGAATCATAAAATTATGTTGATTACTTGTATAGTGTAATACAGAATTATACATGTTGAATCACCACAGTCTAAGGCGCTGCAGTCATGGGCTGCGCCGCTGGTCCCGGCAGAGCTTCGAGTCCTCCCTCGCGCACGGGTGTGTGTGTGTGTCCTTAGGATAATTTAGGATAAGTAGTGTGTAAGCTTAGGGACTGATGACCTTTGCAGTTAAGTGCCATAAGATTTCACACACATTTGAATCGCTAGTAGATAAAGTAAATTCTTTAAGAAAAGATTTTTAAAGTAAATTTTCAACAGTTCATTAATGGTAGCAGAGCGTGGTTGGCATTCGTGCTACTACTCTTTGAGTAACTGACGGAATCATAGTTGTACTTATTTTATAATTTAGTAATATTTCGCTTTGGCCAAGTGACTGTTTGGTGGCACGTTTCAGGTTGTCACGGGGGCCAGACAATGTCCAAGATTCGGCCTGTTGCGCTGCGTGTTCGCAATATAAACAAACAAGGCACTCGCTGAGTTGCTTGCGGATTTAAAAGATGCCTTGCTCAATCCGGTCCAAATTCCCCCGGGGTGAGCCATATAAAATCGTCTGCGAGAAAATACCATCACCAACAGCCTTATCCACTCTCAGAAGGAACGGTGCGACGCCAACAGAAAGCTGGGAACAGTCAGCTGCCGTGCTTGTGGGAACACCACTTCCTCACGATGGAGAAGGCGAGGCGGATGATCAGCGTAGGTTGTGCGAAGAATATAGCAACAATAAACTTGTGTAGTCCTTCGCACAAGAAGAAATGATGCATATAATTTTAAGACTGAAAAAGAAAAAATCTCCAGGACAGGACGCGATCCATGCCGAAGTAATACAAGCCTAATATGACCAATTAGACAGTTACTTTTGCGATCTGTATCTGGCGCGGGAAGGGTCCCTGCACCGTGCAAGAACGCTGATGTGGTAATAATTAGGAAACAGAAAGATAAAGGTCCAATGATACCCAGATTCTACAGACCAATTTGTCTTTTGAACGTTCTCGTCAAGACATTTGAAAAACTATTATGCAAAAGATTACAAGATCACAGACTGCTACACGGGATGAGCCCTCACCAGTAGCGGTTTAGAAGAGGCGAGTCAACTGCAGACGAAATCAATAAGGCGATTTCGCTGGCGACAGATACTCATGCCATGTACGCTCTAGCGATGATGACTGATATTGCTGGGGCTTTCGATAACCTATGGTGGCCGTCTTTTCTTTGGTCGCCTTACGGATTTGCAGTGTACGGAAGCGTTGTGTAATTGCCTGAGAGATTACTGTCATGGGCGACAGTCTTCTTTAACATGCTCAGGAAAGAAAATCACGAATACAATAACAAAAGGCTGTTCGCAGATGTCGGTGTGTGGTCCGGAGTTTTAGAATGTAGCACTGGAGTCCATATACAGAAGTTACATGACAACGGCAACATAAGCGGACTGGTGGCATTTGCGGATGACGTGCGGTTCGTTGTAGGTGGTGACTCGAGAAGAATTATAGAAAACAAATGTAATTCTCACTAGCACCTCACGAGTGAATGTACCTAATAAGAAGCTCTAGAATAAAATGAAATGATGTAACGATTGCGACAAGCGAGTAACGAGATATCTAGGGGTATTTGTGGACGAACGTTGTAGCTGTGCACATGAAGCAGCAGGTAGCGTGATGATAGGACATTTCGGCTTCCCTTGAAGACAATCTGATTATATCAGCAATCTATATTAGCGTAAGACGTAGGGTACGGTCCGAGCGTCTGGGCTCATAGACTCCAGCTAGTGCAGCCAGCCTCAACAGGCAGAGGAGTTGAACGAGGCGTGCTACGAAGATTGACGGGCGCCTACCCGAATGGTCCTTTGTTTGTAATTCTAGGAATATGCCCACGGGACATGGAAATTAGGAGAAAGGGAGACTTTTACTGCTTAAAGAAAGGCTATCAAATGGAAGCAAAAAGGGTACTTGGAACTGAGGCGGATACGAAAAAGACAAAAAAAGATCTCATGCTACAACTGTGGCAAAATGAACGGGACACTTCGGGCACAGGCAGGAGAACATAAGAATTTCTCCCTAACATCAGGGAGAGATTAAAAATGAGATTTCTTAATCCATCGAGTGGACTGATACAATAGCTGACTGCCACATATCGATACAAAATCAGAGGACAGATGAGTGAGAGGTGCGCCTGTGGCAGTGTGGGCCCACAGTGTGGGACTGCACGCTGTACGATGATGCAGCGGGTAATGGACGTCGCGTATTAAGAATGCTGGATCCCAAAGCAGCACTAAGGAGCGAGTCGACCTGGCGCATCTTGGACGACACTGCAGAGGCAGTATCCAGAACCGGCCGCTGTGGCCGAGCGGTTCTGGGCGCTTCAGTGCGGAACCGCGCTGCTGCTACGGTCGCAGGTTCGAATCCTGCCTCGGACATGGATGTGTGTGATGTCCTTACGTTACGTTTAAGTAGTTCTAAGTCTAGGGCACTGATGACCTCAGATGTTAAGTCCCGTAGTGCTGAGAGCCAGTCGAGCAGTATCCAGGAAGGCCAAAGGAGACTTTACGAAGCACTCAGCCGCAAGTCATCAAGCTTCCGTCCAGGCTAGACAGCATACTCTGCAGATGGACAGAAGATAACTGAGGTCGGCGACCACCGAATCAAATATTGTCGCTGGTGCAAGTCATCACGGAAAAGTGGTCATTAAGGAGTAACAGTGATTCGTGGAGTTACTCGCTACAGTGGAAACGCTGCTGACGCCCGAGGAATCCGGCAGGCTGCCGCTGTCGACCGGGATAGTACGAGGGCCGATCTAGTAGCGGCAACAGCCGGCTGCAACTTAAATGAGGATCAGAGAACGAATTCTATAGTGTTTACAGTAGATCAGCGGCTAGGTCATTGGTTAAGGGTTTTCGTGTAGTTTTGTAGCAGTAAAAGTAGTTGTAGTATCTTTTATCTCTTTTCCTTCTTTTAAATTAAGCATTAGAAATAAACAATTAATACATAATTTATAACTACACAATTAAATGTGATTTGTAGGGCCTATTTTACCTTTTCGGATAATAGGATGTAATTACGAAGAATAAATAAGTAAATAAATGCGTCGCATACAGTCTGTACAGAGTTTCCAGTAAACGTATGACACGATACTTCGAGCAGTGTGTTACCCGTGTGTTGTCTCACTTTCCCCTTAAAAGGTCCCAATAAATACGGTCGACGGTAGCTTTCAGTGGCCACGAGTGTATCGGTTAAAGCAGAAACGTGCGTCGTACTGACTACCGACACCATTGCGCAACAGACGTCAACGACACCAACACGTGAACATGTCCGCTGAAGACGTGATCGCGCTGTCGACGCGTCGTGCGTCCGTTTATTACGGCATAGCGTCGAGGCTCGTCGGAAGGGCAAAGGCCATCAGTCAGGTACCCGCACTATTACTCCGTCCACACATTTCGGACTCGAATAGGACGCCGAAGGCAGCGAATGAGACCGGAACGAAAAGCGACACGTGTAACGGCCGCGTGGATATAAACACGGACGAGAAGGCGACGCGGCTCATTGTGTTGTCTGGCGGGCGGAGGAACGCCCGACTGGCGTGCGTGGCGGCGCCGCCGAGCTCCTGCCTCGCTCGCACGCACGCACGCACGCACGCACGGCGTGCCACGCCCTCCCGAAACACGGCGTCCCTGCCGAGCGGCGGTCACGCGACCCCGCACACACACACACACACACACACACACACACACACACACACACACACCACGCGGTGGGATTCCGGACGAGTCGACCACGATTCGCAACTGGCGCGGTGGACGGTAGCACCCTGTAAATGTCAAAAAAATGACGATGAGCCGAAGGCGCATCCCATAAACATTTGGAAACTCTGTCGACTCAGCAATGACGCTCTGGCTCCGTCACACGGATAATGTACCTCGGCATAACGTTCCGGAAGTACGTGAAATCGAAGAATCGCGTAAGGTCGATTACTACGAACGTGGAGGGCCGAATACAGTAGTCGGTAGACTTCAGCGCATCTACACTAGTGGTCCGATAAAAACTACGAGACAGGCCTGCGGGATGCGGAATTGACCAGTAGATGCTACGAGTGGCGGAGGAGACCAAGTACTGTGTCGCCAGCAGAGGTAACGGTAGGCTGCACCGGCTGGCAGACTCGACGAATTCCAACGCGGACTAGACTGGGCCGTCAGCTGAGTAACAAATCCAGAGCGACACTCGGGCCTTCCTGTAGCCGTTCGATTCGAGTGCTGGTGACGTGATTGTGAACTGGAAATGAGAAGGAATGATGACAGCTAAACCGAAATGAGGGATATCTCACGTATTGACGGAGGAAGAGTAGTTGTTAAATAGCCGTATTGCTAACGGCAGTCCAGCTAGCAGAACGCATATGCGTACAGATTACAAAGAATGGGGCAGCAGCTGTGCGTGTAGTCGACGCTAAGCTGCGCCGCAGGTCGCCACTAGACAGACGGTGGGACGACAGCCACGATAATACTCCGTGTCACACAGGAGCACCTGCAAAGCCACGGTTTGTGGAGAATAACTTCTGTGAAATACAACGCGTTACCGACAGTCCTGACCTGAACCCAGTGGGATACCTTTGAAAATAGTTCGAATGTCGACCCCAGCGTAAAACATCACCACATTCCCCGGTTTCGGCCCTCGACAATGACTAGCCTAAACATATATTCGGACACCTCACTGAACGTGTCCCCAGCAGAGTTAGGCCCGTTATGAAGCCCGAGGGTGGACAGACCACTAACGTGTGTCCCAATGCTTTCGATCAGCTAGTGCACGAAGCAGACCGCGCGGAGAGCTTTCTTAAGGAGCTATCAAAGTAATTAAGAAGCCTACTGATAGATGTCTTCCCCGCCAGTTCGATGACTACGGGGAGGGAATGCTTTTCAAGGTAAATCGATTTAGGCAAAGCACAGAACGGTTCGGACTCGAACGGCTGCTCTGGCGACAGCATTGACCGCCTTCTCACTGCGCCACCGCGCCCGCTGTCAAGTTGTAGAGAAGGGAACCAGCTACGCTTGCTGCTGTGTATGTCAGCGAGTGTTACCGAAATGCTCCGTGTGCCTCGGACTGAAGAGACACACATTTTCTAAAAGTAAGATACTCGCGATGTTTAGAGCACCAGCATTTCAGACATACTGCATAAAGATGCTGCTGCCTGCGAAGTTCATCTCGCGTGAGCAGCGCGAGGACACGACGAGTGAGTTTAGGACCGGTTCACAGGCACGCAGGAAGTCACTTCCCTCGCTCGCATTCCGCAGCGTAAGAGGAAAGTGAACGACCCCCCACGAAACAACGTACAAGATGGACGGACGTCTGGATAACTTGTAAATCTAGGCACAAGATGCACTTCGTCGTGCGCTTTTACAAGCTTTTCTTGTAAATGTAGCTGCGTAACAATTATGGCTTTTTTTAACTGCTAAATACAGCTGTGTAGACTTTCTGAGTGAATTCTGAACGTGGAATTCTTTTATACGTCAAACTTTGGGAGATCAATTGGTATACGAACGTCGAGACAGACCAGGAGAGGCAGTGTGGGCTCCGCCGCCGCCTGCAGCTGTCCTAGCGTGTGACGTTGCACAGCACTGTGATCTGGCCCGCGACGCCGTCAAAGACACGCGCGACCAACACGAAATCAGGTCCGTCACGAGAATCCTACAAACAGCATAGTGAACGCATTATTGTGGCCAAGATAGACACGAAGCCCACACCTACTACAGTAGTACAAGTTTATATGCCAACTAGCTCCATGATGACGAAGAAATTCAAGAAATGTATGACGAAATAAAAGAAATTATTCAGATAGGGAAGGGAGACAAAAATTTAATAGTCATGGGGGACTGGAATTCGAGTGTAGGAAAAGGGAGAGAAGGAAACGTAGAAGGTGAATATGGATTGGGGCTAAGAAATGAAAGAGGAAGCCGCCTGGTAGAATTTTGCACAGAGCACAACTTAATCATAGCTAACACTTGGTTTAAGAATCATGATAGAAGGTTGTATACATGGAAGAACCCTGGAGATACTAAAAGGTATCAGATAGATTATATAATGGTAAGACAGAGATTTAGGAACCAGGTTTTAAATTGTAAGACATTTCCATGGGCAGATGTGGACTCTGACCACCATCTATTGGTTATGAACTGCAGATTGAAACTGAAGAAACTGCAAAAAGGTGGGAACTTAAGGAGATGGGACCTGGATAAACTGAAAGAACCAGAGGTTGTAGAGAGTTTCGGGGAGAGCATAAGAGACGAATTGACAGGAATGGGGGAAAGAAATACAGTAGAAGAAGAATGGGTAGCTTTGAGGGATGAAGTAGTGAAGACAGCAGAGGATCAAGTAGGTAAAAATACGAGGGCTAGTAGAAATCCTTGGGTAACAGAAGAATTATTGAATTTAATTGATGAAAGGAGAAAATATAAAAATGCAGCAAATGAAGCAGGCAAAAAGGAATACAAACGTCTCAAAAATGACATTGACGGAAGTGCAAAATGGCTAAGCAGGGATGGGTAGACGACAAATGTAAGGATGAAGAGGCTTATCTCACTAGGGGTAAGACAGATACTGCCTACAGGAAAATTAAAGAGACCTTTGGAGAAAAGAGAGCCACTTCCATGAATATCAAGAGCTCAGATGGAAACCCAGTTGCAGCAAAGAAGGGAAAGCAGAAAGGTGGAAGGAGTATATAGAGGGTCTATACAAGGGCAATGTACTTGAGAACAATATTATGGAAATGGAAGAGGATGTAGATGAAGATGAAATGGGAGATACGATACTGCGTGAGGAGTTTGACACAGCACTGAAAGAGCTGAGTCGAAACAAGGCCCCCGGAGTAGACAACATTCCATTGGAACTACTGACGGCCTTGGGAGAGCCAGTCCTGACAAAACTCTACCATCTGGTGAGCAAGATGTATGAAACAGGCGAAATACCCTCAGACTTCAAGAAGAATATAATAATTCCAATCCCAAAGAAAGCAGGTATTGACAGATGTGAAAGTTACCGAACAATCAGTTTAATAAGCCACAGCTGCAAAATACTAACACGAATTCTTTACAGACGAATGGAAAAACTAGTAGAAGCCGGCCTCGGGGAAGGTCAGTTTGGATTCCGTAGAAATACTGGAACACGTGAGGCAATACTGACCTTACGACATATCTTAGAAGAAAGATTAAGGAAAGGAAAACCTACGTTTCTAGCATTTGTAGACTTAGAGAAAGCTTTTGACAATGTTGACTGGAATACAGAATGAGATTTTCACTCTGCAGCGGAGTGTGCGCTGATACGAAACTTCCTGGCAGATTAAAACTGTGTGCCCTACCGAGACTCGAACTCGGGTCCCGAGTTCGAGTCTCGGTCGGGCACACAGTTTTAATCTGCCAGGAAGTTTCGTATCAGCGCACACTCCGCTGCAGAGTGAAAATCTCATTCTGGAAACATCCCCCAGGCTGTGGCTAAGCCATGTCTCCGCAATATCCTTTCTTTCAGGAGTGCTAGTTCTGCAAGATTCGCAGGAGAGCTTCTGTAAAGTTTGGAAGGTAGGAGACGAGGTACTGGCAGAAGTAAAGTTGTGAGTACCGGTCGTGAGTCGTGCTTCGGTAGCTCAGTTGGTAGAGCACTTGCCCGCGAAAGGCAAAGGTCCCGAGTTCGAGTCTCGGTCGGGCACACAGTTTTAATCTGCCAGGAAGTTTTGACTGGAATACTCTCTTTCAAATTCTAAAGGTGGCAGGGGTAAAATACATGGAGCGAAAGGCTATTTACAATTTGTACAGAAACCAGATGGCAGTTATAAGAGTCGAGGGGCATGAAAGGGAAGCAGTGGTTGGGGTTGTAGCCTCTCCCCGATGTTATTCAATCTGTATATTGAGCAAGCAGTAAAGGAAACAAAAGAAAAATTCGGAGTAGGTATTAAAATCCATGGAGAAGGAATAAAAACTTTGAGGTTCGCCGATGACATTGTAATTCTGTCAGAGACAGCAAAGGACTTGGAAGAGCAGTTGAACGGAATGGATGGTGTCTTGAAGGGAGAATATAAGATGAACATCAACAAAAGCAAAACGAGGATAATGGAATGTAGTCGAATTAAGTCGGGTGATGTTGAGGGTATTAGATTAGGAAATGAGACACTTAAAGTAGTAAAGGAGTTCTGCTATTTGGGGAGCAAAATAACTGATGATGGTCGAAGTAGTGAGGATATAAAATGTAGATTGGCAATGGCAAGGAAAGTGTTTCTGAAGAAGAGGAATTTGTTAACATCGAGTATAGATTTAAGTGTCAGGAAGTCGTTTCTGAAAGTATTTGTATGAAGTGTAGCCATGTATGGAAGTGAAACATGGACGATAAGTAGTTTGGACAAGAAGAGAATTGAAGCTTTTGAAATGTGGTGCTACAGAAGAATGCTGAAGATTAGATGGGTAGATCACATAACTAATGAGGAAGTATTGAATAGGATTGGGGAGAAGAGAAGTTTGTGGCACAACTTGACTAGAAGAAGGGATCGGTTGGTAGGACATGTTCTGAGGCATCAAGGGATCACCAATTTAGTATTGGTAGGCAGCGTGGAGGGTAAAAATCGTAGAGGGAGACGAAGAGATGAATACACTAAGCAGATTCAGAAGGATGTAGGTTGCAGTAGGTACTGGGAGATGAAGAAGCTTGCACAGGATAGAGTAGCATCGAGAGGTGCATCAAACCAGTCTCAGGACTGCAGACCACAACAACACGAGAATCCGACGCTGGCGGCCTGTGGACGCGGAACGCGGCGCCGGCTACGGGGAGGACCAGGCGGCCTCTTCCGTCTCCACCTACCGGGACTCGCGTCACGGAGGAGGTGGGCGTCCACGGCACACAAACGGATTCTGCGGCAGTGCTGGACGGCCGGGCCGGCGCGCCCCACGCAGTGAACTCCCTGCACGTGGCGGGAGCACACCTCGTATGAAGACGGCGAGCAGTCGCCTCGCCCCAGCACTGTGCAGACTCCCCGCACCGCGCGCCCCACAACCGTTCGGGCGTTTATCGAGTCTGCAAAGGCTCAAAAACCGCAGCCGAACTTACTCCGAAGCCGTTTTGTTTGGCTCTCACATTTTTCTGCTTGTTTCATTTTACCTCTAACAGAAGTTTATAAACACTCTCGCTTTGTGTTTACTCCGTAACGCTTAATGCTGGTGGACAAGTAAAACCGGGAAAGACTGACGAATGTCTTAAATGTCTCAGATGTAAAGAGCAACAATGTACGACAGGAGATAAGGCCAGCTCTTTGCGGTGAAAATGGGTGCGACCTAAATTTAGCATCTTCATTTTGAGCTGCACAGCGGACTCTTAGTTAGAGCATTCCTTACAGACAAGAAGATGGGCACACGGAACGAGGCTGACGAAGAGCAGATGACGAAAGGCGAAGGCCAGCGCGGTGAGACCCAACGACCGAGTCAGTGGCGCAAGCACAGGACGGGGACAGAGAGAGAGAGAGAGAGAGAGAGAGAGAGAGAGAGAGAGAGAGAGAGAGAGAGAGAGAGAGATTGAGAGAGAGAGACACCAAACTCTTCGGAGCATAAGCACGTCGCCACCGAAGACGGTACAGCAGAAATAATCCACAGCCCTACAGACGCATTCTACATACATCAAGATGAACCGTGTGCAAAGAAGCTCCGTGAAAACGCAGACGGACGTTTTCCGTCTCAACAGCAACGAGCTTAAACGTGCACTGGAACAGTGCCCAACTTGCACTAAACCAAACTCGTGGCTTTCTCACGTGACGATCTGAAAACTACGGATAAAGGCAGTCACATAGATGCAGTATTTCTCGAATCTCAAAACACTGCTATACGCCTACATCTACGAAGATACTCCGCAAGACATCGTACGCGCGGCCAGAGGGTACCCTGCAACACTACGAGTCATTTTCTCTCCTGTTCCACTCGCAATCAGAGCGAGCGAAAAGACGACTCTCTATACGCCACCGTATCAGCCTTACTTTCTCGTATCTTATTTTCTCGGTCCTTACGCTCAATGTATGTTGACTGCAGTAGAATCGTTCGACAGTCGTCTTCAAATGCCGGTTCTCTAAATTTCCTTAATAGTTTTTCTCGAAAAGATCGTCGCCTTCCCTCCAGCATTTCCCGTTTGAGTTCCCGAAGTATCTCCGTAACGCTTACGTGTTGTTCGGACCTACCCGTAACAAATGTAGCAGCCCGCCTCTAAATTGCTTCGATGTCCTCCAATCCGACCTCGTACGGTTCCCAAACACTAGAGCAGTACCCCAGACTAGGTCGCACCGACGCCCTATATGCACTCTCCCTTACAGGTGAACCACTCCGTCGTAAAATTCTTCCAATAAAGCCGAGTCGACTATTCGCCCTCCCTACCACAGCTCTGACACGCTCGTTCCATCTGGTATCGCTTTGCAACGTTACGTCCTGATATTTAAGCGACTCGGCTGTGTCGAGCAGGACTTTAGTCTGATCTTGACACTGATCCACATTAAGTTTAGGGTCAGTACCTTAGCCACACTTCCCGTCAGGCTAGTGAGTCGCTCGGTTGGCGGGGCAGTGGGCAGCCTCGGTCGGGGCAGTGACGGGCACTCGGCTGGCGACAGCGACTGAGCGGCGGGCGACTGCGGCTAGAGGGGGGTCGAACTCGTTCATTCCCGTGAACTACTTCATTCATTTCACTCTTTGCCGCGAAGCGTTCAAATGAAGTAGTTCATTCGTGAAGTACGGAAGCCTGGCTAAGTTGCCCAGTTCGCCGCTCAGCCGCTGCTACGCTCGCTTCGCCTCGCTCGTACATTAAAGCTTCGTAATACTTCATAATTTTACCAACAGATGGCCGAACTATGCAGTAATGTGCACGCAACATTTTACGGTCTTACAGCGTCTGGGTTAACTAAGTAGAGCATGGTCAAAGGGGACAAAGGAAAGATAAATAGAGAAGCCTGTCACATATAAAGAAGGTATTACGTTTAATCTTGCTCGACATTTTCTCATGAAGCGCCCAAAAAAAATCTTTATCTGCCAAGTAAAACCTTATTTGTTGTATTCATGGACTGAAAACTAGGGCTACCAACGAAATGCAGTCCAATTTTATGTTCCTTTTAAAATTTAATCCAAAATAGAATGAGTATGTTTACCACTGTCACAAAGTCTATATACCTACGTTAAGTAATTATTCAGAAGTTTTCTTGTTGATTTTATTTTTGTTGAGAATAATAACCCTCTAAGTTCAAAACGTAAACTGTCACCTGTAGTCATTGGTACGATTTCAGGTAAAATCCCTCTTTATTTTATTCGGAAAGCAGTTTTTGTATCTGTTCACGCTTATACAATGGCTAGCAACTAGCGATCGCGTAAAAGTAGTGAAATTTGGGGTTTCTTCGCCGATTTAGGTGATGGGAAAGTAAAGTGCCACTGTTGTTCGAAGTGTATTTTGCCGCGCGATTCGTCGACAGACAGTAGAGGGAGCATAGAAGTGAAGGGAGAATGAGTGACGTAGCGCCGACGTAGTGGGAGAGGGGAAGAGGAGAAGAGAGTGTGTAAACTAGAAAAAAGTGTGGAGTGTGCTATCTGTGAAGAGTTTGAAGTACCAGTTCACTGAAATTGAGTGGTTAGTTCACACTTGACTGGAGTGAAGCGTTCATTTGAACGACTCATTCACGAGCTCCCCATCACTAACTGCGACTATATAGTCACTCGGCGCGAGGCGGCCAGCGCTACTGCAGTGCGGAGGGGAGAGCGCGGCATGTTAACGGCCAGCTCCCGGACTAACTTTAAATCGTGAGCCATTTTGAGGTGGATCTTTGGGATGGCATTGTGGCGTGTAGCCACCTCGATTTTCGCTACTCATTTCTTACATCACTTGGACGTGTGTCGGGGATACTCGGTATTGTTAAGTCCTCGTAACTGCTCTGTGTACCGGTTCTGTTGCATTACAAGTGTGACCGAAAATCTGCGATTCCTTTTTTATTGTTATTGATAATATGTTAAAAAAGTTTGTTCTCTGTATAAAACTTCAGCCGCCAATTTAAATTGGAATTGCCAACTTCATTTCGGTTTGCAACTATAATAGTAAAAATTTTGCGCCGTCAAATAGCGCTTTGGTATTTAAGATTGTGTGCGTATTGTCTGATCATTATCACCTTGAACTTGATGTGGTTTATAAATGTATCGAGTGAAATTTCACGTCATTCGAGATTGTGTAGTGAACTACTGCTTTAATAGTAACTGCGGTTGTCACACTATATCGTGTAACATGTCTTCCTGCATTTGGCGCTACCCAGCGTTTGGCCGTTGGTTTTAGCATTTTAGTGAACTGTGTACTAATAGTGGGTTTGTGTTTCTAGAAGCAGTTAGTGGCGTGCGCAGGCCCTCCTGCCTGCTGTTGTCACTCGAGCTCTCCAGTAAGGAATTATGACGCGCGGCCGATGTGAACCCCAAACGTCGAGAATGTGCTGATTCCCGTGTAGATCTTTCAGGCTATCATAACATCATATGTCCGAATGTTTTCCGTAATAGTTAATTTACCTATTTACGAGATCTCGGTATTTGAGTATTTTTGTAAACCTACTAGCTTTTACAAACTGTTATTTTTCTTGACATCTTGGGTTGTCGGGTGTTCTGCCGGATATCAGCGTCGTATCCGGCGCTGATATCCGGCAGAACACCCGACAACCCAAGATGTCATTAGATCGCCGGGAAAGCCTGAAGAGTTACACGTTATTTTTCTTATTCACAAGCCCTGATAATTGACTAGTGAGCTCAGATCTGTACTTACTTTAAAGCTGTGTACGTGTAAAATATTTTTTTATTAATTTAAAGTCGGGCCATACGCTGTTTTTCATTCAAAATTTCATTGTAGTTTTCTTAAATTCATTATTATTATTATTTGTTTAGTGAGTAAAAATAGTCATACAGTAGGATTTTATAGCAATTCGCCGCCTTAGGAGTTTACGTTGGGGCGATTTATCAGCTAGCGATCCCGTCGTGCAATCAAAATGTAGGGCAAGTGACGGAGTGTGGACAGCTGCAACACTGAGGCCACTCCTCGCGTGGAAGCGCCAGGAGCCGGCATTGAGGCTGCGGCCGCTCTCGGGTCTTTTGAAGCTGGACGCCACAATTCTAGGCAGGCTGGAGAGGGCCGGTAGCGACCACACACGGCGTCCCTTTCTGCCAACGTCCGGCGGGAAGGCGCATCCCCGAGGTCACAAGCCAGTCGGATGTGCCTGGGCCCATTCCCTGCGTCAACAGACGCTTCTCACATTGCGTGCCCACGTGAACTCGGCAGCAACTTTGCAGCGTGTCGGCACAAAGTAGCGTGTGCAGTCAAGTGTTTTTAACAGTCTCTTTGATGTGTGAGATGGAAAAAATTGAACTTGATAACGAACGTCTTATTTTACAAGTTCAAGCTCGACCTTTTTTATACGACATTCAAGATGCGGATTATAGAAACAGATAAAAAAGAAGAGATGGTTGGCTAGCTGTGACATCTAATGTTGTTGGAGAAGGTTGCGACAACATGGACAAAAAAACAAAAGATGCCTTAGGTAAGTGTAGTAGAAACATTTAATTTGGGAAGTATAAAAGATCAAAAATACAATAAAATAGTTAAATTTTTCGGAAGGCATCTCGCGAATTACATTTGTTAAATTAAGTAAGTACAACAAGTCACAATATATTAGAGGTGTCTAGTTATGCCAGCTGTCTTTTTCACTCAGCACTGTTTGCGTATCGCTTTTGCCAGGGTACAGAACCTGCGGTAGAACAGAAATATTCAGCAAACTGATCTCTTGTGTCTATTCCTTTCACGGTCCCTCTATCCCCTGGGCCGGAATGCTGTCCAAAGGACACGATAGCGTGTCTTCAAAGTTGTACCCATCGTTTTCCCTCACAAAGTTGTGCAGTACACGAGTGGCTTTAACAATGATGTCAACCAAATCGATACTGACGTCAATCGGACGGTGGAATATACGCCATTTACCGGCTAAAATACCTAATGCACATTCCACGGCCGGCCGGGGTGGCTGAGCGGTTCTAGGCGCTACAGTCTGGAACCGCGCTAATGCTACTGTCGCAGGTTCGAATCCTGCCTCGCGCAGGGATGTGTGTGATGTCTTTAGGTTAGTTAGGTTTCTACATCTACATCTACATGATTACTCTGCAATTCACATTTAAGTGCTTGGCAGAGGGTTCATCGAACCACAATCATACTATCTCTCTACCATTCCACTCCCGAACAGCGCGCGGGAAAAACGAACACCTAAACCTTTCTGTTCGAGCTCTGATTTCTCTTATTTTATTTTGATGATCATTCCTACCTATGTAGGTTGGGCTCAACGAAATATTTTCGCATTCGGAAGAGAAAGTTGGTGACTGAAATTTCGTAAATAGATCTCGCCGCGACGAAAAACGTCTTTGCTTTAATGACTTCCATCCCAACTCGCGTATCATATCTGCAACATTCTCTCCCCTATTATGTGATAATACAAAACGAGCTGCCCTTTTTTGCACCCTTTCGATGTCCTCCGTCAATCCCACCTGGTAAGGATCGCACACCGCGCAGCAATATTCTAACAGAGGACGAACGAGTGTAGTGTAAGCTGTCTCTTTAGTGGACTTGTTGCATCTTCTAAGTGTCCTGCCAATGAAACGCAACCTTTGGCTCGCCTTCCCCACAATATTATCTATGTGGTCTTTCCAACTGAAGTTGTTCGCAATTTTTACACCCAGATACTTAGTTGAATTGACAGCCTTGAGAATTACACTATTTATCGAGTAATCGAATTCCAACGGATTTCTTTTGGAACTCATGTGGATCACCTCACACTTTTCGTTATTTAGCGTCAACTGCCACCTGCCACACCATACAGCAATCTTTTCTAAATCGCTTTGCAACTGATACTGGTCTTCGGATGACCTTACTAGACGGTAAATTACAGCATCATCTCCGAACAACCTAAGAGAACTGCTCAGATTGTCACCCAGGTCATTTATATAGATCAGGAACTAGGCCGGCCGCGGTGGTCTAGCGGTTATAAGCGCTCAGTCGGGAACCGCGCGACTGCTACGGTCGCAGGTTCGAATCCTGCCTCGGGCATGGATGTGTGTGATGTCGTCCTTAGGTTAGTTAGGTTTAAGTAGTTCTAAGTTCTAGGGGACTGATGACCACGGATGTTAAGTCCCATAGTGCTCAGAGCCATTTTGAAGCGCCTAGAACCGCTCGGCCATCGCAGCCGGCTATTGGAATATATTTTCTTGACAAAATTAGTACTTTTCAGAATGTTTGAATCTCCCTTGTGTCCAAAGGCCCCAACATCTATATATCTGAAGCAGTAATTTGCGTCAGCTACTGCCATTAAAACTGTTGAAAAGTATTTCTTGTAGTTAAAGTATTCACTACTCGATCTCCATGGATTGATCACCCTAATATGGTCACCATCAATACATCCCACGCAATGTGGAAAATTGACTTATTGTTTTCAAACTGTTAACTAATATTAAACCAATCTTCAACAATTAATTGTTTCATATATTGGCCTTGCATTGTTTCCCAGATTGCTGAGCATGTCTCTCGAAAAATCTTTGAAATTGTTGAACGTCCAAGTAGAAACTGGAAGTGTAGAGATCTGATGGAATTGCCAGTTGCGAGATACCTACAATGAAACATTGATAACGAGTTAATGTAGAACCAATATTTATATTAAGTGTTTTTTTAAGGATGTGCAAAAAAACGGAAGAGCATTGAGGATTTCTACTACAAAAATGTGAAAATGCGCGATGGCAAAAGTGCACATTCATCAAAACCCAGGAAACATTACATTTATCACAAACAGTTGTCATTTCTCCAATCTTTATGTGTAGAAAGAGAGTGGGTATTCCATATTTATAATGTTCGTGCATTTTTAAGTTCCAGACTGAGCGATGCATGGCCACAAATTATAAAATTTTACTGTGAACAATTACAGTTTTCTCTTTTTGCTACAGGACATCTGGGAATATGGCTGTCAATCTAACAGAAAGTACGCAACACGCTGACAAAAACACTGCACAACAAGAAGCAAACACGATACCTGACATACAACATAAATACTACATCCGAAGCCTCTTCCCCTGCTCGCACAGCGCAAAGGGACAAAGAAAGTCCATTTCCGAAGAAACGAAATCAGGACGAGTTTGAAAAAAAAGTTGTTGGGCGTTTTGGACACGAGTTTGCAGCAATCAAATATAAAGGAACCTAGAACTAATGATCCAGATGAAATGTTCTTACTTTCGCAAATGCCCCTTATTAAGAAGTTTAGCCCAGCTGACAAGATGGATTTTCAGTTGAAATATTTACAATTGATTCAGCCCTACACACATGCAAAGCTGTCCAGAATTATACCTGAAAGTGACCAACAATCATCTCAGACCACAAGCAGCACACCTACAATGATGTTCGAGGAAAAATCAGAAGATTCAATCGTGTCCTTTTATGCATTTTAAACAAGTAATACAATAAGTAACAAAACTTGATTTACCTCGGAGTAATTGATAGCTTTTCTTCAGCCCTTATAAAATCACGTAGTCGAGTGTTTCTTCCAGTAATAGCATTCGACACATTAGACAGCCGAGTTTCGTATGACTTAATAGACATCCTGTAGTACTCAAAAAACTTTTCAGTGTTTTCTTTAAGTTTGTTGTGTAGCTGACTGAATGTTCTCCTTTCTGATCTGTCTACAATTACTGGATGAATCCTAAAACGTCTTTTTTGTCTACGTCGTCTCAGCCGAATCAGTAACAATGCAGCACATATTATTGCTGCAGATAGTTTACTTAATACATTCACTTCTCAATGCAGCGATGTCACCCAGGCAGGTCTGAAAAGCTACTGAGCCATATACGGCCACGTTCACGTCTTTGGTCGCTAGGACGCGTTGCGCTGAAAGAAGCTGTATACACGGTCGAACGTGGCCACCGCCAGGCGACTTTTGAAGCTGCTGCTTTGAACGCTGAGCGTCCAGCTTAGGCCTTGGCCAGAGGGGCGCATCTGCTGCAGTAGCGGCGCACACGAGCTCAGCCCATCTGCACGGCGGACACGCGAATTTGAGCAGTCATTTGTCCCGCGCCCCAAACGCAAATAGAACGACCGGTACGAGGGTCGCACCCGCTGACACGCACTTTCCACAGTACGTATAGATATGTAAAGGTCGAAAACCCGAGTTCTAGAAACTACGTCCGAAAGCCGCGCGGAAACGGCCTGCGACGGTTTGCGGCGACAGCGGCAGCGTGGACGCCTGCTGGTGCGGTGCGGGGCGGGGCGGGCCCCATTAGACCACGAGGGCACGCCCACGACCGGCAACAGCGATGCGACTGGCCCAGGAGCAGCGCAGCGCACTTTACACTGGCGGGTTGCTTCGAGCTCTGAGGGTACGAGCACCTGCTGGCACCCTAACAAGCCCGCAAGGGACTGGCAATACCGACAACTTTTTACTCGCAAATGTCAAAAAAATTTGAAAAACCTCAGAACGTAACCTTCAGAAACCTATTTCACAGTTACGCAGAGGTTTCATTGCGACTGACAGTAAACTTCCTTCTTCGAGATCGAAACACTTATCTGACAATGGCAATGGCCGGAACATCGTACTAAAACTAAATGGAAACCAGTAACCAACCTCGACTGGATTATTCGTAAAAATTCACAACGATTGCAGACTCGTTCGAGGAATTCGTGCCATTTATATGTAACTATCTCCAAAACGTGCAACATTACGAGTGGCAAATCAATGCGCAAAACAAACACAAGTGAGGTTCAACACAATAGAGACACTGTCCCAGTTGAGCGTACACGGGTGATCGAGCACACAGATGAATCTAACAACCGTGCCGCAAAAATGATATTACAGTTATGCAGAGTTTCAAAATTAAATGAGGATAATAGAAAAGAACGACACATGTATTCCGCAACAGCGAAAGTTAATGAATACAGAAGTAAACTGTTCAAACGTGTTCTGACACCGGACGACATCCTCCAACTGCTACTGTATCATCCACATTAAGTTTTATGTATAAAAATAAATTGGTAGAGGGCTACCCCAACATTATTACAGCCTTAAGAATATTCCTTACCATAACAGTTTCTGTTTCCTATGGAAAAAGAAGTTTCAGCAACCTGAAACTAACTAAAAATGATTTGAGGAGCGTGACTGCTCAACGAACATTAACAAGTCTCAGTACAATCTCCATACAGCACAAACGAGCTGCTTCCATAAACTATGATGATATCATAAACGTTATTGCAGCCAAAAAAGCTCGGAAAGCGAAGTTTTAAATTGATTACTGTATGAGATTTGTGGTATATTTGTATATTTTAAAATTGTTTACGTTTGTTTTCTTTGACCTTAATTCATTTAATGAAATAAGTTAATGTTGTCAGATACTGACATTTATTTCGAAATATACTACCCAAAATACTCTTAAAAAATAAATTTAAGCTTGCCTCCCTTCGTAAAACTCCTAGATCCGGCCATGGATATGAGATAATTAACTGCGAGCCATATCTTTAAACGATACCTTAACAAAGTTTCTTGTAAACCGACGATGCCAAGCAAAGATATCACTGCTCTCCATCGTAATTTTACGTCCACTAATATTATTTGTTACTAGAACTTGAAGTTCCTGACAACTCTTAACAAACAAGTCTTCTTGCAACAGAATAATATTGTGCCTCGCAGAAGTTAACGAGCAGATTGTTTACAGATGGATGCTCTTTCTTCACTTAATATCCGTGTATGCGGCGATGAACAGCATCTTGTTGGAATATCACCAAATTTTTTACTCGTTGTGTGGGTGTTTTTTTTCCCTAGTCTCTGTTGCTTAGATGAACAAGCCTCTTCCTGTTTTCCACAGTATTCTTCCTTACAATTTTTTTATGAATCTTCAAAATGTCTGCTGTTTTTTCGATAACATTTATTAGACGCAAGAGTCACACCACTGTCTCTGCCCTCAAGATATTCCCGCTCCGAACACACAAACTAACATGATGACCACGCTAAACGTGACCAGATTGCTGTACTGCCCGTTTAGCAACCAAACCGTTCTGCACACTTCGGGGGTCTAGTGAAGCACGGGATACAACCCGTCGGCTTTGACCAATGACACCAGAATTGGCCAGAGAGCATTTATTACACAGATGAAAGGGCTGACAAGAATGTTCAGAAACAAAGGAATACGAGAGACGAAAAATATAGTTGACATATATTTTCACGTTAAGGATATCGCGTGTTTGTATCATATTATTTCTCTGTAAAACGAAAGGGAAATAATGGATGGAAAATTTTGGTAGCATAGATTACATCACATCACATATATATGAGTTGTATCTCGAACCTCATTCGAACTGTATTGCTTAAGTACAGTACGGGATGCAAGTTTGCCGTACGTCGATTTCTTCGTTTTCACTAGCATTAGTGTTCTATTGTTCGACTGAACTATGTATCCTCTGCTTCACTAAACCCTAAATGACGCACTGGATACAAATTTTTCATGTGTTTTTTATTTCGCATCCGGTATCACTAACAGTCTGTTCTTACGTTGATATTAGTACTACCAATGGCAAAACGAGCTTCGTACATAATATCTGTATCCCATACTTTCGTTGACCTCTATGTTTGTACACTGCTAACGAAAACGTGGAAATGGACGTACGTTACATTTGCAGCCTGTACCTCAGTTGAACTACGCGAAGAGGCAATAAGACGACACACATACAATTTGTATCCCATACTTCACTATGGGGTACAGTTTTTTATTTTTCGCCTTTGATGCTAATAGTACCGACTGAAAGTTATAGGTTTCATCACAAGACTGACAATAGTATCCCATTCTTTAGTTGAGATATATAACTGTACACAGCATTTGTATCCTGCTCTCCAGTTCACATATATAGGTAAATCTCATCAATGTTACATATGTCGTTCTTTTCGAATACGTAGTGTCAGTGTAAAGGTCAACTGAAGGACGGGATACAAATTTCAGTTGTGTCGGCTGTTTCGCCTTCAATATTGTTAGCACAGATTCGAAAAAATCGTACTGATTGATACTAGTGCTGGGAAACGAAAGAAGAACGACAGGTGCGAAATTTCTGTTACGTACTGGAGTACACGAAAACATACGTAATGGCGTAATACTACAATGAAATACGTTAAAATAGTGAAATGCAGTAAAAGAAGAAAATGGAAAAGTGAACTTACCACACGGGAACTTCCTAAAAGAACCGAAGCTCGCCTAGAAAGACATCAACAAAAATCACATACCCACATACACAGCAAGCACAACATTAAGAAAACGCACACACACACACACACACACACACACACACACACACACACACACACACACATTCACCCCCCACCGCCCATCCTAATGTGAAATTAGCTAACATATTTCGGACGGTACATTTGACCAACATGTTTAACAAAACATTTATGCGGGCAATATGTTTGGGGAATACTATGTCTCCATGAATATTCGTCTAGGTGACATTGAAGTGTGAAAATCTGACGTTTTCCTTTCCCTACAAGAGATTTCACAGATGACCAATAACCCTCTATGCTATTCGTACAAGCCCGTGTGCCTGTGGATAACGATCTGAACTCAATACTGTGATTTACTACGAGATGCTGCTAATCCCTCTCCCCTAAATCCCTATTTGAAGAAAACCCGTCTGAAATTACAATGGAACCCTCTGCAACGAAGCTTCAATTAAGCTGACCAAAACTTGCTTCCTTAGATTGGGTACTACTTTGAACACTACGTCGTCACCTTCCTGACCTGAAACGACTGCTCCCCAAACCCATAGTCCCATTAGATTCGTCAATGTCGACCATAACCTCTCCCCCCCCTCCCCCAACGACTCCCTATATTTCATATACTCCCACACACTTCCCTACAAAAAGAATACCAATCCACAACTGTACGCTTACTCACACGACATTCATGCACACACAGCCACACAGGATATCTCGAACACCAGCAGTATGTGGTTTTCACAATGTCTCTCAAGGCGAGCTTAGATTTTTCGAACCACGTCCCTCTTCTAATGGATCGCCACAATCTGCAGCGCCATACGAACAAGTCGTGAGTATGGCGACGAGATACACTTGTGAGGCGCATATCTTCGCCGCACTCACGACATCGAACATACTCTGCAACGAGATCACACATTTGCAAAAAACAAATTGTGACCAACATGTCTTCACCCATAGCCTCTCGTAAACCATCAAGGTTCATCGGAACAGATAAATCCATACCTACAAACGAAAATGAGATACTAAAAATTGTTCTAAAATAAAAAAAACTAATAGTCCAGATCACCTCAATATCATTAAGAATGTTGTTAAGTACCGAATGAATTAGAAACAACCAATTAATTTAATAAAGGCACACGAAGAATATTTTCAGCAATATGTAGTGATCTCTTTAAAAATCACATTCAGTTATTTTAATGTACAATGATATTATAGCGCTTATCCGGACACAGAACTGTTTTATTATCTATGGCTCCAAGTGGAGACGTTACTGCCGGCCGTGGTGGCCAAACGGTTCTAGGCGCTTCAGCCCGGAACCGCGCAGCTGCTAGGTCGCAGGTTCGAATGCTGCCTCGGGCATGGTTGTGTGTGCTGTCCTTAGGCTAGTTAGGTTTTAAGTAGTTCTAAGTTCTCTATGAGTAATGTACGACGTCATTGGTCAAAGCCGACGGGTTGTATCCCCTACTTCACTAGACCCCACTTCGGCTGCCATTCTGCGTAGCACAAAATAAACTCGCCACACATAGAAAGCACAGAACGGAAACGGATCTGGTTACCAGACATAACTCAGGTCCGCAACTGGCTGGTAACCGTCACCTGTAGTAGCAGACCGGACGCATTTCGCAGCGGTGAAAGTATACAGACCAAAAGGCGAGACCACGCGCGGCGGCTTTGACGAATGACGTCATACGTTACTCACAGATAATAACGTCTTCACTTTCAGCCATAGATAAAAAAACCAGTTCTGTGTTCCGGATAAGTGTTATCACTGTAAATTAAAATAACAGAATATGATTTTGAAAGAGACGCTACATATTGCTCAAAATATGCTTCGTGTGCATTTATTTAAATAAATAATTTTTTGAAATTCATTCCTTACTTAATTTCATTCTTAGTCATATTGAGGTAATTTGGACTATTAGTTTCTTATTTTAGGACAATTTTTGGTATCTCATTTTAGTTTGTAGGTATAGATTTATCTGTTCCGATTTGAGAGAGGCTATGGGCATAGACGTGTTGGCCACGATCAGTTTTTTACAAATGTGTGATCTCGTTGCAGAGTACGTTCGATGTCGCGAGTGCGGCGAACATATCCACCTCACAAGTCTATCTCGTCGCCGAACTCACGACTTATTCATATGGCGCTGCAGCAAAGATCGGTTGTGGCGGTCCATTAGACGAGGGAATTCGTTCGAAAAATCTAAGTTCGCCTTGAGATACATTATGAAAATCCTGTGTGGCTGTGTGTCCATGAATGTCGTGTGAGTAAGCGTACAGTTGTGGATTGGTACTCTTTTTGTAGGAAAGTTTGTGGGGAATACATAAAATATAGGGGGCCGGGGGGGGGGGGGGGGGCGAGGTTGTTATGGTCGAAATTGACGAGTCAAATTTTGGCAAAAGGAAGTACAACAGGGGGGAACTTCCGGTGGGATTATGGGTTTGGGGGGTTGTCAAGAGTCTGACGATATAGTGTTTAAAGTAGTACCCAATCGAAGGAAGGAAGTTTTGGTCAGCTTAATTGAAGAAAACGTTGCAGAGGGTTGCATTGTAATTTCAGATGGTTTTTCTTCATATAGTGATTTACGGGAAAGGGGTTATCAGCGTCTCGTAGTTAATCACAATATTGAGTTCAGATCATTATCCACATTGCACAAATAGCATAAAGAGTTATTGGTCAGCTGTGAAATCTCTTGTAGGGAAGAGGAAACGCCGGATTTCCACTCTTCAAAGTCACTTAGACGAATATTCGTGGAGGCGTAGTATTCCCCAAATGTAATGCCCGTTTATATGTTTTGGTAAACGTGTTGGGCAGATGTACGGTCCGAAATATGTTAGCTATTTCCACATTAGGATAGGGGTGGGGGGTACATGTGTGTGTGTGTGTGTGTGTGTGTGTGTGTGTGTGTGTGTGTGTGTGTATTCGTAATGTTTTGTTTGTTGTGTATGTGGGTATGTGATTTTTGTTGATGTCTTTCTAGGCGAGCTTCGATTCTTTTAAGAAGTTCCCGTGTGGTAAGTTCAGTTTTCCATTTTTTCTTTTACTGCATTTGACTATTTTGACATATTTCATTGTTGTATTACGCAATTACGTATGTTTTCGTGTACTCCAGTACGTAAGAGAAATTTCGCAGCTGTCGTTCTTCTTTCGTTCCCCAGCACTAGTATCAGTACGATTTTTTCGAACCTGCACTAGCAATATTGAAGGCGGAACGCCGACACAACTAAAATTTGTATCCTATCCTTCAGTTGACTTTTACAGTGACACCACCTATTCGAAAAGAATGACATATGTAACATTGATGATATTTACCTATATATGTGAACTGGAGAGCAGGATACAAATGTTCTGTGTAGCTATATAGCTCAACTAAAGAATGGGATACTGTTGTCACTGCTGTGATCAAAACTATAACTTTCAGTCGATACAACCATCGAAGGCGAAAAAGAACTGTACCCCATAGTGAAGTAAGGGACACAAATTGTGTACGTGTCGTCTTATTGCGTCTTCGCGTAGTTCAACTGACGGACGTACGTTACATTTGCAATCGGTACATTTCCACTTTTTCGTTAGCAGTGTACATCTATATAGGTGAACGGAAGTATGGGATAAAAATATCATGTACGTAGCTCCTTCTGTCATCGGTAGTACTACTATCTACGTAAGAACAGACTATTAGTGGTAGCGGAAGCGAAAGAAACAACACATGTAAAATTTGTATCCCGTGCTTCAGTTGACCTATATAGTTCAACTGAAAAACTAACGAAAACGAAGAAATCGACGTACGCTGAACTTGTATCCTGTACTGCAGTTAAACAATACAGTTCGAACGAGGTTCGGGATACAACCCATATACATGTGACGTGAGGTAGTCTATGCTACCAATACTTCCATCCATTTCTTCCCCTTCATTTTCCACAGAAGTAATACGATACAAACAGGCGATGTCCTTAACGTGAAAATATTACTTGCCTTGATATATGTCAACCACATTTTTTGTGTTTCGTATTCCTTTGTTTCTGAGCACTCTTGTCAACTGTTACATCTGTGTAATAAATGATCTCTGGCAAACTCTGACGTCATTGGCCAAAGCCGACGGGTTGTATCAGAAAATGGTTCAAATGGCTCTGAGCACTGGCACTGCTGTGGTCATCAGTCGCCTAGAACTTGGAACGATTTAAACCTGACTAACCTAAGGACATCACACACATCCACGCCCGAGGCAGGATTCGAACCTGCGACCGTAGCGGTCACGCGGCTCCAGATTGTAGCGCCTAGAACCGCACGGCCACTTCGGCCGGCGACGGGTTGTATCCCGTGATTCACTAGACTCCAGCCTTTTTATGAGCTAGACGTCAATCACTTTGTTATTCATATTCAGGTAGAGTCAATGACTAAACTCGAGACACGCGCCGTAGCTGCATCAAAGTTGAAATACCCAGCAGCATCGAGCTAGATTTTGTTGACTTTTGTGAGATGAAATTAAAGCATCCGAGACAATACAGGCAGATCTGATGTTTATGTGCAGTGATACAGAGTCGCACTGTTGCACTGATCATGTAGCCTAGAATAGGAATTCAGAGATGGTGCGAGGTGACGGTTTCCATTATCTCTCTCTCTCTCTCTCTCTCTCTCTTACTTTTGTTAGCGTGCCCGACAATATTTTACCCGAGCCAGGCACGTAGGATAACAGAAATGCGCAGACACGCAGGCAGTGTTCGGCTTCGCTTCTTCTGCACATACTGCATTTGTTTGTAGAGTTAAGCGAAATGAAACGCACTGGCCGGCGCCGCTGTAAACATGGCAGCGAACAAAAGCCTTCGCTCCCCTGTCCTCGCGCATTCACAGCGGCGACCGCCTGACGTGAAAGCGGAAGACAAACGCATCCGACGCCGCCCAGCGACTGCTTACTCGTCTGATGTCTTCCGCCGAGGCCTGCCACCGCGTTGTCCGGGGTTCACTGGGAAACAGAGGCTGGCCGCTTCAGGTAAAAGCCACCTGCAGCGACTCACCTGTTAACTCTCGACTAATGGGTTTCTCGGGGAGTGTACAGATTCGTGTTTGTGCGAGAGACTGCCACCTTATTTAATCACACCGCCCGCTGCTCTGAGGTTCTCTTCGGAAAGTATAATCGGAAATATTTCCTTAGTATGCTGTCACTGCTAGCTGAGAAATTAAAATCGTAACTGCAAACTAATTGTTTGCCTGTACTAGCGACAAATGACAGCAACAGAGAACAGTGGAGGCCCGCAACCGCCGCTCTCTTTCTACCTCTCTACACGTATCCTGTAACAAGCGTAGAATGTCTCCCGGCCGCTGTGGACGAACGGTCCTAGGCGCTTCAATCCGGAACGGCGCTGGTGTTGCGGTCGCGGGTTCGAAACCTGCCTCGGGCATGGATGTGTGTGGTGTCCATAGGTTAGTTAGGTTTAAGTAGTTCTACATCTAGGGGACTAATGACCTCAGATGTTAAGTCCGATAGTGCTTAGAGCCATTTGAACCATTTTTTTCGTAGAATGTCTGCTTCTGCGTTCCGTGCGTTTGAGGTAGCTCAGAAAGACGATTTGGCAATGTCCCTTGTTAACACAGAAGCGAGGAGGATCTGAGAAGCAGAGGTCAGGAGAGTATTGCTCGCTATAAGAAGAAGTATCAAATGTCGACCTTCGTACGTCTTGAGCACAGAGGCTGGAATATATCCGACAAACAATCGAGGACGTCTGGAGGAAGTGCATGCAGCCTGAGACGATTAGGTTGGGCGCAGGAGGGGAATCGTTGCGGAGCGCTTGCAACTAGTCATCCCTTGCGACTAGCGTAAGCAGACGCAATACGAATCAGTGTCGTCTACTCTGGAACTGTCTGTATCTGTGGCGGCGTCAGCAATAAATGTCGTCGTCAAATTAGTGGTGGACAGCGGGCAGCGGGCAGCCAGCGCTCCGCACTGCGCCGCGGTCCAGCGACAGGGGGCACACTCGGGGTGCGCTTCCACTCGGGCACACACTCCCTACAACGTCGCTAAGTAGCTCGTGTTCACTTCCATACGTGACGGTCACGTCTCACTCATTTTTGCTTATTATTAATATTATGGATCACCGACGACGAGCCGGGAGTTGTGGCCCAGCGGTTCGAGGCGCTTCAGTCCGGGACGGCGCTGCTGCTACGGTCGCAGGTCCGAATCCTGCCTCGGGCACGGATGTGTGTCATGTCTTTAGGTCAGTTAGGTTTCAGTAGTTCTAAATCTAGGGGACTGATGACCGCGCAGCAGTATTCCGGCAGAGGATGGACAAGTGTAATGTATGCTGTCTCTTTAGTGGGTTTGGCGCATAGTGGATTTGGCCCATCTTCTAAGTGTTCTGCCAACAAAGCGCAGTCTTTGTTTCGCTTTCCCCACAATATTATTTATATGGTCTTTCCAATTTAAGTTGCTTGTAATTGTAATTCCTAGGTATTTAGTCGAATTGACAGCCCTCAGATTTGTGCGATTTATCGTATAAACCACAATTTATCGGACTTCTTTTATAGTACCCATGTTCGTGACCCCGCACTTTTCGTTGTTTAGTGCCAATTGCCACTTTTCGCACCATACAGAAATTATCTCTAGATCATTTTGTAATTGGAATTGCTCGTCTGATGATTTTACTAGACGGTAAATTACAGCATCATCTGCTAACAATCTAAGGGTGCTGCTCAGATTATCACAAAGATCATTTATGTAAATCAGGAACAGCAGAGGGCCTATGAGACTACCTTGCGGAACGCCGGATATCACTTTTATTCTACTCGATGATTTACCGTCTATCACTACGAACTGTGACTTCTCTGAGAGGAAATCACGAATCCAGTCACACAACTGAGACGATACTCCATATGCACGCAATTTCATTAATAGTCGCTTGTTAGGAACGGTACCAAAAGCCTTCTGGAAATCTAGGAATATGGAATCGATGTGAGATCCCTTGTCGACAGCACTCATTACTTTGCGGGGGTAAAGACCTAGCTGTGTTGCACAAGAACGATATTTTCTGAATCCGTGTTGGTTATGTATCAAGAAGTCATTTTCTTCAACGTGATTCATAATGTTCGAGTACAGTATATGCTCCAAATTGCTACTGCAAATTGTCAGTGATATGGGTATCTAATTCAATGGGTTACTCCTATTTCCTTCCTCGAATATTGGTGTAACCTGTGCTACTTTACAGTCTTTAGGAACAGACCTTTCGTCAAGTGAGCGGTTTTATATGATTGCTAAGAAAGGCGCTATTGTGTCTGCACACACTGAAAGGAACCTGATTGGTATACCATCTGGAGCGGAAGACTTGCCTTTCGTAAGTGATTTGAATTTTTTCGCAACACCTAACACATCCACTTTTATGTCACTCATGCTAACAGCTGTTCTGGTTTCGAATTCTGGAATATTTACTTCATCTTCTTTCTCGAAGGAATTACGGAGAACTGTATTTAGTAACTCCGCTTTAGTGGCACCATCATCGGTAACATTTCCATCGCTATCGCGGAGTGACGGTATTGACTGTTTTTTGCCACTGGTGTACTTTACATGCGACCAGAATCTCTTTGGGTTTTCTACCATATTTTGAGACAATGTTTCATTGTGGAAACTATTAAAAGCATCTCGCATTAACGTCCGCATTAAATTTAGATTTTCCGGGAAACTTAGCCAGTCTTAGGGATTTTGCGTTCTTTTTAATTTGGCACGCTTTTTTCGTTGCTTCTGCAAGAGTGTTCTGACGTGTTTTGTGTACCATGGTGGATCAGTCCCGTCTCTTATTAACTTATGCGCTGGGAATGTCTCTATTGCTGTCAATACTGTATCTTTGAATCTGAGCCTTAATTAGCTTGGAAGGAATGGAGACTCTCTCTTAGGAAGGTACCAAGCGAATTTTTATCTGCTGTTTTAAGTAGATTTTCCGTTTATTTTTAGTGGCTTTGTTTGATATGGTTTCGAGCCTCGCTACAGTGACAATAACGCTGTCCTCAGTCCAGACAAATGTTTGAGCGGCACAGTACTTTACTGCAGGTGCGTGGTTCTGCCGGTAAAAGTTTGAGGGGTGTCGCAATTGGTCAGGGTGCGCACGTCTTCCACGGTGGCTCTCGTGTGTGCCACACGCAGCACGTCCTCTGCTAGCCGGTCTCGTCCTCAGATACGTATTTCTGCGACTGCGAAGTGTGTGTCTCGTGCATCGCGTGCGCTTCCTGTGATCGAACACTAGTTGAGTTTTTGACCGTCGGTTTTAATTCGCCAGCTTCTCTCTTTATTGATACGATTATGCAGCTCATCCACGGTCAGTACACGACACAAGGAAGTTGTTCCATTGGCCTACAAGACCGAGCTTCCCTTCTTTCCTGTCCACATTTCAGTTCTACAGCACAGGAGAGGGGGCTGCACGCGCTGCTACATCTGCCTCTGTGAAAAATGGTTCAGAGAAGGCTCCATTCACACGTATCCCAGATAAGGAGTTGTCCAGGGGGACTGTGCTAAGGCACCTGGGTGTAACAGTTGTAGAGGGTAAAAAATTGAATGGGAAGACATGGATCAGAGTACGATACGTCCACTGAACAATTATTGGCCAGAAGATTTGGAACGGCCGACTGCCGCCGCCGTCGTCGCACGCCCACCGCGTGCTGGCGCCTTCGCGTACGCTGGCTGCCTCCCTCTGAGCTAACGGCACTTACTGCTGACAAGCACGCCCCCGCAACTTGGAGCGCTCCGTATAAACTGATAGCACACTTCTCGAGGCAGGCAGGGGAGGGGAGGGGAGGGTGCGAGGCGGGAGGGGGCGTTTAAGGGCCTCTTTTTTTCTCCAATAACTCGAAAACCGGGGGTGCTAGCGAAAATTTACCCCTAAAAATGTTCCATCATAGTAGGACTAATAATTCACGCGTTGCAGTGGATGAAACTTCCTGGCAGATTAAAACTGTGTACTTTACCGAGACCTGAACTCGGACCTTTGCCAGGCAAGTGCTCTACCAGCTGTGAGGGCGGGTCGTGACTCGTGCTCGGGTAGCTCAGATAGTAGAGGACTTGCCCGCGAAAGGCGAAGGTCCCGAGTTCGGATCTCGATCCGGCACACAGTTTTAACCTGCCAGGAAGTTTTATATTAGTCCACACTCTGCTTCAGAGTAAAAATTTCATTCTGGAAGTAAAAGTCCTGTTTCAGTGCTATACAATTACTCTTCACCGTTAAATGAAGCAAGTTAAGAACAAATAGTAACGCTTGTAGCGCGCCTAAGAGCAGCAGAAGCAGTGAAGGATAAACTGTGTTCCAGGTGTTGGTGCACTCCCCTGCTCAACAGGTCTGCAGACTGAAGAGCAGCAGCCGACTCCACACTGCGTCTACCCCACTGCGTCACAACAAGCAACTAAAGGCTTGTCGTCCGCAGCTCGTGGTCGTGCGGTAGCGTTCTCCCTTCCCACGCCCGGTTTCCCGGGTTCGATTCCCGGCGGGGTCAGGGATTTTCTCTGCCTCGTGATGACTGGGTGTTGTGTGATGTCCTTAGTTAGGTTTAAGAGGTTCTAAATTCTAGGGGACTGATGACCATAGATGTTAAGTCCCATAGTGCTCAGAGCCATTTTGCACCAAAGGCTTGTCTTAGCAAACCTTCCTTCTGCAGCTCGCCTTGCGAAAGACTCGCGCCCGCACTGTGTTAACACGACACGTCACTCTGAAATGACTTACTATACTAATGGTGCTGAAGCAAGAAAAGTATATGGGCGGATCCTACGTAAATCTCTGCACACTGTGAGAGGGGATGCAGACGGTAGGTTCCGGTGAAGGCGACTGTGGCCACCGCGAGCGGTCCTCGCTTTTCACTTTGCAGACACGCTACATCTCCCAGGTATTTCCTGTCCAGTGCACTTACACGAGTAGAGTACGTATTTATAAAGTTCAATTGTTTTTACTTTACTGAGTATGTATTCGCAGTTGATCTTTTACGTAAAATACGTTCCTATAAACGATGGCTGGGACGTGTTTATGTGTGCTGTGGTGGGTGACTTACGTAGTTTGGGTGGGAGTGTATCGGTAATTGTAATACCTTTCTGCTGCCTATCGTTGACAGGGTACCGTAAACTCGTGTAATTGTCTTGCAGTCGTTTGGTGCTGAATTATTGAGTGACCAGAAAGCTACTGCACTTCTCTCGTGTTACTGGTAGTCTACAAAAATCTTTTCCATTCAGATATTGGTGGGACCTGTAAGGTGGGCTGCACTGGGCGCTCCGTCCAGGACACAGTAGGCGTTCCACGTTGGGTGCCAATGCTATGTCTAATGCAGTGAGACTGCTTATATTCAGAGCTGCAGTAGTAATCTGCTGTAATGCAGTGCTGAAATATATCAAATGCCACAACACATACGTGACCAACTTCTGTTGCCGAGGGAGAAAAGTTAAGCCCCGAGCCTCTTCATACGTCGTGACAGAGCCGGACACCTCTCGTGCTCTGATAAGTATTCCGGACAGCGATAGTGGAGACAATGAAGTCAATACTGTCAGTAATAGGTCGTACTGCGCCTTCCCAAAAACAGCCTCTGCAAACCATACGTCGAGTTTGCGGACGACCTGGCGATACTTACACAGGAAGAAGAGATTGCCTTCTAACCGGTCGAGATAATAAAAAATGTGTTGAAAAAGGAGTGATACAAATCTCATTTGAGAAAATTGAAATCTTATGTTCAAAGAAAAGAAATCGCGAGTCTGAAAACAAAGTAAGGTGAAATCAGCAGGGTCTCGTACTTTAAATACCTCGGAGATTTCATCGAAGAGACTGCTCGCGAAAAAAAGTGTCACAGCAAAATCGCCTCCAAAAAGTAAGGGTCGGTTCTAAACTTCTCCGACAAAAAAAGACGTGTCAAGAGACACAAAAATTTGGCACTTCAACCCAGTCACGAAAGCGACAGTCCTCTACGGGAGCGAAAACCTAACACTTAACAGAAAAGACGAGATTGCGGACTCGAAGAAATCAAAAAAAGGAGTGAGAAGATCATTAGCAAAATTTTAGGAGCAAGACACACCCCAGCCCGTTCAGCCTACAGTTAATCAAAACAACAGAAAAGTCTTCAAACATCGAAACTGACATTAGGAAAACGCGACTGAAATTCTTTTTCATGATCTCAACAGACTACCAGAAAAGCGATAACAAAAATAGTCTACGGAACATCACTTAGGAACCCAAAACCCTGGCTGGGCGAAATTGGAAAGGACCTCAGAAACGCAAACATATGACCGAGTGACATTTTGCACAGACACATACACGTTTAGACACAAAGAGACAAAAGCAACCTGCACGAGAGCAACCAAAACAAGAACGGTAGAGACCGAAGTGATGGCCTTCCACGGTGTGCGCACGCGGCCTTGTGGCCACTGCTTCCTGCTCAGGCGGCGCTGCGCTGCGGGGTCGCACCGCACACCGCTACTGGCAGTGGTAGTGGTGGTGGCCCTGCCCTGGCTACACGCAGCTCCCAGGCACACGGTCGCGTGGTTTCAGGATGGAAGCGAAAAAAGGGCACTGCTAGGTGCGGCAAGGCCTGTAGAGGACGGCCGGTGCGGGCAGCGGCTGACAGTCGCCCCTGGACGCGGCTGAATGCAACGAGCTACCGGCCACTGGCGACAGATGGCTGCAAACGTAACCACGTTACCTAATTCCCACTAACTGTCCGGCGGGACCGCACAAAAATCCTTGTACGAGAAGCAGATGGCAAAACTCTCGAGGAAATGTAGTTCGCCCACGAAAGTAGTGTGGAGCCGGTATCGGGCTGCAACACTAGAAGAGACAGAGCGGACTGAGCGAAGGGCAACGTGTTTCGTCACGAAGAAAAGAAAGAAATAACATTAGAGTTTCGACAACGAGGTCACTGGAGACGGATGACACGCCCTGTTCAGCTAAGGATGGCAGACGCTACAAGAGAGGCGCCGTGCGTCACAGAAGAAGCGGTTGCTGCTGACATTCCGACAGCGGGCAGCACATTACCTCTTCCCAGATGCGTCTCACAAAGCGACCACGATGACACAGAGCTATACTGGCAGTCATTCTTCCCGCGAGGCGTTCGCGAATGGAGAAGGGGCGGGGGTAGCAGAAGTAGTGTCCTCCACACATCTTTAAGGTGGCTGCCGGCTTACAGGGATACGTGACAACAATAGAGGCCCAACCGAGCAAAAATCGGGATAGCGTCTGCTTTTGGCGTTTCTGGGAGTGCAAGCTGTCTAGCCTTACACAATGAGAGGTCAGGTCGGAAGTTGACGCCGATTTGGCGAGCGATTGCGTCTGAAGTACACCAGATCAGTGAGCTGCAACATACACAATACCTGAGTGGCGGTAACAAAAGTTGGACGCTGTCGAGAACGGTGTGAAGGCAGGGTTGCAGTTTATCACAGCTCTCTGTTGTGGGGCGTGTGCGAGAAAGTTTCCGAAGGGAAATGGCAGTGCTAGGCTAGCAGATATACACCTCCTGGACGGATGTAAGACACTTACGGAAAGGAACGTAGAACTTACTTAAGCACGCAGAGCGACTTTAGGACGAACGAAGCAAAGCCGAAGACGGTGCAGAGTAGAAGAGTGGAGGAAAGGGACTCGTTTAATATCGAGGCTGGGACAACTGAAGTAAAGGAGTCTCCAGTCCAGGAAATGATACCACTCAGGGTCACCGAAGCGAGGAAGTAGACTGGGACAGTCGAAGGAACGGTCCTGCCACAAAGCGGCACTGACAGTAGCACACATCGATGCGCGAATCGGGGAGTTGCCGAGTGCGCACCCCTGCAGCACGGCACTGTACTGGAGTGAAACGCAGGTCTTCGGGAGAAGAAAATCGAAGCATTTGAGCTCTGATACTATAGAAAATTGCCAAAAATTAATCACAAAGTGAACAAGTTTTAAAAGTAATGCTCGAGGACAGACGTGTGTGGGAGACCTTTGAGATAAGGAAGGACAGTATGTAGTGCTGACACGGCGCTGGGCCGAGCTGTGGAGGGGTGACAGAGCACAGCAGCGAAATACCGTCACACAAAAAATCTCAACGTTCCCCTCGGAACTTTTCGATTAGATAGCTTTTGCGAAGGGAACGACAGCGGCCGTCGCGCAGCACTCGACAACGTCATCTGTAAACATGTTTTCTTTTTTTGTAAAAATGTTAATATTGTTATTAATGTGTATATATGACTGTACACAAATAGTATGTAGAATTCGCGATGGATAATTTACAGAAATTATGGACGGCTGCATCGTCACGAAACCAAAAGCTGATGACAGACAGGAAAAAGACGTGATACACGCCTACGCTGTACAGGACAGCTATCGAGCGATTTCTCGCTTTGCTCGCGGTCCCGTTTGTGGGCGCGTCCGACGCCGTCTATAAGGTGCTCAGCAGCTGGTGCCGCGCTGTGCCCCTGTAGGAGCGTCGTTTGCTGTCTCCGAACGTAGGTTCCTCTTCCGAGTTTCTCGATCCAGAAACCGTCTAGGGTCAGTCCGAGTTTGTCGGTGTCGTCGTGTTAAAAGCCTACAGCAGTCGGTAGTAGGAGTCTCAGAGACGTGCCAAACACAAAGCAGTGAGAGGTAATGTGGCCTTCCGCTCGACAGTAGACATTACGACCGCTCTCTCTCCTTAACAGGTCACGCGCACGTATGTCGTACGCACCGTTCGGACAATCTATCCGCGCCATTTGCGTATGTTGCCGGATCAGGTCGGCTTAATGAAACAATTCGAACCGGATGTAAATAAGACGCATTACTTGCCGATTATGGGCTACACTTGGAACATCGGTCAGGTACTACAAGTGTTTGACAGCAGCTGAGATGTGCTTATTCGGAAACAAATACGGATGGACAAACGCGTGACGCTGTTGCCGACTCGCCGTCGGTTGCGGCACAGCCAGCCGGCCTGCCTCTGCCCACGGCCAGGTGGTCGCTGCCAGCACACCTGAACACATCTCGTGAACCTCACTCCACGCCACGACACCGACTGAAAAGCTAGCTACAACCGTACTGCACGAGGCAGGAGGGCTTTCTCTAAAAAAGGTAACAACTGCAAACTTCCAGAAATGTACGGAAACAGACGAGAGAAGGGTTTTTAAAAGGACCGTTCTGTATCTCAAACACAGCACGTGGACAATGGAAAACGCACAAGCCGTCTGATCATACGATTTTTAAAAATAGGGTGTCACGCGAGACAGTCGAATATCAGAAGTTGTTCGATTCAGGAGAGAAGAAATCAACGCAACGAGAACAAAAGTCTAAAAATGAACCGAAAGAGAAGAGCGGAGGCAATGGCTGGACACACATTACGACACGAATCGTCGCTCAGAAACCGTAGTCGAAAGAAGGGGGAGAGGAAGACCTGCAGGGGATGTACCTGGTCGCCGGCGAGGCATCTCGAGTGAAGGGGACAGCAGCAAGCCGCGCAAATGGACGCTCGTATCAAACCTACTTCACGGATGATAACCAAAACAGCATCAACGACTAAAAAGTACATGGCGTCTCAATTTTATACTTTGGACAGTCCTCTGGATAGATTTCCAGAGTGGATCGTCAACGACTAAATTTTTTCCCTGTCGGTGTTACAACTATCTCGGGAATTGTCCAGTCCACCATATCGAATCCTGCCCTGAAATATTTTATACAGCAAGAATACACAGATTGAAACACAATGTCAAAATTTTACAATGCTGGTAGTTTCTAAAGAATGTTAAAAATAGCCAAATTCGCATCCCCAAGGCGACTGGAGAACTGTACACCCCTGCCGTAGCTGTAGCAGTTAGCGCATGCGCAACAGGGCAGGCACATACCCTTCGTTGACGGCACATCGGCAAACAGACAGCACAACGCCACCGTAATTTGTAAAGTGAATTTCGGTTTCCCTTGATACTTTCCTGGCACAATAAATTTTTCACTGCTACTATTCGCTCTAATGTGCAACGCATTTAATTTGCAGTATCGCTAAGTCTTAACTATGGAGATAAAACTGAATGAACGTTGTTTGTGATTTCTGCGTTCATGCTTGCTAATAGCCTCTATTTTTCTGCTGCTTCCAGAGTTTCAGAGAATTATGGAATCGAATTAATGTTTTCCACCCTACAAAGATGAAATATGAAGAACGTGACGTGCAATCCAAATCACTTACTTCACCTGAAGACCTGCATGTGTATTGTTTATAGTTTAATTTCTTTGACATTCATTAGATGTCACCATTTGCTTAGAAACTGTGGAAACATTAGAAGTAATGGGAAACAACTCTGATGATTTTGTGAACAAAGATGTGCTAATTAAAGAAAAAAACATAAATGGAGTGTCTACCACATTCAACAAAAGCATTTACAGTAACAGATTTCAGTTCATATCATTAAATTTTCCCAGAGACATTTAAGTCTCATCTTTATCTACGATAATGATGAAAGCTGAAGAAATGAATTAAAATTTGTCCTACGACCGGAATCGAACGCGGGTCTTCTTCCTCAGTATGCAGAAATCCTGACCATTACGTAAGTGACAATATAGTGGGGAAAATAAGCTGGAAATGTGAATTTGCGTTTGGGGGGGGGGGGGCATTCGACTTGGGTAGTTCGTGCAGCAATGTCGACCATAATGTTGGGGTCAGCATTTTTACCTCGTAAATAAGGAGACATAGGTTGAAGTCCCCGGCGGTGGCACAAATTTTAATTCATTTCTTCAGCATCCATCACTGTCGCAGTTTTCAGTTTCGTTACACGAAGGAGAGAGAAACATACGCAGTGTGTTTTGTTTCGTAAAATCTGAACAAGAATTGTATTAATGGAAGAAAGATTTACACGAAGTGCGAAATATGCACCAAAATTAAACTCACGGAAATCTGAAAGATACACTATTGGAAACGTTTAGAACTGCTCGTGAAAGTCAGTGCACTGAAGTATCTACGAGACTGGACACTCTAGAATCCAAGAAATACCACGGTTACCAATTTCCAGGCTTGTTCGACCTTATTACAAAGATTCAGGTAATTATACGGAAAAGGAAGCCGAAAAATTACGAAGCGTACCTAAAGGAAACCTGTAGAGGCGATGTCATTACTAGGTAATACTGTAAAGAGATTCTTAACTAACGTGAAGACGAAGCTTCTTGTTATTCTGTAAAATGTTGTGTATAAAGCGAATGAGTCAGGTTTTGTGTACGAACTGTGTGCAAAACGCACTTTTATCATTTCCAGCGATAAAAAGGACAGAGTCGCTTGTGCAGTCGAAGTACGCCATGACACACTCTTATACCACAGAGCCGTGCCAGTGATAAGTATCGGCACGTTTGTGCCTGTCTTGAGGAGCAACAGTCCGAATTAAGATTAAAAATATCTGTGGAAACTGCAAAGAATAATTTTCAGCGGTACAAATGCAGAACAATGGTCACAACCATTTCTTACAGATTTCGAGCTCTGTATCAATGAAACTGCTAATTACTGAGAAGCGCCCGACCGAATTAACATTTCCTCAGATGTGCCTGGTGTAAAAACGAATCGTCATCCAAAAGACACTTGACATTTTTGCGACGATTACAGGGAATAAAGAAGAAAATATTTGATTGTCAGCAAAATGTACATCATTCAAAAATTATCATAAGAACTGTGCTACAGAACTCTTATAAAATATTTAATGTCAACAAATTAAAGTCGTAATTGATGGAAGACATCTGTAACGTAACTTTACAAAATGTCTCGATTGACTTTCCTCTGTGAGTCACTTCTGTTATAATTACATGTGCAACAGTTTCGGTGTTATTAAAAAACTGATGATTCGAGACATTTTGGGGCAGTTTAAGTGATTAAAATTCGTGTGTGTGCACTTTGGATTTCGCGTTACGTGGCGCTACCTTTGCTTGTCACGGATGCATCCGCTTAATTCGCCGACTCGAGCAATAGGCAGTGAGTGCTGTACGAACCGCTGTTGCAAGCGGCAAAAGTAACTTCAACATAAACAAAAAAAAAAAAAAAAAAAAAAAAAAATACTTGCAGTGCACCTTGGCAGCTCAAATTTTTTGATAGTGCCTTGCTTTCGGTGCATTCTTCGTGTGTGAAAAATTTCATGGCAGGTTTCCACATGCCTGGACTATTCCTCTGTATGAAGTCGCGTGAGGGACACTGACCGCGCCGCCCACCCTTACAAACCCTGAAGAAGATCGGTCGAGGGTCTGAGATAGGTGCTCACTGTCCAGGGAGGCAAGAGTCCTGATTTCATCTTATCACACGATCAACACGGAAGCCAAGTTGGATTTTTCTCTACTGTATTGCCTTTTGGGTGTAAGGCAGTCAGAATGGATGCTGCTGTGGTTTTCGGGCATGGGTGTGTGTGATGTCCTTACGTTTAAGTAGTTCTACGTTCTAGGGGACTCATGACCTAAGATGTTGAGTCCAATAGCGTTCAGAGCCATTTGAACGATTTTCTTGCTGTGGTTTGCGTGACCGCCTCGGCGGGCGCCCGCAGGGACACCGAGCGCGGCCGTGTTCCCGCGTGACACGGGCGGGGCCTCGGAGCCGCAGCGCGCGCCCACCTCCTGCTCCTGCAGCCCGCCCTGCGTCGCTCGCTGCGGCGGCGGCTGCTGCCCGTACTCACCTGCAACAAAAGGAAACAGACCACGTGTAGCCGTCGCACAGGCACAAATAGTGACGCTCAACACGTGCGGCGCTGCAACTGTGCAACCGGGAAAGCGAGAAACGGCACGTAACGCATTATACGAGCCAACCACGAGCCGCATTCTTCCGACATCGAGACGTCATATCCCAGTGACGGGGTGGACCGGACAGAAGTAGTTATCTAGGGCCGGTACGAGCACACCTAAACATTGGCCGCCACATCACTTCCAGTGAGTGACGATCAGCAGGCAAGCACGGCCAGTTCAATGACACATAACGAAATGCATATAACTCGGTCTCTAGCTCAAATGGTTCAAATGGCTCTGAGCACTATGGGACTTAACTTCTGAGGTCATCAGTCGCCCAGAACTTAGAACTAATTGAACCTAAGTAACCTAAGGGCAGCACACACATCCATGCCCAAGGCAGGATTCGAACCTGTGACCGTAGCGGTCGCTCGGTTCCAGATTGTAGCGCCTAGAACCGCACGGCCACTACGGCCGGCGCCCGAGGCAGGATTCGAGCCGACGACCTTGGCGGTAGCGCGGTTTCAGACTGTGGCGCCTAGAACCTCTCGGTCACTCCAGCCGGCGGTCCTTAGCTGTAATTAGTGTCAGCCAGGAAGTAAAAGATAAACTCCCAGAGCAATCTCCGCTAGAAGATTTGCACGAAGCTGGCCGCGGTGGCCAAGCGGTCCCAGGCGCTTCAGTCCGGAACACGTGAGTGCTACGGTCGCAGGTTCGAATCCTGCCTCGGGCATGGATGTGTGTGACGTCCTTAGGTTAGTTAGGCGTAAGTAGTTCTAAGTTCTAGGGGACTGATGACCTCGGATGTTAAGTCCCATAGTACTCAGAGCCATTTGCACGAAAGAATGGAACTAATTGTGAAAGCCGTAAAATGTACATTTTACAAGAAAAAAATTGATGCACATAGGAATTCGAGAATATAAATTCTTTGTACGTGACAAGTTCCAGGATGTAGAAGGAATTTGAAGATTACAATTATAAGCTAAAATTAAGCCGAATGTTATTGGAACTAGATCAAACAAACAGAAAGAAAGGGTTGTTTCCCGTGTGTAAATATGAATGTAGAAATTAACAAAATTTTGTACGAGAGTGTTTTCTTGTCTTATTTGCCGTCGTACTAAACATCCTAAGTATTTCCCTGTGTACGATGATCTACGTCCATGAACCCAAGCGATTACTAAACGGTTGCGAAAAAATGGTTCAAATGGCTCTGAGCACTATGGGACTTAACAACTAAGGTCATCAGTCCCCTAGAACTTAGAACTACTTAAACCTAACTGACCTAAGGACATCACATACATCCATGCCCAAGGCAGGAGTCGAACCTGCGACCGTAGCGGTCACGCGGTTCCAAACTGACGCGCTTAGAACCGCACGGCTACACCGGCCGGCTAAACGGTTGCGAAAACACACTTGACCTCATAGGAACAAATAATCCTGAGCTAATAACGAACATCAACAAGTATACAGGGATTACTGAGCACTGGATGTCGTAGCGAGACTGAATATTGTAACCCCCCAAATCCTCCAAAAATAAACGAAAAATATAACTAATCAAAAAAGCAGATAAAAATTCACTTGATGCCTTCCTGAGAATCCTTTAAAATTAGTAATATAAGTGTAACCAGGTGTAGCTTGAATTCAAGGAAACAGTATCGGCAGCAATTGAGAGATTTATACCAAATAAATTGACAAACGACGTAGCTAATCTCCCGTGGTGCCCAAAACGGGTCAGAACACTGTTGCAGAGACAGTTGCCACATTTAAACAGGCACAAAATCCCCAAGTTCTTTCAGAGAAGCTCGAAATTCAGCGCGGACTTCAATGCGAGATGCTTATAAATGGTAAAAAATCCTAAGAGATTCCGGTCACATGTGAAGTATGCTAGGCTAGCAGCAAGACACAGTCAATGCCTTCTCTGCGTGATAGCAATGGAGATACTAAAAATGGTTCAAATGGCTCTGAGCACTATGGGACTCAACATCTTAGGTCATAAGTCCCCTAGAACTTAGAACTACTCAAACCTAACTAATCTAAGGACATCACACACACCCATGCCCGAGGCAGGATTCGAACCTGCGACCGTAGCAGTCCCGCGGTTTCGGACTGCAGCGCCAGAACCGCTAGACCACCGCGGCCGGCGAGATACTATCGAAGCCAGTGCTGTCAAAGCAGAGTTACTAAACACAGCCTTCCGAAATACCATCACAAAAGAAGACGAAGTAAATATTCCAGAATGCGAATCAAGTACAGCTACCAACATGAGTAACGTAGAAGTAAATATCCTTGGAATAGTGAAGCAACTTAAATCACTAAGCAAGTCTTCTGGTTCAGACTGTATACCAGTTACGTTCCTTCCAGGGTATGCTGATGCATTAGCTCCATACTTAAGAATCGTATACAACTGTTCGTTCGACGTAAGACCCGTACCTAAAGACAGGAAAGTTGCACAAGTCACACCAGTATTCAAGAAAGGTAGTAGGAGTAACCACTAAATTACGGCCCATATAGTTGACGTCGATATGCAGCAGGATTTTTGAACATATATTGACGCAAACCTACGTTTCTAGCTTTTGACAATGTTGACTGGAATACTCTGTTACAAATTTTGAAGGTGGAAGGCGTCAAATACAGGGAGCGAAAGGCTATTTACAATTTGTACAGAAACCAGATGGCAGTCATGAGTCGAGGGGCCTGAAAAGGAAGCAGTAGTTAGGAAGGCAGTGAGACAGCGCTGTAGCCTATCCCCGATGTTATTCAACCTGTATATTGAGCAAGCAGTAAAGGAAACAAAAGAAAAATTCGAAGTAGAAATTAAAATCCATGGAGAAGAAACTAAAACTTTGAGGTTTGCCGATGACATTGTAATTCTGTCAGAGACAGCAAAACACCTGGAAGAGCAGTTGAACGGAATTGACAGTGTCTTCAAAGGAGGATGTAAGATGAACGTGAACAAAAACAAAACAAGGATAATGGAATGTAGTAGAATTAAATCGTGTGATGCAGTGGGAATTAGATTAGGAAATAAGTCACTTAAAGTAGAAGATGAATTTTGCTATTTGGGGAGCAAAATAACTGATGATTGTCGAAGAAGGGAGGATAGAAAATGTAGACTGGCAATGGAAAGGAACGCGTTTCTGAAGAAGGGAAATTTGTTAACATGGAGTATAGATTTAAGCGTCAGGAAGTCTTTTCTGGAAGTATGTGTATGGAGTGTAGCCATGTATGGTAGTGGAATATGGACGATAAATAGTTTAGAAGAGAATAGAAGCTTTCGAAATGTGGTGCTACAGAAGAATGCTGAAGATTAGATGGGTACATCACGTAACTAATGAGGAGGTACTGAATAGAATTGGGGGAGAAGAGGAATTTGTGGAACAACTTGACTAGAAGAGGGGATCGGTTGGTAGGACATGTTTGAGGCATCAAGGGATCACCAATTTAGTATTGGAGGGCAGAGTGGAGGGTAAAAATCGTAGAGGGAAATCAAGAGATGAATACACTAAGCAGATTCAGAAGGATGTAGGTTGCAGTAGTTACTTGGCGATGAAGAAGCTTGCGCAGGATAGAGTAGCATCGAGAGCTGCATCAAACCAGTCTCAGGACTGAAGACCACAACAACAACAACACTGAGTTCGAAGATTATGAATTCCCTCGAAGAAAACGGTCTATTGACACACAGTCAACACGGGTTTAGAAAACATCGTTCTAGTGAAACACAACTTGCTCTTTATTCGCATGAAGTGTTGAGTGCTATTGACAAGGGATTTCAGATCGATTCCGTATTTTTGGATTTCGGGAAGGTTTTTGTCACTGTACCACACAAGCGGCTCGTAGTGAAATTGCGTTCGTATGCGTGGTCTCAGTTATGTGACAGGATTTGTGATTTTCTGTGAGAGAGGTCTCAGTTCGTAGTTAACTGACGGAAAGTCATCGAGTAAAACAGAAGTGATTTCTGGCGTTCCCCAAGGTAGTGTTATAGGGCGTTTGCTGTTCCTTATCTATATAAACGATTTGGGAGACTATCTGAGCGGCTGTGTTAGGTTGTCTGCAGATGACACTGTCGTTTATCGACTAATAAAGTCATCAGAAGATCAAAACAAATTGCAAAACGATTTAGAAAAGATATCTGAATGGAGTGTAAATTGGCAGTGGACCCTAAATAACGAAAAGTGTGAGGTGATCCACATGAGTGCTAAAAGAATTCGTTACACGATGAATCAGTCAAATGTAAAGGCCATCGTTTCGTGTACCCCTTACCCTGCCTGTGACCTTAAGATAAAATCGTTAGCTGTCTGTGAACCGGCCGTATTAGTTGCGGTGTCGCCGGAAGCAGGGCAGCGCTCGATGTCTTACCGAGCGGTGGAGGGGGGGGGGGGGGGCTCTGCAGGCACGGGGTGTCGTCGCCTGGGCCGCGCGGGCTGTCCGTAGACTGCACTTCGGTACTCCGCTTGGGGCCGCGTGTCCGAGAACAACTTCCTCTCGTGGCGGCCCCTGCTGCGTCGCTAAAGAGCAGCCTCACAACTACCTCACTTCCGTCGAGTGGACTTGGCAACAGCGTGTCAGGTTCGAAAAACGTTCCTTTCTATTGCGTTTCCCAGTGCATCGGAATCTGCTTATGCACTTCACGGCTATTACAACTCTAAAAAAAATTGGTTCAAATGGCTCTGAGCACTATGGGACTTAACATCCGAGGTCATCAGTCACCTAGAACTTAGAACTACTTAAACCTAACTAACCTAAGGACATCACACACAACCGTGCCCGAGGCAGGATTCGAATCTGCGACCGTATCGGTCACGTGGTTCCAGACTGAAGCGCCTAGAACCGCTCGGCCACGCCGGCCGGCAGAACTCTAAAAATGCCAGCACAATCTTCCCTGGTCGAAGCTCCGGTCGCGGGTACGTTGAGAGGCCTGCACGCGTCTGTACCGACTGCTTACTACACCGGCGTAAATTTGCGATTTTCTGTAATTAAGACACACTGTTTTTTTTTTCACCTTCACTTACTTTGGTTTAAGTTACCGCATTTATTGCTGTGAGTGGCTTTTACGCTTGCGAAGTTAACTTGTTAATCTTGGTAGAAAAGCGTTCGTGCCAATTTCTTGATGTTTACGATACTTTCTGCTAATGTAATTAACGGTGGATGCCAACCGCGTGCATCCATTCAAATCTTGTTTATCCTGAGTAGCCCTCGCTACCACTGCGCTCTTGCGCGTTGTTTTGAAACTAAACTGCGGTTACCGGGCGAATCTTCTTATCTCCGTGTTGAGATTTTGGTGTGTGTTCAGTACTAAGGCCCGACTGTTTTCGTGCTGTTAACACTGGAGGGCTCGGTCTCTGCCAGTTGACTGATGTGTGGGTATGCAATTACGCTCGTAGCCACGTTTGTGTTCAGTTCCATGACTGAGGAGTAAAGGTGCTTAATGGTTTGATAATTTGTTGAACTTGAAAATGCTTTTCCTTGGCAGGTAATACCAGCAGTTACCAGCGCCACGGCCAGAACTGTCTCGGTTATCCGGCAGATTCCTACATCCGCCTCACGCACAGTGCAGCCGCTTGTATTCCGAGGTCGCGGGTCACGGGTCGCGGGCTGCCCTGCCTCTCGATCGACAGCACCCGCGCGGCCGAGAAAATTGCTGCACGCAACACCGTACCTCTATTAGTTTTTTTTAAAGTATATATTTTTGGAAATGTGTGTGTCCTTTTGAGAAAGTGATTGTAAATTTTAAGGTCAATGTTGTAGTAAGTTTTCATTCCTTTGGTCAGTAGTGTTGTGGAACACTCTGTGATACCGAGCAACTGTAAATCAGTAAACAGCCTGTCACAAAATACGACAAGGTGAATTGCCAATTTGATTGTGACACAAATTCTTCTTGTTGTAGCTGTCGGTTTGAAACATAGATACTTTATCAAATTTTTTCATCGCATTTCCGTGACGTAAAATTGTACTAAAAATTTTCTGTGTCTTAATAATTACCTCATTAGAGGAATTCTCGACGAAGTGTAAGAAATAACTTTGGCTCTATGATGTGGGTTGTTGAAAGCATTTGCTTGCATAACTGTGATAGTTAAGTGCGAAGGTCGTCTTTTAATACATGTATTTTCACAACGTATACAACATCTTGGGTTTCCTATGTTTTTAACAGTGTAATGTGGGTCAGTGTGACAGTGTATTGAAGTGTTAGTCGAATGCAAGGTACGCAATGCAGCACATGTTCGGGAATGTGCACATCTATGAAACTGAGTCACCTTCGACACTTTTTGTTATTGTTCTTAACGCGTTTTTAATTAACTGCCGAAAACTTGCAAGCAATATTTATTCATAGGTTTGATTGATGTTAAAAGCATACGTTGTTCAGTAAATATTTTGGTCACGAGAAGATGTTCAGCCCTTAATCTCCCTCCCACACAACCGACTGATGACGTCGCCGTTTAGTCTTGTTAACCCCTTCACAACGAATCAGTCCCAGACAACCCTACGCAGTAGCTGAGTACCTTTTGGAATGCTTGTAGAAGGAAACATACTTCGCGAGTGACTGTTTCCTTTAGTAGGAAGAAGAAGGCATTACGCGACAGCAGTGAAAGTTTCTGACAAATAAGTGGATTGGTGAGACGGAGAATCCGAGCTGTGAGGCACGCCGACATTTGCAGGAATGCCTAGCTCAAGCTAATGTCTACGCCTGACAACACTGGGTTTCTTGTTGCGAGGAACGTCGTCGTCGCTGCCTGTGCGAGTCTGCACGCGAGACGGCCCGCGCCCCGCCCACAACGCGTCCTCGGGCTGCTGCCGCCGCCCACCGCCATCCCGGCGGTTGCGCAACCGGCGCGCTCCTTCCCCTCTGCGCTTAACTGGCGCCAATTGCCTCAATCGTCCGGCTTCGAGTTTCGTTTCTGACACTGCTCTGGATTCGGAGAAACGAGCTCGGACGGCGGCTAAAAGTAGCACCGCTACTCATTACTTGCTCTTCTTCTTCGCGTGAACGACCACCCGACAACATCCGACACATTCGTTTTAAAAGCGACTAACATTCGGATATCCAACAACCGGTATCTTTTTTCTCATCTGCATAAAACGTTCTTGCAATTATTCTACTGGTTTACCGCCTTCGCGACTACAGTACGAAATTATTAGCGACGTCCTCCGCACTAACAGTCGTACAACACTTGATAAGTTGTTTTGATACCGACCTAAGAGTAGTGGGACAAAGTACGTGTCACCCCACTCTCCATTGTTGCCAGATGTAACCGCGATGGCGGCGATGACTTCATCCAAAATAGTGGCATGTAGCCTTGGCAACAGTGCATGACGTCATCCGTGACGTCATCCAAGACGGCGGATTTTGGCGGGAAGACAGGTCAATTAGGCTACCTCCACCAACCTACCCCTCTCCCCACCCCCCCACCAGAAAAATGGCGAGAAGTTCAAATTCCATCAGCACAATCCAACACACCTCTACTAACAAAATGGCGGGAAGGAAGGTAACCTCCACTAACCTAACCCCCTCCCCTCCCACAGGAAAATAACGGGAAGTTCAAATTCCATCAGGACAATGCAACACACCTCTACTACCCTAACAAAATTCCTGGAAAGAACGGTCACCTCCACTAACTTAAGTCACGCGACTGCCACGTCCACCAAAAAATGGCAGGAAGATCAAATTCCAACAGGATACTGCATCACACCATGGTTACATCTACTAACCTAAGAAAATCGCGGGAAGATAGGTCACTTGGACTACCCCCACTAACCTAAGTAACCCAACCGCCATCTCATCCTAGGAAATGGCTGGGAGAGGACTCAACCTGTGCTTGGCTGCTGGAGAGAGGAAGGAATGTACTTTATTTACTTATTTTCGAACAATTTATTTAGGGATGGAGCATATTTATCACAGTGATACCGAACACACGCTCTGACACGCTTGGGGTCACAGCACACAGACCTGCAAACTACTCCTAAATAAACCATGTATAATACTCTGCACACGCGCTAATCGTAAACACCGAAAACAATGCATTGCACAGCCTGCTACACAAGAATGCTGAAGATTAGATGGGTAGGTCACGTAACTAGTGAGCAGGTACTGAACAGGACTGGGAAGACAAGAAATGTGTGGCACAACTTGACGAAAAGGAGGAATTAGTTGGTAGGACATCGCGGAATATCACCAGTTTAGTACTGGAGGGAAGTGTGTGTGTGTGGGGGGGGGGGGGGGTAAAAATTGTGGAGGGTGACCAAGAGATGAAGACAGTAAGCAGATTCAAAAGGATGTAGGCTGCAGTAGTTATTCGGAGATGAACGAGGTCGCACAGAAGAGAGTAGCATGGAGAGCTGCATCAAACGAGAACCAGAACAACATAGAATAATGCAGAAGATTATACGAACAGATCGAATAACGAATTAGGTGGTGCTGAACCGAACTGGGGAGAAAAGAAATGCGCGGCACGACTTGACTAAACATTGTAGAGAGAGAGAGAGAGAGAGAGAGAAAGAGAGAGAGAGAGAGAGAGAGAGAGAGAGAGAGTTAGCTTGGAAAACAGTGACGGGGCTGAAGAGGGTATGGCCTGCAGAGGCGATGTGGCTCGCACGGCATGGACAGCTGCATCAGCTGGCGGGCACGACTGTAACGGCTATCTTCTCCTGTACATAGACAATACTGTGTATTTGTTTACGTCGTGGGTGAACTGCAATCCCGGCGACGGAAGTGCAGGTTATTTTCGCTACAGTGGTGTGGCTTTGCAGCCCGTCTTCTTTTACACGTGTCGACTTGTTCCCGTGTGGACGACGTTTAGCGGTGACTGGAAAGTCCCGCATCGAGCCACAAATCCGGTGCGATACTCGGGAAGATCGTATCCCGGTCACTGGATAGGCGAGACGTGCGGTGTGGAGTGTAGGACGGCTGCAGGTCGTGTGCGCAGGATGTGTGTGGTGTGCAGCGACCGTGGGGCTGGCTTTGCCGGCTATCTGGGCCGGCTGGCCGCGGGCACAGCGGCGCTCTGTGTGCGGTGGGGGGGGGGGGGGGGGGAGGAGGAGGAGGCGGCGGCCTCATTTCCTCTCCCGACACGAGGTGGTCCACACAGGCCGCAACTGGTAAGCACGTCTCACTAAACCTCGTACACCACCTCGTGAAAACATTCCGCCGTCTACACGGAGGGACAGGTAATACATCAGAAAGAAACATCTGCGGCACTAGAGGGCACAGATTGGTTTACGTGCGACAGATAATCGAGGACGCCTGTCACAAACGTAGTCCGGCGGTAGGGAGCGCTGCGCACAAGAGGCCCGGCAGGCGGGTATCTCTCTCCAGCCGCGACCCGACGGGAGACGGAAGACGGAAGGTGGGTGGCGGCGTGGCGAAGCCGTCCGTCTCTCTGGACACCGGGCGCTCGCGCGGCGCGGTCCGCCAGGGGCTAAACGGCTGCCAGGCTGCCACGTTCGTCGTGCGTCAGTGCTTCGTGATCGTCCAATCGCACGTATTTGGTGCGTCGCTTTAAAGGATTCTGCGCACTGTCCCGCTGCAAAAGTAACGTCCAACTTCCCGTCACTCGAGGACGACGCGCAGCAACTTGGGATTCGGGAAATGAAGATTACGGCAACAGCGTCGAAAAACGAAAAGATTGTCGCCGACTTGGAAAATACAATATTTTCGTCCACATCAGTGTGTTCTTTTCAATAAGAAAACGAAAAGCAATATTTACGCATCCGAACACATCGCGTAACGGGCTGGCACAAGCACAGGGGCAGCCTCCAGCAGCTCCGGGAGCCCACGACCGCCGTCCTCAGTTACCGGCGAGCCTTCACACGGGGAGTGCGTGGGTCGGCATCGGCAATCCCTGCATTTGTCTTTTCCTCCTGAAAATCGTCATCGGAATTAGGGAACTGCTGGACTATTTTTTGATAATTTTAGAACAATGCGAAAGCCTATAAAGCCTCTATAGCGCGCGCGCTCGTGTGTTTGTGTGTACGAGGCAATACAGTTGATAACTTGGTCAACATTTGCAAGGGACCGACCCTCAGAGGTATTTTTACATCTGCAGTTTTTTCGCAATCGTCGCGGATTGACGTCAGTAATTATTCGACGACACTCCCACTGTGGTTATTTAAAAAGATAATACGCGTGTCGAACAGTGACCCGGCAGAGGCTCGCCACACCGGCCGCCTTGCTCGCCTCGCTGCTTCTGTACACGCCCGCATCACACCCGCCGCCTTGCTCGCCTCGCTGCTTCTGTACACGCTCGCATCACACCCGCTGCCTGCGCATCGGCGCTCTTACGTTCGCTCCGCCAGCTAATCGCATTGCGTGCCGCCGTAAGGTCGTGTCGACTACGCGAACGAACTCGTCTTCTCGTGCAAAAAGCTAACAGCATGTAGTAACAGGTGGAAACTCCTCCAGTCAAACTCAATTTACACGTGGCACTCCAGAAGCGACTTTGCTGGACCCTTCGCTGTTCTCGTCGTCTGTACGTGATTTAGGAGAAAACCGGAGCGGCCCTCCTACGCAACGACACTGTCGTTTAGCAAAGTGAACAGATGTTAAAACAAAATTCTAAATGATTTCAACAGCGTATCTTAAGCAAAGGCTGCGACTCACTGCCACAGCAAATACGAGGCACAACAAAGACGTTGGAGGGACTGGCCGTACTGGGCCTCTCTGTCCTCCTGTACGGTACTGCGGCGCGCGTAGCGCTGGCAGACGACGTCAGAACGGCCAAATAAGGGCGAGTCATTATGCCTCACCACGATGGAGGAGACAGTGTCACGGGTACGATAAGCGAATGCTGATGGGGAACCATTAGAACAGAGGCGTTTCTCGTCGCATAGAAATATTTACACGAAATTTCAATCGACAACTTGCTCTTCCGATTGGGGGAACCACGTGGTACTCGAGAGTGGAAGGGCGTCCTCAGTGGTGGCCAGCCGCCCCTGCTGTGTGCAACAGTCCCGTAGGTGCAAATGCTGACGTACGAAACGACCACAACTACGTGACTATAAAGAACGCGAGAAAACTTGGAGGCTAGGCCAACTGTCACCAGCGAACGAGTGTGGAGAACCGGAAAAGTAGGTGGTGGGCGCAAACAGCGCGGCAAACCGCAGCCGGGCCCCCCTCGTCCCGGAATCCGGCTCCACTCGACGCAGCTGTCCAGTGGTTAGACGGATGAGCTTCGGTAATGACCAGCACGCCGACGGAACGCAAACGTCGGTAGCAAAAATGAAGCAGATGCTGCAGTGAGAACGAAGCTAAAAACTGGGGAGGAGAAACACGAGACGGAGAGTGGGGCAGGGATGCGGGGGAAGAGCGCGGGGTCGCGGATGACGTCAGCTGCGCGCACAAACATGTGGCGCGCGCCCGCAAAAACGGCGCGCTCCCACGCACGCGCCGTCGCACCAGCAGCGATGTTCACACGGCGCGCCGGGCACAAACGAGCCGTCTTGACACTCGGCACGGGCTCTGCCTTCGACACGGGAATGTCGGCACCCGCCGCCACCGGCCACGGACGCTGCGCCTTCGCCGCTGCTCCGCCGCCACGCTCACACGACGCGCAGAACCCCTCTTCGGACCAAAACGTAACGCTCGAGTCTGAGTGACTCGTAAACAGCGTACGTCGCGACAGACGTAACGCCTGAAACAGAGTTGCAGGTGGCGGTACGCGCAGATGCACGGCATTTTGTTACACGGTCAACTTTGTTGAAACTTGCATTAAGTGTATTCGCAGCTGCGAATACGGACAATCATCAGCTGTACAATGGAATGACGATGCTGAACATTTGTGCCGGACCGGGGCTGGAACCCCGATTTCCCGCTTGTCGTGAGCGTTCGTCATTTCGCTACCCGAGCACGACTCACGGCCCGACGCAAACTTCTGTTACGTCGTCAGTTATGCATCCACGACTTGTACAATTCCCGTACAGGGGAGACAGTTTACTTCTGAGTGTACGAATGTACGTCGCAAGGAACCCTCCATCGTAAATCGGAATAACACAGACACTGCGATACCGTATTTAGCCGGCCGGATGTGGCCGAGCGGTTCTAGCCGCTACAGTCTGGAACCGTGCGACCGCTACGATCACAGGTTCGAATCCTGCCTCGGGCACGGACGTGTGTGTGATGTTCTTAGGTTAGTTAGGTTTAAGTAGTTCTAAGTTCTAGCGGACTGATGACCTCAGCAGTTAAGTCCCATAGTGCTCAGAGCCATTTGAACCATTTGAGCCATACCGTATTTATCCGGCGACACGGGGCGAGCGACTTTCAAATACAGCGTCTGCCCTGTACGGGATTATACACACTGCATGCACGAGTCCGGGGTGTAGGCACACGCTTGACGACATACGGAAGTATGCGTCCGCTCGGATAGCCAAATGGTAAGGCGATCACCCGCGATAAGCGGGAAACCCGGCTCTGAGTCCCGGTCCGGCACACATTTGCGCTGTCATCACTCCATGGTACAGCTGACGGGAGTCCATACTTGCAACTGCGGGTACATTTCACGTGTTTCGTGCATACATATCCGAAGGAACTTTGCATCATAAATGGGACTAGCACAGCCGGCGCAATCTGCTGTCGTATTGCTGAGGCTTGTCCAGTACGGTATACCTGCAAAGTTCCTCGTAACAGCCAGGCTGTCTCTCGGTGCTGAGCTGCTGTCGTGGACAGTCAAATGGGTCGCAGGCACGTGGCCACGTGGCAGCGCTTTTGACCTGCCTGCCGGGCCGCGCCTTGCAAGATGCGCAGACGCCCTACTCCTTGACATAGCGACATGCTTCCGCGGCTAAAGTGGACGTCAAGAAAATAAACAAGAGACAACTGTTTTAGAAGGAGCTGCATACGTTTATTGGGCATTTGAAACCAGTTATTTCAAAAAATGGCTCTGAGTACTATGGGACTTAACAGCTATGGTGATCAGTCCCCTAGAGCTTAGAACTACTTAAACCTAACTAACCTAAGGACATCACACAACACCCAGTCATCACGAGGCAGAGAAAATCCCTGACCCCGCCGGGAATCGAACCCGGGAACCCGGGCGCGCGAAGCGAGAACGCTACCGCACGACCACGAGCTGCGGACCAGTTATTTCATAACAAGAGCAGAAGTATAGGTGGTCGAACAGTTCGCAACGTTAATGCGGAGGATGGCCTTCAGTGTCGCGTCGTAAAGAAAAGATCGTTCCTTTGTTTTTATTCTTTTCATTGCTGAAAAAAGCTACTGTTAAGAATACAGAGATTCAAACTAGCACACGGCACTTTTGTGGAGCTTGGGAAATGTTTTCGCTGTAATGAACGATACCACCGTGACAAGTTAAGCGTACTGTAGTATCCCTGTTTTTCAGCAAATTTGGATTTTGCAAATGAACAATTTTCAACTAGAATGGCGATGGCAAATCACTCACACATACTGGAAATGAGAATCATCTCTTATTCTTAGCGACGTAATCCAGCAACAAATCTTAAGAATCGGGATGCGAGTACGCTGCTCACCTTAATGCGACACCCATCATTTACCAAAGGCTTTTGAAGCGAATGGTCTAAGGGCGTCAAAACACCTCTTTACTGATCACTAACTTCACTTAAAAAACGATCTTTTAATTCTTGTTAGTTATTTACACCGATAAAGACATATAAATAAATGTTATACCACTTTGCCTAGTGATTATAGTTTTTGTTGTTTTTAGAGCTTTGGTTCCGCTTCAGTCAAAACACAATCAGCGTACGGGCAAAACCGCCACTGTCAGCGTCATTCGGATGCAATGAAATAACTGCATAATTAGCCATCAACGTAACACAACACTTTAAGTTACAATACACAGTGTGATTCAGACACAGGTCTTGTCTGCCTCCATGGGGTTGGGGTCAGTACGGAGCAGTAGGTAGGAGCAACCGTGGGAAGGGGTGCGGGGCGGGGAGGGGTGAGGGGGGGGGGTGCGCCGCCGTCTGCCTCTGTTTTGCGTGCAGCGCCTCACTCTGCAGACGTTGGCTGCCCTGGTTAACAGATGTTCACATGTGTGTGAAATCCTAGGGGACTTAACTGCTAAGGTCACCAGTCCCTAAGCACACTACTTAACCTAAATTATCCTAAGGACAAACACACACACACACCTATGCACGAGGGAGGACTCGATCCTCTGCCAGGACCAGCCGCACAGTCCGTGACTGCATCGCCCTAGACCGCTCGGCTAATCCCGCGCGGCCGTGTGATAGCAGCGCTGCTATTTTCTGTATACATACACGATGACAGAGAGAAATTTAACATCAGGATTGATGGTCACAAAGAACATGAAGTTAAAGATTTCTGCTGCCTAGGCAGCAAAGTAATCGACGAGGCACGGCGCAAGGACGACATCAAAAGAAGACCAGCACTGGCAAAAAGGGCACTCCTGGCCAAGAGAAGTCTGCTGGTACCAAACATAGGCCTCAATTTGAGGACGACATTTATGAGAATGTACGTTTTCAGCACATCATTCTGTGCTAGTGAAACATGGAGTGTGGGAAAACTGGAACAGACGAGAATCGAAGCATTTGAGATGTGGTGTTGCAGACGAATGGTGAAAATTAGGTGGAGGGATAAGGTAACGAATGAGGAGGTTCTGCGCAGAATCGGAGAGTAAAGGGATGTGTGGAAAACACTGGCAAGAAGAAGGGACAGAATGATAGGGCGTTAAGACATCAGGGAGTGACTTCCATGGTACTAGAGGGAGCTGCAGAGGGCAAAAACTGTAGAGGAACACAGAGATTGGAATACATCCAGCAAATAACTGAAGACGGCGGTTGCAAGTGCTACTCTGGGATGAAGAGGTTAGCACACGAGAGGAATTCTTGGCGGGCCGCATCAAACCAGTACTGGTGATTGGAGAAAAAAACAGATCGGCGGACACGGTGCGCAGGCATCAGTTTACGACGCTGTGGTGCACAAGATGAGTGGCCGTAGGAAAGTACAAGGCGACTCGGACAACGTGTCTAGTTGCTGTGGTGAACGGCAGTCAGCTCTAAATGTGGGAAAGACCCGTCGTGTTCGGATTCAGCACTGGTACCCCCCCATGAACCATGGACCTTGGCGTTGGTGGGGAGGCTTGCGTGCCTCAGCGATACAGATGGCCGTACCGTAGGTGCAACCACAACGGAGGGGTATCTGTTGAGAGGCCAGACAAACATGTGGTTGCTGAAGAGGGGCAGCAGCCTTTTCAGTAGTTGCAGGGGCAACAGTCTGGATGATTGACTGATCTGGCCTTGTAACATTAACCAAAACGGCCTTGCTGTGCTGGTACTGCGAACGGCTGAAAGCAAGGGGAAACTACAGCCGTAATTTTTCCCGAGGACATGCAGCTCTACTGTATGATTAAATGATGATGGCGTCCTCTTGGGTAAAATATTCCGGAGGTAAAATAGTCCCCCATTCGCATCTCCGGGCGGGGACTACTCAAGAGGATGTCGTTATCAGGAGAAAGAAAACTGGCGTTCTACGGATCGAAGCGTGGAATGTCAGAGCCCTTAATCGGGCAGGTAGGTTAGAAAATTTAAAAAGGGAAATGGATAGGTTACAATTAGATATAGTGGGAATTAGTGAAGTTCGGTGGCAGGAGGAACAAGACTTTTGGTCAGGTGATTACAGGGTTATAAATACAAAATCAAATAGGGATAATGCAGGAGTAGGTTTAATAATGAATAAAAAAATAGGAGTGCGGGTTAGCTACTACAAACAGCATAGTGAACGCATTATTGTGGCCAAGATAGACACAAAGCCCACACCTACTACAGTAGTACAAGTTTATATGCCAACTAGCTCTGCAGATGATGAAGAAATAGATGAAATGTATGACGAGATAAAAGAAATTATTCAGGTAGTGAAGGGAGACGAAAATTTAATAGTCATGTGTGACTGGAATTCGTCAGTAGGAAAAGGGAGAGAAGGAAACATAGTAGGTGAATATGGATTGGGGGGAAGGAATGAAAGAGGAAGCCGCCTTGTAGAATTTTGCACAGAGCATAACTTAATCATAGCCAACACTTGATTCAAGAATCATAAAAGAAGGTTGTATACCTGGAAGAATCCTGGAGATACTAAAAGGTATCAGATAGATTATATAATGGTAAGACAGAGATTTAGGAACCAGGTTTTAAATTGTAAGACATTTCCTGGGGCAGATGTGGATTCTGACTACAATCTATTGGTTATGAACTGCAGATTGAAACTGAAGAAACTGCAAAAAGGTGGGAATTTAAGGAGATGGGACCTGGATAAACTGAAAGAACCAGAGGTTGTACAGAGTTTCAGGGAGAGCATAAGGGAACAATTGACAGGAATGGGGGAAAGAAATACAGTAGAAGAAGAATGGGTAGCTCTGAGGGATGAAGTAGGGAAGGCAGCAGAAGATCAAGTAGGTAAAAAGACGAGGGCTAATAGAAATCCTTGGGTAACAGAAGAAATATTGAATTTAATTGATGAAAGGAGAAAATATAAAAATGCAGTAAATGAAGCAGGCAAAAAGGAATACAAACGTCTCAAAAATGAGATCGACAGGAAGTGCAAAATGGCTAAGCAGGGATGGCTAGAGGACAAATGTAAGGATGTAGAGGCTTGTCTCACTAGGGGTAAGATAGATACTGCCTACAGGAAAATGAAAGAGACCTTTGGAGAGAAGAGAACCACTTGTATGAATATCAAGAGCTCAGATGGCAACCCAGTTCTAAGCAAAGAAGGGAAGGCAGAAAGGTGGAAGGAGTATATAGAGGGTTTATACAAGGGCGATGTACTTGAGGACAATATTGTGGAAATGGAAGAGGATGTAGATGAAGACGAAATGGGAGATAAGATACTGCGTGAAGAGTTTGACAGAGCACTGAATGACCTGAGTCGAAACAAGGCCCCGGGAGTAGACAACATTCCATTTGAACTACTGATGGCCTCGGGAGAGCCAGTCATGACAAAACTCTACCATCTGGTGAGCATGATGTATGAGACAGGCGAAATACCCTCAGACTTCAAGAAGAATATAATAATTCCAATCCCAAAGAAAGCAGGTGTTGACAGATGTGAAAATTACCGAACTATCAGTTTAATAAGTCACAGCTGCAAAATACTAACGCGAATTCTATACAGACGAATGGAAAAACTGGTAGAAGCCGACCTCGGGGAAGATCAGTTTGGATTCCGTAGAAATGTTGGAACACGTGAGGCAATACTGACCTTACGACTTATCTTAGAAGAAAGATTAAGAAAAGGCAAACCTACGTTTCTAGCATTTGTAGACTTAGAGAAAGCTTTTGACAATGTTAACTGGAATACTCTCTTTCAAATTCTGAAGGTGGCAGGGGTAAAATACAGGGAGCGAAAGGCTATTTACAGTTTGTACAGAAACCAGATGGCAGTTATAAGAGTCGAGGGGCATGAAAGGGAAGCAGTGGTTGGGAAAGGAGTAAGACAGGGTTGTAGCCTCTCCCCGATGTTATTCAATCTGTAAATTGAGCAAGCAGTAAAGGAAACAAAAGAAAAATTCGGAGTAGGTATTAAAATTCATGGAGAAAAAGTAAAAACTTTGAGGTTCGCCGATGACATTGTAATTCTGTCAGAGACAGCAAAGGACTTGGAAGAGCAGTTGAACGGAATGGACAGTGTCTTGAAAGGAGGATATAAGATGAACATCAACAAAAGCAAACCGAGGATAATGGAATGTAGTCAACTTAAGTCGGGTGATGCTGAGGGAATTAGATTAGGAAATGAGACACTTAAAGTAGTAAAGGAGTTTTGCTATTTGGGGAGCAAAATAACTGATGATGGTCGAAGTAGAGAGGATATAAAATGTAGACTGGCAATGGCGAGGAAAGCGTTTCTCAAGAAGAGGAATTTGTTAACATCGAGTATAGATTTAAGTGTCAGGAAGTCGTTTCTGAAAGTATTTGTATGGAGTGTAGCCATGTATGGAAGTGAAACATGGACGATAACTAGTTTGGACAAGAAGAGAATAGAAGCTTTCGAAATGTGGTGCTACAGAAGAATGCTGAAGATAAGGTGGGTAGATCACGTAACTAATGAGGAGGTATTGAATAGGATTGGGGAGAAGAGCAGTTTGTGGCAGCACAACTTGACTAGAAGAAGGGATCGGTTGGTAGGACATGTTTTGAGGCATCAAGGGATCACAAATTTAGCATTGGAGGGCAGCGTGGAGGGTAAAAATCGTAGAGGGAGACCAAGAGATGAATACACTAAGCAGATTCAGAAGGATGTAGGTTGCAGTAGATACTGGGAGATGAAGAAGCTTGCACAGGATAGAGTAGCATGGAGAGCTGCATCAAACCAGTCTCAGGACTGAAGACCACAACAACAGTGTACTGGTCGACACTGTCGAGCCGTTGAAATATCTGGGCGTAACGTTGCGAAGCGGTACGAGGCGGAACGAGAGTGTGAGAACTGCGGTAGGGAAGGCGAATGACTGACTTCCCTTTACTGGGAGAATTTTAGGAAAGAATGGTTCATCTAAAAAGGATACCGCATACAGGACGCCAGTGCGACCTATTCTTCAGCAATGCTCGAGGGTTTGGGCTCCAACATATGGGGTCATCAGTACCCTAGACTTAGAACTACTTAAACCTAAATAACCTAATCACATCACACACATCCGTGCCCGAGGCAGGATTCGGACCTGCGACCGTAGCAGCAGCGCGGTTCCGGACTGAAGCGCGTAGAACCACTCGGCCATGGTGGCCGGCTGGAGATGCTTTGGAAAGTCAAAAAGGAATCCCTGGAGGAATGGCGACGGACGCTATTGAGAGAATTAGAGAACCGGCGTTTCAAGCTGACTGCCGAACGATTCTACTGCCGACGACGTAGATTTCGCGTAGGGATCACGAAGAAAGACACGAGAAACTTGGGCTCGTACAGAGGCAGACAGATAATCGTTTTCTCTGGCTGTACTTGCCAGTGGAACGGGAAAAGAAGTTAGTACTACTACGATGCACGGCACGGTTGCTCGTGCAGCACGTATGTAGATGTAGACGTAGGTGTGGAAGCGGCGCTGACGCGTGGGCCACCCCTCTGCTGTGCCCCGTCCAGTGGTTCACGGAGTATGTACTACAGCGCGGTAGGTTGGCTTTACGATACCGCAGGCATGTGAGTGTTTGAAAGCGGTGCCTCGGGTGGTGTGTAGACGAACGCCCACCTAAACGAGCGGCTAACCGCGCCGCAGAGCGCTTCGGCGCGCCGTTTAGAGCTGCCACTGCGACTCGGGCGATAAAGCCCACGTAACGAGGCTGTTCGCCATCTCGAAGGAAGAGTTTTTGTCACGAACGCCGACGTAACTGCTCGTTATAGACAGGTTTTGTTTAGTCCGCGATTCCTCCAAACAGCGATCTAGTGGGACGTGCTGTTCAATGCGAGAAATCAAACTGTATGTGCAGCGACTTTTCAAACGCTACTCCTGTGCTTTCTTTCCTTCCACTAAAGGTTTTTCCTCAGACGCAAAAATATAAAGGAGTAGTACAATAGCTGCGTAGAGGTTAGTCATTACACACACACACACACACACACACACACACACACACACACACACACGCGCGCGCACAAACCTCCACTCGTAGGGAATGCTGTCGGGCAGATACTTCTTAGGAGGCAAAGACGGGAGGTGCAACGATGTCTTTGTTTTCAAAGATTTGATAGCGAAGCTCATTTAATGGCAATGTTTCTTTCATCTTGGCTGTACGTGGCTGCTATAAGGAGTTTACGTCTGAAGGCCGTACAGCCCAGAGTCGGTGTGGTGTATCTGTGAGCCGTCGAGGCAGCCGTGCCACCGACGCCCCAGGTTCGACGCACCCGTCTGGTAAAAGGCCGTGTCCCGCCGCGCGACTGCCTGCCGCCTCGTCCGACACCGAGGCCTCTTGTTTAAAGGGCCCAAGCTGTTTGTCCTTCGGCGGGCAAGAATAGAGTAACAGCGCGTCGGTCTGGTTCTGACGCATTTCGAAACAACGTCGATATAGATCACGTTTCCGCATTCAGCACACTGCGCGTGGCGGAGGGCAGCCTGTACCACTGCCAGTCACTTCCCTCCCCGTTCCACTCGCGAGCAGAGCGAGGCAAAGGCGACTGCCCGCGTGCCGCCGTACGAGGTCTAATTTCTCGTATCTTATGTCGGTGGTCCTCAAGCGGAACGTGCGTTCACTGCAGTAGACTCATTTGCAGTCAGCTTCAAATGACGGTTCTCTAAATTTTCTCCACAGTGTTCTTCAAAAAGAACGTCGCCTTCACTCCAGGGATTCCCATCTGAGTTCCCGAAGCGTCTCCGTAGCGTTTGCGGCTCTAGATTGCTTCGATGTCCTCCTTCAATCCGACCTGGTACGAATCCCAAACGCTCGAGCAGTATTCGAGAATAGGTCGCACCAGCGTCCTATATGCGGTCTCCCTTGCAGGTGAACCACTCTCTCCTAAACTCCTTCCAATAAACCCAAGTCGACCATTCGCCTTCACTACCACAGTTCCCACGTGCTCGTTCCGCTCCATACCGCTTTGCAGCGTTACGTCCATATATTTAAACGACGTGACTGTGTCAAGCAGTACGCTACTAACGCTGCATCCAACATTACGCCTTTGTTTTCCCCACTTACATTTACCCACATTTCATCACACCAACTATAATTTTTGTCTAAGTACCTGCTACAGTGGCGTAGCGTGAGGGGAGCCTGAGACTTAGTCTCCCTGTATTCGTGCTTAAAAAAGATGCAATAGTAAGTCGTAAACAACTTTGTACTAAGAGCACTAAATGTGCGAAGACATCAGTTTTGTAGCGCGCGCCGCCGCACCCTGAGTACTGGTGTGTCTGCCTGCTTGAGACTCGACTGCCCCTCTTCCCTGAGCGTTTGTCGAATTCTCGGCTCCCCTCCACTTGCCCTCTTCCCAGGCGCGCTGCACTCGCTAGCAGGTGTCGAGACCAGTCTCTGCCGTTTCTATGCTGGCTTCTAACACGGAAGTGAACAGTCGCGCGGTTTGTGTTCGTAGTCATTCTTGTGTGATTTTAGTGCATATTTTCGTTGTGTCGCCAACATGAGTGAGCCAGCAACTTAACACCTTATAGAATTTTTATTAAAAACGCCTTTTTCTACATTAACGTACGAAAAAAGCGCGAATTGAACGACAAACGACCTACTCCTAAACTTAGTGTAGTTTTAAGTGAAGCCAAACAAAAACGCACTTTTCAGACAGCCTGGTACGAAAAGTATGCTTGGCTGACTGCGATTGCAGGTAATAACAGATTATATTGTTATATCCATTATGTCTTCTGTTTGGTGGTGAAAAGGAATGATGCGATGAGGGCATTTGTACAATAAAGAACTTTGACAGGAAAGCACAAAAGCATCAGATATCAAAACGTCACCTGCAGAACAAAGAATCATTTCAGTTGGTTGGTTGGTTGGTTTGGGGAAGGAGACCAGACAGCGTGGTCATCGGTCTCATCGGATTAGGGAACGATTGGGAAGGAAGTCGGCCGTGCCCTTTCAGGGGAACCATCCCGGCATTCGCCTGAAGTGATTTAGGGAAATGACATCATTTCAGTTATTGGGCAAAAGTAGAATTGAGCACGCTCTTTCTGAAGCCGCTCGTCTGACAGCAATAAAATACAACAAACAAGTTACATCCAGCAGGAGAGTATTGGCTCGTCTTATTCAGGCAATTGTATTTCTTTGTAAACAAGAACTAGCCTTTCGCGGCCATCGAGAAGACGAATCCTCCAGCAACAAAGGTTCTGGAATTGTTGGATTCTGCTCAAGTAGAGCAGTTAATCCGAGACCATCTATAAAGGAACTTCTCCATATATACAGAATGATGTAATAGAAATGACAACTCTGGCAGTTAATGAGAAAATAAAATTTGAAATTCGGAACTGCAATTTCATTTCGATTCAGGCTGATGAAGTTTCAGACGTGTCATGCAAGAGTCAAATGAGTATAATATTCAGGTACTGTATTGCAGACAAAATTGAGGAAAGATTCGTTGGATTTTACGATGTTTCTGGAGATAAAGCTGCTGAAGGTTTGTCAAACATTATTCACGCAGTATTGAAAGAATGGAATGTGGAAGGAAAAGTGATTAGTCAAAAATGTGATGGCGCTTCAGTAATGGCGGGCAGAGAAAGAGGACTACAACAATTGCAGAAGCAGTTCTGTCCCTCTGCGCTGTTTATTCATTGTTACGCACACCAACTGAATTTGGTACTGTTACATGTCTCCAAAATCATACGGCAAGTACGCATGTTTGTAAGTGATCTTACTGCATTCCATTCGTTTTTCAGCAAATCATCAAAACGAACTGTATTGCCAACTGAGAAAGGATTTAAACTGCCACATGCAAGCAACACTCGCTGGAACTTTCGTTCCAGTGCAGTTTAACCACATCTAGTCATTTCTCAGGACTATGTAGTGTTTTTAAATGGATGATCCTACATTTGTGTACTTGCTTTGCTTCTACCGAGGGTGCTTTGTTTACGTTGATCATCTCTTTAATGTTCTTTAGTCAAAATCTGTCAGTATAACTACTTGCCACGACGAAATAGGAACTGTTTTGAGAAACTTGTGACAGTTAAGAACGGAACATTCGTTGATGAATGCATTAAATGCAGCTTGTGTTTGAATGGCAACTTATCATTCTATAACAGTCAAAAGATATCTCTCAGGGCACTGACTTACGAGATACTGGATTTGCAAATTGTTCAGATGGAAAGAAGGTTTCAAGACTTTCCCCAAATTCAGTTTGTTGAACTTTTGAACCAAAAGTGTTTCCCGAACTATCAAAAAGAATTCCCGGAGTTGAAACTGCTTAAATTATTAGAACAGTACCCTCTTTTCAAAGAAGAACAACTTGAAAATGAACTGTGTAACATATACGCTGATGAGAAAAAATACTTAAGAATCCTCTTAAATTACATTGTCAACAATGATTCTGACTCCGTTTACGAAAAAACAACGAAGTTCCTGCGTTTAGTGTTGACGCTACCCGCAACGACAGCAAGCAGTGAGCGAAGCCTGAGCACTCTTAAACGAGTGGAGAATTATTTAAGGAATTCAGAGTCCAACGTCCGGCTGTCGTGTTTGAGCACGTTAGCAACAGAAGAGACACTACACTACCTGGAGAGCCGTCCAGTGATCGCATCTTTGTACACCGAGTTATAGAGTTATTCGTGGAAAGAAAAGACAGGCGCATTGCACGTGTGTACAAGAAAATGTAGGTGCTTCTTCTCTTGCTGCTGGAGTTCTACAAATTTGTCATCGTTTCTTGAACTAGTTAGTTATTATTATTATTATTATTATTATTATTATTAGTGGCGGTGGTAGTAGTAGTAGTAGTAGTAGTACTTGTTGTTGTTGTTTTATCTGATGCATTTTTTTTCATTTGTTTAAATTATTGTTTATTGTACTATTTTGTCTCCCTATAATGACTGCAGAGTCTCCCCAACCTTTACAACCACGCTACGCCACTGATGTGCTATCTTCCTGTACTCAACTTCGACACCTTACCGTACACCACAGCACTAAAAAAACGCCGATTGCTGCCCACGCCGTCCGCCAGATCATTTACGTATACAGAAAACAACAGCCGTCCTACGACACTTTCCTCGGGCACTCCTTACGATAGCCTTGTCTGGTTGGGTTGTATAATGCCTCACTAGTCCCTTGCACGAGCGTCGGTGCTTATATACCCGTATCGAAGTCGCACGCTGCAGCAACGCCCTCAAACGGAGACTTTTTGACCTGCCCTCTTGTGAACTCGTGTGCAGCGCCACCTGCCTTAGCAGCGGCACCGTGACTGCTCGACACCCGCGTCTCTGTCGCTTTCTGCAGGGTGTAGCTGGTCTCCAGTGCCGGAACCGACCGAGAAGCTGGAGACACGCGGGCGACTGGAGCTGCGAGGGGCCGCCTCGCCCCTGAAATGGGGTCAGGCGGTCACAGCCAGAGCAACGTCGGTCTCCCTCCGTCACATTCAGAGGGCTGGACAATGTCAGCAGCGCTGCTAAACGAGGTTCCGAAATTCCTTTACTAAAGAAGACCAAGTAAAAATTCCAGAATTCGAATCGAGAACACCTGTCGACACGAGTAACTTAGAAGCACATATCCTCGGTGTAGAAAACCAGCTTAAAATACCACCAGTCGAACATCGGCACCTGGACACGAGTGACGTCAGTACCCGAGAAAGAAAACTGGAGTAATCCTTTGAATTACAAACCCGTATCGCAACCCGTATCGCCAAGTTCGATTTGCAGTACAGTTTTGGAACGTATACTGTGTTCGAACATTTATCATTTACCTCGAAGAAAACTTTTTATTTACAAACACCCAATACGGATTCAGAAAATAACGTTCCCGTGAAACACAACTAGCTGTTTATTCTCACGAAGTAACGAGTCCTATGGACAGGGGGCGTCAAACATTTCCAGAAGCACTCGACAGCCTTCGTCATAAGCTGTTTCTAATCAAATTGCTTGCCTGTGGACTACCGTTTCAGCTGAGCGACTCGATTCGTGATTTCCCATCAGAAAAGTCACAGTTCGTAGAAATTGACGAAAAGGAGGAAGTTCTACAGCTCCTCTGCTGTTCCTGCTCAACATAAACGATTCTGCGACAGTCTGAGCAGCTCTCTTAGATTGATTGCAGATGATGCTCTCATTTACCGTCTTGTAAACTTTTCAGATGATCAAAATCATCTGCAAAAGATTTAGCCGAGATATCTACGTGGTACAAAATGTGGCAATTAAATGACAGCAGTGAAAAGTGTGAGGTCATCCGCACGAATAATACACCGAAGCGCCAAAGAAACTGGTACGGGCTTGCTAATTCAAATGCAAATGTATGCAATACGGCGCTGGTGTCGGCAACGCCTGTATAAGACGACAAGCGTGCGGCGCAGTTACTGGGTCATCGGCAGCTGCTGTTGTCAAGATTTTGAGTGAGTCTGAATGTGACGTTATAGTCGGCGCGCGATCCATGGGACACAGCTTCACCGAGGAATCGGTGAAGTGGGGATTTTCCCGTACGAACATTCCAAGAGTGTACCGTGAATATCACGAATCCGGTAAATCGTCAAATTTCCGACATCGCTGCGGCTGGAAAGAGATCTGCAAGAACGAGATCAACGACGTCTGAAGAGACTAGTTCGACGTGACTCTGAAGTGAAACCCTTCTGCAATTTGCTGCAGATTTCAATGCTGCACCATCAACAAGTGTCAGCGTGCGAACCATTCTGCGTAACATCATCGATAGGAGCTTTCGGAGCCTCGGCTTCTTCGTTAAAACGTTTAGTTTCGGAGGAAACTGAAAAAAGCCCGTAATTTTGGTGGTTTTGTTTACATTCACTCAGAAATCGGGGCGAACTCAAATTATTCGTATCAGAAGCTTACACGAGTGATTAAAACACTTCCCCGAATTCCACTAATTTCTGGAAGGCAGAACTTTACCTTTCTTGGCCTACGGGAACGACCGTCCGAATGACCTACAATGCAAAGATCACATAAAGCTAGTTCTACGAATCGCAGAAACGGAGCTGAGAAGTATTAGGAGAATGGCACGGAAATGGTATTCATCACACAGAAGACTAGCTCGACCAATTCTCGAATGCTGCCCGCTATTGTAAGTCGCATCACGGGTCGTTAATAGAGGGTGCTCGGAGACACAGCCAAGAGTTGTGTGGTTCGTCACGGGTTCATTTGGAGAACAGTCAGGCGACGTGTCACTTCCTGTGACGTACCACGAAGGGAAAACCTTGCTCACAAGGACTGCCACTCAGGCCGCGCACCATTCGTGAAAGGAACAGGGAATTGCGGCAGCGCCGCAGCACACCGCCAGCTGCTGCTGTGAGGGCTCGGCGCCCTCCGCTGCTCTAGAGCGCGGACTCCGGCCGGCCCCGCTCGCTGCAGGCTGTGTGTCACGTGACTGCCGCGTCCTTCGACTGCGGCCACTCGGCAGTTCCTGTCTGCCCACGATGGGACGGCCAGGCGGCCCCTAATGCAGCTGGGGAAGACTCCCGTAACCTGAGCTGGACTGGTCGCCACGTTTCCGCCACACTACCGGATATTCACACTTGTTTGCATACGAGTCACGATGCGAGTGGAGATCTCTAGTTAAATGTATTGAAGAATTCGTCGTAAATATGGGTGGCCGCTCAGCTGTGAACAGAACTAACTACTGCAGAAGTGGTTTTCGGTGTGTTTGGATTTCCAAGCGACCCCGAAGATTGGCCACAAACTGCCGGAGAGACGGCTGGGAACCAGGAGCTGGCGCTCAGTCGTGCACTGCAAGTACACGTCAGCAGAAGCAGTTGTAAACACGAGACCAGTTGCATACACCTCCGTTTCATTCCCTAGTCGAAAACTATACTCAAGCAGTTCTTCTCAAAAGTTCTCGATTCCTGAGATAGTTTCGCAGTTGGGAAAGTGGAGATGAATATTTATGATCCATTTCTACGACGTCATCATAAACTTACATACACACGCTGAACAATACGGGGTACGACGAGAGGTAATTAAGATATTTTTTACAGCGAATTGTTGATTTTGAGGGATCCTGCACGGGTCGCATTACCTTCAAACAATAAAGATTTTTACCACAACTCAATAAACAACAAACCTCTCACCAAGCTCAAAAAATTGAACGCCGATTACATAATGCGTGCAACTATCAGTAAAAATTCGTTTCGCTGTAACATGGAACTATACTCTTCCCCCGTGTGTACAATGCTTGTGATTAAGAAATAAACACCACTTTTACAAGTTCCTATATAAAATAAACACCACTTTTTTGTGTCTTGATATGGGCAAAACTAATAAATAAGCAGAGGTTGTTACTGCATAACACCCATATTTGAAGACATTAGTACCGTGTTCTCAACATTTAATATTTACGAACTGCCACGCAAGTTCCGAGTTTACTTTTCCATAACCATATGATACTACATTTGAATCATTCTGTTATATGAAAAGAGCATTCTAAATATCTCTACACACATTAATTACTGTTCAAAACACATCATACGTGCAATATAAAATATTTTATAAAAATATTGCAGAAATCAGCCTGGATAGGTTAATGGCGCACCATTCAGTCTATTATACAGGTTGTTCCTGTTAACTGAATAGATTGAAATATCTCAAAAACTACACATCGGACCAAAAATGTTATAATTCCAGTTTCTCTGTCTCGCAGGGAGACATCCAACGACACCACATGCCGCGGGTGGTGGCAGCAACTTTGAACTTCAATGGGAACCCCCGTTTTTTATTGCAGATTTCGGTTCTACGGTACAATTTGCATACGTTTTGTCTGGAGCATTTTATTTTGTTTCACCACAGGCGGCGCTGTATCGGGGGAATAGAAATGGGTACACAATCGTATTTTACGACATGCTACTTTTGAATATCCAATAGCACGTGGGACGCTAGCTATTTACATGGGTAGGATACTCCAGTATTTCCTAACTTGTAGTTGGGGACCCCATTCACATAGTTGTAACGCTGCGGCTCTAAACATTACAATACTTGCTCAATGTTTACTGCCTGCACACCTACCTATCATTTGGAGAACAGCCGTGCAAGTGGACGAAGAATGTTGCAACCACAAAAGAAAAATTTGAAATGATCGTGAGTTACGGATAGTGCGGGAGAAATGTTGAGGCTGGTGTTGTATACAGAGCGTTTTCCAGAGAAACCTCCCTCTACTTCGTCCTTTTACAAGATTGTGAACGCCTTTATGTCTGAGGGCAGTGTACGAACCGGTAAAAGGAAAGAAAGCAAATGTGTTACAGAAGTTAACGGAATAGCCGTACTAGCGGCAGAGCAGCACAACCCACGGGTAGGCGGCATTCCGGCATGTACGTACGTAGTATTGAGACAGTGCTGGATCGTCATAAGTACCGTCCATACCACGTGTCACTGCAGCAAGAAGTTCAGGACGCCGATTTCCATAACCGAGTAGTGTTTCGAAAATGGTACGTCGAGAAATGAAACCGACCCCCACGTTCTTGGCTGAGTCTACGTTCACAAACCACGGTAGCGTTAGCCGGCATAACATGCATCACGGGAGTGTAGACAGCCTCCACTGGTTACAGCAAGTCGACCGTCGACGTCTTTGGTCGGTTAACGTATCGTGAGGAACAAACTGATTGGTCTGTATGTTATCGACGACACATTGAATGGACGCAAATATCGAACGTTTTTGGGACAGCAACTTCCGGTGCCAGTGCAGGATGTTGCCCTCGACGTTCGACAACGTACGAGGTTTCAGCATGACGGTCGCCCACCGCATTACGCAACTGAAGCACGGGACGTATCAGACCGTGTTCACTCTGGTCGCTGGATCGTCAGAGGTGGTCTTATTAACTGGCCCGCTACGTCACGGCTTTCCTTGTGTGGGGACGTTTAAAAGGTAAGGTCCGCCGGCCAGTGCCGGCAGCTCGGGTGAAGACACGGCCGACCGGTTCAGAAACGCCTGCGCCGACGTTCCCGCGGAAATGCTTCTGTCCTGTCCTGTGTACGGCCATTTCAAACACTAAGTGTACTGAAGTTGCGAGTACTACGTTTGAACACTTATTCTACTTGGAAAAGTAGAGTAACGTTCGCTTCGAGCCACGGTTACAGTGGTGCGTCCAGTAGCCCCTGTTCGATATGTCTGAGGAATACAACACTGCGAATGGGGTTTCCAATTAGAAGTTCTGGAATACTGGCCTGTGCTACCCTCGCAGCACGTAGGTGGGGTTCCTCGTGCCACTGGACAGTGAAGGGCCATCGAGAAGCAGGTAGTAAATTACGATTGTGTATCCATTTCTATTCCTCCCAGACTGGGTGTTGTGTGATGTCCTTAGGTTAGTTAGGTTTAAGTAGTTCTACGTTCTAGGGGACTGATGACCACAGATGTCAAGTCCCACAGTGCTCACAGCCATTCGAACCATTTGAGCCTATTCCTCCGACAACAGCGCTATCTGTCGCAAATCGCAGATATTGCTTCAGACAAAACTTGCGTAGGTTTTGCCGTGGAATCTTAAACTGCAACAAAAACGAGGGGGGCTCCAACAGAAGATTTCAAAGTTGACCCCCGCCGCGGGCGGACGGGCTGAGGTGGAGGGCAGGAGGCTCGAGGCAAACAAACTGGAATTATTACTTCTTTTGATCCGATTTGTAGTATTAGAGATATTTCAATGCCTTCAGTTAAAATGAACACCTCGTATATGAGCTCTACCGTAGGCGGTCAATAATATTGAGTAATATTTCCTGAAGCGCAAGAATACTGAAAGTGTACGAGTGGAACCGACAGACTGCGGAGCAATATCGAGAACGTTAATAACCTTTGAACTATTTTGCGGTGCCCGGAAATACTGTGCCGTCTGTGGGCAGTATTGTGCAATATCCTTGACAGTATCTTCCACGCCATATAAACCCTTTGGGCATTTTCTTATTCTAAGCTTAATGTTCTTGTCAACTTGGCTGGAATGTGTGCGAAGCAAGACGAGCAGCATTTCTATTACAATTCGCAGAGCTGTTACCCCGCACTGTAGGACGAAAAAGCAGACTGTCACAGCCGATCTCCAGTGTAGTTATTTTGTCTACTCACGCAATGGAAGTTCTCGGGAAGTACAGCGTGTCCGTAAATTGGAAGGCGAGCAGCGCTCGTGGTGCAAGAATTTGGCTCTCCCTCAAGAAAGCTGTGGCCGAGGTGCAGGACGACTGGGGAGGACCAGCGTCGCCTCCAGCAGTGCACGTGTGAGCGCTGCAGCTTTGTAAAACACCCTGGAGTCGCAGCTTGTGACGCAGTACGGTGTGGGAGGTAGAGTGGGGAACCGGCCCACACCTGTGGACGTCCACAATCCACCGACCTGCCTTCCACCGCACTTCTACCCCGTCCAGCCTGCTACACCCCAAGAACACAACTTATCCTATATTGCGGCTGTACTGCACTTAGGCGTCCTACGCACGTTTAATATTTGTTCTTCATTTAGCAGTAATCACTATACCACTAAAACACTGCTTTTAATAGTTGTGCTTTCCCACCTCCACTAGTCCTAGAGAAAAAAAATGAATGGGACTTTTTTTAGGAAATTTAATGGAGTTCAATTTTCTCCACTGAGGGGATTTTTAGTACGTTGTTGACGACACTCCCCTCTACCAAAGCTCAAAAATTTGCGACTGCACGATTATTTCCGGTATTCGACCTGTTTCGGTGTTCGTTGACAGGGCTAGCAGGGGAGGGCGTGTCTTCTTATGTCTAATTACATACTGCGCAAAAAAAATCGAGTTTTCATTGCAAATATAAATTCGTAATTGTCAGTCTTTTATAAAAGATTGTTTCAGAGTTGCATCGAACTGTTTATGGAGTATCGATGCCTGAGTTCTGAACTTCACTTACCACAAATATTAAAAAAAAATGCAAAAATGCGATTGCATTGTGTGATCTCCTTGTAAGTAAATGCCACACACACTCATCAGCTGACTAATCCAGTAAGTAAGTCAGTATATATAAATATGCTGGTAACTAATACCACTGCGACAGGAAACGCAAAGGAAGAAAATCTACACAACTTGCAGCATGCTACACTGCACAGTCAAACGCGAGACTAATTCTTTGTGTAAGGTAGTCAAAGGGGGACAGAACAGCCATTTCAAATTCCTCGTGTAGTTCTGCCACATACATGACGGCTTTAAAAACATCAAGTACGTGAAGATGTTTGGGCAAATCGCAGATCTCGGCACGAAACCACCGCAACGAACGGCACGGGTCAACTGCGCGTAGACTAGCGTGCGCTGTACTCCGTTCATCACAGGAATAAGCCTGGTGTAAACAAACAAAAACGCGACCATTGGTCAGGAGCCGTAGCACACGTACACTGGTGGTGTTTACGCTCTTGGAAGTAGGTCCTACTTATGTATTACATAGGTATTATTACTAATTTACATTAAATGAAACGTTAAGATATTCAGATGTATTAATAGCAATCGATGTTTTTCTTAACCAAGCTTTAGTTACGTAGATATTATTACAAAAATCGTGTACAGTCATAGCCTCTGCAGCGTTGTGCTCTGATTGTCGCGTAGTATGAAAATGGCTGAGGCTGCTTTCTGTTCAGTAGTGAAACACGCGTGTGGAACGCGGTTAAAAAGTGCCCTGAAACAGGCTGTTCTTCACGTTTTTCATATATTTGCGGGAATAATCGGCTTTGAAGTTTTCCGGGTGACTGTATCATTAATAGAATGGTAACCAAATGCAGTTAATGGTTCGTTGGTTAAAATCTACCCAGTACTGTTTTTTTTTCTCGTTCCATTTGAGATACCTACATCTCGTAATTATAAAACTCATCGTCATTTATTATGAATAATGCACGTCTTCTTGTTTCTAATTACATATTGGACGCGAAATTCGTGTCTGTATATCAAATACAAATCCTTAATTATCGATGTTTTATGAAAGACTATTCATAAAAGCTACTTAAATTAAAAAAAACATAACAATTTAATTTTTAAGGCAAACATGAGAAAGCAAATCCTCTTTATTTGGACTACGTGCATCGTTTTATACCACAGAGGTAGGTAACTATTGTAGAAACATTAAAAATCATTTTCACAGCATCGAGCACATCATACATGTGCTGCATTTTTACATTTGCTACTGCACCATTACAATATGAACCCAACAGAACTGATCTGGAGCCAAGTTGCGCGATTTGGCCCGAGAAGTAGCAAGAAAGACCGTTAGCTGCCAGGCGTACTAAAACTAACGCACGCAGCTTCTTCACGTGTCACTGCCGAACGCTGGCGGGATGTAGGACAGGCTCGTCATAAAAGAAGAAGAGCAAGTGCTGCGCCTGGCTGGCTTCGTCGAGTCTGTTGTGGGCAGGCTCGTTACCATGGTAGCAGGTGACACTTCCAGAACTGAAATGAATTTCTCGGATTGGGATAAGGAAGGAGCCAAGAGATTGCCAGACGACTGACTGTAATTAATACCTTCAGTGGCTTCAGTATTCAACAGTACGGTGAAATCCCTGCCCTATGCTTTTGCATTACACACAGCTCGGTCAGAAAAATTACCTTATGTTTAAGTTAGAAATTTTCATCATTCTTGTTTGTAATTAGAACACTTGTGTCAGGTGAGAACGAGTGCATTTTATGCTTTCCGTCTGGTCCCCTAAGAAGCGCGCGGTGGTTCTGAAGTTTCTCCGAATATTATTTCATTCTCTTTAAAAATTAAATGACATTCGAAGCTATATTCTTTCTTTGCTCCAACTCGTCACATCATTGCAGGTTAGTTGGGCCGCTGGCTGGACAGTGCTGTCCAATTTTAATGCGCCGGTAAAGCTGTTGTCCCGCATTATTGCTCAGTCTATGAGCGTGTGACACAGCATAAAACGTATCCTTATGATCGTACTTGACTGTACTGGTCACTGCTTGGCTTCCGCTCCACGTGAAACGGAATCCAACGAGAGTGAAGCAAACGCGGAACCATACACGGCGTAATGTTTACATCTGGTTTATTCTTACGGTGCGCACGCTGCCTGCAGCTCTGCTGTCTGCCCTCATCTGAAGCGAGCACATTCCAGCTGCCAGCCGCGGCAAAGTTTATTTACAAAGCGAGAGAAAAGCGCTCCTGTAGCAAGAATTCACGAAAGGCACTCGGACGCAGCTGACACCTCCCGTGGCTCGCCGGTACGTGAATCCCAAAGTAACGCCGTCCAGTCCTCCTGTCGTCCTCAAGGTTTCACCTGTCAGCTGTTGTTGCTTAGTCTGTACACCTGATACCTAGCGAGGTGCGCCGTGTGCAAGTGCAGCTCACCTCGCCCTGAAGATCCGTCCCAGGGCCCGACGCGCCTACTGCGCTGTTTGTTTTACACGTACACAGTGTCTCCGAAGAGGTGAACGTATCGGTACAGAACATAAGAAAACCTCGCTGACCGACTGGGGACCAGCTCTAAAAATTTACTATAATAGTCTGTTAAGTATCCATTCAGCCGGCAACAACTATCGCTGAGCAAATTTAATAAATAAATTAAATGAGTTTAGCTATGCAAATTTACGTGGTACGTACGGCTACCGAAAACGCTCCGGCTAAACGACTGTATACTGTGAATCGTCTCGTTAGCACACGTTCCACCACGCCGAGGCTCGAGCGCAGCACTGCTTGCTCAGTACGACTCGCTGTGGTAAGGCGCGTAGTGAAGGCGAGCCCGGAACAGATTTTCGTTTGAACTGGATTTGGATCGTAGTACTGGCGCGCGGTCTGTCTGGAGCTAAAAAAGGAAAAGTCTCCTCTCAGCGGGTGCTGAACATTCGCAAGATTTGTCGGTTTCGGCCCCGGCAGTAGGAAACTGAGCCCAGCTTACCACAGGCGTCACTCTGCAGCTGCAGCGCCTACGCTTTCTGCGACGAGTGTGTGCTCTGGTAAAGACACGTGGCCGCTCTGGTAGAGACACGTGTCCGCGGGGTGCAGCTGGGGTGCAGGCGGGCGGCCAGCTGGCGGTGGGGGTGGGCGAATATTCCCACACCAGGCTTTCCCATCGCCCCGTGCGGACCGAGGTTTTCGAGACGTTCCCTTCACTGTACGCTGGAAGAAACCCTACAGGCTCGGACTTGCATTTCCCACTACCGTGTCCCCTAGAATTTCACTGCACAGTAAAGCTCTGCGTGTGAGTTCCTATTTGTCTCATTGTTCCGTCACGGTCATTATTAGTTTGTGGACGAAGTAATATATATATATATATATATATATTATATATATATATATATATATATATATATAATATATATCGTCATCTAACAACGAGAAGGTCGCTGCAGACCACTATAGGTGTCAACACGAGACATTAATAACAAAATAAATGAGAGTTTATAGAGAAGTGTCCTTTATTTCGTTTTAGTTACTTAGACGTGGCACACAAAAAGTGCTTTAAGTTTTAGCAGGTTGGTAGTGCTTTCGATTTCTGACGGTACTGCGCCGGAACCTCCTACAACTTGGCAAGATTCTCTTTGTGTATTCTCTACTTGAGAATTCGATGGAATTAAGTGTCGCGAAAGTTGCAACCACATAATAGGCAGAATAGAGATAGAAAATTGTAGCTGAACCTCTAGGCTGCGTCAATCAGACGTGGAACTGCCCGCTGGGCCGCGCGTGGCTCGTCTTCCCGCCACCGTGTATTTTACGCCCTGTTTTTAACGTACTTCCACCTCACTGCGTTAATTTAAATTACTGGTGTCACTGAGTTGCTCCTTTGCCTGACCGTGAGCGGCGCTAGCAGCGCGCATCGATATATCCCCTCTCCCAGTATCTTTGCTCGACTGCTATTACTTCCCGGTCGTTATCTGTCGTAAGAGAGCTCGGGTTGCGAGTTGGAGCTGCCAGTCAGTTGGAACGCGTCTGGAGCGCAGTCCGGACCTGCCAGCTGGCGAGTTGCAATGCAGACTCGTGCAGTCTGGTTGGAGCAGCAGCGAGGTCTGCGTCGACGTGGCTCGCCCGACCACTGCCGCCACGCGTCACTTGAGCCGGGCCACGGTCTCGCTGGATCGTCGGTCGGTCGTCCTACCGCACGACGCGTTTTGGCTCGCCGATCGTTCATAATTCGGCTGTGTGTGTCTGCATAGACTCCCGATTTGTCTTCGTGTGTGCTTAGTCGCTGCTGTATCGTTCAGGTCTTCGTGCAAGTGTTTGTCACGTTGTGTGTGTGTGTGTGTAGTTGGCGTTAGTTCCACTGACGATTATTTGGAATGTTGTCGGCGTACTGGCTCTGAGAGGTCGGTCGTCTCATCGGGCGACGTGTGACTGGTGCTCTGAGCGCTTCTGGGCCCCTTCAGCTACCTACCATCTTGTGGAACTTGTGTCGGTCCTCTCCTGGCGCAGGGATGTCGCTTACACAGTGAGCGCGTTTCCTCTGCACGGCTGGGTCCGAGGCAGTACTTCCGCCGTCGTGTGTCTGGAAGTGAGTGGGAGACGCACCAGCAGTGCAGTCGCGGACGGACCAGTCGGTCGGTTGCTGCGGACCAGGGAGCATATCTCGGCGCGGTGCAGCCGCTGGGTCCGCTGCCGGCCGCTGCGCGGTGTCGGAGCGTGTGTGGAGTTGGCCGACCGCTACGAGCTTCGTGGTTCACCGACTCACGGCGTCACAGTTGAGTGGTGTCTTAAGTACACAAGCCTCGTCCATTCATGTTGTGCTGCTTCTCGGCGGTTCGCTGTTGGGGATGTTTTCCTGTGAGCAACACCGAGTGTTTGTACGTATTTGATTGTGGATAATTACGTCCGTCACATTTGGTGTTTGAGTTCTCATGTACCGATTGGTGCCAAGGAAGTAGTTTTGTCGGTCGGTCCGTGGCTGTCCCCTGGTTGGGTTCCGACGGGTCGAGTGTAGTTGGGCTCACCACCTAATTATTTTATTTGCTATTTTAACTGCATTTTAATCTTGTTGATCTTTAAGATTTCTTGTTTGGAGGCCGTCAGCCGTGAAAGATTTGCATTTCGAATCTCGTAGTTGTAAATGTTCGTCTATGTGCCTCCTTGTTTGTAAATGTGTAATTAGATTATAATAAATTACAATTTTAAAGTGAAACTGACCGCCACCTTATTTGGCCCATCCCACAATCCTAGTCACCTGTTCTGCCCAGAGAGTTTAGCGGCCGTCTCACCGCCACATTGCAACGGATTGTAATCAAACGTGAAACAGCCTGCCACAGTGAAATGTATCGTAGTCAGCCGTGGAACTGGCCACCAGATTCAAACTCATTGTAATCAGACGTGAAATGCCAACCACGGTCTAACCAACTGTGCAATCCGAAGTCTGCTTCATAACTCGTTTGAAAGTTCGAGGCAGGGCGTCTACATATGCGGTTTCTGATGTATCACTGGAACAGTAATACTCCGTACGAGAATACATACACTACGTGATCAAAAGTATCGGGAACACCCCAATAACATACGTTTTTCATATTAGGTACGGTGCGCTCCATGGAACTCACGGACTTTGAACGTGGTCACGTGATTGGGTGTCACTTGTGTCGTACGCCTGTAACCGAGATTTCCACACTCCTCAACATCCCTAGTTCCATTGTTTCCGGTGTGATAGTGAAGTGGAAACGTGAAGGGACATTTATAGCACAAAAGCCTACAGACCAACTTCGTCTGTTGACAGACAGAGACCGCCGACAGTTGAAGAGGTTCGTAATGTGTAATAGGCAAACATCTATCCAGACCATCACACAGGAATTCCAAACTGCGTCAGGATCCACTGGAAGTACAATGAACGTTACGCGGGAGGTGGCAAAACTTGGACTTTATGGTTGAGCGGCTGCTCATAAGCCACACATCACGCTGGTAAACGGAAACGATGTCTCGCGTGGTGTAAGAAGCGTAAATATTGGACGATTGAACAGCGGATAAACGTTGTGCAGAGTGACGAATCACGGTAGACAAAGTGGCGATCCGATGGCACGGTGTGGGTATGGCGAATGTCCGGTGAACGTCATCCGCCAACGTGCGTAATACCAACAGTAAAATTCGGAGGCGGTGGTGTTATGGTGTGGTCGTGTTTCTCATGGAGGGGGCTTGAACACGTTGTTTTGCGTGCCACTATCACAGTACAGGCCTACGTTGATGTTTCAAGTACCTTCTTGCTTCCCACTGTTGGAGAGAAATTCGGGGATGGCGATTGCATCTTTCAACACGATCGAGCACCTCCTCATAATGCACGGCCCGTGGCGGAGTGGTTATACGACAGTAACATACCTGTAATGGATTGGCCTGCACAGAGTCCTGACCTGAATCCTATAGAACACCTTTGGGATGTTTTGGAACGCTGACTTCATCCCAGGCCTCACCGACAGACATGGATACCTGGCCTAAGTGCAGCACTCCGTGAAGAATGGGCTGCCATTCCCCAAGAAACATTCCAGCACCCGACTGAACGAATGACTGCGAGAGTGGAAGCTGTCATCATCAAGATTAAGTGCGGGCCTACACCGTACTGAATTCCAGCATTACGGATGGGGGACGCCACGAACTTGTAAGTCATTTTCAGCCAGGTGTCCGGATACTTTTGATCACATAGTGTATGGGAGGAGGAGATTAGTGTTTAACGTCCCGTCGACAACGAGGTCATTAGAGACGGAGCGCATGCTCGGGTGAGGGAAGGATGAGGAAGGAAATCGGCCGTGCCCTTTCAAGGGAGCCATCCCGGCATTTGCCTGAAGCGATTTAGGGAAATCACGGAAAACCTAAATCAGGATGGCCGGAGACGAGACTGAACCGTCGTCCTCCCGAATGCGAGCCCAGTGTGCTACCCACTGTACCACCTCGCTCGGTCACATAGTGTATAGCAGCTACTTAAATGCTGTCATATTTATGTAGCACCTAGAGCTGCTGACAAAATCGATACCTATTTCCTTCCTGCGTGAATCGAAACAACTTTCAGCAGGGAACCTGTCTAGCACCTAAAAAGAACATATTGAAATTTCCTAGCCAAATCTGATACACCACCTAACAAATCTATTTCCCACCGAAATTGCACTGGCTATGTGTCAAACGATTCATAAACAGTAAAGTTCATACACAATCACGAACGGCAGTAAATCGTCTGAAATCGCAGTCATTTCCACACGTTTAGCACCTACATGTGGGTAAAAACTAGGAAAGAAGTTTTTAGATGGAAATTAGTTCTGCAGAGCCCGTTACAGACGAGCTAAATCGACCACAGGCTGGGGGAGTGCGCTCGTAGGTGAGCCGCAGCTGCCAGTGGGTCGACGGAGAGGGGCCTACTACCGTGATGTCTCGAACACGCTGCAAGCTTCTTTCTCGTCGTCTGCTGACATCGCAAGCGAAGTCGCTCTCGCCTAGATGTCTCCCGTTACAGCAACGCATACTGTACTGTTTTCATTTCTCATTCTTAATTTTGTCGTTTGTTCCAAAGCTTGCACGACGGCCTGGTATTTTCGTGCCAGTCTTCACTCGAGAGATAGAGAGAGAGAGAGAGAGAGAGAGAGAGAGAGAGAGAGACGGAATATTTGATAGTCGCAAGGTGCCCTATTTCCTTTTTAAATATAGTGGAAAGAAAAGTATGTACTGTGCACAAATAACAAATTAAATATTTTTAATAGAAATTGTTTCGACCATGAAATAAATCCGATCTATGCAATGAAAACGTTGTCTGACACTTGGAAAGAGGAGAGGACACAATCATTAAAGTAAAAGACCGCTATTTATTGCGTTGTAAATATTGTTCGATAGGGGTTATGCAGGAGTAGGTTTAATAATGAATAGAAAAATGGGAACGCGGGTAAGCTACTACAAACAGCATAGTGAACGCATTATTGTGGCCAAGATAGATACGAAGCCCATCCCTACCAAAGCAGTACAAGTTTATATGCCAACTAGCTCCGCAAATGAGGAAGGGTCAGATGAAGTGTATGATGAGATAAAAGAAATTATTCAGATAGTGAAGGAAGACGAAAATTTAATAGTCATGGGGAACTGGACTTCGATATGGATTGGGGGGAGAAATGAAAGAGCTTCCTGGTAGAATTTTGCTAACACTTGGTTCAAGAATCATAAAAGAAGGTTGTATACATGGAAGAAGCCTGGAGATACTGACAGCTTCCAGACGGATTATATAATAGTAAGACAGAGATTTAGGAACCAGGTTTTAAATTGTAAGACTTTTTCAGGGGCAGATGTGGACTCTGACCACAATCTATTGATTGTAGATTAGATTAATACTGAAGAAACTGCAAAAAGGTGGGAATTTGAAGAGATGGGACCTGGATAAACTGAAAGAACCAGAGGTTGTAGAGAGCTTCAGGGAGAGCATTAGGGAACGATTGGCAAGAATGGGGGAAAGAAATACAGTAGAAGAAGAATGGGTAGCTTTGAGAGACGAGGATCAAGTAGGTAAAAAGACGAAGGCTAATAGAAATCCTTGGGTAACAGAAGAGATACTGAATTTAATTGATGAAAGGAGAAAATACAAAAATGCAGTAAATGAAGCAGGCAAAAAGGAATGCAAAATGGTTCAAATGGCTCTGAGCACTATGGGACTCAACTGCTGTGGTCATCAGTCCCCTAGAACTTAGAACTACTGAAACCTAACCAACCTAAGGACATCACACACACCCATGCCCGAGGCAGGATTCGAACCTGCGACCGTAGCAGCAGCGCGGCTCAAAGGAATACAAACGTCTCAAAAATGAGATCGACAGGAAGTGCAAAATGGCTAAGCAGGGATGGCTAGATGATGAATGTAAGAATGTAGAGGCTTATCTAACTAGGGATAAGATAGATACTGCCTACAGGAAAATTAAAGAGACCTTTGGAGAAAAGAGAACCACTTGTATGAATATCAAGAGCTCAGATGGCAACCCAGTTCTAAGCAAAAGAAACAATCCCAAACAAAGAAGGTGTTGACGGATGTCAAAATTACCGAACTATCAGTTTAACAAGCCACTGCTGCAAAATACTAACGCGAACTCTTTACAGACGAGTGGAAAAACTGGTCGAGGGCGACCTCGGGGAAGATCAGTTTGGATTCCGTAGAAATATTGAACACGTGAGGCAATACTGACGTTACGACTTATCTTAGAAGAAAGATTAAGGAAAGGCGAACCTACGTTTCTAACATTTGTAGACTTAGAGAAAGCTTTTGACAATGCTGACTGGAATAATCTCTTTCAAATTCTGAAGGTGGCAGGGGTAAAATACAGGGAGCGAAAGGCTATTTACAGTTTGTACAGAAACCAGATGGCAGTTATAAGAGTCGAGGGACATAAAAGGGAAGCAGTGGTTGGGAAGGGAGTAAGACAGGGTTGTAGTCTCGCCCCGATGTTATTTAATCTGTATATTGAGCAAGCAGTCAAGGAAACAAAAGGAAAATTTGGAGTGGGAATTTAAATCCATGCAGAAGAAATAAAAACTTTCAGGTTCGCCGATGCCATTGTAATTCTGTCAGACAGCAAAGGACCTGTAAGAGCAGCTAAAGGGAATGGACATGGTCTTGAAAGGAGCATATAAGATGAACATCAACTATTGAAAACGAGGATAATGGAATGTAGTCGAATTAAGTCGGGTGATGCTCAGGGAATTAGATTAGGAAATGACTTAAAGTAGTAAAGGAATTTTGCTATTTGGGGAGCAAAATAACTGATGATGGTCGAAGAAGAGAGGATATAAAATGTAGACTGCCAATAACAAGGAATGCATTTCTGATGAAGAGAAATTGGGTAACATCAAGTATAGATTAAAGTGTGAGGAAGTCGTCTCTGAAAGCCATGTATGGAAGTGAATCATGAACGATAAATAGTTTAGACAAGAAGAGAATAGAAGCTTTCGAAACGTGGTGCTACAGAAGAATGCTGAAGACTAGATGGGTAGATCACATAACTAATGCGGAGGTACTGAATAGAATTGGAGAGAAGAGAAATTTGTGGCCCAACTTGACTAGAAGAAGGGATCGGTTGGTAGGGCATATTCTGAGGCATCAAGGGATCACCAATTTAGTATTGGAGGGCAGTGTAGAGGGTAAAAATCGTAGAGGGAGACCAAGAGATGAATACACTAAACAGATTCAGAAGGATGTAGGTTGCAGTAGGTACTGGAAGATGAAGAAGCTTGCAGAGGATAGAGTAGCACGGAGAGATGCATCCAACCAGTCTCAGGACTGAAGACAACAACAACAACAACAACATGTTTCTAACCACTTATCTTTTCGAGTCAGTAATCGTCGATGTTTTGGAATGTTTGGAAGATGATTTCCCTATTGTTCCGAGTTGTCTGGGACATGGAGACTTTAGCACACCACTTTTCTCAATAACGTCGACCATCGGCTTTGCTTTGCTCGATAATAAACTCAACTGTAATTGCTCGTTCCTACATTCTGTAATTACATTTCGATTTTTTTGCAAAATTTATAGTACATTAGAGCGTTTCACCGTCGAGGTACCACACACGCACATTTCAGAATACACGCAACTTTGGCGGTGACGTGACATGCGGGACTGTATACGGGAATAAAACGCTAGGGGCGGTGCGTAAGGTTCACTTGCCGCGAACGGTCGTTTCGGACGAGGAAGTCGCTCTCGTAAATGTGACTCGACTGAGAAGGGTTGTTGACAAACTGGGGCTGGGCGGCAGGCGGCAGGCGCCTCACTCACGTTGCAGGAGGTTCTTCCAGCTGTTGCCGAGCAGGCGCAGGCACCTGCCGAGGCGGCCGGGCCGCGGCGGCGGCGCGCCGAGGTTGCCGTCCGACGCGCTGCGGCTCAGCAGCGACAGCGGGATGGCCGCGTCGTCGTCGTCGTCGTCGTCGCCGCCGCCGCCGCCGTCGGCGCGCTGCAGCGGCCGGCTGAGCGAGCCGTAGCCGTAGCCGTAGCCGCGGCCGCGCCGGTCGCGCTCGCGCTCCTGCTCCTTGAAGCTGAGGTACGCGCTGGCCTGCCGGCGCCGCCGCGACGACGACGACGACGTGGACGGCGCCTGCGGGAGGCCCGGCCCCGGTCCCAGGCACGCGCCCGACATGGCTGCGCGTGGCGCCCGTCACTCGCTGCTAGTAGCTCGCTGCGCCCGCCACCTCTCTGACATTTGTCAGCACACGACGTCTCCGGTGAGAGTCACGACCTTCGACGAGCGTTCTACCAGGTAATGTTTCGCAATCTTCACAGGCGTGTCACAAAGCACGTATCACGCGGTTTCGAGTGGCTGGCAGCGACTGGCCGTCGGGCGTACGGCCCACGTCTGTGCCGCTTACGCAGCGTGACCTACCACCCGTCGTTCGGTGGCCGATAAAGGCGGTGCCCGGGAAGAGCGCTACACGCGAACGCCGCGGCAACGGCCTAGATGCGAGTCCACGGCAGACGGCTCCGCCCTGTCGCGGGGTCAGCTGCGGAGCTACGGACCGAGTGCGCGCGCGACGCAGACGCAGACGCCACTGGCCGGAAGGACTCGACCCGACAAATTACAGCCCAGGCGGCGGCGGCAGTGGTGGGGGGCGCGGCCCGCGGGTGGGGGCAGCGGCGGCGGCGGCGGCGGCGGCGGCGCAGCCACTTTGCTCTCCACTCGCCGCAGCTGCAGCTGTGCCCGTGTCTGTGTGTGGAGGCGCCCTATTCAGTGCAACACACGTCACGACCACCCGTCCTCGATACACAAAATCAAAACACTGTAACCACATTCTCGTAACGACATCGAATGACAAAAGCAGTATTAACAGTGCACGATTTTCACTTGCTCGAGGAAACGTATACATCGAACAATGGAAATCTTAATAATAAAATTCAGTTTCCTGTCTCACCAAAAGCACTATCGTTTCGCAAATATGCATTTCCGAAGACACTTTCCTCATAAGAAAGTCGCTTGTTGTGGGACGACCTTCACTGCCGTGTCAACGCGGGAATAACGCGGGAAAATTGGAGAAATGAAAACAATACTGCCGACAAAGAAGACGGATTTTGCTACTGAGATCTCTATTGATTTTGGTCTCACCGTTTCGCCAGGAGTAGCCGTTATGACAACCGTGTGATCAAACGATATTTAAGAGGCACTAGACATCGCCTTCTGCTTCATCCCTTCCGTCTCGATTTCTTTCCAAGTGCCAAATAGCATCCGAAATAATTTTTCTCCATCGACAGACTACACTCCCTCACTGACGAATAATTTTTGTGGACTAAGCTTCTTCACCTCACAGCGCAGGTTTTATATTTGTCCAGGTATTTTATAATATAGACAACTTCCATTTTTGAACATGTGGGCTATCTTGTGGCCGAACATCTCTAGGGAAAATTCCAAATCGTCACGCAACATTTGCAAAACGTCAGGAAAATAATAAAATAAAAATGTTCAAATGTGTGTGAATTCCTAAGGGACCAAGCTGCTGAGGTCATCGGCCCCTAGACTTACACACTACTTTAAACTAAATTATGCAAAGAACAGCGGACACTGCCACGCCCGAAGGAGGACTAGAACCTCCGGCAATCCGTGACATTGCGCCTCGAACTGCGTGGCAATAAATTAAAGCTTAAGAAGATACAAATGAATAAAATCGATTATATAAAGTCGTCCTTCACGGAACGTGAAAACGATTCTGGATACATTGCGAAGCGGGGCAGGAACAACAGCCTGTTGCTCGCGCAGCGCCGCCTCTCGCCACGAGCACAGCTCTGCACGCGCCGCACTGTGCTGGGAGTCGCATCACGTGACACGTGGTTCATTTGTTGCAACGTAAGTGCTAGTCATATGAGCTGTTTAACAGCACCGGCACAGGGAGGGTCTCTGGAAAACACTTCGTTTCTGTTGCGATTTGCTACAATAAAACGACGGCTAACTAATCTACGCACCGGTACTCGTGTGAGTACAGCCTTGAGGCGTTTCTGTCAGTTGTACACCTAGTAGGTCAGTTACCACGGACGTATTGAAAGCATAACGTGATTGGTAGCGTTGCAAACTGCGAGGCGAAACTTAGCGGCTCCACGTCTGCCTGCCGGGATTTAGTTTTCCCCGACTTATATTTTCTAATTGGCATGTTCTTATTAATTTAATGGAAGTATTATCTGCTATACTCCGTGTCATTTATTATAAGTAATGTATTTTCTGCAATTCCCGATGCAAAAACGACCGACTGGATTTTTTGCGCAGTGGCCAGAAATCTTTAACGTCACTGCCAGTACGTCAGTAAGAAACCGAAACTCACACACTACAAGTTTTCGCTATTACGAAAGTTTATGTAAAAACTGTATACCTATCTGTTGGTTTTTTTCTACGTTCTCATATTTATATGTCGTCGCTAAATATTTTTTTCTGTGGTGGTCAGTATCTTGGGAAAGAATCTCCTCTTCCACTCGACGGATGTCGATGCGGAAACCTGTGTGATGAGGTGAGCGAGTGACGCCGTGGTCAGCGCAGCGTCGAGAATAAACCACAAGTAGGGTAAATCAGAATGCCAGCTGGTGTTCTTTGTTTCTGCATTCAACCTGCACAGTTGCTAGGTACGATGTTATTACGTTCCTTACAGTCTGCTTCTCTCATCCTCGAGTGCAGCGCGGCTTGCTATTCAGTCTCCTAACGGATCATCTTCCAGTAATGGCAGAAGACGTTTCTCTACAGACTAGGAAGAATGTGTGGTACCAACATGACGGTAGTCCAGTGCACAGCGCAAGTGCTACAGCACGTCTTCACGAGTTGTTCCCAAACCGTTGGATGGGATGGTCAGCCCGTTCCCTGGATTTGACACATGTGGAGTTTTTCTGTGCAGAAAGCTGAAAGACACTGTCTTCAATGACATACCGACTGCAGCACTACTCGGACATGCCCGCAGAAATACTGGCACGTGTGCGGCATTCGTTCCGTACGAGGCTGGAAGCGTGTACTGGTCATCGTGCGACGGCCAGTCGCCTAGTGTAGTGTGTGTGTGTGTGTGTGTGTGTGTGTGTGTGTGTGTGTGCCGGTTCTTTAGTGTGTAGGTAAGTGTCGGTGTGCGCGACGTTTTGAAAACACGATATTTCCTGAATTACTTACACTAGAATCCTGCAACAAACAGCACCGAGATTCTAGTTTACTCTACTTTTAGTCTGTTAGTGTCAATGGGTATTGTAAATAGTCTTCACGGGTGTGCCGCCGGATGACGTTGTGCAAATCTCACTCTTTACAACATATCCGCCGGGAAAGCCTCAAGAGTCACATCAACGGGTATTGTTCCATATGTGTACAGTTTCTGAGTTTTATTACAATCTGTTTGTCGGCTAACAATAAGAGCCCCTGAATACCAATCCATTCTGTGAAAACGGCACATCAAAAAAATCAAATGGTTCAAATGGCTCTGAGCACTATGGGACTCAACATCTTAGGTCATAAGTCCCCTAGAACTTAGAACTACTTAAACCTAACTAATCTAAGGACATCACACACACCCATGCCCGAGGCAGGATTCGAACCTGCGACCGTAGCAGTCCCGCGGTTCCGGACTGCAGCGCCAGAACCGCTAGACCACCGCGGCCGGCGAAAACGGCACATCAACAGCACTTTCCATTTCCGGAATATTTGCGGTGGAAGTATTTGGTGATTCATCCTGCACGTGCGGAAACTGACGTTGAGACAATATACCTTAACTGTACTCAATTGCAAACTGAAGATGTGATGGAGATTCAACTGAGCTGGCGAGTAAAACCTCTACCGGTACTTGTGTCAGATCGTTGTACACCATATCTACATCTACGTCTACACGGATACTCTGCAAACCACATTTAAGTGCCTAGGAGAGGGTTCATCGAAGCACCTTTACAATTCTCTATTATTCCAATCTCGTACAGCGCGCGGGAAGAACGAATGTAGTGTTCCTCGTGAGCAAGTAACAGCTGGAGCCGTCGACGAGTCCAGAATCTTCCTCTCAGTTTTCTCCGCCCTTCTTCGACGAACGGTAACAGAGTTGAAGGAACTGCATGTCGCGCGTCTATTTTGGTACAGAAATTGTGCGATCAGTGCGGCGCCACGTTCCGCGCACGGGCGGTGCCCGGTTTGCAGTCGCGGCTGCTGGGCACAGTGAGGTGAGGCGAGGCGAGTGTGGACGTGGGCAGCGCGCCGCCCACCGCAGGCGCGTTTAAAGAGCGGCGCGCCGCGTCCTTCCCGTGGCCGGCGAACTGGCAACCGCTGGCCGCAGCCGCCTCCCGCCAGCAGTCACAACGCTGTCGAGGCGGGCAGCCGGGTAGGGGAGGGGAGGGGAGGGGAGGGGACGCGCCTGCCCGTCCACGGGACGTCCGCGCCAGCCAACTCGACACAACACAAGGGCGCGCAAGAATTATTAGGAGGAGAAGGGAAGGGCGTGGCCCGGGACGCAGGCGTCGGCGCCGGCACCGGCGCTTTAATACGCTGTATGGCCCCAGATTTACGGCGAGGCGGCTGCCGGCACGGTGGCCACGGCACTGCACTGACCGCGGGCCAGCGACGAGCAGCCGTGTCAGCCGCTTACGGGGCTCGTCCTCCGTGCTGCCAGCAGCGCCGCAACAGTCGCTCCAGGTGGAAGGCGGGCCTCCTACGTTCAGAAGAACGGCCGCCCAGTAAAGGCGTGAGGCGGCGACTAGCGCACGCACAGCCACACGCCTAGCCGCCCCTCGCACTATTACGTTCCTAGTCGTCCGGAGGTTCACACCTGACCGGCCGGAAGAGCTTCGTGAAAACTGGCAACGTCTCGCAGACGAGTTCGTGCTGGCCGAAACACAAATTGCAAACGGTCGTCCTCGGCCTCGACCTCCAGAAAGCCTTCAGAAAGTGCGCGTATACTGTAGCCGCCAGCCGCCAGCGAGAACTCCGCCACGCAGTCGCCCAGCGCGGAGGCGGGCCCAGCCCACGGGGCCGGCGGGCTGTCCGGCAGGAATGCCGGACACTTGCCACGCCGGACGTTTGCCACACACTTGCCCCTTCGCCAGGTAGCTCGAGTAGCGATCCCTCAGGTAAGGGACGCCCTTCCCCGTACTACCGCCCTCTCCACATCTTACTCCATACGACCAGTACGTAAGGGACCTCCTTCTTCGACATCTTGGCCAAATACAGAGCTTCTTTTCCGAAATCGAAATATTTATAACTTTTCGGAAACGAAAGCAATACCGACGATTATGTCAGTATCTAATTAGTTCTGCCACGTATAAATATAGATCCCTCTGTCCGCGGGGTACCTTCCTTTCACGCTTACTTATTGCGATAGAAACAGTCCGTCGGCACGGGAGCAACAAGAAAGGAACGATGCAACGAGAATGCGAACGCAAGCTAATCATTTCTTTTTGATCACTGCATTTGTGCCTACTTTAATTACTACAACTGCATGCCCAAAAGACAATAAGGAAGGAAGAAATGGGAATGGGAATGTTTGAAAAGAAGTACGACATACTCCACATTAATTTACTCTCTAAAATCCGATATCCCTTGCGGCCAAACATTACTTAATAAAGTGTAGCGTGACAATGTTCAAAACATGACTGAAAATACGTTCACTAAATAGAGATAAGAACATCTACGATTGACATGTCATCTAAAGTCGACGTACAATTTTAAAATGTTAGAAATAAGGAAATGAAGTAATACAGAATGCTATGCTTGTAACGTACGTTGTTGTTCTACATTGTTTAGCTCTGGCATTTACAGGGTCACAGAGAAACCATCCTAGATTTTGCAGTGAAAAGCCGTAACTGTAATGATCTGCACTACAACAGAAACAAGAAGCACAAATTAACGAAAAATAATGTAATGTGTGTTCCAGCTGACAAACGACATTGAAGCAGGTAGTTCCTGTGACTTAGTATGGGCGGACATTATATTCGACAACCGGAATAAATTAATAACTGGCTCCTTTTACCGACCCCCTGTCTCAGAGGAAACAGTTTCTGAACAGTTCAAAGAAAACTCGAGTCTCATCACAAGTAGGTACGCTACTCATACAATTATAGTTGGCAGTGGCTTGAATCTACCTTCCGTATGTTGACAAAAGTACATTTTCAGACCCTATTGTAGATAGGAAACAACTACCGTAATTGTTATAAATGGTTTATTTAAAATTATTTTGAACAATTAGTTCACGAGGACATTCAAATTGTAAATGGTTACGAAAACGCACTTGACCTCTTAGCCACAAATAATCGTGAGCATCACGACGGATACAGGGATTAGTGACCACACAGTCGATCGAGGCTCAATTCCGTAACAAAGAAATTCACCAAAACTATACGCGAAATCTATATATTTATAAAAGCAGCTAAAAATTCAGATGGCGTCTTTCTAAGACACAGTCTCCAATCTTTCCAAACTATGTAAGTGAAGACCAAATGTGGCTTAAGTTCAAAGAAATAGTATCAACAGCAGTCGAGAGATTCATAGCAAATAAATTAATAACAGACGGAACTCATACCCCATGGTACACAAAACACGACAGAAAGCTGCTGCAGGAGCACCGAAAAAGGCACGTATAATTTAGACGAACGCAAAATCTCCAAAATTGGCGAAGTTTTCCTAAGGCTCGAAATTTGGTGCGGATTTCAATGCGAGGTGCATTTAATAGTTCCCACAACGAAAGTCTCTCTAAACAAAGTGGCAGAAAATCCGAAGAGATTGTGGTCCGATGTTCAGTAAACCAGCGGAAAGGCACAGTAAGAACCTTTAACCCAACCCTCCGGGGCAGGTGAAATCGTGGCAAATGTCCGCACACCGTCCGGCAGTTTAATCCCCTCCACACGGCCACCTTAACTCACTCGTGTTTTGTAATTTCCTTTTCGTGCTTCTTTTAACCGATGCTTCTGACGCGTACAGAAGACAGACAGACCAGTTATTACGATACGTCCTATTTTCCTCGTAGTGCAGTAATGTCATGCTGGAACGTCACTACACCCTTCTCAATATGTTTCGTCGGGGAATGTACACACTTAGGATCGGCTCTCACCAGACTGTCGCTCTCCGCGTTACGCACATGTCGCGTCGGCGGCAGACTTTGGACACTAGCACGATGTATTCGGAAGACGGTTCGCAAAGTGTTTTCACTAAGTTTCGGCTTAGTGGTGGGAAATTCTTTCACGTCTCTCTTATCCGTAACCCTTTCTATTCTAATGATGTGGCTTTTCGCAAAGAAACAGATTATTTCATCGTCGGAAAGCTGTTTCGGTGTGACGATGCGAGACCATTCGCCGACACACGTGAAGTGGTAACCGAAATGCTCTTCTTTTTTTAACTTTCCGAGTCGTAATTAGGAACAGAATCTGACAACGCTACGTCCGCGTCACATTTTACACTTCACCAAACCTACAACACAAAAAACGCCTTACCTCCAAGTATCCATCAGATTGAACTCCTAAACGTCCGTACTTTACGGTAGAAAATGCGCTGCTGCTGGAAAATCGTTCTGAAATATGGATTCTAGAGTCTACGCACCCTGCTCACAGAAGTTCAGAAGCCAGTAACGGCGATCTATATAAAGAAGTAAATGCTACACAACTTTCTTTAAGATACACAACATCATAAGCTGTTTCACACAGCTTTCTTTACGATACACAACATGATCAGCTGTTTCACACACACAGACACGCACGGACGAGACGTGTGGGTGGGTGAGTGCTCAGTAAGACATCCGGAAGGTGGCAGACGCGGTTCCGCTCTGCGGCTCGGCCAATGAGATAAGAAATTGCCGGAGACGGCAGCAGCTGAGCCGCTCTGCGACTGCGCACAGCACACGACCCGTCAGGCGGCTGCGGGAATACTTGGGAGTTGCGACCCGGTAACAAGCGCCGCGCGTACCGCGACGTGTGGAAGCAATGTAGCTGCACCAGCGGCTGATGCCAGGCCGAGGTCAGCTGCACGGAACTACAGGCTCACAAAGCGTCCGCGCGGCCGACACTCGAGTGCGATCTTCTCTGCCGGCTTCACAGAGCTGGCAAGCGAATACGACGACGCGCGTTTCTTTTCGTCAGGCGCCAGTGCCACACCAGCAGAGGCTTTTGTGTATCATCGACAGCTGAACTGTTAAAACTTCTTCCCAGCGACTGCTTCTTCTCCTCGATCGACATTCATTAGGGCCCGGCTGTTGACGGCAAGTCGTGTTTTTCCTGATCTTTAGGGTTAACTTTGCAACAATTTATGCACGAATCCAGGCATTTTAGTGTAGAAAATGTATTCCTATTGTGGATATAAAGTCATATTTACCCATTTTTTTAGTAATGAGCATATTTTTGCTGAAAGTGCGTCTATTTGTCGTATCTTTATGGGCGCAAGAATAAAAACATGGAAATGTTACTTACGTGACAATGTCTCAGGTGGTATTGTCACTAATAAACACAACATTTACTACAAACGTCTACTTATGGGGAGCATAACACACATTAGTCAAATGGTTCAAACGGCTCTGAGCACTATGGGACTTAACATCTAATTTCATCAGTCCCCTAGAACTTAGAACTACTTAAACCTAAGCCTAACAAACAGGACATCACACACACCCATGCCCGAGGAAGAATTCGAACCTGCGACCGTAGCGGTCGCGCGGTTCCAGGCTGCAGCGCCTAGAACCGCTCGGCCACTTCGGCCGGCTTTCAGCAGACAGATCCATCTTCAATCGTGCACCCATTCTTCAAGGACTAGAGTGTAATGATAGACTCTTGTAATATCCGTATGCTACGAAAAAGTGTTCAACAAGAATTATTCTCGGTCACGGTCTTGGTGTCCACAGGTCAAACCACCGATGTGTGTGGACGTTGTGTCGAGAAATGTCGTTCACGTCCCAGTAGTTAGCTGACAGGCCTGGAGAAACGTGTGAAGATCTCGAGAGAGTAAGCAACTCGGCAACTGACATCTCGTTCGACTACTCTGTGAAGCTACTGTGGCCGGATGGTGTGGACAGAGAGAATGTTTTCCTGCTGGTAACACATTGTGCCGGCCGAAGTGGCCGAGCGGTTGTAGACGCTAGTCTGCAAACGCGCGACCGCTACGGTCGCAGGTTCGAATCCTGCCTCGGGCACGGATGTGTGTGATGTCCTTAGGTTAGTTAGGTTTAAGTAGTTCTGAGTTCCAGGGGACTGATGACCTCAGCAGTTGAGTCCCATAGTGCTCAGAGCCAGCCAACACATTGTGTTTCGTACATGACTAACGGGCCAAGGCGATTCAGATTCTCTATTCCAGGATTATGTACGTCACTTGCGTTGTACATGGTTTACACACAGTTGCACAAGAGGTGCCATTACATTACCCTGATGAGGAATAATTAATTTCCATTGGCAAGAAAATCTATGTGAGAGCTCCGCTAAGAGTACACAAATTCACAGAACAAGCACCTTCAGTTTCCCTCCCGGTTCTTACACGAGGGGCTCTTCGCTTAATGCCGCCGCTGAGCATTACTGCACGAACTACGCTAAAATGAAGACAATATTCTGTGAGCTTCATAGTGATGAAGCAAGTGCTATGCAGATACGTTGTCTGGAGACTTGGCATACAGAAACGATAACTTTTCGGTGGTATACTCAAGTCTGTGACATCCTGGATACGGTGCAACAGGTGTACAGTGAGTCGGGTCGAGCTGGTAGTGTTCTCCAGAGAAAATCATGGGTATTCTACAGTATGCAAAATTATTGACAGTGTTTCTGGGAATGCCTGCAACACTTGAAGACAATGAACCAAAACTGATCTGCAGTGACTTGGCTGCCTTCAAATATGGTCCTGTGACTTCCTGTGATGTGGATGGGACCTTTTTCAAGTACAAAGTTGTTCTCAGCGATAACTGTAGAATTCTGAAAACGGAAAACCTGAAAATATACCTTTCGATCCAGTGTAACGCTGCAGATTGACAGCACTAATTTGGAATACTTGAAACGAGAGATGTTCAGTAGTAAAAACATGGTTTTATTGTTTCGATAAGTGTTAGCGTCTGCAACGTACTACGTCTTTTTTTTTTCAGACACATGCAGACATTAAAAAAAAGCAAGAAGTAAGAACTATACCCACAATTTATTCATAAGTTAATTTTTTTATTAGATGTGTATAAAAAATAGTCAAGAGTGTTTTAAAATAACTTATATAAAGCGATATTTGGTAACTTGAGATTTATTAAGCTTTAGGTCATAGCTGTCGCATATTTCGCTGTTTTTAGGTCGTACACAACGTGCGACATGGGGAAACGACGACGACGACGAGGGCTGGGAAGACGCAGAGCTGCCCCGCCGAGTCACGTGACCGACCGCCGGCCCAGCGGCCGCACGCCCCAGCAGGCGGCCGGCTGCCGCGCCTCCAGAGCAGACACCGGCCACTGCACGTCTGTCGGCCGTTCAAAGTTTCCAGTGGGCACACATGTAACGCGAGGGCGGTGCGCCACGTGTCCCACTCGCAGTGCCTTCGTTTCCGGCCACGAAACGCGACACGCAGCATACTCGTCCTGCGGCACAGTCCCTAAAGTGACGCGTACAAAGCACGCAACGTACAAGTCAGACACACGGAATTTTGTTTTCTGTATTGAGAAAACGCGAGAAATAAATAGTTCCAATTCCGTGGTCCAGTTCACGTTAATGGCGGGTTTTCCTTGGGTGTCGGGCGAGTTTGGGACCTGGGGAGCCGCTGTCATTAATGCCCCTCCCATTGCCCCACCAACATCGCGCCCGGTATTTGGCCCGAAACTACCTGACGCGAGAATGTTCCATAGCCCGCTCTGCTTTCATAAGGAAAATCAGTTAAAAATACTTAAGCAGTCTCTCGGTATGAATACATTGCCGAGTGTGTAGTTCGTATCGTTTGTGGTTAACACAAAAACCGTAGTCGGCCGCTGTGGCCGAGCGGTTCTAGGCGCTTCAGTCCGGAACCGCGCTGCTGCTGCGGTCGCAGGTTCGAATCCTGTCTGGGGCTTGGATGTGTGTGCTGTCCTTGGGTTAATTGGGTTTAATTATTTTTAAGTCTAGGGGTCTGATGACCTGATGTTAAGTCCTATAGCGCTCAGAGCCATTTGAACAAAAATCGTAAACACGTAAACACGTGGAACCCTGAAGCTACGACTCTGCTTCTCATGACGTGAGATTTTTCCGATTTTCTTCGGTGGTCGAAAGCTGGTTCTGATGTGACGGCCACGTAGTGAGACGAGTTTGACCGCTGGCCGCAGCAGTCGCAGCCTAAACGCCGGCCATTCCGGTACTCGGTCCGCAGTGGGCTGCTTTCCCGACGAAGGCGATCCTGGAATCCAGTGGGAAGCGCGGATTTTCACAGAGAACGGACCGCCAGCAGCCGACGGACCCTGGCCGGCGCGGCGGCCCCCTGCAGGCTCGCCTCGAGGCGGCCGTGGGCGGCGTCCGGCGCGTGGGCCGGCGAAGTAGCCGTGGGCGGCGGGCGGCCGCGTCCTCTGCTGCGGCACCGCTACGCGCCCACGGCCAGCGCCACGTCTCCCTCAGGTCGGCCTCGACAACCGCGTCCTTCGGACACTGAAGTATAGAGGTGGAAGTAGCTTCGTGAGTGCCCGAGGCACTGTGACGGCACCCTGTCACGCTGCAGACTTTTTCGAGTTGATGCAGTAATCCCGTAAGCTGCACAGATATCCCATCAGGTCCTGACAAAATTTAAAACTGGCCCAGAGACTGGCAGCTTACTTCGCACGTACAGATATCTATCACTGTGCACTTCATACAACTTGGAACAATAATATCCTGTGGCCGCAATATCAGCGAGTCACGACTGGAATCAGTTAAATTACACAAATAAACGCGAGTGACAATTCGTGGACGTATGAAATGGAATGATCACACAGGCTCAGTCGTAAGAAATTAACTGGCAGACTTGCCGTTTTGGGAGGACAGACACGTGCTATAAAAGAGACCTTGCAAAACATTTTGCGGCCCACCTTAGAATACAGCTCTAGTGTGCAGGATTTTTGCGAAATACGAGTAACTATACAAAGAAGGACAGCGCTAATGATCATTAGTTTCACTGAAACACGGGTAACCCGAACAGAAATGCTGAGAAACGTTTACTGGCAGACGCTTCAGACGGCAGCCGTAACGCGAAAGCCTTCGTATAAAGTTTGCAAACAGAACTTGTGACGTGTTACAGCGCAGTACAGACAGTTCTGTAAGGCCTGCCCAGACTCATGACAGTGCGCACCGACATATTTCAGTTATCATTCTTACCGCACAGTGCAGTGCAACATCTCACGCGTATGACACAGTGTAGATGAAGATGTAGAAATCTAGAGAGAGCGTGAGCCACGTATGACGTTAGCTCAGCAAACACCGAGGTGTGTTTGTTGGCCGACAGTGCGTGTGTGCGTCTCTAGCCGACCGTTCCCTAACCGACCGCCATCCAGCGCTGCTCTCGAGTGCCGCAGTAACGTCTCCTCCGGCGTCACGCAGGACGAGCCACTTGTAAGTACGACACCAGCTCTGCGCCCCGACACTGCAATCTTGCCACTCGCGAAAATCATTTTATTCGGACAACACTCCAGGACGCCAGTCCCCACTGTCAACGCAGCACAGAAGGTACTGGAATCACCTATCTTCCCGTACTGCTCAGCTGACTGGGGCCTCGTTGTGGGAATTCGGACCGCTTTACTCGTCCAGATCTCGTAATCTCAACACGACTCGTCGCTCTTAGGGCGGTTAGATCGGAGAGTTTGAAACGAAGGCGTGTTACGGTGAGTATGTTCGCGAAACCATCTAGCAAATCAGTGGTTTGCGACAGCTGGATGCCAGATGGCAGTACTAGGAAACTGTGGCCGACTGGCAACTCCGTCTGTTCCTACGACGTTGTGTGATTCGGCGAAGCGCGCACGTGCTGCCGCTGCCGCTGCTGCAGCCGACAGCTTAAAGGCTCGGCGAACTCACGTCGGCCACGTTCCAGCCTCGTGCGTCGTGTCGACCGTGGACTGCTGCTCTCCGGCAGCTCAGTGCCCCAGCTTCGGCAACCTCAGGGCTGACATCACGGTCCAGACGACGTTGTCGATTTGCTCGTCGGTTACCTCCCATACCGCGACGGAAGCAGAAACAGCCTCGCACCACGGCACTGTTCGTCTACATCCACGCTACCCATACTCGCCGTTTTGTCATCTAGCGTACTGAGCGAAGCTAAAACGACTGCCTACAGCCTCACTGTATCTCTTCTCCCATTTTCAAAATCCCTACGCGAGGAAGACTACACCGGCAGCAGAACTGTCACACAGGTTTCGTAGTATGCAGAATTTATCCGACAGGGTCACGTGTATTCCAAAGTTTCCCATCCAAGTTTCCGAACATCTTTAACTTTCTTGTGGGTTATGCCGACTTGCTACGATGGAAATTCGTGTTTTCTGCCACGATGGCCACTTAATAGTGACTCCAAACACTGGAACGGTGCTCTAGAATTGGTCGCTTCAGCGTCTTGTCTGCGATTTCCTTCACTGACACACCGAACATTCTCAGAATAATTCCTCCGAAAAACCTGAGTCTGCTATTTTCCTTCCCCTACCACGGATTTTACAGGCTCGCATCAGTTCATATCTCTTTTTACAAGGAACCCCTCGAGTGCCGAGTCGCATTCGACACTTTGCTTATTGTCCACCAGGCGACCACGATATTTGTCCGCTAACGGCAACAGGGGACTGCACTGAAGGTAATCCACCCGTGTGATCAGCGTGGCGCTGCGGGCCGTCGTTTAACGCCGATTCACAACAGTGCTAGAGCAGAGCAATGGCAGCGATAAAAAAAGCAAGCACGGCATTATATCTACAACACAGTTGCCGAAATTGCCATTTCGCCAGAAAGGAACCCGACGAATTTCGCAAGGGAGAAACAAGTTGTTGTTGTTGTGGTCTTCAGTCCAGAGACTGGTTGGATGCAGCTCTCCATGCTACTCTATCCTGTGCAAGCTTCTTCATCTCCCAGTACCTACTGCAACCTACATTCTTCTGAATCTGCTTAGTGTATTCATCTCTTGGTCTCCCCCTACGATTTTTACCCTCCACGCTGCCCTCCAATACTAAATTGGTGATCCCTTGATGCCTCAGAACATGTCCTACCAACCGATCCCTTCTTCTGGTCAAGTTGTGCCACAAACTTCTCCCCAATCCTATTCAATACTTCCTCATTAGTTACGTGATCTACCCATCTAATCTTCAGCATTCTTCTGTAGCACCACATTTCGAAAGCTTCTAGTCTCTTCTTGTCCAAACTATTTACCGTCCATGTTTCGCTTCCATACATGGCTACATTCCATACAAATACTTTCAGAAACGACTTCCTGACACTTAAATCTATACTCGATGTTAACAAATTTCTCTTCTTCAGAAACGCTTTCCTTGCCATTGCCAGTCTACATTTTATATCCTCTCTACTTCGACCATCATCAGTTATTTTGCTCCCCAAATAGCAAAACTCCTTTACTACTTTAAGTGTCTCATTTCCTAATCTAATACCCTCAACATCACCCGACTTAATTCGACTACATTCCATTATCCTCGTTTTGCTTTTGTTGATGGAGAAACAAGTCGCAGATGAAATACTGGCGTTTCTGCAAGATGAGTCAGTGGTACGTGCGGTGTCGTATACGCTCGACGGTGCGGGCAACGTACATGTGATTGAAAGTGATACTAAAACAGGTGTCGAGCAATGTAGCACAAGGAGCCACAAATTCCTTTTGCTGTTGAACATAGTAAAGAACAAACTGCCTATTGGCTTCTGTCTCAGGTTCTTCAGCCGACGTTCGTCTGATGATTTCACTGACGTTTCCCACGAGTGGCTGGCATTGTCGAAGCTTCGCCCTCCATTGCCGGTGGTGAACTGGAGCCGAGCTCGCGGCCGCAGACTATATGTACCTGGCGCGCCAACGTCCGAGGGCTTCTCCGCGGTCATTTCCGGTGCGGTTCTCCTCTTGCTACCTGCGACGGTCATTCGCTGCAGTACGGCAAACCAGGATCCGTTTACCTTAAGGCTTTCCTCTTTCTTGTTGAAGCTGTTCGCGCGTTTTTGAATTTCTACAGCTTCTCTGAACAAGCGCGTGTGATAGTGCTTTTCTATAGCCAGAACTTCCGTGTCGGCGAATTTTATTACGTGGTCAGCCTCACTCAGTGCGTGCTCTGCCACGGCCGATTTCTCCACCTGCCCCAACCTGCAATGTCGATTATGTTCTTTGATCCTGGTGTTGATCGATCGTCCAGTCATCTCGACATAAACTTTTCCGTGCGTGCATGGTATACGGTATATTCCCGACTTTGGAAGTGGGTCCCTTTTCTCCATTACCGATCTAAGACAATCTTTGATCTTCCTTGTCGGTTGGAAAATCTTCTTTACGCCGTGTTTGCGCAATATACGGCCGATTCTGTCCGTCACTCTGGGAATGTATGGCAGAAAGGCCGTACCCGACATTTCTTTTTCTGGTTCTTTACTTCGCCGAGTGTTTGTGGAGAACCTATTGCTCCTCAGAACACTTTCCAGGTGTTGCATTTCTTGTCTGAGGTGCTGAGGCTCTAATATTCGTCCTGCTCGCGTTACGAGCGTATTAAACGTGCCTCTTTTCTAGTTCGGGTGCTAATTTGTTACTTTGTGCAGGTATCGGTCCGTGTGTTTCGATACACGCTGTGTCCCAGGTTTTCGCCATCCCTTGTGACCAGCACATCTACAAATGTCATTTTTTTGTCCTTTTCTACTTCCGTGGTTAATTTCATGTTGGCGTCGAGGCTGTTCAAGTGTCTTAGGAAGTGACCGAGCTGTTCTTCACGACGGCTCGGCCGTTGGCGCGCCAGATACATATAGTCTGCGGCGGCGAGCTCGGCTCCAGTTCACCGCCGGCGATGGAGGGTGAAGCTTCGACGATGCCAGCCACTCGTGGTGGCGCAGCGTCAGTAAACATCATCAGATGAACGTCGGCCGAAGAACCCGAGACAGAAGCCAATAGGCAGTTTGTCAACAAGTGGCCACGAAAACCTTAACGATTTTGTATAGTAAAGGATAATTGTTGTCCAAGGAGCGGGTACTAAACATAATTACGTACACGGATGATCTTGTGCAGCATAGTAAAAAGACCATTATGAACGGAAACGAATAATCCCGCAGCAACGTGACGGAATGGTGCATATGAAAAAGTAAGGATGTTCAAAGGAGGAGAAGGCACTTTTTTTTTTTTTTTTTAGGAAACCTGGCGTTTGCGTGTTTCAAGGACTTAGATTACAGCGATTTTTTTCAGGGGAAGCAGCGGATGGCTGCACAACTTCAAACAGTGCTACAGAATTGGAAGACGTAAGATAACGAAATCTGAAAGAAAGCGTCAACTTGACGATGCTCAGCAAACTGCGAAATCGGCCCGTGAACTAGTAGACGAGATAAACAAACTTATCCCACCGTTCAGTAAGCAATTTATTTTGAGCTAAGACCAATCGGGATTTGAAGCGTAATTTCATATGAAAGAAACTCTGGAAAGGTAGCAAGAGAGCTGTATCAAAATCAACGAACATCAGTGCCTCAATGCATTCATATACAATTATGCTGACAGTTAATTGGGATGGTACACTGACTGGTAAGTTATTTATTGTCTTCCGAGGAGCTAAAGGTGCTCTGCCTCCTACACTTCTTTTTCTTGTGCATAATAATGCAACTACAGTAGAGACTATTTACGTCACAGTAAGCAAGAATGGGAAAAAAATTCAAATGGCTCTGAGCACTATGGGACTCAACATCTTAGGTCAAAAGTCCCCTAGAACTTAGAACTACTTAAACTTAACTAACCTAAGGACATCACACACACCCATGCCAGAGGCAGGATTCGAACCTGCGACCGTAACAGTCCCGCGGTTCCGGATTGCAGCGCCAGAACCGAACGGCCACCGCGGCCGGCCAAGAATTGGAAAATGGGCGTAACAGAACTATAACTACGGTATGAGCAATGCTTTTGGCCAATAGCATTTTCTTGTTTCCTGTTCTGCGTATAAGAATGATACTCCTTTAGAGCAAACTATTCCTGCTGAGAAATGAGTCTCATTGCAGTTCATACCACCTACAACCACTGGACAAATTCAGCCTCTGGATGTTTGTTTTTTCCGTGTCTATAAAACACATTACCGCACTAACTGCAGCTACGCCTTAGCGAACGGCCAGTTCCACGACAGATAAGCTCCACGACAGACTGTTTCGCACTCGGTTGCAAGCCGTCACAGTCCATCAGTTCTCGTCACGCCGTTAGAACAGTACGATTTTGTATGCATCCTTTAAGAGTGGACACGTAGCTGTAACTGCCGAGGGGTTCGCCTTCGATTTGGATGGTGCGAACCATTGAGGTCACTGCGGCGCGCCTTCATACGGTGTTCGCGGTGCAAGTTGATGGTTTTTTCTTAACATTTCTCGAATGTCGACGGTGGCCATTTAGCGAGGAGCAATACACGGATCGCATAGGAGGCTGACCTCTGCACCACCCGCACGCTCATTTCCTGCCGTCCTCACAAAGCACACGGCGAGTCACTGGCAAGCATTATCTTTCCTGCCTAATTGTTAAGAGCTTCAAATGAAAGATTGAACGTCGCTCTCAACGGGTTCCTCGTCAGTATACTGCTACATATTTGAACGACACGTGCAACTCCAAATGTCCGCCACTAATGTTCTGATCGCATAGTGGTCGTTTCTTTTTGTTGTGGCTGTTATGCTAACTTTGCTCGTTTCTACACAAAGCTACTCTTCAGTACAACGAGTGTAAATTTCGTGCAAGTCTTTCTGCAATTCCTTACGATTGGCCAATTACTACATTTCCCTGCAGCGAACGGCATCGTCTGCTAAAGTGATGTAGTAACAGAGGTCATTTTACGTTTCCTTACGGCACATCGAAGTTAGGCGTTTTTCGAACGTTCGCAGCACAGTACTCTATAATCTCGAGGCTTATCTCAGTCAAGAATTGTTTGCACACCTGTGAAGACACTGCGTGCGGTGGCGCTCGGCTTCCTGCCAGCAGCGCGCCTGCGCAGTCGCCGGTCGCCGGTGGCCGGTCGCCTGCGCTTAGGTGCCGGGCCTGGGGCCTCGCTGAAGGGATTAATTAACGGCGCCCCTCGACCCCGAGGCAGCGGATACAGCCGCCTGCCCGCCTCTCCACTCATTACCGTCTTTGCTTTCGCTGTGCGCGCCTCATCTTTAATTACGGCGCAGACGAAACACAACAGACCCGCGAGCAGCAAAGAGAGAGAGAGAGAGAGGGAGAGGGAGAGAGAGAGAGACAGACAGAGACGCCTCAGCTAGCTGGGCAAAGCGCGGAGCGCTAGCAGGTAAGCACACCGGCCATCCCGGTCGCCGCTCGAGTACCGGGCGACTCCCTTGCTCCCTCTCTGTCCTCGCCGACATAATGACAGCGCCCGTCCCTCACGGATGGCCCGCTGTGCCAGTGTGGCTCGTTCGTGAGGCCTCCGAAAGTGTAGGCTCCGTGCGAAAACGAATTTGGAATGCGAACTGTTTGCTCGAAAAGTTGGCAAATACAACACACTGTGAAACACGGTTACGGGATGGATCGTAATTAAACTCACGAAAAGGAGAAGCCCCTCGCTGCACTGGTCGGACTAAGGCGTGCATACTGCCGTCAGGTATGCAAACAGCAACAGAGTCGCAGTAATGACGACTTAGAAAGGCCGATAGTAGAGCGGCGTTGTCACCACGTGGTGTGGCAGAGTGTACGGGGAACCGACGATTTAGCTGCTGGCTGGAAAACCGCCAACTCTCTCGGAAGAAGACGACCGAGTCGAACAGGTGGTGGCGCTCCTTTGCTCGAGAGCTGAGCTGCAGGGACAGCCGAATGGCGTCCTCTCCGGGGAGCAGCGGTGTTGCGCAGACAACAAATTAATCTCGTAGGGGCGGAAAAATTACAAATGGGGCGAACGAAACGTCGGAACGGGAGACACGGCACTGCTGGACAGTGGCAGCGAAGCGGCGCTCTGCTGCGGCCCTGCGGGAGGCGCTCGCGCGCAGACAGACGCCGGCTGCCCGGGGAGGCCGCGGCAGGTCGCGTTGCAGGGCGGGGCTGCGGCGGCGGCGGCCGTGTCGGGTTGCGCGTCACGCCGGATCGTTTTGCGCGTCCTTGTCACGCGAAACTGATAGAGCCGGCCGCCACTCTGCACACCTCTGCAGTCGTCAGGGTCGGAAAGGAGGCACTGCTGAAAGAACGAGTCCAGTAAAGGGAGGACCACTGCCGCATTCTCCGATCCAGACGCAGCAACTCAAACGCTCTGTAAAAGGTGTCGAATAAAGCCACCCGGTACTACAACAGCGTCTCCTATTCATCAACATTTACTCGTACTTACGCCAAGCGAGGCACTGTTTCGAATTTACCCGCGTGATGTGTGGCTTATGAGCACCTGCTTGACCGTGAAATCCAAGTTTTCTCACCTTCCGCCTGACTGTGATAGTACTCGGAGTGGATGCTGACTGAGTCTGGAATTCCTGACTGATGGTCTGCGAGCCACGCTCACTCCGAACTACGCGTTTCCTTCAACTCGGCTGTCTGTCTGTGTTTGGTTTCCCCCACATTGTTGCGGTTATGCCCTGGTTCTTCCTCCTTCTACGTGTGGCAGCAGCGATGTGTATCGATATTTGCAACGTGTACCATCGTTCGTCTTGTGCATATAGTTTCCGGCTAGGGGGTATGAGGGCAGTCGGTCGGTTGGGGGGACCAGGGAGGACGTCTCCGTGCGGCGCTGTCGGCTGGGTGCGCTGGCGGTCCCTGCGCAGTGTTGCGGCGTGTGTGCAGCTGTCCGATCGCTACCTGCTTCGTGGCTCACCGACCCAGGACGTCAGAGTTGAGTGGTGTCTCAAGTACCCAAGCCACGTCCGTTCACGTTGTGTCGTTCGTTTTGGTGGTTCGCTGTTGGGGAGCTTTTCCTGTGAGCAACACAGAGTGTTGTAGTGGTAAAATCGAGCCGCCGTGCGGTGGAATTAACTATATTGTTTCACTACAATTCAAGTGCACCAGCTAAATTTTCTGCCTTGTGGCCGTTAGTGTTCTGGTTACCTGCCCTGGACACTGACGTAAATTCGGGCAGAGTTCTTTTTGGGAGGAGTTAACTATGTTACCTTATTTCAAATTCAAGTGTTCCGGCGGAATTTTCTGCCTTGTGGCCGTTACTGTTCCGGTTACCTGCCATGGTGGCTATCGTAATTTCAGGCAGTGTCCTTTCCTCACCTGTTGTCGCTGTCCAACACGGTGTGTAGTTTTGACAGCTTAATAATTATTTCATTGTGGATAATCACGTCCGTAACAGTTTGGTCTTTGAGTTTTCATGTACCGGTTGGTGGCGAGCAAGTCGTTTGGTCGGTCGGTTCGTGACTGTCTCTCGGTTGGGATACCGACGGATCGAGTGTAGTTGGGCCCTGTCTCACCTAAGTGAACGTTAATGTTTCTAGGCCACCACCCCCCCCCCCCCCTCCCCGGAGGTGTCAGAGTGCCGTTGTAATCTATTATACCCAATGCTTTAAAGGAAAAAAAAATTATTGTGTTTTATGTAAATCAAGGGCCTTCAGCCCGTATAAGTAAGTTTCAATTCTGGCAAGTGGATATTTTGCTGAAAGTTACTGTTGTGTGCTATCTTTACATCTTTACATTTAGTGCGCTGTCATCCACTTAAAACTTGAAGATTTAAGGTATTTTGAATTTCTGAAAAATCAATTGTGGGCCTTCAGCTGCTTAAAACCTTATTCTTAAATTTAGTTATTGTCGTTGCTTTGCCTTTTCATTTAGTGGGCTTTCGGCCAGTTAAAACTTAAACCTTTAAGCTATTTTTTGAATTTTTGGAAAATCAACTGTGGGCCCTGAGCCACCTAAGGCCTTATTCTTAAAATTTCGCCTTAAGTGAAAACATTGCGGCCTTCTTCCTTAAAAGATTATGGTAATATATTTTAAAATTTTGAAATTTAATTGTGACCTTCAGCCGCTGGTATTGCAATTTGTTTATTTTTGTTGTATCCACTTTTGCCTTGAGGCTTTCAGTCTAGCTGTGATATAAACATATATATTGTAATTATTTTATTTGCATTTTTAACTGAGTGGCTTCAGTCACTTGAAATTTATCTTGTTGATTTTTAAGATTTCTTGTTTGGAGGCCTTCAGTCGTGAAAGAATTGGATTTTGAAACTCGTAGTTGTAAAGGTTCGGCTATGTGCCGTTCTGGTTTAAATAAGTTATTAAATTGCAATAAATTACAATTTTGAAGTGAAACTGACCGCCACCTTATTTGGCCCTTTCCGCAGTCCTAACCACCTGTTGTGCCCAGCGGCCGTGTCAGTGTGGATAGACGTCTGCCTATTACATATTACGACCTTCCAAGTGTCGGTGGCCTATGTTAGTCGACAGACGAGGTCGGCCTGTACGCTTTTGTGCTGTAGGTGTCCTTTCACGTTTCCACTTGACTATCACATCGGAAACAGTGGTGCTAGGGATGTTGTGGAGTGTGGAAATCTCGCGTACAGGCGTACGACGCAAGTGACACCCGATCACCTTACCACGTTCGAAGCGCTCCATTCTGCTCTCTCAGGATGTCTAATGACTACTGAGGTCGCTGAAACGGAGTACCTGGCAGTAGGTGGCAGCACAATGCACCTAATATGAGGAAGTTAGATTTTTGGGGGTGTCCGGATACTTTTGATCACATAGTGTATGTGTAAATAACTGATGATGGTCGAAGTAGAGAGGATATAAAATGTAGACTGGCAATGGCAAGGAAAGCGTTTCTCAAGAAGGGAAATTTGTTAACATGGAGTATAGATTTAAGTGTCAGGAAGTCGTTTCTGAAAGTTTTTGTATGTATGAAGTGTAGCCATGTATGGAAGTGAAACATGGACGATAACTAGTTTGGACAAGAAGAGAATAGAAGCTTTCGAAATGTGGTGCTACAGACGAATGCTGAAGATTAGATGGGTAGATCACATAACTAATGAGGAGGTGTTGAATAGGATTGGGGAGAAGAGAAGTTTGTGGCAGAACTTGACTTGATGAAAGGAATCGGTTGGTAGGACATGTTCTGAGGCATCAAGGGATCACCAATTTAGTATTGGAGGGCAGCGTGGAGGGTAAAAATCGTAGAGGGAAACCAAGAGATGAATACACCAAGCAGATTCAGAAGGATGTAGGTTGCAGTAGGTACTGGGAGATGAAGAAGTTTGCGCAGGATAGAGTAGCACGGAGAGCTGCATCAAACCAGTCTCAGGACTGAAGACCACAACAACAACAACAACAAGAACACGTGTAAAGTAATAGGGAATAAAACGTTTATACATCACAGAGGTTGTCTTCCGTCTAATTATTGTGAGTGGAAACGAAGGGAGGACAGTGCGTCCTCTGGCAATGCACGCTCAAACCTTAGATGTAGTGACGCAGGACGAGAGGTTTGCCAGTGAACTGCGTACACCGGCCTTCGCGGGAAAATTACTTGTCCTTCAAATCGTCGTAATCGGCTACGAGAACCGTCCGTTTAGGGAAAGGCCAGCCCAGCAACTTGCGACCGAAGGAAAACCTCCGCCCTCCACGAGCTGAACCTGGACGACGCGAGTACGGTAACGAACAGGACTAGCAAACAGGAGTCGCGGCGGAACGATACAAGCGTGCAGAGAATGTGGAAAGGAAGAAAACAAAAAGCTCACTGACGCTAGCAAGTTGTCAGTGAAAGTACCTCGTGGACGACGAACACTGCGTGAGGACAGAGCGTCCATGTGTTACGGGCGCGCGCGCACTGCCGCCGTGGAGTGGCCCTGCCGGCTGCCACGGCAGAGGCGCGCCGCCGTCCAGCCAGCCAGCCAGCCAGCCAGCCGGCAGCAGCTACCTACCGAGTGCCGCTGTACCTCGTCTCAGCAAGCCGGCCGTAAACCGCTGCCCACAGACTCTCGCAGGAAGGCGCCACGGCGTCACCTGCCTCTCTCGATACCTGCCGACACCCACAACATTCCGCAGCCGAGGACAGAGGCGAACGCGTGCCACGCGCCGCACCTGCGCACACTGCCACCGCACAAACAGTGGGGCGCCTCTGAAGCGCACGCTTGCCGGTCGCCGAGACAGGCTCGGGGGCCAAACCCCCGGTGTGACGCGGCGCGGCGCGGCGGCGTTGCGTTCGCAGCACACCGACCTACTGCGCACGCGGCGTGCCGCCGACTACGAGGTAGCCAGGCATATAAACCGTGAAACGTACCGACGGGCTGCCGTGCACGCACCCTTATTGTTAAGAATACAAGAATTACAAACAGAATTACTACCGATTGTGGAAAGCGTACACATCACGAAATTAATGACGATATTTGCACCGACAACTACACACTCCGCAAAACTTGCACAGACACCTGAGGATACACCCAAAACGCAGACATAAAGAAAAGCACCGCGACGTAACACAGACGCGGCACACTGAAACACAACAGGGTATAGAACACCGAAAAGTGCAAAACCTACATCAAACCAGTGACTTTCATCTCAGGGGGGTTCGCAAATACAAGTAATACAGCGCACCGTATCAGATGATGAAAAGCTGGAAGGAAAAAAAGTGATTCCAAAAGAACACCAACGAACAGAAAACCCAACACGGCTTCAACCACATATGCTGCAACATGAACTATAGACACCTACAACACACTCACGGCCCGAGCAGACAGCTACACAACCATCAGACCCAGACAAAGAACGCACAACTTGGAGAACAGACGACATTTTAAAGCTGGAAGAAAATATACGGCTTTCGAGTGTACAAAACGGAGACAACTTTCGAACAGCACTGGGACTTGTGACTAGAATTGGCAACTCGAAAGGTGCCACAATCTGCTGTCCGACCCCCGAGCAGACAGACGGACTTTTGCTGAAATCAGCTGACATACCCACTGCGCTGCTACTCAAGACCTGCACTGGAAGGGGCAGAAAGCTCATTCTAGAAAATGTACACGGAGACCTTGCGAGATCCCACGGGTTTAACGTACTTCGATTACAATGAACAGGGATCTAAATGTTTTCTATATGCCCGACATCCATGAAACTCTTAGAACTGAATGGAAACAACCAGACGCTAATTAATACGGACCTACCTAAACTAATGGATGAAGTACACGCAGAACGTGGTTCTACTCGCAGGAACGACAAACCAGTTGCTTTTGACCGGAAACAAACCGTCGTAACAGATACGTCCAATGCTATGGCTACGATTGTTGTCGCAAATCCAATCTCGACAGTTACAAAGATATGTCATTTACGTACCGAACACCTCGCAACTGGGGAAATAGTGCACGATCGCAAGAAATGGGTTATTGCGTCGTTATACGTGCAGTACTCGCACGACAGAGTCGACGTCGAATACGCTAATAACAGAAACTTAGGAGTAGCTGCGTCTAGGTCGAGTGTGTGTCACTGTGACACAACGGACAATCGGCGACACCGAGCCCACGAGGTGGTAACTGAACACAACCTGTACGACGTCAACACTCCGAATGAGCCACCGGCAACCAGCACCAGCATCGACACAACAATTGCAAATCCGAATGCACTGCCGCGTAGTCACAGCGAACACAACGCTATCATCTTGAACACCGACACACAGACAGGCACATCTACACTGGACACACATCAGAGATTCTTATTTCACAAGGCGAACTGGGCAAAACTGCGTGCAGCTAAGGGATCAGTGGATTATAACGCTCAAAAGGCACAGTGATTATTACTATATAACAGAAGAACAAGTAAACTGTTGCAGGCCATAATACGTTTATTTCGAAAACGCGTTTCGGAGGCAGGACGAAAGAAAAAGAAGCCTCCCAAAATGCGCCGTGCAAATAAATAACTTGTGGCCGATAAACAGTCGACGTGTTGTGTACCGATGGCTGGCACTACTGCAATCTACAGCGGCTGTGCGAAAGATATCGTGAGGCCGGTTGGCCTCTTTGACACGTTATCTGAAGGTCGTGAACCGACGGACAGAAGCGAAACACGTTGAACGTTGTGTGTGTGTGTGTGAATTCCTACGGGACCGAACTGCTGAGGTCATCGGTCGCTAGACTTACACACTACTTAAGCTAACTTATGCTAGGAACAACACACACACCCGTGGCCGAGGGAGGAGCCGAATCTCCGGCGGGACACGGCGCCTCTAACCGCTACGGCTGAGGCGGAAACGCTGCCGCCAGCTCTCGGGGGAACGGCACAAGGTGTCTGCGCCTCCGCGTTCAGCTGCCAGCCTCCTCCTCATTCACATTCGCTGGTGTTGCAGCGGCGCTCCAGCGATTTCAGGGCGGGAGCGAGACTTCCCAGACAGGTACTGAGTCTGGCTGCGTAGGTGCGTTCACGAGGAAGTAACGGCCGCATTCGACAAACAGTGCTGTACTGCATACTCTCTCGCGTCGTGCTCCTACGGCCACTTCGGAATTGGACAGTGTTATGACGTTGGGCCCGGGTTCGGAGGCTGTTTTATGGATCTTTATGGTTACGTTATTATGATTTGTTTGAACTATTGATCCTCACCTTCAAAGATTTTGTCACCTTTCCGGACGTGATTTAAAAGTTACTGTCGCGCAGGAAGCGCTAGTTTTAGTTCTCCATTGTGTATGATCTATCGTTAGCCAGTGTCCAAAGTATTCACGTTTCAGAAACGTGTTCAGAGGTGAAGCTGGGTTACGTTACGTCAATACTTTTCACAATATATATAAATGACCTAGTAGATAGTGTCGGAAGTTCCATGTGGCTTTTCGCGGATGATGCTGTAGTATACAGAGAAGTTGCAGCATTAGAAAATTGTAGCGAAATGCAGGAAGATCTGCAGCGGTAGGCACTTGGTGCAGGGAGTGGCAACTGACCCTTAACATAGACAAATGTAATGTATTGCGAATACATAGAAAGAAGGATCCTTTATTGTATGATTACACCATAGCGGAACAAACACTGGTAGCAGTTACTTCTGTAAAATATCTGGGAGTATGCGTGCGGAACGATTTGAAGTGGAATGATCATATAAAATTAATTGTTGGTAAGGCGGGTACCAGGTTCAGACTCATTGGGAGAGTCCTTAGAAAATGTAGTCCATCAACAAAGGAGGTGGCTTACAAAACACTCGTTCGACCTATACTTGAGTATTGCGCATCAGTGTGGGATCCGTGCCAGATCGGGTTGACGGAGATGATAGAGAAGATCCAAAGAAGAGCGGCGCGTTTCGTCACAGGGTTATTTGGTAACCGTGATAGCGTTACGGAGATGTTCAGCAAACTCGAGTGGCAGACTCTGCAAGAGAGGCGCTCTGCATCGCGGTGTAGCTTGCTCGCCAGGTTTCGAGAGGGTGCGTTTCTGGATGAGGTATCGAATATATTGCTTCCCCCTACTTATACCTCCCGAGGAGATCACGAATGTAAAATTAGAGAGATTAGAGCGCGGACGGAGGCTTTCAGACAGTCGTTCTTCCCGCGAACCGTACGCGACTGGAACAGAAAAGGGAGGTAATGACAGTAGCACGTAAAGTGCCCTCCGCCACACACCGTTGGGTGGCTTGCGGAGTATAAATGTAGATGTAGATGAATAGCCCCAGTGGTAGTTATGTGTTGCCGAGCATAGGTGAAACGTACGATGCAAACGGTGGTGCGTCTTCCACACATCAGAGACCTTCCGACCAGCCTGCTTTTTATGTAAACTTGTTATTCTTTTACCTTACGGTTTTGTGTTTCTATTAATAGGATTAAACGGTCTTTACCTAATATGTTTGAATTTTAAGTAATAGTTTTATGCTCATTGTTTTATAACTTGTGTTGCCAGTGTGTACTAATTATATTCGAGGAAATCGTTTTAATGGTGTTGCTGTGAACTGCACTGTTACAGTGACGTTAAAAACTTCTCGGCTCGATATTGTGTGAGTAGTGTTTTTGTACTCTGAAGAATATATAAATGTATGTTAATCTGGGAGGGCGTTTGCTTTTGGAATAAATGAAATGTCGTGTGGATAGGGCCTCCCGTCGGGTAGACCGTTCGCCTGGTGCAGGTCTTTCGAGTTGACGCCACTTCGGCGACCTGCGTGTCGATGGGGATGAAATGATGATGATTAGGACAACACACCACCCAGTCCCTGAGCGGAGAAAATCTCCGACCCAGCCGGGAATCGAACCCGGGCCCTTAGGATTGACATCCTGTCACGCTGACCACTCAGCTACCGGGGGCGGACTTTGGAATGAATGAAGTATTTGATATACAAGTCAAATAAAATGGATACTACGAGTGAACCTTTGATTATATTTATGTCCCATCGTCCAGATGGACAGGGTTCTTAAATTGACAAACGGCACAGTTGTTTGTCTGGTTATCGGTGGTAACAGCCACGGTGACGGCTGGGCAAACAGCGCGCTAGCGTTACTTCCGTGGGACGAGTGAGCCGGCAGCGGCAGCAGCCGCCTTCTTTGTCTCGAGGCCGCAGAGCAGTGTGGAGGGACGGTGGGCGGCGCCGCCCTCGCGTGGGCCCAAGGCGATCCGCCAGCCGGCCACCGGCAGCGGCAGCCGGCCTTTAACACCGGCGCTCCAGCTCGCGACAACAGGCACGCGACCGTAGCAGCCAGTGCGCCTACCGATGACGTAAGGAACACGTGTTGCTCCGACAAATGATGTCCTTTTCTGGAAAAGCTCTCTTCGTCCGTGAGAGCCAGTTATCTGTCAGAACGGTGTCCTTCGACTTGCGGAACGCATTCGACGCAGTTCCAGGCTGCCGTTTAGCGACCAAACGCGAGATTACCGAGGTTTCTTCTCTCTTTTCTTTTAGAAAAAATTTGTGGTATTGTCTTACGGGACCAGACTACTGAGCTCATCGGTCCCAGGTTTGTGGTAAGATGGCTGTACACGTTTAAACGAGGAATTAAACTTGACTTCTCGTTGTTACCGCTTTTCGCGAAAGTTCCTCGATGTGGTGGTACACATAAGAAAAACGATGTGAAAAGAAGAACGACTGTTTATCTGCGACAGTAGACGATTCCAGAGTTGGCTGTCGGGTAAGGCAGGACGCGTGCCTCGCCGAGGGGAGAACAGCTGTGAGGGCAAGTCCCGCAGTGCTGCCAACATCGCCCTCGAAAACTGGTACAGTGATACCTCGTGTCTAGCGGCAACTTAATGCTGGCAGCACTCGCAGACAAACGAATATTTTTCAACTAGTGCCAATTTTCTCCGCTTCTGGCAGCTCTAGTAAAATCGTCAAATTATCGTGGACAATTTCTTATATTAGACAGTACTTTGAGTTCGTCGTTAGGTCGAATTGCAGTAAACTAATCCTTTTCCTAACATTATTTCTTTGCTGTAACAATAAGGCACTTTTGCCACAATGAGAAGCGGGCAACATCGGTTGTACACTATTGTTCAGAAAAGAACAGAACACCGCGAACGACTAGAGATAGGACGTTCGTATTCCCAGAAATTGGACATTAGTGCGTTCTGAAGAAATGATTAGCATTTCAGTCACCTCGGTACAGCGTATGTCCTGTCACATCACAACCCGAAGGATCTCGTCGTGTTGTACGGCCTTGTTCTGTGCGCGATGGAATAGACGCGTGTAAGGCGCGAATAGCTCCCCTGCACTCACCTGTTCACGTGTGGTGTCTGGCACTGTCACAGAGCTCCACCCGCCGTTTCGCCGTATCTGACACACTTCCGATTGGCGAAGAGTCTGGTGACACAGCGGACCGGGGCAACGCGTCCGTGCACCGACTTGCTGCAAAATGGCGTCCGGGAGGTCGCGCACGAAGAGTGCGGCTGCGGATCGCAGGGCGCACTTCACACTGGTCACACGCAGCGGCCCACACCGCGAGGTCTCGTGCAAATGCAGTCACTGCCACACCGCTCCCCCTGACTGCGGCCAACCAAAATGCGGCCACCATTTTTAAACAACAGGACCTGGGCTCGTCCTAAAACAGTGTCTGACGCCATTCTTGTCGCCAGTAACGTTTTCCCATTCACCACTGCCGCCAAGCAACTTTCTGTAAATTTGTCAAAGGTAGGGAAGAAACGGACGCCGCGCACGTAAAACCTGGCGTAATAAACGGCGACGGACTGCCGGCCCTGACGCAGTACGACGCGCTCCGCCGCTCCACCGTCGCGCCACAGCCGAGCGGGGCGCACACCCGTCCTGCAGTGCCATTCGGATCCAGTTCCGACCGTCTCTCTCGCGGTGGTCACATCACAACCCGAAGGATCTCGTCGTGTTGTACGGCCTTCCGCCGACCATTCGGCGCACGCACACACACACATTGCATTGCCGGAACACTTCGTCCCACAGGAGCAACAATTTTCCGGATGGCTGCATCAACAAATGGTTCAAATGGCTCTGAGCACTATGGGACTTAACACCGTGCCCGAGGCAGGATTCGAACCTGCGACCGTAGCGGTCACGCGGTTCCAGACTGAAGCGCCTAGAACCGCACGGCCAGACAGGCCGGCGATGACTGCATCACATTCCCTCGTGCCAATAACGCGCCCTCTTTCCAGCTCACTGATTTGGCTGTACAGTTTGCATATACGTCTGCGAGCTATCCCCTGCACAACTCACACTGACCCATTACCTTCGGTTTATAGCGACAACAAGAGCCGTAGGCACACTTTTTTGGTAGGTGGAGTTGCGCCGTGATATTGATGTCGATCTCGAATCTACGAGATGACATGTGCCAAATGCTAACCATTTCTGCACAACATACTAATCTATATGTCCTCTGAATATGAACGTCCTATCTCTAGCCGTTCAAGGTGTTGTGTTTTTTTCTGAACACGAGTGCACATCCCTAGGCATATACCATTGGAACCCGTGTTCTTAATAAACTGCAACATTGTCAGTGGCTTGTTGCTGTTTAAATTTTTTGCAAGAATCATCGTAACTTTTCTTAACTAATGAACTTGTATGTTGACAAATTGTAGCACTTCATTTTGTATGCACAAGCACGTAACAAGACGACAAGCGAGTTACAGCTGCGATGACAGAGAGAGAGAGAGAGAGAGAGAGAGAGAGAGAGAGAGAGAGAGAAATGTGAACATGGTACGTGATTTTGTAAGCGGACTCGCTGGCATGAAAACAAGCATTAGACGGCATTAGTCTCCATTAGGAGGACCGGGCTGCACGAGCACTAACAGCCTGTCATTTGTCCATTTGTGTCGGCTGCTGCTCCGGCAAATTAAGTGCTCCCCTGCACACGTGGCGCTGTTGTTCTTTTGTCGCTGCGGCCGTGTGTCTCCGTTGCGCTCAGAGTAAATCACACACTTGTCACACTGTTACGGCCTGTTGGCTTTTTCTCACTCCTGCGTTCCTTGCACGTAGCAGGGATACTAAGCCGCGACGTAGGCGCGACGCCAGCCCGCCTGCTGGCGCCACCGACTGCGTCCCTGCAGTGGTGTGCGCTGCTGCCGCACACGCCGCGGCCACATCCCGGATGGCAGCGTTCCGAAACGTCAGCGGCGACGAAACTTTAAATCGGGCCAGCTCCAACAGAGGCGGCTTCTCGGCTGGCGATGGCCAGGGACCGGGTTCGAGTCCTGGTGAGGCACAGATTCTGAGTCGTCACCGAGGAGGCGTGAACTGCGCTGACTCGCGAGGAGTAGCGGCTGGAGAGGCCTTCTGGCACGGTGTCGAGGGGGACCTCACACGTCGTAAATCTGTCCTCGGACGCTTCTCTTGCAAATTACAGGCTAACCTCTGTGGAAGTGTTCTGACGTACACAACATTACTTGCCGAAAAAAAACTCAAAGTGTCAATCCTCATTTTCCTTGTTGCTTTGGCGTGTCTTACTTTTTACTGCGTTCCAAACAGTTGTTACCCCTTTACTGGAGAAATCCAGGTTCTCTCGGAAATTCGTACAGTTCGATTCTACGACGATGCCGTTTACAATTTTACAAAGTGATTTATGATGTAATTTAACGTTGAAAGCAGGTAACCAATTACAAAGTTACTGACTGATGTATTTTTCATTAATGCCAAATGCACGGTATACACATTTCTACTTTGTATTTCGGGAATATACCTTAACTCTTTAGTTCCTTTCTCACAAGTTAATGTTATTGTCCTACAGGCAGCTTTGCGATCTCAATTTGTCTACAAAAATGCTACGAAGAACTAGTGGCTACTACAAATCTTGTATATTGTGCGAAGGGGGGCACATATTATTGTATGAAATGCGAAGTGAATTATAGTTCTAGACTATCTAGGCACGTCCTAAAAATTTAAACTAAATTCTCAGCTCCTCTTATAAGCTAAAATATTTAATCGTGCTTTCACGTTATTTCATCAGCGATACAAAATAATTAATTGGTGCCCTGCGTATTGTGACTATTACAGTATTAAGTGAGGAATCTGCGTATGGCGATGGCGAACACGAGGTTAGACTAATTGCTGCAGTCGTTCCTGCCGCGTGCTACACTCGATGAGGCGCGAAGAGGCCCCCGCCGTGCACTCGGACGTCGTTTACGGGCAGACTGCGCGTGCAGGTGTACAACTGCCCAGAGGCTGTACAACTCCCCGTCGACATTACTTCCACTGCACCAACTTTAAAATATTGCTCGCAGTGAAACCGAACAGCACGAAACTTTTTCGATGTGGAATCCTTTTCGACAGAAAAGAGAACGCCTCCTTCGACTTCATTGTTCTGACTGGTTCGTGCTTACCGAATAACGATAAATTCTAACACCGAGTCCTCACTACGCGTGGCCACAGCTAAAGGAAACAGAACTACAGATGTACGGCTGGCAAATCGGCAGAAACGTGGCACTCACTAATCTCTGTCGGTTCGGGCGATTCGTCGAACTGCACGGAAATTCCCATCGATCGGCAATACTCGCGAGCACGTGTGGTACGCGAACAGATACGGACCTTTTACGTTCGTCGACTGCACGCAGGAGACGCTCAAACAAAGGAATGCGCGTAAGAAAAACGGCAACCGAGTGTGAGGAGCGAGGGACCTGCCGAACACGCAGCGCATGCCCAACGACGGCACAGAGCACGGCCATCTGTCGCTAAGCAGGCTGGCGGAACAGGCAGCGGTCGAAGCCGTTTGTGTTGGCGACCCTGCGGCCGGCGAGTTGCGGACAGGTGGCAGCAGTGGCTGGCTGGGAGGTCGACACGTTCACAACTCGGAGCTCGCTGGGAAGGGTCGGGCTGGGAGGCGTGTCGCCGATCCGGTGTCGTTTAGTCAGTGCTGGATAAAGTTATTCTGTCGGTACTGAAAGCTTCGGACAGTTCGCACACGCGTCCTCGTGCGGGGGTGTGGAAATTGCGTAGTTCCAATTTTTTTTTTTTACGGGGTTATTGTATTTTCGGTTGGAACGAGGTACCTAAGAGGTAGTGGAATGTTTAGCTTGTTGGAAGTGATATTTACAAAAAGAAACGGCTTTGCCGAGGTTTCTGTGAAATCTGCTTGTGCGAGACTTGTTTCCCCGGCGATTTTGCCGCACTGTTTCCCTGTTTTATGTTTGTTACAAGCTGATAGTAGCCCGAAGCCGACGGTGTACATTTTCTACCCTAGTGGTCGAATCTCGGGATGTTTTTGAAACTAGTTACATAACTGAAGGGCCTTTGCAGCAGTGGGAAGTGCGGTCCCGTCACGTGCTGTGAACGCGAGGCTGACAGGCAGTTTGTGGACGTCTGCAGTGGCTCAATGGTGCCGCGTACTCTCCTTCCGCCTACCGCCTTGTCCCTGACAGCTCACCTGATCATCAGCGGTCCCTGGACCGTAATAGGCGTCGGACTTGTCCTCTCTGCAGGTGTTTCGTCGCCTGATTCGCAGCTTCTTTAATGAGAAAATGAGAGCGGGAAAGTTACAGAACGCGAGAGGCAGTAAACACTTTTAAAATAGGCATATACGCCGTGTCCCAGAAGGAAGTTTACATTTGAAGAAGCTGTCTGAGCATACGCAATAAACCGGAGGAGAGTTGGAGGACAGGCTTCGTCCGTTGCCTCGCTTAGGCTTCAGAAAGTGAGCCGAGATGGAGCGCTTCTGGGCAGCGGACCGCGCGTTGTGCGTGTAAGAGTTTTACAAGAACGGTGATTCGGCGACTGCAGCACGCAGGAAATTTTGCACTGATCGTGGATCGCATAACGTAAACGATGCTCCAAGTGTTCCCCTTATCCGGAAATGGATGAAACCGTTTGAGGAGTCCGGTTCGACGCCGGCCGAACCGAAATCCAGGCAACGGAGGTGATCGACAACGGGCGAATCCGGTCTGTTCGTGATGGTCTTGACTATTCGTAAGCGTGCAAGTTCTTTAAATGTCCGTAGATCACCACTAAAACCTTACAGAATCCAAACGGCGCACCAATTAAAGCCTCAGGGTGCGAGACTTAGGCTGCAGTTCGTTAAGGACGTGACTGAGTGCCTCTCTTTAACGCCCTTCATTTAACAACATCCCGACCTGACCTGCCACGTCAGTAAGCAACTACTCTTTGGTTCGACGAATAATTGGCCCGTACTTTTACGAGCACGAGAGCAGTCGTGCAGTTACATTGAATTCGGCTTATGTGACGATGTTAAATGACTCGTTGGTGCCTAAATTGGAAATTTTTTGTGCTTTTAACCAAAGGCCGCACGGGGTTAGCCGAGCGGTCCGAGGAGCTGGAGTCATGGACTGTGCGGCTGGTCCCGGCGGAGGTTCGCGTCCTCCCTCGGGCATGGGTGTGTGTGTGTGTGTGTGTGTGTGTGTGTGTGTGTGTGTGTGTGTGTGTGTGTGTGTGTGTGTGTTTGTCCTTAGGATAATTTAGGTTAAGTAGTGTGTAAGCTTAGGGACTGGTGACCTTAGCAGTTAAGTCCCATAAGATTTCACAACATATGAACGTTTAACGAAAGAATGATGTTTCATCAAGACGGGGCCACAGCACTCACGTCTAAAGAATCTGTAACGGCCAGATCGTGGAATGTTCGCCGACAAACTGATTTCCAGGAAGGGTGACAGATAGATTGGCCGTCATGCAGTCCAGGTTTGAGCCCCGCGGAATTTTTTTCTTACGGAGACATGTCAAATGTAAAGTGTATGCCAATAATGCGACTGTTGTGGGGCAGGTGAGAGAAAACGTCTGTAGCGAAGCGGCAGCCATCCCAGTGTCTACGTGCCGAGCTGTCACGAAACATTTTTTTCATCGTTTAAGCGAGTGCCACAGACGCGCTGGATTGCATTTAAATGAATTATGTTAGAGAAGTTAATTCCTAACCTGTATGTTTCAATAATAAATAAAGATTTTGTCGATAGACTTGACCTCTGTTTCACGTCGACACATCAAATTCCAAATTTGTTTGGAGACCTCCTGTTGCAGTAAAACAGACGAATGTGAGGTAGCCCTATCAAAATTTTTATGACGTGCACTGACAAATCTCACTAACTTGGCAGGAAGCTACCTTAAAACAAGGAAATTCGTCAAAACGTATCGAAGTTATACGAAATTACGTCCGGTGGCTAGACAGCGAGGAACAGGTGAACGAGAGACGGATAAGACGCCAGCCACGAGAGCGGGAGCAGCGGAGTGTGCGCTGATATGAAACATCCTGTGAAGTTTGGAAGGTAGGAGACGAGGTACTGGCAGAAGTAAAGCTGTGAGGACGGGGCCTGAGTCGTGCTCGGCTAGCTCGTCGTAGAGCACTTGCCTGCGTAGGCAAAAGTCCCGAGTTCGAGTCCGGCACACAGTTTTGATCTGCCAGGAAGTTTCATTCGGAGATGTCGTTGGATGGGGAAAATTACTGTAATTACATAGAATGAACGATTTAGTTTTGTGATTACAGATCCGTCCAGTCTCAGACTTATCGATGAGTATGAAATTTTGTAGGCAACTGGAAACTGCGCTCGGAATTGTTACGTTAAATGTATTTCGGTGTCTTTCTCTGTGATGGGAAGTGGCCGGTAGCGTCCTCGGCGTCGTATGACCTCTGCGTGACGAGCAGTGGCGCAGAGGAACCGCGTGCGTCGCCCGATTCCATCTGCAGCCCACCTCTCGCGGTCGGCCCGTCGAGAAGAATGCGGGGAGCCTGGCTGCGACCACGAGCCACACCTGGCGCACTCACTCCTTCCCCGCACGCTTTCCTGTTCAGTACACGTGTTTTTCTACGTCTCAATCGACCGCAGCGAAACAGGAACAACGATAAGAGGACGACGAAAAAGCGTGTTCGATTCGCGTAAATCGGCAACGCTGGCTCCTCGAGAAATATACAGGGCGGTTATAATCAAAACTTTCGCTACTCGAGTCTGTCTAAACGGAAAATTATTTACAGTTCCTACTAGAGATGGGCAAAAACTGTTCTTTTCAGAGATTGGATCAGAACTGTTCACTTCCTGAAATGAATTAGCTCTTTTTCATGACTCACCACTCATTTACAATAGAAAATAAATGGAAGGCACATCGCCCTTTAAACTTGGTTTATTCCAGTACTATACCTGTATTTTGATCTTATTTGATCCTATTTTGAAGTAACACAGATAATGAATAAGAATTTTGTATTGTTTATTGAAATTTCCACGATATGACAAAGTTTTTGATTATTGATTTATTTTGCACTATCGTGGTTTTTTGGGTGATCGGAAAATGTTGTAACTTGAGATTTACATTAACAATATATTTGGCTATAATGTATCAAAATTTCATTAACCTCATACAAATACTTCGCAAGCCATATATTTTTAAAGTGAACGTTTCCTTCCGAAGACGCCTAAAATCGCAAAATCCGTACCAGAATAAGAAAAAAAATATATAAATTTGACTGTAAAACGAAAGTGCTGCATATAGCCTTACGCAGAATAAAACAAGGAAAATATTGGTGTATCACATTTTGCGATACGTTTATCGGTTCGCTCGTAATTAAAGCGTAAATTCGAGTGTCCATAATAAAAATCCTATAGTAAGAGGAGTCATCAGGAACCTAATCCAATCAGTTTAAACAAATAAAAATAAAATAAAAACAATTGATGTATACATAACATAATAATGTAATATACATAGCGGTATTACTACGAAGAACAATATCCAGTGGGGACGAACTCCAATGCAGAGGCGCTGAGTCGAGCAGGTCGAGCCGCGAGCTGTATTACTGCGTGAGCTAAGACTGCAGAGACCAGAGTGACACCCTAGTCGCTTTGCTCAACGCTCTGGCTAGAGTCGAGAACGGTGGGGTGAGCGTTGAGCGGGCAAGTTCTGAGGGTGGGGGGGAGCGGTGAACTCACCCGCTCCGAGACAAATCGTCCGTTCCCTTGCGAGCAGGTTGTTGCAAGTAGTTCCTATGTTATCCGCTAGGTGGCTCTCTGTCCTGTTGCTCGCATCAACTGCCCAGAGGGCAGGACGTGCGACTGAAACGATCGCCGACAGAGTGCGATGCGAAGTTAAGCTGCGCCAGATACTGCGCGCGGCAGACGACGCACAGAGACGGCACGGCATATGTGAAACACAAAATCCAATGGGGCACTGCACAATGCAGGCAGCCAAGGCAGAAGCAGGGCAGAGGCCGGCGCTGGCTGTGTTGTGTGGCGTGCACTGTGCTGTGACCAGCAGAGGTGCTGCTGATATGCTCCATCTCTCTCTCTCTCTCTCTCTCTCTCTCTCTCTCTGCCGTGGGAAACGTTTGGAGCTACCGTTCTTTTTTTCTGAATCACTGATTGTTCACTCCTTTGAAAGATTCAACACTATGAATTAGTTCAAGAGCGGATCCCCCATCTCTAGTTCCTACCGAACTTTACAGGAATGATGTTCAGACTGTGGGCTACAGAATTTGCGTTTTCGACAGCGTTAACGTCACCTCACGACTTGCCGTTAGTCGCCGGAGGGCCGAAACAGAGGCGTTGGTGTGCAGCACAGCTGCAGCTGCTGACTGTCGGCGCCGCTTTACCCCTGAAGCTACAACAAGAACAAGAACAGTGCAGCCGCTCTTCGCGGGGATTGGGGGCACCAAACCAATACACAGAGGTCACCTTTCCTCAGCTGGGTTGAAGGACACGAATCGAGAATAAGAAATAACTGGTGATTTGGGGATTGCCCCTCGGAGAGGCCGACGAGTAGTTGTGTCACAAACTGTCGAAGAAGTTAGTGCTGGCGAGGAAGCGGTGTGTGAGCTCGGAGCAGCCGGACACGGTCCACAGCAGTGCGCTCCCAGGCTCTCGAGGACGCAGGCGGCCGTTACGTCGGGCAACGTTCGAAGTACGGAGCGTAAAGGTGGCAGCAAGCAGTTAACAAATATTAATTAGCCTCTCGTGTGGAAAGTGAAATGTGTCCTTTAAGTGCTTTATTCGTTATTTCGCCTCGCCACCACTTTACGAGTCTTTCCACGAAGTTTCATCGTCGTGCGATCACTCGATTCCCACGGGGTCCTCTCGACCAGTGGAAGCCGCAGACTACGCCTGGTGCGCCGGCGTCCGACGGCTTTTCCGTGGCCATTTGCGGCCCGCTGCTCCCTCGCTACCTGCAGACAGGGCCGCTCCCACGTCGTGTGTCCGGTGCAGGTAGTCGCCGCCTCCGAAGGGACAGTGTGACCGAGTTGGGCACCGCCAGCTGGGCGCAGCAGTGGCACGGGGTGCGGGCACGCGCCTCCAGCCGCCAGCCGCGGGCAGCACACGAGTCCCGACGGCGCTCCAGCTCCAGCTCCCGCTCCCGCTCTCATTCGGCCCATTCCGTCTTCCATTCGCGAATGCTGCGTGCGGACGGCGCCTGGTCGTACGTTCAGCTCTTCCCATTTAGGCGCCGTTGTCATTTCGCGAGATGTGTTTTCCAGGAAGCAACGGTCGGTCAACTCATCTCTCGTAACGTGTTCCACACGAGACTAAAGATTACCCGGCATAATAGCGCTCTCGCGCGTGCTGTACTAACCCGTCACGACGTTCTAACCTACAGTCCTTCTCTGGATCGTCTGTACCTCGTTTATACATTCTATCCAGTAAGGGTTCAGGACCTACCGACAGTACTCGACAGAAGGTCCGACAACCACTGTACAAACCACTTCTCTTGTGGTGTGCTCGAGTGTCATTAGCGTTCTCGCATTTGGCCTCAGCGACGCATCCGCTTTCCCTACGAGCAGTTTTTCCAAGTTACAGCCTGTAGTTTCGAATGACCTCCCAGTAAACTGCTTAATTTGGCACGAATGTTCCTTACAAAGACTACTGTGAAACTTTAAAACCTTTCATTTCAAAGTAATCACGCGATAAGTCCTGCTAGTAACCGACACAATAATAAGGCGAAACTCGGCACAGAGAGATGGGACGAACAAAATAAAAGGCCAGCAGCAGGAACCTGCCGAGTGTTCGTAGGTCAGGCGACACGTCGTTCCTGGAAGGAAACCAGCTTCTCTCAAACTACAGCAGGCATTAGGGAAAAACTGTTTATTCTACATTTTATGCGAGTCTTTTGCCCTCGTATTAATGTTGGGCCTGCCTCTTTAGGCAGTTTGTAGTTTTAGTGTGTTCCGAAGAAGGCGTGGTTATCCGCGCCGAAACCTAGCACAACATCCGGTTTCTATTTGCAATCGAGGCGCATTCTTTATAATCATTAAATTATTCACGATTGCTGACGCGCTGCAATGTTAAAAGTTCTCAGAAAGAGATTAGTTGCTTGCGAGCAGTGAACCCGCTGCTTGTGTGCACACCTGAAGAACACGACCACCTAGTCCGCGGCCACTTATTCGACTGTGGCCGTTGACTTGTCGCACGACCGTAAGACGAAATGGCAGCTCCAAGTCGTGGTACTGGTATTCAACTACACTGAAGCGCCACAGAAACTGGTATAGGCATTCAGAGATATGTAAACAGGCAGAATACGGCGCTACGTTCGGCAATGCCTATATAAGGCAAGTGACTGTCGCCCTTGTTAGATAGGTTACTGCTGCTACAATGGCAGCTTGTTAAGATTTAAGTGAGTTTGAACGTGGTGTTGTAGTCGGCGCACGACCGATGGGACACAGCATCTCCGAGGTAGCGACTGAGTGGGGATTTTCCCGTACGACCATTCCACGAGTGTACCCTGAATATCAGGAATGCGGTGAAATGTCAAATCTCCGAGATCGCTGCAACCGGAAAAAGATCTTGCAAGGATGGGACCAACGACGACTGAAAAGAATCACTGAATGTGACAGAAGAGCAACCCTTACGCAAATTGCTGAAGATTTCAATGCTGGGCCATCAAAAAGTGTCAGCGTGCGAACCTTTCAACGAAACGTCATCGATGTGGGCTTTCGAAGCGGAAGCCCCACTCGCGTACCCTGGATGACTGCACGACACAAAGCTTTAACCCTGGCCCGGGCCCGTCAACACCGACACTGCACTGTTGATGAGTCGAAATATGGTGCCTGATCGTACGAGTCTCGTCTCAAATTGTATCGAGCGGATGAACGCGTACGGTTATGGAGACAACCTCATGAATGCATGGACCCTGTACGTAAGCAACTGTTCAAGCTGGTGAAGGCTCTGTAAAGCTGTGCGGCGTGTGCAGTTAGACTGCTACGGGACCCCTGATACGTCCAAATACGACTCTGACACGCGACACGTACGTAAACCTCCTGTCTGAACACCTGCATCCACTCATGTGCATTGTGCATTCCGACGGACTTGAGAAATTCCAGCAGGACAATGCTGGAATCTGGAAAGCAACTATGTGAAACTGATGTCTTCACATCATAAATCTGTTTTTATGTTTATTTTCCTATATGAGGTGAGTTTGGAAAAAAATGGAAACGAACGTATGGCGTCGTTGGCCGGGAGACCCCATCCGGGGAAGTTGGGCCGCCAAGTTATGGAGACTTGGAGAATTGGCGTAGCTGTGCCGCTGCTTCGTTTCTCGCACGTTGCGTAACTGACGACAGCTGGGCGTGTCTCGTCCAGGGGCGATCCCTTGAGCGCCTTACCGAGGTTGTGCAGCTGGAAAATCCAGATTACGCATTCCGTGCACTGTGACAAACGCGAAAAGGTCGTACCGGTATCATTCTATGCGGAAAATCAAACAAAAGAAAATCCGGGATGGAATGTAGGAATATTATGAAAAGGAAAGATACTACTGACCATATAGCGGAGATGCTGAGTCGCAGATAGGAACAACAGAAAGACCGTCACAATATAAGCTTTCAACCAGTAAGGCCTTCACAAACACACAGAGGCGTGCGCAGCTGACTTATACACGACTGCAGTCACTGGCAACTGAAGCCAATTGACGAAGGCCTCATTGGCCGAAAGCTTTTTTGTGACAGTCTTTTTGTTGTGCCTACACGAAACTCCGCATCTCCGCTCTATGCGAAAACTTGCAGATATGTTACTGCTCTGCGGTTTAAATTAATCGAAGGCGTACAGCGAGCAGCCAGTTTCTACGTTTCTTACGTCAAGACACGTTTCGGGATTACATTAATGTTCAGTTGGCGAAATACGTACCCTTATATGCAGAACATTTTTATGGATTGCATTTTGAACAGTGCAAGTGCCTTTTGTTCTGTAACACGTAGTAATCTCCTCGAATTTGTACACTGGTCACACATTCTTTTAATTTGACTGATGTAGCGCAGCATTCCATTTGATACAGTTTTTCGCCCAATTATCAGGTACAGATAGTCACGCCCCGTAGTGTAAAGTCACGCACGGTAGTAAAAGCAACACGTAAAATGAATTTTATTCCTAATTCGTAAAAATTACGTCCGACATAAAAGTTTTTATTCTGCAAACGATCTCGAGTGTAATTTGTGAAGCGGAAGTAACGCGCAGTGAAATCCTGTCCATACGTTTCTCTCGAAATCGTCCTCATATTAAGACAACGCGCAAGGAAAGGCTGTCGCATACAGGGACAGTGTGGAGGAAGGAGCGCGTCGACGCCGCTTAAGCGGCCATTACGGCGCTGCCCGCAGCCCGCTTCCCAACAGTAGTGCGCATCATTTCCTTTACGTCAGGTCTTGCCGCAGCCACGACAAACAGGCACGCGTCCCGTCGACAACACACACGCTAACGGCAGGCCAGCCAAACCTCACGATCGCGGTCTGATATTGTATACAGTTCGTTCAGAAGATACTCGTTCCGCGAATAATGTCATTTACAGTGAAAGAATCGACGTACCGGAAAGGTGAACGTATTTTTCGGCACGCCTTCGTGCCAGGACGCGATGTACTGCGGCGGCCACAGAGGGGGAGAGGCGCCGTCTGAGGGCACCGCCCGCCCGTACAGCGGGGGCGCGATCAATATACGCCGGGCGCGGCGCGGGGGCGGGGCCGGGGGCGGGGGCGGGCAGCCACAGCACGCCCTGGCCGACGCGCTGCTGGAGGAAAGGCCGCGGCGCGGGCAACGTGCACAGAGGGAACGTTCGTCTACCAGTCTGAACTGAACCCGGGCTACAGTCACAATACACAGAACAAACAGTTGTGCCACATAAAAGTGAAAGTTGGTAGGCGTGTTTCTACATCTGAAACATTCAGTCTGGGTACCAGTCGTATGAAAGTTGAGCTAGTACCGTCACCGTGAGGATGCGAGTCAGGTTTTGCTTTAAATACACGCCGTTACGGTCGTGAGCGTCAGTTGCCTTTCCGATTGGTCGTGGTGAGCGGATGTCGGTCGAGAATGCCTTTAACGCGACAAAGGTGCCCTTATCAACACTTCACCGAGTTGGAGAAGCTGTGTGTCCTTTCTGCGGTACTGCGGGAATGTCAGGTCTCCGGACGGCCACGCGCTTCTCTCGAGAGGGAGGACCACCGCGTACCACGTCTGCAGCAGCACTCGGCCTCACACAGATACGACCAACTGTTACAAATCGTTACTTCGAGGACAGCTCCGAGCCAGACACCCTGTAGCCTGGATTCCAGCGACTCCAAACCACTGCCATTTGGTCACTGGAGGGCAGGGACAAGGCCTGACACGTTTCCTGATGAATGCTGGCCCTGCCAACTGCGAGTGGTTACAGGGAAGCACGTTCGGAGCCTGCTGGAGTTCCGGTCCGGCGTGCGGTTTCGTATGACAACAGGAGGCCCCTGCGCACCTTCACTGCAGCATAACGCCCGCCCTCACGCTCGACACGTTCTACACGAGCCTCGGCCTGCTCGATCAGCACACGTGTCTCCAGTCGAGCACACACGGGGCATCCTCGGACGGCAGCTCCGGCACCATCCACAAACTGCGTTTACTGTCCCTGTATTGACCGTCCGAGCGCAACAGGCAGAGGACCCCACCTCACGAACTGATACCCCGCACGTGCACGATCGCATGCTCGCATTTAACATTCTGGTGGTTACAGAGGGTATTAATGCACCAGCATTTCACACGTGCAATGCCTCATCTCGCCATCTTGCACTGTTAATCACTTAATTATACTACGCAGGACAAACATATACCCAAAATTTCATTACTCTATATTAATCAATTTTTGGTGTTGCTACCTTTTTTCCACCAGTGTATAAGTAGAACAATGTCAAAAGAAGGCAGCGATTAAAAAGCGAGTGTCACAGAGATTTGGGCAAACCCCAAGCTAGTCATCAGTACAAAGTGTAAGCTGTAATGGGAACCGAGAAGAAATGCGGAAACTAATTAAATGTCAGGCAGATGAAATAGTTTGCCGATGACAGTGTAACTCTGACATAGACGACAACCATTGCAATCGTGCACAGCCACGTACAGTGACTCCAGATCTGTTTTGAAAGTTCCATTCGGTTAAGCAGGTTACCTTTTTTTAGTGGGATCAATATTCTATTCCGCATTCCTCGAATTACAAATCCCATGGGAATTTCTAATAATGAGATACCTGTGGTGTCACCGCCAGACACCACACTTGCTACGTGGTAGCCTTTAAATCAGCCGCGGTCCGTTAGTATACGTCGGACCCGCGTGTCGCCACTATCAGTGATTGCAGACCGAGCGCCGCCACACGGCAGGTCTAGAGAGACTTCCTAGCACTCGCCCCAGTTGTACAACCGACTTTACTAGCGATGGTTCACTGACAAAATACGCTCTCATTTGCCGAGACGATAGTTAGCATAGCCTTCAGCTACGTCATTTGCTACGACCTAGCAAGGCGCCATTACTAGTTACCATTGATACTGAAACATGTACAGTCAAGAGCGACGTTCACCATTTATGGATTAAAGTTAGGTATTCCACCTGCTACGTCCATTTTTCTAAAGTCTAATTCCCTTGTCCTGTTCCAGACCTCACGCCAGCCTGCGTGAGCTAAAACGCGTGCCTTTCGGCTTCCTCTCATACCCGATGTTGGCTCTCCTGCCAACCCACAACATTGGCGACGAGGCAACACCGCGTTCGTAACTATACTGCCCTGATTTACTTGTGTAATGGCTTCGCCACCATCTCCAGATGTACTGTCCGAATTTTGTCGCTTACAGGATCAGCAGACGCAGGCCTTACTGGATGCCCTCGGACAGCTCCGCTGCCGCCAGGCTCTCGGCCACGTGTGCCGCGCCGGCAAGCAGATGCGGTGCTAAAACCATGCCCGCGGTGTGCTACTCGACATTCGCGTGAGAATTGCCCGTCACGCCAAGCTATTTGCTTTTACTGTAATAAAAAAGGACATGTTCAAAGTGTTTGCCAGAAAAAGCTCAGATCGGAAGCTCAAAACCATTCCAGGCCCTTTGCTTCGCGCCGGAATCGGAATCGAACCGAGGATACTCAGGCACGCGACACTTCGCCCACGGAAATTCATGTAGTTCATTCCACTCTGCCCAGTGCCACTCTCTCTAACAGTGACTGTGTTCGTCCCACAAATAGTGTGCATCGACATCGCCGGAACTCCCGTCAAGTCGCAAGTGATTTTGTACCAGTGTCAGTTCACGTTGCACGAGACAGTCGCTCGTCGTCAGCAGGACAATAAACTTTTTGTTGACTTGGACATTAATGGCAAAGTGATACCATTCCAATCGATACCGGGGCTGCAGTTTCACTGCTCAATCAAGACACTTACAAACTGCTGGGCACACCTCCGTTGCGTGCCGCAAATGTTCAGTTAAGTACCTATTTAGGTCAAGAGATCCCTGTGTTAGGACAGTGCAGCCCTCTTGCAACATACAAGGGACAAACAAAACTTGTGTCATTTTACGTCCTTCGTTCTTCTTCTGCAGTGAACTTGTTTGGTTTCGATTAATTTCAGTTGTTTAACTTGTCTATAGTAAATCAGGTCCTATCAGTGAACCAGACTGTGCCTTCAGACAGTGTTTCTTGTCTATGTGGAGAATTTGCAGACATTTTTGCACCGGGCCTCGGTTGCGCTAAGAACTATAAAGCACATTTGGAACTGAAAGTAAACGCGCAACCGAAATTTTTCAGAGCGCGCAATGTTCCCCACGCATTGCGTGATGAGGTAGCCAAAACATTACACGATTTGGAATCAGAAGGTGTAATTGAACGTGTGTAGGCTTCTCTCTAGGCATCACCCTTAGTAATTTTGCCAAAACCTTCGGGAAAATTGAGACTTTGTGCGGACTTCAACGCAACAGTGAATCCACAACTAGTGACTGCAACTTTTCCTTTCCCCTGCCCGGAAGATCTTTTTGACAAACTGTGCCCGGGTAAATATTTTTCGAAGTTGGACCTAGCAGATGCGTACTTGCAAATACCGGTGGACGAAGACTCCCAGCGCGTTTTGGTGGTTAACACGCATCTTGGTTTTTATCGATTCAAACGACTGCCATTCGGGTGTGCATCCGCCCCTGCATTGTTTCAGCAATATCTACAAACTGTTTGTGCGTCGGTCCCTAGTGCAGTAAACTATCTGGACGATATTGTAATCTCCGGAAAGACGGAGGAAGAACATTTAGCCAATCTCAGAACATTATTTCAGGTCTTGCGACAAAATGGTCTTCGCTTGCGGGAGAACAAATGTGTGTTTTTTGCTCGTGACTTACCCTATCTGGGACATCTACTCAATGCCCAAGGCATACACCCCAGTCCAGAGCACCTCCGTGCCATACAAGACTTGCCTTCGCCGCAGAATTTGAAGCAGCTACAGAGTGTGCTGGGAAAAATCAACTATTATCATAAATATATCCCACACGCCTCTTCCATTCCAGCTCCGCTTCATCGCTTACGCCGTAAAGGTGTTCCGTTCGTCTGGACGACGGAATGCGAACGCGCCTTTCGCCAGCTGAAATCGGCGTTGCTTTCCAATACTTGCCTTACGCCATTCGATCCCTGGAAGCCCCTTTTGTTGATGGTGGATGCATCGGATTTCGGGATCGGTGCTGTGCTTGCGCACAAAGATGGTTCGCACGATCGCCCTACTGTCTTTGCGTCCAAATTGCTCTCGTCTGCGCAACGAAATTATTCACAGATCGAGAAAGAAGCATTGACTCTCGTCTTTGGTGTTACAAAGTTTCATGATTTCTTGTATGGTCGTCACTTTACCATCATCACAGACCACAAACCTTTGACATCGCTTTTTTTTCCGACCAAGCCTGAACCTCCACGTACAGCGCAGAAATTCATTCGCTGGTCTATTTTCCTCTCGCAGTACCGCTACGATATCTTGTATCGGTCCACTGCTAAGCACGGAAACGCCGATGCGTTGTCCCGTTTGCCTGTTGCTGAGGATAGAGCGTTCGATTCCTTCGAACTTGCTTGCATGTTCATTGATTCGGAAACCGATGACGTGGTCGAATCGTTTCCGATTGATTTTCGTCGTGTAGCTACAGCCACAGCTGCCGATCCTGTCCTTTCTACCGTTCTGCGTTTTGTTGCTACGCAATGGCCCTTGTCAAAGTCACGGATCGGGGATCCGTTCGTTCGCCGAGTTTTTGCTCAACAGGAGAGACTTTTTGTACGACGTGGTGTTTTGCTGTTGCGTTCTGATAATGATCAGTCCCGGGTCGTGGTCCCACATTCGTTACAGTTCTCTGTCTTACAGCTTCTCCAACAAGGACATTGGGGTATAGCGAGAACGAAACGACTTGCTCGTCAGCACTGTACTTGGTTCGGAATCGATGCCGCGATTACGAATATGTGCTCTTCTTGCATGGGGTGTGCCGAACAATAATCAGCTCCACCGCTGAAATTCTTTGCATGGCAACGCTTACACATCGATTTTGCTGGTCCATTCTGGAATGCTCGATGGTTGGTTGTGGTAGATTCATTCAGTAATTTTCCTTTTGTTGTCTGGATGTCTTCCACGACGTCATCTGCCACCATCCAAGCGTTATCCGCTATCTTTTGCATTGAAGGTCTTCCACAGACTATTGTTTCCGACAATGGCCCACAATTCATGTTCGCAGAATTTCAGTCATTCTGCAAGGCCAATGGTATTCAACATCTGACGTCCGCGCCGTTTTCGCCACAGTCAAACGGTGCCGCTGAACGATTGGTCAGGACTTTCAAGTCACAGATGTTGAAGTTGAAAGAGTCGCATTCTCGGGAGGACGCGTTATTGCTCTTTTTGTCCTCGTATCGCTCTCAGCCCCGAGATGGTCGCTCGCCGGCTGAGTTGCTCCACGGTCGCCCTCATCGCACCTTGATGTCTTTGCTACATCCGCCGCATCAGTTTCCTGTGCAGCGGCAGACACCTGCTTTTGCCCCAGGCGATCTTGTCTACTACCGCAACTATCGAGGTTCACGGCGTTGGATCGAAGGGCGCATTCTTCGCTGCCTCGGCCGCGCTCTGTATCTGGTTTTGGGGGCCTCTGGTGAGGTGCGTCGGCATCTCAATCAGCTGCGCCTCTGTCGTCGCACGGGATCTGCCGCTCCCCGTCTGCTTTCAGCGACGGTGCCGTCCGGTCAGCACCCTGGGGACCCATCTACTGGCTCGCCTCAGCCCCAGGTGTTACCGACACTGCCTTCCATTTTGTCCCATGGCGACGCGCCGCCGCCGCCGCCTGTTCTCCCGCCGGCGCCGCCCGCAGTGGACGCGTCGCTGCAACCGCCGGGCGCCTCCCTGGGTCACGCGCCACCGATCGCTTCCCGTGACCAGTTGTCCTCCGACATGGAACTCTGCCCGCTCCGGACCATATGTCGTCTTCGCCCGGCCCGATGGAGGTCGACCCTTCGGCCCCTCCTGTCTCTCTAAGGGCGCATACACCGCATGTTGGCGTGCACCCTGGAGCAGGTTTTCAGGCGTTTCCTAGCTCCCCGCGGTCCGAATGGCAGGGTGCGGGTGGCACAGCCTCGCTTGTTGTTAGGTTCCCCATCTCGTCGCATACGTCAACATGGGGTCCTCCCCACGGCGGGCGGAAGCCTTATGCCACAACCGTACGCCGATTTACGGGGGAGGAATGTGGTGTCACCGCCAGACACCACACAATATCTACGTGTACCTGGGGATACAGTGCAGTGTTTAGCGTATTTCAAACAAATTGTTTAAAGCAACATTTGCAAATGTATTGAGGCGTTTAACACTTTACCTAGTTTGTTTGTGCAGGCAAATGTTAGGGAGTAGTGGAGGAAGACAGAGATTTCACAGGTGTGCCGCAATCTTTTTTTAGAGTCAGTGGAGGCACACATCGCAAAATTGACGAAAGCTACTGTGCAGCAATCACTTTGAAAATGCGTTTAGAGCCATATTCAGTTGGATTTTGCAGCTCCTGAAGCAGGTCGTGCTCGTACGCAAGGGCATTTAACGCAAAAGCGCGCGAATTGTCTCAGGAACGGTTTAACAAATGTGTCGCGATCTTTTCTTTGAGAGTGTGTGTTCAAGTGTGGCGGTGGAAGTATTCCTGGGAATTTTTTTAATATTCTCACATCACCTGCGAAGCGCTCTCTGTCTCTCTTTGTGCAGTGGTTCATTTAATTCCTGTGGTATATTCAAGTTGTGTATGTGACGGTATCCCGCAACACCGGATGTTATAATTCCCGAATCATTTAGTGAAATGCAACACAAGACAGTGCAATAGGATGGCTGGGGCAGTTTAGAGCGCATGGCGCAATCCATTCTCAGCCAGGAATTTGGCGGAAGGAAGGCACCTCGCATGTGTCGGTATTCCGCGGGGGGTTCTCCGGGTAAACGGTGCTTTGCTTGCAGTTCGGACCGACTGCGTGTGCAGGCCCGGCAAACGCGAGGAGAAACAGAGAAAGAGCACGAGTTTCGACAGGAATTTGTCGGATGCTTATGTTGGAGGATTAGCGTGATGTCCGGTTTGTCACTCGCGGGCCACGGGGGCGGCTGCGCGAGGCGCGTCGCTCTGCAGAACCCGAGCGAGCTGCGTATGCGATGCTGCGAGCCGGTGGGCAGGGAACGGCGAGTAGTCCTTCCTTCGCGATACAACGTTTTTTAACTGCGTAATTAGGTGTGACGGGTGTTTCATGACGGTATTACTTCCCCGATCGGAATATATAAATAGCGATCGATGTAATTACTTCTTTACAGGACCTGCATCTTCCCAAACAGTAGAGAATGATGAGCAAGAGAAATCCAATCTCTGCAAAGCGAATTTTTTGTGAACAAATAACATACCCCGTGCTATGTAACTGAATTTCCTATCATGAGGTCCTTCCTCTCCACTATAGAGGCGCCAATTTCCAGGTAGGGGGGGGAGGGAGGGAGGGAAGGGGAAGGCTGGGGGATTTACTAGAGAGGGAGGCGTTAGTTAATTAATCAATTTAATTAAGTAGTCAATAAAATTGATAAGAGAGGAGGCTATCCGAATAACTCAGGACTGAAAGTGTACCTGTATGAGAGAGTAGGAGGGGAGAGGGTTGGAGGAGGAGGAGGAGGCTCTGGCCCTGAGCACTTATGGGACTTAACATCTATGGTCATCAGTCCCATAGAACTTAGAACTACTTAAACCTAACTAACCTAAGGACATCACACAACACCCAGTCATCACGAGGCAGAGAAAATCCCTGACCCCGCCGGGAATCGAACCCGGGAACCCGGGCGTGGGAAGCGAGAACGCTACCGCACGACCACGAGATGCGGACAAGGAGGAGGAGGAGGAGGAAGGGGGGGGGGGAGAGGAGCAATAGGTTACGGACCTGTCAATCTAAAGGAAGCAATATCCCGAGGGTATCAAAACTTGTCAATCAAAAGGGAAGAATAGGTTTTCGCATAATTGCATACTTGCTCCTGATATAAGCAACGCGCACTGAGAAACTGTCTCAGAACATACCTCGCCTTGCTACTTCCGCCCTGCGGGGCACGAGAGTGTGACGTGGCTGTCGCTAGGGAAGAGCAGTGCAGTTGCTCTGACCATTCCGTCATCCAAAATACGCGTTATGGCGTTACCTAATGCGTATTAAAGCGAATGTAGACACGGTTCCTTCGTCACTTTGTCCCTAAGAAAAAGACAGAAAGAACGAAGGAAGGCAGTGCTCGCTTTTAGACGATGACGGATAGGTTCAGCCACACTGACGTCTTGCGAGTCGTGTGAAGTGTGTGTGTGTGGGGTGTAGCTGCCTGTAACGGGGCTGCGTGGCGAGAGAACACAGTGGGCGACCGCCGAGCTGGACGCGCGCACGTGTCCGGCGTGGCGACCCCCTCCGACAGCGCCACGTGTCCTCATTCCGCGACCCTCTGCGGACGGGGGTTTGCAGTTTAATCCCAGACATCGGTTCGATGTCTCGTTGTCAGAAACTTCACGTCACCCTCTCCGCTTCCGCTGCCCGCGAAATAGAGTCGGTGAAAGTTACTCCCATCGCCAGCATTCAAACCAGCTCGGCTCCGAGTAGAGTGGCATCCCAGAGGCGTGCGTAGCGACGCGAGTTGCTGCTAAGTGTCCGACGCCTATCGGGCGCACACTCAGTTTCTCTTGCTCGTGTGCGGAGGGTGAGAGACGGTGCCACAACACACTCGCTCGCTGGCTGACGGGCAGGCTCAACTACTGGCTGTGCGGTCGAGATTTTGTGGGGGCCGTGCGGCGGCGGCGGCAGCGGTAGCTAATTACGGGCGCATCGACCGCGCGTCGCCACGGCGACGCCCCTGCGGCGCTGTGGCTGTGGCTGTGGCTGGGGCTGGGGCAGGTGGCGCGCGCGGCCGCTCCTCAGCAGTGCTGCTCGTCTCGGAACAAGTGCCGGTGCTCGGGGCCGGGCCACGACAAAGTTACTGCCACCATCTACTCCGGACGGCACACAGTGTTCACGACGAGGGAATGGAGCGGTCCACATCGCACGTTTCAGTTCCGTATCGCTCCAGCTGCGAAAACAGAGCCGATTATTTGTATGCGTCAATCTTTTACTGTATTGCCGACCGTCTTTCTATTTCCCGACTAAAGACACTGCCGTTTTCTTTTACTGGCGTGGGGCTCCGTGTGAGGCGCATTTTTGTCTTCAGCGCACGTGCCTCAGTCTTTCCCGTAGTGATCCAATTATTAGGTTTAATGCTACGTAGCTTAAATGTCACTTACGCCACGCCATGGCAAAACCCTTAATACGTCAGGCAATCGTGGTCAAAGGGCAACTACCAGCTACGATTTTGGAAATAGATGTTGCCTGACAGAACGGGTCAGGAGCCTCGTACTCAGTCTGAGAGTAGGGCGAGTGAACCCCGGGCCGTCCTGGAGGGACTGGGGTGCGAAGAAATGCCCGCCCCTGCCCGGGATCGAACTCGGCACGTCCAGGGCCTCAGTCTCGTGGTCCACCCGCTGCACCGGCACGGGCACAAGTTGCGAGCGCTCTTGACAATTTTCGCTCACTCTGCGCACCTTACATCGGCACAGCTGGTCATTCGCGCTGCCTCCAGCAGGACTCGGAAGACAGAAATCCCAAACAGGGACCACAGAGCCGAGTGTCACCGATACGTCGGGCACTGGAGCTGCAGCCAGCGGCACAGACGACAAACCAGTTCTAGTCAATCCACGCCTGCACCACTCTGCATTGTAACAAATTTTCCCAACATATGACTAACCATATTTCTTGTAAAATTTGTTTTTTTACGATGACCTGAAAATCTTAAGCTGTGTACAGACTTGTCGATATAACAGTAAGCCTGTACAGATATTTTTGAGTATTGTGAAACATCATTTTTAAAGTAATATGAAAGTGAAATGTACGGCTTTGAGAAATAATAGGTGTGTATTTTAATCTACAAATTAGTAACTCTGTATATTTATTCTTATCACGTAATTTATGTAAAAATGAAACATAGACATATAGATTTTGTATAAAAATGAAACTTAAGCGTGTAGTGTTGTAGCCCAGGTACAAACTACCAAACGGAAAGTCGAAATTAATTAGTACTTACAAAATGTATTCTGAAAACAAGACGAAACGTAAATCGGCGTAATCACTAGTGTCCAGATCCGTAGCCAAAGTTGATCTCCCGTAAACACTGCCACCGTAACAGACCACAGAGGAGACTCGCTCCGTGCATGCCGTGCGGTTCAACGCGCTGCAGCCTGGAACCGCACAACCGCTACGGTCGCAGGTTCGAATCCTGCCTCGGGCACGGATGTGTGTGATGTCTTTAGGTTAGTTAGGTTTAACTAGTTCTAAGTTGTAGGGGACTGATGACCTCAGAAGTTGAGTGCCATAGTGCTCAGAGCCATTTTGGTCCGTACACCAGACAGACGACTCCGCTTGCGGGTCCCGGAATCGCGTATAATGCCAGCGCCCCCTCACTGGCTCCAGCGGTCCCCTGCCGCCTGGACCTACTGTGGCAGCCGCGCCGCTGACACCGCCGTCCTTCTCTGATTGGCCATCCCCCCCCTCCCCGCCCACCCACCGCCTACGTCTCTACACTTCCAGTGTTCCTCCTCGGTGTGTCGCCGGTCTTCATCAACAGACCGGCCCACAGTGGGTCAGAATCCCAAAAAGCTGGTCAAAAAATAAGTAGTCGCTCAATTTGTAACAAACTTAGTATGTAAGGGTTTACGGAGTTTCTGATTAAGAATATATCAAAAAGTGAAAAAACAAAATGGCGGACCCAAGATGGCAGGCTCTATGTACACTACTATCATTTTTTACGTATAAAAGTAATTTTTAGGGAATTATCGAGATTACTGATGATGACAGAGTTCAAAAAATTTTAAAATGGTGGATCCAAGATAGCGGTCAAAATCTATGTCTTTTTATTTATTTATATTTATATATTTTTATTCATATAAAAGTCAGTATTTAGGGGTTATTGAAGTTAATGCTTAAAAAATAAACCAAAAAAGTGGAAAACTCGAAGAAAGGACCAAATATAGGTTACAAGATGGTGTAAAATATTACCAAAAATTATTTCATTTTAATTACAATTATTTATTTTGTAAGTTTTTTATAACTTAATTTACAAGTTTTCATTTTCTTATTCTTTTTCATCTTCTGCTTCAGCTCAATCGTCATCATCCTCAAACACTGTTTCCTCATTATCTGCATCTGCATCTGAATCTTCATAGTCTTCCGCCACAGGAACTAAGAGGGCTTCTGGCGACAAACTCTTCAGTTTCTTCGGCGAAGATTTGCGTAAGGAAGAAACGTAGGGGTCTGTCGTTGCCAATAATCTCCTGAACACGTCTTCCATAGTCTTAACTCTTGAAAACTTTCGAGAAAAACTCAGGCGATATTGATTTATCAACTTATTGGTTGATTCCTGAGCATCCTCCGATAGTTGACCGATGGGTAAAATGGCCGAAGAAATAATGTCTGTGTGGTGTCACCGCCAGACACCACACTTGCTAGGTGGTAGCCTTTAAATCGGCCGCGGTCCGTTAGTATACGTCGGACCCGCGTGTCGTCACTATCAGTGATTGCAGACCGAGCGCCGCCACACGGCAGGTCTAGAGACACTTCCTAGCACTCGCCCCAGTTGTACAGCCGACTTTGTTAGCGATGGTTCACTGACAAAATACGCTCTCATTTGCCGAGACGATAGTTAGCATAGCCTTCAGCTACGTCCTTGCAAGGCGCCATTACCAGTTACTATTGATGCTGTAAAACATGTACCGTCAAGAGCGATGTTCACCAATTATGGATTAAAGTTAAGTATTCCAGCAGCTACGTACTTTTTTTGCTAGTCTCATTTCCTTGACCTGTTCCAGACCTCACGCCAGCTTGCGTGAGCTAAAACGCGTGCCTTTCGGTTTCCTCTCATAGTGGGTTGGCTCTATTGCCAATCCACAACAGTCTGGACCGTGAATCAACAATCTATGGACTGCTGTTGGCATGTTGTACCAGGGGTATTCTTTCACGTAGTGCCTGGCAGTTGCTAAGGCGTATGCTCGAAACTTTTCAACGTCGATCTGACGTCCGCTCGAAATCGTCTGCAAAATTATATGGAAACGGTGGATTAGTTCTTCGGAAACTCCAGTTATCAGCGCTGATGTTGGAGTGTTTTCAAAAAAACGTGGAGCGGTGTTTCCGTCATTCGTACTGTCAAACCCTTGTTTCGGCATGTCAATTACAATTCCAAGCTGCTCTTTGAAAGCTTTTTGAATGTTGGATTTCAGTATTGCTTTTTCCTCTTTATCTTCTGCTTTACGTGCCTGCCACTTTTTTGTTTTCATTTGGTATGCCAAATCTTCAATTTTTAAGCGCATTTTACGATTTTGTCATTCATTTCCCTGTAGTACGTTAATTGAAATGTAAACGTGCATAATTGATGATTTAATAGTGATATAAGTGTTTTTTCACTAGTACGTACCTCCTGGAATACATTCCATATTGAAAGTATTGGTTTCACTTGCACAAAACATAGATAACTTCGTTCAACAACACGACTGTTTTTGTAGCCTGGCCAGCTGCGCGCACGCTAACAATGAACTGCCGCATTTGACCTGAGATATTACCGAACAAATGAACATCTGGTCGTCCGCACAGCCGGCATTCAGTTGTCCCAGCATTGCTGCTGCCAACCTGATAGTCCAAAATCCCCATCTTTAAACTTTTTTTTTCCTTTGTGGCCACGTTTTCAAGATTCTGGCCCACTGTGCGGCCGTGGTGAGCTGATACTAATCAGTAATGCCTTTAAGGTGACAAAGATGCCTTTAAAAGACATTATTGAGTTTGAACGGGCTGGATGTTCCTCGTGTGATGGCGCAGAAAGACCTGGCAGGAACGTAGCCACTGTACTCGACTGCCATCAGTGGTGGTCAGCACAAGAGGACCGGGCTCCACGCGGCCCTACCGAGAGGTGCACGGCGCTGGCGCACCCAACTGCATCTGCAGCAGCAATCTGAGCAGCACAGTGACACGGCTAACTGTTACAAATCGGTTCCATCGAGGACAGCTCCGTGCCACTGACCCCAAACCACCGCCATTTACGACTCCACTGGTCTCGAGAGAGAGCTCCAGTGGCGATCAGGTGCTCTTCCTGATTAAAGCCGGTTCCGCCTCGGTGCCAGTGATAGCGGAGTGGTGGTTACAGGAGGTCAGTTGAGGGCATGCAACCAACCTGCCTGCGATCTGTACACTCTGGACCCACGCCTCGAGTTACGGCCTGCGGTGCGATTTCGTATGACAGCAGGAGCACTCTAATGGTCATCCCACGCACCCTAATAGCAAAATTGTACATCATTTTGGTGATTCGACCGGTTATGCTGCCATTTGTGAAAAGCATTTCAGCGGGTGTTTTCCAACAGGACAACACTCCCCCACATACGGCTGTTGCAACCCAACGTGCTCTACAGTGTACCGACAAGCTGCCTTGGCGTGCTCGATCACTAGCTGTGTCTCCAGTCGAGTACGTATGGAACATCGTGTGGCGACCGCTCTGGCGTCATCCACAAAGGGCATTAACAGTCTCTGTATTGACCGAGCACTGCAACAGGCAGGGAACTCCGTCCCACAAACTGACATCCGGCACCTGTACAATGTAATACATGTATGTTTGCATGCTCGATTCAACATTTTTCCGGATTCAGCAGTTAGTACGTATCGGCATTTCACATTTGCAATGGCTTATCTCTCACTTAAATTAACTGTGATCTCGCAATGTTAATTAGCTGAATATGTTACGTAGACAAATGTATTCCCGTAATGATAACTCTACATTAATTACTTTTTGGTGCCACACTTTTTTCTCTCAGTGTATGTACACTAGGCATATATCAAACACATTTGAGAATGAAATGCGTTTTTCACGTAGGTACATGTCGAATCGTAACACTCGAAAACATCTTCAGTATAAATGACGAATTAACGACAGTAATGGTCGAAAACCTCCATGTGCATAGCATTTCAACTGGAGAAACTATCCTTAGTGCTGTGGGCAAGTACCGGCTGCCAGGACACGAATGCAACTGTCGCCAGCGGCACAGCGCCTGTCCAGGGCTCTGCGCGTGCCACACAGCGGCCTGCGCTGTACAGCCAGTCGAGCACAGGCGTACTGTTGTCGTAGCCGAAGCTTTTCACACAGTACAAGTTAGGTACAACCTAACCATCCTTTTTTCAGCAACGATATAGCTTTCACACAACTGTAGGTCACATAGTCGTGGTACAAAAACGATCGTATGGCATCGATGGCCGGGAGGCCCCACCTGGGGAAGCTCGGCTGCCAAATTGCAAGTCTCTTCAGTTGACGCCACACTACGCTGCACGCGTGATGATGAGGATGAAATGATGATTACGACAACACAACACCCAATCGCCGAGCGGAGAAAATCTTCGATCCGGCTGGGAATCGAAGCCAGTCCTGCTACATAGCAACCAGACGCGCTAAGCACTCAGCTATGGAGGTGGATAATCTTGGTACAAATTGTACAACGATAATGAAGTGTAAATGCACCCTTCCTACAGACTGAAAGACAAACAAAAACTATGTGGTCCAGCAGTGTTATGGAAATATACTCACTCGTTTCCTTTAACTCCACAAATGGTGTCAAAAGGCAAAATCGCCTTCCATGCATGTGAGAACAGGTAATGGACTGTTTCTGTATCTACTTGGATGTAAATATAACGTGCTGGATGTTATAATGAGACAACCAGACAATGAGAGGCATGGAAGCCATTCAGAGGTGTGTAGGTGTTCTTTTCAAGAAATATGAACGTGAAACTTCCTGGCAGATTAAAACTGTGTGCCCGACCGAGACTCGAACTCGGGACCTTTGCCTTTCGCGGGCAAGTGCTCTACCAACTGAGCTACCGAAGCACGACTCACGCCCGGTACTCACAGCTTTACTTCTGCCAGTACCTCGTCCCCTACCTTCCAAACTTTACAGAAGCTCTCCTGCGAACCTGCAGAACTAGCACTCCTGAAAGAAAGGATATTGCGGAGACATGGCTTAGCCACAGCCTGGGGGATGTTTCCAGAATGAGATTTTCACTCTGCAGCGGAGTGTGCGCTGATATGAAACTTCCTGGCAGATTAAAACTGTGTGCCCGACCGAGACTCGAACTCGGGACCTTTGCCTTTCGCGGGCAAGTGCTCTACCAACTGAGCTACCGAAGCACGACTCACGCCCGGTACTCACAGCTTTACTTCTGCCAGTACCTCGTCCCCTACCTTCCAAACTTTACAGAAGCTCTCCTGCGAACCTGCAGAACTAGCACTCCTGAAAGAAAGGATATTGCGGAGACATGGCTTAGCCACAGCCTGGGGGATGTTTCCAGAATGAGATTTTCACTCTGCAGCGGAGTGTGCGCTGATATGAAACTTCCTGGCAGATTAAAACTGTGTGCCCGACCGAGACTCGAACTCGGGACCTTTGCCTTTCGCGGGCAAGTGCTCTACCAACTGAGCTACCGAAGCACGACTCACGCCCGGTACTCACAGCTTTACTTCTGCCAGTACCTCGTCCCCTACCTTCCAAACTTTACAGAAGCTCTCCTGCGAACCTGCAGAACTAGCACTCCTGAAAGAAAGGATATTGCGGAGACATGGCTTAGCCACAGCCTGGGGGATGTTTCCAGAATGAGATTTTCACTCTGCAGCGGAGTGTGCGCTGATATGAAACTTCCTGGCAGATTAAAACTGTGTGCCCGACCGAGACTCGAACTCGGGACCTTTGCCTTTCGCGGGCAAGTGCTCTACCAACTGAGCTACCGAAGCACGACTCACGCCCGGTACTCACAGCTTTACTTCTGCCAGTACCTCGTCCCCTACCTTCCAAACTTTACAGAAGCTCTCCTGCGAACCTGCAGAACTAGCACTCCTGAAAGAAAGGATATTGCGGAGACATGGCTTAGCCACAGCCTGGGGGATGTTTCCAGAATGAGATTTTCACTCTGCAGCGGAGTGTGCGCTGATATGAAACTTCCTGGCAGATTAAAACTGTGTGCCCGACCGAGACTCGAACTCGGGACCTTTGCCTTTCGCGGGCAAGTGCTCTACCAACTGAGCTACCGAAGCACGACTCACGCCCGGTACTCACAGCTTTACTTCTGCCAGTACCTCGTCCCCTACCTTCCAAACTTTACAGAAGCTCTCCTGCGAACCTGCAGAACTAGCACTCCTGAAAGAAATGATATTGCGGAGACATGGCTTAGCCACAGCCTGGGAGATGTTTCCAGAATGAGATTTTCACTCTGCAGCGGAGTGTGCGCTGATATGAAACTTCCTGGCAGATTAAAACTGTGTGCCCGACCGAGACTCGAACTCGGGACCTTTGCCTTTCGCGGGCAAGTGCTCTACCAACTGAGCTACCGAAGCACGACTCACGCCCGGTACTCACAGCTTTACTTCTGCCAGTACCTCGTCCCCTACCTTCCAAACTTTACAGAAGCTCTCCTGCGAACCTGCAGAACTAGCACTCCTGAAAGAAAGGATATTGCGGAGACATGGCTTAGCCACAGCCTGGGGGATGTTTCCAGAATGAGATTTTCACTCTGCAGCGGAGTGTGCGCTGATATGAAACTTCCTGGCAGATTAAAACTGTGTGCCCGACCGAGACTCGAACTCGGGACCTTTGCCTTTCGCGGGCAAGTGCTCTACCAACTGAGCTACCGAAGCACGACTCACGCCCGGTACTCACAGCTTTACTTCTGCCAGTACCTCGTCCCCTACCTTCCAAACTTTACAGAAGCTCTCCTGCGAACCTGCAGAACTAGCACTCCTGAAAGAAAGGATATTGCGGAGACATGGCTTAGCCACAGCCTGGGGGATGTTTCCAGAATGAGATTTTCACTCTGCAGCGGAGTGTGCGCTGATATGAAACTTCCTGGCAGATTAAAACTGTGTGCCCGACCGAGACTCGAACTCGGGACCTTTGCCTTTCACGGGCAAGTGCTCTACCAACTGAGCTACCGAAGCACGACTCACGCCCGGTACTCACAGCTTTACTTCTGCCAGTACCTCGTCCCCTACCTTCCAAACTTTACAGAAGCTCTCCTGCGAACCTGCAGAACTAGCACTCCTGAAAGAAAGGATATTGCGGAGACATGGCTTAGCCACAGCCTGGGGGATGTTTCCAGAATGAGATTTTCACTCTGCAGCGGAGTGTGCGCTGATATGAAACTTCCTGGCAGATTAAAACTGTGTGCCCGACCGAGACTCGAACTCGGGACCTTTGCCTTTCGCGGGCAAGTGCTCTACCAACTGAGCTACCGAAGCACGACTCACGCCCGGTACTCACAGCTTTGCTTCTGCCAGTACCTCGTCCCCTACCTTCCAAACTTTACAGAAGCTCTCCTGCGAACCTGCAGAACTAGCACTCCTGAAAGAAAGGATATTGCGGAGACATGGCTTAGCCACAGCCTGGGGGATGTTTCCAGAATGAGATTTTCACTCTGCAGCGGAGTGTGCGCTGATATGAAACTTCCTGGCAGATTAAAACTGTGTGCCCGACCGAGACTCGAACTCGGGACCTTTGCCTTTCGCGGGCAAGTGCTCTACCAACTGAGCTACCGAAGCACGACTCACGCCCGGTACTCACAGCTTTACTTCTGCCAGTACCTCGTCCCCTACCTTCCAAACTTTACAGAAGCTCTCCTGCGAACCTGCAGAACTAGCACTCCTGAAAGAAAGGATATTGCGGAGACATGGCATCAGCGCACACTCCGCTGCAGAGTGAAAATCTCATTCTGGAAACATCCCCCAGGCTGTGGCTAAGCCATGTCTCCGCAATATCATTTCTTTCAGGAGTGCTAGTTCTGCAGGTTCGCAGGAGAGCTTCTGTAAAGTTTGGAAGGTAGGGGACGAGGTACTGGCAGAAGTAAAGCTGTGAGTACCGGGCGTGAGTCGTGCTTCGGTAGCTCAGTTGGTAGAGCACTTGCCCGCGAAAGGCAAAGGTCCCGAGTTCGAGTCTCGGTCGGGCACACAGTTTTAATCTGCCAGGAAGTTTCATATCAGCGCACACTCCGCTGCAGAGTGAAAATCTCATTCTGGAAACATCCCCCAGGCTGTGGCTAAGCCATGTCTCCGCAATATCCTTTCTTTCAGGAGTGCTAGTTCTGCAGGTTCGCAGGAGAGCTTCTGTAAAGTTTGGAAGGTAGGGGACGAGGTACTGGCAGAAGTAAAGCTGTGAGTACCGGGCGTGAGTCGTGCTTCGGTAGCTCAGTTGGTAGAGCACTTGCCCGCGAAAGGCAAAGGTCCCGAGTTCGAGTCTCGGTCGGGCACACAGTTTTAATCTGCCAGGAAGTTTCATATCAGCGCACACTCCGCTGCAGAGTGAAAATCTCATTCTGGAAACATCCCCCAGGCTGTGGCTAAGCCATGTCTCCGCAATATCCTTTCTTTCAGGAGTGCTAGTTCTGCAGGTTCGCAGGAGAGCTTCTGTAAAGTTTGGAAGGTAGGGGACGAGGTACTGGCAGAAGTAAAGCTGTGAGTACCGGGCGTGAGTCGTGCTTCGGTAGCTCAGTTGGTAGAGCACTTGCCCGCGAAAGGCAAAGGTCCCGAGTTCGAGTCTCGGTCGGGCACACAGTTTTAATCTGCCAGGAAGTTTCATATCAGCGCACACTCCGCTGCAGAGTGAAAATCTCATTCTGGAAACATCCCCCAGGCTGTGGCTAAGCCATGTCTCCGCAATATCCTTTCTTTCAGGAGTGCTAGTTCTGCAGGTTCGCAGGAGAGCTTCTGTAAAGTTTGGAAGGTAGGGGACGAGGTACTGGCAGAAGTAAAGCTGTGAGTACCGGGCGTGAGTCGTGCTTCGGTAGCTCAGTTGGTAGAGCACTTGCCCGCGAAAGGCAAAGGTCCCGAGTTCGAGTCTCGGTCGGGCACACAGTTTTAATCTGCCAGGAAGTTTCATATCAGCGCACACTCCGCTGCAGAGTGAAAATCTCATTCTGGAAACATCTCCCAGGCTGTGGCTAAGCCATGTCTCCGCAATATCATTTCTTTCAGGAGTGCTAGTTCTGCAGGTTCGCAGGAGAGCTTCTGTAAAGTTTGGAAGGTAGGGGACGAGGTACTGGCAGAAGTAAAGCTGTGAGTACCGGGCGTGAGTCGTGCTTCGGTAGCTCAGTTGGTAGAGCACTTGCCCGCGAAAGGCAAAGGTCCCGAGTTCGAGTCTCGGTCGGGCACACAGTTTTAATCTGCCAGGAAGTTTCATATCAGCGCACACTCCGCTGCAGAGTGAAAATCTCATTCTGGAAACATCCCCCAGGCTGTGGCTAAGCCATGTCTCCGCAATATCCTTTCTTTCAGGAGTGCTAGTTCTGCAGGTTCGCAGGAGAGCTTCTGTAAAGTTTGGAAGGTAGGGGACGAGGTACTGGCAGAAGTAAAGCTGTGAGTACCGGGCGTGAGTCGTGCTTCGGTAGCTCAGTTGGTAGAGCACTTGCCCGCGAAAGGCAAAGGTCCCGAGTTCGAGTCTCGGTCGGGCACACAGTTTTAATCTGCCAGGAAGTTTCATATCAGCGCACACTCCGCTGCAGAGTGAAAATCTCATTCTGGAAACATCCCCCAGGCTGTGGCTAAGCCATGTCTCCGCAATATCCTTTCTTTCAGGAGTGCTAGTTCTGCAGGTTCGCAGGAGAGCTTCTGTAAAGTTTGGAAGGTAGGGGACGAGGTACTGGCAGAAGTAAAGCTGTGAGTACCGGGCGTGAGTCGTGCTTCGGTAGCTCAGTTGGTAGAGCACTTGCCCGCGAAAGGCAAAGGTCCCGAGTTCGAGTCTCGGTCGGGCACACAGTTTTAATCTGCCAGGAAGTTTCATATCAGCGCACACTCCGCTGCAGAGTGAAAATCTCATTCTGGAAACATCCCCCAGGCTGTGGCTAAGCCATGTCTCCGCAATATCCTTTCTTTCAGGAGTGCTAGTTCTGCAGGTTCGCAGGAGAGCTTCTGTAAAGTTTGGAAGGTAGGGGACGAGGTACTGGCAGAAGTAAAGCTGTGAGTACCGGGCGTGAGTCGTGCTTCGGTAGCTCAGTTGGTAGAGCACTTGCCCGCGAAAGGCAAAGGTCCCGAGTTCGAGTCTCGGTCGGGCACACAGTTTTAATCTGCCAGGAAGTTTCATATCAGCGCACACTCCGCTGCAGAGTGAAAATCTCATTCTGGAAACATCCCCCAGGCTGTGGCTAAGCCATGTCTCCGCAATATCCTTTCTTTCAGGAGTGCTAGTTCTGCAGGTTCGCAGGAGAGCTTCTGTAAAGTTTGGAAGGTAGGGGACGAGGTACTGGCAGAAGTAAAGCTGTGAGTACCGGGCGTGAGTCGTGCTTCGGTAGCTCAGTTGGTAGAGCACTTGCCCGCGAAAGGCAAAGGTCCCGAGTTCGAGTCTCGGTCGGGCACACAGTTTTAATCTGCCAGGAAGTTTCATATCAGCGCACACTCCGCTGCAGAGTGAAAATCTCATTCTGGAAACATCCCCCAGGCTGTGGCTAAGCCATGTCTCCGCAATATCCTTTCTTTCAGGAGTGCTAGTTCTGCAGGTTCGCAGGAGAGCTTCTGTAAAGTTTGGAAGGTAGGGGACGAGGTACTGGCAGAAGCAAAGCTGTGAGTACCGGGCGTGAGTCGTGCTTCGGTAGCTCAGTTGGTAGAGCACTTGCCCGCGAAAGGCAAAGGTCCCGAGTTCGAGTCTCGGTCGGGCACACAGTTTTAATCTGCCAGGAAGTTTCATATCAGCGCACACTCCGCTGCAGAGTGAAAATCTCATTCTGGAAACATCCCCCAGGCTGTGGCTAAGCCATGTCTCCGCAATATCCTTTCTTTCAGGAGTGCTAGTTCTGCAGGTTCGCAGGAGAGCTTCTGTAAAGTTTGGAAGGTAGGGGACGAGGTACTGGCAGAAGTAAAGCTGTGAGTACCGGGCGTGAGTCGTGCTTCGGTAGCTCAGTTGGTAGAGCACTTGCCCGCGAAAGGCAAAGGTCCCGAGTTCGAGTCTCGGTCGGGCACACAGTTTTAATCTGCCAGGAAGTTTCATATCAGCGCACACTCCGCTGCAGAGTGAAAATCTCATTCTGGAAACATCCCCCAGGCTGTGGCTAAGCCATGTCTCCGCAATATCCTTTCTTTCAGGAGTGCTAGTTCTGCAGGTTCGCAGGAGAGCTTCTGTAAAGTTTGGAAGGTAGGGGACGAGGTACTGGCAGAAGTAAAGCTGTGAGTACCGGGCGTGAGTCGTGCTTCGGTAGCTCAGTTGGTAGAGCACTTGCCCGCGAAAGGCAAAGGTCCCGAGTTCGAGTCTCGGTCGGGCACACAGTTTTAATCTGCCAGGAAGTTTCATATCAGCGCACACTCCGCTGCAGAGTGAAAATCTTATTCTGGAAACATCCCCCAGGCTGTGGCTAAGCCATGTCTCCGCAATATCCTTTCTTTCAGGAGTGCTAGTTCTGCAGGTTCGCAGGAGAGCTTCTGTAAAGTTTGGAAGGTAGGGGACGAGGTACTGGCAGAAGTAAAGCTGTGAGTACCGGGCGTGAGTCGTGCTTCGGTAGCTCAGTTGGTAGAGCACTTGCCCGCGAAAGGCAAAGGTCCCGAGTTCGAGTCTCGGTCGGGCACACAGTTTTAATCTGCCAGGAAGTTTCATATCAGCGCACACTCCGCTGCAGAGTGAAAATCTCATTCTGGAAACATCCCCCAGGCTGTGGCTAAGCCATGTCTCCGCAATATCCTTTCTTTCAGGAGTGCTAGTTCTGCAGGTTCGCAGGAGAGCTTCTGTAAAGTTTGGAAGGTAGGGGACGAGGTACTGGCAGAAGTAAAGCTGTGAGTACCGGGCGTGAGTCGTGCTTCGGTAGCTCAGTTGGTAGAGCACTTGCCCGCGAAAGGCAAAGGTCCCGAGTTCGAGTCTCGGTCGGGCACACAGTTTTAATCTGCCAGGAAGTTTCATATCAGCGCACACTCCGCTGCAGAGTGAAAATCTTATTCTGGAAACATCCCCCAGGCTGTGGCTAAGCCATGTCTCCGCAATATCCTTTCTTTCAGGAGTGCTAGTTCTGCAGGTTCGCAGGAGAGCTTCTGTAAAGTTTGGAAGGTAGGGGACGAGGTACTGGCAGAAGTAAAGCTGTGAGTACCGGGCGTGAGTCGTGCTTCGGTAGCTCAGTTGGTAGAGCACTTGCCCGCGAAAGGCAAAGGTCCCGAGTTCGAGTCTCGGTCGGGCACACAGTTTTAATCTGCCAGGAAGTTTCATATCAGCGCACACTCCGCTGCAGAGTGAAAATCTCATTCTATGAACGTGAAAGTTTATAGAACCTACAGCCAGCAATGTATATCTCATGTGACACCCATAGCTAAAGTATCATTACTTGATGACAAGGAACGTGTTTCACGCATTTGTATGTCAGACGCATGTGTAAAACTTTAAGGACTGTTTGACAAGCGCACAAGATCCTAATTTCATTTCTGGCTTCGGACATGACGGTGTGTTAATGTAACACATCCCGTCAATGACTCAGAACTGCTGCAGCTATGAAACCAAACGACTCGGTTAACATCCACACAGCGTTCACGTGTACCACATACGACAGTCAGACGTGGAGAAGTAAAAGTCTCATCTTGCTACATATTTGATGAACTATGACAAGTGACACAGGTTTGAAATCGACGTTAAACTATAGTGCAGTACAGCCAATACTTAGAGGAATAACTTGGAATAATATGATAATTTCTCATGTTTAGCAATACGTCTAACTCTTCACTCCTCGAATAAACAGAAAACGATCAAGTTTTCAGCTGGTGCCATAATTTTTAAGCGATACCTTACATAAATTACAAGAGTTTTGCGTTGTACACGGGACATCTAACACCTCCAGCGGATTTCTAGTGGTGCTGTCATCTGAGGCTGAACATCAGCTGGACCTGTGAGCCACGGAGCTCAGTGTAGCCGTAAGAAAGGTGAAGATGAGTGCTTTACGGGGAGACATCGTGGCATTAGGCCTGCGGTATTGGACACATGTTTGTACGATATGCATCTGTAAGTGTGGTATAGACATCCGATGTTTCCACAGGGTATCTGAATCACTGCAGGTGACTACAGGTGTGCTTCATTGAGCAACACGCTTGCTGCCCGAGGTTGCCAACACTCGTGATACTGAGGATCTGCTATATACGTTTACAGTTTAAGATTGTCAGCAAATCAAACACGCTACCACTGATTCTTCTAGGTTTTCTTAAGTTATCTGACGTCGCAAGTTCACACACAACTCGCATAAATGGTAAGTGTAAAGGTGACACCCAATAGAATCCCGAACACATTATGGCTGAGACATCTACGTGGCTCCTTCTCAAACCACTGTAGCATCATTTGAGACTTGTACGAATACCATAAGAGTGTTTGTGCAGAATGCTTCCCAAGGTAGTAGCGGTACGTTCTTACTACAGCTTTCAGTAGGTTCCCAACTAGTGGTAGCTGTATTCGAATCATAACAATAGATTCTCAGCTAGTTGTACCACAGTGACCATACAGTCGTGTAATGGAAGACAGTGTTATTCTTTAACTAACATTAATTGTACAGTCCAGTTCAATTCAAATCCAAATTCAGTTCAATTCATATTCAATTCATTCTAAAGTAGATGTAATGCAACGCATACAGACTTTTTTGATGGGTGACGGTATTGTACTAACACTAAATTTAGCCGTAACGTAGTAGCGTTGGGAAGATGGAAATTTGATATCAATGTAGAGGGAATTTCAATCTCCAACAATTCAAAAAATGGTTCAAATGGCTCTGAGCACTATGGGACTCAACTGCTGAGGTCATTAGTCCCCTAGAACTTAGAACTAGTTAAACCTAACTAACCTAAGGACATCACAAACATCCATGCCCGAGGCAGGATTCGAACCTGCGACCGCAGTGGTCCTGCGGTTCCAGACTGCAGCGCCTTTAACCGCACGGCCACTTCGGCCGGCTCCAACAATTCTTTCGATAAACAGATATCAATCTAATGTCTAGGCTAACATTGCATTTTTTAAAGTGATTCCTCACATAAACTGTGTTTTATGTTATACATAAGACATTTAACATTTCGAGTGGATTTCTAAATGGTCAAACTTGAGGAATCTCTAGGTGCAAGTAATATGTGAAAGATATCCATCTTCTTAATCGATGGGTGGGATAGTGCGACTTCAATTTCCGAGCTTCCATATGATTCGTAACTCAGGTTCAGGAAGAGGCTGTATGAGTCCTTGAACAAGGACGCTTGAGCAAGAGACTTAGCAAGGTCATGATAGCAGGTCTCACCAGAAGTAAACTCAACACTAGTGCAGACTTAGAGAAATTCTACAAGCTTTCTAGATTGTAAGACATTGAAATATGGTCATGTGTAGTAAAATATTTCTGACAAGCATCGAACTTTGTTTTTCAAGGTTGGGGAGTTTGGTTTTATAAAGGCTACGCTGAAATATTTTCGGCAAAGTTTACACTTTGAATGTTCCATACGATGTGGGAATATGGTGGGAAATTGAACAATTTGTGGCTACACGTAAGTCACTTCATAACAGTTACCGCACACATGTACATCTTACAGAAAAACTGTAACAAATTGCCCAAAAATTGCAACAGATTACCCCAAACCACAACAAATTAGCTTCCAAACTGTAAAATACTGCCTCCCACGTGGAACAAACTGCCTCCAAAGTGCAACAAATTCCCCCCGAACTAAGAAATTGCCCCAGAATCGCAACATAGTGCCCCAAAATTGTAACGTAGTGCCTCAGTACACACAAATGCTGTAGAGAAGTTTCAAAACTGACTATTATCAGTAGGTATAACTGCAGTGTGCAACTCTTACTGGATTAATGTACAACCTGTGTGGAGGGCTGCGCAAGAACATCAGAAATATAGAACAGGAATACCGTGCACAGCGCATACTTTTAGGAATCTCTCTGTAATCGAGTATAACAGGATGGGCAAGTTGTCACATTGCATTACAAACTATCACTGTGAAACAAGATACCTGTGTCACTTTCAGAGGCTTACCACCACAAGAGACATATCACAAAGCAGCGAAAGACGTCACCGAAAAAGACCGCTAATACGCTCGTAAATTTGAAATAAATTTCATGACAATGAAGCTGTTCAGTCGAACAACGGAAAATGATATTACAGGTGACCCTAATCTAGCTGTACCTAACGTTTCCAAAAAAACTCGTCAGATTTTTTTTTCTAATCTGAACGAAAAATCCACAAAAAGCAGCTGCTGATGATAAAAAGGCATGCTTATGCGTACTCTGCGCCAGAAAAAACATCTAAACCCAGTCCTCAACCTCTGCAAAGCTTGATTCAAGTGCAGCTTATTTACAAAGAGAATAACAAGAGGACAGACCAAGGCTATTGACTACTTCACCTAGTACGGTCCGAATTTTAATGACCTAAAAAACAGTTAAATATGCGAGCATTTATGACCTAAGACTCATATAAATATGAGCTTAAAAATAAAATATATTTCATTCTTGCTGATCTTTCGTTACAACTTCTGAACAGATTGCTAGCCCTGCAACGCGGCGCCGCACTCCTCGGAAGCTGCCGAGTCTGGGAGGGGGGGGGGGGGGGAGCGGAAGAAGAAGAAGAAAGGCAACAGTGACGGCTCTGCATAACCTCTGGTTTTCCCAGTTCTGCTTGTTTCGCGTCATGTAATATGTAGGGCCCAGATTTTAATGACCAAAATAACCGTGAAATATGCGATCATTTATAACCTAAATCTGACATAAAAACTGAAAAATAAAATATAGCTTCATCTAAGTTTCTTTAAGAACATTCTCGTTGATTTTTTTTACATACCATGTAACACAAAATTCACTTTTGAACAAATTGGGAGTATAGTACTTACTTTTTCACAGTGTTTGAGAATAGCTAGCAGTTATTTTTCAAATTTGTCTACATATCTGAAAAAAAACACGAAGTACAGTGAAAACAATAACACCTATCCAAATAATGAAACCATGTTTTTACTACTGGACACTACTTGTTTGAAGAGTTAGAGTAATCCTTTCAATCTTCAGTTCGTGCAAAGTCGCACTCGGTCACAAGCTGCATTTTCGGGTTTTCCAATCTCAAATATCTGCTGTTGACACTGGGGATAATTTTGTATCTGCTAAAACTCTTCTCCACATCACAGGACGTCACAGGGTAGTATTTGAAGGTGGCGAGGTCACTGCAGCCCAGGTTTGGTTCATTGTCTTCGAAACGTTGTGCCACTCCCAGAAAGACTGTCACTAATTTTGTGCCGTACTAAAGCACTGACAGTGTTCAGAGCTGCCTGTCAACGCTGATTTAACCAGCCGCCCGTTGCTCGTCGGTCCTCGTTGGAGAGCATCAGTACTGAGTGATAGGAAGACGTTACTTAGCGAGTAGTACTTGGAAATAGGAGGCACAGGAAGCCACTTCATAAAGAGAAGTTACGTTTGCTTCCGTTTTAGAAATAAAGTGGTATATTAATGTACAGATTCACCGCAATTTCTCTCCTTCCTTGTTTGTGTGGCTGCTGACTCGACAGCAGCCGACACATTGTAGGACTCTGCAGTTTTTTGTTCACTTTGTGAGCCACATGACCACGAGCTCGACTTTGCATATGTTGCACACACTTGAGCACCTGTAGCTTCCAGTCTTGTTGTGGGTTCTGATACCGTAGAAAAGTTGTCGTTGATATATGCCAAGTCTCTAGGCGAGGTATCTGTAAAGGCCCCTTTCACAGTTTTGATAGCACTTGATCAAGTTCACAAATGACTGTCTTTACTTTGATGTATTTGGTGCAGTAATACTCTGCAGCTTCAAGCCAAGAACGGCACCGTGTAAGAACAGGTGGAGGACAACGGGCAATGAAGATACTTTCGACTGCTTAAGCCACGTATGAAACACCATTTCTTCACGCGTCAACTTTTATTATAACATTTGCAACATAACGCCCACCTACATGGGTGGTTTCTTCTATGAACATTTTGTCTTGTCCAGCACCTCGTAGCACAGGGATAAATTATTCTTTGTCAGTGTAGATTCATTTGGAACTGAATGTGTTGCGTACAAGAACTGTTTGAAGGCTGATTCCTCAGCTTCTCCTATGACATATTGAAAGACACCATCCTCTCAGACAGCGCCTGCACAGTTGAAGATGGACTTGCCTTCTCGAGTGTCGTTTCATTTTCAGGACTTGTCTTCACACAATTGCTGTCTTTAGTGGTATTACGCTGTCGTTGGACATTAAAGCGCTTTTTTGCACCAAGTTTAACTTTACGAAGTTTACAAAATAATATTTCCACGTCAGTACCGAAGACCACTCTTCAAAATGACGGACAAAAGCTCACAACTTCATGCTTTTGGAGCACTTCGGTTTGGGCATGTTGAACCCTACTGCGTTCGTATCCAGACTGGACTCCGTGGCGACGCGTGCGACGCAAACTACGCCGGAAGCCACCCCTGCCTTCTGTCGACCCCGCGCAACAACGGCTTTCATCGGCAAACCGACTGGCGAGTGACGCAGCTTGTCCACTACAGTAACGATAAATGAAGCTTTGTAATAATTGTCGTATTTATTTGTGACAACATCACTTGAAACGTGTCGTGTAGGAATCATTTTCATTTTTTTATTCTTGTGACCTTCAAGATGCGCCCAATAGGTGCATTTTTGGCAAAACTTGGCCGAAATATGACCTGTTACTAAGAAAGTTGTAAATATGACTTCATTTACGTTTGTGCAATGAAAACACATTATTCTACACCACAATACTTGAATTCGTCCACAAATTGTTGTAAAATTCACCGTTACTCCGTGGAGAAATCGATGCCCCCAGCAATGAGTTCAAACTTGTCACTTTTCGGCAGTGTTAACTACCTTCAGGAAGTTTCAGAGACGCGACCAGTGGACTGGCTGGGACACGTACGCCGCTCACAGTTCACACACTGCCTCCAGCTGGTTTCTTGCTACATTCGCCAATATCTCCACGACAACAAAAACAGCAATGCGGTTCAAAGTCTCACACAAAAACACCGCATTCTAATTACCACAGTAACAGGTGGGATTTATTTGCCTCGCCACGTTCGCTTCGTTCAGTGAGCACTACTTGCAGCTAGGTAACGGCTCGACACTGCTCTAAGACATGTCGACGTGTCGTACTATGGAGCACGTTCGTGTAACACTCGCTTAGGAGCTCGGAAAGTACTAACCAGAATTCGACGCTCGCGCACACCTTAGGATTTTTGCAGTCTTTTTTTTATTTTACGTTTTGGCAACTTTATTTTCACAAAGATGCAGTGAATGTTGTGTTCGTTTAGAAGCCAGCAGCCCCGCCGAGCACGGCGCACGGCTTCCCGGCTGGACAGCGGGAGCTGGCAGCCACTCCAACTCTTTCCACACACCCTGGACATTCGGCCGACCGGGCTCCGCAGGTGCAGGCAGGCACTTCCGTGCTCGAGTCCACGCTCGCGCTGGAAGATAGTACTTTCCGTCCTGTCGCTTCAAAAGTTCATGTTGAGCAGGTGCTGGGAAACAGCTGCCAACATGGGAAGCTCGTTCGCCCTGGAGCCGGCCTCCTGCACGACCCGTTTAGGACGATTACCGAAAGACCAGTCCGTCACCTCCAGTCTGGAGAAAATCTCCCACACGTACGCCTCCAGGAAATGGTATGTTACAGACGTTTAAAAGAAGTGTAGTTTTTTAAAATAGTCAGCCTCGTATATTGTTAGAGGGATCTTGACGTTTCGCTGAGTAGACGGCCTCGGAGAGAGCGTGACGGTGTGTTGTTTGTGTTGCAGGTAGGTCCGCGGGAAAGTTGCGGGGGCTGGCCGCCGGTGGGCGGTGGGCGGTGAGCCGCAGCCGGCGCAACTAGGCTGGGCTGGGCTGGCGGGTCGCAGCAGCAGCTCGGCCAGGCTGGTCCCTCTGCCGCTGCAGTTACACCGTGAAACAGCCCGCGCAGCGAACAACGCTTCGGCAGTCGGCGCCACTGCCGCCACGGGAAGTTACGTGCCATCTTAAACGCAATAGGCTCCGTATGTTGAACGTGAGGCGTCGGCAGCCAATCGGCACGCAGCAGCTGCCTGCCCTCTGTAAGGAGTAGTCGCCGGCCATACCTCCGATCTGCGAGCTGCGATAATGTGTCGCTCTTCTTCAGCATAATTATAGGAATGCGAGCCTCTCATAGTTCTTGGGAAGTAATGTCTCTTTTAATTACAAGTTATATCTGGGTCTGTTTACATTTCGTTTATATTTTTCACCCCAAGAACTCGTGACGACAGTGTCGTTGACACGAAGTGTATTGCCCTCTCGGAAAACGGAAAGGGTTTCCCGTAACTACAGCAACAGCTCTCTTACCAAACATTCCACTGTAAAACCGAGCCTTACCTACGATTGTGTATTTTGAACCACCTACAGAGGTTGGCCGAAAACATCGGAACATCCCGCGAAATGCATCTTCGGACGTAAATGCAGACGTTAGCCGGTGTACTTGAGCTGGCGTGGCACCTACGCGGCGCCCTCGGTACTGTCCTGTTTTGAGTGCATTCTGTATGAGGGAGCTCAGTGAATTCGAACGTGGGCAAACTATTGGTGCTCGTGTGGTGCGTGATTCTGTAACAAACGTGACCGAACTCTTTGGCGTTTCGAGAGGCGCCGTATCGAAGATACGGACCTTATACGTGGAAAGCGAGAAAACATCATTCCCTAAGTCACAACGCGGACAAAAGTGTGTGTCGTGTGCGTGACTGTCGATCATTGAGAAGGGCCGTGAGAAAGAAAGCGGAGGACAACTGCAAAAGTCACTGCGAACTGAATACACAACTAGCGGACCCCGGCAGTACCAAAACAGCACGAAGGCAGCTCCAGAAGCAGGGACGTGCAGGCTCAGCTGCAACTCCGAAGCCGCTCCTCAGTGATGGAAACACACGTAACAGGAAGATATGGTGCCGCAGCCGTAATATCTGAGAATGGAACAACCGTTTGGTGGGATCAGTCTTGTTTGACACTCTCTCCAACTTCTGGACGAGGACGAGTTGACGTCTCAAGAGTGGAACCTGACGGGCGTTCGGTGGTGATTTGCACAGCATCGTGGTATCCCGCGGTCTCCGTGTTTACTCTGCCAAATGGTATAGCGGCCGAGGATTACCTCAGCAGCCACGCCACGCCACGCCACGCCACGCCACGCCACGCCACGCCACGCCACGCCACGCCACGGCGCAGTGCCCGCTCCTCGCTTTCGACGCCAGGGCCGTCGTCCCCACGACTGCCATCGACGGGGAGAGCTCTGTGAGCGAGAGGGCGGGTCGTCGCGTCTGCCCCAGCCACCGCAGTCACCACTCAGAGCATTACTCAGCTTTTGTGGTCTACTGTGGAGACAAGGTTGCGTAATCGCTGTCCACCTACTTCATCGTTACCTAAAAATAGCGACTATTTTGCGCGAAGAATGGTACAAAATTGCCGTGAAAACCGTATCTGAATTTGTGAACATTGTTGTTGTTGTTGTTGTTGTGGTCTTCAGTCCAGAGACTGGTTCGATGCAGCTCTCCATGCTACTCTATCCTGTGCAAGCTTCTTCATTTCCCAGGACCTACTGCAACCTACATCCTTCTGAATCTGTTTAATGTATTCAACTCTTGGTCTCCCTCTACGATTTTTACCCTCCACGCTGCCCTCCAATACTAAATTGGTGATGGCTTGATGCCTCACAACATGTCCTCCCAACCGATCCCTTTCATCAAGTCAAGTTGTGCCACAAACTCCTCTTCTCCCCAATTCTATTCAGTACCTCATCATTAGTTATGTGATCTACCCATCTAATCTTCAGCGTTCTTCTGTAGCACCACATTTCGAAAGCTCCTATTGTCTTCTTGTCCAAACTATTTATCGTCCATGTTTCACTTCCATACATGGCTACACTCCATACAAATCCTTTCAGAAACGACTTCCTGACACTTAAATCTATACTCGATCTTAGGAAATTTCTCTTCTTCAGAAACGCTTTCCTTGCCATTGCCAGTCTACATTTTATATCCTCTCTACTTCGACAGTCATCAGTCATTTTGCTGCCCAAATAGCAAAACTCCTTTACTATTTCAAGCGTCTCATTTCCTAATCTAAGTCCCTCAGCATCGCCCGACTTAATTCGACTACATTCCATTATCATCGTTTTGCTTTTGTTGATGTTCATCTTATATCCTCCTTTCAAGAGGCTGTTAATTCCGTTCAGCCGCTCTTCCAGGTCCTTTGCTGTCTCTGACAGAATTACAATGTCGTCGGCGAATTCAGAAGGATGAAGGTTGCCGTAGATATTGGGAGATGAAGAAGCTTGCACAGGATAGAGTAGCGTGGAGAGCTGCTTGAAACCAGTCTTAGGGCTGAAGACCACAGTGACGACAACACGTATCATTGCGAGATGACTGGAGGCCGTTTTGAATGGCAATTATTTTTGTGCCCCATCTTAGGCATGATAATGTCTTTCCATTTTTTTTTCTCAAAACGTAAGAATAATTTTAGAAACAAGGCCAAGGGAGCCTGCAACGGTTAGGCAAGATTCAAGGAAAACATCTTTCACCGTTTAGTTTACGTCTTTAGCTCACAAACTGTATTTAAACAAAACCCAAAATTTTTAAAAGGAAATATCTCCGGTGTTGTAAGAAATATGACAACAAAGCTTAAAGCATTTAATTAAAAAAACACGTATCGTAAACTACAGTCGTACTCAGGCGTTGGAGGAGGATTTACAATAGCACAATTTATAGAGGAAGTATTAATCGTTTAAAATACAAAATAATTTAAGAGAGACCCCAAGAATGTGTTTTCAGTTCAACTTTGCTAATATGCATCAAATCCTTTAAGATATTAAATTGCCAATGAGTCCACAATATTTAGCAAAATGTTACATTTTCGTCTCGGTTAAACAAGCAAGAGGAATTTTTTTAAAGGTATTAACCGTTTAAGAAACCAACCGTATAAGAAAATCTCGAAAATGTGCTTTCAACCCACCTTTCCAAATGTATATAGTTTTCTTTTAAAACATTGAAGTCACGTTCGGTCGACCATACCTAAAAGAATTTTATAATTTCTTTCAGTTAAGGAAGGAACAAGATTTATTTACCAAAGGTATGAACCATTTAAGAAAACAACCATTTAAGAGACATCCCAAAAAGGTACTTTCCGCTCAACTTTGCTAAAGTGTACAAATTTGTTTTGATTCGGTGAGCCGTCTGCCGGGGCAGGTCCGGACGTACTTCCAGCCTGTCAGCGCGGCGTCGTCTTCCGTAAGGTCTGGAAAAACTAGAACAGTCCGAGGCGTGCGTGGTCACTTCCGTACCACTTGTCCAGAAGTAGTTTTAATACCAGTCCGGCCCGAAACAGAAGGTGCTGGAGAAACGACCAGGGCCGACGACGACGCACGTGAACCGAGCGTGAACCCTTCTGGGCCTGCTGCCCCGCTGGCGGTCGCCAGAGCCGCTGCGTGAGGCTGCACTGCGCCGCCCGCCCCGCTGTAGCGCCGCTCGCAAGTAGCTTCTGTGAAGCTGCTGATAGTAGCGCAGGGACGACAATAATGTGACATCGGGCTCGATGAACTTTCGGTACCGTTCCTTACAGAGACTCGCATCTCCCCGAAGAAATAGTGAATGTTTAACATCGCAAGGAGGCTAACGTAAGCGGCATAAAGGCGACTTGAAACGCGAAAATGCACGATCGGTATAGAAAACTGGGAGGCTACACGACAAATCGGCAAGCACGGCGCCGCACAGTGGGCCAGAATCTTGGAAACGTGGCCAAAAAGATTTAAAGATAGGGATTTTGGACTATCAGGTTGGCAGCAGCAATGCTGGGACAACTGAATGCCGGCTGTGCGGACGACCAGATGTTCATTTGTTCGGCAATATCTCAGGTCAAATGCGGCAGTTCATTGTTAGCGTGCGCGCAGCTGGCCAGGCTACAAAAACAGTCGTGTTGTTGAACGAAGTTATTTATGTTTTGTGCAAGTGAAACCAATACTTTCAATATGGAATGTATTCCAGGAGGTACGTACTAGTGAAAAAACACTTATATCACTATTAAATCATCAATTATGCACGTTTACATTTCAATTAACGTACTACAGGGAAATGAATGACAAAATCGTAAAATGCGCTTAAAAATTGAAGATTTGGCATACCAAATGAAAACAAAAAAGTGGCAGGCACGTAAAGCAGAAGATAAAGAGGAAAAAGCAATACTGAAATCCAACATTCAAAAAGCTTTCAAAGAGCAGCTTGGAATTGTAATTGACATGCCGAAACAAGGGTTTGACAGTACGAATGACGGAAACACCGCTCCACGTTTTTTTGAAAACACTCCAACATCAGCGCTGATAACTGGAGTTTCCGAAGAACTAATCCACCGTTTCCATATAATTTTGCAGACGATTTCGAGCGGACGTCAGATCGACGTTGAAAAGTTTCGAGCATACGCCTTAGCAACTGCCAGGCACTACGTGAAAGAATACCCCTGGTACAACATGCCAACAGCAGTCCATAGATTGTTGATTCACGGTCCAGACTGTTGTGGATTGGCAATAGAGCCAACCCACTATGAGAGGAAACCGAAAGGCACGCGTTTTAGCTCACGCAAGCTGGCGTGAGGTCTGGAACAGGTCAAGGAAATGAGACTAGCAAAAAAAGTACGTAGCTGCTGGAATACTTAACTTTAATCCATAATTGGTGAACATCGCTCTTGACGGTACATGTTTTACAGCATCAATAGTAACTGGTAATGGCGCCTTGCAAGGACGTAGCTGAAGGCTATGCTAACTATCGTCTCGGCAAATGAGAGCGTATTTTGTCAGTGAACCATCGCTAACAAAGTCGGCTGTACAACTGGGGCGAGTGCTAGGAAGTGTCTCTAGACCTGCCGTGTGGCGGCGCTCGGTCTGCAATCACTGATAGTGACGACACGCGGGTCCGACGTATACTAACGGACCGCGGCCGATTTAAAGGCTACCACCTAGCAAGTGTGGTGTCTGGCGGTGACACCACACAGACATTATTTCTTCGGCCATTTTACCCATCGGTCAACTATCGGAGGATGCTCAGGAATCAACCAATAAGTTGATAAATCAATATCGCCTGAGTTTTTCTCGAAAGTTTTCAAGAGTTAAGACTATGGAAGACGTGTTCAGGAGATTATTGGCAACGACAGACCCCTACGTTTCTTCCTTACGCAAATCTTCGCCGAAGAAACTGAAGAGTTTGTCGCCAGAAGCCCTCTTAGTTCCTGTGGCGGAAGACTATGAAGATTCAGATGCAGATGCAGATAATGAGGAAACAGTGTTTGAGGATGATGACGATTGAGCTGAAGCAGAAGATGAAAAAGAATAAGAAAATGAAAACTTGTAAATTAAGTTATAAAAAACTTACAAAATAAATAATTGTAATTAAAATGAAATAATTTTTGGTAATATTTTACACCATCTTGTAACCTATATTTGGTCCTTTCTTCGAGTTTTCCACTTTTTTGGTTTATTTTTTAAGCGTTAACTTCAATACCCCCTAAATACTGACTTTTATATGAATAAAAATATATAAATGTAAATAAATAAAAAGACATAGATTTAGACCGCCACCTTGGATCCACCATTTTTAAATTTTTTGAACTCTGTCATCATCAATAACCTCGATAATTCCCTAAAAATTACTTTTATACGTAAAAAATGAGTAATGTACATAGAGCCTGCCATCTTGGGTCCGCCATTTTGTTTTTTTCATTTTTTGATATCATATTCTTAATCAGAAACTCCGTAAACCCTTTACATACTAAGTTTGGTACAAGTTGAACAACCACTTATATATTGACCAGCTTTTTGGGATTCTGACCCACTGTGGGCCGGTCTCAAAGGTAACTAACGCTCACGACTTTTTCAGAGAGTATTCGAAGCAAACCTAATTCTTATCGTCATAGTGTAGCTAATAGTGCCGGTCTTATGCAACTGGCCCGAAATTGAAATTTACATCGGCTGTCAGATGTACAAACATGCCTACATAGTGTCGCGTATGTCTGACAACTACTTCTTGGTGTCGCGATTTTTTTTTCCGTCAGTGTATATGTTCGTGTGTTTCATAGCTCTGTCGTGGCTGGGTGTGACCAGTGCATTTTACTGCTTGCTATCCATTCCAGACATAAACTTTTCATTGGGAATTTTACAGGCATTGCACGATTTTCTTTTTTTTTTTTTTTTTTTTTTTTTTTTTTTGGTTCCCGAGCTGCAGTACAAGTCTTACCCCCCTCCCCCCAGGAGGACAAATGTACTTCTCCTTACATTAGAATTTCCGCGAGTAAAATGTGTGTGGGCTGGTTTACATGTAATTTCCAACGTAGGGGAATTCTTAATCCCCCCTTCCACTATGAGTGGACTTTTTCATTTTGAGATTTCCCCACCGTTAGGGTACGTGGGCTAAGACTACAGTGCCCTCACAAACAGCTGGGCCATCGAGCCGACTGCGTGCTTAGCCGTCTCCGACCGATGGGAAGTGACTCCGGGCTATCTCACCTCACTGCGTGTACACTGTGGGCCGTGGGGCAGAAGCGGCGGCAGCAGCGCGGCACAGCGTGCCCGTGCACCCGATAATCTCGGCCACGGCGCGGGAATGTACGTGGCTGGCAGCAAACGTGACAACGCCAGAAAGGGAGCTCTCCCCAGTACGGTGCTTGTTAAAATAAAGACACAAACGTCTCTGTCCTTTCCCAGCATCGGACGAGTACTTGCGAGAAGTGAAATTGAAACTTAGGATGACAGTCTGTAATGTAAGAGGAGAATTAGACTTTAAATCGTAATTAATTGCAACCCTCAGCTGCCGACAGGTGTTGTCGATATACCTCGATGGAGAGAGGTGAAAATGTGTGCCCCGACCGGGACTCGAACCCCGGGATCTCCTGCTTACATGGCAGACGCTCTATCTATCTGAGCCACTGAGGACAGAGGTGAATAGCGCGACTGCAGGGACTTATCCCTTGCACGCTTCCCGTGAGACGCAGATTTCCACCTGTCCACAATCTACATACGTTATCATTTGTTCTACAGAAGCTGCACGGTGATCAACGGTACCGGCCACTGCAGATTGCCGCCTCGGACACTGACGTCACGGAGATACACCTGCATACCGTATCAGCCATCTCAGATCGCCACCTCGAATTTTTTGAATTGCGCACCGACAGGCCAATGCAAAATCTCGGGTTTTTTAATTTCGTGCTAATTTATATTTAGGACAACAGCCGAACTTCCACATTTATGTTACGAGGATGTGCACCATTCGGACTATTTTGTATTTGATACCACGTTTCGAATTTCTCGCATTTTATGCGTACGGAAACTGGAAGAAATCTGTGAACAGTGCACTTTGTCCCAGAGCTCGTCCATCTGCCTTTCTCAGTTCCGATTTTACACGATATTCCCATTTCGTATCACTTACGGTGCTTCGAACTCGACATATTCACCTTCGACTTTGCATCAGTACTACAAGGATACTTTTCTTTGTCACAAACATTATCTCACATACAACTACATTTAATGAGAGAGGGTGGAAATTTTTGCCCAAGATTTTTTACACGTGACCGTGGCCGACCAGAGACGGAACGTTCTTGCGGACGACAGCATCGACAGCCGGCGAACTCGTCGTGGACGGCCCGTCGGCGTCCGTGGGCGGGCAGGGCCGCGCTCTCCGAACAGGGCGCGCACGCGCGAGGAGAGCGCGTTCCGACACTGGGGGCAGGCTGCCGTCGCAGCAATGTGCGTGGCTCCAGTTTCAGTGGTCGGCTAATATTCCACATCTACATTTATACTCCGCAAGCCACCCGACGGTGTGTGGCGGAGGGCACTTTACGTGCCATTGTCATTACCTCCCTTTCCTGTTCCAGTCGCGTACGGTTCGCGGGAAGAACGACTGTCTGAAAGCCTCCGTGCGCGCTCTAATCTCTCTAATTTTACAGTCGTGGTCTCCTCCGGAGGTATGAGTAGGGGGAAGCAATATATTCGATACCTCATCCAGAAACGCTCTCGAAACCTGGCGAGCAAGCTACACCGCGATGCAGAGGGCCTCTGTTGCAGAGTCTGCCACTCGAGTTTGTTAAACATCTTCGTAACGCTATCACGGTTACCAAATAACCCTGTGACGAAACGCGCCGCTCTTCTTTGGATCTTCTCTATCATCTCCGTCAACCCGATCTGGCACGGATCCCACACTCTCCCAATGAATCTCAACCTGGTACCCGCCTTACCAACAATTAATTGTATATGATCATTCCACTTCAAAACGTTACGGACGCATAGTACCAGACACCTTACAGAAGCAACCGCTACCAGTGTTCGTTCCGCTACCATATAATCGTACAACAAAGGATCCTTCTTTCTATGTTTCTATATTTTGGAGGTAGCGGGCGGCGACGGCCGACTGGCAGTGTCCGGCAGTTTGCGGCTCGTCCGCGCTCTGCGCCGCCTTCGGCGGAGGCGACCACGGCGTCTGGGAGGCGCCGAGGTGGCAGCCGGTGTCCGCCGTACTGCTGCTCGCTGCCGCTGCCGGCACGCCGCTGCACTCGCCGCACGAGTCCTCTGTCTGAGGAGGATCATCCGGAAAGTCCCGTCACCACGTAAGGCACACTTCACTTTGCCAGCCACCTGCGCACGCAGTGGCGACCAATTATGTCTTTCAGTACCCGTCCGAATTTGTGGGATTCGCTCGCTAAGGGGTGACGCGACCACAGTCGACTAGCTGAGGCGCAGAGCGACCGAGGCTGGCCTGGCAGAGGCTGCCTGAGCGCAGCCGGGCGCCCCCCGCTCCACAGCACCCGCCTACCGTCCAGGGCCGGTGACCGACTGAAAAGTGACTAGTACCCCACCCAGTGCACGCTGCACTCCACACTGAGCAACCTACACAGGCCGGAGACGATACCACAATACCTGCTGAATATAGTTATTGAGGGCCGCGAGTTGCTTGTACATTGTAAACAGCACGCACTTGCCATTTACTTTCAGTTGGAGTACTTCCGCAGCAGATAGGGAAGTCGGAAGGGAGGCTCAGAGAACGCAACAGACACGCACGCTGCGAGTGTCAGTGGAACTGAGTGAGGGCGGGCGCCACGTGCAGCAGAGAGACTGGACGCTGTGGCCGCCGCCTCCGCCGCGTCGGGACGTGGGACCGGCGCAGGTGCCGGCGGCCACGGGCAGCGTAGCGGCCGCTACATGGACGTTCACCTCACTGCTAATAGCGCGTTAGGCAGCAGTTTTTTTTCTTTTTTACTGTAGCGATACTATTAATGTATGATAGCGGTTTCTCTGGTTATAAGATACGAGCAACGGAAAGTACGCAGTATTTCGACACCATTCACGGATAACGCAGATACCGGTGGCAGTACGGGCACTCAGTTCAAAGCAGATGCTGACGCTGCAACGGATCATCAGAGTTGTGTAGCTTAGCCTTATTTTCCTTTACGGTGGAATTTCTTTTTATTGTCCAATTTGATTTTCAGTTTTTGTTTCTCGATTATGTTCTGTTAATCCTTAACAGAACAAGGTGTTTACAGACGTGTAAACTGATTAAAAGGACATTCACACAACCGTGACAGCCCCTGTTACCGTACTCGCTGGCCGACTGGTGTATTTTCTTACAAGAAGAGCACGCTGGACGCGTGCAGCGCCCTGCCTGCTGCGGGCCTGCGACCACACACACGCTGCCAAGAACCGCCACCCACCCGTCCACGGTGTTTTCTGATCGCCCCATTGCCTATTCGTACCCTACTGTACTCTACTACGGGATTTTTTTTTCTATGTATGTGTACTGGCTATCTTCCTTGGCAGTAACACACGATGCGGAAGTAGACAGGTGGAGAGCCACTCCCACTTTTACAGACCACAGGTGCGACAAGTGCCGCCGTCACTGCGAATACAGAGGCCGGTTGTGGGCTACACAGAACGGCTGCACTTCTCACAAATCGTTCATTTTGAAAGCCGAATGAGGTGGCCAAGTGCTGGACTCCAATTCGTTTGGAGCAGGTTGAAGTCGCCGTAAAGGCATCTGAAAGTAGATGTACAGGGTGGTTTTTCCACCGTGCACAAATTTTAGAGACTGATCGATTAAAGGATTCGGAACGAAAAAGGTCTAATGAACATAGGTCCGGAAACGCACGGTTTCCATGCCAGAGGCCATTTATTGAGTCATACTTTGTTACACAGACGGCGGCCTAATTTTACAGAAACCACGGTTTCCTCCTACAGGGTGGTACGGTTCCTAGCGCCCCCTCCTGCCACAGTAATTGGTAATGTCGTGTCCGATTCAGTCCTCTTCCTGACTCACCTTGCAGTCGACGTGATACAGTGTTGTACACACTGGTTCGGTATTCGAATCGAGAGCTTGCCGACACGGTGTTTAGTTACGGTAAGGCAAATGGCAACGGGCGGCGGGTACCCAGGCTGTAACACGCGACGTATCCCCGCTCACAACGACCACAGAAATCAATGTTTGCTAAAGTGTTTCGGCATTTGTCTCAAACAGGGTCGTTTCAGGAAACAGGAAATCCTGAAACACGGACCCGAAATGTGTTTCACACTGTGGAAGGCGACCGCCGTGTCAGTACCGAGCGGTTGGCCCGCCAGTGCAGGTAACATTCCCCGTGGCACTTCTTGCTATCCTTACTACTTACAGCGTGTGCAGGGCTTACTGGCGACAGACTTCCCGCATCGGCAGCAGTCTTGTCACTGGTTTCGTCAGCAGGCAATCACGATTCTGGGATTTGTGTCATCCATCCTATTCAGAGATGAGGCGGAGTGATATCTTCAACTTTCGTCGGTGCAGGCGGAATGTGTGGGCCTGAATATTTGGCGACCGTAGTTTGGCACCAATCTTCCTTCCGCGTCGCGTAACAGGCCGCAACTATCGGCGATTCTTGCCTTCCCTCCTGGAAGAAGTGCCCTCGATGATTCGAAGGGTTGTCTGGCTGCTGTTGCTGCTGCAGCCTACTTTTCCGTTAACGTCCGGACGCATCTCAATCGTGTCTTCCCTGGTCGATAAATCGGACGAGGTGGTCCAGTCGCATGGCCTGCTCGTTCACCGGGTCTGAACCCTCACGATTTTTGGTTGTGGGGTCATCTCAAAAGTATCGTGTATGCGGAGTTCATTCCAGATGTGGAGGCACTGGGGCAGCCTTTGACACTGTTCGGATGCAGCCTGGCCGATGTGAACGTGCGAGACAGAACGTACCACGACGCGGACACGCATTCTGTTGAGGCACGTGGAAATCATTTTCAACACATACTGTAACTGTGAGTGTATGGTATGGCGCGTATTAGACTGCAGTCTCTGTAACAGTGTATGATTGAATAAATGGTCTTCAGCACGGAAACTTCGTGTTTCCCGACACCAGGTTATTAGACTTTCCTTGTTCCGCATCCTGTCTTCGAGAATCCCTAGAGTTCCTACACGATGGAAAAAATCACCCTGCAGATCAAGTGTGCCTTCCTCACATCGTCCACCTGAAGAAGTCGCGGCGTACGCTCTTCTCCACCTGTGTCCAGCGCGATCGCCGATTCCGTCTCTAATAGGGCTACTCATCTTCCTTTCCCGCTTTCTGCAGCCGGATCTTCGTTCTCATCAAAGAACGTTGTCCTGCGTGACTTATACCGGGATATAAAGCCAGAAGAGGTGCTGCTGAAATAGGGAATGAGATGCTCATAAAAAGGACGAAGATTTGTGGAACTTATATGGCGCTCTCTTGACAATCTCGACTTGTGACTTTACTACACCACTACGTCGTAAAAAGCCGTAAGGAGACCTATTTCGCTTCTGAAGTGCACTTCGCACTTTCTCGCTGCTCTTAACAATTGAGAAAGTACGACGCGACATGAACGTGCTTTTTATACTAACTCAGACAAACCAGCTCTCATTTTATTTTTCTCTTCCGAGGACGCAACACTTGCATGCGGCACGTGCGGAAGTCAAATGCACTCTTATCTTCATGTGTGGAAATACATTCAGATTTTAGAAAACCGTTGCTTATATATAATGGACCCTTTTTCAAAAAGTTAAACTTTTACTTCTCTAGACGCAGGAATGTGGTGGTTAAGCCGAACAGTGGGTATGAACCGTTCAGTTAATAGAAAGAAAGGTTACCCCCTTACAAGGCCATAAGAGTTCCACAACTGAACGCCTCATAGAAATCTTTGTGTCATATGTGTTGAACTGTCAAACAGGAACGCTCACTCCAATAAAATCTGAAGAAACTGAAGCTCGGTCGTAGTAGCCCTCTAAGAAAGAGTGTCCGTTGCCTCCAACTACGGAAAAGAAACTCCTCGTAGAGAGTAACGCTAGCTGGAAACAAAGAGCGGTCAGGAATTCGCGTCCCGTCGGCAACAGTGTCGCCAGAGACTGGGGACGCGTGTGCTCGGCTGGAGAGGACAGGGACGACTGGAGCCGGGGGCTGCTCAGCTCACCTCTGCCACAGCCCGCGAACAGCAGGGGGCGACAATTCCTTAGTACAACGAGAACACAAATGTGTACTTACTGGTAATTTGCCCTAGATATGATTTCTCTAGTTTAAAACGAACGATGTGTCGAATGAATTTGGCTTTAAAGCGGTAGAATGTTTTATAACGACAAAGTCTTACATGACGCTTTTGCTGTATTACATATCCTCGGTGCACTTGCCACGTCAATTCGTTAGACAAGTTCGAGATTTCGGCAACATCAAGCACTGTATTGGTCAAACAGGCCACCGACTGACGAAAAACTGACTGACTGTCACAGATCTGAACGATGCAGTAGTGTCCACTGCGACGGCAGATTTCATTGGCTCCATTGACGAAATGCACCTGCCGGTTGTTTGACGAGCGTCTCGCCAGATCTTGTGCTGTGTTCAACAACGGCCGGCTTTTTTACTTTTGTGTAGTCGATGTGTCGCTACAAACCACTACCACTCACTCACCTCAGAGGCTGTTTAAACCGCTACGGGTGTCGCCAGTTTCGCCACTGGAGGCTGTGCAGCCGCTGGTCGAAGAGGACGGAGTCCACGTAGTAGCGGGGAGATGGGGTTCCGAGCGCAACTGTCACATCAAATTGATATACAAATTAATTAAACTGATCAATTAATTACCCCCACCTCCCCCAGATGACGTCATGTGTTTTCTCCAGCTGGTGCATGTGTCCCCACGGCCTCTCTCTCTCCACACCCATTCCCCACCTCCGCCTAACCTCCAAATTTCCAACTTAGGAGGGAATTGCGAATTTTGGGGGAAATTTCAAAAATGGTGGGAATTTCTTTGTTCCAGGACTGTGTCGACGTCCCACCCTACCCCCTCCCACAGAAACTGGCGTGGGAATTTTTTTTTCCACCGCTCACGTGACCAGAATTGGTGGCAGAGGTTCAGTCTATGCTGAGCAGTCATTGTGGAAGCATCGCAATGTGTTCAGTCAATAAAGTGAATCTGAAGGGTAGAGGGGCTTTCAATAGCTGTATTACGTACACGCATTCGGAGGAGGACCGCACCCACAGTTCACTACACAGGGAACTGAACACTATGGTAATGGACGTATGTAGGAGAAACCAGCAAAAGAAATCCGTTCAGCAGATTATGACAATGCAGAGGGATGGAGCCAAGTTGCACGTTGCAGCCGAGCGCAAACTGCCAAGATATTCCACATTAACCATTCATTCTTCCAAAACAGAGGAGGCAGGCAGTTGATGCTAATTCGCTTCAGTGGACGCATATTCCCATACGTGATATATACCATTGAAGAGCTGCGACTGCTCATTCCATCCACTTCACCCTCCACCAACCCATCCTCTCATCCCATCATCACTTGCTCGTGATCCTCGGTGCTGTATGGAATGTGTTCTATTGAAGACCTGTCGGTGTCTAACCAGGTGTGTTGCCCGTAAGCATACAGCCGAGGACGTTGCCCTTAGCCTTCTACATGCATAACGCAAAGGAGTTATACTGGATGGGTACCTGAAGAGGAAAACGGATGCTGTCCAGCAGATAATGGCTATGCAGCAGGATGTATTCTGCAAGTCAGGCAGACCAATGCTGTTCTTATAACTGTCTGCCATTTTTGAAATTCAGTTTTCCAGCAGAAAAGAGACGTCTGCCTCCGATCCAGAGGACCAAGAAACTGATCTAGTTCACAATCGTGCCAGCAGACGCGCTCGAAATTGGCAGCAGCCAATAGGAACGCAGCACCCGATCACGGCGGGCCCAGCAGCTCTGCAGTCAGCACGAAGCGCCAGCCGGCGTCGTCCAGCGCTGTCCAGCCGCAGCCGCAGCCGCAGCCACAGCCACAGCAGAACAGGAAGAAGCCCTGCTTCATGCCTGTGTTGTATGAGGAAGACGAACTACTCGTGCTGCTATCATCGCTTGTAACGGTTTTCCTTCTTTGCTCATCAGTGGATGCGACGTCCTGCAGGCTGTCGGAGTCTGCAACAGCGACGTGTCCCTGCACACCGGGACCCGCAACAGCCGCAGCGTGTCGCACAGCTGGCCAGCTTGTCGGAGCAGGACAGTCAGCTGTTGTTGTTGTCGGCTGAAGACACACAGCCAGCCCCTGACTCGCGGAACTGCACCGTGACGCAGGTCGGCACTGGGCCCCACCATACGGGCCACAGTAGGATATCCCAGTGACACTGCGTGGGCAAAGGGGGGATGTAGTGGACGAGAAGATACCAATTAAGCCCTGTGCGCCAGTGTATAACTTAAACGATAGTGATTCGAAGCGTTTACGTATTGCTATAGAAGAAATGTCCGTCCCGATAGCTGAGTGGTGACCGTGACGGACTGCCGTCCTACGGGCCCGGGTTCGATTGCCGGCTGGGTCGGGGATTTTCTCCGCTCAGAAACAGGGTGTTGTGCTGTCTTCATCATCATTTCATCCCCATCCGGCGGGCAGGTCGCCCAATGTGGCGTCGGATGTACTAAGACCTGCACCGAGGCGGCCGGACCTGCCCCCCGGCAAATGGCGCCACACGCTCGTTTCCATTTTTCCACAGGAGCAATCGCAGACAGAGAGTGGCGTATTGTCATGGAGATCGAGAATGCAGCTAAGAGTGTCAAAGTGCGGTTTACGCAGATGGAATGGGATGAACTCTGTCGTGCAAAAGCCTTCACCGAGCAGCAGTTGACCGCCGAGTATCATCCGAGCCGTCCTCCTCCGGACATTTACTGCGCTGCTCCAACTCTGTCCATCACAGCAGTGCACAGTGACCCTGTGAAACCGGGCGACACATCCATCTGTGTACAGCACTCCACCGTTACAGACTTCTTCGGTGCTATCCACTGTGTTGGAAAGACTGAGCAGCCGGCTGCCTTGTGTTACAGCTGTGTATAGGGACACATCTCCGTATGTAAACGACCTCGAGCAGTGGGTCAATCTGGTGACAACGGAAACTAATGTACCGAAAATAAGTCTGACAGAAATACGTGCCGAATTCTGTGCTTAAAAGAAGGCTTTATTTTCTGTATCCTGTGCTGGTGTTAAGATAAAGAAAGAACCTGTTGATGTCGTGCACCCCCTGTATGATTACTGAATAAAAATGCATACAACCACGTAGGTATTTTATCTCTTACCTCTCGTATTGCGAGAACTAAATCTATTGCTACCAGTATTTTCACTGCAAACGTACAACAGTCGAAAATATGTCATTTAACTAAATTCTCTGCAAAAGCCCATTGCACGCCAGTGCCATAAGTAATCGATATGATGGGAAGGCAGAGGGTTCATTATTTTCTATGAAAACCCATTAAAAGCCAATACCTGACGTAGCAGGTATTATGGCAGGGTGGGTGAAGCATCGAGACTGTGTTGTAAGCGACTGGAGTTGTGACGCCATGCAGGAAGACCGGAAGAAGAATGGCAAACTCGTTCCTGACAACACATATGCAATAATTGTACGTGCACCCAACTGCGGCGAGATTAATGTTCTCATGTCGCTGCTGACACATCCGGATGGCACCCGCTTTGAGAGAGCACGTGTATTTTCATAAACACAGTTTCGATTCGTTAGTCGCTGTGAGCCGGCCGCTTCCGGCGAACTACTGCGACACGGATACGTACCGTGTGCACGTGTTGTGCACACTGCTGTCTCGTATGAGCTTCACTCAAACTTCACACTGGCACAAACCCGACGAATAACGAAGGAAGGTGGGGCAGGGATCAGTGCGAAAGGTAAGTAAACCACTGGAACGGCTGAAACGGTTTCAGCCAAATGTAGTACACATACGGCTTAGAGGACAAAATGCTGCGGGCTGAAACAATCCAAGCACGGACAGCAATGGAGGACAGGGTGGGACGGAAGCGACACGAAAAAGAAAACGGGCAACCCGATTTGCGTGAGAGCAAAGATGTCGATGATTGGAGGCTGATTGGTGACGCTCGTGATGTGAGTTCCTGCCTAAAAATAATCGGAAGAGAGTGTATGTGAGAATCGTACAGACAGTCGCGGCTGGTCTTGGTGTGAGCCGCAGCCGACTCCTGTGCAGTGAGTGACAGCTGATCGACAATAAAGCAGGTGCTTACTTAATCAGTACAAAATCACCTCGTAATGGGACACCCTCCTCTAACATTACCATTTATATTATCGATTCTTGCGTTGGTGAACATTATCTGAGTTCTTTGCTAAAAGAATTTCATATGATTCTCTATAAGATGTATTATATTTCAGGCTGAAACATCTAACAAGAAATTACTGAGTTACAATCGATATGTACTAACGGTTAAAATTACTCTTCTTCTAAAAGTATTTGAAATTACGAAATATCTGGCATACTTAAAATTCTTATTGTTAATTTCACTATCTGACGATAATTATAAAAATTTAATTCTGGCTCATTTACAAAATAATAATATTTTTAGCGATGATTCTTCTTTTGTCAAGAAAGTTTGTAAATTCTTTTGCTTTGTAAACACTATGGAATATTGTGAGTACCACAGGATGTAAGTAGTAGTGCGCATGGTTCAAATGGCTCTGAGCACTATGGGACATAACTTCTGAGGTCATCAGTCCCCTAGAAATTAGAGCTACTTAAACCTAAGGACGTCACACACATCCATACCCGAGGGAGGATTCGAACTTGCGACCGCAGCGAGTAGTGCGCATGCCTATGATGGAATTTTTATGTTATGCTATAACACTGTCAATTTGAATCTTCAAGCGGAAATTGTAAAGACGGTGTGTTATGCAAAAATGTGACCAAGAATAAAATTCAAGAGTAATACAGGTAAATCTTCGACATTTATTTAGTCATCGGGAACCCACTACGTCAAAATTTCAGGCACAAGAATGTATCCCTAGACGCAAGAACTGAAGCCAACAAGAACAAGAGAAAAATGAAGATAAGTAAAAACTTAAATTTTACATACCGTATCTTACGCCTTACGAAGCTTTCAAAACTTGTGCACAGACAAGAGAGTTTTAATAGTGATGTCTAGGAGAATAAGATTGCAACCTCCACGAGCTACACAGACAAAAACCAGTACCCAATGAGGAAGCCACGCTGCAAAATTTTTCCAGTATTATTACTTAAAAAATGCGTACTGATTACCCTCTAGTCTAGTCATTTAATACTTTGAGCTCTATTTTTAAATCTCGTAAGGATTAAGTATTGCCGGCCGCGGTGGTCTAGCGGTTCTGGCGCTGCAGTCCGGACCCGCGGGACTGCTACGGTCGCAGGTTCGAATCCTGCCTCGGGCATGGGTGTGTGTGATGTCCTTAGGTTAGTTAGGTTTAAGTAGTTCTACGTTCTAGGGGACTTATGACCTAAGATGTTGAGTCCCATAGTGCTCAGAGCCATTTGAACCATTTTTGATTAAGTATTGTAATAGTTGTAACGAAGTGATAGATCCCTTCAATCTCGAGAATGTGGATGGAGTTGAAAACTCCAGGACCTGTCGGAGAATACTTCAATACATTATATTTTTTAATAGTTCCACACAACTTCTTCCTGTTTTCTCCATTGATCTGTGTTCCGTTTTTCAAGGCCTATCCACTGTGCCATCTTATAACAAAATCTGAAGGGGGTGCGATGGGGAGGTTCCCTTGTTAGGAAGAGATGTGGGACAACCACACACACACACACACACACACACACACACACACACACAAAGAGAAAATGTCAAGAAAATTCAGATTTAGCGATAAACTCACTGGTGGGCAAATCAACACTGAATGGGCTGGGACACACGACAACCACCATTATAGTGTGTTTTGGTGAAGTACAAAGTGCTCTTACGACCATATTTGCAAAAATGTGTGTTATATTTACGTGTGTTTCACAACACTTTATGAAGATGCTGAGAAAAAAGAGCTTGCCAGAAAAAAACGTAAGTAAACAAAATATAGGCGCGAAATATCGCGACAAACTAAATTACGTTTTATAGCGTAAAATGACAGGTTAATTACCAACAAAATTTCACATCAACCTCGTTTGGTTGCAGATGAGACGCTACCTGTAATAAATAATACACTAGTGGTCCTGAAAACCCATGCAAACCGAGTACAAAGGTATTAACTAAAAGAAACAAATTGTTGTTTGAGCTAAATATTCCCGTAATTTTGTAATCGTTTAGTAAAAATGTTCGCATCACAGATAAAATAAAACATAAACCCACTGATGATGGCACGGAGGTGCCGAAACCTGTTTGGGAACTTGGAAACGACCGTGTTTTGCACAACTGGCGGACCTTACATCCAACAATAATAACGATCGATTTTCCGATTGTGGTAGACCTTCGCGAAATTCACCGCTAGCGGAAGGACGACCGTGACGAAATTGAGCGAACCATTATGTAAGCAGTCCGTGCTGGAAGTAGTGGTTGGACAAAAGATGTACGAAGCGGTTCGAGGGTTCGTTGTTGAGTTACGGTGATCCGAAAATCGTGATCCCAAAGAAAAGCTCTATTTGAAATTTCCTTTCTTTCGCGACACCGCTTCTTCAAATACTCATACTAGACAAACCGTAGCGCTAAACAGTCATTATTTTAACAATAACAAATGACAATTTTTAAAAGAGTAGTAACGTGAGTACGCCAACGTTGCCATCGAGTGGGCGTTTGCGAGGACGGCTGTAGGATGTGCGCAACGTTTCCGAACCGTCGTGTTTACGCTAGTGCGCTATCGTCAGCATACCTGCCAGCGAGTGCAGGAAGTCTGCAAATCCTGGGAGAGTGCGTTTCGACCAGCCGCCCCGGCCTGCAGGCGGACCTGGCCGTGACCCGCTGGGCACGCGGAAGCTGCCACGTGGTGTGACAGGCCAGCGGTGCGACACGTGGCGTGTCAGACACGTGGCACTGGCGCGTCAGGTGGCACCGCGCCTCCTTCGGACGGTCAGGTTTCTCTGGCTTTACTTACATCAACAGACGTCGAAAATACGTTGTCACGTACATACTTTTATTGACATTGGCGATTTTTGTGGCTGCAACAGTGATTGGCAAGTATTAGAAGAGACCGTTGTGAGCCTGTATTACGGTATCTGTTACGAAAATATGACGCAGCAGCTGGCAAGGTTTATTTAATATAAAAAGACACAACGTGTTTTGGAAAGACTTGCCATCACTATCAGGTTCTTAAAAATATTATGCCATGCTATAATTATAACGCAATCATGTTTTCCGAAACGTGTTTTTTTTTTTTTAATACAGCACACATTTGAACAACTTGTGCGTCATATTCTTCATACTGATAAAGTTCTCTCGGTAAAGTGCCACGTTGTGTTCCCGTTGCTCTGCTCAGCAGTGGCGGCCAGCCACATGCGTGTCAGCGGCGTGGAAGGCCGGCAGGCGCTGCCCCATCAGACCGAGTGCGTGCGTGACAGAGGCTAGACCGCTGCGAAACTGAAGGCGCACTGTCGATAACTGCGCTCGACCAACTGCAGGCAGCTGGACACATCAGTCCAGAATTTTCAACAAACAACTTGAAGAACATAATTATGGATTACTTTCTGATTCAGTCGGGTCCCTAAACTGGCAGCTTTGTAAAACATTATTGTATAACACATCGTACAGTGAAAACAAAATTAATAAATCAAGGCGAGAGACAAGGGTTACTTTATTGCATACTCTCCTTTGATAATTGTGTAGGCGAAGCCATCTGCAAATGGGGAAGAAAGAGCGCCATAAGGGGTGCACATAAGAATAATAAATAATTAATATGGTATGATATTCCGATAATTCTGAAAACGGCAAATTCGGAACACAGACTAGAAAAGTTAATCATTCTTTTAAACTTCATTGGAAAGCATTATAATTTTAAGTTGGCGTAAATAAAACTAAGGCACTAGTATTCCCCGGGAAATACCCAGTACGAATTAGAATTGTAACTGAAGATGATATTTAAGTTCAATACAGCAGTTACCTGGCGAGCTACGTCACTTGAACGAAGATAATGGTGTGGATGTTAAATTAGAGATATCACAGCGGGTGTGGCGCTACAAGCAAAGCATTAAAAGACATATACAAAGTACCACAAAAATGACAACCTGTAAGTTGATCGCTGTGCACCTTCTACCGTACGGCAGTGAAACCAGGGATATGGTGGGGAAAAATTCTAAGCAGGATTAGGCGGCTGAAATGAAATTCTTAGAGCAGTCAAAGGTTGCCGTAAGTGGGGCAGGATTCCTAATGAAAACGTAAGACAAGAACGTAGCAGCAGCTGAAGGGCACACACGTCACGGCAGCTCGCGGTCCAGTCTGACCTGTCCAAGACACGAAGAAGACACCGAAACAAATACACTGCCCGAATCTTTGCCGATAAGAAGCACTGCAAGAACTTTTTATTTAATGCTGAAAACTGCCAAATTCCCAGGGCACCAGGCGGCTGCAGAAACGCAGATCGGCAGCGGTGCTGCAGCAACCCACGGTTGACGGCGCACAGCGGTAAACGGATGCCACGACTAGGCGCGAGCGCAATTTGTAAAGCGAATTTCAGTTTTCGTTCATATTTTCTCTGCAATAAGTTTCCACAGTTACTGTTCGCTGAAATTTGCAACTCATTTGCTATTCATAAAATCATCAGACGGTTTTGCAGTATCGTGAGCGTTAACAATAGAGGTTAAACAGTGTGCGAACCCGGTTTTGCTTCGCAATATCTGAATGTGTACTGCATAAATGGAAGAAGGATTCACACAAAGGAAAAAACTTGCGTCAAGATGGAACTCACAAAAATGTGAAAGAAAAACCCTTCGAAAGATGTACAACTGTCGTGAGAGGCAATGCACCGTCGCCGATGTGGCCCTCCTAATCGCAAGTGAGGCGAACAGTGCCGACTGCGAGGCTTCTTCGACCCGGTTAAGCAGATTCAAGAAATCAAAGATTAAAGGAAGTCACAAAAATACTAAGTTTCCTTCAAGTAAACGTGCGAAGGAGATGGCAGTAACTGCGAGATAGCACGAAGAAGTTTGCTGTTACCCCTACATCGTCTGTGTCTAACGCCGACGAATCACGTTTCGTGAAGTAACTGCGAGAAAACCGCACTTCATCATTTCTGAGCGAAAAAAGACAATCGTTGGTGCGGTCGCTTCGTCCTACGACACGTTCTTACAAAGATGTCATTGGTGCGTCTGAGTGGATCACTGTTTCTGCGGTTTTATATCTGTTTCGTAGACGACAGGGCACATTATGTTCTAAAATATAAAAAGGACAGTTTCGTGGCAAAAAAAAAAAAATATATATATATATATAATCGAAATATCTAAATCTGGAAAAATGGCAACAGAATCATTTTTTCGACAGTGGAAATTATTTTTAAGCAAATTGGCGGACAATATAATTTCCGATATCTCTGTGACATTCGAGGTTTATCAGGAGAACGGTATTCTTAAACGTCACTCATTTTTGCATTAACAGTGTGCCGTGGCACGTTTTATGAATTACATTAAGTATGACTGGTATGCAGAACAATAAGCAGAACAACAGCCGGAACCATTTCTCGCACCACCCCAATTCTTCCTAAATAACACTAGTAGTTACTGTGAAGTTCCTAATTTTTCGTTTCTAAGGTGTGCCTGATGTAAGGAAACTGTTTTGTCATTCAAATGACACTTGGTTCTACTGTGACGACTGTGGGCGATACACAAAGAATATTTCACTGTCAGTAAAATATACGTTATTCAAAAATTATCGTAGGAACTGTGCCAGAGAAGTTGTTATAAAATGTGTATGAAATATTTCATTTCAGATCCACACTGATGAAAGGCGTCTGTAATTATTTATTTTTCTCTGCTAGTTATCTTTGAAAGGATTACATCAACAACAGTTTAGCTGTCGATACCTATTGCTTCTCAGTCAAAATCTTGACGATACGCGACACTTTGTGTACGGTTGCGGGCGGTTTCTGAGTCCACGCTCTCCTGCCGCGGCCGGTCCCCGCGCTAGGAGGGAAGAGGTGTACGCACTGCTGTCACAAAGGGTTCTTCGTGCGGTACAAAGGACGAACTTCAGCAATTTAAAAAAAGCGCAGAGCATCTTAGCAACTAAAATTTGCAGTGCATTCCTTTCAGGGTGGGTGTCGTCGTGTCAACCTGGATCATTCCACGAAGGCTTTCGCGACCGGATGTTTCAGCTGCTGAGAATTTTCCCGGGTTGTATGGCCGTGGTCCACGGAACTCTTCAATCCTTGGCGTTTCGTCCGAGGCTACGTTGGACATCTTCGGAAATGCTGCTGGTTGTGATGAGTCGGCGGACTCCGTAATCTGAGCTCTCATTGTCCCACCTCCGTATCCGTCATTATTTCACAACACAGATCTGTTTTGGCAAATACGACTTGTGCGTACGGCTACAATCGAAGGTATAAAGGCATATTTTACGTAGCTTAAGAAGCCAATGACGGCCGACAACACTACCGCCATGGCGTCACCGCCGTGGCGTCCGCGCATCCTAGGTCTGGTGTACGAGTTACTTACTACTAGCTGAAAACCCAGCACTGCATCCGTATCTACTTGTTCCAGTCTTCTATTAGTCCATCTGCTCCATCGCCTCCACCTCCTCTCTCTCTCTCCCCCCCCCCCCCTACCTTCTCCATCCCCTACTTTCCTTTCTCTGTCCATTCCGTTCCCATCCCTCTACTTCCTCCTCCCCCTACCTGGGCACATCTCCTCTTTCACCCTCCCCCCTTCTGTCCCCATATTATCATTGCCACTCCAACAGCAGATTAGCTGTTCTAACCCCCACAGTATTTCTTTCCAGACTGTAACTAGTATGTGTATCAAATTTGTTTAAAATCGTTTCATGGGTTTCGTATGAGCCTTTTGAATTGTGATTTGGCCCACGTATGCACATATCAAATATACTTCACATATTGCACATATTGCACACGTATTTGTACACGTATTTCACCTGTATTCTAGCGAATTTCAAAAGTCAAATGGCTCTGAGCACTATGGGACTTAACATCTGTGGTCATCAGTCCCCTAGAACTTAGAACTAATTAAACCTAACTAACCTAAGGACATCACACGCATCCATGCCCGAGGCAGGATTCGAACCTGCGACCTTAGCGGTCACGCGGTTCCAGACTGAAGCGCCTTTAACCGCACGGCCACACCGGCCGGCTAGCGAATTTCGCCGTGCAGTTTCATTGACACGCATCTCAGAGTTTTTGACGCTGTATCTCCTGAACTAAGTGTTGTACAATGATACAATTTTTCTGGTGCATTTAGTAGTATATGTGAATACTGACTACAAAACGTGTCGTAAATACAGTTAGTAATAGAGAAGAAAGAAAGTAAAACTTAACGTTTCACGTGGCAGTTTTACTGCACGAACAGCGAAAATGTAGTGATTGATAAATATTTTCCGTTTTCTTCATTTTGTGCGGATTGTCAGGGGAAAAAAGTTTCTTAAGGATTTGAAATAATGTGTTAAGTTAGCTGCAAGTTTCTAAGCCCTCTCATTCTCAAATACTCGATGACTAAAGTATGTGTATTTTCGTGGGCTACACTGCTTTTTCGCGCCACCGACACCCCTTTTGACAGGTAGCTGTCTCTGACCCCCAAAGTGACACGTGTACCAAGTTTCGTTGAAATTGGTCCAGTGGTTTCGCAAGAGACGTGGAACATGCATACATACATATGTATACACGTACATCGCTTTTTCTAATATGTGTAGATTATAATTATCAATCATTAGCAGTGTCACTATTTTCTGCGGTGGGCGGACAACAGGATATTCATTCCTACAGCCGTGTACTGCATGCAAAAAGTGACAGAGAAGCTGTTTATAGGGATGAAGCACAGAAACAGCCGGGGACAACTTGCACGCTGTGTCACGAGCCAGGACGCTGTGAAGGCGACGATAACTCCACGTCGTCTGCGCAACATTCGGCCGTCACACGAAGCACATCTTCAAATGGGACGTTCCTGACGATGACTTTTCATTTTACAGCATTATTAATGCGCAGACCCGTGACAGATGAGCCGACCCGTGTGCTGAGTTCAGTTGTGCGTGTCTCTGCTGTAGTTTGGCAAGCCACGGTGGTCGACGACCACCATCACCGGTAAACTAATGTTAATAATTCAATTTGACGCACTGTGTAGGGAGGCACTAACGCAAACTATCATAATAAGTGACGCGGTCAAACTGTGACGAGCCTGTACTTGTAACGATGATACGTTCCTTCGTTTGCCACGGGTAATGTATTACCGAGCTGTATCACTTTCTACTTAGATGTTGTACACCGTCACAGTATGTAACACTCTCACGACTGTGTTACTGTTAGGGGCGCAGCGTTGTACTTAACAATTAATGTCCCGCTGCTCAAGTTCCTCGGGAAAAGCTTCCGTAGAATGTAGAGCTTGCGAAATTCCCGAGCAGTCCGACGTGAAATGTTCGCGGAGAGAATGCGACACGGGTTTTCGGACGGTCGCTCGACCATCATTTGGGCGCGGCTATGCGCCACATTCCAGCCTTCCCTGCGCATACCTCCCGTACGAACGGTCGCGGATAAATAGGAAGGCGAACCGTCGTACGTGAAGCCACAGCAGACACCGTGAATTACTGCCGTAGTGCCGAACAACCGCGTGCTGGACGATTCACGAGGCCCGGCTGCCTCGCTACATTCCTCTGTCCACAGTCTGCAACGCAGAATTAACCGGGTTAAATTATGTGCACTACAAGAACTCGCAAAATACGGCACAGCAAGGGAACGGAGATTAGAGCGCAAGATCATCAGAGACGAAGCAGAAGCTCGTGTTGAACGAGGATGGGAAAGAAAACAGAGCTAACCTTTCCGGAGGAACCACCCGCTCGTTCTCCTTATACGAATAGGTTGTCAGTTTACACTAGAGTGTATGAAATGTAGCGGGAGAGTCGGGGTAGTGGACGCAGTTCAGACCTCGGGATTTAGCACTTCCGTGATTTCCCCGGAATGTCGGGCTGGGTCATCTGGAGGTGAAGCCGACGTTCCGTTGAAGCCTCCTGTGCTCGTCTTCTTCAGCGAAGTGGCGGCGCGTGCACACAGGCAGACGCCCCCAGCCCCCCGCCCCGGTGCATCCCGATTACGAAATCTTCTCGACGTTTCGGTGAGCGTAACTCTCTTCATCTCCCGACCGAGTCAGACGTTTCCGATAAACAAAATGCTCCAATATGCGTTGCGCAGACTGGATACAACACGGCTACGTCTACACTTTACGGACATAGAATCGGTGATAATGATACGCCGGAATCATCAGGTGTGGCGTGTGGCCCAGTGCTAAAGTATGGGAAGCTTCGCCGCCTGCGCCACAACCAGTCGTGTGGACTACTGGAGCTGGAATGCCGGAGGAGCCGTCGCGTCGTTCGTGGAGAGCGCGACACGTCGCAGGCCTTTCAGCGTACGGGCCACACGGGCCGCCACGGCGACACCGAGCACCTGCCACCTGAACCACGTCTAGACGTTAGCTTCCTCACCCCAGCTCTCAACAAATTGGCTGGCTTTTCAGGTCACCTCCGTGGTGTGCGAGGTCCGCGTAAACCGTTTACCATTTTTTAAAGACGTCACTCGCGTATGGCGGCCTTTGAAGACACACAGTGAATCTTATATAAGAGACGGTAACTTTCCTAATTTGTTTACTACAAGTCAAAATACGCCGGTCGAGAAAGTTTTAAAATTACGATCAAAAAACAATTTTCTCTGACGAGTCGTAGAAATACTTTTCTTATTTCCTCGGGCATCACATCGGAGGAGGAGCGTATTTTCCAGAAACCGCGCCTTAAATGTCGATAACCTGGTTCTAGGACAAAAGTTACGAAATATTGAAGCTGCGGCCCATACACATTCGCCAGGGCAAGTGGCATGCTGCTCAATAAAACTGTTGCACCTAGATATTTTTACCAAATGACTCATTTTAGAAGTGAATCACGGATATTATAGTCATATGATAGAAGGGATTCTTTTCTTTCTGAAAAGTGTATAAATTTACATTTCTCTACATTTACAGAAAATTTTGCACAATATTGATCACACATCCGTGACCGAGGCAGGATTCGAACCTGCGACCGTAGCAGCAGCGCGGTTCCGGACTGAAGCGCCTAGAACCGTTCGTCCACAACGGCCGGCAGACGATAACAGAAGTAAATGACTATTACTGCTTCGGCAGCAAAGTAATTGACGATGGCCGAAGAAGAATGGGAAGAAAGCCAACGTGCACTAAGTGTGCATACCGGGTGGAGTCATTCCAGGCGTGGAGAGGCTCCTTCTGGATGCCACGAAGAGCACAGGGTGCAGCCAGCTACAGTGGCGGCTGACGTCGGTACCAGCACGTGTGTCGCTTTGGATCAGAAGAGACTCTCTGATTTCGACCGGCTAACAGAAGTGTTACAAGCTGTCAGCCTTGCTTGCGAGACGAAAGCAGAATTGACCGCTTGCAGCATAGTCGACAGGACCGATTGCGGACCTCTGGTATAGAGCCGAGTGGAGGGTCTCAATCAGACGGTCAGCCGGCCACTTTGGCCGAGCGGTTCTAGGCGCTTCAGTCCGGAACCGCGCTGATGCTACGGCCGCAGGTTCGAATCCCGCCTTGGGCATGGATGTGTGTGATGCCCTTAGGTTAGGTTTAAGTAGTTCTAAGTCTAGGGGACTGATGACCTCAGATGTTAAGTGCCATAGTGCTTGGAGCCATTTGAACCATTCAGACGCTCAGACGGTTCTGCAACCGTGTAGGCTGCAGATTCCGCGACTTGCGCCATAGGGTGGTTGTGCTTCGGGTTCCGCTGAATAGGTCGGGGGTCCACTATACGCAGGAGGCGGCTACACGGGTAGCAGGGGCTGTGTGGCGTGGACTGGGCGGTTTTTTGTGTTAGATGGTCTCGGAAAAACACAAGAAGGGCTTCAGTCACAAAGGGTGCAGGCCGAACACAGGAGGAACGTTGATACCGGAACCATCGGTATAACACCTGTAAATTATCGTAGCTGCGTTGGTTAAGTACCAGAGCTCCAAGCGCTAGTTGAAAGCACTGATGCCGAAATCGATACAGGCGCTGAAAGCTGGCTAAGGTCGGACTTAAGTTCAGCCGAAATGTTTGCGGAGAACGTAACGGTGTTCCGAAAGGACACACTAGACACAGTCGGCGGTAGCGTGTTTCTCGCTGTTAGAAGTAGTTTATCTTGTCGCGAAACTGAAGTACGTAGTTCCTGTGAGTTAGTACGGACAGAGATCTTTCTTGGCAACCGGAATAAAATAATAATTGGATCCTTTTACCGATCTCCCAATTCATTTGATATAATTGCTGAAAACTTGAGTTTAGTTTCAAACATGTACCCTTCTCGTACTGTTATAGTTGGTGGTGACTTTACCCTCGACATGTTGGCAAACGTACATGTTTCAATCCGGAGGTACACATAAAACATCATCCGAAATTGTGCTAAATGCATTCTCTGAAAATTATTTCGAGCATTTAGTTCATGAGCCCACGCGAACAGTAAACGGCTGTGAAAACACACTTGACCTCTGACCAACAAACAATTCTGAATTAATAACCAGCATCAAAACGGGTACAGAGTTTAGTGACCACAGGGCAGTCGTAGCGAGACTGAATATTGTAACCCCCCAAATCCTCCAAAAATAAACGAAAAATATACCTATTCAAAAAAGCGGATAAAAATTCACTTGACGCCTTCCTGAGAGAGAATCTCCAGTCCTTCCAAATTAACAATGTAAGTGTAGACAAGATGTGGCTTGAATTCAAACAGTTAGTATCGAAAACAACTGCGAGATTTACACTAAATAAATTAACAAACGACAAAGCTGATCCTCTTCGGTATACAAAACGGGTCAGAACACTGTTGCAGAAACAACGAAAAAATCATACCAAATTTAAACGGACGCAAAATCTCCAAGACTGTTGATCTTTTACACAAGCTCGAAATTTAGCGCGGACATCAATGCGAAATCACTATAGTGTTTCACAACGAAAATTTGTCTCGAAACCTGCCACAAAATTCAAAGAAATGAAATGTCCGTATGACACGGTTGGCGAATCGGCCGCCAAGTGCGAGTCTTATTTGATTCGCCGCCACACTGGGCGAGGAGAACGCAACAGCCACTCCCCGAGCGGGGAAGACCTCCAACCCCGCCTGCATGGGAGACGAGCACGTTACCACCAGCCAAGCAGGCGGACAAAATTCAAAGAGATTCTGATCGTATGTGAAGTATGCTAGGCACAATCAATACCTTTTCTGCGCGATAGCAATGGAAATACTATCGACGAAAGTGCTGCCAAAGCAGAGTTACTAAACACAGCCTTCCGAAATTCTATGACCAAAGAAGACGAAGCAAATATTCCAAGATTCGAATCAAGAACAGCTGCAAACATGAGTAACGTAGAAATAATTCTCGGAGTAGTGCAGCAACTTAAATCATTTGAGCAAGCCTTCCGCTCTAGACTGTGTACCAGTGAGGTTCCTTTCAGAGTACGCTGATGCAACAGTTCCATACTTAAGAATCATATAGAGCCGTTCGCTCGACCGAAGACTGGAAAGTTGCACAGGTCACACCACTGATCAAGAAAAGTAGTAGGAGTAATCCATTAAATTACAGACCCATATCACTGACGTGTATACGCAGCATACATTATATTCGAACATTACGCATTTCCTCGAAGAGAACGGTCTATCGACACACAGTCAACACGGATTTAGAAAACATCGTTCTTGTGAAACACAACTAGCTCTTTACTCACACGAAGAGTTGAGTGCTATTGACAACGGATTTCAAATTGATTCCGTATTTCTAGATTTCCAGAAGACTTTTGACAGTGTACCACACATGTGGCTCGAAGTGAAATTGCGTGCTTTTGGAATATCGTCTTTCTTATGTGACGGGATTTGTGATTTCCTGTGAGACAGGTCATAGTTCGTAGTAACTGACGGGAAGTAAATGAGTAAAAGAGAAGTGATTTCTGGGGTTGCCCAAGATAGTGTTACAGGTCCTTTGCTGTTCTTTATCTATATAAAGGATTTGGGAGACAATCTGATAGCCGTCTCAGGTTGTTTGCAGATGATGCTGTAGTTTATCGACTAGTAAAGTCATCAGAAGATTAAACCAAATTGCAAAACGAGATAGAAAACATATCTGTAGAATGCGAAAATTGGCAATTGACCCTAAATAACGAAAAGAGGTGAGGTCATCCGCATGAGTTCTAAAAGAAATGCGTTAAAACTTCGGTTACACGATAAATCAGTCAAATCTAAAGGCCGTAAATTACAGACTGCGTTTTATTGGCAGGACACTTATAAAATGAAACAAATGTACTAAAGATACTGCCTGCACTACCCTTGCCCGTCTTCTTTTAGGATACTGCTGCGCAATGTGGGATCCGTACCAGATAGGATTGACAGAGTACATCGAGAGTGTTCAAAGGAGGGCAGCACGTTTTGTATTATCGCGAAGTACGGGAGAGAGTGTCACTGAAATGACATGGGATATGGGGTGGACACCATTAAAACAAAGACGTTTATCGTTGTGGCGAAATCTTCTCACGAAATTTCAATCATCAACTTTCTCCTCCGAATGCGAAAATATTTTGTTGACGCTGACGTACATACGGAGAAACGATCATCGTAATAAAGTTAGGGAAATCAGAGCTCGCACGGAGAGATATAGACGCTTGTTTTTTCCGCACGCTGTACGGGATTGGAATAATAGAAAATTATTGCGAAGGTGGATCGATGAACCCCCTGCCAGGCACTTAAATGTGATTTGCAGAGTTTCCACGTAGATGTTGGTGCAGACAGTGACAAGACGACAGTCTTCGTAAAACTAAATATATTTTTCAGTTACAAACTATAAGAGTGCATTAATTAATTAAACCATTGCTACGTATGTCTTAATGTAACGAAAAGATTTCTGTGTTGAAAATAAAAAAAAAAGAAACGTAGCTGGCACGTTAGCCATGGTTGGCTTCAATAAGCATGCGGCTGCTGTTTACCTACCTGCGATCTCTGAACTGGCCCTGCAGCTTAACGAGGACGTAAAACTTGGCGGTTTTCTGATTCTCAAACGTTGCGAGAGGTTGAACACGTGGTATCGCCACGGCGTAGGTCGGCGCTACTACCAGGCACCCCCGACAGTGGCCTCTAGCCGGTGGCGCTCCGCATTCAGCCCATCTGATCCAGAGCAGACGGCCGGGACACTTCGCACCTCACTGTATTTATTCAGTGAAGCACTTTTACTTTCTTGCAGTACCGACGTGTATTAGCTTTTCCTGCTCCTACTCACTTCCTTCATTCGGCCATCCTTTCAGTTTTCAGGAGCAGCCCCACGCACCGCCTTCCAGGCAGGATACAAAAGAACAAGTGCTAAGTCGCAGGTCAAAATCCTAGTACTGACCAGGGATCGAAAGGCAGATTTTTGACCCGAGGGCCGGAGAGCCACGGGTGTTCCGCAGCAGCGCCATACACTGCCCAGCTCTGCTCTCCTTCCAGACCGATCAAACGCTTGCTCTTTTCGTATCATTACTTTTCCGTTACATTTCCAATACATTCTTTCTTTAGGTAATAGTTTGAAGTAAAAATTCTTCGGCGCATCTTTGGCTCAATGGGATCGCCATGTGCTGCATTCATTGCACACGATGCTCATCGGCAGAGACATTAGCAAGTTGTACGGGTTGGCCTTCAGGTGTTCCAGCCTGAGCAGAAGCAGTTTCAGTTTTCGCACGCTTCGTGGCAAGAAGCCGAGACCTGTGGTTTTCGTCACGACAAAATCACTCTCCTTAAACAAAAGGGGACAATAAGGTCCGATCCGACATTCTGTAAACCCACTGACTGCAGTATCGGCTATAGCCCCTCTGTAGTACGCAGTTCTCAAAATCTGAGGACGCCGTCGCCTTGTCACAGTCTGCGGTGTCAAAAGTCACTCATTTTCGGAGAAGCGCATATTATCTAAGGGAGCAGTCTGTAGCAAATAACAACCAAACTCTTGGTTGTTACTCCACAAGAGCTTACGTTTACTGCCCTGAAGATGCACACGACAACTGCCTAAGGCACACTAAACTGCGGGCGGCTAAGCTGTGTGGGCTTCCGGGGACTCGCCGTGTCACGCTCTGGTGGTGTCCGTACCGTGCTGAACTAAGCAGATACTCATCTCGTCCCATTCACCACCCTGTTACCGTCTCCCCAACTCCGGAAAGTAAGTCCAGCTGCCAGAAAAAATGATGAGGTAGGAGGTGTTATCTTCCAGGAAGAAAATAGGAAACAAAAGAAGAATATTGTGTTGCAATTTTTTGGAAGCTTATATCAAACTGCCAGAGGTTCATGCAAATCAATTTTAGAGAATATTGTTATATCAATTCGTGTTTGCTCCACACTTATTTATCTGTTGATTATACAAAACTCGCTAAAAATAATGTGTTAGTAATGTGAAAGTGTCCAAATAACTTCCTGCATAACCTACCATACAATATCAAATTCATTACAATTCCCCATTTGGTTCGGAGCGAAAATTGAGAGAAGGGATGGCTACTACACCGTACCCTATGCCACCGTACCCTATGCCACACGCCGCTCTACTGTAAGATACGTAATACACTCGTGACCGCCACTGCCGTATCACAGCACTGGCTGTGCTGCCCTACCTGGAAGCCCCGCGGGGTGGTCGTCTCGTCACTGTTCGGAGGTTCGAGTCCTCCCTCGGGCATGGATATGTGTGCTGTCCTTAGCGCAAGTTAGTTTAAGTTAGATTAAGTAGCGCGTAAGCCTAGGGACCGATGACCTCGGCAGTTTGGTTCCATAGTCCTTACCACAAATTTCCAAAAATTCCCTATCGGAAACAGGATATTTTACTCGAACTGTGACAGCCTTTACTACAGTTTCCCCGTGGACTGCCTGTGGGTCAAATCTCCACTAGAGGCGTACTGCGACCCCCCCCCCCCCCCGGATATTTGAGAAGAGTAGGTTTCCTCATTTACGCGACCTTAATTCCTCGGATCTCCGACAACAGGGGTGTTTTAAGGACCGGCATTTTCCACACCTGTCATCAACATACACGCAACACGTGTGAATACGTCTGAGAGCTTCAACGTTTGTTGGCACGAGTCGCTGGTGATGATTTTTTGTCAGAGAGCTGAGAGATATCCAAGAGTGAGTGGTAACCATAATGCCTTCCTCCTGCAGTGCCAACACACAGCACACTGTGGTGAAGTAGCCTGTTTGCTTGCAGAGTTTTCCGGTCGCGCCCGCCTCGCCTCGCCCCCTGCGAGCGCCCTCTGCTGCCTCCGGCGGCTCAGGCTCAACCAGCCCTCCACAGTTAAGCTCGAGCGTTAGCAGCTTGAGCCCCACACTGCACCGTGCTCTTTAGTGTGCTTCCGGTAATACCTGCAGTTTACTGCTGTTTGTTCATTTGTTGAGTTTCTTCGCAGCGCTTGTAGAAAGCTATAAGTTTTTTTCGTATTAACTTATTCACTGATCATTTCTGCTCGTGTCCAACTTTGTCACGACGACGGCTGCTGCAGCACTCTGCAGTCCACCTCACACTCCAGCCGATGCACACTTTCCCAGCGTTCACTACTGATGAAAACCTCTCGGGTTTCCAGCCGAACGCCGGCGATGAGACACAGCGACGTTTCGTGTAGCGTCATACGCACGATCTTGTGGCGAAGTGTCGAGATACTGCGGACTTGCCCGCGGAGCTCCCCCTCTAGCTGTGCGTCGACCGCTGGACCCTCTGCAGGCGGCGGGCGGCCACCCCGGCGCGTGTCGCGTGCTGCACACTGACAGTGCTAGTGATGCGACGTTCCCAGCCAAACTGGATTCCTTGATGTCGCTTCTTCGTCTCAGATGGAGCGCGGCAGCTCGCCACGTGCAGGCACAGCTCTGTGTCGGCCTCCTGTGTCCGAGATTGGGAGACGTCCATCCTCCTCCACTTCCGTAGTGAATGCAATGCTTCGATGCGCGCTGTTAATGCAAACTTTCGTCGAAATTCGTAGCGTTTTACTTGGAATTGGAGACTTGACAGTGCAAAACTGTATAGTTACTAAAGAAGCCGTTTTACAATCCGCTCATAAATACCTAATACTCGTAACAAACAAAAAACATTACTTATTTAGCTGTGCAAATGGCTGTAACTACAAATCTTCTTCCTCAAAAAAAGTCGAAATAGGAAATAAAGCCACCTATAGCATGATGCTACCATTTTTTGATAATGCCCACGAGGTCACGATACGTATGTTTAAGCTCATAGCTATATTAAAAACAGGAAATATAGCAAACTAAGAATGTCCTCTCATAGTTGGTCATGGTAAAAAACTGTTTCACCTATCTAGCCCCTCCCCTCTTCCGTATATGGAAAACCAACTACCTTTTGGCAATGATGTAAATATGTCCGACGTCATGTAGACTTACGTAGCAAGCCCTCTAATTGTACTATTTAACTAAAATTATTTCAGTAAAATGGTGGACCGGGAGTCAAACGGTGTGGCATGGGGAAAGTTGAGAAATGTGATTGGAGGAGTTGATATGACAGTGCATATTCAGCTATGACTGGGGCAGCTAAATACTGTGACAAGGCACTTCACTTACAATCTGTCTGCTTGGCCTATTCACAAAAAAGTAAACAGAAACGGAGGGGTGAGAGGAGAGGGACGAGTGGGGAGGGAAAGGGGTGGCGGCGGCAGCGGGAAGTCCAAAGTCACATTTCATCCACAATGACTACCGCTCTCCTCCCACGGAGGCCTCCTGCATATTCCTGCTCGCATCTTGAACCACGCGTTTAAAATATTCGCTTTGGCTTTACTCGCTCCGCTGTTGCTCACTAACAGGTACTTCTACCACACCAGCCGTCGTTACGTCAGTGTAATTCGTGTATGTTGCTGCGTATTAGATTAAAATATGCATGCCGCAAAAGGAATGCAGACGACCGGAAAGCGTGGTCTCACTCCAGAAGCGAAAAGAGAACACCTGAGATGGCGTGGATTCCAGTGACACTATCCCCCTGTAATGTCTCTTACTTTCTGTATAAATCTACAGCGCTGCTACCAAGTGCTCTAAACGTCACACTCTTCCGTAGAGCGCAACAACCTGTAAGAGACACGTCCTCCATCTAAGGAAAGGCGATGCCTGCGAACACACGAGCCCCTGTGCGAGGAGGCAACCCGCCTAACACATGTGCTCTGCGGGCAGCACACGCTCACTCACTCGCATTGCACTACATATGGACAATCGTCTTTCACAGTCCCACGTGACACAGAAAATTCTTGGCGGTGTGCTTTCATCACATGACGGTTTGCTTGTGTCACACATTTCATTTCATAAAAGTTCGAGGGTAATTCCATCTTTCACGGAAGATTCGTCAAAGAGCGGTGTAACAGGACCCTGACGCACCATTTTCCGGATCAGAGATCAGTCACAGGAAACTGTAGTCAGTTAATAAAAATGCCGCGATGCCATTTGTCGCAGAAAAATCATTAGTGCGTGAACGCAACGACAATGGTGCCAGCTGCACATGTACCCTCCCTCGTGATGCTTTTCCAGAAATCTCGCACAAATTTCACGGTATTCTGACATTTGAGGCACCGCTTTGACGGGTATCTGTTGTCACTTTTGTAATGAGTCTAAACTAGTACGTATTCAGGACGGCAAGGCGCGAACCTACAACCCGATAGGTCGCGGGACCCAATGTCGGCCGAACCACAGGTTTCTTTACGTCTGCCTGTTAACGTAGTATCTACCTCTCCACGATGTGGAGGTTCGCCAGAAAAGGGATTCGGATCCACTTTGAAGTGTAGGCAACGTCTCCCCAGCTGGATAACTGGGGTAGGTCCGCACTGCGCCACACCGGGCTGCTGTTGTTCTACTGCCGACAGCTGCGGCGCTCGTCTTTGTCGGCATCGAGTCCGCACGTTGCGAGACAGTTGTGGAAGGCCAGGAGCGCACTGTGTCCCTCCTTACTGGATACTTAGCTGTTCCCACAGCGATCTGGAAACGTTTACGACTGCGACACATACCTCAGTAGCTACCAGTTTTAATTTTGAAATAATGAACCCAGTATAACACTTTTCGTCCATTTCCGTGACAGTTAAAAAGCAACATGAATTGCAGTCTTCCTCCCTCTTAAATCTGTGCAGATCTCGACCCAGCTCAGGTGAGTTGTCAAGTTACATGTGCGAGCAGTCACTACCCAATTCGGTTGGCCTTGTCACTATTTCACACTTTAAGCAGGTGACACAGTCGTTGCTACCACAAATGTCAGCTGCTTTTGCTGTACGTTATCAACGTCGACATGTCCGCCCCCAGTAGCTGAGTGGTCAGCGCGACAGAATGTCAATCCTAAGGGCCCGGGTTCGATTCCCGGCTGGGTCGGAGATTTTCTCCGCTCAGGGACTGGGCGTCGTGTTGGCCTAATCGTCACCATTTCATTCCCAGCGACGCGCAAGTCGCCGAAGTGGCGTCAAATCGAAAGACTTGCAACCGGCGAACGGTCTACCCGACGGGAGGCCCTAGTCACACGGCATTTACACTACAACGTCGAGATGATACTGCGTGGCGTCGATCCCTGGAGGCGCGCCGCACCGCTTCCGCCTCCAGCTCCAGGGGGCGACGTGCTGCCCTCTCGTGTCCAGGCCACCTTCTGGCTGCGGCTAAGCCGTCTACTTATAAAATCTGTAGTCGAGTGCAACAAAATGAAGAAAAAGTGTGACATTTGTTTTAACGCCAAAAGACCTTTGCCGTGTACAAATTACTAATGAAATATGTCACCGCGTGCTTAATCGAATACTCTGAAACGCCGCAGTAGGGATTAACTCGAGAAAACCGCAGTATTCGATGAATCCATCACGTGCAGTTGTGCAAATGAAGATCCGTATACCGGCCCCTCGTTCGGAATACCGCAAAAGCGATCCACGAGAACAGCGCCGCCCGTTAAGCCAGCACAGCCGGCGGCGTCGCACGTGCAGACGGCCGCGCCTGCAGCTCTCCGCCCTGTCGGTACAGTCGCACGTGTGGCCAGTTCTCACTGTGACGAAAGTCTGAGGGGGACACAGGATGAGCACTTTACACACACTCGGCCGTCCCCTGGGCAACGGTTCAAATTTCCCTCAACCGTTCTTTCCAATACAGAAGGTCTTTCTGAAGACCAAATTTGACGATAATCACCATAAAGACTGAACGCTCATCAGCCAGGTAAGAATAACTTCAACAAACTACGTGCAAGATATTAATTGTGATGTTTTGTGCATGCAAGAAACTCACAGAGGTATTATTCGACCGAGACCAAAAACAGCGGGCATGCAGAGGCCGCACAGGCAGTACGCTAGTGCCATTTTTGTGACGCCCAGTCTAACAGTGTCCTGTTTATCTAACAGCTGAGAACGATATTGAAATCTTAACAACTGAGCTGAGCAGTTGTACGAGCCTCCTGGTGAAAAATTTAACTTCAGCCCCCAGTGGGCGACTTCAACAGCCACAGTAGCACCTGGGTTACGGAGATGATGACGAGGTACTGAAGTGGGCTCACTGCGGAAGATTAACTCCCTTGCACGACTGCAAGTTACCACCTTCATTTAACAGCAGCCGCTGGAAAAGGGGATGTAACCCCGACCTGCTTTTTGTCAGCGACACCGTTTCGCACCATTGTGTGAAGACTGTATGATTACCTGTACCTGGTACCAGACACAGACCAGCCTTCCGTCAGGTGTTTGCAGTCATCAAAACACAAGTGGTCCCGTTCCGTAGAGGGTTTAGCTTTAAGAACGCCAAATGCAGCAGTTTTACGGAAACTCTGGATCAGGCAATACTGAGCATCGAACTCGTGCCAGACTCCTACTATCGTTTTGGAGATCCTGTGAGCAGGTAATCCCACGCTTCGATTCCCAGAGGCTGCCGTACAACACGTATTCCGCATATAAATTAAGAATTAACGTCTCAACTGCAAGAATAACTTACACTGATGACGATCCGTTCAATATGGACAAAGGAAAACCGCGACAGACACTGCCTCAGGAATTGGCGAAAGCCGCACAAAATCGACGGATTGCAACAGTATTCATGAGTCTTAAGAGTAGCAGAAAAGCTTAGCAGCTGCTCAAACGACTCAATAATGACTCTACCACAACCAAAGTAAGACTCTACGTTATCCCAAATGAAGTCGCCCACCAGGTGCTGCTGAATGAGAAAACTGAAGGAAGAAGGAAACAAATAGTGGTAACCCAGCAATATCCAGAAACAAACGTGCTGTTCGCCAAGTTTACTTTGGAAGAACTGAAAGCTCCTATTAAAATGTGTAAATCCGGCAAGGCGCCAGGACTTTACTATTTATTGGTGCAGCAGATGAAGCGTTTTGGGTCTACCACAATAGGTTGGGTAGCGCACTATGCAAAATGGCTCTGAGGACTATGGGACTTAACATCTATGGTCATCAGTCCCCTAGAACTTAGAACTAATTAAACCTAACTAACCTAAGGACATCACACAACACCCAGTCGCACTATGTAACAAGCGCCTAAGAGGATGGCAAATTCACAAAATCTGGAGAAGGAGAAGGATCATCGCCGTACGGAAACTCGGCAAGCCAGCTTGCGATGCCAACAACTTTCACCCTGTATCTCTTTTGTGCCGTCTTTATAAAATCCTCGAAATAATGTTGCTTAATCACTTCTGTCACGGAGTCACAACTGATCCCACAGAAAGATGGATGCAGACCAAATATAAACTGTACAGCACAAATCCTCAGTCTGACGCAGAACACTCAGGATGGTTTTGAGCGGGTTTTGGTTACAGGAGCAGTATTCGTGGATCTCTCCACGGCTTCTGATACCGTGCAGCACAACATCGCGTTGCACAAACTATAACAATTAACGAGACATTATGGCTTTACCACCTTCACAGGAAGTCTCATACAGAACTGTAGATTCTACGTCGAACTAGACAGCAAGAAAAGCAGGTGGAGAATACAAAAAAGCGGTATGCCCCAAGCACCTATAGGAACGATCAGCCACAACCTCTCAACACAAAAAACTTCATCTGTGTCGACGATCTGGCACTAATATCTCAAGCCAAAGACTTGGAAACAGTAGAGAGACATTAAGAAATGGACTTCACACTGTCGCGTCATACAACCAAAACAAATACCTAAAACCGAATGCGAGCAGAGCTCAAGTATACGCTGTTCATCTACGAAACAAAGACGCCAACAGACAATTTAAAGTCGTATGGGATGGCACGGAGCTGCAGCAGTGTCATAATCCAAAGTATCGGCGGTCTCTAACATTTAGGAAGCACTGTCTAAATACAAAACAAAAAGTATCCGCCCGCAGTAACATCAGAGAAAGCTCACAAGTGGTGGATGGCCACAGTACTCACGACATCGGATAGTCTGCCGCTGAACACGGCTGGCATGTTTGGTGCAGCTCTGTACATGCCAGGCACGCGGATCTCGACCTCAGCGAGACATGTCGAACAACACCAGGTTGCTTGAGGGCAGCGCCCACTTACAAACTTTACAGCATATGGGGGGGGGGGGAGGGGGTGACAAATGGTTCAGATGCTTCTGAGCACTATGGGACTCAACTTCTGAGGTCATTTGTCCCCTAGAATTTAGAACTAGTTAAACCTAACTAACCTAAGGACATGACACACATCCATGCCCGAGGTAGGATTCGAACCTGCGACCGTAGCGGTCTGGCGGTTCCAGACTGCAGCGCCTAGAACCGCACGGCTACTTCGGCCGGTGTGTGTGTGGGGGAGGGGGGGGGGGCGAGGTAGCCCCACCAGATATAAGATGGGAAGTTGCCGCGAGCACAACGTGCGACCAAACGTTGCTCACTCTCTGCACTGACGCCAACCTCCGCTAAGCAGGCTGATGTCGATGAAGAGCTTTCTAAAAAGTTTCGCCAAAGACAGTACATGACCGTGAATGGCATGACTAAACCTGTGGACAACCGAAAACGCAGGTATCGCACCATGCACCCCACCTTCGGAGGCCATGCCCCCAGGGGAAAACCTGGAATGAAAAACGTGAAAGTCCACCACCCAGACTAAGTGTGTGTGTGTGTGTGGGGGGGGGGGGGAGGGGGAGGGGGGGGGTGTTAGAACGCAGGTTAACATGGTCATATGGAACTAGCTTGGGAACACGTAGCCCGCCGTTGTGGCCGCTGTAGTCTGGAACCACGCTGCTGCACCCAGACTAAGTGTGTGTGTGTGTGTGTGTGTGTGTGTGTGTGTGTGTGTGTGTGGGGAGGGGGGGGGGGGTGTTAGAACGCAGGTTAACATGGTCATATGGAACTAGCTTGGGAACACGTAGCCCGCCGTTGTGGCCGCTGTAGTCTGGAACCACGCTGCTGTTACGGTCGCAGGTTCAAAATCTGCCTCGGGCATGGATGTGTGTAATGTCCTTAGGTTAGTTAGGTTTAAGTAATTCTAAGTCTAGGGGACTGATGACCTCAGACGTTAAGTCCCATAGTGCTCAGAGCCATTTGAACCATTTCTTGGGAACAGCTTAACCAGCTGACCTCAGTTCTCACCTTCCTGTACGGGGCTGCGGGGCTGGAGGGCGTATTGTGGGGCAGGGAGAATGCCGGCGAGGTCGCTAATTTTTGCTCCGAATATATTTAGATTTTGTAGTCTCTTTATTGTATGCCTCCAATTGCGTCACATTGTGTCTATATTTCCTTTGTATGTAGTAATTTAATATATTGAATCTGTTTTTCTCTTTTTGTCTATTTTCTGTGCACCGCTTTTGACACGAAGAAACAGAGTCTTTAATGAGTTATTTGGTACAATAGAGAGGATACATTCGGTGACGATTTACTGTAGCCACCGTCAGTTGGTGCCACCTTGTATGCAGTTCGCATACAGGATTCAGTTTTTAGCCATTTACTTGTATTTGAAACAAATATTTACGTATCCTTTCTGTTCCTGTGAACTACTTCCTTTCTCCTCGTGAGAATGTGTACCGGCTTCACCGAGATGTGGCAGCCACTTATACTTTTCTGGCCGTCTAAACGGAGAAATGTTACATCATATGTAGGTCAGCTGTAATGGTCAATGTCACCAAGTGTCTTTTCGCTTTGCTCTTACGAGTCAAGGTGAAAGGATGACTTAGGAACTAATATAAGATGTGATAATTGCAAACAGTCACTATGCATGTAGCCTCGCTTTGAAAAACATCATAGATATCCATTTTTAAAGAGTTTAAGCTTACTGACACATCACCGCTGCTTATATTCCTCACAAAATGTTTCTCTAAATTTATTCCAGCTAGACTGCAGCAGCACATACAGGTCCGACTTAGAGTAACGACACAGTTACAGATTTTTGTGCCGCACTGCAAAGATTAGCTTCCTTACTGGTACTAGAGACGAGTCCCGCCGCAGCCGGCGGCCAGACACGAGACGCACAGCAGCCAGCCAGCTCCCACTCACCTGCAACAACACAAAGCCAGGATTACTCCAGGCAGCCGGCCACCTACACCACTCCTCACAGCCCTTTCATCAATCTTAAATTACTGTCAAGGATTACAGAAATGTGACTGTAACTTCGTTGTCAAACACAGCATTCTATATATATTTAAAAAAAAGGTAAAACTGTAAACAGGAAGTGAACCTAAGTTCATTAAGCAACAGTACCCAATCGTGTGCAGCCGGATAAACAAAAACCTTTATGTTCAGAATTCCGAAATAAAACGTAAACTCCGTAAGTAGGTAATAACATATCAGCAAAATCAATCACACACTACTTGAACATGGAGCTCGCTACCGCTTTATAATGAAACTTCCCACACTGTAACACGTAGTAACGAACCAGCTTAATATACAAAAAGAAACTGTTGCAATGAAAATTAATCAGGCATTCATCAAAACAATTTCTGGCATACGGGGACCTTAGAATTGCGGTATCATACAACAACACTTTTAACAGCACTTTTCAGACACAGAAATGCATACCGCATACGCTAAATTTTGTAGCACTAATTTAAAGAAAAGTAATTTCGGGCTAGCACGAAAAATTAAATCAACTATTTTCTGCACCAATTTGATTTTTGGATCACGTTGAGCAATTTACAAACCACATCACATTTAATAATTTGACTCGTGTCTATCAACACTATAATTATTAATATTAAAGGGAATAAATATCGACGGGTCAGACGACACAACCGCGATACAGTTTACGTGAGTTAGGTCAGTGCTGTTCTCGTTACATATCAACATCGAATTTTACAAGTATATCGACACACTGCAAGGAAATGAGCGGTCCATGCAGTGACACAAGCCTAAGTACTCTGTAGCCTGCCTGGAGATGTCCGAGAGATGGTACTGGCAAGTACTGTGCAGCTGTGGCTTTTGCTACGAATTGCTCTGTTAAATTTCTTCTCGTCATCGTCGGGCATATCAGAGCACTCCACATTATGCCGTGTCGTGATACGCTGAAACCACTTCCACCACTTGCAGTTTTACAACAATGTGGAAGTAATTTTGCTTAGTTTCCCACTCCAGGGTGTTCACACTTCGCCGGCGAGCTACTGACTGTTGACGGAAGCTGAAGGAACACACTGAATTTTGTGCCACAGCTGGGACTCCTCCCCTACTAGACAGGAAATGCTAGCTGTTACACCACCGCTGAAGGGACCGGAGTTGGGTAGTCCGTGCATCAACGTCAGCTGCAGCGCCAGTGCTGTGGTGGTGCCGACGGCCCGCAGTCGGCTTCCGGCCGTGCAGACCGGCTCCGACAGCGCACCGCGCTTGTTTACTTGCGCGTCGCGCCACTTCGTGTTGTGTTGCGTCCAACACTCCTGCACTGTTACCGCCGAGCGACACTTACGGTAACATTCCGAGCCGAACGTGCACGACACTGAACAGTTCATTCGCGAGGAGCTATTGTCTAGACCCCGAGGAAGTGATAGGTATTCACTTCTCTATCACTGGCAGTATCGTCTATATTAAAATGACGACGGAGGAAGCATGTGCTGAGGTACTTCGACAACACGCACACGGACTCATGTTCGGGCATTCTGATAAGCGTATGGGAGAGGTAACGGTAGATCACGCTGGTTTTGGTCTTCGAACACTTCAGGTCTTTGAGATCCCCTTCGAAGCGCCACAAGACATAGTCGTCGAAGCCTTCCGACCCTACGACAATGTTGTGGCGCACATCGCAGAAAAATGGCAGACGTTCACGACATACCACCTGTCGAATGGTGTCCGCCAAATCAAAATCGAACTCTCCAAACTTGTACCATCCTATCCGCTTGTAGGTGGCGTTCGAGCCGTTGTTATGTACGATGGCCAGCCGCGAACGTGTGCCGGTTGCGGACAATGGGGCCATCTTTGGTCAAACTGTCTCCGTAGACGTTCGCTCCAGGTCCCGACCAGTGACTGGGCTCACAAAGCGACTGTCACTTCTTTACTAGACAGCTGCGCCAAAGCCGTACGCAGCCCCAATAGCCCCAATGCCTCGCTTCAGGAAGCGCCTGTTCTCCCCCCCCCCCCCCCACCCTCCGGCACACCCCATTAGAAATGACGGTGCTGCCACGCCCTCACCGGCACCATCTCCTCCGACAGCTACGAGACCACAACCTCTCCAAAGCTCGGTGACAAGCCCGCCCGCTGCGATGGACATCGTCCACATTCTGATACAGAACAGCACCTCCGAAAGCAGTGGTCACCCATGCGACGACACACTGCTTCGTGTGGCACCACAGGCAGTGGACAGTGATCTACCTTCGAGCACCCTGCCGAGAGGACTGGCCGCTCCTGATCGAACGGTCCCACCTGACAACGATGGATTCCGTGGAGGGGGAGTCCCTGGACCCCGCTTCAGCAGAGTCACCACAACTCGCGATAGTAGGTTGCCTCCTGCTCCAGTCTCCTGGGCTGATGATGTCGACGGTGGAGCAGATCGCCATGGTGGCCCTCCCGTCAGACAGTGCCCCTTGGAGGTGCCTGACCACCTCTCACCCACTGACTGCGGCTACAGTGACTGTGTCGGAAGTTACACGCCGGCAGGACATCTCTGCCGGAACATCTGTGCCAATGGTGGGGGCTCGCCCACAACACTACTGCATCGCGACGATGAATCTGTCCACCATTCGGGCTTATCACAAACTGGCAATGTTCCGAGACACCATTTATGCTGCTGATGTCGACATTGCCCTCCTCCAAGAAGTGATCGTCGCTGATTTCTACTCCCCCACTGGCTACACGGGACACATCTCCCGTGCCTCTGACAACGTAGTGCAGTCGCCATCCTCCTCCGTTCTGGACTCCCTGATGAAGATGTAGTGTACCTTCCTAATGCTAGAGGTATGGCTCTAACGCTGTCCGGCTCCAGTCGTCGTCGTGACCGACACACCTTCTTTGCTGACGAGGTAACGCCGCTTTCTGAGGGTCCTCTGGATGAAATGGTCCTCGGCGGCGATTTCAACTCCACACAAAGGCCTGATGACCAACTTCCACATCACTCCCAATGTGAAGCCCTGTCTGTCATCGTCGACAGACTTCAGCTTTTTGATTCGTGGACAAAGGTTCGTGGCAACCGTGCAGGTTTTACATACTATACGGCGCATTAGTCCAGTCGCCTAGACTGTACATACCTCACACGTTCCCTTGCTGCCGACACCCGACATGCCGAAGTATGGCCTCTGGCTTTCTCTCACCACGACGCCTACACTGCTATGTCGTCCTCGCCCGCCAACACGTGTGGCACAGCCGCAGCTTGTGGAAATTAAACGTTTCCCAGCTGACTGTCCCCCACTGCCGACGGATCGATGAGGATACGTGGGCCATCTGTCGTCGACGTCGCCCCCCACACACATCCACCTTATCCTGCGCGAAACCAGCTCTACGCGGGGCACTGATGGGATATGGCAAGGACTTCACACCTTGGCAAGCGAGCACCGTGGACTTTTATTACGCGGTGCTTCGTGACTGCACTTCGATGGTATTCTCTCCTACCGTCAGACGATAGTGCATCGTGCTAAAACGCAGATCACTTCAGTCACGCGACGACGCTCGGAAGGGGCTCTTGTCAGATCCTGCCTGCTCCTGTGACCATATGCCTCACGAAACGCCATCGGTGTACCACGTCTTCCGAGAACGCAGACGTTGTCGTCGAGCTCTCATCCTCGCGGATGCAGAAGGACGACGATAGACTACGCAATGCGCCATTGGTCCCGCTTTCTATTATTTCCGCCGGCTCTACGCTGACCCCCCACGTCCCCTGACCTTAATTGCGGGGGTCGCAGCACTGGCTGTCAACACCATGCCAGAGGATGTAGCTCGAGAACTTCAGGAACAAGTGACCTCCGATGAAGTCCTAGATGCTATCAAGGTGGGAGCTGCCAACAAGTCCCCTGGACCTGACGGCCGCCCCCTCGAATTTTACAAGCGTTTTAGCTATCTACTTGGACGTCCATCTGTCGTGAGCAGATGTCAGCCACGACGACGAACCCAGCCACCTTCCTTGATGGGGTCACCGTCCTGGTCCGTAAGCCACATGGGGGATCACGGATCTGAGGTTACCGGCCCGTCACTCTGCTCAACAGTGACACGAGAATTTTTAGCCCTTTGTTGGCCTCACGACTCAAGAAGGCAGCCAGGTACGCCGCCTCCCTCGACCAGACTTCGCTGGCCGGTGACAACGACATCCGTACGGCCCTTTGCCGTTACAGACACACGACGGCGCTGGTGCAGTCGCAACATATACCTGGCGCAATAGCATCGATTGATTCCAGTCAGGCATTCGACCGTGTCAACGATAGCTTTCTGAAATCGGTCCTCCAACACATTGGTTTTCCGGCTCGTATAGTAACAGTTTTACTACGGCTCTTGAGCGGCGCGACTGCAAGAATACTCCGTAATGGTCGCCTTACCGCACCTCTAGCAATCGAGCGCTCTGTCCGATGGGGTTGCCCACTTTGCACGATACTGTGTACTTCGGCATCAGAGCCCCTACTCGCCTGGCTGGCCTGACACTGCACGGGCACCGCTTCTGTCGTACAGCCTACGCTGACGATCTAGCCCTCTCCTTCCGCAATGAAGACGATGTTCGCGTGGCTCTTACTTGGGTGGCGACATATCGGGAGGCATTGGGCAGTTCTCCTAACATTTCCAAATCGAAGGTTCTGCTCATCGGTGATGGTCTGCTCGAGAGATATGTCGCTCCTCTAAGTGTGTCCACCAGCGTCCGCTGTCTGGGCATTGTTTTTATGAATGACCTCCGTCGTTCGGCGGCAACCGACATTAGACGTCTTCTCCAAACGATCAGGGCTGGCCTTGTGGACCACCGGCTTAGATCCCACGACATTTTACAGCGTGCGCAATACGTGAATGTTTACCACGCCTCACGCATCTCCCGTGTGGCACAAGTGTTCCCGGTCCCGATTACCCTCGCACGTCGTATGCGTGCTGGAGTGGAGTGGGCTTATTCCACGTGCCAGACAGAGTTACGGCGCTTTTTGTTAGCTCGCTGCCCGACGAGCCTGACCGCACTGCCCCTGCACGGATACGCGCCAGTCTCCAAGTCAGCCCCAGTCACGTTATCATAGATCCAACCCCCCTTTTATGACTTTCGGCACTTCTTTCTCCAATTAAGTTACATCTTGCGCTCCTTACCACTTTCACGTATATTCCGGACAAAAACGTACACGACACATTACAAATGAGTCGAACCCCCAACCCCATGGAACAAGTTTCCCCAGATCATGTGGCATCGTGTGTGGAAAGCGGTGCATGCTGGTTATCTCGACACCAGCGTCCAGTCCACCTGGTATATCGCCGTCAGCGGCAAACAGGCCCGCCAGTTTGGTTTGCACGGCACCCGCCTCGCTGACACGCCGCTCTGTGGTGTGGAGGACGCGCACGCTCACAGATCCTCACGTGGTCCGTCGTCTGACGCCTGGAGGCTCGCGCAGCGTACCTCGGCGGTCATTACGCGGCAGGCACCTGCTCAGATCACTTTCCTGACGCTTTTATTCCCGGATGTGATTCATTACCCCGCAACAAAGAGTAACGCTGTGAATTGCATACGCGGTCATACGGTCCGCTACCTTTTTGGCCCCGACGAGGAATCAGAACTAAGCTGTCAGACGTACTTGAACGGTCGACACTGCGGACTTGTTCGCAACCCCAGATACGAGCAATTCTTTTCCAGTTTTCTACGGAGCGGCCTTCCATGACCCGCCTTCCAGCTGGAACGTCGAAGCTGATACTTTTTTTGCCGTCATAATTTTCTGAACGCACTACAAACGGAATCTCCATTACATTTTCGATAAGACACGTTTGCATGTTCTGCCAATCGGAAGGCGCTAGCGACTCCTGGAACTCTGTTGATAGACTAATGTAAGTAAAAAATGAAAAATTAAACAAATGAATAAAAGAATATATATATATATATATATATATATATATATATATATATATATATATATATATATACGAAAACGCATAATAACAAAAAATACAATAAAAAAGAAAGACCGAAAAGCCCATTCACAAGTATTTTAATTTTCATCGCTATTCTCTACGTTCTTCCAACCTACTTTCTTCCTTTCCCAACCCTTCTAGTAATAGGTTACGCATTTTTTTTTGTTAGGACACAAGTGGCGGTGTAGTTTTTCCTAACCTGTCCAGGGGCAGAAAAAACAAGTAGTAGAGAAAAAACCTCTGGCCACAGCAAAAAAAAAAAAAAAAAAAAAAAAAGTGGACATGGAGACCTGGGTTCGAGCCCTCGCTGTGGCATAAATTTGAATTCATTTCTTCACCTTGCATCGTTATTGTAGATAAAGATGAGACTCGAATGTTTCGAGAACAATGTAATTATAGGGTCAATAGATAAGCTGCTGACTGGCTGACTGGACGTCCTAGCTACCCGCCCCCCGCGCCTTCTCCTTGGGCGCTCTAACTCCTCCCGTTACTATTCGAAAATATCGACTTGGTTTCCACGAATCAGCGAAATGAAATTTTTTACATTTGAGTTATAAAAGATTAATTACATTAATTACATTCAACGAAAACAATACACACATTAGAGAAAGGACGATAGTAATAATCCGTACTAATATTATAAATAGGGTCGCACCGTTTTTCCTGGACCGAGTAATCGGATCAGTTTGGAAGAACAGAAACTGAACGCTGAGCTAATCGACGTTTCCCTTGCTGCGAGACAGACTCCGGTAAGCTGCGTGCTCGTCACTACGGTAGCCCGTCCCCGCAGTCCCCAGAGGGTGTAACCACGGGGCACGTCAGTCCACGGTCTGCCGCGGAGGCTAGCGGCTGCCCCCCCCCCCCCCCCCCACACACACGAGTGATGGGCCACCGCGAACGCGGTCCGGCCTGAGCGAGCGAGGCGCGCTGCCGTACGCTACGCTTGCTACCTCGGAGACGGCCCGTACACAAATTCGGCGCTGTGGCCGCCACAAAAAACAAACTGTCGGACGTCTTTTTAACAACGGAAGCAAACTGTCGTGCTCTCCGCGCCACAGCACGGGTAAGAAAGCCGACCGCGACGTGCAGGTCAGAGCAGAGCAGCCGGAGCCCGTTTCCCCTTTGTACGTCAAGCGCAGAGCCGCGTGGACAGCGCTGTTCGACTCGACCGCGAGCTGGAAAGAGCGCGAGGTGACCCACGGGTCCGCAGATTCGGGCGCGACGATCTGCGTGGGGCAGGGAGCGGGCCCGACCCCGGGCCATCGACAACGCAGTGGCCGCCCGTACTGCCGACGCGAGAGCAGGCCACTGCTGCGAGGCGCGCGGCGACTGCCCAGGCGACACGGCAGTCCGAGGAGGAGGAGGAGGAGGAGACCGGCACAGGGAGACAGCGCGGAGGACAACAGCGGCGGGCGCAGGACAGCGACAGCCGTCGTGGCAGCGGGAGGGCCGACCTGGCTGCCGAGGAGGAGGAGGAGCAGGCGGCTGGAGGCAACTGCGTGCAGTCCTACGGTCAGCTGCAGGGGTCCAAACCGCGGCAAACGCTCCGGCATCCCCGCAGAGGAGCAGAAGATTGTACGGTTGCCTGCCGCAGGAGGAGGGCGCCACGGAAACGTCCACCGCGAAGCCGAAAGCTGCGGGGGTGACCGCCGTCCAGACCGAAGGAAAGGAGGCAGCATTCTTCGCGAAAGCGGGAGAGGCCTGCCTGCAGCTCTCCGAAGAATCGGCAGCGCAGCTCGCCGAGCGAGCAGAAGTGCTCGAGAATCGACTGCAGAAGAACTGCGCCGTGCAGCAAACGGGAGACGCCGCTCGTCAGAGAGCTGCCGCCGTTCCGCCTCAGTCTGAGTCACCAGCGACGCGTGGTACCCACTGCTGCCACACCGTCCCTTGCACGACCTGTCGCAGGCAGCAATTCCTCTCTCCACCCGTCCACACTCTCGCAGAGGCAATTTTCCCTCGCTTCTTGCCTTTGCACTTTTTTTCCTCTGCCCTTCAAAAGGCTACCTTTCGTTAATTTTAGACCCAATCTATCTCCAGACGAGTGCGTATTAATGTTTAATCACAACCAGACGTACGCACACATCGAAGTAACCACATCCTGCATACACCACACTTCTTGAATTCTTATGCAGAGATGGCGGTAGACCTCCAGTCCTCTGGTAGCAACTACCTTTTGTGCCACGGGGGTTAACAGGTCCACATCAAATCGTTCCACATATTGCCAAATATTTTCAGTTTCAGCCATCGACTCAGTCGCATACCGACGCTTACTACGGAAAGAACGATCGATCTGTTATCGAAAGTCATCGACAGATAAACAAGTAACTAGATGCGCCCCACGGAAGGGTGTCGGGGCCCTAGCTGTCCGTACCGTATGTTAACGACCACTATTAACGGTAACCTCAAACTTTTCCGAGATGAGCCAGTAACATCTAAATAGATCGACACAAATATTTAGTCACATATCGTTAAGATTTCAACACGATGCAAAGATTGGCGACTTGCTAGATATGTTGACAAATGTAAAATTGAGCGCTTCACAACACACGAAAACATAGTATCCCATAAATACACCATTAATTGCTCACAAATTAAATCAGTTAAACCCCCCCATGAACCATGGAACCCCCCAAGAACCATGGACCTTGCCGTTGGTGGGGAGGCTTACGTGCCTCACCGATACAGATAGCCGTACAGTAGGTGCAACCACAACGGAGGGGTATCTGTTGAGAGGGCAGACAAACGTGTGGTTTCTGAAGAGGGGCAGCAGCCTTTTCAGTAGTTGTAGGGGCAACAGTCTGGATGATTGACTGATCTGGCCTTGTAACACTAACCAAAACGGCCTTGCTGTGCTGGTACTGCGAACGGCTGAAAGCAAGGGAAAACTACGGCCCTAATTTCTCCCGAGGGCAAGCAGCTATACTGTATGCGTAAATGATGATAGCGTCCTCTTGGGTAAAATATTCCGGAGGTAAAATAGTCCCCCATTCGGATCTCTGGGCGGGGACTACTCAAGAGGATGTCGTTATCAGGAGAAAGAAAACTGGCCTTCTACGGATCGGAGCGTGGAATGTCAGATCCCTTAATCGGGAAGGTAGGTTAGAAAATTTAAAAAGGGAAATGGATAGGTTAAAGTTAGAAATAGTGGAAATTAGTGAAGTTCGTTGGCAGGACGAACAAGACTTTTGGTCAGGTGAAAACAGGGTTATAAATACAAAATCAAATAGGGGTAATGCAGGAGTCGGTTTAATAATGAATAAAAAAATAGGAGGGCGGGTAAACTGCTACAAACAGTATAGTGAACGCATTATTGTGGCCAAGATACACACGAAGCCCACGCCTACTACAAGTTTATATGCCAACTAGCTCTGCAGATGATGAAGAAATTGAAGAAATGTATGATGAAACAAAAGAAATTATACAGATAGTGAAGGGAGACGAAAATTTAATAATCATAGTTGACTGGAATTCGGTAGTAGGAAAAGGGAGAGAAGGGAACATAATAGGTGAATATGGATTGGGGGTAAGGAATGAAAGAGGAAGTCGCCTGGTAGAATTTTGCACAGAGCACAATTTAATCATAGCTAACACTTGGTTCAAGAATCATAGAAGAAGGTTGTATACATGGATGAAGCCTGGAGATACTGACAGGTTTCAGATAGATTATATAATGGTAAAACAGAGATTTAGGAAGCATGTTTTAAATTGTAAGATATTTCCAGGGACAGATGTGGGCTCTGTCCACAATACGTTGGTTATGAACTGTAGATTAAAACTGAAGAAACTGCAAAAAGGTGGGAATTTAAGGCGATGAGACCTGGATAAACTGACTAAACCAGAGGTTGTACAGAGTTTCAGGGACAGCATAAGGGAATAATTTACAGGAATGGGGGAAAGAAATACAGTAGAAGAAGAATGGGTAGCTTTGAGAGATGAAGTAGTGAAGGCAGCAGAGGATCAAGTAGGTAAAAAAGACGAGGGCTAGTAGAAACCCTTGGGTAACAGAAGAAATACTGAATTTAATTGATGAAAGGAGAAAATATAAAAATGCAGTAAATGAAGCAGGCAAAAGGGAATACAAACGTCTCAAAAATGAGATTGACAGGAAGTGCAAAATGGCTAAGCAGGTATGGCTAGAGGACAAATGTAAGGATGTAGAGGCTTATCTCACTAGGGATAAGATAGATACTGCCTGCAGGAAAATTAAAGAGACCTTTGGAGAAAAGAGAACCACTTGTATGAATATCAGGAGCTCAGGTGGAAACCCAGTTCTAAGCAAAGAAGGGAAAGCGGAAATTTGGAAGGAGTATATAGTCTATACAAGGGCGATGTACTTGAGGAAAATATTATGGAAATGGAAGAGGATGTAGATGAAGATGAAATGGGAGATACGATACTGCGTGAAGAGTTTGATAGAGCACTGAAGAACCTGAATGGAAACAAGGCCCCAGATCTACTGACAGCCTTGGGAGAGCCAGCCCTGACAAAACTCTACCATCTGGTGAGCAAGATGTATGAGACAGGCGAAATACCCTCAGACTTCAAGAAGAATATAATAATTCCAATCCCAAAGAAATCAGGTGCTGACAGATGTGAAAATTACCGAAGTCAGTTTAATAAGTCACGGATGCAAAATATTATCGCGAATTCTTTAGAGACGAATGGAAAACCTGGTAGAAGTAGACCTCGGGGAAGATCAGTTTGGATTCCGTAGAAATATTGGAACACGTGAGGCAATACTGACCCTACGGCTTATCTTAGAAAATAGATTACGGAAAGGCAAACCTATGTTTCTAGCACTTGTAGACTTAGAGAAAGCTTTTGACAATGTTGACTGGAATACTCTCTTTCAAATTCTGAAGGTAGCAGGGGTAAATTACAGGGAGCGAAAGGCTATTTACAATTTGTACAGAAACCAGATGGCAGTTACAAGAGTCGAGGGACATGAAAGGGAAGCAGTGGTTGGGAAGGGAGTGAGACAGGGTTGTAGCCTCTCCCCGATGTTATTCAATCTGTATATTGAGCAAGCAGTAAAGGAAACAAAAGAAAAGTTCGGATTAGGTATTAAAATCTATGGAGAAGAAATAAAACCTTTGAGGTTCGCCGCTGACATTGTAATTCTGTCAAAGGCAGCAAAGGACTTGGAAGAGCAGTTGAACTGAATGGATAGTGTCTTGAAAGGAGGATATAAGATGAACATCACCAAAAACAAAACGAGGATAATGGAATGTAGTCGAATTAAGTCGGGTGATGTTGAGGGTATTAGATTAGGAAATGAGACACTCAAAGTAGTGCTATTTGGGAAGCAAAATAACTGATGATGGTCGAAGTAGAGAGGATATAAAATGTAGACTGGCAATGGCAAGGAAAGCGTTTGTGAAGAAAAATTTGTTAACATCGAGTATAGATTTAAGTGTCAGGAAGTCGTTTCTGAAAGTATTTGTATGGAATGTACCTACGTATGGAAATGAAACATGGATGATAACTAGTTTGGACAAGAAGAGAATAGAAGCTTTCGAAATATGATACTACAGAAGAATGCTGAAGATTAGATGGGTAGATCATATAACTGATGAGGAGGTATTGAATAGGATTGGGGAGAAGAGGAGCTTGTGGCACAACTTGACCAGAAGAAGGGATCGGTTGGTAGGACATGTTCTGAGGCATCAAGGGATCAGCAATTTAGTATCGGAGGGCAGCGTGGACGGTAAAAATCGTAGAGGGAGACCAAGAGATGAATACACTAAGCAGATTCAGAAGGATGTAGGTTGCAGTAGGTACTGGGAGATGAAGAAGCTTGCACAGGATAGAGTAGCAAGGAGAGCTGCATCAAACCAGTCTCAGGACTGAAGACCACAACAACAACAACTTAAACAATACCTGCGTATAATAATTCGTGACGATATGAAATGGAATGATTACATAAGCTTCATCACAGGTAAACCAAGCGGGAGACTTTAGTTCATTCATAGGATACGGGACAAATGCAATAAGTCTACACAGGAGATCGTTTATAAAACACTCGTGCGACTGATCCTAGAATACTGACAAAGTATGTCGGACACACAACACATAAGCCTAACAGAGAATGCTGGATGTATCCGGCGGACAGCAGCACGGTGGGCCACGGGACTCTCAGAGTCGCTGGAGATCGAACTGCAAATTTTTAAAATCACGAATTGCCAGCGGTTGAAGGTAAAAACCAAAAGCACGCAATGCTATGTACTACAAAGTGGTTTGTGCAGTACAATTGTATGAAAGTAGGTTAGTACATAGGCTCTGGTACTCTCCATACACAATACATCGTAACGGTAGGGAACGATTTAAAAGCGAACTACCGGACCACACACTATGTTTCCGTCGGCTAGGAGTCGGGTCAAAAATTCCAGGAACGAAACGTGTCCTTTGTCACTTTATTTACGGCGGGATTTCCAACAGTAACTTCACCACGATACTTTGACTAAGCAGTCTCACTATTTTTATGGCGCCGTATGCATTAGGCTCATATTAAATTCAGTAGTCGCTTTTGTGGCGGTGGTCCTCTCAATAAGTGCACCGATCCTCTCGAAAGCCGTCCTGCCAGCAGAACTGACTTTAGTACTCATTTCCTTACTGTGTTTAGCACATAAAATTTGGACGCGTTTACTTCGCGATAAAACTCAATACAAAAATGAACAAGAATAGCATTTCATTCTCTCTGGATTGTCACTCACATGTTCGCCAATGCCTGCAGTGTATGCAACGCATCGCTCTCTCAGACTTGGCGGATTGCATACAATGGGACCGGCAGGCGCTCACTAGTTGCCGCACTAGCAAGTACATCGACGCAAGCAGTACGTTACCGAAATAACTCGTGTTTTTCGTGAAGCACACGACATTTGCACACTTCCCAACTACTAAAAATACTTTGCTTTACCATTATTATATTTTGAAAGCGAAAGACAAGGGGAACATTTGGGATTGTGATGAAAACGCGAGGGTCGTGAGAGGCATATCTAAACCTCGCGCAGGACAGGGAAACAAATCGGACAGGGAAACAAATCGTCCGCGAGCTTTCTTAAAGGAACCAGCCGTGCATTCGCCTCAATAGATTTAGGCAATTCTAAACCTGCTTTACGTTGTGGTCGCGGCCGCCGTCTTTCGGCTCCCCTCTGCTCTCTCCTGACATGTTTACCGTCCACTGTATCCTCGGTCGACCCATATCCAATCTTTCTGACGACAGGCCAAGATATCGTCGTCAGAATGAGATTTTCACTCTGCAGCGGAGTGTGCGCTGATATGAAACTTCCTGGCAGATTGAAACTGTGCCGGACCGAGACCCGAACTCGGGTCCTTTGCCTTTCGCGGGCAAATGCTCTACCAACTGAGCTACCCGAGCACGACTCACGCTCCGTCCTCACAGCTTTACTTCTGCCAGTACCTCGTCTCCTACCTTCCGGGAGTGCTATTTCTGCAAGGTTCGCAGCAGAGCTTCTGTAAAGTTTGGAAGGAGTGAAAATCTGGTGAGGCTTTTTGCAGATCAATCGCGAAATTAAAACGGAGTGGAAAATACCGACGAGTGACCGGCTGCAGAGACCTGAACTGTAAGGAGCGCACAGAAGTACTTTTAGGGGAAGTTTATACCGACATCAGATTGTATGGTAAAATCTTAAGGAAATGTAAAAAACATCCACGAAAGAAGTCGCTTAAAAACGCTTGTTGGGCAAAATATTAAGTACTGCTCATCAACTTGGGACGGTTACCAGGTAAGATTAATTGAAGACACACACACACAGTGAGATAGATAGATAGATAGATAGAGAGAGAGAGAGAGAGTCCGACGAAGGGCGGCGCGTCTTCCACTGGGTCGTTGAATCCACGCGAGACGGCACGGAAATTGTCGAGAAACAGCCGTGGCAGACGCTACGAATGAGGCGTCGTCCATCATGAGAGGTTTACGTGTGCGCATGTTGCACGAAGAGTCACTGGACGTAAGTCTCGCGAAATTAGCGCAACGGTAAGAATGAAAGAAATTTCAGCTCAAAACGGAGATTATCAGAAATCGTTCTTACCAAGAGCATTCGCGAAGGAACAAGAAAGGGCTTGGCGGGGGGGGGGGGGGGAGGGAGGAAAGGATGGGGGGAAGGGAAGGGGTGACGCAGAAGAAGTAAGCGTAGGAGGGGAGAGTGTTGCGGGCGGCTGCTCCGGCGGCGGCGCGGCTCGCTACCTGCGACAGGACAAAGGGCACGCCACACACGTGGGACGGGGGAAGGGGGGGGGGGGGCAGAGCGGCCCAGCGCGCGGCCGGCCGCGACTCCAGCCTCGCCAGCTACTCCGAGCGCTGCAGTCGTCTGCCAACCGACTCGACCAGTTCTGCTACCCAAGTCCGGATGTGAGAACACTAACTCGCCCTCTGACTCTGCTCCTGCTCCTGGCGCACACCTCAACAGCCACTGTGCGTTCATAATTAGTTGCGACTGTTGACGTCAGGCTCAGCGGAGGCGACGTGACGCCGTTGCCCATGTAACACCAGTAGCGAGCCGGATTCCCCCACCGCGCCCGCGCCGCCAGCGGTTCGCTCCGTTTTGCGCGTTGACGCGCCGGCTCGCCGAATTGGCGATCCCGTCTAGAAGCGGCAGACGCTAGAGGTGGCCAGTGACGGACAGCCACTGAGGTACGGGGCGTGACCCACCGAAACGACCGGTGCGTTTGAATAACTATATCTTACACCTACATGAAGGAAAGACGAAGCTAGGTGAAGGTAGGGCAATTTTTAATTTTTCTTACGACGTCCTCTTTCATATATTTCGTTACTCGTGTTGTCCTATTTCACAGATTTTATGACTACCGTACATTTTTGTTCACTATCTGATTTAAAAAACCCATCGCCCCAAAACAGAATAAGTTTCATTCATAACAGCTTTTAGTATTGCAAATTGCAGTACCTAAACGCAGTTTACTATAATGATAGTACATTACCTGTTATCCGATACTCACTTTTTTATAACTCAAAATATATGACAGTTGCTATGTTAAGATCATGTATTTTAACCACTCTGTGAGTGTTAGCTACTGAAACTACCAATGAACTAGTATCACAACACTCAGCTCCATCTGTAAACTGCCATTAATATTATCGTTACCACGATAGACAAAACGCTAACACTCACACCACACTTTACATGCCTACCTTCACCACAGGTGATGAACAGATTGAAACAATGTACGATAAAAGACATTATTCACACAGTTAAGCGAGACAAAAGTTGTGATGAGAGCCTGGAATACAGTAGCAGGTATAGGAAGAGAAAATTTAAGAAAATGTAGGCTTGGGGGAAGTGATGAAAGGGAAAGCCATCGGATAGAATTTTGCACAGAGCATAATCAATCAACGCTAACCTGTTGCTTAAGAATCATGAAAGAATAGTTAGTACCTATTTGGAACAGAGTTTGGAAACCAGATTTTAAACTGTAAGACATTTCCCAGTGCAGACATAATTTATTGGTTACGAACTGCAGTTTACAACTAAAGGGTCAGGAAACGGCAGCAAATTAAGGAGATGGAACCTGAATAAATTAAGACCTAGAGTTTTTCGATAATCTTAAAGGTACCGTGAGGCAACGACTGACTGAAACAGAGGAAGGAATCCACTACAATACGAATGAATATCTTTGAGAGAAGAAGTGGCGAATGCAGCACAGGATGTAAATGCGAAAGAGGTACAGTAGAAATCCTTGTACAAAACATGATATATCACTTGTAATTCACAACAGGGGAAAATATAAAAATCCAGGATATAAAGTAGGCAATCGGGAATAGAGATGTATAAAATGGGCGTTGACAGAGAGTCCAAAATCGCAACAGTTATTTTGCTCTTGGAAAACATACGTGCCGACGTTAAATAAGAAAGGAAACGCTGTTCAAAGGAGAAGCAATTGTCAAGAGTTCATTTGGCAAGCCAGAACTAAGCAAATAAGAGAAGGCTAGAATATGGAAGGAATATGTAGAGAGGAGAGGGTGGCGAGCTATACAAACTAACATGAGCACAATGTTAGATTCCTGTGAAATGTGTGAACATGCAAGGCTGTACTGATTCTACCAATTAGATAAGCAGACTGACCGAAGAAAGGCAATCCTGTGTTTATAGCACTTGCACTTACAGAAAGGTTTTGACAATCTTGACTGAAAGACATTCAAAATGGTTCAAATGGCTCTGAGCACTATGGGACTCAACTGCTGTGGTCATAAGTCCCCTAGAACTTAGAACTACTGAAACCTAACTAACCTAAGGACAGCACACAACACCCAGCCATCACGAGGCAGAGAAAATCCCTGACCCCGCCGGGAATCGAACCCGGGAACCCGGGCGTGGGAAGCGAGAACGCTACCGCACGACCACGAGATGCGGGCTGAAAGACATTCCTTCAAGTTCTGGAGGCATCAGCGATAAAATACAGGGACACAAGATTATCAACAAATGTAAAGAAACCACACTGCAGTTCTAAGACTTCAATTTAAAAGGGAAGCAGTAATTGAGAAGGGAGAAGTAGAGAGGATATAAAATGCAGACTGTCAATAGCAAGAAAAGCATTTCTGAAAAAGAAAATTTGTTCACATCGATTGGTTGGGTAGTATTTCACAAAGGTCTTTGTGTGGAGTGCAGCCTTCTATGTAACTGAAACGTGGACGATAAACACTTCTGTAAAGAAGACAATGGACGCTTTCAAAAGGTGGTGCTAAAGTAGAATGCTGACGATTAGATACGAAGATAACTAAAGGAGAGGTATTGAATTAAATAGAAGAGGAAGAGGAAATTATGGCACAACTTGTCTAAAAGAGCGGTTAGTTGACAGGACACATTATGAGGCACCAAGGAATCGTCAGCCGGGTAATGGAGGCTAAATTGTAGAGAGACACCAAGGCTTGCCAACGGTAAGCACACTAGAATGGATGCAGGATGCAGTAGTTACGTAGAAGAGGCCTACTGAGGATATATTACTGTGGAACTAATTTAAATTTAAATTTGTGTTAAAGATTATGGGACCAAACTGGCTTACACAATAATCAAATTAACGTAAACTAACTTACGCCTAGGGCAACACACATACCCATGCCCGAGGCAGAACTCGCACCTCCGACGGGGGGAGCCGTGCGAACCGTGGCAAAGCGCCGAAGACCGCACGGCTACCACGCGCGGCAACTGTGGAACACTGTGTCAACACACAGACGAACTGTATTTCTTGTTAATGCAGCCCAACAGCAAATAACATCACTTTTCATTTGGTAGGTCAGTTGCGTATTTATCGCCAGAATATTTGTTTAATATAGACTCTAGCACATACACCTGTAGAATGGGATTTTCACTCTGCAGCGGAGTGTGCGCTGATATGAAACTTCCTGGCAGATTAAAACTGTGTGCCGGACCGAGACTCGAAGGCGTGCAAGTGCTCTAACTGCCTTTTTTTTCTTTTTTCTTTTTTTTTTTAAAAAAAAGGTGTAATAGATCAAGGTGCAGAGTGGGCATGGGTCGTACTTGGGGGCCCGGCCACGGTGTTCCTGTGACCTGACAGGTTAAGGGAGAGGCAGCAGGAAGGAAACATTGTACATGTAAGTAATTCTTTTTTATTACCAATGTTATTTTCTTATTTATTTATTTAATTTTAATGTCCCAGAAGAAAAATCATACATGAAAAAGAAAGGAAAGAACTACAGGGCCGAAGTGACATCGTCACTTGACTGGGAGTAATATCCTATTCCTCGAAACAACGTAAACCTGGGACTCCCCACAGCTTCGGGAGGACATGAAACATGCTGCCTAGAAAGTTCGCAAAGTGCGTTTTATATTTAGAGTGGCGTCGGATGATTTCGTTTTGTTCTAGTTGATAATGCCAGGAGTCCATGCCCGATATCAAGGTCCGCGAGAACACGTAGTGCGATGCGTGTCCTCCAATCCAGCGGATTGCCGATGTTTTTTGTGAGGGGAAAACGACAGCGTCAGGGAAAAATAAAGCGTCCGTAGTGATCGTGGATTCGTCGGTGCGTCGGAGGAGGGCCATGATGCGTTGCGTCAGACGCCAAACATGTATGGACAGCTCGCCAAATCTGTCGCCAGTCTCGCGATGGGCATTTAAGTTCGGCAGCACTGCTGCCATGATGACGCTGTAAGTAGCGATATATCTCACGGGTAGTGGGGATTCTTGTAGAACATAACTAGAATCAACAAAGAATCGCGCGACGTGAGATAAATAGGGTGACATTGTGCCTACCGCCACCGGCGGTTCTAAGGAGGGGGTAAGAAGTACATCCAGGATTGCCGACGTGATGGCGTGTTGCCGTTGGTTCCAAGTTCGTAGCGTCGCTCGCAGGTATAGAGCCAGAGCCTTGTTCCGCACATTCGTGATATTAAGTCCTCCATAATGGTGTGGGAGAGTTAAAGTCTGGTATTTGATCTTAAACAACATTCCTTGGCTGACATAGTATCCAAAGGCCGCCATTAATCGGTCAGCAATACCATGTGGCATTGGCAGTACCTGTGCCAGGTGCGGCAGTCGCTAGGCCAGGTGAACATAAGTGTAGTCCACCCTTTGGAGCAGCTCGTGCGTTCGGGGTGAACTGTTGCGTATGTGCAGCCGGACGTTCTGGAGGAGACGTCGATAGCTCGCCGCCGCTGATTGCCGTAGCAATCGGCTGAACAATACACCTAAGCATCGCAAGATGTCCACCGTCGTAAACGGACTGTGCAGAGCGTCCAGCCCACGTCCGATGTGCATAATCTTGGTTTTATTCATGTTGACCCTGCATACCGCAGCTACCCCGTACTTCGTTCTCCGACCGGACGAGTATCTTCAAGTCGTCGACATATGCATGGCACATGAAGGAGCTCGCACGGAGTCGGACGCCTGTTAGAGTCCGTCTAAGAGTCTGCATCAATGGTTAGAGCGTTATTGCAAACAGCATCATCGACGACATCCTTGCCTAACTGAGCTGCAAACAGGAATCGTTCCTACCTCCCTGCCATTGACTCTCACTGTCGAAGAAGCGCCGCGAAGGAGGCGCATGAGGACGGTAATAAAATCCTGAGGTATCGCCATGCGTCGCATGGTCGAGTCGAGGAAATCATGTTTGATCCTGTCAAAGGCACGATCAAAATCCACCGCTACGAATGCCGCTCGCATGCGACAAGCTTCCGTCAGGGAAATTACGTCACGGTATTCGCCGAGGATAGAATGGATGTTGCTCCGAACCCCTAGACAAGCCTGGTCTGGTGGTATTGTCTTGGATATTACAGTCTTGAGCCTTGCCGCCAACACCCGCGCAAAGATCTTATAGTCAGTATTGAGCATCGTGAGCGGTCTAAAGTGATGGGCGCTGACACTCGCTGTCGATTTCGGTATTGGTATAAGCAGTCCCGCCATGAACTGAACTGCGACGGAACGTCCGTGTCAGGGCTCAATAACTCATTATACATCAATACCAACTGGGACATCATTAAATCCGCAAATGCGCGATAACATTCGAATGTCAATCCATCTGGCCCAGGGGATTTATGCACCGCACCCTTCGTGAGTGCGCCCCGGATGTCATCTTCCGTGAGGGGTTCCAATAGCGCCTCGCTCCGGATCATCCACTTCCGTTTGCATCTGTCGCAAAATTTCTTCTCCTATCCGATTGTCCGTCGGTGTCCCAGTGAAAAGGAGGCGGTAATGCTCCAGAAACCCAGCAGCAATTTCCTGTTGTGTCGTCAAGGGCCGACCATCGTCATCATGCAGCACTGTGATCAAGAATAGGCGATTACGCGCATGTCCCTTGGACACATGATGCATGCCAATACGTTTTCCATCGACGTTGTCCAAGCACCGAGCACGGATCGAAAGTCCCTCCAGTCGACGTCTCGTGATCGATAAAATGCACTCCTGAATGCGATGGACTGCCGCTTGACGCTCGGGCGATGGGGCCCTGGAGGACAGGTCGCGGAGCACCATGTAGTAATAATCAGCCATTTCGCTTTTTCCTTACCATACGTTATGAGAGCTCTTCGTATCGCCGGTTTTGCACATTGCAGCTACCATGAAAGAACCGTACGGTGCAGCGGCAGACGGCGAGTGCATGTCTGCCATGTTTCTTCGATCCGCTGGCGACATTCGAGATCCACCAATAAGGATGAATTAGTTTCCATGAACTACGACTCGGCCAGACCCACTGCCGTGCGAGCGTTAACGTGCATAAATATGCAAGGTGATCCGCAAAAGCTGTGGGCCAACGTTCAGCAGCCAACACGTGATCCCTTAATCCGTCAGAAACATAAATCCGATCCAGCCTGCTCGCCGAGTGGCTAGTAAAATACGTGTAGCCCTCTCGCTGCCCATGGATCTTTTTCCACGTGTCCATTAGTGCCATGTCCCGGCAGATCGTGTTCAATGCGTGGCAGGAGCTGAAATTAGGAGTTTGATCCTTCGGTGTGAGAACACAGTTAAAATACCCTCCTACCAAGATATGGTCATACCTCCCATGAAATAGGGGGGGGGGGGGGGGGGCAATCTCCTCCGAGTAGAATTGTGCACGCGCCTGTCGATTGTCAGATCCTGTGGGTGATTAGATGTTGACGATCCGAGTGCCGTTCACAGTCATAGCCAAACCCCGAGCCCGCTACGGTCGCAGGTTCGAATCCTGCCTCGGGCATGGATGTGTGTGATGTCCTTAGGCTAGTTAGGTTTAATTAGTTCTAAGTTCTAGGCGACTGATGACCTCAGAAGTTAAGTCGCATAGTGCTCAGAGCCATTTTTGAACCAAACCCCGAGCCGAAGGGAGATAATCGAGGTCACACATCGGAATCCCTTCCCGGACTAATATCTCTGTGCCACGTCCTCCATCTGGAATCGGCGCTAGGTAAGTGTTGTAACCATGCACGTCGGGAAAAGCAGCATTGCAGGTTTCCTGCACCAGCAGAATAACAACGTCTGTGGCGTAAATCATGTCCCGGAAAAGTTGCATCATGCAAGCGAACGTGCGGTGTTAATGTTCACTGTGCCCACCTTATATGCTTGGTCCGTTGTCGTCGTCACGTTCCTTTCATGTCATTGTGAACTCCAAGGGCGTTAGTCCACTATTCGTGCTCAGAGGTGTGTCCGATAACGAGTTGCCCTCCGTTGTTTTCGTTCAGAGGTGTGCATCCTGTAAGTGAGTCGTCATCTATTGGGGGTGCTAATTCCTGTATGTCTTCGACTGGTTCCGCCCAGTCGCAGTGGTCATAAATCCCAGAAACGTCCTCTGATGTATTTGGATGTGGCTGCCGGGACATTGGTGTCCCTGACTCCTTCGTCGGCAGCGCTGGGTCAGTCGGTGTCAATGAAGAGGGACCGTATGAAAGGCAGGACATCTGAAGGAATCCTGTCAGCGTCCTCTAAAGGCACGTGTTCCGTGTGAGACAGTTCTTCGGCTAGGATAACTCCCGTGTCCCCTAGGCTAGGAGGGGGGGGGACGTGTCACCCGAACTATGGCGACGCTTTTCGCGACGCCTCGGCGACCGCCGTTCGCGAGGCCTGCCCTGTGCTGCCATAGGCGACGCCTCACTGTGTTCGTCGATCGTTCGTCGGTCCGCTGCCGGCGCCACTGTCTCGACCTCTACTTCCACGCCGTGTGCTACATGTGAGAGTTCGGAAGGTTCCTCCCTCAACTGACGTGACGTGGGTCTAGGGGCATTCTCCGAGTCACCTCCATGCTCCCGTAACTCGGTCTGTTCTTGCATAAACACGTTCTTGTCACACTCCGAACTTGGCAACACCTCCCGGCAGGCCACCGACACGTACGTCTTCGGCAGTTGCGTGGGAACTTCTCGCTGTGACGCTTCTGCATGTGGCAGTTGCACGACGCGGCGTTGTATGCACTCCGAGCGGATATGTCCTCCACCACAGCCAGAACATGTGCGTGGCTGGCCATCGTAAATCACAATAGCTCGACATCCGCCAATGTATAAGTAAGAAGGGACATGTTTAGTAAGGACGATCAGCACCTGTCGCACGCCGTTTAGCACAGGATAGGTGCTAAAACTTGCCCAGCGTTCAGGCGTATGACTGAGTACCGTTCCATATGGTCGCAGCGATTCAGTAACCATCGATTCTGTCACCTCAAACGGCAATTCAAAGATCCGAATGACCCTCACACCTGAAGGAGCTACTGTGACATCGCTGATATGGCCATCAGAGTGTCGAAATTTAAATCCTCTTTGAGCAGCGGAGAGAGTTCTTTCACACGCAGCTTCATCGGTTATCTTGACGTACATTGTACTCCTTACAATGGACAAGTGTATTCCAATTAGGTCTGTAGCAGGTAAACGCTCTCAAAGAACGCTCTATTTCGAAAGCTTTGGGTCTGGCATATTCGTTGCCGAACGTAAACTGGTGCGTAGCCTTTCTAAAATTGTGTGCTATGGCGATCGAGTCAGACAACAACACGCGCGAGTACCGGCGGTGTAAACACTCACTCCCTCGTCGACGCGCGCCCGCGGCCACCGCCTAAAGCAGACTGCTTCCATCTGAGCTACCCAAGCACGAGTCACGCGCCGTCCTCACAGCTTTACTTCCGCAAATACCTCGTCTCCTACTTTAAGCTGCCCCTAACCGTGGCGTTTTATACAATCCGTACTAAGTCTGTGTCAGGAACGCTATCTAGGGCTTTGGGCGACTGTTAGCAAACGGAGTCATACCGAATTTTTTGGCCAAGGTATACCTCACTTCTTCCATACTTAGCCTAGTGTCTACAATCTTTCTTTATGTTACTAGCAATGTAGTCATATAGGTTTCGAATGTCTGCTTGTGGTACTTAACCTTCTTTACTTCTTCCATACTTATCCAATCATCTCCAATATTTCTTTTTGCGCTCAGCAGTGTATTCGTCCAGGTTGTGGATGTGTCTGTAAGTTTATTCCGCTTGTAGTACTTACTCTTTCGTAAATGATTCAGAAACACTGCCTTATGTGTTTCGCGATGAGAAACAACGAAATTAACAGCAGATATCAAAATCGGAAGCGTGGAAATAACTTTCCGGTATATAAACCAACGAAAAGATTAATAACTGATTCGCCGCGTTAATATGCTAAAGTAGTTTCATAATAATTTGTGCGACAGGTCCAAGATGTTTTCGCATACTTTACCTGTTATTGTGTCACAGTTTGGAAATGTGCTTCACATCTCTGGGGCGAACTGGTCAACAACATTATTTTCTCATGTGGGGTTGCGTAAAAGGAATCGGCAGGGGCGACTGAACCAGCCCGTGTAACAGACAACCGCCAAGCGAACGGAACACTTTTGTGCATCTTAGCAACTGTGAAGACACCAGGCGGCAGTAGACAACAGTGCCGTCCCTCTGTTAGCTTTATCCTCTTTATTGCTTCTGTTGTCGATGGTAAAAGGCTGTGTGATCGCGTCCGACTACACGTTTTAAACCCTACGCTCTAGCGCTTAGTGGGCCCCCGCTGTCGCCCTCGAAAGTATTGTTGTGGTTACTGGAGCGGGGCGCACGCTCAGGAATACGTTGTTTGGCAAAAGTCCTGAGCTACTGGGGGGGGGGGGGGTTTAAACGATTGATCTGCGGCTCTCACAACGCCAGCGTTAGAAGATGGGTCTCTCAAAGGAACAGAACGTAGGCAGTGTCCCGCTGCCGTATACAATATCTGATCAAAATTAATTTGACCCCCCTCCCTAAAGCGGAATTTACCACCATATGTGACGAGGGTGCGGCCAGCCAGTACAAAAGGAAGCGGGGACTATTGCGTTGTCAGAAGGCACGCGCTACCGCCAGAATGGATCTGTCAGGACCTGCACGTGGAGCAGTCACTAGATATCACTTCGTCCTTCTAAAGCTGCCCAGTTACACTGCCGGTGATGTGATGTGAAGGAACGAGCGCAGCTGAAGAGGTATCTTGTCCGATTCTTCCCGAGAAGTGCTCTCGGGATTTTAACAGTAAACTACACTGCGATGCACGATTCCTCTTCTGTGGCATCTGCCACTGGTGTTTGCCGAGGACCTCTGGGACGCTCTTGTGCCGACTAAATGACCCTCTGACGAAACACAGCGCTCATTTGTCGGGTCTTCTGTACATCTTCTGTTAGTGCTAGCTGATACGGGTCCCAAATTGCCGACCAATACTCCAGAATCGGTCAAAGAAGCGCTGTGTAAGCCAACTCTTCTACGGATGAGTTACGCTTCCCTCGTAGCACTGGCCAGTCAGTCCTACACATTTTACGGTGTTTACTGTTTCCACAAAATTGTCATCAAAAGTGTTGTCGTACAGCATTGCATTTCTTTTACTACGTACACGCAATATATATTACATTTATTTACGTTCAGGCGTAACTGCCAGAGCCTGCGCCATTCGTGCATCCGCTGTCGGTTCTTCCGCTAAGTGTCACTGTCTTCAGGGATCGCTTCCCTCTTGTTGACAAGCGCGTCATCTGCGAAGAGCTTCCGACTCATTCTGTTAGATTATTTACATACGTCTGAAACAGTTAACGGTCCTATCTCAGTATGTGTGGGTACTCCCCAAATTGCCCGTACACCCGTCAGCTTGCTGCCCCAGTACCTGCACGGGAGTCACGCCGACGCTACACTACACAGTTGCCGTGGGTACTTTGGTAAGCCGGCGGTGGTTCGATCGTAACCGGGGAACAGAGTGAGAGCAAACGACGCTCGGCGTGTGAGCCAGTCTACGGGAAGCAGAAAACACGGAACGACGCCTTCGCCAGTAGACCGCTGCTCCTCCGCCTCCATCGCGACGTCCGCTGGCGGGGATAGTCAAGTTCCGCTAAGAGCGCCGCTTTCAGGTCTATCTGCTAGGGTGCCTCAAATCCAGTAGCAAATGTGGTCCGATACCCGGTAAGGTCGTGTTTATTTATTCTTTCACTAAAAGGCACTGTCAAAGCCTTCCTTCGAGGACACGGCGTCAGCCGATGTCCACTGCACTGTGGACGTTACGCAGGAACGGAGCGATCTGAGTTTCGCAATATCTCTGTTTGCGTAATCCTAATTAAATGGAGACCAGGTAGATGTCGTACACTGACTGCTGTAACAAAGTCGCACGAAATCGGCGGAAGGAATGACTCGCGGATGATGACTAGAAACGAACGATTTGGAGTGACTCACCTGCCCTGCCCTGCCCTGTGGCAATCACACGGATGTGTTTCCGTTTGGCGAACGCCGTCAGAACGTTACCTGCCTTCGTGCATTGAGCCAACACCGAAATACCTAGGAGGTGGTTTTAGGGTACATTGGTTCTTTTCTTCCTTAAGGTGCGGTCGTCTTTCTGAGTTTAAGAAAACACTAGACGCGAAAGGACACGAGCACAGCACTGTGTACCGCGGACAGCAGAGGAACAGCGAGGACAGCGCACCGCGTTGTGAGCCAACACTCAGCTGCAGCCGACGGAACACCATCGGGATGAACTGAGCGCCGACGACCCTCCAGGCCGAAGCCACCTAACATTCTGCCTTCTGTGTTTTCCGCTCTGCGCCGTTACTTCTCACATTCAGACAACTGCACTGGAACTGACCTCGAGTGAGTTGAAACCGTCATAAAGTCGATGTGTGGACACGTCTCATACTACATGTCCGTCACTTATCGTCAGGATGTCTCGCTGTGCAGTAAAGAGAGGCTGCCCGCAGCTGGACCGTAATCGGAGACCTCATCACGTCCTGTTCTGATGTCAACTCACACTGTAAACAGAATGCAGCAGACGCATCAGAAATTTCGTTGGGATGGTCAGCCATCGAGAAAGGAACATTGCTGACCGATTCTGTGGCTGCCTGCTCGAAGGATTTGTGAAGATTCTTAGTAGTCTGGCCGAACCGCGCACAAAGGAGTCCTTACGGCTCGGATTCACTCGGACAAATATGAGCAGAACGGCAAAGAATGCTAGACACCGTCCAAAGCTTGACGTGTGTGGGTGGTTGCTGTCGGTGGCGGTAGGCAGCAGGTGGCGGACCAGACTGCGGACACGTGGCCGCCAGATGTCGCGCCGCCTCCACACGCCACACACCGCCTCACAACTGACTCATCTCTCTCTCACACACACACAGCTGCCTGCGCTCGTCCGCTTTCTCGTACCATTGTGAAGCACATTCTCTTTCAGCTCGGTCTTCTGGTAGTACTTAGACGGTTTGTCATATACAGTGAGCAAGAAAGGACCGTCGCTGGACGAGTTTTTAAGGAAATACAAAAAGACAATTTGCACCTGCTACAGTGTTCAATGCGGATGATACAATCTCGATAACGAAGAGGAGGAACCCGATACTAAATATGTAGTAGGCGCATCGTGTAAATGATTAGCAGTGATAGTAGGAAGCCTAATGATACTGGAGGAAGGGAAGGTGAATCGGACACAAGGAATTGTTGCAAGGGTCGTAGCAAAATTGTAAAGAAATTCACGAACGAGACCCTAGTGCGACCAACTGTACTGAAAAACGGCGTCCTTACCGAGGAGTCTTGACGGCGGAAACCGTACGACTCCAGGGCGGCGACGCTACGATCGTAACAACGTGCTCCTCAGTGTCGTATTGTGATCATTGGAAGGAAGGCGACGGCGCTCTCGCTGCAGGCCACGGAATACGGTGGAGCGGAACACCGGACCGTAGTGCGCCACGCGTGAGGCCTGAGCGGACGAGGTGGCAGGCGTCACGGCTCGCGGCGAGCAATGTAGGCGAGTGCGAGGGGGCAGCAGGTCGCCAGCTCTACTGCCAAGTATGCTACACCGAGCACTTCGCAACAGTTTATCCTGCGTGTTATGTAAATGTGGTGCGTCGTACATGTTAGCGAACCGTTTACGAGGAGCAGATTAAGAGGAACGTGTGGTACGACCAGTAAAAATACGAATCGCCTGACCGCACTGGAAATTACATCTCAGGACAGTTGTGAACGGCGCTGTCGGGCGACGGCGTCTCCGTGCTGTTCGGCGAAGCAGCTGTACGCAGTAGCGACGGACGAGCAGCCGGCGTCTCTCAGGCTGTGGTCCGCCACTCCGACCTCAGGCGAATCTAACTCGGAGCAGCCGCAAACTACGGACACTGGTCTCGAAGGGGTGTCAGCTAGTGTTTGTCGAATTTCACTGTGCTGCCACTCCGAGTAGGCGCACTGTATACAGCTTTACAGTGGAGGTGCTTCCTCACTCTCCAGGGCTGCAGGTGGACTGCGGTACAGAAACTGTGGCCGCACACAAACCAACGTAGTTCTAACAGTTTGCAAGCTCTGTAAATGTTACAACAGGCACGGCCGCGGTTTTGAAAACTTCTGCCGTTCTTTTTCTTGTTGCCGGAAAGACGGATTACTTACGGTCCGCATATTGCTCGACATAAAAGCGAGTCGACACCTCTTCGGAGAAGGGCCGGCCGCTCCCTGCGCCGGCGAATACGCAGACCGCACTGGCGCAACCTGTCGGGTCGCAGTGTGCGCGCCGCAGTGGCGTCACGCCAGCTTCGCACTCGTTCGCCGCTCGCCAGCGTCGGCGCCGTCCCCGCTGCCCTGTTACGCCGGCGCGCGAGCTGCAGCAGCCCCGAGGCGGCCTGCGCGACCGCGGAAGAGGGCGAGCGGAGCGACCGACAGGCGCCGGTCTGCCGGCAGCCACGAGGCGCCAGGGGGCGCACACGCTGCCGCGGGCTCGCCGTGCCGCCTCTCGCGCTCGGGGACTAATTAACGTGCACCTCGTGTAGCCATTCTGAGATCATCTGCAGCAACCGTTCGATTTTCTTGTCGTAATATGCACTGACTGGGAAACCTCCCAACACCAAAAAATAATGAAGGTACAGTAATGAAACTTCGAGACCACATCTGTCTAGCTAACGTATTTACGATTAACTTTGCAAGTCCCGAGGTTAATGAAGCGCGAGAAAAGCCATTGTAAAAGTGCTGCTACGTTAATAAACTGCGTAATCTCCAGAATGTGGAATCCGGGCAGCAGAGTGCGTGCCGGGCATCAGTTTGTGGGTGGAGTTCGGTGCTCGTTGCAATCGGGCGGCCAACGCGGGGCGCTTAACGCTCTTTGACGGTGACGTCGGACGACGTCCAGTATGTGCTCGACTGACAGCAGGCCAGAGCGACATTTCGACACGTCGGCTTACAACAGCGACGTGTGGGCGAGCGTTAGCTGTCGGAAAACGCCCCCTGGAACGCCGTTGGTAGACGACAGCACAGCAGGTCGAATCACCAGAGTGACGTACAGTCTTGCAGTTACGGTGCGCGGGACGACTACGAGAGTGCCGCCGCTGCCCTACGAATTCGCGCCCCAGACCACCACTGCAGGTCCAGCGTGGCCGGCACACAGACAGGGCGGCTGCAGGTCTTCGAACGGCCTCCTCCTAGCCGATACACGGCCACCGCCGGCACCGACCCACAACCAATTTTGGTGAGAAAGAACGACAGATGGACACTGCGCCCTCCCGCCACCTCCCGCTCGACACCACTCAAATAGAAAAGGGCGTGGCTTCAGGGGTCGGTGGAACGCACGCCGCAGGGCGTGTGGCTCGGTGCTGCCCTCGAAGTGACCGACTGATGCCTTCCTGCAATAACGCGGAAGGTCGTGCACCTTGTCGTAGCCACGATACACGACTCGGTTCAAACTCAGTGAGTTGTCGATAACGGAGTCTCGGTCGTCTTGGAGACGTCCCGTCTGACAAGTGAGTGACGCTCGCGACCGTTGCAGTGCGTGCTTAAACAGACGCGGTTTGGATGCTCGCGGCAGCACTTACGCGACCGACGCGTAAGTGGAACTTGCTTCGTCATTCGGATGTAGGCGCGCGCCTGCCAACTGTCGTTTATCTCGTACAACTCCTGCTACAGCAGTGTAGGTGGGTCCCCGTTATCCGCTTTTTCTTTACGTCTGTTCCGTACTCAACATATTTGATCTCTGTCAGTCTAGCGTAGTGTTTCTGGCGCTCAAAGGGAATTGAAACGGCAGACGCGAAGCGGGGGTGACGACACAACCTGGCGGCCAGCACAGCCCATCGCCGCCGTGCACTCCGGTTGCCGGCACCTCTGCTGCACTTTTTTTCGAGGAAAATAATGATGCCTTTTGCGCCCTGCCCTCGTTTACAAACGTGTCAAACCCCGTGTCAGTCCGACCGGATATAGATTCCACATTGTTCATCAGAATTACAGGGTGCGTCGTGCAACCGAGTGTAAGTAAATGTTTCTCGTAGTGAAGACACAGCTATCGATTAAGGGTACGAGGTACAACTGTCGCCAATTTGAAGGTCGGTTTCGAGACAGCAGTTGTTTATTATTGACGGTTTACGGATTAGTGAGGTGAAGGAAGCACTAAGTGACATACCTTTGGACGTGATCGGATGCCTTCTGATTCGTGATGCGACACTCAAAAACTGAGATCCTGCCGGCAGATCGAAGAGCAGCAACTCGGGAAACTAGTGTGGAGGAGAGGCCGCAGACTGGCGGCAGGTGCGGCCGCTGGCGGCGCGCCCCGGCTGCCAGCGCGAGCGCGGGGCCCGGGGGCGCCGCCGCAGTCCGGCGTCACCCGCCAGCTGGCCCCCACCTCGCTGAGTCTTCAGCATTCTGACAGCCGACTAACTGGCGTTCCGAAGCATGCACAACCATTGTACCAAACACACACACACACACCAACACTGGAATCTGCATCTACATGTACATCCACACTCTGCAAACCACTCTGGAGTAAACGACAGGGGGTTCTTCCTTCCCACTCTGCAACTCATTTGACTTTTTCCCGACCCATTCACATGTGTTTCCTGACAAAAATGTCCGCTTAAGACGCCGCTGTGCGTGGTGTAATTATTCTTGCTTCCGGCATTCCTAAGCGGGCAGTGCGTCAGGGTTCTTGTGTATTCATCGACTCATCACTTAATACTGGTTCTTCTGTCTGGAGAAGTGAAGCGCCCTTTACCGTAACTGAATCCTCTACTTTCTACTCGCCTCCAGCTTATTTCGCTGGGGCAGTATTTCGACAGTAAAAGGGGATTTGCCTAACGCACAAAACCTCTCACGTCAGCGTGAGTAACTTTCTGGAGCCTTTCCAGTTATTGGGGTGCAACCAAGTATCTTTAAATGAGAATCGGTGAACGGTAAGAAGTAGATCGCAATATCTGTAGCAAACACTACCAACCAAATGAGCGAAGAGAAAAAAAAAAGAGCTAGTATAACGGTATCCATTACACTGTCACTCGAACAACGCTGCGAACGATTCGAGTGACGAAGAAAATATTGCAGGAAGGAACGTAGTGCCGCGTGCTTAGTGACGCCGGCGGCCGCTAATGGGAGCGTGAGAGCGGCGCTCGCGTGACGGGCGACGCGCACAGTGGGGCGGCGCGGCTGCACGGCGCCAGCCAGCACTCGGCGGTCTGGCCCCCACTCGCAGCCTATCTATCGGTCGCTGCCATTACTTCACCTTAGGAGCTGGCTAGCTGCGGACAGTCCTAATCATTTAGCCTCGCAAAGAAAATTAAAAACAATAAAGGGGGGCCCCGGTTTTATCGCAGAACCCCGGTGATGTTGTCAGCTTCTGCGCGCTATAACGGTAAATGCAGCATGATGTTGCTTCGAGATTTGGAGTGTGGTGTGGAAAAAGCAGCAGGCTACCCATCGAACAACAGTAGATCCGAAGCTGACTAGCTGAGACACACCGGCCAGCCCGTGGCGACGCCAGTATACTCTGCAACAATTCGACTCTCCGGCACGAGTGAGACTGTTACTGCGTCGAGTAACACCTAATTCTGCACCCATCAAAACCACCATTTATGTGACTGTACTTTTACTTTAGCTACAGCCGGAAACTTTAACCTCTACCACTTTGATTTGTACGAGTCTTTTGTGTCAATTTCTGATTCGTTTTGCAGTTCGCTATTCTTATAGGTGATCTTTTTCTGGCAGTACGGCAGTATAACCGATTGTCCTTTCTCAGTACAGTCTAGAATTAAGAGTCTGCGACGCCTACGAAGGACGCGAATAGTCTGCTGAAGACGCTATTAAGACAGGAAACATTTCGGGAAGGGTTACGATCACCTGAGCTACGGAGATTGTCGTATCTCTCTTTCCTGACACAAACTGCTCGTGGAAAGAACCAGCTCCGTCATCGTATGTTAACAGCACCGTCAGTCAACTTAAAAAACATCGCTGCTGTTTCATTTATAAAATGAGAAAGCAGTTCACCACCAAGGAATATACGAAACATCGAGGGGAAGAAATACAACATAAATTTCTCCACATGATCCGCTGTGTCTAGACACGACGAGCATTTTTTCTGTCTATCCTCTGTACAAATTCACGTATGCATCTGACGAAAAAATTTTGCAGAAACCGAGAGCTTATAGGGAGGAGTGCGTTAACCGAAACGTAACTTCTGTGTGTGCCGCTGCTAACAGACGACTGGCTCAGATATGGACGGAGGCAGCTAAGCAGGTGGAATGCTTCAAAGTTTAATGTGTCGCCGCACCCACCCCACCGTTCTGCTCGTACGCCCGCCACCTACAAGGCGTTTTGGTACTCTTTTAACACAGTTTCAAGATGTGACGCTGCACGAAGTTTTTACGTCCTCTTCAGTACTGAATATCGAATAACAAATGAAAACCATGTGCGAGAGAAACTTTTATACGGTCTACTTTTCCGGGCTCATGCCGAGTGTAAAAATAGAAACATTATTCTGTATGTATCTGTGCACAGAAGAAACGAGAGCGAGGTCAACATTGAAAAAAATGAAGGGAACGCTCGAAAATTGGCCTAAGTACAAGGTTCCCCGCGAGCGAGTTAAATGGGCTGCGAAAGCCCACATTAGTTGGATGGTTTGGCACGTCAGAGTGAGGCGAGTTTATGCTAACCACGACTACATCAGCGACACCACTCGCAGCTCCGCTGACTCAAAGTATAACCCCACCCTTTCTATTCCTCTTGGTTGGAACACCTCGCTTATCGATGAGCCTAGTTTCCCGGCTTGAACTGCCATCTATAGGCACCGAAGAGATTGTATACGTTTTCACCTACATAAATGAAAATGCTTTCAAAACGCATTGGCGTAGCCCTGAACCAGTCTACGTTATAGTTTGCCGTTTGCATCGCAAACAGAGGCGTTTGTTTATCCAAGTTCCAGCCTTTACATCCGACTCCAGATCGGCCGATCCACAGTCTCCGGTGTGAAGCAAACGGCACCTGGACGATACTTTGTAAAAATAACGGTTCTCGAAATAATCCCAATCGGGATACTGCTGTGTGAGAGAAACTGGCCTATGTCTTGGTGCGTAACATTTGCTACCGACAAAATTACGCCCAAGTTTTAGTACGATATTTTGTACCGTCACATCGAACAGTGTGAGATAGTGACTAGGAAAGAGTTTAACCATTTCCTATTAATGGAAGCTTGTGTTTCTTTTATTGTGGTGCTTGACATTAGCGGTCCCACAGCGAACAGATGACTCCGCTACCATATCAGCAGTGTAGCCACTGCCGAGTGCCACCGTGCTGGAGGCAGAGCGATCAGGGCTGTGTACAAGGATAGGCAGCCAACACGGGGCCACGTACGCCTACATTAACAGAAGCACCTACACTAGGAATTTGTTTTTGTTTTTTAGGCCCACTACCACAAAACTGATGGCATTATTACTAGAAAGACTCACCAGTATAGCTGCTTATCGTAATTAATCTTTGCTAGCGACAGACTGTTTTGGCATTTATCTGCATTGCCGAGTACGTGTAGAATGTGAACTACCTTATGCATATAACGTTCTAAGAGAAGAACTGTACAACTAATGTGAAACCATAACTGACATTTAATTTTCAGTTACGTCACTTACCACCTCATCAAAACACTGACAGTTACGAGACAGTTCATTAGAGAAGTAATACGAACGTCACATTCTTCTCAACGTTCTGGACAACGGCGATAAAAACCGAAACAGTCTGTCGTGAATAAGGATTAATTATTATGAGCGCTACTCTGTCATTATCTGCGTATTAATTTGTGCCTTTGGTGGGGTCCGTGCAACGCAGATCCGGACGGACGTGTGCGCGCCTACTGCGTGGCACCTGCCGGCCAGACTGCAGCCTCTGTGGCGCCGCCCACGCCCACGCCGGCCGGCGGCTCCGCCAGAAGGCCGCCCCCGCCTCCCGCGACAGCTACGGTGTGGTCGCACGCAACCCGCGCCTTCACAGCGACCGTTTCGTTTACGGACACCAAAACGGACCAACGAAGCCTCGTTTGCGGTTCCGTGTGGTGGCGGTAACGTCAAAGCGTCGGTACTGCTCTCCCGGAAACAAATATGCACGACGTGGAGAAGAAAAGGGAGTCTCTATTGACATTTTTTCACCGTCAACGAAACAGAGAAAAAAAATCAAAATGGGAGTGATGAATAATCTTTCTGCTACACGAGCAGCTCTTCTAAGAGTAGCGTCTCTTTGGAAATTTTAGGGTCTACACAAGTCAATAACAGTTTCAAATCTGTCAATTTCATTCAAAGAAAAATTATGACACAGCTCATATTCTAATACTGCTTTAATGTAGACACTAATTTTGTCCCACCACACAGCTCCCTACTTTTCTTCTTTTCCTGGTGATCAGCTTTCTGCAGCAAAATAAATGTCGCACATGCGACTATCGCTAAATCCTATTCTTCCCTCAAAACATCCGCCGGTGAAATCTTTATTGAAGCACTACTTACAACAAGCGTACAGTCTGGCGTCGTCTGTTGACTGACAGAGACCGCCGACAGTTGAAGAGGGTCGTAATGTGTAATGGGCAGACATCTATCCAGACCGTCATACAGGAATTCCAAACAGCGTCACAATCCACTGGAAGTACAATGACCGTTAGGCGGGAGGTGACAAAACTTGGATTTCATTGTCGAGCGGCTGCTCATAAGCCACACATCACGCCGGTGAATGCCAAACGACGCCTCGCTTGATGTAAGCAGCATAAATATTGGACGATTGAACAGTGGAAAAACGCTGTGTGGAGTGACGAATCACGGTACACAATGTAGCGATCCGATAGCAGGCTGTAGGTATGGTGAATGCCCGGCGAACGACATCTGCCAGCGTGTTTAGTGTCAGTAGTAAAAATCAGAGGCGGTGGTGTTATGGTGTGGTCGTGGTTTTCGTGGAGGGGCTTGTCGGCCTTGTTGTTTTGCGTAGTACTATCACAGCTTCACTGAATGGTTAAATGATTATGGCGTCTTTTTGGGTAAAATATTCCGGAGGTAAAATAGTCCCCCATTCGGACTACTCAGGAGAACATAGTTATCAGGAGAAAGAAAACTGGCGTTCTACGTATCGGAGCTTGGAATGTCCGATCCCTTAATCGGGCAGGCAAGTTAGAAAATTTAAAAAGAGAAATGGATAGGTTAAAGTTAGGTATACTGGGAATTAGTGAAGTTCTGTGGCAGAAGGAACACGAATTCTCGTCAGGTGGATACAGGTTTATAAGTACAAAATCAAATAAGGGTACTGCAGGACTAGGTTTAATAATGAATAAAAAAAATAGGAGCGCGGGTTCGCTACTACAAACAGCAGATAGACACGAAGCCCACGCCTACCTCAGTAGTACAAGTTTACATGCCAACTAGTTCCGCAGACGACGAAGAGATAGATGAAATGTATGATAAAAGAAATTAACAGAATCTTCCGTCGGTTCTTGGTAGAACAACATCATAATAATAAATGAAAAGCACCAGTTTGCTTTTGTTCGACTAAAATTTAATAGCCATGGGTGACTGCAATTCTACAGTAGGAAAAGGAAAACAAGGAAAAACAGTAGGTGAATATGGAATGGGGGTAAGGAATGAAAGAGGGAGTCGCCTGGTAGAATTTTACACAGAGCACAACTTACTCATAGCTAACACTTGGTTTAAGAATCATGAAAGAAGGTTGTATACATGGAAGAATCCTGGAGGTACTGACAGGTTTCAGATGGATTACATAATGGTAAGACAGAGATTTAGGTTTTAAATTGTAAAACATTTCCAGGGGCAGATGTGGACTCTGACCACAATCTATTGGTTATGAACTGTAGATTAAAACTGAAGAAACTGCAAAAAGGTGGGAATTTAAGGAGATGGGACCTGGATAAACTGACAGAACCAGAGGTTTTAGACAGTATCAGGGCGAGCATTAGGGAACGATTGACAAGAATGGGGGAAAGAAATTCAGTAGAAGAAGAATAGGTAGCTTTGAGAGATGAAATAGTGAAGCCAGCAGAGGATCAAGTAGGTAAAAAGATGAGGGCTAGTACAAATCCGTGGATAAGAGAAGATATATTAAATTTAATTGATGAAAGGAGAAAATATAAAAACGCAGTAAATGAAGCAGGCAAAAAGGAGTAGAAACGACTAAGAATGAGATCGACAGGAAGTGCAAAATGGTTAATTAGGGATGGCTGGAGGACAAATGTAAGGGTGTAGAGGCATGTATCACTAGGGGTAAGATAGATACTGCCCCTTTCGAGAAAGAGAACCACTTGTATGAATATCAAGAGCTCAGATGGAAACCCAGTTCTAAGCAAAGAAGGGAAAGCAGAGAGGTGGAAGGAGTATATAGAGGGTCTATACAAGGGCGATGTACTTGAGGACAATATTATGGAAATGGAAGAGGATGTAGATCAAGATGAAATGGGAGATATGATACTGCGTGAAGAGTTTGACACAGGAATGAAAGATCTAAGTTGAAACAAGGCCCCGGGAATAGACAACATTCCATTATATATACTGATAGCCTTGGGAGAGCCAGCCCTGACAAATCTCTACCATCTGGTGAGCAAGATGTATGAGACAGGTGAAATTCCCTCAGACTTCAAGAAGAATATAATATTTCCAATCCCGAAGAAATCAGGTGTTGACAGATGCGAAAATTACCGAACTATCAGTTTAATAAGCCACGGCTGCAAATACTAACATGAATTCTTCACAGACGAATGGAAGATCTGGTAGAAGCCGACCTCAGGGAAGATCAGTTTGGATTCCGTAGAAATACTGGAAAACGTGCGGCAATTCTGACCCTACGACTTAGAAGATAAATTAAGGATAGGCAAACCTACGTTTATAGTATTTGTAGACTTAGAGAAAGCTTTTGACAATGTTGACTGGAATACTCTGTTTCAAATTCTGAAGGTGGCAGCGGTAACATACAGGGAGCGAAAGGCTATTTACAATTTGTACAGAAACCAGATGGCAGTTATAAGAGTCGAGGGGCATCAAAGGAAATCAGTGATTGGGAAGGGAGTGAGACAGGGTTGCAGCGTATCTCCGATGTTATTCAACCTATATACTGAGCAAGCAGTAAAGGAAACAAAAGAAAAATTCGGATTAGGAATTAAAATCCATGGAGAAGAAATAAAAACTTTGAGGTTCGCCGCTGACATTGTAATTCTATCAGAGACAGCAAAGGGCCTGGAAGACAGTGTCTTGAAAGGAGGGTGTAGGATCTGTGTAGACAGGTGCGGGCCGCACTGGCGCGCCGTCCAGCACTGTGCATGGCTGGGCCAGCACACTGCCGAGCACAAACTGAGACACTGCGGGGGAACGCTAGTGCACCGGCTGGAGAGTTCACGTACTGCTGCAGGACGTCGGTACTGCCAGTGGGCCTTCCAGTCTCTGCGTGACACTATGTTTCGTCCCGAAATACGCTTTTCCTTGTTTTAGACGAAGTGTGGCTTTATTTATCACGATATGAGAACTCTCAGAACGATCGACTTTGGAGGTCTGAAAACGCTCATTAGTCACGTCGAGAACCCCTATACGTAATACGAAAGCAGGAGGGAACTAACAACTGTGGGAAAGACCTAGGGTTACCGTAGGGAGGGCAGTGCAGGAGCACGTGCCGACAATCCGGCTGGAGGGCGTGCAGCCGAGGGCAGACCGTCCGGAACTCACTGGTGTTCGTGTACACGACGCCGGGACGTCGACACAGAGATTCCCGAAACAGCCAGTCGCTCGCCTCGCCAGATGATGTACATTCGGCACGCGAGAGCAGCCAAGAGCGCTGTGCGGACTTGGGCCTGGTTTCATTCAGACGTGCCTGTTACACACAGGAGTTACCGCAGTTACGGCCGAGTCGATGCAATATCATTCGATCTTCGACAATAACGTCCGACAGTCGGCAACACAAACCAAAACATTGCATCAGAACGAGTGTTCAGTTCCTAGCGCTATGAAATGTGGAAAACAAAAACCCCAAATGGCGATTATAAGAAGAGGAACAGCGCCAAAAGTGGAACAGAAAAACAATATGTAGAGAATCGTCCACGCGATCTGTAAATAGAATTTAACAAATTACTACGTCATAGCAAAAACCAACCACCAGAACTGCTCACTGACCCAAAATATAAAGTAAATAGTAAAAATATGTACATATTCCAGGCCACTGAAGATGCCTTGCGGAGAATAAAGGCGAAACGCGTATCGCACGAAAATTGTGTTTCATTCAGTTACATTTACACGGTCCAAATATAAAAATTATCAATATACCGTGATATTACACGCAAATGAGGAAGACAGGACAACAAAAGTTGAAGATTCTCTTAAAGTAGCATTCGTATTTTCCGTGGGCAGTTTATAAAGCATTCCAGTTTAAGTGTCGTTTGGCTAATGGTTTAATCTGCTGGCATCACGTTTCACGACACATTGCACCATCAAGTATTACGAAAGTAACTAGTTTTTGAGAGATCTCAGATGCACGGTTACATCCAAAGAACGTAATTCACAGCACACGATTTTCAACACAGAGAACACCACAACTTCTTCAGAGGGCTGCAGTGCACCACGGCGTCTGAGCCAACCAGTGCAGGAGGCACCTTGACCTCACACAAAAGATACATTCCTGGAAATGGAAAAAAGAACACATTGACACCGGTGTGTCAGACCCACCATACTTGCTCCGGACACTGCGAGAGGGCTGTACAAGCAATGATCACACGCACGGCATAGCGGACACACCAGGAACCGCGGTGTTGGCCGTCGAATGGCGCTAGCTGCGCAGCATTTGTGCACCGCCGCCGTCAGTGTCAGCCAGTTTGCCGTGGCATACGGAGCTCCATCGCAGTCTTTAACACTGGTAGCATGCCGCGACAGCGTGGACGTGAACCGTATGTGCAGTTGACGGACTTTGAGCGAGGGCGTATAGTGGGCATGCGGGAGGCCGGGTGGACGTACCGCCGAATTGCTCAACACGTGGGGCGTGAGGTCTCCACAGTACATCGATGTTGTCGCCAGTGGTCGGCGGAAGGTGCACGTGCCCGTCGACCTGGGACCGGACCGCAGCGACGCACGGATGCACGCCAAGACCGTAGGATCCTACGCAGTGCCGTAGGGGACCGCACCGCCACTTCCCAGCAAATTAGGGACACTGTTGCTCCTGGGGTATCGGCGAGGACCATTCGCAACCGTCTCCATGAAGCTGGGCTACGGTCCCGCACACCGTTAGGCCGTCTTCCGCTCACGCCCCAACATCGTGCAGCCCGCCTCCAGTGGTGTCGCGACAGGCGTGAATGGAGGGACGAATGGAGACGTGTCGTCTTCAGCGATGAGAGTCGCTTCTGCCTTGGTGCCAATGATGGTCGTATGCGTGTTTGGCGCCGTGCAGGTGAGCGCCACAATCAGGACTGCATCCGACCGAGGCACACAGGGCCAACACCCGGCATCATGGTGTAGGGAGCATCTCCTACACTGGCCGTACACCACTGGTGATCGTCGAGGGGACACTGAATAGTGCACGGTACATCCAAACCGTCATCGAACCCATCGTTCTACCATTCCTAGACCGGCAAGGGAACTTGCTGTTCCAACAGGACAATGCACGTCCGCATGTATCCCGTGCCACCCAACGTGCTCTAGAAGGTGTAAGTCAACTACCCTGGCCAGCAAGATCTCCGGATCTGTCCCCCATTGAGCATGTTTGGGACTGGATGAAGCGTCGTCTCACGCGGTCTGCACGTCCAGCACGAACGCCGGTCCAACTGAGGCGCCAGGTGGAAATGGCATGGCAAGCCGTTCCACAGGACTACATCCAGCATCTCTACGATCGTCTCCATGGGAGAATAGCAGCCTGCATTGCTGCGAAAGGTGGATATACATTGTACTAGTGCCGACATTGTGCATGCTCTGTTGCCTGTGTCTATGTGCCTGTGGTTCTGTCAGTGTGATCATGTGATGTATCTGACCCCAGGAATGTGTCAATAAAGTTTCCCCTTCCTGGGACAATGAATTCACGGTGTTCTTATTTCAATTTCCAGGAGTGTATTGCTGGCGTTAACCACACAACACTGACAATGTTAGTTTCATTATCTTATGGAATTAAGTTTGCAGTGACTGATTCGTGGCGCAAACCGACAGCTGTAAGACCTGTGTAAAAGATGATAGTTCGGTTGTGGATTGCCGAAACCGATGAATTTGATTTGATTGCATCAATGGCTTGCGTCAGTAAAGTGTGAATGTCATTATGAGTCCTGAGCCGTGATTAGGTGATAGAAAAAAAGCAAGCATACACAGTGGCTTACACCTTGCGAGGTTAGAGAGCCATTTTGTACCTGTCTCTCTGAAGTGCACCGTGTTTGGTAGAGTCTGTAAAAGGAAAACTTTGGGGAATGTGACTCCAGCAGACGAAATCCTCACCTTCCGCTTACATTCCAAATCTCCCTGTTACCCTTCATTATGAAAACACGTGCCATTTGAAAGACAACAAAGATTACAGAACACATTTTGCGGAGTGAAATGTAAATGGCAATCAACAAATAAATGCACTGCGTACAACAGCGAATCTTGCAGAGCAATTGCAAATCGCAGTTGCTTCGTTTTCACGTATTACACGTTTCCACACCCCATTCGAACCGCCTTAAGTTGCTGACACGGAGACATAATTTGCGCCGAAAATTCATCGTTATATACATATAGTGAAAGATACGTAGAGTATGTGTGTCACTACCTAGCGGCGTCAACCTCAAAAGCTACTTGGACACATTTACCAGTAATTCGACAGTGATACAGGCCTCCGTGCAATACTGAATGCTCGCTAACAGCAGGTAGCATATTGAAGATACGTACAGCAATGGCTGTCATTGGGGCTGCACGGTGTGGCCGGGGGCGGCCAGAAGCTGACTAACGTACCCGTCCAGCTCTCTGCCGCGGTTGTCGTGCTCGCTCGGTATAGACAGAGGACAGCACAAGCAAACTTTCGAGGCATTCTGGCGCGACTGCTTCAGCAAGCAGCATTGGGGAGACACAACGTAAAGTTTACGATTACGCCCCGAGTTGAGGATAAGTTCAGTGGAAATAAACCCGAAGAATTAACTGCACATTTCATAGTAATCGAGTAGACCTATAACATATACAGAAACAGCAGCAACGTAGGCTGCGCAGTGGTCGGAAGGTTAGTTATCCGGTGTGGAACGTTACGGAGTTTTTGGATTACATTACGCACTAGGTATTCGCATTTTCATTCGCCGAATCAGAGGGGAGCAACACTATGCACGTTACCGCTACGGTGGGTCCGCCCTGACGTAAAGGCCTCTGTTTGCTACCCCAGAATAGCGGTTTCAGCGACAATTCGTTGTATCAGCTTCTTTTTAAAAAAAGTGTTAAACAGATGAAACGCTCAGTGGAAAACGTTTAGTTTTTGCGTTGTATAGACGACCCGAGAAATAACAAGGCCTCGCAGATCTCGTACTGTTTTCCTACACACACGAACCCACCAGGAAAAGAGCTTAAGTGTACAATGATTGCGCTCAATTGTTTGCTGTACGGTTCGATCTGTCGATTTACTTGTTCCGTAGCAAACATCGCGAAGAGGTTATCTATCGGCAGGACAGGCGGCTAGTTGAGAACACGGCTGGAGGTAGAGTGGATCGGCCAGCTAGGAGGAGGCGAGTGCTGGACTTACCTGGGCAGGCAGCCGGCCGGTACAGCACCTGGTGGTAGCGCTGCTGCGGCTGCTGGTGGCGCGGTGCCAGGGCGGCCGTCAGCCACGACCAGAAGCACATGGCGGAGCACCTGCGCGCGTCACAGCAGAGCACACACAGTAGCGGAGCGGAGCAGAGCAGCGCCCGCCCGCCACCGCCGCCGGCCGCCGTCACACAGTGCGCGCCACGCGCTTGCCGACTCGCTCGCTCGGGCCGTCCCGCTTTTTTGCGCGGCCGCGGTCCGCAGTCCGGCAGGCGAGTCACGTCCTCCGAGCCGCAAAGAGCGCGGCCGCCCGGCTGCGCATTCCGCCCGCGAAAAACTTCCTGCCGCGAAGGACGGCGGGCTCCAGAGGCGCAGAGGGGGATAACGGAGCGCAGCGCAGCGCACAGTGGCGGAGCCGCCTGCCGGCGTCGGCAGTTCCGGGCACGCACCGCCGACCAGGCAACGCCGCGCGCCGTGCCGTGGCCTGATCTACCTGCGCCTCCTAGCCGGCGTGTCCTGCGCCCCCCCCACCCCCAGCCCCTGCACTACCCCGAGCGAGAGCTTCCCGTTTTACACGAGCGACTTTCTGGTCAAAATGACAGCTCCAAGTGCGTGCGCTTTCCACGCCTGCGTGTAAATCGGCAACCGAACGCGTCGCGAGGTGACGTCAATCGTCTATAGATTGTGTCGAGCGTGGACTTGTAAATGTCAGAGTACGCTGCACACTGTGCGAGTCCAGGGACGAGGAACTATAGCGGCGTCTGGTAACGTCTTCCTGTTACCTTAATCTTTCATCGTCTTCTTTGCTTTGTTTTCGTGGCACACTGAAAAGCCACACGGGGTACTGGTATTTTTTCCTACCAGTGTTCTACTCCACATAAGAGACGAAATACATGAAGGCCAAAAATATTTACGTTTTACAGAAAAAAACCTACACTAAGCGTAAATAACAACGTGAATAGATACACGTGTTTAATGAGAATTATTGAGACAGTGAAAATATGATTTTCGTCGTTATTTGGGGCTTAGGCGAGGCGGGCCAAATATTTGAAAGCGACAAGTAATATAATTTTTGCAGCGAGTGCACAACAAAGAAACCTGCACTGTCCATAAATAAGAACTTAAGTAGATCAAAAACTTTTCTGGGTAACACTGTTGTACAAGAGAAAAACCCCACTCCGTTGAAGGAGGAAAACAGCCATCGATGTTACTCAGCACTCACGGACAAAAGACGCACAGGTCGAGGCGGGAAATCGCCGTGTGCTGCCCTTCCTCCACACTGACCCGTCACACTACTGTGGCCACCTGGCAGGGGCACAGAAGACTGCGCGACGAACAGCAAGAGAGTAACTGAGGTTTGGAAGGTACCGACACGGATGTTCTCCTTTTATTGACAGGTCGTTACCCCATTGTTCTGCTAAGAGGATTGTGACACTCCTCCCCCTCCCCCTCTTGACCACAATCCATCAGAAAACCTTCAACCCTCCCCTATCCCCCTCGCCGATACAGCTACACTTTCAGGCCTGAGTTATTGAAATAGTCCCCAGTCACTCTATCAATTCGACTGACTACTTAATTAAATTGACGAATTAACCAACCTCTCCCATGTGGCAAACCCACAGCCCTCCCCTCCCCTACCTGGAAACTGGTGGCTCTGTGCTGCAGAGGGAGGATCTCCTCACAAGAAATCTAATTACATACCAATTGTTTATTTATAAAAAATTTACAGCCAATAAAATTTTTCTGGGTTTGTGCCTGCACTGTCAAATGGCTCTGAGCACTATGGGACTTAACATCTATGGTCATCAGTCCCCTAGAACTTAGAACTACTTGCACATAACTAACCTAAGGACAGCACACAACACTCAGTCATCACGAGGCAGAGAAAATCCCTGACCCCGCCGGGAATCGAACCCGGGAACCCGGGCGTGGGAAGCGAGAACGCTACCGCACGACCACGAGCTGCGGACCCTGCACTGTGAATACGTGAAACTACCGACATTTCAGTCACTGTTGGAACTGACCATCTTCAGGGTGTTTAGTAGTACACAAAAACACCCTGAACGAGGTCACTTGCAACAGTGACTGAAATGTCGGTAGTTTCACGTATTGAGAATGCCATCACATACACAGAAAACTTTTACTGACCGTGACAAGGGCCGTGGATGCCTTTGTTCATATACAAAAAAATTAGTTTCATGGGCTGGATTTCTCTCCTCATCATTCTCTGCCGTTTGGGAAAAGGTGCACGTCTCGTAAACAAGTCATCGACAGCTTCTTTTTACTCCGATAGCGCAAGGAATAGCGTCATGAAACAGTCATCACACGTAATTACACGGCTAAAAATCTGTAGACCGTGAAGCACGCAGCGCCCGCCACTCGCGCCACCCGCACAGGCTGTGCGGAGTCGGGCTGCACGGGCGGCCGAGTGTACCTCAGGGGCCGCGTGTGCCCCGCCACTGACAAAAGCACCCGAGACATTGACGTCGAAACTCGTGCCCCTGTACAACACCGACGTACGCTGTAGCTCCTTCCTGCAGAGTACCGACGCACGCGGTAACCTTTTTCCAAGGCAAATTCCTGACTCAGAACGGATTGCGCCATGGACTCTAAGCTGCCGTCTGTGCTGAGCAAAAAGAATCTCACGACCAGAAATTCAACTATACTGCATAGGACATACTGTTTGTTTATAAAGTTCACTTTGAAAGGGTTGGATCTCACTTTCATTTGGTGGGAAAGCATCAAATCCAGCAACTTCGTGTCCTAATTACGTAATTACACTGCTAGAGATTGAAGGTGACGTCTTATTGGAAAATTTTCCTGTTTGCGGTGACCTCGACATGCAGGGATCGACTGAGCTAGTGCACAGCGCCACCACCGGAGGACGTTCCACCCCTCTACCGTCACGCCGTCACTCACCTCTCGCAGAAAAACTTGGTAGGAAAAAGACTCACTCTGTGCTCGAGAAGAAGGATCTCACGACACGAAATTCACATCAAAGTCAATAAGATATCGATACATATTGTTTATTTAATCAGTTTGCAGGAGACGGGGTTCCCCCACTTGCGTGGACATTATGACTGGACCCCCCCACCTTTGTTGCCCATGACATAATACATCTACATCTACATCTACATTTATACTCCGCAAGCCACCCGACGGTGTGTGGCGGAGGGCACTTTACGTGCCACTGTCATTATCTCCCTTTCCTGTTCCAGTCGCGTATGGTTCGCGGGAAGAACGACTGTCTGAAAGCCTCTGTGCGCGCTCTAATCTCTCTAATTTTACATTCGTGATCTCCTCGGGAGGTATAAGTAGGGGGAAGCAATATATTCGATACCTCATCCAGAAACGCACCCTCTCGAAACCTGGCGAGCAAGCTACACCGCGATGCAGAGCGCCTCTCTTGCAGAGTCTGCCACTTGAGTTTGTTAAACATCTCCGTAACGCTATCACGGTTACCAAATAACCCTGTGACGAAACGCGCCGCTCTTCTTTGGATCTTCTCTATCTCCTCCGTCAACCCGATCTGGTACGGATCCCACACTGATGAGCAATACTCAAGTATAGGTCGAACGAGTGTTTTGTAAGCCACCTCCTTTGTTGATGGACTACATTTTCTAAGGACTCTCCCAATGAATCTCAACCTGGTACCCGCCTTACCAACAATTAATTTTATATGATCATTCCACTTCACATCGTTCCGCACGCATACTCCCAGATATTTTACAGAAGTAACTGCTACCAGTGTTTGTTCCGCTATCATATAATCACACAATAAAGGATCCTTCTTTCTATGTATTCGCAATACATTACATTTGTCTATGTTAAGGGTCAGTTGCCACTCCCTGCACCAAGTGCCTATCCGCTGCAGATCTTCCTGCATTTCGCTACAATTTTCTAATGCTGCAACTTCTCTGTATACTACAGCATCATCCGCGAAAAGCCGCATGGAACTTCCGACACTATCTACTAGGTCATTTATATATATTGTGAAAAGCAATGGTCCCATAACACTCCCCTGTGGCACGCCAGAGGTTACTTTAACGTCTGTAGATGTCTCTCCATTGAGAACAACATGCTGTGTTCTGTTTGCTAAAAACTCTTCAATCCAGCTACACAGCTGGTCTGATATTCCGTAGGCTCTTACTTTGTTTATCAGACGACAGTGCGGAACTGTATCGAACGCCTTCCGGAAGTCAAGGAAAATGGCATCTACCTGGGAGCCTGTATCTAATATTTTCTGGGTTTCATGAACAAATAATGCGAGTTGGGTTTCACACGATCGCTGTTTCCGGAATCCATGTTGATTCCTACATAGTAGATTCTGAGTTTCCAAAAACGACATGATACTCGAGCAAAAGACATGTTCTAAAATTCTACAACAGATCGACGTCAGAGAGATAGGTCTATAGTTTTGCGCATCTGCTCGACGACCCTTCTTGAAGACTGGGACTACCTGTGCTCTTTTCCAATCATTTGGAACCTTCTGTTCCTCTAGAGACTTGCGGTACACGGCTGTTAGAAGGGGGGCAAGTTCTTTCGCGTACTCTGTGTAGAATCGAATTGGTATCCCGTCAGGTCCAGTGGACTTTCCTCTGTTGAGTGATTCCAGTTGCTTTTCTATTCCTTGGACACTTATTTCAATGTCAGCCATTTTTTCGTTGGTGCGAGGATTTAGAGAAGGAACTGCAGTGCGGTCTTCCTCTGTGAAACAGCTTTGGAAAAAGGTGTTTAGTATTTCAGCTTTACGCTTGTCATCCTCTGTTTCAATGCCATCATCATCCCAGAGTGTCTGGACATGATGTTTCGAGCCACTTACTGATTTAACGTAAGACCAGAACTTCCTAGGATTTTCTGTCAAGTCGGTACCTAGTATTTTACTTTCGAATTCACTGAACGCTTCACGCATAGCCCTCCTTACGCTAACTTTGACATCGTTTAGCTTCTGTTTGTCTGAGAGGTTTTGGCTGCGTTTAAACTTGGAGTGAAGCTCTCTTTGCTTTCGCAGTAGTTTCCTAACTTTGTTGTTGTACCACGGTGGGTTTTTCCCGTCCCTCACAGTTTTGCTCGGCACGTACCTGTCTAAAACGCATTTAACGGTTGCCTTGAACTTTTTCCATAAACACTCAACATTGTCAGTGTCGGAACAGAAATTTTCGTTTTGATCTGTTAGGTAGTCTGAAATCTGCCTTCTATTACTCTTGCTAAACAGATAAACCTTCCTCCCTTTTTTTATATTCCTATTAACTTCCATATTCAGGGATGCTGCAACGGCCTTATGATCACTGATTCCCTGTTCTGCACTTACAGAGTCGAAAAGTTCGGGTCTGTTTGTTATCAGTAGGTCCAAGATGTTATCTCCACGAGTCGGTTCTCTGTTTAATTGCTCGAGGTAATTTTCGGATAGTGCACTCAGTATAATGTCACTCGATGCTCTGTCCCTACCACCCGTCCTAAACATCTGAGTGTCCCAGTCTATATCTGGTAAATTGAAATCTCCACCTAAGACCATAACATGCTGAGAAAATTTATGTGAAATGTATTCCAAATTTTCTCTCAGTTGTTCTGCCACTAATGCTGCTGAGTCGGGGGGTCGGTAAAAGGAGCCAATTATTAACCTTGCTCGGTTGTTGAGTGTAACCTCCACCCATAATAATTCACAGGAACTATCCACTTCTACTTCACTACAGGATAAACTACTACTAACAGCGACGAACACTCCGCCACCGGTTGCATGCAATCTATCCTTTCTAAACACCGTCTGTGCCTTTGTAAAAATTTCGGCAGAATTTATCTCTGGCTTCAGCCAGCTTTCTGTACCTATAACGATTTCAGCTTCGGTGCTTTCTATCAGCGCTTGAAGTTCCGGTACTTTACCAACGCAGCTTCGACAGTTTACAATTACAATACCGATTGCTGCTTGGTCCCCGCATGTCCTGACTTTGCCCCGCACCCGTTGAGGCTGTTGCCCTTTCTGCACTTGCCCGAGGCCATCTAACCTAAAAAACCGCCCAGCCCACGCCACACAACCCCTGCTACCCGTGTAGCCGCTTGTTGCGTGTAGTGGACTCCTGACCTATCCAGCGGAACCCGAAACCCCACCACCCTATGGCGCAAGTCGAGGAATCTGCAGCCCACATGGTCGCAGAACCGTCTCAACCTCTGATTCAGACCCTCCACTCGGCTCTGTACCCAAGGTCCGCAGTCAGTCCTGTCGACGATGCTGCAGATGGTGAGCTCTGCTTTCATCCCGCTAGCGAGACTGGCAGTCTTCACCAAATCAGATAGCCGCCGGAAGCCAGAGAGGATTTCCTCCGATCCATAGCGACACACATCATTGGTGCCGACATGAGCGACCACCTGCAGATGGGTGCACCCTGTACCCTTCATGGCATCCGGAAGGACCCTTTCCACATCTGGAATGACTCCCCCCGGTATGCACACGGAGTGCACTTTGGTTTTCTTCCCCTCCCTTGCTGCCATATCCCTAAGGGGCCCCATTACGCGCCTGACGTTGGAGCTCCCAACTACCAGTAAGCCCACCCTCTGCGACTGCCCGGATCTTGCAGACTGAGGGGCAACCTCTGGAACAGGACAAGCAGCCATGTCAGGCTGAAGATCAGTATCAGCCTGAGACAGAGCCTGAAACCGGTTCGTCAGACAAACTGGAGAGGCCTTCCGTTCAGCCCTCCGGAATGTCTTTCGCCCCCTGCCACACCTTGAGACGACCTCCCACTCTACCACAGGTGAGGGATCAGCCTCAATGCGGGCAGTATCCCGGGCAACCACAGTCGTAGTCCGATCGGGGGATGCGTGGGACGAGCTGGCCGTCCCCGACAAACCCCCATCCGGACCCCCACAGTGATGCCCATTGGCAACAGCCTCAAGCTGTGTGACCGAAGCCAACACTGCCTGAAGCTGGGAGCGAAGGGATGCCAACTCAGCCTGCATCCGAACACAGCAGTTGCAGTCCCTATCCATGCTAAAAACTGTGCAAAGAACGTCTGAACTAATCTACAGAGAGCGCAAACAAAACGACACAAAATTGAAGCGGTTATTAAAATACAAGATTGCCTAGTAAATGCAGTAATGCTGCCACTTGTGCACTGCTGACACACTGCTCGGCGGCGGAAGGAGACTACGCGATTTAACACTATTCGAGTACTAAAACGTGATGCTACAACTCTCAAATACTATAATACGCCCGAAATTTATGAATTAAACAATGCAAGTACCAAAAACACGCAAAGAAATTAAGAATTAAACTATGTAACAAATGAGTGAGCTAGGAGTATACGACTTGCTGCTGCAGCTGCTTATCCAACGGCGGCAGGGAGCACACTGACTGTGACCAACCGACACTGGCCGTTCAAAACAAAAACAGTTGACAGACGACTACGCGAATTTACACTATTCAGGTACTAAAACGCGATGCTACAACTCTCAAATACTATAATACGCCCGAAATTTATGAATTAAACAATGCAAGTACCAAAAACACGCAAAGAAATTAAGAATTAAACTATGTAACAAATGAGTGAGCTAGGAGTATACGACTTGCTGCTGCAGCTGCTTATCCAACGGCGGCAGGGAGCACACTGACTGTGACCAACCGACACTGGCCGTTCAAAACAAAAACAGTTGACAGACGACTACGCGAATTTACACTATTCAGGTACTAAAACGCGATGCTACAACTCTCAAATACTATAATACGCCCGAAATTTATGAATTAAACAATGCAAGTACCAAAAACACGCAAAGAAATTAAGAATTAAACTATGTAACAAATGAGTGAGCTAGGAGTATACGACTTGCTGCTGCAGCTGCTTATCCAACGGCGGCAGGGAGCACACTGTAATGAGAAGCGAATGGAATGAAATGCGATGTAATAGCCAGCGTTTGAGGTCTCCGTGTGTGCGTGTGTCGTCAGGACGCCGCCAAGAATAGCAAAACAGCGCAGTGTCCTAATTAGACATCACGTTAGTAAATACCACCGACCACGGACCGTATATCGGCCTCTTTCATCTCGTGGGCCTCTTACAAAGCATCAGGTGGCAGCGTCGAACTGCACACTCACTTCCTGTCTCTGCCGCTCTCAAGAAGCCACTCCCTGGTTCTCTGTGTGAATCGACATCTTCAGAAACGAAGGTGGAGGTTTCCACCTCTCATCAGAATACTGTTTCCCGTTGGCTAATGCTACAGACAAAGGAAGAGTTGACGTAATTTCCACTACAAAAAAAGAGTAAAATAACCCATTTGCATTACCCTGTCAAATTAATTGTTTAGCGATTGACAGGAGTCAAATAGATCGCTTAAGACGCACACTTCCAACATACAATGATCCTTTTCCCAAATAAAATATATTTTCAGCGTTTGAGTATCACACGCAAACATTGTGCAAATCAAGTAACGATCGTAGCGCTAAACTGCACGTGTAAGCTACACACTGGCGCCGCCCACACATCCGCACTCACTACTCCTGAGCGGTTCAAGTTGCTGCCTTACACTACAGTACACTACGCTACGCTTCCCGCACTAGCCTGGTAACGGAAAGTTTGGGTAGGCGTACGGTGCACGGTGGAGGGTTTCACCCATTGGCGACACACGAGCAGTTCACTTGTCCGGCGAAACGCAGACGACCAGAAAACACGCGACCTCACCGAAGGCGCTGAGAAGTGTGAGAAGCAAACGCAGACGTGTGCCGACTCGAACGGATACAGTCGCCTCTAGCAAAACATACTACTCGAACTGACAGCGTCTACCTGGTTCTTTCGTCTGACAGCTGTTACAAATTATTTTGGCGGCGCGCAGGAGGACGGCCGTAGCGAGCCGTCCATCGTTTGTCGGCAGCCCGGGGAGGTCCTGCAGACAGGACAGCGCCCCGTGTCGCAAGGTGGGGGTGGGGGCGCGCCGTTCCCGCCACGCCCAGCTGCACGGGGACGCCACCGCCAGTCGCGTACAGCGGCAGTTCGCTGACCAAAAATATCACCACGTACATATCGTAAAAACGTTGAACGCTCGGGGCTCCGCAAGTCCTAAATATATTTTAAGGACCGTCAGCTGCACTCGATATTTCAATGAGCCGAGCCGGTACTCGTGTGTACAGCCTACCGTCAGTGGCGCGTTACCTGTCTCGCTATCAGTGACGTGCACGACAGCCCGCGTGCTGTGAGATGAACACAGAGCTGAACATCTGGAAGAATTTACGACTAACACGCGTGCCACTGGTGTAGGGAGTCGTAGTATGCCGTGACGACGGGGTCTACATCCGGATACCGATTCGGCTATCAAACATTTCAAGTGCAGCTGATGGTTTTCGAGGCTTCCTTTAACAGATACAAATTGCTCATCGCAACGTGCGACCTCGGTTTAACGTGTGATATTCTAAACGCGCTCTCCTTCCTGCAATAGCGTCTTAGGCGTCCACATGCCCATCGGACAATTCTCGATACACTGACGCCTTGTCCCAGTGTTTCGCTGCAACCAAATTACTAAATTACTTCACCCCGAAAGCCTCTTTATCGTGTGCACTGAGCAACTCGCCACCGCTTACGTTCCAAGTTCCACAAAAAAAAAAAGTAGGCAACTGATCGGAGACGGTTCCCCGTTTACACATACGTCGTTACGACATATTAGTTGGTGCGGTGTTTCAACAATTCGTTAAGTGTAGAAAACATACGGCACACAATTACTCTTTACTTCGTTTATTTACAGTGTCATCCCCGATCAGTAGACAAATAATTGCTATTTAATTACGATTGAATTTCACTGCAGGCAATAAAACGCGTTCTCCTGGCGTTTCACTGTTACCTTTTACTACCGGGCATCGCACACTGTAACAGCACGAGCTTTTCGGAAGCAGTGAATTAAAGCAGATGCAGGCCGGTACGGAGTTTGCCCGTGCAGCGCCCACCGCCCCACACGCCCTGCTAACCACTGCGCCGAGTGAGCGACACGCAGCCGCTGAAACGAGGTCGTGCCCCGAGATAAGCGAATAGGCGCGACGCGGGCAGCGACAACCGGCCAGCCAGCCAGCTGTACGTAGCGCGTGTGCTCCGTCGCTCACCAAATACGGCGTCCCGAGCGTTCCTCCGGCTTTCCGCGTCACAATCGCGTTGTTTTGAGCTAACGTGGCCGCCTGGTGTCGAAAGGCTGGCCGATAAGCTTATCCTGCAGTTGCGCGCCGTTCTATTCCCGCGCGCAGCTCAGCGCTTATGTAATGAGTCGTCGCAAGAGTCGCTGCGCACGGCTGCGTCGAGCAGAGCGTGCACTGGCAGGTGCCAGGGAACCACGGCGGTACACTCTGAGCGTCGGCCGTTACAGCCACACCACCTCTAAAAGTATTAAGTGTTCTCGTAGCTGGAGTGACTGTGCACTTGTGTCGAGGTAGCACGAGGAGCGGCGGACAGTGCACAATGTCTCGCTGACTGTGTGTGTGTGTGTGTGTGTGTGTGTGACAGTAGCAGAGCTGGAGAAACTGTCGCACCTGCCTTACTGAAGCAAGCATCCCGTCGTTCCACAGAATGACCAACCCGCCAAACTGTGTGTGAATCAAGAGTTGATACTGTTTCCAAATCAAACACGTTTCATCCAGTTACTCTGGGCGCCTTCAGGAGTCTTTAACAGAAAACAAGAACAACAACAACAAGATGAAACTGATCATCAACAGTTCAGAGTGGCTCTTAAGGTCAGATTGCCTATATGGTGTTTTCTGATGACATACCTATCGCCAATAACAAACTGCGTCAGCAACAAAAAAGTTCAGTCGGCTAAATAAAGTACCTAAAACAAGTGTCTACAGCTTTCCTTCCATAAAACAATATATAGAACAACTTCAATGATCGATCAAAATGGATGAGCATAGAATTTTGGAAAGATGGAACGGGGCAAGGAACTTACTCATTTAGGTGAGCTGAACCAGCAGAATGGTTTAGAATAGTAAGTAATCAATATTAGCATCTTAAAATTAGAATTGATCTGCGATGAAAGCCTTTGCAACATGAAGGTACTGCACGATTACGAAATCAGACGGTTTACACGCATAAGAAACATTGACTATATGGACAAAAAGACCAGTCGAGCAGTTGGTAAATGTGGCATCCGCGCTACTGAGGTACACATCGGCCAGCAGACAGGACTGCACACGAAGCACTGTCAACTACATGGAGGAGACTGCAGCTCCACGACCACGGTACGCAGAATGGACAGCAAACAGTTGGCTGACAGGACGAGACCGAAACGAAGACAAAAAGAAACTGTAATAAAAACTTTTACTGCACACTACATACGTTGCGAAACAACTTTGGTTAAGAAACGATATAAATTCTAATTCCACACGACGAGTAATGTCTACAACACTATGACTGTACAAAACACGCACAGCATGTTCCACGTCAAAGCTGCAGACACTGGATAGCTTTACGACTAGTCTGCAGTGGAAGGCGTAAGCGACGCCGCGCCCCACAACGATACGCAGAGAGATTTGGAATGGTGTCTAGTTTCGTCCACCAGTCGTGAATCCGTTTAACGTGAGGCCGCAAAGAGACCGAAGCCACATCCACATCAACATATACGACAAACCTGCCGGACTCCGGTGAAGTGGAATTGTGAAAGGTGGACTCGAGTGCTGAGCAACAGAGCCCGGCTGACTGTCAAAACATTTCCGTCCGGTCATATTAGTTTTGGTCGCCTGACCCATTTGATTGTGTGAACCGTGATATTATCTTACAAAAATTACAGTTCTATGGTATAAATGGAGTATCATATGAGTGGTTTAACTCATACCTACAGAATAGGAAGCAAAAAGTTTCCTTATATGGGTCAAGCGATTTAAATAAGTTTGCCGCTTCATCTAACAGGGGTGAAATTACATTAGGTGTTCCACAGGGTTCAATCATTGGTCCCCTTCTGTTCTCGGTATAATTATGTGAACGACCTCCCTTCCTATCTGAAACAGGAAGCTGAACTGATGATACAAGCATCATTATTAATCCAGTAAAAGAAACTCCAATTGAAAATGATACAAATAAGGCCTTTGGAAAAATCATTAACAGGTGTTCTGTAAATGGGCTTACTCTAAACTTTGAAAAAACCACAGTACATCCAATTTTCTGCTGGAAAAAGAACAGCTCCTTCAATAAATATAACACATCAACGGAAGTCAGTAGACAGGGTACAGCATACTAAGTTTTTGATGTACATGTAGATGAGAATCTTAATTGGAAAATGCATATTTCGGATCTTCTAAAGCGATTAGGTTCAGCAACTTCTCCAATCAGAATAATAGCCAATTTTGAGGATACAGAAATTAGTAAGCTAACATACTTTGCATACTTTCACTCTCTGATGTCATACGGAATAATGTTTTAGGGTAACTCAACATTTAGACAAAAAGTATTCACTGCTCAAAAGAAAGTGGTTAGAATAATGTGTGCGGTTCATACTCGCACATGTTGTAGGCATCTCTTTAAAAGATTGGGAATTCTTACAAAAGGCTCGCAGTACATTTACTCACTAATGAAATTTGTTCTCAACAACATGGACCAGTTTAAAAACAGTGACATTCATGATTATAATACCAGAAAACATAAAGACTTACACTATCCTTTACTCAACCCATCTTTGGCACAGAAAGGGGCGAAATATGCTGCTATAAAAATTTTCGACAAATTACCAGATGAAATAAGTCTGACAGGCAGCAGTAATAGCTTCAAAAATAAATTGAAATCATATCTCGTTGACAACTCCTTCTATACCGTAGATGAATTCTTGAATAGGAATAAATAAGTCTATAAATATACTATACGCATTTTGTGCCATTTAAAGGAATGGGGTAAATAACAAAAATATTAATCTTTAACTCTGTATTGTAATATATATGTATTAAAAAAATCTTGTTTCATATCTGCATTTCTTGTGCACTTGACGCGTTCCACATCATAACGGCTACCGTACAGTGCCACTGATCAATGCAACACGCAACCAACTAACTAAGCAACCAACCAGAAAAAAAATCGTTATTTAACGATTTCTGATTCCATTATACACCGTGTAATACAGTCCTCGGACAAGTTTCAAAGTAAGTGCGACGTGGCAAAGTGAACCTTGATGCCAGTGATGATACTCAGTAAAAGTGGAGCCTAAACAGAAATGACGACCGGCCTGGGAGCGGCTGCGAGGTGCGTCGCAGGGCGCGTACGACGGCACGGCGCCGTCACACCTCCACCAAAGCACTCGGTGTGAAGGACGAAACACGAAGCGCCTCGAACACGAGACGGCGAGAGTACAAATCTGCAGTACACTTCGAATTAACCGTCTTCCATATTAACGGTCAGTCGCTTGAGATACTAGTGAACTGCCGAGTGGCCGGCCGCTGTGGCCGAGCGGTTCTAGGCGCTTCAGTCCGGAACCGAGCTGCTGCTACGGTCGCAGCGTCGGACGTGGATGTGTGTGATGTCCTAGGTTTAAGTAGTTCTAAGTCTAGGGGACAGATGTTAAGTCCCATAGTGCTTAGAGCCATTTGAATTTTTGAACTGCCGAGTCAAAGATTGGCGGCAAGCTATTGCATTATTTCACATGTGGACATCAGCAACTCGATACCTCGCGCGCACTGTCCTTATTTTGTCTTTTCGTTTGTTCTTAATATGTGACTATCGCCAACAGCGACTTTTCCAAAGTCGGAGCGGGAAGTCAGTTGCGAGAGGAACCGAGTACCGTCGAAGTGCGTCTCTTCCATTAAGTCTTTTGATGCTCGCAGTCGCTGGAACGGCTAGGTCACCGCTGCACTAACCTTCGAAATCATTAGAGGATCGAGTCAAATGGGGCAACGTTGGGGATACTCCCAACAGATGTCTGACCCGTCTTGTGCTAGAGTCGGATTCGCTTAACTGTGTTCTTTTTTACAGGGGCAACTTACGGCGTAGTGTTTCAAGCTTGCTGTCGATGTCAGTAGATACAAACTTCACATAGAACAGGCGATGCCAAGTGTGAAGCAGGACGAACAGGATAAGACATAAAAATAGTGTGAAGCAATAGAAATAGGATGCAGAGTACAATGAAGTTCCAGTTAAGGTACGATTACGTATTATCGACTGTGACACGCACAAAGTTGAATAAACGTCACAAAAGCACCTAGGCCAATGTGGGCTTTAATCCCCCCTCCTATGAGTTAGTGCTGTGACAACAACTGCCCAGACACGACAGAGCGAAAGAAATCAGAAGACGTGGGAAACATTTCCGACGAACAGAATCGGGCAGCCCGGCTCTCCGACGAATCAGCAGAAAGCTCAGCAGGGAGCCACCGTTCCCAGCTGCACCAGCGTCCAACCCAGCAGATCGGGGAACAGTTTTAGCGGCCGTCGAGTAGCGCTACACTGTACTCCCGTCACAAATATCGGTTTCTGTCGCATTCGTCCGGCTTCAGATCTCTGGAAACAAAGTACAGCACAACCTGGCAGCGACACTGGACAGCTGAACAATCAACTTCGTCGCTTTCGGTGTAAATAAAAAAAAAGAGTTAAGAGGGAAAATCGGAGGTTTCGAGCAAAGTGCAACTTAAGAGACGGAACGCCGGCTAGGAGCGACGCGAGGTTGGACGGGATATCGGGATTCTAGACGAACCTTCCCGTTTTTCGCCGTAAATGATGGGGGTGAAACTGGGAAAACCTGCATCCTGAGTGCTCGCCCACTGCGAACTCTGCAAGGAACGGCAGTCGGTGACGTCAGCGGTGGCGGGTGACGCAAGCCGCACGGTGGCGTCACGCTGACGTCACCACCGCGGCTGCCGGCGCACCCAACCACCGCAACACCACCACACGTGCACCGACCACCAGGAACACTACGAACGTCGGCGGCCGCCTGGGGCCGTTGCGGGCGCGTGTCGCGCAAACGAAAACGTGTAAGCGGAGCGCACACGGCGTAGACACGGGCTGCAAGTGGGAAATCCACTCAGATAAGGGACGTCGACATTCGGCGGATTATTAATACGCAGCGCCTGAGAACTTACATCTCGAAAACGGCGAGGCTGGTCGAATGTTCGCGTGCTACTGTCGTGAGCATCTGCGGGAAGGGGTAGAAGGGCACTAGGCGCTAAATGATTGGACGTGCACGACTCTTCACAGCAGGTGAGTCTCGGAGACTTGTCTGCTCTGTAAAGTAGGATAAACGGTGATCTGCGGCAGCTCTGCCGGAAGAGCACATCTGTTTCGCAGCACGCCGTCGATCGTACACTGCTGAACGTGGAGCTGCGGCCGCAGCAGACCACCCCTACGTGTTCACACGTAGGTCCGACGACACCGTCAGTTACGATTGCAGCGGGCACGCGACTATCGCGATTCGACCGCCGATCGATGGAAACGTGTCGGCACGTCGGGTGAATCACATTTTTGGTGCACTAGTTGGACGGCCGTCTCCACAAACGCCGTCACTGAGGTGAACGGCGGCTCGAAACGTGCAGCGCGCCCCGGACGCAGGTTGGAGGGCGCAGTACTGTGCTACGGGAGGCAACTCTGCTGCGCTTGCGAGGGCAGTAATCGACGACATGCTGACAGCTGCAAACCACCCGCATCTCTTCGCGCCAGTCGCCTTTCCCGACGGCGATGTCATCTTCAGCTGTATAAATGTCCGTGTCTCGGAGCCAGAACAGCGCTACAGTCGTCACGACCACTACAGTGAACTCACGTTGATGTCTCGGCGACCAAATTCGCCCGATGTAAATGCTACGGAACCCATGTGGGTCGCTATAGGGCGCCATCACCGCGCACGCAAATCGGCGGCCCTTCATTTACGCGAATTACAGGACCTGTGGGTAGACATGTAATGCCACATACGTCCACAAACCTACAACAGACTGGCGGACCCCTGATATGCAGAACCAGACACGTATTTTGTTCTAAAGACGGGCAAACAAGTTATTAAGCAGGTGGTCATAATGTTTTGGCTCCTCAACGTACGTACGGTAGACGGGAAAACTGACAGCCGGTAAGCCTGTCTGTGGGCTCAGGTCGAATCTCTCTAATTTTGTCTCCACGGCCTTTTCTCGAGATCTATGTAGGAGAAAGCAGTAAGTCAGTTTACTCTCGTAGGAATTATCTCGGAATTTTGACGGTGGACCGCACGGTGACGCAGAACGCCTCTCCTGCAGCGTCCGTGCAGCGCTAGCGCTCGCTGCAAAAACCTGCAAGCAAACGTGCTGTTCCATTTCCTCTACCAATGTCCGACTGACGAGCAGTATTCGAGTGTCGGTCGAGCGAGTGTGTTGTAAGCTGCTTCCTTTGTTGACGGACCACATTTCCTGTGGATTCTCTCGATGAAGATTTATTTTATGTAGTCGTTCCATTTCAGATCGCTCCACGCGCATAGTCAAGAGACATTTTATGGAAGTAACTGCATCCACTGACTGTTCTGCAATCGTGTAATGATAGAATAGAGGGTATTTCGATCCGTGTATTTGCAATACGTTACATTTGTTAACGTCGTGAGTCAGTTGGCACTGACCTTCGACCCTCTGAGGCTCTTCGTGCGTTTCGCTACAATTTTCCAGCGTTGCCAATTTTCTGTGTACAACAGCACCATCCGCGAAAAGCCTCTCGAAACTTGCGACGTTATCTGCCACGTCGTCTACACGTAGTGTGAAAACTGATGCTGCGCGACCACTCCGTTGTGGCCGACGTTATTTAGTAGCTCATTTATACACAGTGAAAACCGATGGTCATACACGTTACTTTTACGTTCACAGTGACATGCTGTGTTCCGCTCGCTGGAAACTCTCGAACCCATCCACACAGCTGGTCTGATATTCCGTAAGCGGACGCTGGCCGCTTGCTTTTTTCACTGACGCGTGACCTTCGCGCCGTCAGATGTGTGAACACACACTGTATCAGCAACGTCACTCACACAGGGTAAACTACGTGAGGTTCCATTTTTATGTACAATATTTCGTCAAATGACATGAGGTTGAGACTCGCCACGTCGGCGAACTACACACATACGCATTGTTAATAAAACGATAATCGTTGCGTGCGCTCGACACCGCTTTGACACTGCTGTCGTTCTGTTAAAAAGGACGTGGCGATACCCGACAGTAGAACTGGTGAAAACTTATGCCCGACCTCCGATTCGCGATTAATACCGACCTTTAGCTTTAGCTGCCAATTTTCTGCTGCCTCGGTCGCGGCTAGCACCGGACCCCATCTCGTCCGATAGTGGTTTCTGACAGCGATACGAATAGTTGTAAGAGGCAACAGGGGAATTTAACAGACCAGAACTTCAAAAGGTCTGATGAAAACTTGTACATATTGCAAAAAACACGTGGAACGAGGTAGTTAATTACAACTGCTCAAAACACAGTCGATGAAGTAGCCGGAAAAGTCTCGGCGCCGAACTAGACAAAAGAAACAAATAATTGCAACAGAAAGGAACGTTCCGAGCACTTTGGACGGTTCGTCAAGTGATTAATAGTCACGAGAATCGAACGGACTGAAGCCCGGGGGCGGACAGTGCAGAGTACTAGTGCGAAGACGCGGCTAGCTTCCTCGCGCCCACCTGCTGAGGTGCAAACCGCCGCATTTATACGAATTCGCGACCGAAATCTTCGCGGCTGCCGTACACCGAATGCGGAAATAGCACTAACCCCAGCAGTGAGAAAGAATTGCTCGATACGACTGTGAACTGGAAGGGCGCCCACCCCGCCGCCCCCGCCACCTGCCGCCCTTCAGCCGACAGCCCGGTGCCCGGCGCCCGTTGCCCGCTGCCACTGCCCAGCCCTCGCCACTCGCCGCGCTCCCCCGCGGCGCCCTGCTGCCGGCCCCTACAATTACACGACATTTCAGTGTGCAATGTTCCGCCACCTACGGTTTACGCCTGATTTGCAGACCTGGACTTTTTCTGAGTGTATTTAATACTACGGCGGTGATAATTGAATGTCTCGTGAAGAGCGCCATGCCCTCCCTCCGTCATAACTGTCTCGCCTACATAAACTACCTTCTGTACCCTAAGTGTGTCGTTTCGAAAAACCGCCATCTCTAAATCGTTGATCCATACAAGTCGTAATAACCCAGAGAGGCAACTGCTCATCGCCGAACCGTGTTTTGTTCATAAACTTTTTCACCAAATTCACACCAATCAAAACTGAAACAGACATTTAACTTATCGAAACCGACAGCAGAGGACGTCTGGAGCCGTCCGCCCCAGCACACAAGTATCGGCTCGGCCGTGTAAGGCTTCCCTCGTATCGAACAGAAATGTGTAGTCTCAAACAAATGGCAGTAACCAGTGGATTCGAGAGAGATTTACTCGATCTGATTCTCAAAAAATACAGAGGCAACAAAAACCCACATAAGGATAAAAAGTTGAATTCGTTCAAGAATTACGGCCTATTACCGAAAAGATGGCGCACGCTTTCCCTAAGTAGTGAAAAGCCGGGTTTCGCACAGCAAACAAATGAGATTTAAGCTGTAACACACCGAGCATTTGCCGTGTATAGATTACAATGCGGATGACATGATCGCTGTTATATAGACCACAAACTGGTAGTAACTTTGGTACTAGATTTAACGAACAATGAGACTGCCGGCCGGGGTGGCCGAGCGGTTAAAGGCGCTGCAGTCCGGAACCGCACGACCGCTACGGTCGCAGGTTCGAATCCTGCCTCGGGCATGGGTGTGTGTTATGTCCTTAGGTTAGTTAGGTTTAAGTAGTTCCAAGTTCTAGGGGACTTATGACCACAGCAGTTGAGTCCCATAGTGCTCAGAGCCAACAATGAGACTGCTTTTGGCAGTCATTTACGACGGATAAAACACGCAGCACGTAGTACTTAAAATATTTTGAAATTTCTACACGTAGCACCTTAGGCGATGAAATAAGCCATACTAGAGGAATGAAAGGAAGGTAAAGGAACCGGACAATTCAATGAATTAGTGGTCCAAGTTTAAGAACGACAGATTCTTGCGTCATTTAACGAACCGATGTGACAGAGGACAGCATTCAGCTCACGACGGTAGCTAACGAGGCTCACCCTGTACACAAGAGATACAATGGAAATGAACACGAAGGTAAAAGTATAGAAAGGGAAGAGACCCTTGGCTTAGTTGGTCATGACAAAACCATTCTACCTGGTGTGGAAAAAGAACGTAACAGTTCCAAGGCAGGCGTTGACAGATGTGAATATTGCCACACTACGGTTTTAATAAATGCCTGCGCAATAATGACACGAATTATTTACAGAAGGATGGAAAAGTTCGTCGAAGGCGAACTCGGGGAAGATCAGTCTCGGTCCAAGAGAAATGGAGGAACATGCGATTAAATACTGACCCTAAAACTTATTTTAAAAGATAGACTGAAAAATAGCCAAACCTACATTTATACAATTTATAGATTTACGGGGAGCTCTTCACAGCGTTAACTGGAATATCCTATTCGAAATTCTAAAGTTACCAGGCATAAAATACGGGCAGTGAAACTTCATTTCAAACTTGTGTAGCAACCAAATCGCAGTTATGAAAGTCGAAGGACATGAAAGGAATGCAACACTTCAGAAGGAAGAGACAAAGACATGTAGACTTCCCCAATATTATTTGGTCTGGACACTGAGCACGCAGCGAAGGAAACTGAGGACAAACGGAGAGGGACAAAAAGAGTAAAACGTTTTGAGGTTTGTCGTTCTAATAAAGACACAAAAGGACTTGGAAAAACGGTTAAACGGAATGGATACTATCCCGAGGAGAAGTTATTCGATGGCCATCAACAAAAATAAGACAAGGATAATAGAATGTAGCCCAGTTAAATAAGGTGATGGTAAAGAAGTAGATTAGAAAATGAGACAGTAATGGCATTTGGGCAGCAGAATACCTGATGATGTCTAGAGCAAACAGAATATAAAACGGACACTGACTGTATCGAGAAAAGCATTTCTAAAAAAAGGAGGTAGGGGGAGGGGGAGGGGGAGAGAGAGAGAGAGAGAGAGAGAGAGAGAGAGAGAGAGAGAGAGAGAGAGAGAGAGAGAGAGAGGCCGGTCGCGGTGGCCTAGCGGTTCTAGGCGCTTCAGTCCGAAACCGCGCTGCTGCTACGGTCGCAGGTTCGAATCCTGCCTCGGTCATGGATGAGGGTTTTCGTACGGCGTTAGCAGTGTACGGAAGTCAAAGATGGACGATAAGCAATTTAAACAAGAAGAGAATAGAAGCGTTTGAAATGTGGTGCTACAGAATGGTACTGAAGATTAGATGAGTAGATGGAGTAAATAGTGGGGAGGTACTTGGTCGAATTGGGGGAAAAGGAAATTTATGGCACAGTTGGCTAAAAGAAAGGATAGCTCGATACGGCACATACTGAGGCATCAGAAAATTGTCGATATGGGAACGGAGAGAAGTGTGGGCGGTAAAACGTGTAGAGCGTGACGAAGGGATGAATGCAGCAAACAGTCTCAAGTGGGTAGTGATTCACAGGTGAAGGGACTCGAACGGTGTAGAGTCGCATCGAACCACTCTTCGTCTTGGAGAGCATAACAACCGTAACAACAACAACGGCACTGTGTTCGCACATTGCGACTTTTCTGTATACCGAAGAACAGCTGTACGATTGTTCGGCTATTACGAACGCAGCTATTTTATGTCCTCGCCAAGTGCAGAGTGGGACAGTGCAGAGTGGCGCAGAAGGCGACGAGTGGAGGGGTGGGGAGGCGCAGCCGCGCTATCCGCGGAGGTGCCTCGAGCCGGCCAGCTGGCGCGCACGCACGCCGGCGGCTCCGTTCCGCTCTTGCCTCTCGTCGTCTCAGTACTTCGCGACTCGATGAGACCGCTGTCGTTACACGTAAACATTCCAACACCGAGTGACGGGTGGAAACCTCTTTGCGTGTATCGACAGTGGGAACAACAGTAACCGGGTACAAATTCGAAACGAGAAATAACTTTACACTAAAACTGTTCCACACTTCCTGGGCAGCTTCCGCTCAAACCGAACCTAACACTTCAAAATATGAAACAAATTTACACGCAGAAGCTGAATATTACTGCAGCTGTCACGTGTGATATAACGTACACAACCGCACGATTTTTTTCCCTGCTCTTTGTCACACCTAGGCGAATGGCTGAAGTAGTGCGACCGTTATCTCCACAACACAGGCAACTGCCGAAATTCAGCAATCTCGAATACGTCACTCCTTTAACACAGTAGTGCTCAGCATCTTCAATACGTCGAATGAAAATCATTTTTTCGTACAGGAATTAATATCAACTGAATTTTGTTAATACGAGTACTTATTTACAGACTGTCGGAACTACCATCTCATATTGTATGCACCTTCAGCCAGATTAAGAACAGTAATACTGCTTAAGATGATGTACACAGTCGGCGTAAACACAACAATGGGACGGTCACAAAAACTCGCAACTGAAACTCGACTATTTTCAATTTGCTGCGTTTGTGGTTGAGCACTGTCCGGATGTTATTTTTCACGGTATATGATAAAATACGGATCGGTATTCCAAATAACCTTTTTAAAGTCAATGAAGATGCACGCAGTACACGATACGAGTTTGACTAGAGTGTAAATGGATATTTATATTACGCAGCTCGATACAAAAATATCTAGCGTTTTGAATAAGATTCGCTGTCAGTCAGAATTGGAGGTGATTTACTTAAGACACGACCTGTTTCGGGCTTGTGGCCATCTTCCCGTGATCATACATTCATTTATATTTTTCTGCATTTAATGTTGGACTGCACTGTTTACGTAAAAGTGAAATTACGTGATGCTGACTCAATAACACAATTGGCCTAGTGACAAGTGTTGAAAATTTAGTGTACTTACGTATAGCTGGAGTATCTAAATCGTACCGCACATTTCTCACACTTGTTACAAACACGTTCTCGATTTTCACACATTCACTTGACAGTTCTTCCCATGGTAATTATTTAACTTGCATGTTAAGCCTTTAACACAGTAATACCATACTGAATGTTAACAATTGCAGATGAGACAAGAACTCTCATCATCCAGCATGTATACGTTGCAATACGGAGCAGAAAAGTATTCCACATTCACGTGACAGTTTTCATTTTGGTAAATTGTAACATCTGCAGCATTTGTCTGTATTATCAACTGTGTGCTACTACGGTCTGAGTTCCTTCTCTGCACTCCAATGTTAACAGGTCGGATAATGCGAGTTGTCGTCTCATCTACAGCTCTTATCATCTAAAGTGCCATTACTGTGCTAAAGACGCAATATGGGAGTTTAAGTAACTACCGTGGTGACAACTGTCAAGTTAATGTGTGAAAATGGCCAATTCGCTTGTAAAGAGTGCGATTTGGATGCTCCAGCTGTATGTAAGAACACTCGCATTTCCAACACGTGTCACTTCACCACTCGCAGTTCTTTTATTTGCGTTACTGAGTCAGCATACCTTACTTTGCCTTTTACGTAAACAGTGGTAAATGAACGTATTATCACGTGAAGACGGGCACAAGCCTGAAACGAGCCGTCCCTTAAATAAATCACCTCGAATTGTGACTGAAAGCGAAACTTATTGGAAACAGGCTATACAGGAACAGTGACGGAGACCGACGCCATCTATTACGGATAAAATTCGCAACATTATCTTATCGAGACCCGGACGTCACTGCACCTGCCAGTAATGTGTAGAGCGGACGCTGCCGTGCAGGATGGAGAGCGCCACTGTGGCCTGCGCTGACTGGAGGCTGGGCAGTTGCAGACTGGTGCCGTCGCTCTTACCGGGACTTAGTGAGGGCTCGTGGCCGCCGTCCGGGCTAACAGACCACTTCGATACAAAGAGGCGCCGCATCTGTGTGCACGGGGAAGGCGCCGGTTCACAATACACGATGATGATGTCACGGGGGCGGCGGCGGCGGCGGCGGGCTGTGCGCGAGGCGGCTTGCGAGGCGGGCGGCGCTGCGCGGTGCCGTGCTTACAGCCGCGAGGTGTGGCGGTGGCGGCGCGGCGCGGCGGCTGACGCCGGACTGGCTGCGCTGGCCGCCCGTGCCGGCCTCGTGATAGCGCTATCGCCGCGCCGACCTCTGCGATCCTCTGCCCCGCTGCGTTGCGCAACACCCGCGCAGCCAGCGTGTCGGCAGAGGCGAGCCGAGGCTAGCTGGCTGGCTGGCTGGCTGTGTCTGTCACCTGTCCCTCACTCAGACGCGCGCTCTCGACCTGAGCCGTCGGCACACGGACCGTACATCCGAACGTTGAGCGTTTGAGCGTGCAGAGTTTTTGACGTCATAGCGTGCAATAGCACGTTCGGGAGTCTTTCCGAACGTGCGGAGCAATATCTGGCACGTCAGATATTCTGAGCGTGCGTCTGAGCATTGACCAATGAGATGGCAAACGCCATCTACGTCACACGCATTCCGCCTCCCTTCGGTACAGAGTTATGAGGCACCATTTTGGCGTTCATTTCAAACGTATATGTAAATATGCCGTTTCTGAGCACCAGCAAATTGAGAATCACTGAAAAACCCGTTGTTAGTTGTGTGATTCGTTTCAATAAAAGTATGAGAAACATCATATTCGTCGCAAAAGAATTATTGTAACTTGCGTATTATGAGAGTAGGCTATTTGAAGGCAGCGACACACTGAACATCCACCCAATACGCATTGTTCTTGGTACAATTTGTTACAATTAAATTTCAATTAGTGACATAATTATCTACTATTATCGATTTTATGACGGGGTAATATACTATGATTAAGTACACGCATCATGGTGTTGGTTTAGCAGCCGGCACGGCAGCTCAGCGTGTTCGGTCAGACAGCCGGTTGGCCTGTGTAATAAAAAACTGAGTGGAAGGATCAGCCACCGAACTCGATCAGGATGTCTTACGACGTCCGCAACGATCAAAAACGAACAAAATGCAAAAAGCGTGATGAGTAGCGTCTGTGTCCTCTAACGAATTTTTATTGAGGCGGTGGTTCGCGTCTTATCACTTCCAAATTTTTTTCTAACGTTTGCGTTTTCATTAGGTTGTGATACTTTATTATTAGTTTAATATTTGATGTTATGTAAATGTTATGTATATATAAGCTCATCTTTTTTTTTTTTTTTAGGGGTGACTTTGTTCCATTGGCTTAATCTACAGGACAGCTTCCGCTACTTGTATAAAGGTATTTTGCTTCTTTTTCTTTTACGCTTCGTAATTCACATGTTGCAAAGATTCTGCTACTGAGTAGGAACAGTGATCAAGTAAGGCTGACCTTGGGGTTTTACTAAAATGATGAAATAATGTTTGTCTTATGTGGAGCAGTATTACAAATTTGTACCGCACTGTTTGTAATGGAACTTTTATAAGCCTGTGTGCTTGTTGATTGGACTTCGTACTTTCCTTTTCATGGACGATGAAGGAAATATGCGTTTTAGTAGAGCTAACGTGGTAATTTTACGCACGCCCGTTGAGTAAACAGTGTGGTTTACGACCTACAAACATCCCTCAAACGGGTGCTGGACAGCGTCGCGATCGCGTATACCACGTTGGGGCCCACGTACCGTATGCACGAGTCGCATCGTTCCTGTGCGTTCAGCAGCACGCTGAACTCGGCACGCTCGACGTTAACGTTCGACAGCACGGTCCGTGTGCCGACGGCTTAACGGTTCGCGGCCGACTCGCGCCTCCTGGCCGGAGCTCAGAGGCCGGGTGTCCTGCCGCCAGGGCGACGCCGAGGCCGACACACTGGAGCACCCACCCCCATATCGGCGCTCTGCTCGCTTTTTACTCCACCACTGTGACTACTCGAGCCGGCCAAGTCAAATGGGTCTTTTCTTGCGACCGTTCTTTTCGGAAACATTTCTAAATGGTTTCAAAGCTGTCCAAGTGACATCCAAATTTGTCCGAGACTATAAAACATAAGAATTTTCGTGCGTCTTCAAACAGCTGCAACAAAAACAAAAATATTCGGAAAATTGGTACTACTAAGGAAAGTACACGATTCCCTAAGTAGTAGGGCAAAGGCGGTGTCGCCTGACATTGCGAGTTGCCTGCATCGGGGACGACTGTACGTTCGGGGGGAAACGTACTGTTTTGATTGACGAGTCCTTAACCTATTGTTCTGCTAAGTGGATTATGACCCCGTGCGGATAATCTGTCCTTCAGAGAAATCCCCCCTCTACTCCTCTCTCTACACCACCTTTCTGGGAAATCCTCTCGCCAATCCAAGTACACTTTTGGCATAAATTTGATTGAGTTATTAATTGATTCGATCAATTAATTAGCCCCTCACTCTCTGGGAAACCCCCCAGCCCTACCCCTACCCCTCCCCGGACCCGGAAATTGGGGGTAAAAGACCATCGATTGACCATTTCGCAGGAAATCGATTGCAGTGTGCGTAATATTGTTTAAACAATTTCTGGTAGACAAGGTAATGCCTCGAATACTGTTTATTTAAAAAATTTATGCGATACAAGGCAGTATTTGGAATATAGTTTATTTGAAAACATGTGCAGAAAAATGGCCTAACCGTCAAATGTAAAATCTTACAGATAAGTATAGCCACCTATTGCCAGATACGGGAACTATCAAAACTGACATGGTCTCACTCCTAAATATGACATTAGCTTATTTAGGGGTGAGACCAATGTCAATTTTGATAGTTCCTGTACCCAGCAACAGACGGCAACACTTGTCTCTAGGCTTTTACATTTGAGCGTTAGCCCCTTTTTCCTCGCACGTTTTCATTTGTTTACTTAAAGAATTTGTCAGGGAACTGTGCACGGAATATTGTTTGTTTAAACAGTCTGAGGCTGACACGGCAGTACGGAACATTTAAACAATTGCGGCGCTTTTTTATTCTAGTCGCGCATGGAAACACTGAGTGGGCTTAGTTAAAAATGGCTCTGAGCACTATGGGACTTAACATCTGAGGTCATCAGTCCCCTAGAACGTAGAACTACTTAAACCTAACTAACCTAAGGACATCACACACATCGATGCCCGAGGCAGGACTCGAACCTGCGACCGTAGCGGTCGCGCGGTTCCAGACTGAAGCACCTAGAACCGCACGGCCACAACGGCCGGCGTGGGCTTAGTTAATATTTGCTGCTGGACTCAGGGATGTTAAGGCACTTATCTTTTATTTTCCTCATTTTTGTAAGCACACTCGCATCTAGGCATAGGGACGAAAATCACAACAATTACGTATTTAAAAGTTCACGGCATATTTCGGAAGCCACAACAGATCGTGAAACGAAAAGAAAAAAAGAAACAGATTTCGAAGCACTGTCCCAGAGACAACGAAAACGGCTGGAATATTCCGTGACTTTTCGGTGTCTTACTAACGTCGATCTGGAGATGCTGTTAAGCAACAATGGCCGTTGGAGGGGACAGCATCCCTCGTGTCCGAAACACAGGAGGCGCGTCTGCTTGGACTTATTTCTGAACACTCGAACATAGGAGTCTCTAGAGACTCTGGAACTTCCTGTGAATGCAGCATTCTGATTGGTTCTTATTCAGTTTACCCACCAAACTGCTGCTGCTTGTGTTGTGTGGGATCACTGTTCGCCACTTTCTGCAGGAACACAAAGTACGAGAACTTCAGCGGCAAACTATTTTGTACAGATCGAGAAACACACAGCAGTCATATTGCACTGACAGTTAAAGCCTGGAAAAGTGATCTACAGATCGTGAATGGAATGAAGTGCGATATAGCAGCCACCGTTTGGGGTGTCCCGCGTGTGTGTCTATCTTCACGCCGCCTCCTCGAAACAGTGGAAATATCCCGATTACAGATCGCGTTACTCACAAGGGAACCTCCCCATCGCACGCACCTCAGATTTAGTTATAATTTGGCACAGTGGATAGGTCTTGAAAAACTGTACACACATCAGTCGAGAAAACAGGAAGAAGTTGTGTGGAACTATGAAAAAATAAGCAAAATATACAAACTGAGTAGTCCATTGGCAACATATGCAACATCAAGGCACATCTGGGCACAGGAGCGCCGTGGTCCCGTGGTTAGCGTGAGCAGCTGCGGAGTGAAAGGTCCTTGGTTCAAGTCCACCCTAGAGCGAAAAGTTTACTTACTTTGTTTTTGCAAGTTATGATCTGTCCGTTCGTTCATTGACGTCTCTGTTCACTGTAATAAGTTCAGTGTCTGTGTTTTGCGACCGCACCGCAAAACCGTGCGATTAGTAGACGAAAGGACGTGCCTCTCCAATGGGAACCGAAAACATTTTATCCAGGAAAACACGTCTGATATATTCTATACAACACTGGCGACGGCATGTGCGTCACATGACAGGAATATATTGTCGACCCACCTAACTTGCACACTTGGCGAATGGGTAAAAAGATTCCTCTACCTTGCCCGATTTAGGTTTTCTTGTGGATGTGATAATCACTCCGAAAAAAGTGATGAAAACATAAGAGTGTCACATAAACCGCAACAAATGAATGTAACAGTTTCACAGTCGCACAGTTTCCTCTGTGCTCTATCAAAACATATGTTTTTAACGTTTTCAAATTTTTCCCTGTGTAGACCGTCAAATCCTGCATATGTACAAGCAAATCTGAACACGTCCTGGAATTTTGGAGAGCGAAATGGATTATATGTGAGTGCCTGAACTCTGATAATTGTCTGAAAATAAAAATTAAAACATTTTACTGGAGGGAAGACTTGAACCAAGAACCTCTCGTTCCGCAGCTGCTTACGCTAACCACGGGACCACGGCGTTCCTGAGCTCTTACTATCCTTCATGTTGCTTATCCTGCGCATGGACTACTCAGTTTGTATATTTTGCTTATTTTTTCATAGTTCCACACAACTTCTTCCTGTTTTCTCGATTGATCTGTGTTCAGTTTTTCAAGGCCTATCCACTGTGCCAACTTATAACTAAATCTGAGGGGGGTGCGATGGGAAGGTTCCCTTGTCAGTACCACAGACCACGGACCAGACGTCGGCCTCCTTTGATGTCGTGGCCCCCATACACAGCAGCAAGTGATGCCATTCTGTTGATGGGCAACTTCCAGACTAACTTCCTGTCTCTCTCTCTCCCTGTTTGTCTGTGTGAACCAATGTTTCCAAACACGAAGATGGAGGTTTTCATCTCTCCTCAGAATACTGTGTTCCTATTGGCTAATGCTGGAGACAAAGGGAAAGCTGAAACAATTTCGGTGTCAACAATAGAGTGAAATAATCCATTTGCAGTATCCTGTCAAATTAATTGTTTAACAATTTATAGGAGTCAAACAGATCGCTTAAAGCACTCACTTCTAGCTTAGAATGAGCTTTTTTCATAATGGAACATATTTTTAACGTCTGTGTATTTCACGCAAACATTATGCAAATTAAATAATGAAATTTCCGTCAGAAATAGATGGTAGCGCTAAATGTATTTGAGGTCTTCTACGCAACGACGTTTGAGAGCACAAACACCCTCCTCCACCACAACGTTTAAACCGAAGTTATTAGGTGAGAAAAATGCGAGCGACCACACAAACTGGCGCTGGGCCGGCCCCAGGGACGAGGAGGGGGAAGCTCACCGCACGCTCACAGGTCGGGGAGGGACGTCCCCGAGCAGGCAAGTGATCGATTTACATGGCTGCTCTAATCGTACAGCGCAAACACCCGCCACTTTGAATCTTCTCACGTAACACACACCGCCGCTCACCCAGCAGCACGCTAGAGCAGGCGGGTCGCCACTTTCTTTGTATCTAACCGCCCGCTACAGGAACTACGTCTTTGTGCCGGGTGGGGGAGGGAGTTTACATACGAGTCTCTACAGACTGTTTCGAACAAGAGGGCGGCAGAGCAATGTCATCTACAGGAAGTTCCGTGACGTCACAGAGTCTCTATGTTCGAGTGTTCAGAGCCAAGCCCAAGCCGAGGAGCCTCCTCTGGTTCCGACAGGTGGGATGCTGCCCCCCCAGCGACCATTGTGGCTTTAAGGCATCTCCAGACCGACATCGAAAATTCACCGAAAATTCCAGCCGTTTTGTCGTCTCTAGGACAGTGTTTCGAATTCTGTTTCCCCCCCCCCCCCCCTCATGATCTATTGTGGGTTTCGAAATATGTCTTGATCTTTTAAATAAGTAATTGTTCTGATTGTCCTACCTATGCCTCGACACTAGTGTGCTTCAAAAGTGACGAAAACAAAAAAATAAGAGCCTTAACATCCAGCCGGCTTGAGTGGCCGAGCGGTTCTAGGCGTTACAGTCTGGAACCGCGCGACCGCTACCGTCGCAGGTTCGAGTCCTGCCTCGGGCATGGATGTGTGTGATGTCCTTAGGTTAGTTAGGTTTAAGTAGTTCTAAGTTCTAGGGGACTGATGACCTCAGATGTTAAGTCACATGGTGCTCAGAGCCATTTGAACCTTAACATCCCTGACTCCAGCAGCAAATACAAACTAAGCGCCGGCTGCGGTGGTCGTGCGGTTCTAGGCGCTCCAGTCCGGAGCCGCGCTGCTGCTACGGTCGCAGGTTCGAATCCTGCCTCGGGCATGGATGTGTGTGATGCCCTTAGGTTAGTTAGGTTTAAGTAGTACTAAGTTCTAGGGGACTGATGACCACAGCAGTTGAGTCCCATAGTGCTCAGAGCCATTTGAACCACAAACCAAGCCCACTCTGCGTTCCATGCGCGATCAGAATGAAAATGCGCCGCAACTGTTTAAATGTTCCATACTACCTTGCCAGCCACAGATTGTTTACATAAACAGCATTCCATACACTGCACTCAATTCCCAACAAATTCTTTAACTAAATAAGTAAACTATATTTCAAACACTGCCTTCCATCCCACAAATTGTTTAAATAAATAATATTCCACAAATTGCCTTGTCCACCGGAAATTGTTTAAACAATAATCCATGCACTGCAATCGATTTCTCGCCAAATGGTTAGTCAACCGAGTCTTTTTCTCGCCTATTTCCAGGTGCTGGAGTGGAGGGAAAGGGCTCAGGGTTTCTCAGGCAATGAAATTGATACCAAAAGCGCGAGTGGGGAGTTCCCAGAGGAGTGGGGAAGGAGGGGAGGGGGCGACTCTGAAGGACAGGTTATCCCCGTGCAGTCATAATCCACTTAGCAGAACAGTAGGTTAACGATCTGTCAGTCACAAGACAACAATAAGTTTGCCCCTGAATGTATGCAACTGCCAATGTGTCCCGGAAGTAAAAAATAAAATTAAAAATTTGCGAGCTACATTATATGTGTTCTATCGAGGAACAAAGATGAGGATTCTAAACAGTCAAATAGCGGACCTAATTCAGTTTATGTGTCTAATTTGAAATGGAACAAGGAACTGGAACCTACGCTGAACAAATGCAGGAGATAAATTTTATAATCGCTGGTTGAAACATTTTGACATGAATTTTTATAAAACTGTTAAGTAGCTTCTGCTGCAAGAAACCATAATTTAATTTCTGCTGAAATAACCGCAAAAAATATAATACTTTTTTTTAATTTTTGGACTTAACAGCGTGTGCTCTAATTGCAGCCTGACGGCAGAGCTGGCCTACATTCTGTCAGAGCTTCGTTTCCCAGTGATCTTGTTGCAGCTCCTCTCCTGGTACCGCTACGTAGTAGGCGCACTCCTCTCCACGGTCGTTTTCCAGTACTGCTGCCTTTGTCTTCAGTTTCCCGGATCGTGGCAGGTACGATCAAGTTACAACAGAGTTTTCTGATTGTGCCTCGTCGTGAAACCACATTTCGAATCCGAACTGAGTGTGTCTTCAAAGATAAACCGAACGGCTCTTCCACTCCTTCCTTCGAATGTAACCACAACACTGCCCTGTAAGGTCGCTGGAACCAGCGCACAGCAGGTGTAAGGAGGCCCCGAGGGAGAGACCTAGCCACTAATGCTGTGAATGCAGGTATCAGTTAAGTTGTCAGTCACTGCAGCGGTTTCTTGTTCTGACTTCAGTTGACCGGTACATACATTTTAGTATCAATCAAATAGTACGCTCGCTGTGGTACGGTGCCTTCCCATCTCGCCGTTTCCAAAGCTATGCCCACTTCTTGACAATATTTTGCGACATTTACATAGGATTTCCGGCTGTGGAGCGAGGCCTGTGAGACATCTGGGTAGAGTTCCACTGCTGCCTTATGGATATTTTAGGTTGTCGGCTGGTCTATCGGGAACCGTTGAACAGCCCAGGATTCCGGTCTACCAGTTCTGAAGAATGATTTTCGTAATAGAGAGAGATTAAAAAACTCACTCAGTGCAAATGGGTACGGTAAAAATGTGTCGTTCCCATTACTGACCTTTTATTACGTCGAACAAGTTTTCTCACCCTGAATACCACGTTACTTTAGAAAACGGCGTTTGAATGAAAGCTAAGTGTCCTCGTCTCGTCATCTGAGATCTTTCAGAGGATCGGTAGTGGTCACGAAATGCCCCTGTTTTCAAGGCCGTAGACGTACTAAGAATTACAACCCCTTCCTGACTGGTCGGCTATTCGGGTGTCCAAGATTCCTGAATTTTCATCGACTTAGGTGTGTTGTTCGATACACCGATGAATTAGTTCCTCTCCTTTAAAGAGGTAATAGAACGATTTGCCGTACTATCATTTACGTAATAATTTTTCGACGGTGGAACTGATTCCAAGAAACTGTAGGAGATATCCCAGTGAAGACAGAACGCTGTGGATTGCTTAGCAGGCTGTATGTGATAGCTGGCAGCTGTGAACGTCCAGTGTGTGCCCGATGCGAGCAGGCACGGGCCGGCCGCGCTACGGGCTACTCGGCTCTGCCGAAGCCCAGAGGCGCGTCGCCTACCCGCGACACGGCGGGCCTACACCCGGCGCGAACGTTGGCGGAAGTTGCCGAACATGACCGACGCTATCTCGGCTGATAACGCACGGGTTTGTCACACGTCTGTCTCACCATGCTGATGCCGTGCACTTGCACTGGCTGTGAATTTGCAGTGTGTGCGTGCACATGCGCTACGCTTACCATTACACCTTATGCTTCCTTCCTCTTTCCAGTCAGTGCTGTTAACATCATCGAATGTTAACATGTCAAATTAATTCAACTGCTCAGTTTAGTTGCAGGATGAGGGAATAACAGCAGAACGTCGGTGAAGGACAATCGTTCTCTAGCGAAAACTAAAAAAAGGGGCCAATGGAATAATTACAGAAACAAAATGCACAGGAAAAAGTTTTGTCGATTGAAAGGGTGGTGTGAGTCAAAGCAGGTAGACGCATAACGATTCCCGGCTGCGAACAACTTGGAGAAATATTCAGAAGGAGCACAAACAGGTACACGGGGTTTCGTACAATGTCTTTCATGTTCCAACATAAAATTAAAAAAAAAAAAAATACTGAAGTCTCTCCTGTCTGTCAGAACGTAAGTGTGTCAGTGTAAACACGCATATGGAGTTATGGACAGACGTGCAACAGAAATCACTGTCTAAATGAAGATTAGGTTTTGGGATGATTGTGTAAATACGAGTGCAGGTGGCATTCGGCCATTCACCACATTCACAGACCATATTTTATGGATCGAGTGCAAGTACGTATTGAGTAGGGGAGCAAAGCATGGGTGTGTCAAATGGTTCAAATGGCTCTGAGCACTATGGGACCTAACATCTGTGGTCATCAGTCCCCTAGAACTTAGAACTACTTAAACCTAACTAACCTAAGGACATCACACACATCCACGCCCGAGGCAGGATTCGAACCTGCGATCGAAGCAGTCGCGCGTTTCCGGACTGAGCGAATAGAACATGGGTGTGTCAACGCCTCGCAGTTAGTCTGTAATCCTACAACAGTCTCACGTCCAATTGCATCATGAGCAAATTCTACTGAAGACAACATACTGTCAGAAGTTTTGGAAGCTTTACAGAAAGAAGACGTCATGCATGCAACCGACTCTTCATTGTGAACTTAATAAAAAATTATTCTTTGACTTTATAACAGTCTATTATGCAGACCAGAACTGACATGTTTGCGCCGGCCGCTGTGGCCGAGCGGTTCTAGGCGCTTCAGTCTGGAACCGCGTGACCGCTACGGTCGCAGGTTCGAGTCCTGCCTCGGGCATGATGTGTGTGCTGTCCTTAGGTTAGTTAGGTTTAAGTAGTTCTAAGTTTTAGGGGACTGATGACCTCAGATGTTAAGTCCGATAGTGCTCAGAGCCATTTGAACCATTGAAATGTTAGCATGCTATTGGTAATAGAACAACAAGGACACTGGTGCATTTTGTTAGTGCAGATTGCGTACATCAGGGGAAAGCATACATTCAGAGGCAAACCTATTATTCTCTTCTGATTGGCAGGTCCTAAACCCCTTGTTCTGCTAAGAGGAATATGAACCCCTGGGGATAATCTGTCCTTCTGAAAAACCTCCCCCACCTCCCCCCATCACAACCACTCAAGAAATTTCAAACCTCTACCTCTCCCTCGCCGATACAGGTACACTTTTAGGCTTGCATAATTCAAATAGCCCCCTCTATCAATCTGACTGACTACTGAATGAAATAAATCAAATAATCCGCCCTCCCTCTCTGGTAAACCTTCAACACTCCCTTGCCCTCTCCCACTCCGCTACCTGGAAATTGACAGCTCTGTGCTGAAGAGGAAGAATCTCATGACAGGAAATTCAGTTGCATAGCACAGCGTATATTGTGTATCTATAAGAAGTTTAGTTTGCAGAGGTTGCATCTCTTTTGCTCGTCATTCGTTGCAGTTTGGGAAAATGCAGTTCTTGCAAAGCAGTAATTAAATCGATCGTTTTTTAATTCTGATCACACAAGCAATACCGTCAAGATTTAAGGCGGCTATAATTTCTCACCTTACACGAACTCATCCACCTGATCTATAAACACAATTATGTATAGTGTGATAGGCTGTACATCGTGTATATGTATATACGAAGAAGACTGACATTGTCACGTACGCCTTGTAAATAACTGTTAACGCTTATTGCACGAAAGGTGACGGAGTGTCTTTATTTCATACTAGTAGAGGTTGGAACGACAGTGGAAATGAAACGGCAGACGGACTTCGAGCCCTGGGTGGAAGGCCCAGACAGGTGTGTTGGTCCTGCTTAAGCACAGGAAATAGCAAGACGGACGTCGTAGCACCCAAGTGTTGGACCACAATAGAGTCGCGACTGGCCGTTATTGTAGGCGAACTGGAAGGATTATACTTCGGAAACTACGAAAATCTTGGACGCAGGTCAGAGGAACGAAGAAGCGGTACCTCGCAAACCACACAGGCTGGGTTATTTCCAACGATTTTTTACGCAGAAGCGTACCATTGTATGAGTATAGGTTTTTCCTCGCAAACTTTCCACGCTGGACGACAAAAGACTAAAATATGGTTGGTCGGTGTTCTGAACAATCTGTAGAGAGGGAGAATATTCCGTGGTTTCGGCAATATGATTTGTTTTCGGAATTACGATGGTGGAGAGCCGAGCCTTGCTGGGAAGCCAGCGCTGGAGAGACGAGGTCTTCTGTTGTGAGCGCCCGTGTGTGACGGTCGCTCGATATCGGCTTTGTTGCTACGGACAGACTTGCTGTCTTTGCTCTCAGGAAAGTTTATAGCTGGAACACTTAGGCACTGTACTATTGCGAGCCTATAGGATTCTGGACTTCACCTCCTGGCTGGAAGTCGGCGTTGAGTACGCAGCGTTCAGTAATTGAGAGCACTTCCTCTGCCTACAGTTACGTTGAGACGTTATCTGGCTCCGTCCTTGTGGCTAGGAGTTCGCGTTTCTCGTATGTAGAACACAGAGAGGAGAAGACAGTATTGGAGTATATTAGTCAGAGGACCGCCTTCTGCCGTCCTAGTGTTGTGGCTGGAGTTCTTCCATCGTCGCAGACGAGTACGAGAACCATCGCTCTGACGCACCGGACGCAGTACATACGGTGATATCGCAAATTGCTTCGGCTTATTAGGGCTATAAAAGCTAAACAGCTGTGATCACGTTAGTTTATTTCCACTGAGGTTCCACACCACCGTAGATCATTTCTGAAAGTAGTATCTTCTAGTGTTTGGTACGTAGATGATGTCAATCATTTCGCGTTATTGATATTTGACCGCGCAGTCATAATAAGGGGCAGAGTTCGACAATTGATTAGTAATTTTACTTACGAAATGTAAACTTTGTAATACAGAGGTTTTCTTTTTAATCTACTATAAATATTTTAGCAGGAACAATGTTTATCATTGAGTAGGATTAGTTGCCTTCATCATTCATTTATGTTTAGATTGTAACTTACAGAATTAAGAGATCCTAAGATCTGCTTCTTGGGGTAGTCAGACAGGGCCAAATCTTCATTTTAGAGTGTATTGTTTTCCGTTGCGCATATTCACTTTTACACCCGCCTAGGAGTAGCATCATGGATATAGCTTACCCTGCCAGCATCCTACTTAGACTCTTCTCATAGCAGTCATGAAGTGGTTTCAAATCTCAGTAATTTTCAAAATTTTTCCCATTTAATGTTTAGGTTTTATTGATAGTGATCACCAGCCTGCGTGTATAGTCTGCAGTGGTAAAGTCACGTGACAACATTAAAAAATAATATTTGTGTATTTTATTGTACTTCTTTTCAGAGGCGTTGCACTTCAGCCTGCTGGCTGCAATTTATTGATTTATGTTATCTCATCTGTCAGTGTATTTTGTTTGTATTGTAACGACGCTGCTCGTTCACGACGTTGCCATTATTTTAGCTTCCTTGTTGTAGATCTTTATCTTACGTGCCGTTACATTATAAATGAGGATATTGTAAATTGAGTGTATTTTAAGAGAGAATTGTTATCAGGGAGCACTCTATGTTAACTAGAGCGAAAGCGCGCTTAGTGGCACAACAGAGCACGAGTTGTAACAATACAGAAATGGCAGATATTCTGGGTAGTCAAGAGAGCCTATGGGATGAGAAGGAGTTAGCTATGTTAGCAGCACAAGACACAGGTGAGGAGAATACCGAGCCGAGGGAATTTTTTGAGGATGATAGACACAGTCAGGCCCGTGGTGGGTAATCTGATAGCGAAGATGAGGAACAGCGACACACTGAGGCAATCGTAAAGATACGGGAATGTAATGTAGGGAGTCGAAGTGAACGCAGAACAACTAAGAACTGTGGCACATCGCCGTCCGTGGTATCGTCTCGAGGCAACATGTCGGGGGGTATGACTTTACTGAATACCAAGAAATGGGAACGGAAAATGGGAGAAGATCACCTAAGAGTGGAGGAATGGAAAGTCACAATAGGAGAGAAGATTTAGATAGCACAGGTATGTTGGACATTCTTGCATACCTAAAAGAAATAGGAAGTAAAATTCAAAACGTTAGTGCAGAAATGGGAAGTAAAATTCAAAACGTTAGTGTCGAAATTCAGTCAATAAAACATGAGACGAGGGAAATGAAAAATGAGTTAGTGGCGCTCCGAACAAAACTAGAACGAGAGATAGCGGAGGTCAGAAGAACCGCGAGAGATTCGCGATTACTAGCGAGGGGTGCAAAACGGATTGTTATTGAAACATTAGAGAAAACAGAGAATACGACAAACAAAGTTGCAGAGGCGCGTGAAACAAGTAGAAATAATGCAGCTGCAAAAGACGGAAATAGCACCACATAAGGCATTGACCGAGGAGCTCTCCCAGTTTAAGCAGAACATAGAGAGCGAGATTAAGCAATTGTCTCAGGCAGACAGGTCGCAACCAAGGCAAAAATCACCTCTCAGAATAGAAGTAATAGGCGATTTGGAAACAACAGAAACCGAAAGAGCCAGTTCAAACTCTACACGATCATGTCCAAGCCCAGACGATATTAGAATGTACTCGATTGTAAGAGTTGCTCGTCAACTACAGACTGAAAGTGTACCTGCAGAGCAACGAAATATCCCTAGAGATGTGGTCCCCGCGTCTACACAGGGCATGAGTCGATCGTAGATTGCGAATACGGAGAGCAGCAATGAAATATTTCATATGCACAATTGTTATCCGATAATGCGCACCACGGAACATTTTTCCAGTGAGGAAAACGTGAATGGGAATAGAAGAGGGGATGCCCAAGGTAACGGTAGACAGGGAACGTTAGCGCCAAGTGAGAATGTGATAGGCCGAGCGGGAACAAACTCTAATGAAATTTTCGATTTTAAGCATTTTATCTCTGTACGAAAATTTCAACATTACAGAGGCGAGGGTAATGTTTTACACCCCAAAACTTTCATTGGACGAATTGATTTATCATTACTTCCTCACTGGTCTTTGATGTACAAACTTCGTATGTTTACATATCGAGGGAACAACGGCCGAATGCATGCGGAACACTGCCGAAACGTGCACATCACGCGAAGAGTTTCTAAACAAATACTGGTCCAAGGAGACACAGGACACGATCGAACAGGAGATAATGATGAGTAGAGACTTGGAGAGTTCAGGGTTCCGTAGTCCGGTCAAGTTTTTCGAAAACTTGACCAAGAAGAATCAGTAGTTGGACGACCCATGCACACCGGCTGAGATCATAAGATTGCATTACATAAAGTTGCCAATTTCCTACCAGCAAACGCTCGTCGGCCGATGTGGAAGTGATCTAGAAGGATTCAAGAGTTGGAGGTGAGCCGCCAGCAGTGGTGGATGTGGGGAGAGAGATGGCGGAGATTTGAAATTTGTAATACTAGATATCATACACTCCTGGAAATTGAAATAAGAACACCGTGAATTCATTGTCCCAGGAAGGGGAAACTTTATTGACACATTCCTGGGGTCAGATACATCACATGATCACACTGACAGAACCACAGGCACATAGACACAGGCAACAGAGCATGCACAATGTCGGCACTAGTACAGTGTATATCCACCTTTCGCAGCAATGCAGGCTGCTATTCTCCCATGGAGACGATCGTAGAGATGCTGGATGTAGTCTTGTGGAACGGCTTGCCATGTCATTTCCACCTGGCGCCTCAGTTGGACCAGCGTTCGTGCTGGACGTGCAGACCGCGTGAGACGACGCTTCATCCAGTCCCAAACATGCTCAATGGGGGACAGATCCGGAGATCTTGCTGGCCAGGGTAGTTGACTTACACCTTCTAGAGCACGTTGGGTGGCACGGGATACATGCGGACGTGCATTGTCCTGTTGGAACAGCAAGTTCCCTTGCCGGTCTAGGAATGGTAGAACGATGGGTTCGATGACGGTTTGGATGTAGCGTGCACTATTCAGTGTCCCCTCGACGATCACCAGTGGTGTACGGCCAGTGTAGGAGATCGCTCCCCACACCATGATGCCGGGTGTTGGCCCTGTGTGCCTCGGTCGTATGCAGTCCTGATTGTGGCGCTCACCTGCACGGCGCCAAACACGCATACGACCATCATTGGCACCAAGGCAGAAGCGACTCTCATCGCTGAAGACGACACGTCTCCATTCGTCCCTCCATTCACGCCTGTCGCGACACCACTGGAGGCGGGCTGCACGATGTTGGGGCGTGAGCGGAAGACGGCCTAACGGTGTGCGGGACCGTAGCCCAGCTTCATGGAGACGGTTGCGAATGGTCCTCGCCGATACCCCAGGAGCAACAGTGTCCCTAATTTGCTGGGAAGTGGCGGTGCGGTCCCCTACGGCACTGCGTAGGATCCTACGGTCTTGGCGTGCATCCGTGCGTCGCTGCGGTCCGGTCCCAGGTCGACGGGCACGTGCACCTTCCGCCGACCACTGGCGACAACATCGACGTACTGTGGAGACCTCACGCCCCACGTGTTGAGCAATTCGGCGGTACGTCCACCCGGCCTCCCACATGCCCACTATACGCCCTCGCTCAAAGTCCGTCAACTGCACATACGGTTCACGTCCACGCTGTCGCGGCATGCTACCAGTGTTAAAGACTGCGATGGAGCTCCGTATGCCACGGCAAACTGGCTGACACTGACGGCGGCGGTGCACAAATGCTGCGCAGCTAGCGCCATTCGACGGCCAACACCGCGGTTCCTGGTGTGTCCGCTGTGCCGTGCGTGTGATCATTGCTTGTACAACCCTCTCGCAGTGTCCGGAGCAAGTATGGTGGGTCTGACACACCGGTGTCTATGTGTTCTTTTTTCCATTTCCAGGAGTGTATATTATGACTATTAAGGTCAATACATTGTTTGTTCTCTATTAAAATCTTTCAATTGCTAACTATGCCTATCAGTAGTTAGTGCCTTCTGTAGTTTGAATCTTTTATTTAGCTGGCAGTAGTGGCGCTCGCTGTATTGCAGTAGTTCGAGTAACGAAGATTTTTGTGAGGTAAGTGATTTGTGAAAGGTATAGCTTAATGTTAGTCAGGGCCATTCTTTTGTAGGGATTTCTGAAAGTCAGATTGCGTTGCGCTAAAAATATTGTGTGTCAGTTTAAGCACAGTCATGTATAATTGTTGAAAGGGGACGTTTCATATGTCGACCCTTAGCCGAGAATACCTCACTGGAATCTTCTGATTTTTTCTTGTAGTTTGTGTAATTAGTGTAGATTTTGTTTATTGCTAGTGCGTAATTGTAGAGAGAATCTCCTTTGTAGTTGCAGTCTTTCATTGTTGTACAGTAAAACAGTTGTGGCATGCATGTAGATTTGCACCAAGTATTTCGCAGCTACGCTTGCAATTAACTAGATATTATTTTCTGTGCTATGTTAATGTGTTCTCTTATTTTTGCACTTCAAATTGTGCTTTTCTGTGTTATCGTGTGAAATATTGTGACAATAATGGCGTGTGAAAAACGTAATACTAGGCTCCAAAGTAAACTGAGAAATAATAGTGACGACGAGCGTAGCTTATCAGCACCACTGTGTAATGAATTAACAAATATTCAAAGTAGTAATTTGGTAACTGTGCATAGGGAAATGGAGCGGGCGTCAAATAATGGTGTAGGCAGTGAAACAATTAGTGAACAGCGAAGCATTATCGATCGATCGGTCGGCAACAGCTTGCCTCAGGAATCCGAAATGACAGGACACAATCTTGCAAATACTGTAGATTCAGGTTTTGCGTCCTCACCGTTTTCTCAAATAAGTCAAGACACATTTTCTGCTTTTCAAACTGCGAATATTGCCGGTTCAAATGCATTGCCGAATAGCACTGAGGAACATGTTTCAGACACCAGTGCATTGTTATTACAATTAATGCAACAAATGGGACAAAAGCTTCAAAAGTTAGACACAATGGAACAAAATCAGAGACAAACACAGCAAAAGCTTCAAAAGTTAGACACAATGGAACAAAATCTTCAAAAGTTAGTCACAATTGAACAGAATCTTCAAAAGTTAGACACAATGGAACAACACCAGAGACAAACACAGCAACAGTTACACACAATGGAACAAAATCAGAGACAAACACAGCAAAAGCTTCAAAAGTTAGACTCACTGGAACAAACTCTCGAACAAACATGTGAAGATTTAACTGCTGAGTTACATAATATTGAATCGAAATGTCAAAAAGTCTGTAATGACGTAAAAACACAAATTTGTGAGCATTTCCAACCTATTTTTTCGCGTCATGAAAATGCATTACAGAATCACGAAGCAGCCATAAAAGAACTGCAAACTATTGTTCATGAAAATCATGAGACCTTGCACGCTAAAATGGACTCAGTTGCATCTACCGATTCGGTTACGCAACTTGCAAAAACTCAGGAAAACTTAAAGGACACAGTAGAAAGACACATGGAGGAAATTAGTTCATTATCAGAGAAAGTAGTTGAACTTTCGGATCAGCTAAATAATTTATCTACGAAGGTAGATGATAGTCTGAATGACACAAAACCGGTAGTCTTTAATGACACAGAAGAGTGCGAACAAATTAGGAAACTGAAACAAAATCTGAATCAAATCAATACACAGTACAAAAGAGAAATCCTGGAAGTACAAGATCAGCTGACACAGGTAATACAAGAATTACGTATTTCAGAGGACACTCGCCCCCCAATACGGGAAGAGGGATATAGAAATACGGAACAGCCACAAAATAATAACACAGGGCACTTCGGAAATTATGAAAGAAATTGGCAAGGTGCACCGAATTTTGAGATGGAACCGCCGAAACGGCGTAACAATGACCGACATGGTACTCGCCGACACGATGATTTTGACTATAAGCTGTTCATTACTACACGTAAATTCAAAACGTTTAAGAATTCTGCCAACGACATTCATCCACAAGCGTGGCTCCATCAATTCTCTCATTGTTTTCCTCGCAACTGGTCATTAGAACACAGATTAGAATTTATGTGTGGCTACTTAGAGAATGAACCAGCTATAAGAATGCGATCGGTCATTCACGATTGCCACAGTGAAGGAGAATTTTACCATGCCTTCCTCTCAGCATATTGGTGTCAAGCTACACAAGACCGAGTAAAACATGGCATCATAATGATGAAACATTTCGAACAATCTCAATTTTCCAGTCTTGTCAAATATTTTGAAGACATGTTGCATAAGAATCAATATCTTTCAAACCCATACAGCCCTTCAGAACTCATCCGCATTTGCTTAATCAAATTACCTGAACATTTACGACATATCATTTTGGCAGGACGTTGCAAAGACGACATTGAAGCTTTTCAGGGGCAGTTACAAGAATTAGAAATTGACACTGACAATCGTGTAACGCGAAAACAGGAACACAACAATTACAGGTCACATCCGTCGCAATTCCGCAATGACAGAAATAATAACTGGACGCGACAAGGCTATTCTCACAACACAAATCGTGACCAAAACAGACACCACCCGTATGACAACCGTTGGCAGAGTAGTAACAATTACAGGGAAAGATCACCTCTCCGCGGTAATGACTATCACAGAGACAATCAGAGAAACAGACAATATGGGAACCAAAACAATTATTATCAAGGGAGACAGAATAACTTCAGACGCAACAGTTCAGTGCGCAGTTATGATTCAGGAAGAAATTCTCCACCACATGACCGACAAGAAAGAAATTATGAAATCTACCGACATGACGACAGATGAGATAATCATAACGACAGACCTGAATTTCATCAGAACTGGCGGGACTCAAACAGAGCAGGGCACTTTCGACAACGTGAATTTGTAGAAGTTAGGTCTCCAAAACCCAAAACGACGCGCGCCAACAAAGGAACAGACAATGATTCGCACCGCAGGCTGCCGCGTGCGCCGGCTGGCTCAGAGAAAAATAACATAGACGCTAACCTTGAGAAAAATTCCAGTATTCTTTACCGCCGTATACCGCATGATAATTGCATTCAAGTTGAAACTCTGCGTACTGAGAAGAGCAAAGGTTTACACTACATTTCACATGTAAAACCGTTTATTGAAAGTAATCTGCTTTTTAACTTTGTCTTTGCCATAAAACTTTTCACTTCACGTTACTAGTATGCTTTAGAAACTGTTACCATGCAACAATGTTTGAAGTTAAATATCCAGTCAAGAACCAAGAGAACTTATTTAAACAGAAATTACGAATGCATTGTTATTGTGAACAGACGACATAGTGTTATTGTGTGTGTGCATTCTTGCTTGTTAGTTGCACGATTACGTAACGACTATAAGGCTCACATACTTAGAACATTTACCAGTACTGCTAATGAGATTTCAATGCAACATTTTGGTTTACTTGAAAATACATTCTGGATTTAAAGTACTTTCTGTGAAATACCAGATGACACAGTGGTTAGTTTATGTGACAGCTACACGATTATATCACGACGTTACTAATGTGTGACACAATTTACATTGTTGCTTTTGCGGAGTATCTGTTTTATATCTGCACGATTTTTCTGAATTCTTCTGGAAAGCAAAACATGTTTTAGTAGTAACTTTTGTGGTATAGCTACAATGAGACAACCTCTTTCGTAGCACAACAATACGTTACAGCACAGTACTTTCTTCATCACAACAATAAGCATAATAACTAAGATATCTATACGCAAAGCATTTCACTTTTGTTTATCATGAGGTAAGTACATTGGCTTCTGCAAAACTTAGCTTTTGGAGGAAAATAACTACGACACTTCCACAGAGATTATCTTACAACAAGATGCACATTTAGCGCTACAGGACAAGCATTTCAGTGATTAATTTTGTACTTAAAACATTTATTTTTAAAGATTTTTGAATTACAAAGAATGTTTTCCGTGATACATTTCATTCCATTGCTGTAATCTGTAACACCTGAGGGTATAATTACATTAATCCTCAGGGGGGTACACGCCTACTTTGTGTACCATGTGTTTGGCAAGCACAAGGAGCCCTAGCTAATATGGTATTCGCTTATACAACTTTACACATCGGTACCATATTTCTCTAACACAAATTACACAGCTATCTGATCATTTAACTGAGAGAGACAAACTTTTTTACTATGGCAGTAACAGATGTTACGTAATTACACCGTTGGATAACTTCACTTACAAAACTGTATTTTGTCTGTACTTTGTGAACTGTCCATATTTTTTCGGACCCATTGTGATATTACGAGAGCTTTGAATGATATATTTGGTATGGGATCACGATTTTTAAAGTACGTTTGAGGTAGATGACACTATTTAAATGAGCAGAGAATTTTTTTAGGGTTTGAAATTATTGGAGGAAGCTACGACGATTTTGAGATTTGACTGAGGTGTTATGATGTTATTATTACGATGACTATGTGTATTATGCTGTTGAGGTATGTTTATGATCAATAAGCTGATGCTATATGAGGAATCTGATTATGCTATGTATTTATTATGATGAAATATTGAAGTGTCGTCGCAAGATTGACGTGTCGACGAATATATATATGTGTAATAAGGTAAGGAGTAATGAATAGTGGATAGGGACTCTGACTTGTGAAAAAGGATGTTGGAAACCAAGAATTGTACTTTAAGAGTTATGAAATGTGTGTAAATGCGTAAATGTATGACAATGCCAGCGAAAATTTTTTGGATACTGTTATATTCATAAGATTTTGCTTCTACACATTTGCAACGCAAATTCTCAACCCGTGAAATTTTGTATATGAGACTGTCATTGTAGCGGGAAACTGCTGTCGTAAATACTTCCGTAAGAAAGTTAAGTGACCACCTGCACGTAATGCGTCGTGGGCACCCAGCTGTGTCAGACGCCTGGAGAAAAAGCCATTAGTGGTGCCTTTTCAGCGGCACAGGCAGAAAAAAAAAAGGGGGAGGCCATTATCCTCACTATTGACATTCCTTTGTAGAAAGCATCGTAAATACGACACGCTCAAACTTGAAAACATGATTACACTGTAGAGTTCTTAATTTATGATATTTACTGAAATGAAATGATGAGAAACATTTTATGTTTATTGTCTTGCTAGTTGAAAGATTGTTTACTGCATTATGAAATGCCATATGGCTAGTGAATGACGTTTCACGCCTTGCTTCACCTATTTTGTTTAATATCTAGTTTCTAGCTGCACTGCAGCATTGGTTAAAATAAAATTTTATAAATGTACTAATATAAATATTTTCTGTCTACAGATCGAGTAAATAATAATTTTTTTCAAACAAATGAAGGAGCATAAAAAGACATTTCCCTTCACAGGAACTGCATACATAATTTTCTTTTCAAATACTTGGTAATTTATTTTGTAGAATAAATTGTGATTCATCACTCTAGTGTTAAGATGTAACATAGGTATTAAACATGGCCATTTTTACTGTAATATTTCTTCTGCTTGAGCTTTGTCATATTTAGGTATAAGTTATAGCATTTGCTGCGGCTGTTTGCCACGCATAGTGCTACTAAATTTCACTTGGTATTACTCTGTTAAGCTAGTTTTACTACTGATTTATTTTTCTTGTTTGCTGCACAGTGCCTTATATTAGATGTAATATTGCAATTCCTTTGCCTATTTAAATTTTTTGTCATTGATGTTTGTGTTAATTGTTTTGTGCTGCTGCATTGCCTCGTCCCTTAGTTTAGCATCTGAGCTCAGTAGATTTAAGTTAGCTTAAGAGGGGGTAGACTATATAAGATACTGACTATGGACAATAGGGAAAGAATGCATTGAGAAGTTATATGAAAAAGATTTGGGCCAAGATGAGTATTGTACACTGAGAAATAATTATTTTGAAAGAAATATGAATAGAATACAGAAAGCAGGTATAGATAGGACTTTTTGGGAATAATGATGAATGAAGGGAGATCTCCACGAAGTAAAGAAAGTTTTATTTGCAAAATACTGCAATAAAACAAAACCTGTCCTTTCCTTGTGTTATCCCACTATGTGTTTATGTACCCTTGTTTATTTGTCTTTTTCCTGTCTTTATGTGTTTAGCTAATGAGAGCTATGTTGTAGAATTTTTCTGATAATATGTTATTTTCATTGTAAATATGCTTAGACATTATTTATTCTGTTTTGTTTTAATGCTCATGTGTGAAGTTGATGTTTCAATAATTATTCTGATCTTTTATGTATTTACTTATGTCATAATTCCTGTAACACTGATGTATATGTCTATTTCTATTCTTTTGTAAAGCCTGTGTTACTAGAAATGTTATCTGTATTGTTATGTTTTTAATGATGTATTTTGTACCTTTGTTATTGTATTCTTATGTCATAAAATTGTAATTGACAGCAGTTCATCAAATTAAGTAACTTGTAAGTTACATTTCACTGCACACGTTTCTGTTGGTCATAGTATATGGACAATATGTGAGAAGTTGGGGCTCTTAGTGTTTACATGTGTGTTAATAATTCAGCAAGGGACTGGATAACAGCATTGCTGGTTCTAAGGACAATTCCAAAAACTTCGTGAGTGCACAAGTGGTGGTTATGGACTTGCTGTATTATCCACAAGACTCTTCAATGGTGATTGTGCACCTGCACAGTCACAACAGATGGCTGCTTGCCATCTCTACAAGGACTACAGTGGGTCTGCATCTTTGATGACCCACCAATACCATTATTTCTACAAGGACTACAGTGGGTCTACACCTTTGATGACCCACCAATACCATTATTTCTACAAGGACTGCAGTGGGTCTGCACCTCTGGTGGCCTACCAATACCACAATTGGGTCTACTCTGTGATGACCTACCTACCAATATTCTTCAAAACTTCGAATGACTCTGCTGTGGGTTTGCTCTGTTGTGGCCCATTACCTGTCAGCATGTCAAGAGTCAGCACTGTCTTTCCGTTGGAAGGATAACACTACTTCTTCAAGACTGCATGGAAATCCACTACTTCCGTGTGCATTGTCTTTTACTGCTCAGACTTTAAAAAAGAAAAAAAAATACACTGAAATTTTACTGTGATGAATAATCTGGACTGTCTTTATGGACTGTGAGAAAATTTTAGCCTTTGACCAACATTGTATCAATAAGTGTGTGCATTTGATTTCTTTGTTATTGTAATTATGAAAATTTTTATCAAATCATTATTGGCCACTGCCCAAAACAATTTGTAAAATTTTTTGTGGGGAGCATGGGGGCTATGTAAGTAGGCTGTTTATGTTTTCTTATTGGCAACGTTACGTAGCGCTCTGTATGAAAATCACTGGCTGTGCTGTGTGCAGTCTGTGGCTAGTTTGCATTGTTGTCTGCCATTGTAGTGTTGGGCAGCGGCAGCTGGATGTGAACAGCGTGTAGCGTTGCGCAGTTGGAGGTGAGCCGCCAGCAGTGGTGGATGTGGGGAGAGAGATGGCGGAGATTTGAAATTTGTAATACTAGATATCATATATTATGACTATTAAGGTCAATACATTGTTTGTTCTCTATTAAAATCTTTCAATTGCTAACTATGCCTATCAGTAGTTAGTGCCTTCTGTAGTTTGAATCTTTTATTTAGCTGGCAGTAGTGGCGCTCGCTGTATTGCAGTAGTTCGAGTAACGAAGATTTTTGTGAGGTAAGTGATTTGTGAAAGGTATAGCTTAATGTTAGTCAGGGCCATTCTTTTGTAGGGATTTCTGAAAGTCAGATTGCGTTGCGCTAAAAATATTGTGTGTCAGTTTAAGCACAGTCATGTATAATTGTTGAAAGGGGACGTTTCACTCTGTGCAGGTTTCGCTGTACACAATTGATCTGACTATACGAATGGTTTCAGTCAAATGTTTCAAATGGCTCTACACACTATGGGACTGAGGTCATCAGTCACCTAGAACTTAGAACTACTCAAATCTAACTAACCTAAGGACATCACACACATCCATGCCCCAGGCAGGATTCGAACCTGCGACCGTAGCAGCAGCGAGGTTCCGGACTGAAGCGCCTAGAACCGCTCGGCCACAGTGACCGGCTTCAGTCAGTACTACGAAAATCGAATACAGGATTTCAATCGGATTGCGGAAGTGAGAGCAGAATGTACAGCTGATAGTGCCGAGCATCGGGAATAAACTTTACAGGATTAAACCTGCAGGTGTTTCGCACGCACGGCAGACGTAAATGTACCGTTGGCAGTGGCTCCCCACGCTGGAAGCCGATTCCAGCAGCCGCGGTGCCTACATCTGCCGGCGACGCGCACGCTCCCTGAAGCGAGACACGCTGGACCGACGAACATTAGCAACTGTTGCTGCACGCGGTTCGCACACCAATCGAATTCGAGACGTATTCCCAATCGCTTATCACGCGTCGTTTGTCAAATCAGTCACAATGCAGCCAACACGTTTGAGAATGCGCGATTCGTGACCGATTAGGAACAGAAAATGAAATCAGCGTACGGCATTGGGGGCCGGGAGTCCCCTATTCGGGAAAGTTCGGACGCCGAGGGCAAGGACTTACTGTATTCGACGCCACACTGGGCGACTTGCGTGTCGGAGATGGGGACGAAATGATGACGAGGCCAACACAACACCCAGTCCGTGAGCGGAGAAAATGTCCTGCTGCAGCCAGGAATCGAACCCGGGCCGCTTGTCGTGGCATTCCGCCGCGCTGACCACTCACCTAACGGGGCGGACTAGAACCAGAAATACACACTACACTCGCCGCGAAACCACGGAGACGTCAGCTTGCCGGTCTCCACAGGAAAGAACACTCGCTACAGCTGGCAGAAAGCAAGAATTCTATGCAAAGCTTTCAACATTCGGCAAATGACTAACCGCCAAGGACCGACTGGATGGAAGAATAGTAAACAGTACGGAACTGCGCTGTACCGCCCGCGAACGCGCGATGGAAAGCTCGTCACATCGACACGCAAGCACACGGCGAACGACGAGGCTACCCAGTTGCGCACTCCTGCAGGTCGCTGGCCACTGGAAGCACCAGGCTGCGACGGGCGGCAGGTGGCGGGGTTCTTAAATACGCGCGAGGCAGAAAATGGCATGTGTTTCAATACGTCCGACATTCTGTTAGGACTCAATATTTTTCAATTATTCTGCGTATCCTGATAGAAAATATACCGACGATGACGTGTGCAAAATTACTTTGTTATGGGTCCAACACAATAGCTCTGATTTCCCGCCGATAACCAATGTTTCGACTGCAAGAGGGTCCTCGCACCTAGTGCAGCGGTTACAGGTAGCGTGTGATGAGGACACAAAAATGATTTCTTAAAGACGAAAGTGAGAGGAATAAAGCTATGTCATTAGATTTATCATTTGTTTATATTTAACTCGAAAATGTCACGAAAGGCACCCGTTTCTAACGCGTTCGATGAGGGCTACGCCCTTAACGGCATACAAGTGTTACGCGAACAGCCTGACTACAACGCGGAACTTTCGTCGATGTGCAGTTAAAAGGAGGAAGCCTTCGTCGGAATGAGGAGATACGAAAGTAGACAGGCTGCGTTGGTACAGTGGACGACACGTGACTCGCCCTGCTGGCGTAATGGCCGCTCTGCATGCTCCCAGTCACGGAAGACCCCACTCTGACGTCGTTAGCAGCGTCCGTGCGAGCCAACGTGAACGTTTTGTGTCGCAGCGTCAGACAAGCACAACAGGTCGAATGTCCGCGGTTGTCAGTCTGTCCGACGTTCTTTGAAACCTCTCAAGGTTTTGTACTGTGCTACACAGAATAGCCTTAATCAAATTTTGACCCCTATTCCGATGAATTCACACCACGGACTACACGCTTTGGTGACTGCCTGTGACGATCTTTACCCGTGATAAGCGAACCGTTGCGAGTGTTCTGTATCACGAGTCGTCGTAGCTACTAAAAGAGTGTAAGCTGTGTGGGTCCCGCAAATACCCGAGTCGTGTTGCACGCAAATTCTGTGGGGTACTATTTATTAGTTGTTCCACTTGAGGGAACATTTGGATTTCTGTACTTGTGTCAGTTTACCGAACAACGTCGGGCCGATGTAGCAGCAAATAAAAACAAACGGCCGGTCGCCGACAGCAGGCAGTGGGTCGGCAACGCGGCAGAGTAGCTGCCTCCACTACTGTACAGCTACACTGCTGGAGACTAACGGCTGGAGACAGCGTCTGCCGTAAAACATCTAGGCGTAACTATCCACAGCGACCTTAAGTGGAATGATTACATAAAAGAGATAGTGGGAAAAGCAGACACCAGACTCAGAATCTTGGGAAGAATCTTAAGGAAATCTAACTCATCCACGAAAGAAGTGGCTTATAAGGCGCTTGTTCGCCCGATTCTCGAGTATTGTTCATCCATCTTGGATCCCTGTCACGTAGGACTGATAGAGGAGATACAGAAGGTCCAACGAAGAGCGGCGCGCTTCGTCACGGGATCGTTTAGCTGGCGAGAGAGCGTTACGCAGGTGCTAAACAAACTCCACTGGCAGACGTTACAAGAGAGGCGTTGTGCATCACGGAGAGATTTACCGTTCAAATTTCGGGACAGCACTTATCAGGACGAGTCGGACAACATATTACTTCCCCCCCCCCCCCCCACACACATAATTAGAGCCAATACAGAGGCTTACCCACAATCACTCTTTGCACGCACTATTCGCGAGTGGAAGACGGTTGGAGGGATCAGATAGTGGCACCGAAAGTAGCCTCCGCCGCACACCATTATGTGGTTTGCGAAGTGCGATGTAGGTGCAGATGTTCTCTGTAGTCGGCAGAGAGTACTCATGACTCGGGCCTACTTCGCCTCGGAACCATCCGAGTCTCCGGTGCGAGCCTCCCTCACGAGCGGCCGCCGCCACGGACTCGGGACCGGCAGAGAAGAAGAAGAAGGCGAGCGCGGCACGAGCGAGCCCAGACGCAGCAGCGACCAGCAGGTGTTGTGTAGTTCGAGCTCCAACTTGCTGACGTAGGCGACCTATCCTCTGCATTTACATCTGCCAAATTATGGAACAGATCAGTCCAAACGCAACTACTTAGTGTTGGCGGTGTTGCAAAGAGCCTTCGAAGACACAATGTGTCTGCAACTAGATCAAACAGTTACGAAAATTGTCACGACGTATCAGACACTTGGAAAAGTGCACACAGCATTGGTAACAACAACTGTCGTCAAACAGATACGGTTCTGGAAGCTGTCCTGGCCGCCAAGTCCGTGCGGGCAGTGCGGGAGAGGAGAGGAGTGGAGAGGAGAGGAGAGGAGAGGAGAGGAGAGGAGAGGAGAGGAGAGGAGAGGCCTGCGCCAACCCCGCTCCACTCACTGCCGCTCAGCTGCCGACGAAGGCAATGTAAACCATTTCTTATTACCATATGTGTACTTCGGTTATTTCTTTTCCCTGTTTCCTATTTTCTTTCACTGTAGACTCTTCAAAGTCCTCTTTATTCCACGTATTTCGTAATTGACGTCGTTGAGCTCTTCTCTGAAATCCCTTAATGTTTTCCACTTAGGCCGAAAGTTGTCCTTTGCTTTGTGCTTCATTTTCTTCACCGTGACCAGTATATTTTATAATAGTATCGGTCTCGTATATTATTTCGTGCTAACCGGCAGATATACACTTCCTTTGTTTCCTCTATCATCCAGAATTTGTTTGAACTCTCCATTTTATAATTATTTCTGCTAGAGTTCTCTTTCTTACCTGTTATCGGTAGTCATTAACGTGCTGTTTACTTCATTTGTGGACCCATTCAGCGGACATTTCATTCTTTCTGTTAATCTCGATTCGTAGAGGAATGTAGATGATTCGTGTTCCTGAAATTTGTCCAGCTGACCGTGTACTATAAGTCTTCAGATCGAGAAAAAAATGGCCTTTCGCGGAATAGTGGTCTGATCAACTACCTAGCAGCACGGTCAAGTTAAGAAAAACACGTGCTCCACAAATTGTAACAAGGAAAAGGAATAATAAGCCAGCTTAACTCTATCTTGTCGGACAGGCGAAAAAGGCAAGTGTTGCGAGCAGATGAAACTAGAGTCGATCAGTCGTAACTGTGTGTTCTTTGATTGGGATGGTTCATTTTAACTACAACAGTCGGAATATTAGTTCACTTAATTACACGAACGAATACAAACAATTAGTTAACTTGATACAGTTCCCTGCCACAGGAGAGAGTCACTAACCACGAAAGCATTACTCGATGCGTACAATCACAAACTGTTCTCTCGGAGTACAAAGTTCGGCATTAACACAAGTAAATATGCCACTAAGACAGTGGTCTACCAGATTACTGCTGAAGCTGCGGTCACAAACTGGATGAGAGCACTTCGTCGCTCGGTTCTACACTGCGGCCTCGCACGCCGCTAACGGCTGCGATATCGATTCTCGCCGCCGACTCGCGTGCGGCACCGCGGTCTGCGGAAGATACCACAGCGACGACTCACGGACGAGCCGACAGCCATATGTTCACGGCATTCGTGGCAACTACTGTCAGCCACGGACGGAAAATACACGATTTCAAAAATACACGTCACCAGTAAGGAACGCAGGAAACGGCCTTTTCTAATCTATGCTGCAGAGGTAGTTTAAAATCACATAAATTTGTTCTCAACCGGAAGTTCGATTTCAGAAGAGAGTTGTAGTACACACGACCCTATAGGAGGCGCTGCGGCTCTGCGTCGCCCGGCCTGTAACTGACTTACCCGGCCATTGGCACCCAACCACTGGCCAGTTCGGCATCTGTTAATGTAATAAACTAGCGACAAAAAGGATCCTACGACAGTACGGAGGTCAACTCCGAGCCTGTTGCTCACCCGCTGAGCACCGAGTAAACATACGGGGTAAGAGCAAGATCACGGAAGGCAACGGAAGAAAAAGAAAAACTTTGTGACGATAGAGAGGAGCAGCAGTAGTGGAAGCCTGAGGTCGTTACTGCAAGAGAGGCTGCCACAAATAATTTGGAAATGCACGGATGCGAAAGATAATGTAGACGAAGCAAAAGAGTAAAGGTGCAACAAAATGATTTTAGTGCTAGGAAAAAAGTACATGTGTAGTGTTTCTCCAACAACTGTGGAGCTTATAAGATGTACACGGTAGCGTTTATGGTGCCATTAACCTTTCCACCGAAATTCAAGTTATATTGTCAATACTTTTCGACGCTTTTGTAGCAACACATTGTCGTGTGTTCCACTCACCAGTCAGCAGGTGAGCATCGTAAGATGGAACAACTTACAGAGGCAGTGTTTCGCAAAGGCGCCAACTTGTACGGGGATGGACGGTGCAGGGTATCTCGCAGTCGAAATCCGCCACGGAGTGAGAACAAAGCTTCGGCGGCAAAACAGGGCTCGTTTTGCGGCCGTCAATTCTGGGGGGAAGGCAGGCTGCAGGTGCAGCGGGACGGGAGGCGGCATAAAGCGGCCAGCTCGACCGTAATAGCCCGCCGCAGCAAAACGTTGGCAGCCGGTGCCCGGTCCGGCGCAATAACTTTCTCGGCTGGACGAGGCGCTAATTTCAATCGGAGCGCTTCCGACGAACAAGAAACATGACGACGCGACGGCTGTACATAAACACCTCACGAGTCCTTTACTAGCGACCAACCTCTCTTTAATCTGATCCAAAGTTTTTATCAGTCGCGGTGTGCTCTGTTCTCGCACTCGTAACACGAAATGCGAGGGAAGACACGGCGAAGGCGCGCAGGAGCAACCGCTGGACAGGAGGGACGGCGTCGCCAGCGAGCAGCGGGAAGCCCGGGGCCTGGCGAGGCGCCGCCCACTGCACGGCAGCGGCGAGTGCCGGCTCCGCGGGAACACAGGGGCGTCGACCGGAGCACAGGACCGCCAGTCTCACCGCTCACCTACGCCCGCCTCCCGAGCACATCGCTCCGCCGCGAACAATTCTGTCCACCTTCTGAGCCACCATTTCTCTCTCAGACCTTGTGGGCCTCGAATAATTTGTAATAAATAAATTATCTTTGTGACCGGCTGCGTTTTACGCAGCTTATTTCTCTCCTTCTTCTATCCGTCGCGATATTGTTTTCCTCACTATTCTGAAATTCTAAACCTAAGCCAATGGCCGTCAGTCGTTGTCAGTGCAAGACACGCCTCTAGAACGCCACTGCTCGCTTGCTGACCGTTGTCGTTTGTTTTTTTAATGGTTCAAATGGCTCTGAGCACTATGGGAGTTAACATCTATGGTCATCAGTCCCCTAGAACTTAGAACTACTTAAACCTAACTAACCTAAGGACATCACACAACACCCAGTCATCACGAGGCACAGAAGAAAGGATAAATATAAGTACGAATCATCGCCAGTCAGCCAGGTAAGGACGGTTTGCTGCCGTTTTATTTCAGCAGAAATTAGGAAACTGCACTGGTCGTGATATATTGCGAGCTCATTTTTAGATTTCCTAGCAGAATACTAAAATCTGCCTGTGATGTTCGTGTGAAATTTACTAAACCTTTTCTAGAAGGATTTAAAAATGTGGGATGCTAAATAGCGTGCTCATCAGCGACTTTTCTCAATATCGTGTAGTTTGTTTTACTTACTTCATTTTTCCATGTACTCTTTGCGTACTTCTTTTGTAATAGTAAACGCAGGAATCAAGCGTGAAGAAATGCGTTCACACGTACTGCTGGTGGTTCGTACTTATTTATGTCTGGCAGCCAGCGGCCGCTGCCCGCCCGACTTACCTTCCCAGCGGTCAATGGCAAACGCCCGCCTGCAGCCCAGGGATGTCGTCTAAACTGTCTCGCTTACCTGCAACAACAGAGAGAACACTGCGTTAGAGAAACACCTCGCGATCGGATCAAAAACTTTGAACTAGACAATTAAATGGTTTGCTCTTAGAGAAATAGTCTAATCCAATATTAGCTCAATCTACAGTCACCACACTTAGTAGTCATAAAGTATTCAATAATGTATCCAACATCCTCGTTCTGGGTATATCATACATGCAGAAATAATAAAGAAAATAAAAAACGAGCCGAAGCAGTCCACAATAGGAACGCATAGAAAACAACAATCTGTATATATACAGGGTCGTCCATTGATAGTGGCCGGGCAAAGTATCTCACGAAATAAGGATCAAACGAGAAAACTACAAAGAACGAAACTCGTCTAGCTTGAAGGGGGAAAACCAGATGGCGCTATGGTTGGCCCGCTACATGGCGCTGCCATAGGTCAAATGGATATCAACTGTGTTTTTTTTTTTTTTTTTTAAATAGGAACCCCCATTTTGTGTTACATGTTCGTGTAGTACGTAAAGAAGTATGAATGTTTTAGTTGGACCACTATCTTCGCTTTGTGAACATTCCGCCAGTGCGGACGATATTTGCTTCGTGATACATTACCCGTGTTAAAATGGACCGTTTACCAATTGCGGAAAAGGTCGATATCGTGTTGATGTATGGCTATTGTGATCAAAACGCCCAACGGGCGTGTTCTATGTATGCTGCTCGGTATCCTGTACGACATCATCCACGTGTCCGGACCATTCGCCGGATAGTTACGTTATTTAAGGAAACAGGAAGTGTTCAGGCACATGTGAAACGTCAACCACGACCTGCAACAAATGATGATGCCCAAGTAGGTGTTTTAGCTGCTGTCGCGGCTAATCCGCACATCACTAGCAGGCACACTGCGCGGGAATCGGGAATCTCAGAAACGTCGGTGTTGAGAATGCTACATCAACATCGAATGCACCCGTACCATATTTCTATGCACCAGGAATTTCACGGCGACGACTTTGAACGTCGTGTACAGTTCTGCCACTGGGCACAAGAGAAATTACGGGGCGATGACAAATTTTTTGGACGCGTTCTGTTTAGCCACGAAGCGTCATTCACCAACAGCGGTAACGTAAACCGGCATAATATGCACTATTGGGCAACGGAAAATCCACGATGGCTGCGGCAAGTGGAACATCGGCGACCTTGGCGGGTTAATGTGTGGTGCAGCATTATGGGAGGAAGGATAATTGGCCCCCATTTTATCGATGGCAATCTATATGGTGCAATGTATGCTGATTCCCTACGTAATGTTCTACCGATGTTACTATAAGATGTTTCACTGCATGACAGAATGGCAATGTACTTCCAACATGAAGGATGTCCGGCACATAGGTCGCGAGCGTTTGAAGCGGTATTGAATAGCATATTTCGTGACAGGTGGATTGATCATCGAAGCACCATACCATGGCCCACACGTTCACCGGATCTGACGTCCCCGGATTTGTTTCTGTGGCGAAAGTTGAAGGATATTTGCTATCGTGATCCACCGACAACGCCTGACAACATGCGTCAGCGCATTGTCAATGCATGTACGAACATTACCGGAAGGCGAACTACTCGCTGTTGAGAGGAATGTCGTTACACGTATTGCCAATTGCATTGAGGTTGACGGACATAATTTTCAGCATTTATTGCATTAGTGTTGTATTTACAGGTAATCACGCTGTAACAGCATGCGTTCTCAGAAATGATAAGTTCACAAAGGTACATGTAGCACATTGGAACAACCAAAATAAAATGTTCAAACGTACCTACGTTCTGTATTTTAATTTAAAAAACCTACCTGTTACCAACTCTTTGTCTAAAATTGTGAGCTATATGTTTGTGACTATTACAGCGGCATCTATCACAAAGCGAAGAAAGTGGTCCAACTAAAACATTCATATTTCTTTACGTACTACACAAACATGTAACACAAAATGGGGGTTCCTATTTTAAAAAAAACGCAGTTATCCGTTTGTCCTATGGCAGCGCCATCTAGCGGGGCAACCATAGCCCCTTCAAGCTAGACAAGTTTCGTTCTTTGTAGTTTTTTCGTTTGATGCTTATTTCGTGAGATATTTTACGTGGTCACGATCAATTGACCACCCTGTATATATATGTATATCTCCATGGAGAGACCCTCCGCTTAGAGAGAGACAGAGAGAGAGAGAGAGAGAGAGAGAGAGAGAGAGAGAGAGACAGAGAGAGGGGGGGGGGGGCAGTCTCTCTCCAACTGACCAGCTGATAACACAGTTCTGATATTTCAACTAAGTGGGAAAACTACGTAATTTGAGAGGCAAGCTAGGTGCCAAGGATAGCATACTAAACATTTTCAAAATATATTCTCACGATAACTGATGCACAGCTGAAATGTGACACGAGTTTGAAGTATAGCATGGCAGTGAAAAGTTGACCTCCAGTGCCTCTTATTTAAAGATGGAAATCTAAAAGTTGTCTGAAAGTGACGTGACATAATAACGGAGGTTCAGATTTACGATGTGTTACGGTCAGCAGTCTGCGTGGTCGACTTGTTAAAAACGCCGCAAGTAGTTCATAGCGACATCGTATTAGCCAACGTATAAACAACTTAATAAGATTCTGTTTGAAAATACTACTGTTATTGTTTCTGCTTGGATGTGATGTCAACAACACGAAGCGGGCATGTCACACACCTCTTTACCGATGACGAATCACTGTCGTCTGAAAAGACCTGCATTTGTGGGTGAGGGGAGGTTACGTTTAAAAATCTCAACAGGACGGGATGCCCATGCGCGTCGCATACTTAAGCACGTAGTCGTACGAGACGCGTTCGCACAGAGTGGCCCGTTTGCACTGCTGTGAGTCAGTCAGACCCTCCGGTCAGCTACGGAGGCCTACATACTTGCTGTCGATAGGGCGTTGACGGCGTGTCTCCGGCCTCCCTTGTGATCGGCGCTCCCTATCCGTCACCTGTTATCGATCTTTGCGCTGCATCTTTGCCGACCGGCGTGCTGGCCACAGCTCACGGCGGCACGGTAATTCTTATTGGAGAATCTGGCCAATCTTGTTAGTGACAATGGTACAACAAATTACAGCGAAAATGGCACCCTCCTTATCAAGAAGTATGTTTCATCCATTATAGGACCGTTTTGCAATAACAACATGATTCTTAAAGTCTATGAGCAAGTGAGTATTGGGGCAAGGGTGCTTCTGTACCACTCTGCATTGTTGCCAGATGTATCCAAGACGGTGGCGATGACGTCATTCAAGATGGTGGCATGCAGACTTGGCAACAGCGCACGACATCATACGAGATGGCGGCCATGACGTCATTCAGCATGGAGTATTTTGGCGGAAAGTTTGAATTTTGCAACGAAAGTGCCATGCCCCCCTCCCCCAGAAAAATGACGTGAAGTTCAAATGCCAAGAGGATAATGCACCACACCAAGGTTATCTCTACTAAGCAAAGAGAATCGCGGGAAGATAGGTTACTTGGGCTAACCCAAGTCACTCGACCGCCACATCCTCTTATGAACCAGCGCCCCTCTTATGAACCAGCGCCAAGTTTGAATTTTGGTGGTAAACAAAGGTCGGGGTTTCGCTGCTAATCTAAGAAAGTGGCGCGAAAGAAAGTACACTCGTACTAACCTCAGTCACCCGACCACTGCCTCCTCCTAAGGATTCGTGGGAAAAGGACTTCGAGATAAGTCTTTATTATTTAAACAATTTCGTCCAGTTGTGTTCGCCACGAGGTCCAGAGCCCAACTGACTTAGTACACATCGCCACCACCAGAAGGCGCTCTCATCTATGACATAATCCAAGATGGTGGCAATTCACCACACAGTCTGGACCTAGTACTCAGCACCGCACTACAGGACACTGTCGTGACGTCAGCTAATGACGTTCTGGGGTGGGGGGAATGGGGGGAACCAATAGGAACCCTTAATCCAGTCACATGCTCAACTTCATCCAGTAAGATGCAAGTATCTGGTGACATCATTGTAGGAGATATAGGTGAGGCTCAGCAGCTCCAGGGCTCCAATCTTGTTCAGTCAGTCAGCGGAAGAAGAAGAAGAATCAACATGAAGCATCAACAAGTCGCACTCCAGCACAGTCATGAACAGGATTAAATGTAAAAGTAAGTATTTAGCCTTATTACTATTATTATTCAAAGTTTTCACCTATTGCCATATCTAATGCTTGCTCATATTTTTTTCAACAGGGTCGAGCGCCAACATGCCTAGCTCTGCTGACACGTCCGGACCTGTAGTAACCTCACCTGCCGTCTCGTAGAGACCTGCAGCAACAGCCTCCAGCCCGTCTGAACCAGTAGCGGCCACACGGGATCTGGTAGCGCACTTACACCACTTGATGGGTCAGGACAAGAAGATACTGTGGATAAGAAGAAGGCGTCGAGTGCACCTGCGCTTTTCACCTCCACATACAATTTAACTCCCAGTGGATCCAAATGTGTGAACATTGCTATAGAAGCGCATCATATCTGGGGGTTGCATGCTAGAATGGAGATTGAAAATGTATCCAAATGTGTTAAAGTGCCAATTTCCGAGTTCGACTGGGATGAAATAGGTGGTGCAGAGCGCTACATCAATCAGCAGATGACTACAGAACATTATCAAACTCATTCTCCCCCAGACATTCGCCTTACTGGTGTGACACTTTCTATTACAACAGTGCATGATGAATGTGCATTATACGTGAAATTGGGTGACAACTGTGTTCATCTAAGACATCCCTCAGTTATACAATCTGGACTCTGCCATACGTCTTGCACTGGACAGACTGAATCGTTGGTTGCCTAGCATAGACTCTGCATACAATGATGTTGTAAACTCCCTACATGTGCATAGTATGCATGTTGACGATCTTAAGCAACACCTTTGTTCTCAGATGAAGCCCATACCTAACGACAAACACATGAAATGTGAGTGTGAAAAACCTGAGTACTGTGAGTCATCTACTGTTCCAATGTGTGTGATATCTTGTGGGACTTAACTGCTAAGGTCATCAGTCCCTAAGCTTACACACTACTTAACCTAAATTATCCTAAGGACAAACACACACCTCGAACCTCCGCCGGGACCAGCTGCACAGTCCGTGACTGCAGCGCCGTAGACCGCACAGCCAATCCCGCGCGGCTGAGTCCTCTATTGGCTTGAGTGAGATATGCGCTGAATTTATTGCTTGCCAATTTGGTAAATACTGTATAGGTGCGAGGAAGTAGAAGATATATACAGATTCTAATGACAGTCCTGAAATACTACACCGTATGTATGATTTTTAAATAAATAATCTATTTATTATCTCAAACGGTATTTGTGTTTTATTTCCTACCTCTCTCTTACTATAATCACAGTATAACAATTATTTTTTTCAATGCTATATGAGTTACTCAGATGATCAAGTTGCTCTTCATGGGTAAAATACATACACAGCTGTTTCCTCTGTGTAGTCCACGTAGCTGAGTCGGATAAGTGATGGAACTATAGTGGCTACACATACTATTACTATCCTTTCAAGTGTATTTTTCTATATATATAGGTCAACTACTTGTCTGTACCAGCCGCATTTAGTATAATGGCGGGCTGGGTGAAGCATCCTCGCCACAAGGACTTTGTTGTCGGTGACTGGTCCTGTGAAGATGCAAATGAAGACCTGAAGAAGAAAAAGAAGAACGGAATTCTCTTCCTGATAACATACGAGCAATTATTGTAGATCCATCCAATTATGGAAAGACCAACATCCTCATGACTCTGCTAACACATGTAGATGGGGTCCGATTTCAAAATGTTTGTGTATTCTCAAAAACACTGTTTCAACCCAAGTATCAGCTATTGCAAGAGATAATGCGCGGTGTAGATGGTGTTACATACACGACATTCAGTGAAAAAGCAAAGCCAAACACAGTCTTCATATTTGACGATGTTGCTGTGGAAAACCAAGACCAAAATCGAAAATATTTCTGTTTCAGTCGTCATATGGGTGCTGATGTATTTTATCCAAGTCAAACATAATCCAGAATCCCCAAACAGCTGGTTGAGGATAACGTAAACCTTATTATAGCCTTCAAAAAAGACAAGCTGAATTTAAAAAACATGTACAAGGCACATGTCGGAACGGACATGTCGTTCAATGACTTTGTAAAGATACGTGCAGATTGCTGGAATCATTCACAGTATGGGTTTCTCGTTATTGATAAAACAAGAAAACTGAGCGACGGTAGATACAGATGAAACTTTCAAGAGTTTTTGCATATACTGCACGGTAATAGTGGTTAGTACATCAGTCTACGCTACACTATGGACAAATTCGCACGTTTGTCCACCCCTCAACCCGAGACGCTGGGTGTACACAGACAGAACATTCGCCTGTACCTGGATGCGAAAATTCAGGCTATGGCACATAAAGCTGCAGAGAACTAGAGACGTATTACCAGACTCTTCTGAGAATGGTGAATGCGTTAAATGAGCTAGTTAATCATGTCGGTAAGAAAGTAACCGACTTAACCGAAAAGGTCGATGCTATAAAGGGTAACATAGATTTAGACTTACTTGATGTTGAGAAGCGCGATCAAGATCATAGTAAGAGGAGAACGGAAATGACGAGATATATAAAGCCTCACGCTGCGGACATGTCTGATTATAGTATACACCGAGATGTCGACGAAGCAGAAAATGATTCAGGCGTGTAAAGCAGTTTGTGAGAAATTACCGTTGCTGAGGCTAGGGCATATAGATCGACAGCAACCACTAAGAGAGACCTTTAAGGCGGTTACTGAATGTCTCCGGCAGCTCTCAAAAACACACAATAACGAGGGTGTTGCCGTTGACGAATTCATTATCCGTCACGCCCCTGGTCAGATAGATCGGCGTTAGCAGGGAAGGCCGTACATGCTGGGTACACATCCTATAACTGTAACTGGTGACACAATACACATTGGTGATAGATGGTTTGAGAGAACACCCGGCTTAATGAATCTTATTTTTCTAACAACTAACAAAAACCCTATAAATTATTCAGTTAATGATAGGGAAACGTGCCGGGAAATACTGCACATGACTGGTGTACATAAGATCACGAAAAGCCTAAGCAACAAGAAATATAAAACCATTAGAAAACCAATACCTGAAGGCGAAAACAACGACGGCAGCAGTGGTGATGGCATTGACATTGAGCATAAAGCAGTGAACAATCGAATCCCTCTGTACATATATCATGACGACTCCAACGAACTAATAGATCGACTATGGTTACCCATGGCTTCGGCTGTTGCAGGTAATACAGCTCATTCGAATGAGGTTGTTTCCATAATCTCGGAGCTTAGAGACAGAGAGGTATCATCGAATAAGTATGGAGACAGTAGTTCGAGAACTGCACAAGCGAGCACGCATGTTATGATTAAAGGGTTCGATGACTTGTGGTAAGCTGATCTTGTAGATATGAGGGAATATTCACATGAGAATAATGGATTCAAATACATTTTAATGGTTATTGGTACATACTCCAAATTTGCTTGGGCATTACCTGTCAAAACAAAAACGGGTCGAAATGTAGCCGATTATTTTGAGCGTTTTCTACAGACAGGAACGAATCGATGCCCAGACAACCTCCAAACCTCATGGTGGGGAGTTCTACAATAGGTATTCAAGACAGTGATGCAGTGGTACAGAATACATCACTACTCGACATTCACTCACCTGAAGGCGAGTATCGTGGAGCGCCTGAGCAGAACAATAAAAGGTCGAATGTGGATGCATTTAAACCTTCGCGGCTCATACAAATGGACAGATATCCTCCCACAAATAATTGCTCAGTATAATAGAACCAAACAGAGCACAATAAAAATGAGACCAATCGATGTTCGCGATAATGGACTCATGGGTACGGTGTACTATCGTATTAATATGCTGGATCCACGCAAACAGAAATTTAATGTAAGTGATTTGGTACGTATCTCAAAACACAAGACTGCATTTGAGAAATCATACCTACCGAACTGGTCAACTGAGATTTTACTGTTTCAAAGGTGCAACGAACGAATCCTAGAAATTATATATTGCAGGATAGTAAAGGTGAAGAAACTGCAGGCTACTTCTACACCGAGGAGATGCAGAAAACCTCAGAACCAGATGTTTTTCTCATGGAGAGAGTCATAAGACGTCGGGGAAATAAAGCACTAGTCAAATGGCTTGGTTTTCCTGCTACACAAAACAGCTGGACTGATGCCGGCGATTTGCTGTATAATGGGCGTGCATTGTCCATAACCACCACAGTTGCGTAACATGTGTGCTAGGAGACGCATTAGAGGAGGTGGTGGTATTCTAGACAAACTGCCAGTGGAATTACACGTCCCTGGATATAACTACTGTGGTTACAGTACGCTTGTTCGCCCACTGCTTGAATACTGCTCAGCAGTGTGGGATCCGTACCAGATAGGGTTGATACAAGACATAGAGAAGATCCAACGGAGAGCAGCGCGCTTCGTTACAGGATCGTTTAGTAATCGCGAAAGCGTTACGGAGATGATAGATAAACTCCAGTGGAAGACTCTGCAGGAGAGACGCTCAGTAGCTCGGTACGGGCTTTTATTGGTTTCGAGAACATACCTTCACCGAAGAGTCAAGCAGTATATTGCTCCCTCCTACGTATATCTCGCGAAGAGACCATGAGGATAAAATCAGAGAGATTAGAGCCCACACAGAGGCATACCGACAATCCTTCTTTCCACGAACAATACGAGACTGGAATAGAAGGGAGAACCGATAGAGGTACTGAAGGTACCCTCCGCCACACACCGTCAGGTGGCTTGCGGAGTATGGATGTAGATGAAGTAGATGTAGACCTGGGACAAAGCTTCAATAACGCTTGGCGCGAGGTGATAAGGGTGTTAATCGGCTCGACGAAGCATGTATGGAACACAACGTTGCATACACAGCAAGTCGTCACATTGCGGATAGGATTTTAACTGATTCACACTACTTACAGACGCTTCCCCTCAGTCGCAACGCGGTATAAGATTTTTGAGATCTCTGCCAATGCAATATACCTTGCAGTGACAGCTCAGACATTGGACTATTTGGAGCTGCGTATTGTTGACCAGAATAACCAACTTGTTGACTTTCGTGGTGAGGAAATCACTGTACGGTTACATCTAAGGCAGGATGGGCGTGCGGTATAAAACCAGTGCATGCAATCTTCAGCGTGCCACTTCACTACCGAACAGAAAAGTGATAATACCAGCGAACTACGATTTTCTTAAATCAGTTGGCCTGAAACAGTGCAATGACGTCCTCACTCAATATGACCAACCAGTAGAGTATGATGAGAGAATTATACGTCAGGAATACTTCTCTCATAAACCTTACTCTTCAACCACGTTTAACAAGAACGATGAAGTCAGGATTGTCATCCAGCACCAAGACGCACTCACACTTCCATGCAAGAGTTTCATATATCTAGAGGGGTCATTCAAGAAAACTGATGGCAGTGATACCGTGGGATCCAAGCTGACACGTAACGGCTTAGCATTCCTGTTCCAAGAGATACGCTATGAACTCAGTGGGTCTGAGATCGACCGCACACGCAATGTCGGCATAACATCAACCCTTAAAACACATATCTTGGCATCACCAGCAGACTTGCATAGTTTAGAAAATGCAGGATGGTTCATAGACGATCCAGAGGATAGAGCAATTGAAGAGTACAAGCGATTTACTGCATGCATACCTCTAAAAATGCTTATGGGATACTTTGAGGACATGAGGCAGATTATTATGAATGTTATACAAGAACTCATTCTGGTGCGGAGTTGGACGGACAATAATTCATACATTCAAGGAGCTCAAGAGGAGAATATGATCACAATCAGCAAGATAATATGGAAAATGCCTCACATCAGTGTATCTGACGAGGAGCGTTTGAAGCTTTTAAACGTCCTGAATTCAGGTCAAAAAACAGATATAACACATAACACAGACATAGAATCCGTTAAAGGGCTCAGAAATCTGGGTAGAGTGCGGTCCAAAAACAGATATAAACGTAAGACAGAGACACAATCTGTTAAAGGATGCAGCAGTCAGTGGACTGTGGCTAAAACAGATATTTGAACACTGAAAATGCACATACCAGGTAATTGAACTTCATCTACTCGGCAGCGCTTGCTGTTGGTGGATCCTGATCGCTTCATGGTGAAACAGAAAGTATCGGAAGGTCCAACGCACTGAAGCCAGTACAGAAGCAGAGTGAGGGAGAGTTGGGTTGTGGTTTGATTTATATAGGTTCTATGACGTCGAATCACGCCAGCAATGCAGTAGCCAATAAGAGTGCAGAATTCTAGGGGTGGGGGTGCTACGTCACGAATGAATGACCACTGTGCTCCTAGTGAGAAAATGAGGAACTTCTAATTTGGTCACTGAATATCGAAATGGTACATTCTGTTATTCAATACCATTAAAATTGATTTGGAATTAAGTACTTAGGTAATTCATACGTACGATGGCGATGTGGGTGCCACATGTGTTCAGTTACATTCGCTAGCATTCTTCCAGAAGACTATCTGTGGCGCCCGTATGAACGTGCGGGCTAGAGGCTGTGACGTCAGCCGTCAAGCGCTCGCGGGCTACACGCGCGCGGCGCACGCCGTTATAAACGCGTGAGAGAGAAAGCATCGCAGCGTCTCTCTCTCTCTCTCCCTCTCTCAGCACCTGACTACAGGAGTGACGTGTGTCTGACGTACTGCGAGCGACGATCTCGGATTACGTAATGGGATGGTGCAGTGGATGTGTCTTAGAGCACATAGCGAACAAAATGTATGCAGCCATCTCGAATAACGGTACTTGCGTCATCACCTGATGTCATGGTAGCGCCCTCTGGCGGTGGCGATATGAACTAAGTCAGTTGGGGGCCGGACCTCGTGGCGAACAAACCTGCACGAAATTGTTTAAATAATAAAGACTTATCTCGAAGTCCTTTTCCCACGAATCCTTTGAAGGAGGTGGCGGTCGGGCGACTGAGGTTAGTACAAGTATCCTTTCCTTCACGCCATTTTCTTATATTAGCAGCGTGGTGTGGTGCATTATCCTCTTGGAATCTGAACTTCTCGCCATTTTTCTGGGGGGAGGGGGGCGTGGAATTTTCCTCCCAAAATTCAAACTTGCCGCCAAAATAGGCCCTCTTGAATGACGTCATGGCCGCCATTGTGGATGACGTCATTGCTGCCATCTTGGATAGATCTGGCAACAATGCAGAGTGGCGTAGAATCATCCTTGCCCCAGTAGTCGAGTGTCAGGATGTCAGAAGCAGTTTGACAGTCTGTAATGTTAAAGATGGAGGTGCGTGAATCATTCAGCTATTATGTAGATAGTAAATTCTCCAAGTTTATCACAGTGTGACACGGTGTCGAGGCGAATCTACCTTTTCTCCTACACAGCATCGACAGTGGGACGGCAAGAGGAATACCGTTAAACTCGGCAAATAAGCGCTGGAAATCATTTCGAGGAAATATAAATTTCCTGTGGCTACACCGTATAAAGCGTAATTAGCTGTATATCATGTGATGTTGCAATGGAAGAGCTGCCCGGAATATTGTGGCTGTTTTTTGTGAACGACTGTTAACTGCCGGAGTTTTTAATAAAATGGAGACGTGGAACTAATATCACACCACGACTTGTGCGTGGAAGGACACTGGCAGGAAAACAGCAGTGTGATTGTGGACGACAATCAGACAGCCGGGATAGACATTTTATCGTGGATGACCTCCACCTGTAGATATATAACAAATTCATATGTCAAATCACACGCTCAGGCGCGAACGAAGTTATCGTTAATCACCTTATAAACGTTATAAAATAGCGATTAGGAGAAAGCTAAGGAGTAATGGGTTGGAGGCGACAATACAACACATTTTTTTCCTGAGAGCAGGCTGCTTTTATTCGGGACTCCAACACATCTTGTAATTCCCTACTCTTCTGGCTCAAAAACCCTGTCTTTCGTCTTACTGTCCGATCAATGCGACGGCGCCACACCACCTCGCTGGGAGGGCACCACTCCGCTGCATAAATAACCTTCCCATCCCTCACTGCGCCAAACAGATGGACGTCGGACGGTGAGGTATCCGGGCGGATGAGGGAGAGCAGGCCAGCCGAGTCTTGTGAGAGCCTCTCGGGCGCGGCGTACCGACAGAGACTTCCTGTTGTGCAGCGTGCTGCTCGGCTGGGATCCGTCCATCACCACGACTGGGGGTGTCCACTCGCTGCAAAACGCCAGGAGTCACGGCTGTGTGCCGACAGGTTTGCGCGGCCTTGTTGCGGTCGTGACAGACGCTTCTTCCGACGGCTCACCGTGCTTCTGGTCACGGAGACAGGTCTCCGTAGACATTCTGCAAGTGCCTATGGTATATGCGATGCTCTGGTTTTTCGCTAAAAGAAACTCAATCAAAGTCCTCCGTTACAGACGCCATTTTCAAGGCTACGTAGAACGCCGCTACTTCGTGAAACTATCGGGGCAGAAGCGGGAATAATCCACCAAGTCCCACAACCAATTACGCAATTTTTTCTCCACAAACAGTCCGAGAAAAAAAAGTGTTGCATTACTTATTGAATGTCCCTCGTACAACTACAGAATGGATCGTGTGTTTGACCTTGTGCAAGAGTGTTTTAAACTCTAACAAACAGTATTTACAATGTGTTCCACTTTACTCTGTGCCAGTCACATTCATGTGATGTCACCTAATGGATAAATTGCAGAACTGCTTGTGTGTGGTGTTTAACAACGTTCTGCAGTTTGTGTACTGGGGTAACAAGAATACCTGAAAAGTGGCTGGTGTACAAATAAACCTTCCTGACGCTCGGGACTGAGCAAAGCTTATAAATTATGTTCTGTCTGCAAACACTTTTAATTATCTACCTGTAACGTACGTGGAGATTCTTAACACTCACTCCATTAAACATGACATAAATATTACACATAAGTGCTACATTACAGCGGGTGAAACAGATTTCTCTCAATCCAGGACATAATTCTCCACCATACCGTCAGATAAGGATACCGTCGAATTATGACTGGTACCCCCTAACAATATTATCCCACAAGTCCTAAGACAAAGAGTAAATGTATCTAACGGACTTAAGTCGTTCCCCATTAAAGCACTTACGCCTTTAAGTGCAGGTAATATGTTGTGTGTACGAAAAGAAAACTGGAACGGTAAGAGATCAGAGGCAAAAAACGAAAACTGGAATATATGGCAAAGACAGTTTCTACAAAGGACGAATATAAACTGCAACCGAAAAAAGAAGCTATTGCAGATATGGAAGCAAGGTTTAGACAGTGCTTTAAACACAATGTATGGTCAAATCTGGCTATGACTGGGGAATGTAAAATATCTGGATTTACAGTAAACAGTGTATGGAAAATTTATGTAAAGTAAAAGTATGTAAAGTGTATGGAAAATGTATGTAAAATATCTGGATTTACAGTAAACGGTGTATGGTCAAATCTGGCTATGACTGGGGAATGTAAAATATCTGGATTTACAGTAAACAGCAATGGAAATCAAACACTTGTCCGAACACTGACCAAAACATTGGACTCCAATATGATTACTACATTAAAGAATACACGAATTATTTTTTATAAACTACCGATCTCATTTGCATCTGCTTAAAAAGAATGATTATAGTGTGTCTAACTGTGACGGCCTGGATGTTGTGCAGCTAACAATAGAATAACAATTTATAGAGTTTGAAACCGATGACATAATGCAACATTTAATGGACACACATTTGCAAAAATTGTAAACTTTAAGTTGTGTACAGACATTCCGCAATAATGTGGAGCAGAGTACTTGCCAACGTACGTGGAGGGTTCGAACAGCAGTTTTGTGCACGAGGTGAGAGGCAAAATTAAACTCCCCAAATGCTCTCGCCTAGAAAAACTGCAGGGAGGAACTGAGCTAATTATTAATGAGCCATAAGACAGATAGCCATAAAACAAATAGCCATAGCCTAGATCTCAAGAGACGTGACGTAACGTAATTTGTTATATTAACAAGCCTACAACCTCTCCCTATACTGCCCAGCTCTAGAGCGACCTACACCCACTCATGTGTCCCAGATACACTACTGGCAATTAAAATTGCTACACCAAGAAGAAATGAAGATGATAAACGGGTATTCATTGGACAAATATATTATACTAGAACTGACATGTGATTACATTTTCACGCAATTTGGCTGCATACATCCTGAGAAATCAGTAACAGAACAACCACCTCTGGCCCTAATAACGGCCTCGATACACCTGGGCATTGAGTCAGAGCTTGGATGGCGTGTACAGGTACAGTTGCCCATGCAGATTCAACACGATACCACAGTTCATCAGGAGTAGTGACTGGCGTATTGTGACGAGCAAGTTGCTCCGCCACCACTGACCAGACGTTTTCAATTGGTGAGAGATCTGGAGAATGTGCTGGCCAGGGCAGCAGTCGAACATTTTCGGTATCCAGAAAGGCCCGTACAGGACCTGCAACATGCGGTCGTGCATTATCCTGCTGAACTGTAGGGTTTCGCAGGGATCGAATGAAGGATAGAGCCACGGGTCGTAACACATCTGAAATGTAACGTCCATTGTTCAAAGTGCCATCAGAGCGGACAAGAGGTGACGAATACACGCTTCCAATGTGCGTTCACCGCGATGTCGCCAAACACGGATGCGACGATCATGATGCTGTAAACAGAACCTGGATTAATGCGAAAAAATGACGTTTCGCCATTCGAGCACCCAGGTTCGTCGTTGAGTACACCATCACAGGCGCTCCTGTCTGTGATGCAGCGTCAAGGGTAACCGCAGCCATGGTCTCTGAGCTGATAGTCCGTGCTGCTGCAAACTTCGTCGAACGGTTCGTGCAGACGGTGGTTGTATTGCAAAACGTCCCCATCTGTTCATTCAGGGATCGAGACGTGGCTGCACGATCCGTTACAGCCATGCGGAATAGATGCCTGTCATCTCGACTGCTAGGGATACGAGGTCGTTGGGATCCAGCACGGCGTTCAGTATTACCCTCCTGAACCCACCGATTCAATATTCTGCTAACAGTCATTGGATGTCGACCACGTGAGCAGCAATGTCGCGATACGATAAACTGCAATCGCGATAGGCTACAATCCGACCTTTATCAAAGCCGGAAACGTGATGGTACGCATTTCTCCTCCTTACACGAGGCATCACAACGACGTTTCACCAGGCAGCGCCGATCAACTGCTGTTAGTGTATGAGAAATTGGTCGGAAACTTTCCTCGTGTCAGCACGTTGTAGGTGTCGCCACCGGCGCCAACCTTATGTGAATGCTGTGGAAAGCTAATCAATTGCATATCAGAGCATCTTCTTCCTGTCGGTTAAATTTCGCGTCTGTAGCACGTCATCTTCGTAGTGTAGCAATTTTAATGGCCAGTAGTGTATAAAAGACGGAGTTGGGGAGGGCAGCTCGAATCTTATTGGTCCGTTGGGTTTTCCGCCATTTTATTGTACTCCCATTGGCTGAGAGACATAGGGAGGAATTTCCCGCCAATTTGTAGGTCAAGTGACCGCTACTGAGTTAAATCATGATCTTGAATACTACTCGCACAATTGCCGAGAGCTTATGGATGGGGGGAAGTTCTCCCCTGGGTGACTTTGATCTACTCGCCGCGATACTTCCCCAGACGGGGCAGGGGAGACACTCCTTGCTGTCCTGTTGTCGCTTACAATCGCATCCGTTTACATACTGTTGTCTCGAGATGTTTGTTTCTTTAAAACCTGTCATCTTGAGATGCGTGTCCCTGCCGTACATTTTTAAACAAAGGCACATCTTCCACGAGCATTTCTGCGAAGTCTACGATACGTCAAGATGTTTGTAATGTTTTCTGTATTTTAAACCATCTTGGTTATCAACCTTATATAGCAGATCTATAAATACCAAGCCTCGTGATGAGTGGGTGTTGTGTGATGTCCTTAGGTTGGTTAGGTTTAAGTAGTTCTAAGTTCTAGGGGACTGATGACCATAGATGTTAAGTCCCATAGTGCTCAGAGCCATTTTTTTTGTAAATACCAATTTATATTTGGAATGAAAACTGTATTTTTGCGTGCAGTGTGTATTTACAAATACGGAGATGTGCAGATTTCATAAAAGCGACAGTTAGACATTTTTTACTTGGCATATAAGTGATAAAATTTATGTTTAAAGTTCGTGAGTACCCGGTGTTACACTGGTATGCGTGTATTCCAGTCTTTTATTAATTTAACTCCTGCTTCCCTTTCTCTCTGTCAAACTCGTGTTCTCCTCTCTACCTGTCCATCTCCCCCCCTTGCCACACCACCTTGTAACCTCCAACCCAGTACCTGGTAGATGAGTCTTACCCCCCCCCCCCCTTACGATTTCATTGCAGATATTAATATGTAGTAAATTCGGGTGAAATCGAGTCAGGGATTTAAGAGTAGCTTTTTCAACCGTGGCTTTGCTTATGTCTGCAGTTGCCACGTGTATTTCATATCAATGGTTGAACATATTTCACACATACTCTGATGCCTGAACGTTATGACCACCTACGTAACAGCCGGTATGTTCACCTTTGGCACGGATGACAGCGGCGACATGTCGATCGGGTCGAGATCCGGCCGGTTGGGGGCGCCAGCACAGCAATTGGAACTCGCCACTGTGTTCCTGGAACCTCCTCCGTCTCACTGCTGACTCTGTGCCACGGCGCGTAGTGTTGTCGGAGGATGCCACTGCCGACGGGAAACGTGGCTGTCGTGTAGAGGTGCACGTGACCTGCCCCTGGGCCGTGACGGCTCCACTGGAGCCACGGATGATCGCCGCCCCCAGCTTGTCTCTGTAGGTATCGAGCAGCTGTTCCCCTGCCCTGGAAGACGACGGATTCGCGTCCTCCCATCGGAGTGACGGAGGAAGTTTGCGATTCATCAGACGGTGCAACGCTCTGCCAGTGCGCCGGTGGTCACGTGGCCATTTCAGTCGCAGTTGCCGATGCCGTGGTGTTAACGCTGGCACCGGCTGCGGGGGCAAGTCGTCAGAAGAGTCGGGCGCACTCACCGTGTGTGCAGTCACACTTTTGCTCTGCCCAGTTGGCAGCCTGTCCCGTTTTACGAGCCTACGACGTCCGATACCGCCATAAGGGTCGGCCCACGGCGCTGGACGTGGTTTCGCCACGTGCTGAAGACACTCGCCGCAGCACTCCTCGACCAGCCGACAAGTGGCGCAGCTTGTGAAGCGCCTCGGCCACACCCGGACACACGGCTCACTGGTACTGCGGATGTCCGACTAGCAGTCACTGGCCGGCAGGTGACGCCGCTATCGCCTGGACGGGTTTCTGTCGAAAGGAGGTCGGTGGTCACAACGTTCGGGCTGGTCAGTGCACCTGTACACATATTTGACCCGTATCTGTATCGAAATTCCAACTGCTGTTTCGTTTTCGTGCAGCTCAATGTCTATCGTGTCGTATATCCTTAACTCTGCGCCGTACAACTACATAACTTTGGACGCACATCCAGTGGTGTACGTGGATACCGCCTGCAAAATGTGTCGCCAACAGAGTTAGCAAAATAGTAGTAAATTAAAATATCACGCACCATTCAGTAGTTTTCCACGCATCTCAGTATTTGACTTGAGAACTTCTAAACCGTATGTCGTACAATGATACATTTTTGTACGTGTATTCCGTGGCATATGTGGATGGTGCCTGTGAAAAGTGTAGCGAATAGAGTTAGTAGCAAATAAGCAAAAAAATGTAAACGGTACTGACGATCCTGTACACTGTCACGCATTCCAGTGTGTCATGACGTCATTTCTCCAGAACTATACATCGCGCAGTAGTATAAGTATGATGTTACTCATACATTCAGTTGTATGTGTGAATGCTGTCTGCAAAATGGTTGCGAACACAGTTATTACTGCAGAAGTAATCAATTAAAACGCCGTGCGTAACACAACAGTTTTGCTGCACGAACAGCGAAAACGTAATGAGAGGCATTCGTAAAGGTTTCGAATTACGTGTAGAGTTTGTCGGGAATCAACGAGGGCGGCCGTACTGCGTGAATACAACCCGGTTGCCGGCCAGGGTGCCCGAGCGGTTCTAGGCGCTACAGTCTGGAACCGCGAGACCGCTACGGTCGCAGCTTCGAATCCTGCCTCGGGCACGGATGTGTGTGATGTCCTTAGGTTATTTGGGTTTAAGTAGTTCTAAGTTCTAGGCGACTGATGACCTCAGAAGTTAAGTCCCATAGTGGTCAGAGCCACTTGAACCACAACCCGGTTACACGCGCGTCGTCACCACGCTACTTGATAGGTGGCCCGCTGTTAGACCCACAGCTATTCTTTCCAAACAGTAAGTGATATGTGTACACAATGTGGTTTAGGAGGAGATGTGGAACATACGTACATCCATTTTTATAATATGTATGGATTTATGGATAACGTAGGTATTCGAACTGAATGAAACAAAAAATTTAGGAAAATAATAAGCGAAACGAGACACTAAGAGGTGATATAGCATTTACCAGTCTCCATCGCTAGTGAATTTTCTGTCACTGTGTAGGATAGTTTGTAGAGAAATGATTGTAGAACACGCACATTTGGCTGGATGGAGAACACGCCAGACGAGCATTCTTCTAGAGAGCCACGCCGCCTCACTTCAGGGCATTACAGTGGCTCGCAAAACTTGGAAGTCGATTTTACGACTTTGATGAGAGTTGTATCGAACGGCTCTGGTTGGTTGATATTTGAGGGGCCCGCATCTCGTGGTCGTGCGGTAGCGTTCTCGCTTCCCACGCCCGGGTTCCCGGGTTCGATTCCCGGCGGGGTCAGGGATTTTCTCTGCCTCGTGATGGCTGGGTGTTGTGTGCTGTCCTTAGGTTAGTTAGGTTTAAGTAGTTCTAAGTTCTAGGGGACTTATGACCACAGCAGTTGAGTCCCATAGTGCTCAGAGCCTTTTGATATTTGAGGCTTCAACTTCAGGTACCATAAATATAAAACAATGACAAGAATCCGATATCAGTCCGGTGCCCTTATTAAATTTTAACGTAAGATTATAATTTTTGACGAGCAGATTGAAACACCATTTGAAATTTCTGTCATTAATTATACGATATAGTGATAATTAAATTCTTATTGCCCCTGGGAACAACCTGTAACTGGCAGCGCGCGCCGCTTTATCGGTTTAGCAGTGTTACGGGCGGTAGTCGGAAGGGGTATCAGGCGGGGAGAACACAACTCTTGTGGCTCGCCTTCATTATTGGCTCCCGCTCCTATAAAACGTTATAATCAACGGAACAGGAGGCAGAGAGGAACAAACTGTGTGTTGGGCACGGCAGTACTCGACGGGAACTGCGCGTGCGGTTACAAGTTAAATTAGCAGTGCGGAGCGCGCCTTTACAGACAGTAAGTGCCGGGGGAAATACGGCGCGGTCCGAGGAACGCGGCGAGGGCAATGCATACAGATGCGGGCGCCGCCGCTGATGAAGCAGGTCCCACGCGCCGCTCACCGAGGCAGTGACGTGCTGCGCCAGTCGCTTTTTGGTACGCTCTCCGAACTCGGGCAGCAAACCTTTTTCGCGATCTGATCGTCTTTCAGTAGCTTCTGTGACTGTGACCAAACATTCCGGCCCAGTCTCAAAGTGGCGACCGACGTTCGAGAAAGTGTCAAACGAGTGTCTGGTAAGCCAGTAAGTTCGCCCATACACTGCTCTCCCTATGAATCACTCTTCGCATCAGCTTCCCCTGTGACTAATTTTATGGGCCGATTCCACGCTTAGGTGACTCGTCACCATCAGTGACATCGAACAGTAACGGTTCTCCTCGCCTATTTGTGTGAAACACGTTACACTTCTGTACGTAACGAAAGCTGGCAGTGGTCGTCTGCGGGTCTTCCTGCACGTCGCCCCGTCCTCCTAGAGACGACAGCAGCGTCCACGAGTACCTGACGGACGCTATCGACTAGATCGTGTGTACGATTACATAACGTCCCTACCTAACACACTCCCTTTATATGTGTCGATTTCGTTGTGTTGAGAACAATCTGTGCAGTTGTATCTGCAAGGACGTGCACAAATCTGGCAGGACACTCGATCACTTTTAAGGTTCCGTACCTCAACCGCGGCCCTTGTAGGGTCTGCCTGTCCGCCTGTTAGGAACTGATAAGAGGCATCGAGCTGAAACTTGCAGCAGTTCCGCATACTTCAAAGACCACTGACAATTTATCAGTCGCGCTAGTCGAGGAATTGAATGCTCCGCCACAAAAACTGCTTACGAACCTTGTGGCCAGTATGCGAACGCGTTCCAGAGCATAGGTTGCCGTTCGTGGTCATCACACACCTTATTAACACTCACGTCCCGCCTTTTGCAATGTCCCAGGGACCATCGAAAATTGAGATCACTTCAGTGTAATTATTGTCTTTGAATAATAGTGTCACTTCTGTGCGTCTCATTCCGTATTTCTTTCAGTTCTGTGTTATACTGCAGCAGTTCTACATATGTACGGTCCAAGTTTCAGCGAGCTACGATACTTGGCAGTGACTCACAATGAAAAAGTTAATTTGCTCGCTAGAGTAGGTTCTTCTTTTTCTTCTTCTTCTTTTCATTTTGTCCTGGCAAGAAAATACCCCGGGAATGATCCTTTCCCATCTTAAAATGTTCGTGTCAGAATCGCAGAACGTGACCGTGAAATTTTGCAGTTGTTTCGAGATGCTGAACAGAATCTTGCGCCACTCTCAAGTGTGGAGAATTAATCACGATTACCACTCGCCGGAATGAAGGCGGCGCCACGACACCGCCTCCTCTCCCTCTCGTCACAGAACACACATTCCGCTTTGTCTTATTTGGAAAGACACAGTTGCTCAGAGTACACTTCTCGAGCAGGAGAATGGCGCAGCGGATACGGGGACTCGTAGAAACGATATAACGGAGAATGACGGCGATAGTGAAAAATTTTTCTTCCGCTGTTGATTGACTTGGGTCTTTTCTTACTTACGATCAACTGTCTCTTTACAATTTCATTTCTTCTGTCCTCTGTGACCGAGAACAGAAATCTTTGACGGGTCTGAGCGCCACAGCAATGTGAGATGCCTGTTGGACCTTTACAGAAGTTTTGAATATCGTAGAGTTTACTACAGTGACTTCTTACAGGCTTGTACAATTCCTTATTAACAAAATAAACACGATTGCTTCCTTCTGAAAACAGGATAGTTTTGGTTAGTTACAAAAAATCATTGCAAAACAAAACAGGCTCTCTCCTGAGAGTACATGTCCCCCCCCCCCCCCCCCAAGAAAAAGGTGAAACCTTTGTGACACCGAAGTGATTATGAGTCTGTAGTAGTGAGTATGGCCTCCCCACATGCCAGACGGGCGCTTGCTCTGTATGAGACTATCAAGTTTATCTTGGGGTACGAGGTTCCACTCCTCAATGGCAACTTCAATGATGTCGCGTCATTATTGGCGCCCAGAGCGTCACACTTCCACCTGCAAACGGCTGACCTTCCTAAACGTGTCGCGTAGCACTTCTCCAACCGCTAAGCCCTCAAGTGTCCGGTCGCAAACCAATCCTGGTCTCGTCAGCAAACATGGCATTACTTCGTTCTGCAATGGCCCAATGTCGATCTGCGGGGCTGCAGATCATTCGATTGCATCGGTTCCGTCGATTCAACGCTAAACATCTCATTGGTCTTCTGGAATGAAGACCATCCTGATGCAATCTCCTACGCACTGTTTGGTCTGTGTTACTAATTCTTGTTAGCCGAAAGAAGTCGTTTCCAGTATTCCTGGCAGTTGACGTCGGTCGTCTGCGAGCCAGTTGGACCAAACGCTCCTGCATCGGTGTTGTCATACGAGGGCGACCACTGCGAGGTCTATCGTTCACATTTCCCGAGTCTCTGTATGTTCCGCACACGTTTGACACAACACTTCGAGTGACATGTAAACTCTTGCTGCGTGTGAACTGCTGAAAGTAAAGCCACCACCATCCTGACTCTATGCAAGGGTGGTATGCCTCTACGCGACATGTTACTGCAGTGCCGAACACAGACTGAGTGAAGTGGATGCGGCCTGTTCACATGACTGGGAAACGGCCACAGAGCTTGCCAGCAAGTCGGCTCCAACTGGATAATGCTCCAAGTGTTTAGGTCTCTGACACCTCTAGCATCGTCGACTACATTTTACTATAGTATTCCAAACTTTTTTGAGCAGTGCGTATTCTCGACTCTTTGAGTTACTAAAGGGATATGTATCCGTGGCGGCCTCACGTTTGAAATCGTTAATTTCATTTAGGGACTTTCAACCTCGGCCCGCGGTCGAGCACGAAGAGAAGCGCACGCTGCGCCGCGAGGCGTCTCCTGCCTTCGCCGAATGACTGTTGTAAAAACTGAGGAAGAAGGAATAGGTGGCAGTGAACGAAAACCAACGCTCGCGCTGGCGGTGCGTCTAGCACCCCCACGTTCCCGCTTATTGGCGGGCCACACGTCTCCATAATATTTGCACACATTTTATGACAATTATGAGGGCGATAAATAGTGTGTAGGATAGTAAGAGCAAAAAGAGAATGTGTGTGTGTGTGTGTGTGTGTGCAAAGACCACACGTCCTACTGGCCGCCACGTGACACACGTCGAGTTTCGCAGAGCAACGTGCGTTCTCTCAATCTAATGAACTCTGGCGTTTGGCATCGCCCTGCGCTCCTAGCTGCTGCCCACCCCTCCGCCGCCCCCCCCCCCCCCCCCCCCCCGCAGCCCGCTCGCGGCCCTCTGTTTTCTATTCTTTTTCGGCTCGGCCGCATAATTGGCAGCCCGACGCAGCCTACAGTGAGCGGCGCGTTTGCTCGCGTAATGGCGGCAAACATTGATTCTGGCAGAGTGCACGGCGGCCACTGCGCTGCCGGCCGCCACCGTGCCACTTTGTACACGTGTTCCAAGATTCCGGTCAGTGTGCACTCAATGTCGTCTCCCAAATGAGCCGTACCTGCAGAAAAACAATACGGAACTTTTTGTGGAACCGCCTTCCTTGTTCTCCCCGAACTCGTTTCCGCGATAGCTCGTCATTATCAGTGGGCTTTGGTGTAAAAAAACTCGTAAAATATGAAATTGTTACATTTAGGAACTAGTCCAAGTTTCGATGTCGCTCTGACCTTCTATTTCGTGACACCCGTAATGGCTATACTGGGTAAACCAGAGACAGTGGTGCAACTGGAAAACTTGACAGCAGAATCCGCCTGCCTCTCTTCTCACGAACGATTCTGCTTCGCCAGTGTAAAATTTAAGCTCAGTTTCAGCACGAGCACTACAGTTCTTATTGAAAGACCTCCACTGCGACCTGAACACGCCAGAAGCGTCTGTTTGTGGCAGCTGCAGTGAGTTCTTAAGTGGAATGTGCGAAGCTGTGGTGCAACGTATACAGAATTACGACAATAATATATTCACATTTTTGTTAAAAATTATAGTACAGTTCCGAATTTTGCCGATTTCTCTTTGTATGACATCCGAAAGGAGTCATTTTGACACTACAGCGTCCGGCTGGTGGTGGTGATTCGTTCGACCACAAAAGCCGCACCCCCTGCGGTGTAGGTCACGTGACGGCACAGGGCGTCATTCTCGTTACGCTCAACACACATCCATCGTACTCACTTGTACTTAAACACAAAGCACTGAAGCTTGCCGGAAGAAGGGTGCCTATACGAACGAATTATGTAGGTCTTCCAGATCTAGGCTACTCAACTCCTGCGGAATGTTGCAGTCAATGACGCCCTTTGAGGGTCGTATTTGCTGAAATGAACGAAGATGGTAAGTAGAGGAGCCTAGGCCCAGACGTTCAGCTCTGAGGGAGAGAGTTTTCATCTGCTGGGAAGGTATAGAAGAGCGCACCCCATCCTGTGGAGTGTAGGACCCACTCTCGAAAGAGGGAAAATGAGCGATCTGTGGCCTAGCTGATGGGGCACACCTTCACACTAGGTTCACGACGCCACGCTCTATCTTTATATGACTTTCACCCCCAATATACTTCAAAAACTGTTTTGTAATTACCGTTCTTTTCCTATTCTTCATTAGCCCACGGAAGTCTACTTGTTCGCTTCGGGCATCGTGTACAGCCTTACGTCCTTTCGATTCTTCTTCTAATATTGCAGTTCTCGCGTGTTCAGAAGCTCTTTACCTTCTTCTTGGCTTTGTCGTACTCCGGGCCAAGTGCGCCGTGTACTGCGCCGCGCGATCGCGTGCGCCAGTCACAGCTGCAACAAGACGCTGGTCCACGTCTGGACACCGCGACGTCGCGAACAACATCACAGCGTCAATATCCGAGTCGTTCTTGCCGAGATAGGTACAGAAGGTCTATTTGTGGGTCGTATATGTAGTGAATGGAGTGCTCAAAGTGTCGTTTCTTATGTGCGTAAATAACCTTCACAACTAGGGTCTCGCGCGCTCTGTCAGTGATAGGACGGGTTCAAAACTCAAAAAGGATACTACTTCTGTGTCAGTTGTCAGTTTTATCTACATACACTGTGCCATAATCACTCATGAGATATAACCTAATCGTGCATATTGAAAAGTTAATGTAAAAACCCATGTAATAAAAACTTATTTCATTCTGCACAGTCATTTCCTTGGGGGATTATTTTTGTGTTTTTATTAAATTGATTGTTATTATACTGTATGTGCGGTGTGCATCTTCACCTGGCTCGAAATTTCAAGAGGAGCAAGGAATTACGAGTAAAAGTCAGATACTGCGTATAGGAATCACGTCAGGGGGATTCTCTGTAGAATGACGAGTTAGTATAACGCACGATCTGCATCGTGCAACTCGGAGGACGCCTCCCAACCTCGCCTCACTCCCCTCTTCACACACATTTGTCTGTCTTCACTTTCAACGTTCATTGCTGCCGCTCGACTTCGCAATATTATTTTTGTCTCTCTGTACTTTGCTTCTGGCGTTTTAAGGATCGATGCACAAAAGTTTTCAAGTGCCCCCACGACTACAAAGCCTAACAGATTAAGCCAGAGAGAAGGGTGAGGACAGTTAAGTGGTACTACACACTTCGTTCTCCTTTAGTTACGCATTTAGAAGCTGACGGGCATTGACACTGAATGAGAATACTTGACAGCGTACGTTTTGTCGCAGAGCTGGCTGTGCGAGTCGGCGAACTGCCTCAGCTGCGGCTGGCACAACTCCCTCCTCGAAAGCAGCGTGCCCACACTCACCCCGTGCAGAGCGCCTGCCTGTGGCCACAACCGTCTGTCGCCGCTCACCCGTCAACGGGTGGACGTTCCCTTGCTGTAGACAGCAGTGTCTGTTCTGTAGGGGGCGCCACATTCCCACGAATGGCGCTTTGCCTGCAGCAGTTCCTTTCCATTTTTTAGCTGCTCTTCGAGTCGATGCTTCACTTCTCATTATGACCGTGTCACATTTCGTTCTCAATATCTCTAACGTAATGCTCTTCTGGGTGAAGCTCTCCAGACCAGTCCATCCCGTACGAGCCTCACCGTGCAGCCCACAGCCGTCTGGACCTGCTAAGTGCACCAAAGCGTCGGAGCCGGCCTACAGTCTTTACCTCCCTCCACCCCCCAACACAAACGTGCACTTTCCTCCCCCCTGATGCCTCAGTACACCTGCCGTCACCTGACTCCTCCCTCTGCAGCCCCCACCTGCCTCCAGCTGCAGTCTCGGGAGTTACCCTACAGTGGGTGTCGTCAGACGGCGGCCCCAGTCGAGATCGAGTACTCGTGTGGCCCGTGGTTCTCAGCCGCGTTTTATAACACTGTGCACCCAGCCACTAACAGCCGAAATATTAAAAGCTTCTTAAGAGCGTGCGATATATCGGAAGAGAGGGATGCGGTAAAAATCTTATCGAGTTCTCTATCGAATGACGTTAGCGGAGTTTTCGTAGTTCCTGCTTCTTCTCTGTTGGATGGTCCAAAGTAACTATGATAGAATGTTTGGGTAACGTGGATGCAGATCTTCTTGAGGGTGCAGTACCCGTATGTAGCTCGGAGACTCGACGCAGAGCACTGGCAAAACCTCCGTCCTTCTTCTAGTTCCCGTATCTGCCCGTACTCTCTTTTCCACTACCTCGTGGTGCAGGACAAAGCTTCGTTCGGTGCTGGCCTTACACATCGTGCACAGCTGGCAGAGCTGTGACAACACGTTCCCACTTCCTCTGAGTGGTCAAGACACGGTCCTGACGCATTGACTCGGCTCACTCTGCTTCTCCACGGGTCGCAGGACGTGGTAGACATAGCGCTCTCCGACGTCCATTCAGTTCCATCTTAAATTTCAATGAGCACATGGAAAAAGCTGCAGGGAGGGCAGGCTGAGAATGATGTTTCCTATATGGGGTCTTTAGCAGATAGGTTCGTTTCAAACTATGAGAGTGCCACGAATATGATTCACTAGTGTCTGTTATCATTAAAATACATCTCCATAAGTTCCAATGCACGTATGTTTCGAATGGAGGGACTTGATTCCAAATCACAGGCAGCATGTCAATCAGAAAGCATAAAACTATAGATCTCAAAAGCCTGTCCATTGGTCACAGGATTTTGTACCTTTCTTATGACATCAATCTAGCGCTGCACTTTTTTAAGTCATTCGTCGCATAGCACACTATCTACTGAATATGATCGTTGTCAATCGTCATTCTCAACACCTATAACCCAGTGGATATACTGCCGAACCTTTCACATGGCGTCGAGATAGACTGTGTTACTAATACTTTTTGTTAGTATATACAGGGTGAGTGACAAACTATTGGCATCTACAATAACTCCGAGAGGTTGATAGTAGCTGAAAAGTTTGTGGGACGTAAGTTGCATAGGACAATGGGGGCTATGATATGATGTTAATTTTTAGTTGCTAGGTGGGGTCGCGTCAGAGATATGAAGGTCAACTTCGTTTCTTTTATGGGATGCTAGAGTCTGGGACTTATTTTCTGATAGCGGCTATCGAGACGAATCCAATGATGTGTAACAGTAAGGTCTTTGAAGGTCAACGAAGGTCACAAAGGTGGCACGAACGTCCGTTTACAGAAGGTGTTCGAAGTGATGACCATTGGTATCAGTGCAGTGCTGCAATCTTCTTATGATGGATTGGGTTTTATTCCTCATCACTTCGGAACTTAAAGAAGCACATGCTCTGACAATTCTCTCTCGTATATCGTGCAAATAGTAAATATTCGCCGAATATGGCGTATCCATCTTACGTGCCACTGACATGTAAACACCATTCGGCGGTTTCGCAATACAGCACTAATAGGAACTGTAAGACTAGTATCGTCGAATCAAGCGAGTATGAATGGCGTATTCCTTCGAAAAACAAGTCGATATGTTTCTCATTTATGGAGAATGCCACAAAATTCAGTGAGAGCTAGAGACTCAACGTACTGACCCTACACGTCGTACATTTAAATACGTGAATGATAAATTGAGAACAACTGGATCTTTAACGCATCGGAAACCTATCCGGCAAAGGAAAGTTACTAACGAGGAAATGGAAATTGGTACTCTTGCCACTTTGGTTCAGAGATCCTTGTGCTACTTCACGTCAAATCACGAGGGAACCTGGCGTGAGCCGGAGTAGTGTCGTTCGTGTTCTGCATCGCCCTAAATATCATCCTTACCATATCAGTCTCCACCAAGAATTAACTGTTACGGATTGTATGCGTCGCATTGAATTCTGCCGATGGGTTCAACTTCAGATTCAGAGGGATGACACAGTTATTAATTTGATTTTATTTTCCGACGAAGCTACATTCATGGACCACGGAAATGTTAATTTGTATAACATGCATTATTGGGCAACTGAAAATCCATGTTGGCTGCGGCAAGGTGCAGACCAAAAACCGTGGTCGGTGAATGCATGGTGTGGGATTCTGGGGGACAAACTTATAGGTCCCTATTTCATCAAAGGAGATCTAAATTGTAAGAAGTACACCTCATTCCTGCAAGAACCATTAGGTCTTTTATTGGAAGAAATGTAAGTAGCCTGTTTATGTGTTTGTTTGTTGGCAGCGCTATATATGCATTAATATCTCTGACAGCGATGTGCGCCCTCTGTAAGAGACTCTATGGCTGGTCGGATTCGCAGTTAGAAGTTAATAGCAGTGATGGCGGTTGGAAGATAATAGTTAACAGTGATAGAGGTTGGAAGTGTTAGCGCCAGCGGGCGGTCTGGACGTATGTCCGTCGTGCAGATTTAATATTGCTTGAACATGGTTTGTAAAATGTGGGTAATGGTATTATTGACGATTATACAAATTTTGGAACTGGGTTTCACATGTTTAATGTAAGCGACTTGACTAGAAGAAGGAATCGGTTGGTAGGACATATTCTGAGGCATCAAGGGATCACCAATTTTTTGTTTTGAGTCCGTGTTCGAGTGTGGTAGCGGTATTCCTCAGAGTAGAACGTGTAATTCCATCGCAAATTGTTTAAAGATCCTCGCGTCGCCTGCAAAGCTCTCTCTCTCTCTCTCTGTCTCTTTTCGTGCACTGATACATTTAGTTCCTGCGACATCATCAAGTTATGTATTTGACAGTACTCCGCTCACTGCTTAGACACCAGATGTCCTGTTTAGCGACGAAGTGTGTCCGTGCGCCGGGGACGCGGGGACAGCGCGGCTGCCCCTGCGGCCAGCGCGGTCGGGGAGAGCGCGCACCGCACTGGCTGAACGCCCTGCCCTGCCTCTCGCGCTCCGCGGCACGAGTTGCCAAGTCTAACTCCGTCCCATCCTTCTGCACATTCATTGTTTGATCAAACGTATTTGTCCTCTTCATATGTTCACCAAATGTCATTGCTTTCCAAGCACCGTGCAGGAGGCTACCGACGGTCCTCAGCTGCGTCACTACAGCTGATATACCCTGCATCTCATCCACTGAACTCGTGGTACACAGTGAACAATAACGTCCTTCCCCCCAGTCCAGCAGCTACACAAACACTGAGTCAACTTCCCGCCATTTTCACCCCGGATCACCATCGCAGTGTCGACAGCGGCCTCTGGCAGTGGGGTCGTGAACTACGACTAGGTCAGTTGGACTCCTGACCTCGAGGTGAACACACTGGATGGAGCTACTGTCTACTACAACTCAAATTGTTTAAATAAACAATATACTGCAATGCGCACAACATAAAGACCTGCGTCTGTACTACCCAGCAGCCCAGACCTGCCAATTTCCAGATGGGGGAGAAGAGAGGAGGGGAGGCGATGGGAGAGGAGACGGTGCTGGAGTTAGGACAGTAGAGGTAGCCCAGCTGACCTACTCCACTGCCCAAATGGAAGTTTCCGCCGTGACATTGCTGCGACATTGCCACATCTCTGATCGCTATCCTAAATAAATCTGCCAACAGTGCAGAGGGATGTCACGCTGCCGTTGCCCTGCCGCTACTCTCCTAGAACAGAAACAGTACGTTTCCGGGCACTGGATCCAGTTCCGAATATTATCTCTACAAGTCCTAGAAGTTTGTAACACGAATTTCCGAATACTCGGCTGGTACAAACATTGTTATTAACCAAAGGTAAAATCGCAGACATAGTATCGTCACCAAACACTTCATCGCGATAGTACGATATGATAAACGTTAGATCGCTGAAGCCTGCAGCAACCTGCAGCAGAGGCAGTAAAATGGTGCCGACTTGCAGCGACCAGCACAGCACTTGGGGGCTGGCGGTCAGCTTACTGCAGCTAGTCCACTGGCAGCTTCAGTTCAAAACAGTTTGACCACCACCGTTCTATAGCATGACATTTCAATTGCTTCTTCTCTCTCTTCTTGTCTGAACCTCTCATTATGCACACATGACTTAACAAGACAGATTTTAGTAGAGTGTTCTTTTACACAGATTTTTTTCTTTATCTTTTTTTCTTTTTTTTCACTTTGGCCATCGTGAGTTATTTTGCTTCCAAAACATCAAAACTCTTCCACTATTTTAAATGTCTGATTCCCTCAGCATCTCCTGATTACATTCGACTCCACTGCTAAAACAGTTTTACGTCTGCCGATTTTGCTCTTCCAACCTCTTGTCAAGACAATACCGACTTCCTTTAACTGCTCTCGTAAGTCCTTCACTGTCTGTAAGAGAATTACAATGTCATCGGCAAACCGCAAAATTTCTTCTTCTTCTCCCTGAACTTGGACTCCCATTTCCAGATTTCTCCTTAGTATCCTCTACTGCTTGCTCAGTGTAAGAGTGAATAACGCAGGGGACAAGTTACTCTTCAGATATTATTTGGTCGTTGCGTACCGGCGACCAGTACCTGAGGTATTTCATTGATGGCACCATATTTGATACCTGAGAGTAAGTTATGGCGTTCCATTATTGACATGTCGCCGGCCGCACTCTCCTTTCGACGCAGAGTGTGAGACGGCGCAGCGGATAAACACAGCAGTCACATTCGGGAGGGCGACAGTTCGAATCCCAGCCTGGCCGACTACATTCACGTTTCATGTTTCGAATGGCGGAGTGGTTGCTTTCAAAAGATACGGATTAACTGGCTGTTTTTCAAGGAGTTCCTTGCGGGGTGGGGGAGTGGCTATGAAGGTAAAAATCAGTATTCCATTTGAGTCCATAGACGTATCACGCACTGCACTGAACAGAAATTTGAATGTTGTGCAGGGGCAGTTGAATTTAGTGAAACTAAACTTCCAATTGTTGTTGTTTATAGGTCCGCCAAGTCCGACTTCAGAGCATTTCTGCTCAAGCTAGAGAGGGTTCTTGATTCACTTAATAGGAAGTACCAGAAACTAGTTATATGTGGTGACTTCAATATAAATTTTGTATATGATGGTGCCAGAAAAAGGATGTTGGTAAATCTACTAAATTCATATGATCTGATGCAGATTGTGTTTTTTCCAACTAGGGTGCAGGGGAACAGTAGCACAGCCATAGATAATATTTTTATTCATTCTTCATTATTAGATGGGCATTCTGTCAGTAAAAGGGTGAATGGTCTTTCAGACCATGATGCACAAATTTTAACTCTAAAAGGGTTTTATAATCCAACAAATGTCAAATATAATTACAAATTAAGTTAATACAACACCAAGAGAGAGTTTTTTAAACCTTGTCGAGGAACAAGAGTGGCAGGGTGTTTATAGTGCCGATAACACAGATGATAAATATAATGCTTTCCTTAACACATTTCTCATGCTCTTTGAGAGTTGTTTTCCATTAGAACGTTCTAAACGGGGTACTAGCAGTAATGGGCAGCCCGGGTGGCTGACTAGTGGGATAAGGATATCATGTAGAACAAAGTGGGAATTATATCAAAATGTTAGAAGTGGTCACAATCAAGCTACAGTAGCCCATTACAAACAGTATTGTAAGGTCCTTAAAAATGTTATTAGAAAGGTAAAGAGTATGTGGTATGGAAACAGAATAGCTGATTCACAGGATAAAATTAAAACCATATGGTCAGTTGTGAAGGAAATGTCTAGTCAGCAACACAAGGCCAACGATTTAAAGTCAGTTCGCAGTAAAAATAATCCTGTTACTGATAACTCAGATATATGTACAGTATTTAACACTCATTTTCTGAGCATTGCTGGTGAATTAAATAAAAATTTACTTCCTACAAGGAATCATATAACTTTCTTGCCAAATGCCTTTCCGAGTTTGATGTCTGAAATACTCCTCTGTGATACAGGCAGTGAGGAGTTTGAGTCATTAATTAAATCACTGAAGACTAAAGACTCTCATCGTTAAGATGGAGTGTCTAGCAGAATATTAATGTACTGTGCTGCACATTGTAGCCCTGTATTTAGCCATATTTGTAATTTTTCCTTTAGGAATGGTCGGTTTCATGAACGATTGAAATACTCAGTAGTAAAGCCGCTTTATAATACGGGAGAAAGAGATAATGTAGATAATTTTAGGCCTATTTCTATGCCATCAGTGTTTGCTAAAGTTATTGAAAAGGCTGTGCATGTGTTTTTCCTATCAAATGTACAGTTCGGCTTTAGAAGTCGTTTAACAACTGAAAATGCTATATTCTCTTTTCTCTGTGGTGTCCAGGATGGGTTAAACAAAAGGTTTCGAACGCTTGGCATTTTTTTTTATTTAACTAAGGCATTTGTTTGTGTTGATTACAAAATATTGCTGCAGAAGTTGTACCATTACGGAATACAGGGAGTAACTCACAATTGGTTCACGTCTTACTTTAGCAATAGACAGCATAAGGTCATTATTCAGAATGTTGAGAATGGCTGTGATGTGGGGTCTGAGTGCGGTACGGTTCAAGTGGGGGGTGCCCCAGGCATCAGTGTTGGGGCCACTCCTGTTCCTTGTTTATATGAACGATATGCCCTCTAGTATTACGAATATTTCTGTTTGCTGACGACACTAGCTTGCTAGTAAAGGATGCTGTGTGCAACAGTGGCTCGGTTTCAAGTAGTGTAATTCATGACGTAAGTTCATACCTCGCAGAAAAAAACTAATGCTGAATCACAGTAAGACTCAGTTTTTACAGTTTCTAACACACAATTCACAAAAAACCTGACGTTTTAATTTTACAGAATGGGCACGTGATTAGTGAAACTGAACAGTTCAAATTCCTAGGTGTGCAGATAGAAACTGTTGTGGAAATCCCAAGTTCAGGACCTTGTTCAAAGACTTTGTGCTGCCATTTTTTCTATTCGAACGGTATCTGAAGTGAGTGATTGTTCGACACGAAAATTAGTCTACTTTGCTTATTTTCATTCGCTTATGTCGTATGGTATTATATTTTGGGGTACCTCTTCCCATTTTAAAGGGATATTTTTGGCTCAGAAACGGATGGTTCCGGCAATAAGTGGTGTAAGTTCACGAACCTCTTGTCGACCCCTGTTCACGAGTCTGGGTATTTTGACATTGGCCTCTCAATATATATCTTTCTTAGTGTCATTTCTTGCTAACAATATTAGTTTATTGCCAAGGATAAGCAGCTTTCACTCAGTTAATACTCGGCAGAAATCAAACCTGCATTTGGATCGGACTTCCTTAACTCTTGTGCAGGAAGGTGTGCAGTATACTGCCGCATCCATTTTCAATAAGCTACCATAAGAATTGAAAAATCTTAGCAGTAATCCACGCGCTTTCAAATCGAAACTGAAGAGTTTCCTCGAGGGTGACTCCTATTCTGTCGAGGAGTTCCTTGAAAAATTCAGCTGATTCTTGTTGCACTGTCGAATGCGTTTACTTAAACTTATAGATTAACTTTTTTCGGGTTCATAAAGATTTTATTTTTATCTATTATTAGTTTTATGTTGTAATTTCATGTACTGACACGTTCCATGACCTCGGAGATTTGCTACGGAACTTGACGTGTAAATAAATGAAATAGGGACGCGACATGTCGTTCTCCAACCCAGGCACGCACCGTCGTCTGGGGAGAGTTCGTCCGTTTTGCACTGGACGCGAGAGCCGCGCACACGCAGCGCCTTCCAGCTCTCTCCCCGGGCAGTGCGCCTCGCGGTCATTTGCACTCGTTAACTTGGTCTGCTGACAGTACACACTCCACTGCAGGTGTCGACTGCTCAAACTGACATTGCAGGGTCAGTATACCGCTGAGCTACTGTCAACGCACAGAGCACCGTTACAGGGAGATGGAGTTCCACGCGCCACATAAAAATTGGTAGGGATTCCATTGTGACGCCTGTGGAAATTAACGCGACACTGTCGGGTTTCAGGCAGTGGACTGTTGCTCGTCTGAGAGGATCTGGCTACAAGCTGCTAGGGATTGTATCGAGACGCCTGTGGAAATGAATGGCACACTGTCGGGTTTCAGAGAGCGCAGTCAGTGAACAGTTGTTGCTCAGCTGAGAGGAGGCGGGGAGGCGGGGAGGCGGGGTGGCGGCGTGGCGTCGCTGCGTCCTGGGTCGGAGGAGTGGAGGCTGGAGCACAGAGGGGGAGGCACGGGCGAGGACGGCTGCTCCTGCTGGTGGAGGCAGGTGTGGCGTGCGCACGGTGCATCGAAGGCGACAGAGGCCGTGTGTCGACCTGGGTGACCGCTCTGCAGACGAATTAATGAAGAGCTCATTATATCTTCAGTTGGCACATTCATTCCAATTTTCGAAGCTACTGACGTCTTTTCTTTCTTCGGAAGTGCGAACCTGCTAACTTTGCGCGGAATGACTTCACGATACGGTTTATAGACGGTGATTTTAGAGGTAATAATTTAGACAAGACCACCTTGCAAGCAAAATCGAAGTCAGAAGACGACGACGAAGAGCAGCAAGTGGAAGATCGGATCGAGCGAAGAAGGTTACCGGCGTAGCTCTTCACGTGATATTAAGAAGAGCTGAAGATAGCTGTGGGTGGAAACGTCTAGTTGAATACACAGTCACTTAACAACTTAAAACGGAAATGACGTCACGGCGCTGAGCAACGAGTTGAACGACTAACGACGACGACGACACTTACAACTGTACAACGTTTAGCCAGTTACGTCACCGACGCACTAACGAAACTAGAAAACGAGGGAAAACTGTGCTACCCACTTCATCTGAACAGAATTCATTGAGGTCGTAAAAAAGCAGCTGGTCTCCTCGGCATTACAGACGTCACTTCCTATAATCCTATACGAGTACATTATCACGCACTTCTAGAAAGCATTTCAGCATATTTCCAGCAAGCCAGTCTTTGTTCATGTTACGAAGATCTTCTCCTCCCTTCGGTATTCTTTCGTACGGAAGTTTTCAAGACTCACATCTAGTCGGGTGACTTAAGTTTTCTAAGTAATTGCAGTGTCGGAAAAAAATTAGTACACCTGGAAAGACGACGTCGATTTTGATCCGATGGCGGTACATGTTACCTGGGGGATAGTAAATGTACTGATAACGGCATCGAGGTGGTCCGCCAGCAGATAGCGTACTGGCATAGCTACCAGAGCGTCATCTGCGTCTACGTCTCAATAAGGAACTCCCAGTGGCAGAAGGCTGAGTGTGGTGCAGACGTGTGACGCAGGCAGGCAACCGTGCCACGGAGCCGCACTCGTGCTTCCTACAGCCACCTGAGCGAATCTGAGAGGGAAAGGGCGGAGCTGTGGCCTTCCGGGTGTGCGGGATGGTCCTCTCCGAGAACTGCCACACGAGCTGTACGCGCTGCGTCACCTGGTGTCACACGTATCACACCAACTGTTGCGGACAGGCACTTGTAGCTCGCCTTCCACAGCATCGACGTGCAGCTCTCGACTCGCGCCGTCAGAGGCTCACTCGGAAGATGGAAGGGCGCGCAGCGGTCTCCTGTGATCACGGTGACTGTCGTCTGCGGATACGACGTAGAGCTGGCGAGCGCCGCCTCGTCAGAGGCACACTGCCCCCACCCCGGGCCTTATGGTCTGGGCTGCGGTAAGCTAGAACCGTCGTTCACCTTCTGTGTTTCTGGAGCGCTCGGTACGTGCAGAGTGTTGTTTGACCCGTTCTCGCAACAGGAAGGTGAAAGGTGATTTGCTGTTCCAACATGATACTGCTCAACCACACAGTGCCCGTAAAACTGAACGTGCTCAGAAAGACGTGCAGGACCCTCCCTGACCAGCACGATCACCGGGCATATGTCGAATCGAGCACGTGTGGCAGAAGTAACTGTTGCGACTCGCCAGCCAACAACTGTTACACAGCTACGCGAACAGATCGAGCCGACGTATCCCAGCACAGTATTCGCCATCTGTACGGCCGACTGGATGAAAGAGTCAGCGCCTGCACTACCGCCCCTCGAGGCTACGCCACGTACTAATATGGGACCATACCTGGTACCTCAGAATCGCTGTAAAAGTAATCATTTCGTGTACTCCGTATGCAGTGTTGCAACATTAAATCTCGAGTGAACTTGAAACCTCTCAAAGAGTGTGCTAATTTCTTTCGGCAGTGCATTTACGTAATTTTGGTCGGCCTCGTCGATATCTCTGTTCATTTCTTTGAAAATCTTCGAAAGTAAGAATTGCTATTATGTTGCGCGATAAAAGCCTACACACCGTTGGACACAGTATTTGCCTTCTTTACTTAATGACAAAGCACCTTTACTATACAGAAGAAAGCATTTTGTACTGAAATGCTATGCCTGTACAGTGTATTGTGTGTCTTCATACTCACACGATATGTTTCAGTATCGTTTAAATAACGACAAATTAGACAGGAAACAGGCTTTTAGAGAGAGATCTGCGGTCTCCGGACTTGTAGGGAAGCAGTTAGCCATACCGTGCGTATGTCACAATATCCGATACCGACATCTGGGTTAATAAAATTATTCTGGGTATGTGAACGCATTGTCAGTGTGTAATATTCTCCGGCGTTGGGGCCACTGTTGCTGATGGCCTCCCTCTGGGTGTTTCTGCTAACTCGTGAGTGAGAATTGTTTCGATTGTTATATACTGGCGGAAGAGTCAATTTGCAACAGGGCTGAAACGTCGTCGAAGTTTAAACATTGACAATGCGCTCACATAGCGACGAGAATTCTATTGACAGTCACAACGGATACGGAAGCCTAAGCTTACACGAAGACACGACTCGGCTACGCACAGTGCAGACAGCGGCCTTTAAATGGCGGCGCCGGAGGGCGGAGGCACGCGTGCCCGTGCACGGTGGAAATGGATTTCCTCTGCACACGTCCCTTCCACCAAATCATCATCATCATCATTTAAGACTGATTATGCCTTTCAGCGTTCAGTCTGGAGCATAGCCCCCCTTATACAGTTCCTCCATGATCCCCTATTCAGTGCTAACATTGGTGCCTCTTCTGATGTTAAACCTATTACTTCAAAATCATTCTTAACCGAATCCAGGTACCTTCTCCTCGGTCTGCCCCGACTCCTCCTACCCTCTACTGCTGAATCCATGAGTCTCTTGGGTAACCTTGCTTCTCCCATGCGCGTAACATGACCCCACCATCTAAGCCTGTTCGCCCTGACTGCTACATCTATAGAGTTCATTCCCAGTTTTTCTTTGATTTCCTCATTGTGGACACCCTCCTGCCATTGTTCCCATCTACTAGTACCTGCAATCATCCTAGCTACTTTCATATCCGTAACCTCAACCTTGTTGATAAGGTAACCTGAATCCACCCAGCTTTCGCTCCCATACAACAAAGTTGGTCGAAAGATTGAACGGTGCACAGATAACTTTGTCTTGGTACTGACTTCCTTCTTGCAGAAGAGAGTAGATCGTAGCTGAACACTCACTGCATTAGCTTTGCTACACCTCGCTTCCAGTTCTTTCACTATGTTGCCATCCTGTGAGAATATGCATCCTAAGTACTTGAAACCGTCCACCTGTTCTAACTTTGTTCCTCCTATTTGGCACTCAATCCGTTTATATTTCTTTCCCACTGACATTACTTTCGTTTTGGAGATGCTAATCTTCATACCATAGTCCTTACATTTATGATCTAGCTCTGAAATATTACTTTGCAAACTTTCAATCGAATCTGCCATCACAACTAAGTCATCCGCATATGCAAGACTGCTTATTTTGTGTTCACATATCTTAATCTCACCCAGCCAGTCTATTGTTTTCAACATATGATCCATAAATAATATGAACAACAGTGGAGACAGGTTACAGCCTTGTCATACCCCTGAAACTACTCTGAACCATGCACTCAATTCACCGTCAACTCTAACTGCTGCCTGACTATCCATGTAAAGACCTTTAATTGCTTGCAAAAGTTTGCCTCCTATTCCATAATCTTGTAGAACAGACAATAACTTCCTACTAGGAACCCTGTCGTATGCCTTTTCTAGATCTATAAAGCATAGATACAATTCCCTGTTCCACTCATAACACTTCTCCATTATTTGCCGTAAGCTAAAGATCTGGTCCTGACAACCTCTAAGAGGCCTAAACCCACACTGATTTTCATCCAATTGGTCCTCAACTAATACTCGCACTTTCCTTTCAAAAATACCTGAGAAGATTTTACCCACAACGCTGATTAAAGAGATACCTCTGTAGTTGTTACAATCTTTTCTGTTTCCATGTTAAGATTGGTGTGATTACTGCTTTTGTCCAGTCTGATGGAACCTGTCCCGACTCCCAGGCCATTTCAATTATCCTGTGTAGCCATTTAAGACCTGACATTCCACTGTATTTGATGAGTTCCCAATTAATTTCATCCACCCCAGCCGCTTTATTGCACTGCAATCTATTGACCATTTTTTCCACTTCCTCAAATGTGATCCTATTTCCATCATCATTCCTATCCCATTCTACCTAGAAATCTGAAACATTACTGATCGCATTTTCACCTACATTGAGCAACTCTTCAAAATATTCCCTCCATCTGCCCAAGGCATCCACAGGATTCACCAGCAGTTTTCCTGACCTGTCCAAAATACTTGACATTTGCTTCTTACCTCCCTTTCGAAGACTGCTAATTACACTCCAGAATGGTTTTCCAGCAGCTTGACCCATAGTCTCCAACCTGTTTCCAAAGTCTTCCCACGATTTCTTCTTGGATGCTGCAATTATCTGTTTGGCTTTGTTTCTTTCTTCAACATAACTTTCTCTGTCTACCTGGGTTCTGGTATGTAGCCATTTTTGATACGCCTTCTTTTTCCTTTTACAGGCTGCCTTGACTGTATCATTCCACCAAGCTGTTTGCTTCATCCTACTTTTACACACTACTGTTCCAAGACATTCTTTAGCCACTTCTAGTACTGTGTCCCTGTACCTTGTCCATTCCTTTTCCAATGACTGTAATTGACTGCATTCAACTAACTGGTACCTTTCTGAGATCGCTGTTATGTACTTGTGCCTGATTTCCTTATCCTGAAGTTTCTCCACTCTTATCCTCCTACATATGGACCTGACCTCCTGCACTTTCGGCCTCACAATCCCAATTTCACTGCAGATTAAATAATGATCAGTGTCATCAAAGAATCCCCTGAATACACGTGTGTCCCTCACAGCCTTCCTGAATTCCTGATCTGTTATTATATAGTCAATGACATATCTGGTTCCCCTGCCTTCCCAAGTATACTAGTGAATGTTCTTATGTTTAAAGAAGGAGTTTGTGATTACTAAGCCCATACTGGCACAGAAATCCAAGAGTTGTTTCCCGTTCCTGTTGGCCTCCATATCCTCTCCAAATTTACCCATAACCTTTTCATACCCTTCTGTTCGATTTCCAATCCTGGCGTTAAAATCACCCATGAGCAGAACACTGTCCTTGTCCTTTGCTCTAACAACTACATCACTGAGTGCCTCATAAAAACTATCCATCTTATCTTGATCTGTCCCTTCACAATGCGAATATACTGACACAATCCTAATTTTCTTGCTAGACACTGTCAAATCTATCCACATCAGTCGTTCGTTTACATACCTTATTGCAACTACGCTGGGTTCCATTTCTTTCCTGATGTAAAGCCCTACACCCCATTGTACTATTCCTGCTTTGACTCCTGACAGGTAGACCTTGTATTCTCCCACTTCCTCTTCTTTCTCACCCCTTACCCTAATGTCACTAACAGCTAAAACGTCCAGCCCCATCTTACTTGCAGCCTCTGCCAGCTCTACCTTCTTCCCAGAGTAGCCCCCATTGATATTAATAGCTCCCCATCTCATTTGTTTGGCAAGTCGTATCTTAGGAGTCCCTGGTTTGTCATTTAGAGGCGTACGACATAGACGCAAGTTGGTACGCGTGTATCTACTTCTGAATGATGACGTCTACTCAGACTTGACGCCAGTCGCATAAGAGCGGCGCCAGCAGCGGCACTACGGGCACACAAATCAGGTTTCCTTCAGATACACGCTCCAACCATCGTGAGCGTTGCTTGCCTTTCAGTTTAGACGTCGTGAGCTGACGTTAGTCAAGAAGGCCTTTAAGACGACAAAAACGGTCGAGTTTGAACGACATAGTGCAATAGGGCTACAAGACGCTGGATGCTGCAGAAAGACTTGGCAGGAATGTGGTGGCTGTAGGTGATTGCTGGCAGCGGTGCTGACGAGAGTGTCGGGTCGCGAGAAGAGCGGGCTGCAGACGGCCACGTGGCACTACGGAGGGGGGAGACCGGCGTGCGCACAACTGACTGTTGTTACAAAGGGGTTCCGTCGAGGGCGCCCTGCAGCGCGTATTCCACTGACCCCACACCACAACTCGACTGGCCTCAGGCGAGAGCTCGAGTCGAGACGATCCTGATGACAGCCGCTGCTGCCTCCGTACGAGTGGTAGCTGTACGGAGTTTGGGAGGGCCTGCAACGGACCCGCGCGCGCTCTGTACACACCTGCAGCTGTCGTCTGGGGTGCAGCACTCTCGTGGTTATGCCACGCACCCTGTGCGCCAGTCCTGTGACTCGACGTGTTGTGCGAACAGCATTCTACGGGTTGCTTTCTGACAGGATAACACTCCGCCACATGCCGCTGTTGTAGCCCACCACGGTGTAACAGTGTCGGCACGTCGACTCGGCCTGCTCGGTGTGTCTGCAGTGGAGCACATTCGGGAAACCGCCTGGCGACAACTGCAGCGCCGTGTACCCGTACTGTGCGAGAGGCACGGAACTCCGTCCCACACACTCACGTCCGCCACAGTGCAACAGTCTGGCGGTTGCACCGCATTCCACATTTGCAACGGCTTATTTCACACTTAAATCAACCTGTGATCTTGCAATGTTAATGTCACGTAGACAAATGAATTGTCGAAATTACGTGACTGTACATCAATTACGTTTCGGTGTGGCGACGTTTCTTACAGCCCACGGCCCGGCCCGGCCCGGCCGCGGCAGCGCGCACCTGTGCCGCCTCTTCTCTTCTCGCCCTTCCTTCTTTGACACAGCAGCTGAGCCCCCACTCGGTACAGGAAGACGGCCTGCCGTCTTCCCCGCGGTTCGACAGACAGGACCTGCACTGAATTTAAGAAATGGGCAGACTCAAATACGTACAGGAAATGAACGATATCGCGGCGCAAGCGGCAATCGGTCGGTAGCACGACAGGGGCTACCTCCGAGCCGTGGAATGTCCTTCACTTAATACGAGAAACCGGCAGCAGCTAGCAGGCCTTCTTGCAGCAGCTGCGTCGTGTCTCGGATAGAGGGCTGTTTCGCCACCACGCCTACCTGTAACAGAGTAACCGACGAGTGCCACAGCCACCGCATGTCAAACCGGTGTCACGTGACACTCACTTCCGGTGATTTCTACCTGCCACAATAACGCGGGCTGCCGAACAGTGTGCCCAATACGGATAAAGTGCTCAATCGTACTTGCGACATCGTGATTTTCAGGCAAGTCAGCCCGCCGCTACAGGTTGCGTCCTCCACATTTGGTACTGGTACCAAAGAACTCATTCTGTCAAAGCTGACTTCATCCTGCGTTGTTAGTGGCTAACTCATTACACGGACATGGGAGCGGAATGTGCGCTCGCTGAGAGTAAACAGAGATGCCTTCCTCAGATGACGAGACGCATCGGCCTGCGTTCCCGCAGACACTCGCTTATATGCGACTCGCCGTATTTCATTTCCGCGACGACGGCTGTGGGGTTGCCGCTGTCTCGACTAAACACGGGACTGACTGCACGCCGCTGCATTTAGACCTCAGTGCCGAGACTGTCGATGACGTGGGAGTCGCATTAAAGGCTTCTGGATGTAATATAAACCGAGAACCAGACACGGACAGTTGCGCTGCTGTGCACCTCGACTCGCACCATCGTGCCGGCGCACCCACCACCTGTCACTGCGTCACGTGGCCAGCACTAGAGGAAGCTCTCGGTTCGGACCACCGACACTAACCGTTTTGCGGTCGTGCCGACGAACGACACTCTAGCATTTACAAACGGAAGACTGGGAAGCATATCGAGCGAAGATTGCAGAGCAACTGTGCCGAGGACCGTGCTAATTTACTTCTGGCGACGTCGCGATCGCACGCTGTACCCCGTTCCGGCCGGACAGAGACTGCAGGAAGGCGGCTGGCTTTCACACCTTATAGGCGACGCCCAACATTTGAATATTATGTGCAAGCCAGCCCTGTACAGACGGAAGAGAAGCGCCTTTTGAGAAGAAAGAAAGAGCCTGCTGGAAAGTCCTTGCGATGGTCTCAGCCGAGGCATTACACTAACCACAATTTGGAATAACACAAATCGTATTCGCAGAAGGAGCAACATGTCTGATACACTCGTCACGCACTCCCCGGACTTTCTGACTGCAATTTCACGCTCCGTCGAGCCAGGCTCGTATTCTGCCAATACGATTTCCGTACGGCACCAGCACGGGATACGAATGCCGCAACCTGCCCCTCACTACGATTCGGTCGCTGACAGAGATGGGAAGACGGCCACTGCTCACATTATAGGACGCGGTGCGGTTCACTCGTACTGATATGCCGAAGCTCAGAACTGGTCCCACTGTCCCCGTTTAGGAAGCTGCGGGAAGAAGCTGCGAGATATACGTCGACAACACTGGTGTCGCGCTTTCACGAAACTTTAGAACGCACGCTTAGAAATGGTCGACGCACCTCTCATCCCCTTTAGTCACTGACATCCGAAGTTCATTTAGTAACAACGACAATCGGCTGACAGTTCATAGGGACCTTACCGCAGCCTATCCCTGTATCCTGCTCCCAGGTCAGTAAGCCAGTGCAACAACCTTTTGAACGAGTCTATGTCTATCCGCATTCTACATCATGTACCGCGTAACAGAGGGTTACTCGTAGCTATGAGTCAAGATGGAGGGTACGTTGGACACCGGCGCAGGGTTTGATTTCCTCGCCGCTACTGTTTAATCTATATATTGCGGATCTTCATTCTCTTCTGCCACAACACGTCAGAAGCATACAATGCGTACACCACCTCTGCTTCGACACTAGAAGCATGACCCTCGTGGAATGTCAACTTCAGATGTCTCTCACTACTGTGTCCTGCTCTTCCCAGTTTTAATATTATACGCCCTCTTACTATTCTTCGACATCTTCGTCTATGCTTTTCTTTGTTGTCCTGAAACAAAATTTTGTGCTTAGTTCATCCGTAACATTCATACTAACACGGATATACTGTGTAGCGTGAGGTGCTGGAGACTGTTTCTTTGTTCGTTTGCGTACCACATACTTTTCAGTTCTTTTATTTTCGAATCCTCCGCGGCGTGTAGTATACGTGTTGCTCCGTAAGGTATACAGACGTGACATAATAGTTTTGAATGTGTTTCTAGATTTTTTATGTCGATCTCGTACTGTTAAGGTAGCATACAATTTTGGCGTACAAGTTACTCAAGAATTGAAGGTTTGTCGGTTTCACTTACGATTTTGTGTGGCCACTTCTTCTAGTCACTACAGCTGAGAATTCACTATTTTGGAGAGTTTCGTGCGCCTCTCACACTTCCACAAGTGTTTTTCAAGAACGTGTGAATCTTACAATGGTGCAAGATTTGGTGAATTTTTGTTAAGTATGGCTCTATTCGATGTCTCAGTTTCTTGTAGTACGATAGTAATAAATAACACGACGTCCACATGAAACGAGGATTGGAATCTACACACAGGTTTCGTGTTACTGTCTACAGACATATTTGTTTATAGAAACAACGAAGTAGTGTAATTTATCGCTACACAAATCACACGCTGTGCGCGTATACAAGCGGTCGGCGTGTGACGTGCACACTAGAGATGGGCAAAACTGTTCTTTTCAGAGATTGGATCAGAACTGTCCACTCCCTGAAATGAATTAGCTCTTTTTCATGACTCACCACTCATTTACAATAGAAAATAAATGGAAGGCACATTGCCCTTTAAACTTGGTTTATTCCAGTACTATATCCTATTTTGAAGTAACACAGATAATGAGTAAGAATTTTGTATTGTTTATTGAAATTTCCACGATATGACAAAGTTTTTTATTATTGATTTATTTTGCACTATCGTGGTTTTTTAGGTGATCGGAAAATGTTGTAACTTGAGATTTACATTAACAATATATTTGGCTATAATGTATTAAAATTTCATTAACCTCATACAAATACATCGCAAGCCATATATTTTTAAAGTGAACGTTTCCTTCCGAAGACGCCTAAAATCGCAAAATCCGTACAAGAACAAGAAAAAAATATATAAATTTGACTGTATAACGAAAGTGCTGCATATAGCCTTACGCAGAATAAAACAAGGAAAATATTGGGTATCACATTTTGCGATACGTTTATCGGTTCGCTCGTAATTAAAGCGTAAATTCGAGTGTCCATAATAAAAATCCTATAGTAAGAGGAGTCGTCAGGAACCTAATCTAATCAAACAAATAAAATAAATCAATTGATGTATACATAACATAATAATGTAATATACATAGCGGTATTACTACGAAGAACAATATCCAGTAGGGACGAACTCCGATGCAGAGGCGCTGAGTCGAGCAGGTCGAGCCGCGAGCTGTATTACTGCGTGAGCTAAGACCGCAGAGACCAGAGTGACACCTGAGTCGCTTTGCTCAACGCTCTGGCTAGAGTCGAGACGGTGGGGTGAGCGTTGATCGGGCGAGTTCCGAGGGTGGGGGGAGCGGTGAACTCACCCGCTCCGAGACAAATCGTCCGTTCCCTTGCGAGCAGGTTGTTGCAAGTAGTTCCTATGTTATCCGCTAGGTGGCTCTCTGTCCTGTTGCTCGCATCAACTGCCCAGAGGGCAGGACGTGCGACTGAAACGATCGCCGACAGAGTGCGATGCGAAGTTAAGCTGCGCCAGACACCACGCGGCAGACGACGCACAGAGACGGCACGGCATATGTGAAACACAAAATCCAATGGGGCACTGCACAATGCAGGCAGCCAAGGTAGAAGCAGGGCAGAGGCCGGCGCTGGCTGTGTTGTGTGGCGTTCACTGTGCTCTGACCACCAGAGGCGCTGCTGATATGCTCCGTCTCTCTCTCTCTCTCTCTCTTTGCCATGGGAAACGTTTGGAGCTACCGTTCTTTTTTTCTGAATCACTGATTGTTCACTCCTTTGAAAGATTCAACTCTATGAATTAGTTCAAGAGCGGATCCCCCATCTCTAGTGCATACGCGGTAACCGGCAGTAACTGGCAGACCGCGCCGGCTTGCAGGCTCTCTTAAGAAGCTACAGGAGGAAATTCGGTAGTACTGTCGTAGCCCAAGTGTACGAAATATCCCCTCGCATTCTCGAAAAGACTTTACAGCGTTACGAAATGTTCCGTAACAGGGTCATGCAGTTATTTTCTCCTATCCTTCGTCGTCCAAAAATATACTGTTAATGGGATACTGATAGTTATATAAAAACATAAAACAGAAGTAAAGAATGCTGTTTCTACTAAGACAGTCTTTAGGCAGCGAATTACTTGTACATAAGCCACAGAAGATGGCACAGTTTGTTGCCATCCAACACTTTTAGTTTTGAAGATCTCATTTGAATAGCGTTTCTGTACATAGTTGTCATTAGAGCAAAATTACTGATGATCACTGGAAGAATGGTGCCCACTTAATATTTGGCACTCTCTCAGTAACTTGCATGTTTCAGGTCGCTCAAACTAGTTTCACGTTCGGATACAACCAGATGTTATTGCACACATTTATGCGACTTTGGCGGGAAATGAAAGAAAACGTAGCCGTAATTGGAAGTGTACAGGGAGTCAGTGAGTGAGTGAGCGAGCGAGTGTTGTCCCGTCCCGTCCCGTCCCGGCCGCCTCTCGACGCGACGCTCGCCGAAGCCAGCGCGCCACGCGGCAGGCGCCGGAACCACGAGCCTCGCAGGCAGCCAGCGCCCGCCAGCGCTCACTACGTGTGCGCGGATCAGCCGAGACGTTACGACCACTGCTCACCGCGACCTCGGATGCCGCCTGCTGGCGTTGCGGGCACGTGACGCGATACCAAAGGCACGCAGACGGAGCACACACGACGGGGAATCACCCTAGCGATGATATGGGCTGCAAATGGGGAAATACACTGAGATAAGCGATGTCGACAAAGGCCAGATTATATTACGCACAGCCTGTCAACGAGTATCTCGAAAACGGCGAAGCTGGTCGAATGTTCGCGTGCTGCTATCGTGAGCATCTACGGAAAGAGGTAGAAGCACAGCGAAACTACCACTAGGTGCTAAGCAGTTGCAAGTTGACGACTCTTCGCAGAACGCGGGGGTCGCAGACTTGTCTGCTATGTGAAGTAGGGTAGGTGGCAATCTGTGTCATCTCTGCCGAAAGAGCAGACAGAGGTGTCGGAGCTCACCGTTCGTCGCACTGTGTCCAACGCGGAGCTCCGCAGCAGGCCGCCCGTACGTTGTGTCCACACGTTCACCGAACGACGTCGTCAGTACGACTGCAGCGGACACGGGACCGTCGGGATTCGACGATCGACGAATGGAAACGTGTCGGCGCTTCGGGCGAATCACATTTTCGCCACACTAGTTGCATAATCGTCTCCAAAAGCGCCGTCATCGAGGTGAACGGCGGCTCGAAACCTGCAGCGCGCCCCGGGCGCAGGATGGTGGCACAAGTATTACGCTGCGGCAGACATTCTCCTGCGCTCGCGTGGGGCCTGTGGTGGTAAGCGAAGACACGCCGGCAGCTGAGAACCACCTGCATCCCTTCACGCTGGACGCCTTCCCCGACGGCGATGTCATCATTCAACAATTTAAATGGCCTCGACTCGGATTCAGAACCGTGCTACAGTGGTTTGAGGAGCATTATAGTGAATGCACGTTGATGTCTCGGCATGCCTCTGGAACCTACCTGGGCCGTTATCGGGCGCCATCACGTAAATCAGCGGCCCGTTATTTATCTGAATTACGTAACCTGTGCGTAGACATCTAATGTCACACACCTCCACAAACCTACCAACAACCTGTCGGATCTGTGAAACGTACAATCGGTGATGCATTTAGATCCAAAGAAGGACAGACAAGCTGTGGAGGAGGCAGTCGTAATGTTCTGGCTCATCAGTCTACGTACAGGGCGATCCGTTTAGCTGAAGACATTGGAATACCTCGAAATGAACACCTCCAATGGTAACAAACTCGACCGCCCAGCCTAACCCATCTGAGGAGGTGGGGGGGCAACTTTAAAATCTTAAATGGGAACCCCGATTTTTAATTACGCGTTCGAATTCTATGGACACAAATACATAGGTTTCGTCTGAAACATACCGGAAAAATACGATGGGTAGAAAACCGTACATTTCAAACTGCTGTCCAATGACACTCGAATTAACCCCCCACCTGCCCGATGTGAGGGTAGGAAAGACAATTATTTGGCAACTTTTAATGCGACTGCCGCATCCAGCAGTCCGCTCTTCCTTCAGTTGGAAGAATGCTACATCGCGAACGCGGTTTCCCAGTAAAACTTATGAAATTATTGTGCGTACTGTACCCGCACCATGGAGGAGGGGCGTTAGTTGAAGTATCACTGGACAGCACAAACGTACGATTTTGTACCCGTCTCGATTTTTCCGATTACAGCGTCATTTGTCGCGAAACGGGAAAAATGTTTCAGACAAAACCTATGTATTTTTTTTGCCCGTAGAATTCAAACCTGCAGTTAACAATGTGGATTGTCACTTGAGATTTGAGTTGTTCCGGTCCGCTGTGTAGTTTTGGAGGCATGTAACTGAGCACCCTGCACATACGCCCGCAGCCCGCCTTTTGTGCGCTCATCTCGTCGCCGCCCCCCTGCACACTTTAAGCTGGGCCGGTGTTCGCTCCTGCGCTGCTGCGTCGTTTTCACCAGCACGATAACTCGGCTGTTACACCTCCTAACGTGCAGGTTGCTTCGCGGCCTTACCATTATGCGGTGTCGGCGAAGCCGGTGGCGTTGTGGCGCGTGCGCTACGGCAGAGGCAGGAAGGCCGGCGCACGCCTCGCGAACGCGCCGCGCCGGTTCTGTCCGTGGCCGGAGGTGGAGGCAGCGGCGGCCGTGGCCGCCACGTCGCTGCACCACCGACCGCGGAGCAATTTTATAAAGCTCCAGGTAGACAGCCGGGGCCGACCGACCACCTGGCACATTTTGCGTGGGCCATATCGCTCGGCAGCTCCACGCGGAACTGTCACAGCCCGCGTATATTTTGTCCTTCTTTAGGGTAACGAGAGGTAATTGGTAAAGAAGGCAAAAGTTTTTACACGGTATACGAGCTGCTAAGTTCACGAAAAGCTCTGCTTAGGGCATTATAGAAGAGAGGCTTTATTCTCTTTTTCGATCCATTCTGATCCAAAAGCTAAACTGAATACAAGCAGTGTATTTACACAAATGTTAAACTTGCCAAGAAATAAATGCAACCGTCTGATGACGGGCTCAGATCTGAAATTACTAAAGGTACAATAAAATCATTCTAAGAAACTTGCAGTATTTCCTACAATGTAATGTACAGTGCGTCGACACGGACAGGACGCCGCCAGCTGCCGCGGCCTGCCCTTTCAAGCAGCGCGTCAGCCGCTATTGAGATTTACGGACACGGCCGCAGTTCTGCGAAACGCGTTCGCAATTGCACTCGTGGAACGCTTTTCCCTTCGCGCCCAGTTACGCGACAGAGAGAGCGCAAGATGCTTCCGTTCTGTAACGGAACGGCGCACAAAAGCGACAGAGCCGGCTGCCCTCTGGCACTCGTGGAGTCAGTTACCGAGGGACACGGAGTTTCCCACGTGCTCTGCAAATTATTGGATAACGTCCGCAACAAGTCGCATCTGACAATAAACAATATCTGTTTAACTACTGCTTCTCGTTCGCTGCACTAACATTTTCCAGTACTTACTCGTTTCGCAGAGCGGCCTACGCCAGTGCACGTTCGAGATTACAGTACTTGTCATACCCGTCACGTGTAATCGATAATAATTGAGCTCAGCGTGCAATGCGCCCGGCGTTTATCGATGCAGGAGATGTAACACGAAGCAACTGATACCGAAGTGGAGCACGCTGTTCCTGCTGCGGATCCCCGTACTGTTACTGCCGCAGAAGTGACGGCACTGCAGCCCCTGGCTCAGTACAGCGAGGACCTAGGGCTGCTGAGACTCGCAGCCCACATTCCTCTCTGCGACTACGGACCGAGTCGGCCTAACCTCCGCCTCTCGCCACTCGCGCGGCCGGCAGAGACTGTACGCTTTCAGAGTCGTGCGACTGCGGCCGCGTCTCCGCCAGTGCTATCGAAGCGCGACATTTTCGAGGCTGAAAGGCCGGTTGTCGGCAGGCGCAATGACGCCAACTTCGGGCAGCGACTCGACGTTCCCTTCGACTGTAAAGCCCACGTTACACGATGCGCGTAAAACGTACATCTATGCGCCAGCGCCCCAAGCGTGCATATCTGTAACGAAGTGCTGGTTCGTGTAGACCTATTACACCGTGCCGGCGCGATATACCTGACGCACATACGGTGATAACGCGCGAAACGCAAATAGAGCCCTCTGCTCTCATGTAAAGTCGTTCGTTCTACCGCGCGAAACACTTTGTGACGTATTGAAACGTCATTCCTTCAAATTATTTATGTGAGCTCAATGTTCATATGTAATAAGAAATTGTTTTTATCATTATCGATGAACGAATTGCTATTCCATTATGCAGGTTACTACTGTTCTCAATTAGACTCGACAGTCAGTTTTCTAGTGCGACACTTGGTTACACAGGTACACGTAGGCTATATGTGAATTTACATTCCGCACATGGAGGACCCACTTGTTTTTGGAGCTATTGCCCCAGCAGTGACAATACATCTTCGGATCAGGGCAGAACGACAACGAAAACGAAAAGCCACAAGTTGCTGAGTCCGACCCTGAGAAAGGATGTAGGCAGAGGATTATATTGCTTATGAACGAAATAGGCCCGAAGGTCTACAAGAACTTCGTGACGATGGACACGGCCTGTGATAGAAGATGGAATTACCCAGTGTGACAAAGTCATGAGCGAGACTATCTCACCTTCTCGAAAGTAAGAAATCATATGTTTTGTGATGATACCAGCCTAGATCACTGATAATAGGTACATGCCCTGTTAAGTTGCAGGCTGGTTGTGACATTACGTTTCCTGACGACTGGGGAATCTTTTACAGCCACACAACAGCACAGCCCACCATTTCAAAAGTTGTTGCGGGTGTATGCACAACAATTTGCAACACTTTAAAGGAACAATACTTAGAGGTGGACTTGTGTTATTTTTCCAAGTTTGGAAAATGAAATGCAATGTGCACTATGCTACCCAGTTTTGCAGTCCTCGTCTGTCGCGCTGGGCGAAACTGCGCGGACTTTCTCGCCATCCCTGCCCGTTTCTCTTTTCTGACATGCCGAAATAAAGCAAGAGATGCACTCAAATCCAACTCGAACATTCCTAAGACGAGCCATTACGATAAAAGTCGAAAATCTACGTGTAATGTTACATGAATATTACTAAGAAAGAAACGATTGCCGACGTATCGTACCATGATACAGCGGGCATACATACACCTTACCTCGCTGTATGTCTGAATTTAGACGCTTAACGCCCCTTTGCTCCATTTCATTTCTTTAAGACGAAGTAATCAAAAGAAAAAAAATGCTTTCACAAACAGCTAGTATAAAAGAAAGTCTACGGGCAAAAAATGTTTATTTTTTTGCAATTATGAAAACTAGCTTACTAAAAAAACGCGGAAAATCTGAAATTAGTTACTAGCCAGCGAACAATAGGTAAATAACAAGCACAAAGCCCTGCGGTACCACTTCTGCGCGAGTTGTCACTATCTATTGCCCATGCGCGGATGATGTGTCTGCTAATTTTAGTAGTTTAACCCGTTCTACCGCTAGATGGCTGTCGCGCTAGACCAGTAACGCTCGCGGCCGATCGTCTTCTAGCACCCCCTTAAAGCTCACCGACGCCGCCTGCAGACTTCCGGCGAGGCAGCTGCGCTCGGCCTAATGGACCCGCCTTTTGCTACAGCACATAAAGCGAAGACCCACAACCTCCGCTGTGCGTCGTAGTCGGAAAGTGGTAGGCTCGTTCAGGGATTCGAAGCTTCCTGTCTGCGTCGGGCGTTCCCGCAGTCCCGTCAAACGGGGCGCCGATGTCCCCCCTGTGAGCAGGGCGCACTGGGATAGCGGCGGGGCAGCGGGGGACCTGTGAGGCAGCAGGCGTGCCTGCGCTTCGGACAGGCTTTGCGACACGCGTGGTGTTTGCAAACTCTTTCTGATTCCTGACGTGGCAACTCGGTGATCCTCAGCGAACGACAAGTTTTGTGTTGCAGCCCGTCGCTTGCGCGGGCCGGTAATTCTCGTCGCTTTCTGCCGTTTCTGCAGCCGCGTGAGGCGACCCGGCTGAACCCAGCTGCCAGTCTGGGGCTGGGGCTGGGCCTCCCGTCTGCTGGACCCGCGACCAAACTGCGTCTCGTGTCTGCGTGCTGCGAGTCTGAACCTATGTGGCGGCGACGATTTCTTTCTCAGGACGGTTTACGATACAGTTACGAAATTAAAGCATTATGTCTCTGACTTTCGTTAACCGTGTATACAATGGTTTTCCTACAGCGACTGGGACAATATAGCAGCATCAGAGATCGCTCTCCTCCTCAGAAAAAGTTGTAATTTCTTCGTCGGACTGTACGTCACGATTGGCGCATCCCTGAACGCAATAGTACGCCATACTAAGTAAGACACTAATAGCAGGTAATTTCTTATACTCTTCAGCCTAGGGCTGGGATGGTACAAAGTGAGTGGCTCAAAAAGAAAGTATTCCTGTGACTTGAGCAATGACTTTATTTCAGAAATATACGTATAGACTGAAAGGTTAGCTGTCACAGTTTATGTTGACAGCAATTAAACAACGGAAAGTCGCCGTTGTCGTTCATCGCCACCGTTAGCGTTCAAAATGTTGGCATCCACGATAGGAAAGGCATACAGTATCGTAGAAAACGCAAAACTATCAGCAATAATAACTGTCCAAAGACATTTTGGAAACAGGTTTGCGAAACTGGCACCACACCGCCAAAACATTGCTACGCGGGCTAATCAACTCGAGGAGACATACGGTGAGAATACCTCAGGACGGCCATCCGTCGAGAATGAAATGGTGGAAAACATTTGTACGTCCTAGGACAGAAACCGGGGGAAAAGCACGCATAGTGCCAGCAGAGAAGTGCGGCGTGTGTTCCGAAAGCGACTGCAGTTACCGGCTTACAGAACTCAAATGTTGCAGGCGCCACCAACAGCTGAAAAACAAAACGGAGACAGTTAAAACATTGAATTAGGCCTGTTTAGACGGAGCAACATTTCAGTTAGGTGATTAAGTGAAGAGGCATAATTTGAGAATATGTGGTACACAGGAGCCGCATGCCTCTCTGAAACAGGAACCTGATTTTCCGAAACTTACTGTTTCCTGCTCCATAATGAAACGCAGACTCTTCGGTCCTTTCTCCTCCGCAGGCAGAGTCTGTGCCGCGATACGCTTTCTCTGTGTCAGTTGGTTCAGGGAGCGGACTTGAGGCCGCAGCCGCAACGCCTTGTGGTGGTGCTTTGGCCCCTCCAGTGTGGAGGACGTGGTTTGCGCGCCGCAAGTTGCAGCGAGCGGCCAAGGCGCGGAACTCCACACTGTCTACATGTGTGTTCGGGAAATAAAGTCATTACTGGACGCACAGCTACAATTTGCTTCTGTACTACTCAATTTCAGTCCGCCTGCATTATCAGTCCTAAATATTTGGATGATTCGTTAAGCCCTTGAAGCACGTTTTCTATTTATTTATTTATTTATTTATTGTTCCGTGGGACCAAATTAAGGAGAAGTCTCCATGGTCATGGAACGAGTCAATACATGAAATTATAACACGATATTAGAAACAGATAAAATGAAATATAAAAAAAAAACATATTCAGGTGACAAGTCGTAAGTTTAAATGAAGACAATCAACAATGTAACACTGGAATTTGCTTAATTTTTTAGCTCTTCCAGGAGCTCCTCGACAGAATAGAAGGAGTGAGCGATCGCTGTACATCGCCATAAGAGTGTACGATCTAGGACGAGGGAATGGTTGAAAGTGAATTAAGTCTAGATACGGATTTTTAATTTTATTGCGCAGGTTAACAGTTAAGGCGAAGGTACATATGCGCTGCACCGCGGATTTGCTTGTTTGGAAGGAATTGTGATTGTACTGGTACGGTGTCAGAATATTACCTCTACAGGTTGTGGACGCACGGTGTCGCGCGATATGGAAGAATAAATCGTTGTCGGGCTTGCAGATACGTCAAGCGGTTACATTCCCACGAGCTTTCGACCTCGTGTCGCCCGTCCATTGTCAGGGGCTGGTGGGCGGCCTTGCATTATGCGTGAAACACGTTTCACCTCCGTAACCGACATCGCTATCCGTGTTAGCTGCTGCTGGCAAGTCTTCAGGTGGAACTTGGCTCACCCATTCTTCAGCTGCACTCCCTTTTGACAGCCACTTACTTCAAAGCAATTTCGCACAAGAGAGGAGAGGGAGTCGATGAATCCGTAAGGAGAAATGGGAATGGATCAAACAGAACTATCCTGGAACAACGTACGACATACAGTTTTTGGGTTACCAATTAAACATGTATGCAAAATTCTTGTAGCTGCTGGCGTGAATGTGAATGTACTACATGTAAGACCACTGCAGTGGAAACGTGAAATCTGTAACATACCGAGGCGATGCTTCCCAGAAGCAACACACGTCGACGAAAGCCAGAGTCAGTAGTGTGTACCGCAGCTGGGTGCAGAGCACAGGGAAACGGCGAAAGTATGCCGCCTGGATGTACCATCGTGGTGCTACAAAGAGATTAGTTGTCCTCGCTGTTTTTAGGAGCAACTGAGAGAAAGTCACTCAGCAATGTTTACACGGGGTTGAAATCTTGCCACCGCATTTTATGTGTGTGTGTGTGAGACAGAGAGAGAGAGAGAGAGAGAGAGAGAGAGAGAGAGAGAGAGAGAGAGAGAGAGAGAGATGTCGTAGCTGCTGCTTCCGCCAGCTAAATGGCGGCAAGACGGCCTCCGTGGTACACCCTGGAGTCCTTAATAGCTGCAAAACAGTGGTGCGGGAGAGGGTGGTAGGAGCTGTGACCAGCCTGTAAAGCCGTCTAGTGGTAAACGAACAATGTGTACGTTGTTGCGGACATATTTCATCCCGCAGCCTTAATATGAAAATTAATCGCAGGAATAATGGCGTTAACTGCTATTGGAAGCTGAATTAAAGGAATGAGGAAAGCTGAACATTTATACCGGGCTCGAAAGACACGACCGAACGGACACGGTACGCGTGCAACCTGGGCGAGACGGCAAGTGATCCTTTCTGTGTAGACGCACAAACGAGCCCGAATTCCTAAGGGAAGAAGCGGTCGCTGCGGGTAGCGAAGGCAATGAGTACGGACAACACGCCGCGTCAGCCCTGTGTGGACGGATTGGTCCGTGAGGGACCGTGCCCGGGTAGCCGAGGAGACCGAGGAACGGAACAGCCCGGGTTCGAGTGCCGGTTGCCGCTGACGTTCGTTTGAAGGCCGTGAAGGGGTCGGCGGAGGGCCACCCGGGCAGCCTCCACCCCCTGCCGCCCGTCACGCCTCTCGCTGTGGCCCGCGACACTATCTTCGGAGAACGACCGATCCCATATTTTTTCGTAAAATTCTATGATTTTTTATACGAATGTATTACGACAGTAAATCTAGATACCATTTATAATTCCTTGACTCATTAGCAGTGGCAGTTTCTGCGACAATAGGGTTAAAATAGGTTTCCATTAATGAACTTATTGGTAATGGAAGTGCTTGCAAGAAGATTGCAGTTCTGGGCTCGGGTACATTAAACGGCGGTCGGAATGAAGATTCGCTTGTAACGCGCCCCACTAGAGAGGCCACGTGAGGAACAGGTGTTGATCACTATAGGGGGGGGGGGGGGGGGGCAAGCTGCTCGGCCGGCGGACAACGTCGCGGGTGCGGGCGAGTTGTTTCCTACACACACAGAGGCAAACAAAAGTCAATTTCTTAATTTCTACAGAAATTGCTGCTACTGGAAAACCTTTCTCTGAAGGTGATTTCTTAAACGAGTGCACGATGATCGCTGTATCAAAACCGTATCCAAAAAGAAATCAAATTTTTCAAAGTATAAGCTTGTCCAGGATGACAGTTGAAAGAAAGACCTTCGCGACCAGTTAAGAAACGAAGCTGAAGAATTCAAATACTACTCATTAGCCACTGATGACAGTACTCACATAAATGATAGTTACTGCACAACTTTTAGTTTTCATCCGTGGTACTGATAACAATTTTGATATCACAGGAGAATGGGCAGTATTGTGTTCCACGAAAGGGCGAACAAGTTCAACAATGTGTGACGAAGTAACTGGGTTTCACTACTGAAAATATTGAGGCCATTTTTACCGATGGAGAACCTTTTGTGTGTGGAAATGACATTGCTGCAGTTTCACAACTGCATGAATATGCCGCTAGAACAATAAGCAAATTTCACTGTACTCCTTATCAATAGGTATTATGTAGGAAATTATCGGGATACGATGATATCATATCAACTGTGGTTTTGTTACGGACTACACCCCATCAAGAGGGCTTAAACACTGAATACTTTCAACACGAGTGTCCGCGTTCCAGCTGTTCCTCACTGTAGGCGCCACGTGCTCAGTTACACGTCATTTGTGTCGTGCACCGCGTAACAAGGAAATCAACTTAGCACTGGTACGGCGGGGGCACACTTCTTATTGTTCAGCCTCAGTTTCCAACATTCAGACGTGTCTAAATAATTTTGTAATGATTTCCACCTGCTAATGATTTCACGGGACCGGTGGACGCCAGTTTTCCGGTGTGAAGCCGCGACGGCACCTACTCTGCTGTTCCGCCCCTTTTCGAAGGTTTGAGATGGGGTCGCGTGGCCGGCCAACTTGAGATTCGTGCGCGTGTGCCAAGTGGGACGTACGGGCAGCGGTTACGATTCTGCTCGAGAGCGACTACTGAAGTGAGGCCGACCCGGGATACTTAACGCTGCCGAGATGTGACAGTGGCAAATGCAGTTGTAGAGCGTTTTGGCTGGAGAAGGAACGCTGCACACCCACTTGTCCCCACGGCGCAGCTTCCGTTCAGCAGACGCGACGGGTGTCTTGCGAGGCGGCGTCCTCCGTCCAGACTGACTGACTTACTCGACCAGTTACGGGAGGCAATAAGGATAAACGGGCACTCGGATATACGGCGAAACTTGACACTCTTCACGTTAATAACTGAGTGCAAGACGGCCGGTCGGAGTGGCCGAGCGGTTCTAGGCGCTACAGTCTGGAACCGAGCGACCGCTACGGTAGCAGCTTCGAATCCTGCCTCGGGCATGGATGTGTGTGATGTCCTTAGGTTAGTTAGGTTTAAGTAGTTCTAAGTTTGAGGGGACTGATGACCTCAGCAGTTAAGTCCTATAGTGCTCAGAGCGTTTTGAACCATTTTTTGAGTGAAAGACGTGAAGTAAGCGACATGTGCCACAAAAACTACAGTTTTCTCTCGCTTCTCTCAAACATTCTATTTGTTTGGCATCACCACAATGAGTCGCTACGGCCTTTTAGCAGGTACTACGCGCTCTGTATCACTTACACACGTCATCTGATATTGGTTCTGGCTGCACGTTATCTGCGCGAAACGTCATTAAAATAAAAATAAAGTTGGAAGCGAATTGTTTTTACAGCGTGTTAATATCTCGCCGACTTGTTGGACTCTCTTCCTTTTCATTGTTACGCCTTCAGTGGTCGGACGTGAGACTTTTCAGGGCGCTTCATTCTGGTACAAAGTGTCTGCGGAGACGTTACGACTACCTAAAGATGGTCGAAACATCAAAGCCGGTAACATTTAGATTAAATTAAACTCAAGTTTCTGTCCACCGGATAGCAGACCACAGCCGTCTCTGCGAGGCAACACTGGATGAAGACTCAAATGAATTACAGACATTGGCTGCGAGCAGACTCTGAAATTTGTCGTCTTCCTTTCTTCAGTTGTGTCCCTTTCCAGCTGTAACTATATGGGGGGGGGGGGGGGGGGGATGTCCGAAAGAAACACCCAAAGCTCAACGTGTCAAGTCGGACATCGCCGCTAAGATTAAAAAATCTGTCCTCGCAACGGCTTTTGCACTCTCCTACACGCACGCAGTTACAGCTCGAAAGGGACACAACTGAAGTAAGGAAGACGACGAACAACACAAGTCCGACTCGCCAACAGTGTCAGAGATAATAGCCCCACAAATCAGCAACAGATACAAAGTTTACAGGAACTTGGCCAAAAGACATCAATGATGAAATCTCTCATAAACGAAACCTAAATGGGGGACTTTACAAAGTCTCTATGCTCCCGCAAATGTTAGCCACTTATGGAAAATACGGCTCCCTCTCCCTGAATCTACTTTAAAAATTCGAGATGTACAGAGGACAAGAAGTAGCCACATCACTCATTTGTAATTCGTAGCTGTGAAGGACAGCAGAGCTGCCTTGTACAAAGCCGTTGTGGAGACCAGGAAACTCGGACAGAGGCGCTCATTTTCAGTACTGCCGAGACGCATTACGTAAGAGCACGATGCGTCCAAGACTTTATCACAGGTGTTGATGGTGTTAGGACAGCAACCAGCCACAAATTTACTTTCACTTCCTTTATTCAAATAATGGATATAAACCCACAATGATAGAAAAACTCCACAACAAAATGCAGACAAAAACCACAGATCCACTTCACAGCAGTCAGTTCAAGCCAAATCAGTGTGCCACTGAAGCCAAACCTAAATATGCTACTCTCCCATACATAGGCCCACTTTCATACCAAATAGCAAACTTATTTAAAAGGAGAAAAGTATCACAATAAGATTTTCCACAAATAATAAATTACAAGAAAAAGTAATCCACGATGTAAATACCTCCAAGAGGCCCTACCGTAAATCAGGAATATACAAACTCAAATGTGATACATGCCCAAAATTCTACATTGGACAGAGAGGCAGAAGTTTTTAAATTACATACAAAGAACATATTGGTACTCTCAGACTTGGTAACTTGAACAAATCAGCATTTGCAGCCCATACTGCCAAAGAAAACCATTCAGTGGGAAACATGAGGACAACTTAAAAATTTTGCATCTAGCAGAAAAAGGAGCCACTATGAATATATTAGAAGAATTAGAAATACACACACACACACACACAAAAACAGCACCCCTTGTCCTTAACGAACAAACAGAGTTAGCTAACACCCCTTTCCTGAAAAATTTCCAAAAATTACTTTCCAGCCTCCAAAGCAAATAATGTTAGTACACCTATCTGCAGATCAGGTAGGAAATTTATATGTTACTATAATTCTCATGATGCTAAATGTAATTAAAAAATAAACTATTTTACCTATATAAACTTTATAATTAATTTAGCAATAGCAACTCAAAAGTCTCTGTACTAGTGTAAAGGGCATTACAGTTGTGTAAATGAATATATGATCCTTTCCAAACGTAGGAAATCATCGTCAAATGTTACGATATATCATAGCATCTCTGATACCTAAATGTTTGTAAGTTCTTCATATGTATCAAAACATGTGGTGCGTGGTAGAAATCATCTCAGTGACGAATCTTAAATGTTCAGTGAGAACAATTTTCGTGTGCAACGATAAGAATGCAGTGGGAATGCATTTACATCTGTTGGACGCATTTTATGAAAACAAACACTCGATACCGACGTTTCACGTAAGTCACATGCAACGAAAATCTGTAACGCAACCATCTGTGTGTGGCGTGTTTATAATTACGTATTATTTATATTTTAGGACAATTAATGTGTAAAAAACACACCACATGTCATAAAGAAAGCATGCAAACCGTCTGGGGATGAAACACAACGATTCGAAACCGGTAACGGTACCCTTTGAATAAAGGAACTGAAAGTAAATTTGTGGCTGGTTGCTGTCCGAACACCATCAACATTTGTCTTCAAACAACAGCCACGGTCTCCATCATGTCATCATATGACAAAATTGCATTTATCGCAGGTACTAAGACTACTGCAGACGAGCCGGTTGAAAACCGCACACAACAGGTACGTAGGAAGTTACACAGCGGCACTCTTCTGAAGTCCTGTTTCTGGAAGACGGTTATTCAGATCTGGAAGTAACTCGGAATTACGCCCGCTCGACAGTTGGCACTAGCTTCGCTGAGTGAGGGCACGGACGGCATTTCTTTGTGTTGACAGTTGGCTACAGTGATTTTAGGGAAACAGAGGGGTACAGCTGGAGGAGGTTCGGCAGCCCGACCCTCTGCTGGGCAGGGGGGGGGGGGGGGGCGGCAGGCTGGCAGGGCGGCCCCCTCTCTCTGCTGGTCTCGCAGCCCTGACGGATCCACTCATTCTGTAGCACCCGTAGCCGTGGATTTTGGTCGCTTTTCCATATCGCCGACCAACAAATTAACTAGTGTCAAAGTACGGCAAGTAAAAAACGAGAGGTGATATTTATACGTGCCTATTACAAACCTGTCCCCTCAAACATATTTCCCCCTGCATAGCTCGTCTGTGTTGCCACTGATCTCATTTGCAGTACAAGCGGCGTGCCTACTTGCTTGCACCGCCCTGAGTGGAACACACAAGTTGTAGTAAGTGTTCACCAACCGCGCTAGCTGCGCAGCATTTGTGCACCGCCGCCGTCAGTGTCAGCCAGTTTGCCGTGGCATACGGAGCTCCATCGCAGTCTTTAACACTGGTAGCATGCCGCGACAGCGTGGACGTGAACCGTATGTGCAGTTGACGGACTTTGAGCGAGGGCGTATAGTGGGCATGCGGGAGGCCGGGTGGACGTACCGCCGAATTGCTCAACACGTGGGGCGTGAGGTCTCCACAGTACATCGATGTTGTCGCCAGTGGTCGGCGAAAGGTGCACGTGCCCGTCGACCTGGGACCGGACCGCAGCGACGCACGGATGCACGCCAAGACCGTAGGATCCTACGCAGTGCCGTAGGGGACCGCACCGCCACTTCCCAGCAAATTAGGGACACTGTTGCTCCTGCGGTATCGGCGAGGACCATTCGCAACCGTCTCCATGAAGCTGGGCTACGGTCCCGCACACCGTTAGGCCGTCTTCCGCTCACGCCCCAACATCGTGCAGCCCGCCTCCAGTGGTGTCGCGACAGGCGTGAATGGAGGGACGAATGGAGACGTGTCGTCTTCAGCGATGAGAGTCGCTTCTGCCTTGGTGCCAATGATGGTCGTATGCGTGTTTGGCGCCGTGCAGGTGAGCGCCACAATCGGGACTGCATACGACCGAGGCACACAGGGCCAACACCCGGCATCATGGTGTAGGGAGCATCTCCTACACTGGCCGTACACCACTGGTGATCGTCGAGGGGACACTGAATAGTGCACGGTACATCCAAACCGTCATCGAACCCATCGTTCTACCATTCCTAGACCGGCAAGGGAACTTGCTGTTCCAACAGGACAATGCACGTCCGCATGTGTCCCGTGCCACCCAACGTGCTCTAGAAGGTGTAAGTCAACTACCCTGGCCAGCAAGATCTCCGGATCTGTCCCCCATTGAGCATGTTTGGGACTGGATGAAGCGTCGTCTCACGCGGTCTGCACGTCCAGCAAGAACGCCGGTCCAACTGAGGCGCCAGGTGTAAATGGCATGGCAAGCCGTTCCACAGGACTACATCCAGCATCTCTACGATCGTCTCCATGGGAGAATAGCAGCCTGCATTGCTGCGAAAGGTGGATATACACTGTACTAGTGCCGACATTGTGCATGCTCTGTTGCCTGTGTCTATGTGCCTGTGGTTCTGTCAGTGTGATCATGTGATGTATCTGACCCCAGGAATGTGTCAATAAAGTTTCCCCTTCCTGAGACAATGAATTCACGGTGTTCTTATTTCAATTTCCAGGAGTGTATATGTTCCAATTAAACATACATTGCTGATAAAGTCTTAACTATCACCGAGCGCTGCAGGCAACATGTCCTTCCTTCGACACTGCCAAAGCACCTCTACTCACAAACTAAACATTCCTAACTAAATGTTAAATGACATCGAAGCGGACAACATGTCCGTCCTCCGACACCGCCGAACCAGGTCTATTAACAAACCATACATTACTAACAAAGATTTAGCGAACACCGACCGCAACAGACAACATGCCTGTTCTCTGACACTGCCCAACCAGGTCTGACCCTACAGCCGAACTACTTCGTCCGCCATCCAAGTTGCATTCGACCCGAAGACCACCCAAGAGCTAGGCCTGCCTTTTCGTTTTTCAGTTGTTTATTATTCTGCTGGCCATTAATATTTCTAAAATAATAGAATAAAAGTACGCTATTGACAGATGCTTCAAATATGAAATGCAAGTAAATAGTCTCTTTCGTTTCTCTAATATTAATAACAGAAGATAATCGTTTTGGTGCGCAACTTCGGAACGCAGCAGCCAACCGCGGAGAAGTACCATTTTCTGACGATACCCGTATCTTACGAACCATCTGTAATAGGTACCCCACACCGCGTTACGTCATCTTGCCACAGTTGCCTTCTAAACTGCTCTGAAAAGAGCTTCTTGTAGCCGAATATGCTGGCTGCAAAGCCACAAATAGTACAAAAGGAACTGTCCAAAATATGTGTTGTGTAAGACAATGCCTGTGGAGAACAGTCGAGTCTCTCGAAACTCTCGGAAGTTACACACGAAGCAGGCGCCTCATAACACTTTTGTATCGTTATCACTACACGAGAGTCCTTACCGTGTGTTACAGTACATTCGGCCAGCTTCAAGAAGAAACAAAGTATTCCGTCGACGGCGAGCTCATTAGAGACGGAGCACGAACTGTGACTGGGGACGGTATCGCCCCCTCAGAGGAACCATCCCGGTATTCCACTCGACTCAGTTGCGGGAAACCTAACTAGATGGCGGGGCACAGACTGGAGCGGCCGCCTCCGCTCCAGCCCCCGGCCGCTGCGCCACTCCGCTCGCGGCGTCTTCGATCCAGTTACACCGATCGAGGTTCTAGGCGCGACGACGTGCAAACAGGAGGAATGGAACGAGACGGCGCGCCACGGTTTACTGGCAAAGAGTTCGGAGCAAGTGCAGCACAGTTAAAGACGAGCGACCCGCACTTCAGTACTGGCCGGACGAAAGGAACGCACTGGAGCAATTGGAGACTCTTGCTGCTTTTTTTCTTAACGGCTCGTTACTGCAGTGCGAGTGTGTCACGGGAATGCTCCGCGAGGACAGACGTGAATCCCGCACGTATTTTCGCAAAATGCTGTTGTCGATTTTTAGAGAATCACAATTTGACTGACTGCACATAAATACTATTGCGCACAAGGGTACTCTCGCGCAAAGACCTTAAGTAAAAAGAAGACAAGGCCGCGTGCAGGCGACCACTCCTTCCGTGAGAGGCCGCGGCCAGCAGCAGCACGGCGTATAGCCCAGCCCTTCTGGCCACGCGCTGCTCTCCGACTAGTGCAGAACGCACAGGGTGACTGCAAAGGCACGTCTCTAGGACAAACAGCGTGAACCAGACCGCCACGCACAAACTGGCTTCCGTTTCCTCGACGCACAGCGAGTCGCATTCCCGCAGCCTAGCGACCGCATACCCTACTGTCCTACCTTCGGAAGTCCGTTTCTGTTTCTGCCGCAAAGCTATTGGGACGTGTCATCATCAGCAGCCAATTCAACCATTAAATGATGTGGCCTCTTCGAGTCGTGGACTCAGGTGGAACGGTCTCGGCCAGTTCTCTGCCAGGTGCCACCAGCGATCTTCTTCGTATCTTTGTCCCATCTGTCCGGTGGTCTTCCTCTCGGTCTCCGATGCTCTCTCGGACTCCACTTCGTCCATCTGCTGTCTTTTCTTCTCACGACGTCGCCAAGCCTACTGTCTCTAAGATGTCCTTAAGCGGATGTCATCTGCCCCTTTCCTATCCTTTCTTGTATGGACCAGCATTGATCTTTCCGTCGCTCTCTGTGCTCTCGAAAGTTTCCCTTTTGTAAATGAGTTCTCGCAACCATACGTCAGCACAGGAAGAATGCATTGATCAAATACCGATTTCTTCAGATTTACTGCCATTTTTCATCTGAATACTGTTGTATTCCTCCCACATGCTTGCCTGCCAACCTTGATGCGGCGATACATTTCTGGCCTTACATCTTCCTTCATATTTATAATCTGGCCAAGGTTCACTGACTTCTTGTAATGGACTGTCCTTGACTTTCACATCTCCAGCTGTGACCCATTTGTTAGGCATTACTTTTGTTTTGCAAAGGTTCATGTTCGAGCCAAACAATTGACATTCCGATGCAAGATCTGTAATAAGTTTTGAAGCTCTGCGAAGTCGGTGGCCAGTAAGGCAATATGATCAGCAAATCTCAAGTTGGTAAGCCTTCTTCCATTAATTCTAATTCCCATACCTTCCCAGCCCAGCTTTGACATAGCCATTTCCAGTACAGCCGACAACAGTTTTGGGGATATGGGATCGCCTTGCTTGACACCCCTCATGATGCGGAATTCTTGAGTTGATTCGCCGATGTTGATATAATTGAAGAAGTCTCGTAGATATTGCTGAGCACTTCAATGTACGCTGCTCCCACGCCTTTGTGACTAAAAGCTTGGAGGACAGCTAAATGGCTAACAGAGTCAAATGCCTTTTCAAAATCAACAAAAGCAATGCAAAGAGGTAGTTGGTATTCATTTGCTTTCCTTATCACTTCAATAACGGTCAGAATGTGGTCAAATTACTTCGGAATCCTCCTTATTGGGCTGACTCAAGGGTCGGACTAATTCGATTTAACAGGATATTTGTGGAAATTTTGCACAAAATTGAGAGCAAGCTAATAGGGCGATAGTTTCTGATATTACAAACACTTCCTTTCTTGTGTATCAGTATAATCTTTGTCCTGATCCACTATAGTGGGATTGAAGCATAGTGCAGGCAGGAAATGAATACTTTTGCCAAGTGATTTATTGTTGCCTCTTCTGCCACTTTCAGGATTTCAACACTGAGCTCATCATCACCTGGCACTGTTCCCTTCTTCATGCTATCTAGAGCACACTTTACCTCCGATGGGAACACTAGGTAAGTGCTGGAACAAAGCGGTTTCTGTTCCAAGATGGCAACGATGACGTCATCCAAGATGGCGGCGATGACGTCATCCGAGATGCCAGTCATTACGTCAGCTGTTGGCGCAAGTACCATTATCAAAGTTAGCGGATTTTGGCGGGAAATTTGGCAGGTAGGTGCCACACTCCCCTCCACCACAAAAAAAGGCAGGAAGTTCAAATTCCAAGAGGATAATGCACCACACCACGGTTATCTCTACTAAGCAAAGAAAATCGCTGGAAGATAGCTCATTTGGGCTACCTCCACTAACCTGTCACACCACTTCCACTTCCTCCTATGAACAGCCACCAAGTTTGAATTTTGGCAGAAAGAAATCTCACTTGGCGTTATCTCTACTAACCTAAGAAAATAGGGGAATATAGCTCACTTGGCCTACCTCCACTAACCTAAGTCACCCGACCGCCATCTCCTCCTAACGATTTGTGGGATAAAAAGGACTTGGAGATAAGAATGTAGCTACACGCGGCGAAGCGTCAACCACACGTCAGGCATGGTCCGTTAGAATGGCTAAGGAGAAATCAGCTTGTGCTATTCTGGAATGGATTTCTGCAGTGTCTTCGCCAGGTAGCAGTTAGAGCGAGCCGGCCGGGGTGGCCGAGCGGTTCTAGGCGCTACGTCCGGAACCGCGCGACCGCTACGGTCGCAGGTCCGAATCCTGCCTCGGGCATGGATGTGTGTGATGTCCTTAGGTTAGTTAGGTTTAAGTAGTTCTAAGTTCTAGGGGACTGATGACCTTAGAAGTTAAGTCCCATAGTGCTCAGAGCCATTTGATTTGAGTTAGAGCGAGGGTAGCGACGAATCCAAGCGCTAGGCCAAGCTTGGAGCGTCTGCGGTCTATAAATAAGTCTTTGCTCCCATCCGGACACGTCATCAACGGCGCCAAGGTGCAACTTTCACCTGCGTTCGGTGGCGGCTCGTGACTGTGGCAGCGCGCGCGTCCCTATGTCTTCGTGAACTCGTATTTACATAGGTTGTTGGAAACACAGTTTTCTAACACGCTTTTGTACACTGCCAAACATTTCGTTTTTCTGCCACGACTTCGAGACCTGTGTCAGGTTCTAAACTGACATTAAGACGTTCTGATGCATAGCCTCTCACAGGAAACTAGATGTCGCACAGTGTAAATCATGTTGTTATGGTGGCTATCATAACGCGCCACACAATGGACGATTTTAAATAAAAGACAGTTACAACATAAGGAAACTGGAAGGGATTGCACCTGTTGTGTAGAGTTTTCAAACTACAGTCAGAAGGTGATTCACGAGCTCTACATTTAAATTCATATGTCATAGTGACGGAATAGCTGATGACTCAACATTCCATTTCGACCAATTCCTCTTATTGCAGTCATGCATGCGAACAATGTTTCGATGCTATTCACCCCAGAAGGTATAGCCCAGTCGCCAAAACTCTTTCTCCAAATCCAACAAGCGATGTCAGTCAATCATTATGTGGTAATCAACAGTGCACCAGTGGATGGATGGGATGGAAAAGACAACATTGAGGTACTCTAATAATAAGTTGATAGTGTGAACAATTTTAGCAATTTTACACTAATTTCAAAACTGACCAATGATGTGACAGTATGTTTCCCAATTTCAGTATCATAGCTAAAGCACCCCTTCTCCACTTAGCGAGTATAATTCCAAATGTAGATACATGACTGTGCAGTACATCCAATCATTGTTAATTCTCGAACACATACATAATCAAGGTATACCATATAATGCTCTACATATTTCTAACACCCCAAGCATAGTGCATAATTTATGCCGATGTGAGTCACATAGCATTCTCGCTGTCTTACGATAAAATTAGAGGGTGAAAAACCCTCTCGCACTGACTTTAAGCAACCCCCTTATAGGGGCTACAGCACTGATACCGATTTAATCTTCATCTGACCAGAGATAGGCCGCTACATTCCATGTCCCTTGAATGAATGGAGGTTTCCAAGTCATAGCCATTCGAAATGTAAAAGATTTTTCAAGATGCACCTATGTCGAGGAGGTTAGTGCACCTTATCGATGTATAGTAACAGATTTGAAAGTGTTGTAATTGCAGACAGTTAAGGCTGAGTCGTTTTCGCCCCATTTTCCCCCTCCAGACCACCATCTTAGATTATGTCACAGGAGGGACTGTGTACTAGGTCAGTTGTAGATCTCGTGTTGGAGAGAGTGCCTGCAAAATAACGACTTATGTCCAGCACAGGCAGAGTCTTTTCTCCCCATTTCCGTGACCCCGGACTGTCATCTCTGATTATGTCAAGGAACGGTTGACAACACTCTCTGGTGGTTGCACTGTGTACTAGAGCTGGACCTTGTGCTAAACACACTATTTGCTGCCATCTAAGATAACGGTACTCGTGTCATCGCGGTCATCTCGGATTATGTCACAGATGAGAGCGCCCTCTGGTGGTGGTGTACTAGGTGGTGTACTGTGTACTAGGTCAGTTCGAGTCTGGACCCCATGGCAACCACACTGGATGTAGGTAGTGCCTGTAATTGTGTAAATAAAGTCAGCCCGCAAAATAAAGACTTATGTCCAGCACAGGTTGAGTCCTCTCCCAGCCATTTCCTAGGATGTAGGTGACCTAGGTTAGTGGAGACTATTATCCCGCCATTTTCGTAGGTTAGTAGAGGTGTGTTGCACTGTCCTGATGGAATTTCAACTTTCCGCCATTTTTCTGGGAGGAAGTTAGGTTAGTGGAATTAGCCCATCTCGGATACATCTGGCAACAATGCAGAGTGGTCCAGAACGAACTTTGTCCCAAAACTCCCGCCACGCTTCAGTCCTGGCAGCAGCCAGTCAGCACCGTGCATTCGGGAAGTGGTACTGCGGACTTCAACTCACCCACAAAGTGGAACCGGTGTGAATCGTTCGATCAAAAGACTTTCTCCCATAGCTCCAGAGTCCGCGTTTTACAGTATCGACCCCACGTTTTCCTGTTATGGACATTTGAATCATCAACGAGTGGTTTCGAAATTCCAGATCGCCCTACATATCCACGCTTCCGGATCTCCCTTCGTGTCGTTTCGGTGCCGACAGAGTTTGCGAGTGCGACTTTCAGTTCTGCAGTGACTTTGGCACCTGTCCTCCGCTTATTTTTCTCCACAGTGCTGCGACACGATCGACCGACACGAGCTTCCGTCCGCGTTATGACTATGCCGGCTTTCCTTGTACGTGGTGCAAAACTTGGATACAGCGCCTGTCGATCCATCAAACATTTCGGCTACGGAAGCACCAGGGACAATAGTACAACAACTCGCCCACGTTCGAACCCACTTACCTCCGACGTAACGCACTCGCAGCTACACAGAACTCTGCTCTGCGACATACCGAGGACATTGCGCAGGTGCCGTTCGTGGTCAATACGTGACACGTATCGGCAGGCTCGGCTAGCAACTCCGTTTATGTAGGAACGTGCATTTATGGCGGTGTTTCCACATTTTCGTCCAACTGCTGTACAAAGTGTTGAAAATAGTTTGAAGTGCTTGTTGTTCCAGGGAACACCGGCCCCGATGTTTTCCGGCGTGAGTCTACGAGCGCTCGTCGAGCATTTCCACGAGAACGCTGGGGAGAACGCGTCAACTTGTTCTGCTCCTCCTTCTTCTTCTGTTCCCCGGCATTTACGTGAACTTAATCTAAAAGAGGAAAGGCGAGTGCGCCAGCTGTGTGTAAAGCGTGTAAGCTCTGTTCTGTGTTTTAACTGTCGGCGTACTGTGTTCTCCGCGGCGAAATTTGGGGACAGGCCCGACATTCGCCTAAACGAGCGTGGGAAAGCGGCAGAGCGAGGCTGGCCGCTGCAGCAGGGCAGGCTGGAGTTGGGGTCGGCCCGCCTTCCCGTCCCACGGGCTGGCACAGCGCGGACCGCGGGGATGTGGGGCCGTGTCGACTCCGGTGCGCTACATTTCTCTTTTGAGAATGCTCCACCGTATTGTTGAATCCGGGGAGTTTGGTGGTCAGGGGGGTAAGGTCAAGTCACCTGCGCGCACGTACAATGCGAGCTGTGTGCCACGTCACATTTTCCTGCCGGCACATGCCATCGTGCCGAGGAAAAATAAACTACGCGTAGGGGTCGACACGGTCTCCACGGATGTAAGAGTACTTGTGTCGATCCTTTGTGCCCTCCAGAATGATGGGATCACCCAGGAAATGCCACAGGTGTTCCGTTCAGCCCCACGGAGCTGAAGAGGCCACGTGTGGACGTCTAGTTCCCGTACTCGCAGCCTTCGCCGCCGATGAACTGCAGTCACCGTTCGCTGGACGGTGGGTGACAGATGCTGTTGTCAGCCCCTTACGAGTAGTTCACCTGAGCGGCCGGTCGCTCAAAGCCTGCGCGTGTTTTCGCCCGCACACATCACCACCACCGTCGTTGAAGCCCGTCATCTGCGGCCCGTGGTGCAGCACGGTTGCCTCGCCACCTGGTTTGGATTGTGCCATTTTGCCGTGAAGCGTATACTTAACCACAGCAGCACGCCAACAGTTCACAACGTTAGCCGTTTCGGAAATCCTTCCACCGTCGGTTCGGATGCCAATGATCGGGCCCTTCTGGTCGTCACACAAATGGCTCCGTTTCGAGAGTAGGAGCAGGCGCGAGCGGTTACCCACGTGCCCCCGACACGCCCACACCTGCCGCCTGCGAGTGGTTACGGCACGTCGACAGGGAAGACAGGCGCCGGTGGCTGGAGTGCGTGGCGTGGCGCGGCCCCGGGCCAGCAGCTTCTGCGGCCCCCTGGTTGCTGCCTCTTCTGAGTGTCCCGCTCCTAGGGAGGTCACGGCCGCTTCCGTGACCAAACGTACGAATGTGTACGGAACAATCACATTAATTATTATAGTGCGACTGTACATTTATTATTAATCTATTGCGCTGCTGTCGTCAAAAGTCAATTTTGTAAAAAAACAGCTGGTGTCGAAAGATAACTGATGATGATGATGTGGGTGAAATCTTATGGGACTTGACTGCTAAGGTCATCAGTCCCTAAGCTTACACACTACTTAACCTAAACTATCCTAAGGACAAACACACACACACACCCATGCCCGAGGAAGGACTCGAACCTCCGCCGGTACCAGCGGCAGAGTTCACGACTGCAGCGCCTTAAGACCGCTCGGCCAATCCCGCGCGGCGAAAGATAACTGACTTTTGTTGTTATTCGTAGGTAGATAAGGAAATACGAGTCTCAAAAGTTTTGTTTTTTGTCACATATAATATTTCCTCCTTTGCGAATTTATGACTGATCGTGTAGTTCTAAAACAAATGATTCCTTTATTCGTGCCAGAGTAGCAGATGGTACTCTTAATACTGCTGTCTATGCCCGCATCGTTTATGTAATATTCCGAGAAATATTTACGGTACGTGCTCGATTTTGAAACATTCGAGTCTGATAGTCAGGAAAAAAAATTCCACAGTATCGCAACATTAATCCCGGAAGGGAAACGTTTCCTGCGTTACTGGAGCCGACCGCTCTCACGGAAGACCAATGAAGTTGTCGAGCCGCCCGACTGACTCACGCCAGTTTCGTAACGGCTGATGGGCATCGCAGAGGTGGAACGGAGTAAATATCTCGGACACAGCCTCGACTTGCCGTTGTGAACTGGAATCGCCTCCCACTTAGGCACTGACTGTGGTCCGGAAACGAATCGAACAGTGGTCGAGTCTGCAGTCTGACTTATCGCCTCGATAACAGTAGAAGTCGACTGGCTGAAGGAGTACGGTTTCCCGCAGTCGAGCTCGCCACCTCCGGCCTTCGTTCGACACCGCGCACTTCGAGCAGCAGCGTGCTTGCAGAGAGCGACGAACCGCCGCAACACGACTGGAGTGGGTCCCGGCCGCAGGAGGGGGCGCGGCTCTCCTCTGCCTGCACGGCGGCCCCCGTGTCTCGCCTCCTGCAGAGTTCTTCCATGTCTCGGAAACGGCGTCTTTCACGTGAAAGAAATACGGTAAGAAAGGAGGTGTTACGTTAGTAGATGGTGTCAATGAACCGCCCTCTCGTGTCCGTCTATGCTACAATTCTCGGCTATACAACGAATTAAGATCGAAAATAGTCGAAAGCAATAGAAATCGTCAACGTCAACAGCCTGTGCCGGATTCGAGGTATCTGCTCTCAGTCGTGGAAAGAAGCTGGCCGACGTACCAACACGTGCTCGAAAATAGAACGCACACCACCGTGCACGCCGGAACGTGTATCAAACTCCCAACCTACACGACGACCTGTGGTCAATTTCGGCCTTTTCTTTCTTACGTTTTTGGCTTTGCTTACGTCTGGGAAAACACGCACCAAGTAACAGAAATTGATGGGCTTATCTTAAAAAAAGGCGAGAATTTTTTCGTAAGCGATGTGACACTCCTTATTTTGAAACAATACGCTAGAGCGCACACACAAGGGCCGTTACACGTTTGGGCTGCGCCGAGTGTTCGCCGCCACGATGTTTCCGACAGTGCGGCGCGACGGGCGTGCGCGCACCAACAGCGGGGTTCAAATTCCAGTCCGAGGCCACGGCCTCTGAAACTGTGCGGTTCCGCTAGATCTGTTACCGACTGTCGCCTGCACGCCCCAAGTGGAACGCTACCTCGTACGAGACTGCGCGAATCTCCCGACTGCAACGGAGGGGCTATGTACCGTGCGAGAAAATATTTACGACTCGGCAATATGTTTTGAACGTGAAACCCATCGGTGTTTCATGCCGGAGCTGGTGATTTCGTACACAGATAAGCAAACACGTCCGGTGGGCAGTTTCTCACAATTCATCTGGCTGAATTGCGATATGTGAAACGGTTTCTTAAACGGCTGACGTGTGGACGAGAGTGCGCTCACGTTTCATAGCGGTGCGCGGCAGAACTGACTTTCGGCAACGGATTTTGCAGAGCACGGGTGCTAACCTGCATCTCGCGTCTTGTTTTATCGGAAAGATTACGATCAGATGAAAATGGCAGAGAGAGAAAACTCGTAATAACGAGGAATTACGAGCAGCTTTCGGTGATTATTTTCGCTTAGAGATTGTTCGCAACGTTTTAGACGTGCCGTTAAGAGTGAGTCTGAATGCGAGTGCAGAAAGAAATGGAAGGGCACGCGCGACGGGCAGCCGGTGCGCGGCGCGGCGCGGCGCGGCCTCGGCTGCAGTGCAGTGCAGTGGGCACGGCTTATCGCGCGGTGCGCCGCCATGCCGCCGCGGCCGGCGGGCACGTAGCCACCGGGTCGGCTGGCGCACTCTGCACGCGCTCGCTTCCTCCACGTCCGCCACGAGTCCAGGCAGACCTGTGGCGGCGGCGGGAGAGGGGTGGGGTGGCCTGGTTTCCGGTGGCACTTTGTGCTGCACTGACGACGGAGAAGATTGTCCCTTCCCACGTGCGATACGGTAGAGTAAAAAATGGCTCTGACCACTATGGGACTTAGAGTCTGAGGTCATCAGTGCCCTAGAAGTTAGAACTACTTAAACCTGACTAACCTAAAGACAGCACACACATCCGTGCCCGATGCAGGATTCGAACCTGCGACCGCAGCAGCAGCGCAGTTCCGGACTGAAGCGTCTAGAACCGCTCGGCTGCGATACAGTCGTCGGTGTGAGGCGTGTGTTGTGGCTGTACCGCCACAGTCGACGTCCTGAGCCTTACGCAGCCTCCTGGTGCGCTGTGGGACCACTCTCCAACTGTCAGTGGCGGCGTAACCCGTGCCGTGTTGCTGCTCGCGGTAGTCGCCATTACTTACCTGTACCACGGTGACATGCACGCACGCACGCACGCACACACACGCACACACACACACACACACACACACACACACACACACGCCTCCTACCTTTCAAGCAACTTTGACCTTGGTTCGTAATTTATTTTACGTCCTCGTGTTCTCATATTCTTCCTCGTTATCCCTCTTCTGAACGAAGCACCTTCTGTTTGACAAATAATCTTTCGAGATATCGCTGTTGTACGACTTTCCCTCGAATCGTGGAAACCGGCATACAAACAGTTCGGTAGCTTTTCACACCTGTGCCACGTTTTCACTGCCCTGCAACTAGCATACCGAACATCACGTGCAACGGTGACCCGAGTTCGTAATGTGTGTTAAAAGATGCAGAAAAGTACTGTATCAGGAGCAAGGCGTTCGGTGCGAGTTGAATTTAGCGGGAGAAAGGTAACAAAAGAGGAAACTGGGCGTGCTACAGTAGGAGGCTAGCGCGTGAGTACGGAAATGTAGCGGGGGGGGGGGGGGGGGGGGCGGCACAACACAAACACGACGAAAACGCGGCCCGCTCTCAGCATACGCGTTCCGTTTCGTAGACTGGCGTTTACATCGGCAACTGTCGTCTGGACGCACACTTGTCCGGTCTTATTGCTGTTTTTGTACTCGCCTTCTTCGCGTATTTTCACTTCGACTATAGTCGAGACTGCGTAACTAGATTCCCGACAGGTCGTAGCGCCGTTGGCGGCATTTAACCGCGCACCGCTACCGGCTGCAGGCGAAAACGGTGGCCGGGTGCGGAGCTGCGACTACACTTGGGCCTCGCCACGTAGACGTCGGCTGAGGTCGGCGCAGGGCCAGTCCGTTGCAGCTGTCGCGGATCAACTGAGACACCGACTCCGCGATAGCTGCAGTAGGCTTATCGTAACACATTAACCAGTTTCGGACAGATTTGAAATACGTAAAATAAATGTACAGCAATGAGAGATACCGCGGCCATACAAATTTACATACGAAAACGTAAGTATCGCCTCGGACAGGCCCGTGAGGAAATCGAGGAAGGGTTGACGGGACGTGTGTTAAGACGTGGCGGCAGATGGAGGAGTGAGGCCGATACGCTGCAGCGAGCGGTCGCACTTTCGCCGCGCCGCGGGGCTGTCGAGCGTGAAAGTGGGCAGTAAGCTGTTTGCGCGCCGCCGCCTGCGTGAACACGTCACGTGAGCACGGCATGTGAACAGCACACAGGCGGCGTGCACAACGGCACCGAAAGTCCAGCCTACGGCTTCCTCAAGCACTCGTCCAGTGTATGCCATTCGATACGATTAAACCGAAATATAGTATTACTGTAACATCCACAGTCTCTCTAAACTTCCAAAGCTCAGTGTGACCGCGCTTCTCATTCAGACACTGCTCGTTAATAGTGACCCCGTAAGCACAGATGATGACACAGAGAAAACGCGCAGTCAGTAAAGAAATACGTCAAACAGGGAAATTAGGAGAAACATGCGCGGCAGGTGCAAAAGAATTAACCGTGCTTCACTGGGGGCACGTTGTTTTAATGCTAACCAAATTCGAGAGTGAAAATGCATGTATGTATATGCGTCTCATCAGACCGTATACCGTCTGCCTTGTCAGGGCCGCTGCCACGGTTTCCGTCAAAATGCATTGAAAACTTCATGAATTTCTGTTAGTTTGGTATCGAGTGAGGTTGGATTGTACAGACTGCAGAGGGCAGCGGCAGGCACCGCCGGTGAACAGGAGACGCGGCGTGGCAGGCTGCGACGCCAGCCGCTGCCTCGTCACCGGACTTCTTGGGTGAGTACGAGTACGAGGGAGTGTCAATTTGACGATCTCGTGCGGAATTACGCTACAGTTACTGTAACGGCGGTTCTCAGAGTCTATTGCATTCAGTGGAAAATAATGGTTTTCTGTGCGGTCGCGCGTTGTGCTAACCACAGGACACAACGAAAAAAGTTAGGAATTACGTTTAATACACTTCCTAACAACAGTCCACCTGGGGTCAGTTGCCTCGCAACAACCACCGCCGTATCCGAGCGACGGCGCTGCTAACCTGGAGACTGAGCGCCCTAACCACCAAAGAAACACACACACACGTACAAGTAGGGCTGGGCTAGCAACCCAAGTCCGCAGCTCGTGGTCGTGCGGTAGCGTTCTCGCTTCCCACGCCCGGGTTCCCGGGTTCGATTCCCGGCGGGGTCAAGGATTTTCTCTGCCTCGTGATGGCTGGGTGTTGTGTGATGTCCTTAGGTTAGTTAGGTTTAAGTAGTTCTAAGTTCTAGGGGACTGATGACCACAGATGTCAAGTCCCATAGTGCTCAGAGCCAGCCATTTAACAACCCAATCTTGTAAATAGCTCTTTGTTACCCACGCACGGATGGATACGAAGGAACACGAACGGTGCGAAGGAAAAGTACCCTATTATTTCGCAACTTAAATCTTGGAGCTGGAAATGTTCAAAGCCTGCGTAGACCAGGAACCATCCAGACTATTCTCAGCGATGTAAACTAGACTTGGTGGCAGCACAAGAGACAAAAAAAATGGTTCAAATGGCTCTGAGCACTATGGGACTTAACATCTATGGTCATCAGTCCCCTAGAACTTAGAACTACTTAAACCTAACTAACCTAAGGACATCACACAACACCCAGCCATCACGAGGCAGAGAAAATCCCTGACCCCGCCGGGAATCGAACCCGGGAACCCGGGCGTGGGAAGCGAGAACGCTACCACACGACCACGAGATGCGGGCACACAAGAGACAAGGATACTCACAAAGAAGATGGAGGAAGTGCTGATAAACACGAATTTGGCGCTCATTTTGTGATGCACGACAAAGTAGCATATTCGGTTAAAGAATTGAAAGCTGTTAACAACAGAATTTTCTACACCGTACTCGGAAACCGAGTGTCGGACGCCACACTTATCAATGTTCACGCCCCGACAAAAGATGAAACAGATGACGGAAAGGAAGAGTTCTACGATCAACTAGAACAAACAACTGAGAGCACACCAACTAGAAACGTCAGGACAACTCTTGAAGATTTTAATGCATAATTATGAAGAGAGAGTTCTATATACAACTATAGGAAGGCCAATGATAACGGTCAGAGCATGATCAACTCAGCTATCTCAAAGAACCTGAAAGTAAGGTGGACTTAGTTCCAACACAAGAGAATACTTGGTGCTAGCCGGATGGAACACCTAGCAACCAGGTAGATCACGTCTCGGTGGAACGGCGCTGTTGCCATAGGAGGTCTGATGCACAGGCGCACCAGCCCCAGCCTTTACTGTTTCGTCACACACGCAGAATTATAGACCAGTGACAGAGTCGTCGTGTCACAACGTCCGTACCTCAAGAATGCAGCGTCTGCAAATACTGCCCACGTCATGGTGCGGTGGCTAAGGTTCACTTCTTGATATGGCTATCTCAGGGTCATCCCGTATCCTTATCCGTCAGCCAGTGACCTCCTGACGCCATCCTCTGCTCAACATACATTATTATCATTTAAATAAGCAGTTACAGTGGCTATATACAGTGGAGCTAGATAACGTTGAAAATGATTTCCTTTCACTGGTATGTATTTGGAGTGACGCTATACACATAAAAAAAAAATCATCTCCGATCTATCCTTGGCCCTGGGGGTTCAAATGGCTCTGAGCACTATGGGACTTAACTTCTGAGGTCATCAGTCCCCTAGAACTTAGAACTACTTAAACCTAACTAACCTAAGGACATCACACACATCCGTGCCCGAGGCAGGATTCGAACGTAGCGGTCGCGCGGCTCCAGACTGTAGCGCCCAGAACCGCTCGGCCACCCTGGCCGGCCGGCCCTGGGGGCATCCACGTGACATCACGCATGCACACACACACACACACACACACACACACACACACACACACAAATAATGTGGTTACCCGTACTTAGAGGGTGTGTCATCTGAGGATCTTTACTCATATATTTCTGTTACTAATACGGATAATCGACTAAACTGTCTAAAGCAAAACATAGTCCATGGATGTACAATTTTAATTATTGAACGTGGAAATGGCGTACATAAACTCGTGCTAGTGTAAAGTACCACAGAAAAACTTATGAACGCCACCTGCAAAATTCTACTTGTAAGAGACTTGAGGTTTTTTATCACGTTCTCCAGTGACACACAGCGGCGGTCCCCTGTCTCCATACAGAAGCCATCGGGCACGCGGGCGCCCTCTGGGCGACACCGGCTCCCGAAGTCTCTGGGCTGAGTAGAACAATTAATATTTCTACTTGCCACTACTATCATTAATATTATTGAGGAAGCGACGCGTCACTGACTTCCATAATATCGAATGCCTGCGGAAGGCATATTACTGGAATACGTGTGTTCCCTGACGATCAGGATCGAGGTCGCGTCGTTCTCTCATAATTAACCCACTGAGCTCCACGAACAGTGGTCGAGTGCAGTCTCGACGTAGCCATCAGTACAGGACAGCTCCAGGCCGGGCATCTCAGTTTGCCTGGAGCGATTCCTGGACATTTGACAGTGGCTAGCTGATTCCGCACCGCCACGGCTGACTACAGACAACACCACTTACATCACGAGGCCAGTAGGCGAGTGACGTCATCTACTTCAGGCATACAGCCAGCACCAGCTACCGGTAGCAGCGCGACCTAGATGCCTGGAGAGAGCCACGTAAACAACTGTTTCGGAGATGTAGTGTTAGTGAGTTGAATTCCCTTGTGAAATCATTTGCTTCTCCGCTCTTTGAAGTGTATACTGCCTGAAGCATCATCGTGCTGAATAAGTGTTGTGTTCCTGGTTGTAACGGTAATTAGACGAGAAGACGACGGTTCACATTTTTAAATTTCCAACCGATGAGAATACGCGAAGGAAATGGTGATTTGCGATCAAAAGAGAGAATTTCGTTCCGAGCAAGCATTGCGTGGTGAGTATCTTTCATTTTAAGCCGTGCTTATCGACGAAAGTATATGGCAGTTGAAGGTCTGCCATTTGCAGTTCTGCGAAGACGATATAGTGTGGGAAACACAAGCAGTAGACTGGAAAACTGGGGCTACCTTAACCACACCACTAAGCAAGCCACAACTCCGACAAAGGGCAGTCCCAAGTAAATTTCCTAACTCCCTTCGTAAATTTCCAAAGTGATTCCAGAAACCAGGAATCTCTTCTCGAGAGCATCCATAGAGGACAGTATTAAATCTCTAGAAGAATATAATACGAAATTTTCCTTCAGTTGATTTCCAGAACTGATAAAGGAACTTGATTGTATTGTACTGAAAAGTGGTCGAAAGCGGTGAAACATTCAAATATATTGTTTTTCATATAGACACTGATAGAACACCACATCATATTTTGTACATAATTATTAATCAGGGACTCAGTGTAAGCATTTATGTTAGGGGTTGTGAAAACACTTCCAAGAAAGTTCCAAAAACTGTGAGTAATATCCACGATCTAGACAATATTATAATATTTCTTGAAAGTTTAGTGTGCAAAAAGGAAGAGAAACATCTTCAAGACATCATTGTTGAGTTGTTAGACAACTTAGAATCTGGGGGGAAAACTAAACCTGCAGCTGACTTCATAAGATGCCAGTGTCAGTCAAGCTTTTCGCCTCCTGAGAGACGTGGGTTTCCTCCCCATGTTTTAGTATTTGCTTCTTTGTTGTTTTTTATTTCAAGCCATGGTTACAGATTCATACGGAGCACTGGAAATATTATTCTGCCTCATCATAATACTATTAGAAACATCTGTGCAAATTCTGATGTTGATCCCAACAGTCCAAACTTTCAAGAATACAGTTGGGAGAAAGTATCGAACGTGAATCATCATGATTGTTTTGTGACACTCATGTACGATAAAATACACATTAACCCAGCCATGGACTACAAAGGAGGAAATTTTGGTTAGTATGGCACATGATACCACTACTCTTGTAACAACTGCTCATGTGTTTATGGTGCAATGTGTAATTTCACCATTTGAAGATGTTGTCCGCTTCCTGCATGTAAATAAAATGACTGCTGACCAGTTGTTCAATGTAATAAAAAAAGTATCGATTGGGTGGAAGACTTACGTTTAAAGCTTATTTGCATTTCTTCTGACAATAGCTCAGTTAATAGGAAAGCTGTTAGTATTTTGCAAATTCACCACAACTAAGTACTGTTTACCCACACCCTTCAGATCATAACAGACCCCTGTTTTATGTTATAGACCCAGTACACATTTATTAACGCATCAGATATAACTGGGTGAATTTGAAAGATGAACTTCTGACATGTTGCTTCCCCAGCTTTGAAAACATATCTATGAGAATGTAAGCTTCATTTTCTGCAGTTAGGTCCATATACGACATTGAAATGAACACATTATCTAAATTTGGATGTGGTTTACATATGAAAGCTCTGAGGCCCTTTTCATTAGAAACACAAAATGTAAAGGTTGTTCGTAAAATTTTCAATGAGAACATCACGTGTATCTTTACTGGAGTTGGGGTCTACAAATAACATTAAAAATTATGAAAGCACTGCTGAATTTATTAAAATAACAAGCACATGCGGGAAACTAAATTTGCTAGACAACTGGAGCTCCATGAATTTGTCAATTGGTAAGCTCAGCAAGGAAAGACTCTCCACTCAAGCATCGAACATTTGCATCATTAGAACTGAGAACGTACTGTCTGTCAGAACTTAAAATGCCTGCAAAATTTCACACTGATGCCTTGGATCCAGGTTTGAATTGTATCGACAGCTATCTGGATCCCAGTACTATGTATCAATGAGGCAAATATCTGAGTCAGAGAAAAAGTAGAGTTATCAACTTTGTTAGAGCTTCCTTTACAAGGTGACTCAGCTAAGAAAATTGTAAGTTCGATCCCTACAAAGCTGTGATCATTCTGAATGTTTGATGTTGCCTGTGACAGCTCAGCATCAGGTATTTGTAAATTAAGTGTCAGTCAACGTGATGTGGAACTTATCGGTCCAGAATTACTAGTGCCTGCATTCATTGCTGGATACTGTTGCTGCAGCACAATAAAGAAGTTAAAGCGTGGTACCTGTGCTCAGTTAGGTAAGCAGCTGGCATGTGGTGCTGAGCGCAAGCTAATTAAAGATCTTGACAGAGGTGGCTTGTGGTATCCACAGCGAATGCCATTGCTGGTAGTAATGTATTCTTTTTGGTTCATGCGAAAACTATTATCAGATGAACACTGTGATTCCTTTATCGGGCTTCAAAAGCAACAGCAAACAGCATGTAAATTAATTCTTGGTTGTGTCATGGCCAATGATGATTGTGCAGCAGACGTCTGTGACAAACTTCAGCACAGGTGTTAATATTTTGCTTAATAACTATTGTAAAATAGAAAATTACAAGGAACGAAGGTCATTCGACAAAAGGAAACTGGAAACTGTGGCGGAAGGACATATTTTATTTTTCAAAGAAAGCAAAAAAAAAATGTACATAATTTTCATTAGTAATTATCTACTTTTGTTAACTTCACTAAGCAAATTGTCGGTACAAACTACAATACATGTAAGCTCACCATATACATACACTCCTGGAAATTGAAATAAGAACACCGTGAATTCATTGTCCCAGGAAGGGGAAACTTTATTGACACATTCCTGGGGTCAGATACATCACATGATCACACTGACAGAACCACAGGCACATAGACACAGGCAACAGAGCATGCACAATGTCGGCACTAGTACAGTGTATATCCACCTTTCGCAGGAATGCAGGCTGCTATTCTCCCATGGAGACGATCGTAGAGATGCTGGATGTAGTCCTGTGGAACGGCTTGCCATGCCATTTTCACCTGGCGCCTCAGTTGGACCAGCGTTCGTGCTGGACGTGCAGACCGCGTGAGACGACGCTTCATCCAGTCCCAAACATGCTCAATGGGGGACGGATCCGGAGATCTTGCTGGCTAGGGTAGTTGACTTACACCTTCTAGAGCACGTTGGGTGGCACGGGATACATGCGGACGTGCATTGTCCTGTTGGAACAGCAAGTTCCCTTGCCGGTCTAGGAATGGTAGAACGATGGGTTCGATGAATGTACCGTGCACTATTCAGTGTCCCCTCGACGATCACCAGTGGTGTACGGCCAGTGTAGGAGATCGCTCCCCACACCATAATGCCTGTGTGCCTCGGTCGTATGCAGTCCTGATTGTGGCGCTCACCTGCACGGCGCCAAACACGCATACCACCATCATTGGCACCAAGGCAGAAGCGACTCTCATCGCTGAAGACGACACGTCTCCATTCGTCCCTCCATTCACGCCTGTCGCGACACCACTGGAGGCGGGCTGCACGATGTTGGGGCGTGAGCGGAAGACGGCCTAACGGTGTGCGGGACCGTAGCCCAGCTTCATAGAGACGGTTGCGAATGGTCCTCGCCGATACCCCAGCAGCAACAGTGTCCCTAATTTGCTGGGAAGTGGCGGTGCTGTCCCCTACGGCACTGCGTAGGATCCTACGGTCTTGGCGTGCATCCGTGCGTCGCTGCGGTCCGGTCCCAGGTCGACGGGCACGTGCACCTTCCGCCGACCACTGGCGACAACATCGATGTACTGTGGAGACCTCACGCCCCACGTGTTGAGCATTTCGGCGGTACGTCCACCCGGCCTCCCGCATGCCCACTATACGCCCTCGCTCAAAGTCCGTCAACTGCACATACGGTTCACGTCCACGCTGTCGCGGCATGCTACCAGTGTTAAAGACTGCGATGGAGCTCCGTATGCCATGGAAAACTGGTTGACACTGACGGCGGCGGTGCACAAATGCTGCGCAGCTAGCGCCATTCGACGGCCAACATCGCGGTTCCTGGTGTGACCGCTGTGCCGTGCGTGTGATCATTGCTTGTACAGCCCTCTCGCAGTGTCCGGAGCAAGTATGGTGGGTCTGACACACCGGTGTCAATGTGTTCTTTCCATTTCCAAGAGTGTATTTGTTTCTTCAGCTCTGATGTAACAAAACTTTCACCATTTTCAACATAGACAGAATGTACTTTTTGCCTACTATCTTACTGTAAGGAATATTACTTCGTAGAGGGTAGGACGGTGAATGCGCTGTTACGTGTTTAGAGGAAGGACTGGTAAGTGTATGTAGTCATAAGTGTTTGTCATGTTCCTCCTATTACATAGCCTATTTAAAAATATTGCTGGCACTTGTTATTCCCATACCTGTGACTCATGTCTTTGATGTAAGATATTATCATTTTGGATACTGTGAAAATGTCAAATGCTTAGTGTGAGTGCAGTTAGGTGGTAAGAGAAGGGGGAGATAAGTGCCGTTAGTCATGATTGCTTCCCTAGTTCCTCCTATCATTTTTATGTGTTTTTAAAATATTTGGCGTCTGATATTCAACAGGTCATTTAAGAGTTTTCTAATTTCTATTCTTCTTTGAATGCTGCTTTCCTTAATAATGAGGTGTGTGCTATTGCTGACACTTTTTATCCAATTAATTTGACTCTTATCCTTGATGTGAGGTGATGTGGTTTCAGACAGTATGCAAATGTGAAATAGTGTGGGTGTGGGACGGTGTGAGTGAGACGTTAGGTGGTGACAGGAATGGCAGGTAAGTGCATCTAGTCATAATTGCTTGTCTTGCTTCCCCTATTGTTTTCTCTGTGGAAAATTTGGTTTCTGATATCCAGCAGGTTATTTACGATATCTCTATTTTCTCTTATTTTTATTTGAGTTTTGCCTTTTGGATGGATGAGGCGTGTGCTTTTGCTGACACTTATTATTCCCATACCTTTGACTCTTGTCCCTGATGTGCAGTGTTACACTGTTAGTTAGTTTCATGTTCCATGGATCATTTTGCACGATAAACCATAATGATTTGGAATGAGTCGTTTTAAATTCACATTGAAAATTAATTTGTATGCATGGCTACATGATGAAGATTTTTAAGTGTAATTTTCCACGCAAATGTGAAATGAGCTGTTCCACACTTGTGACCTGAGATGCTGTCTGCTTTTCTGTGAAATATTCTGCTGGTCATATGCACCACTTTTCATTTTGATATTTGAACTAGTAAATTCCTAGATTACTAATGTTTTAATATGGACTTTTCCTTAATTTTGGTGCCTTTTTTGTGCTGCATTGTGTGTTTTCCGAATATGTTACATACTGCGTGCACTCATCCTAATATTTAGATAGGTCTTTTTCTGCTATACAGCATATCCTATTAATTAAAAAATAAAGCTGTCTGATGCCTCCAACATCTGCTGGTAACAGCACACTCTTGTTTCACATTCAAGATGCAATGATAGCAACTTTACTGTCTCTAAGATGGCTCTCATTGATGTTCCTTATTATCTGCACAACATTATTTACCACATTTCCATTTTGTAGAGTTTGGTGGGAAGCAGTTGCATGTCTTTGACCGTGTACTATGTTGATCCTGCTTCGAAGGTTAACTGTGGTTGGACAAGGGTGTCATGGTTGCATTTCCTTTACGTGTCATGAATTTGGATTGTCTTGTTTTTCATCCTCTATTTGTGTGAAAGTTATTTTTGTGTAGAAATCTGCCAGTGAGGCGCGATCTCCCATTTGAAAACTTAAATCTATTAACTTACCTATATATTTTACTGAGCCCATTAGCACAAAATTGAGAACCACACTGTTAATATTTAAGATATTTTGTAGATGAAACTTTGCCTTCTAGAAATGCAAATGTGATATGGTTTGAGTAATTATTACCATCTGTTCTTTCATGAACTATTAAGAGGCTGTGGTATCAGTCATTATGTCTGTGAAACGAACATAGCAAATGAAAACAAGGCTACATTCATGAGGATTGCTACTTTGTAACTCTGTGCAATTTTTCCGTAACTGTAACGTAGAATGAATGCTTCCGTTGTTAGAGTAATGCTGGGCTGTTTCATGCAATTCATAGATACTTCTGTATGTTTTGGTTGTGATCATAGGTTTAGTGAGAGTTATCAGCAATCTTTTTTCCCACTTTTGTAGTTTACAATTTACTTCAAACGATTTATCTGAAATATGTTTTGGATGTAATTATTATTTGTTGAACATCGTTTAGATGTATAAGCTGTACATACTACAATTTTGTTTGTGTCGTTGTTACGAGAATAAAACGGTGTTAGCGTAAATCAAAACTTTGGTACAATTGAAGGGGTCACTGGAAGAGAATGCTAGCCATCAATTCAGGATTAAACTGATAACTTTTTCTGTTGTTTCCCAATGCACAACGTTCTGGGAAGTAGTAGTTTCATGTGTACCGTGAGAATGCACTGCCAACTCTGTTTATGTCCTTGTCTTTAAAATTAACGAAATATATAACATAGAATAACTCAAAATATGTTGTTGTTAATTAGCACTTTCTTCCGCCATCTGCTTCAGTGTCGTATGTTATTTTATACCTGACATACGCCATAAAAAAAAGAAAATGCTTCAAGTCCCAGTAACGTCATTTCTTACAGCTCGATAGCTTTTAGTGCCTGGGATTTTTCAGCATCCAAAGTTGTGATAAGTGCAAAAATTTTCACGATTCTATGTCTGACACAGCTGAAAACAGTAAATTCTTCTGCTTTTCCCCCCGAGATGACAAATCAACTCGCAGTAATTTCATTTATAGTCAAGCTCGATCGTCTTAACGTCTTTTATTTACTATCAAAAACAGTCTTGATCGCAATTTATTCATTACGGTGACCGGCCTCGACCACTACTGTTGTCATCTTCAGACCAATCAGTAAGAACTACCTCCTGCTGGAGAATCACTACTTTGAGTAGTGATACAAATCTAAAATCACAGTGTAACGCTATATGCATATTACTCAGAAAGAAACGGTTGCCGATTGGCAAAAAAGTTTTTTCTGCATTAATGAAAACCTACTTACTGAAAAAAATGCGGAAAAAGCCCAACACGAAAATTTGAAATTAACCACTGGCCACCTAACGATAAGCAAATAACGAGCAGAAAGCGCTGAGGTAGCCCCTTCTGCTCGAGCGCGAGTTATCACTGCCTAGTGCACTGCGCAGATTGACGGCAGTTTTGAACTGCCCTCTATTCTGGCGCGCGGACAATGTTTCTGCTAATTTTCGTAGATTCACCCGTTATACCGCTAGATGTCCGTCACGCTACACCATTACCGTTCGCGGTGGATGGCCGCTAATACCGCCTGGCAGGCAGCAGAACGCACCGCCTCGTGTCGCTGGGTTTGCATACAAATTGTGTTTTTAGCTGTATTCCAACAGCAGTATTCTGGCGAGAGCGTGGCGTCGGAGCAGGGGAGGAGACGTCCACCTTCACAACACATCCGACGCCGACGCCCGCTTCCACTGTCCGCGTCCCAGACTCGCTCACAGCCTGCGCTGCGGCCCACGGGTCGCACGGAAATCCCAGGCACTCCAGTCTGACGGATCGCGCGCCACTCGTGCTTGTAATACCGCCGCCTGGCTCCAGTCTACAAACAACGACGTCATCATCAATTCCGTGATAATTAGCGTTCAAAAGGTGAAAGTTTACTATTAACTGACAGCTCCTGATAATCCATTATGGTGTGTGTAATTTCTATAAATTGACAAACAGGGGTTTATAAAAAGAGCACTCTACAGTAATGGTTGCCAAAATGAAACCGTGTTCTACAACTGACAATCGACGACACTTCGACATCTCAGTGCTAATTAAAGCAGTTTCTTTTTATGTCGTGCAGCTGCACGGTTCAGGGACCACCGTCGCCACGAGGGATGAAGATTTTGAACTCGACTTTATCGAATAATTCCGTGCACAGAAACCGCTGTGCAAAGAGAAATCTAAGGAACGTGAAAAGTCTTGGTGTCAGGGAGTGCAACAGAACAAGCACGCACGCGACGACTGTGGTACTCCAGTAACCTTTCGTTTCTAAAGGACGACACGGAGCCTCATTCTTCAACAGCCAGTCCGCTACGTGAAGTGGGCAAATTACGAGTTTTTTGCATTTGTCGTGGTAAGAACAAAGGTGCAGTAAAATTAGTTCATATGATTGTTATCAAATATATATCATCTTCAATGACAGCTGTTACACGTATTACAGTAAAAAAATAACAACAAACGAAAAAACAGAATATGTATAAGGTCGCCATTATATGTACGCTTCTAAATACTAAAGAAAGTTGTCTTGCCGAAGCACGCTGCCGGCACTGTTGAGGTACAACACGTAAGCTTCTGGGACTTGCTGAGCAGATCCACTGGACATAGTTCGAATTCTTTTCAGTCCCAGTAAGTCGTAATGACGTCCTGTTTCGGTCACTCCTCTGTCATAATTTTCTCTGTCGAAGCTGTCTGATGTCGAGTAAGCGAATCGACTGTTTCTGCTTAAGAAATTCTGAAGTGTACAACCAAGCCATTACAGATGAAGAGATGTTGTCCAAACTTAAACTGAGTCTTAATCAATCTGAATCTTGCAGTCATTATTCCAAATATGTTTTCCACTATCAGACTTCCACATGACACCTGATAACTGTAAATCCTTCATTTTGTTATGAGCTGATTTTTGCTGAATGGATTCGTGAAGCTTTTACTCAGTCAGGAGGCGTCGTCTCTAACAAACACGTACGGTAGTGCGTACCCATTCACCTCGGATGCTGAATGGTAGCTTCAAAGTGCCGTTCAAAAGTTTCTTGACAAAACTTGAGTACACCACCGTCAGATACACGCCCATTTGTGCCATAATGGAAGTAAATCAGTTCCTAATTTGCTTCAGTAATGGCAAAAAGCATCTGACCGTGGAACAGATTTTAGTTGAAGAAATAAGATCCTCTATCAGGTGGCGGAATAATTGAGACGTGTTTACCACAAGTGTTCCCAGACAAATAGGAAAATTCCATCCTTTTTCAAATGCCTTCGAGATTTCTTTGCAGATCAAGCCTTTGAGAATATAACGCAGCCCACAGAAAAAAAATACACAAACGATATGCAGCATACATTTTTGCGAAAAACGTTCCATTTAAACTAAGGGTCATGTCAAGCACGCAAAGGCTGTGTGCTGAAAAAACTACAAACGACGTTTTATTTGCAGGGCAAATAGGAATCTTGAGTTTCCATTCCACAGAAAATACTGCATCAATACATGCTGGCGAAATTGCTCCAAATTTTGTGTACAATTTTGACCCTAAATTGTAATGTTTAATTTTCTGAATTGTGTATTTTCAAAATAAAAATGAGTAAACTGAAATTTTTCGTGTACATGTTGTTGTTGTTGTGGTGTTCAGTCCAGAGACTGGTCTGACGCAGCTCTCCATGCTACTCTATACTGTGCAAGCCTCTCCGTCTCCGAATAACTACTGCAACCTACGTCCTCCTGAAGCTGCTTAGTATGTTCATCCCTTGGTCTCCCTCTACAATTGTTACCCTCCAACCTTCCCTGCAGTACTAAATTGGTGATCCTTTGATGCCTCACAATGTGTCCTACGAACCGATCCTTTCTTCTAGTCAAGTTCCGACGCAACTTGCTCTACTCCCCAATTCTATTCAGTGGATTCTCATTAGTTACGTGATCTACCCATCTAGTCTTCAGCATTCTTCTGTAGCAATACATTTCGAAAGCTTCCATTCTCTTCTTGTCCAAACAATTTATCGTCCATGTTTCACTTCCATACATGGCTACACTCCATACAAATACTTTCATAAACCACTTCCGGACACTTAAATCTATATTCGATGTTAACAAATTTCTCTTCTTGAGAAACGCTTTCCTTAAAAAAAAAAAAAAAAAAAAGGTTCAAATGGCTCTGAGCACTATGCGACATAACTGCTGAGGTCATCAGTCGCCTAGAACTTCGAACTAATTAAACATAACTAACCTAAGGACATCACACACATCCATGTCCGAGGCAGGATTCGAACCTGCGACCGCAGTGGTCACCCGGCTCCAGACTGTAGCGCCCAGGACCACACGGCCACTCCGGCCGGCAACGCTTTCCTTGCCATTGTCCGTCTACATTTTATATCCTCTCTACTTCTACCATCATCGGTTATTTTGCTCCCCAAATAGCAAAAAAGAAAGGAAAAAGAAACGTTTCAAATGGCTCTAAGCACTATGGGACTTGACACTTAACATCTGTGGTCCTCAGTGCCTTCGAACTTAGAGCTACTTAAACCTAACTAACCTAAGGACATCACACACATCCATGCCCGAGGCAGGATTCGAACCTGCGACCCTAGCAGTCGCGCGGTTCCGGACTGAGCGCCTAAAACCGCTCGGCCACGACGGCCGGCCCAAATACCAAAACTCATCTACTACTTTGTGTTTTCTGCCATCTGGTTTCTGTACAAATTGTACACAGCCTTTCGCTCCCTGTGTACATATTATCTTAAATATTCCTTTTAGAGTTTTTTGAGTGGCTGCACATATTGGTGGAATGATGTACCGCAAATGAGTGTGGCGATGTCGTTGTCGAGAATAGAAGGTCTTCATGAGGTCTCCCAGTTGCAAGGAACCTTATCGTCGCTATGTGATACTGGTTCCGTCATATTTGTCTCTTTTTTTGTATTTGTGGAGTAACAATTTTTACTAACCACAGAGAAGTGGTTTCGGTCATAGACATGTAGTTACGCCAGTCCTGCGGGTGAAATCGTAATTCCTTAAATAAATTTGTATGCGACAACTTTTATCTCTTTTCAGGCTGTTTTTTGGTCGAAGGAGAGTGACGCGGCGCAGCTGCAGCGGCTGGGGGCGCGGCGCCGGCCCTAACCGCGGTCAGCTCCGCCGGCTCTCGCGCTGTGCCTCGTAGATTACCGGGTACCCTACGTAAATCAGTTCGTTACGAGGCCCCGGTACACCAGCGCGACGTAATGCCGTGCAAAGAGGCCCGGGTTCGATTCCCGATAAGGTCGGAGATTTTCTCCCCCCCCCCCCCCCCCCCCCGGCAGCGTATTGTGTTCTCTTCATCGTCACCATCATCTCATCCCCATCGACGAGCAAGTCGCCGAAGTGGTGTCAGCTAAAAAGACTTGCACCAGGCGACCGGTCTACCCTAGTCACACATTTCAATCCATTTCATTTTACAGCAAGGGCGCGCCAACCCGCAGGTACTGATCGAAAGAAGTCGCCACCACTTGCAACATTCCGTGTCCACTGTTTCGTATTTCTGCCACTCTCAGCTACCAAAAAGCTGTAACTCTGGGATTTCCTAATCAAGTGGTGTTGTATTTTGTTTGAGAGCGAATGATTAATTGGTTAAGAAAAGTAATTGTACTGACATACAAACGCATTATGTGATATGTTTATTAAATGTTTTGAATAATATTTTTCTTCTGTTCACTGAGTTGTAATACAACAACCTTAATTTAATTTGATATCATTTTCAACTTTTGCAGTCCTGTCGTTCTTAGTTGCGTATAATATTACGGCACGTGGATAATTTCAACTTTTGCGCCGTCTAATTACAAATGAATTAAACATTCAGTTGTAATTAGACGGTCCAAAAGTAAAAGTCACCACTGTATGGTAAAATTTTCTTATTCCTTGCTACAAATACGCACATTTCAAAACTTCGTCTCCATAATGCGCACTCGGTAGTCCGCTCACGAGTTGCCAGCACTGGGAGACAAAGAGAAGAAAACTTCTCGTCCAATCAGACCGCAACGATAAACCTCTCTGTCCCCACCTTCGCCCACGGGATAAACGGCCAACTCTGCTTACGCCACGGCCGAATTCACCGACGTGAAATAAAACTCAACACATCTTAGTACTTTACTGTCTCTGTAAGCGTTTTCCTTTCTTACTGAACAGGGAAACTAGACTCTTAAGAAGCTCGTAGCGTTAGCCGATGTTTTTGGGTTCGGCTGTCAGATGCTGGATGGTTACTGACAGGGGAACCTCCCCACACCACCCCCGTCACATTTAGTGGTAAGACGGCCCGTCAAAAACTGAACACAGGTCGAGCATGAAAACAGGAAGAAGGCGTATGGAAAGCAAAATAGAATGAGGGAACTGCCCGAGAACAAGAAGTGCAGTATAGACCAGTCGGCAAGAGAAATGGCGCCGTGGTTAACTGATTAGGGTGTTGCATTGCCAGGTTCAACCTCCCCCGCACCGACCTTTTTATTTTTTTCGCTCTTCGCTGTATTCAAATTTGTGTCTGTGTCGTTGTTTAATGTCCGTTTTCGATTTTGGACAACTAGTCTATTAGCAGCAGAAAGGAAGTGGCTTTCGAATGCAAAGCACAAACGTTTGATGACAGGGCGACAAGTCAACCGAATCCTTCACCGGAAAACACGTTTGGTGTGTCATACATTCGTGACAATACGTCTGTCGTATAATAGGAATCTCTTATCGATGCTCCTAAATTGTACGACTGGTAAGTGAGTGTGATATGCCTCCTTGCCCGATATATGTGTTCGTATGAATGTCAAGTTGATCATTTCCATGGAAATGATGAAAACCTGATAGCTTGTCACGTAGGCTGGAACAAATGAACGCAACAGTTTCACAATCAGACAGTTTCTCTCTATTCTGTCAAAAGCCCTCCCGGTTGGCCGTGCGGTCTAACGCATTGCTTTCCGGGCGGGAAGGAGCGCCGGTCCCCGGCACGAATCCGCCCGGCGGATTAGTGTCGAGGTCCGCTGAACCGACCAGTCTGTGGATGGTTTTTAGGCGGTTTTCCATCTGCCTCGGCGAATGCGGGCTGGTTCCCCTTATTCCGCCTCAGCTACACCTAGTCGGCGATTGCTGCGCAAACAAGTTCTCCACGTACGCGTACACCACCATTACTCTACCACGCAAACATAGGGGTTACACTCGTCTGGTGTGAGACCTTCCCTGGGGGTCCACCGGGGGCCGAACCGCACAATAACCCTGGGTTCGGTGTGGGGCGACGGCGGGGTGAAGCGGACTGCGGTAGTCGTCGTGGGGTTGTGGACCACTGCGGCTGCAGCGGGGACGGAGCCTCTTCGTCGTTTCTAGGTCCCCGGTTAACATAACATTCAGTCCAAACATATATTTTTAACGTTTTTGAAGTTGCGTTCCGTTTTCAAAGTTTTGACTCTTGAATTCCTTTGTTGTAACGTACGAGGGATGCCCAGAAAATAATCCACCGCATTTTTTTTCTCAGCCGAAAACAATGCTACGAATGCGAAACGTTGCGTACCTGTTATTCCAAATCTGCTGAGTGAGCGCGCCAAGTTTCCGTCACTTCCGACGGATAGCCTGGCTGCGGGGCAGTTTCAAAACGGCGTCTGTACGTGAAGTACGTCACAAGCAGCGTGCCGTCGTTGAATTTCTCACTGCAGAGAAAGGAACTGTGGGGAATATTCACAAACGCTTGTGCAGAGCATCTGCTGTCGACAGAAGTACAGTTGGACGGAGTGTGGGGTCGTCAGAAGGCGGCCCGGCGGAGCTGCACGATGTGCAGCGTTCTGGGAGGCCGTCCACAGCCGTCACACCTGACATGCTGTAGCGAGCTGATGTTGTCATTCGTGAGGACAGGCGCATTACGACTCGACATCTGTCAATGATGATGTGATTCACACAATGAAGCACTCGCTCCGCCACCAGGACAATGATTGGTACCGACAGGGCATACACGCCCTTGTTTCGCGCTGCAGGAAGGCCATAGAACGGGATGGAAATTACGTGGAAAAATAAGGTGTGTAGATAAAACACCAGTCTTTCGTGTGTGTAATTGTCATTACGTTCAATAAAGAATTGTTGAAGAAAAAAATGTCGTGCATTACTTTCTGGGCAATCCTCATAGTTTACACCCGTTTATTTGTTGTTTCCATTTTTGTGAGACGTCTGTGTGGTACCTCGCCTGCTCTCACTGTTCGTCACATTTAGTTCCTACGGTAATGTATCACTACCACATGGCTCATATTGTATAACCTACACTAATAATGTTGTTGTTGTTGTGGTCTTCAGTCCTGAGACTGCTTTGATGCAGCTCTCCATGCTACTATATCCTGTGCAAAGCTTCTTCATCTCCCAGTACTTACTCCAACCCACATCCTTCTGAATCTGCTTGGTATATTCATCTCTTGGTCTCCCTCTACGATTTTTACCCTCCACGCTGCCCTCCAATGCTAAATTTGTGATCCCTTGATGCCTCAGAACGTGTCCTACCAACCGGTCCCTTCTTCTAGTCTAGTTGTGCCACAAACTCCACTTCTCCCCTGATCTATTCAATACTTCATCATTAGTTATGTGATCTATCCATCTAATCTTCAGCATTCTTCTGTAGCACCACATTTCGAAAGCTTCTATTCTCTTCTTGTATAAACTATTTATCGTCCATGTTTCACTTCCATACATGGCTACACTCCATACAAATACTTTCAGAAACGGCTTCCTGACACTTAAATCTATACTCGATGTTAACAAATTTCTCTTCTTCAGAAGCGCTTTCCTTGCCATTGCCAGTCTACATTTTATATCCTCTCTACTTCGACCATCATCAGTTATTTTGCTCCCCAAACAGCACAACTCCTTTACTACTTTAAGTGTCTCATTTACTAATCTAATACCCTCAGCATCACCCGACTTAATTCGACTACATTCCATTATCCTCGTTTTGCTTTTGTTGATGTTCCTCTTATATCCTCCTTTCAAGACACCGTCCATTCCGTTCAACTGCTCTTCCAAGTCCTTTGCTGTCTCTGACAGAATTACAATGTCATCGGCGAACCTCAAAGTCTTTATTTCGTCTCCATGGACTTTAATAACTACTCCGAATTTTTCTTTTGTTTCCTTTACTGCTTGCTCAATATACAGATTGAATAACATCGGGGAGAGGCTACAATCCCAACCACTGCTTCCCTTTCATGCCCCTCGACTCTTATAACTGCCATCTGGTTTTTGTACAAATTGTAAATAGCCTTTCGCTCCCTGTATTTTACTCCTGCCACCTTTAGAATTTGAAAGAGAGTATTCCAGTTAACATTGTCAAAAGCTTTCTCTAAGTCTACAAATGCTAGAAACGTAGGTTTGCCTTTCCTTAATCTTTCTTCTAAGATAAGTCGTAAGGTCAGTATTGCCTTACGTGTTCCAATATTTCTACGGAATCCAAACTGATCTTCCCCGAGGTCGGGTTCTACTAGTTTTTCCATTCGTCTGTAAAGAATTCGCGTTAGTATTTTACAGCTGTGACTTATTAAACTGATAGTTCGGTAATTTTCACATCTGTCAATACCTGATTTCTTTGGTATTGGAATTATTATATTCTTCTAGAAGTCTGAGGGTATTTCGCTTGTTTCATACATCTTGCTCACCAGATGGTAGAGTTTTGTCAGGACTGGCTCTCCCAAGGCCATCACTAGTTCTAATGGAATGTTGTCTACTCTCGGGGCCTTGTTTCGACTCAGGTCTTTCAGTGCTCTGTCAAACTCTTCACGCAGTATCGTATCTCCCATTTCATCTTCATCTACATCCTCTTCCATTTCCATAATATTGTCCTCAAGTACATCGCCCTTGTATAGACCCTCTATATACTCCTTCCACCTTTCTGCTTTCCCTTCTTTGCTTAGAACTGGGTTTCCATCTGAGCTCTTGATGTTCATGCAAGTGGTTCTCTTATCTCCAAAGGTCTCTTTAATTTTCCTGTAGGCAGTATCTATCTTACCCCTAGTGAGATAAGCCTCTACATCCTTACATTTGTCCTCTAGCCATCCCTGCTTAGCTATTTTGCACTTCCTGTCGATCACAGTTTTGAGACTTTTGTATTCCTTTTTGCCTCCTTCACTTACCGCATTTTATATTTTCTCCTTTCATCAATTAAATTCAATATATCTTCTGTTACCCAAGGATTTCTACTAGCCCTCGTCTTTTTACCTACTTGATCCTCTCCTGCCTTCACTACTTCATCCCGCAAAGCTACCCATTCTTCTTCTACTGTATTTCTTTCCCCAATTCCCGTCAATTGTTCCCTTATGCTCTCCCTGAAACTCTGTACAACCTCTGGTTCTTTCAGTTTATCCAGGTCCCATCTCCTTAAATTCCCACCTTTTTGCAGTTTCTTCAGTTTTAATCTAAAGGTAATAACCAATAGATTGTGGTCATAGTCCACATCTGCCCCTGGAAATGTCTTACAATTTAAAACCTAGTTCTAAATCTCTGTCTTACCATTATACACTCCTGGAAATGGAAAAAAGAACACATTGACACCGGTGTGTCAGACCCACCATACTTGCTCCGGAAACTGCGAGAGGGCTGTACAAGCAATGATCACACGCACGGCACAGCGGACACACCAGGAACCGCGGTGTTGGCCGTCGAATGGCGCTAGCTGCGCAGCATTTGTGCACCGCCGCCGTCAGTGTCAGCCAGTTTGCCGTGGCATACGGAGCTCCATCGCAGTCTTTAACACTGGTAGCATGCCGCGACAGCGTGGACGTGAACCGTATGTGCAGTTGACGGACTTTGAGCGAGGGCGTATAGTGGGCATGCGGGAGGCCGGGTGGACGTACCGCCGAATTGCTCAACACGTGGGGCGTGAGGTCTCCACAGTACATCGATGTTGTCGCCAGTGGTCGGCGGAAGGTGCACGTGCCCGTCGACCTGGGACCGGACCGCAGCGACGCACGGATGCACGCCAAGACCGTAGGATCCTACGCAGTGCCGTAGGGGACCGCACCGCCACTTCCCAGCAAATTAGGGACACTGTTGCTGCTGGGGTATCGGCGAGGACCATTCGCAACCGTCTCCATGAAGCTGGGCTACGGTCCCGCACACCGTTAGGCCGTCTTCCGCTCACGCCCCAACATCGTGCAGCCCGCCTCCAGTGGTGTCGCGACAGGCGTGAATGGAGGGACGAATGGAGACGTGTCGTCTTCAGCGATGAGAGTCGCTTCTGCCTTGGTGCCAATGATGGTCGTATGCGTGTTTGGCGCCGTGCAGGTGAGCGCCACAATCAGGACTGCATACGACCGAGGCACACAGGGCCAACACCCGGCATCATGGTGTGGGGAGCGATCTCCTACACTGGCCTTACACCACTGGTGATCGTCGAGGGGACACTGAATAGTGCACGGTACATCCAAACCGTCATCGAAACCATCGTTCTACCATTCCTAGACCGGCAAGGGAACTTGCTGTTCCAACAGGACAATGCACGTCCGCATGTATCCCGTGCCACCCAACGTGCTCTAGAAGGTGTAAGTCAACTACCCTGGCCAGCAAGATCTCCGGATCTGTCCCCCATTGAGCATGTTTGGGACTGGATGAAGCGTCGTTTCACGCGGTCTGCACGTCCAGCACGAACGCTGGTCCAACTGAGGCGCCAGGTGGAAATGGCATGGCAAGCCGTTCCACAAGACTACATCCAGCATCTCTACGATCGTCTCCATGGGAGAATAGCAGCCTGCATTGCTGCGAAAGGTGGATATACACTGTACTAGTGCCGACATTGTGCATGCTCTGTTGCCTGTGTCTATGTGCCTGTGGTTCTGTCAGTGTGATCATGTGATGTATCTGACCCCAGGAATGTGTCAATAAAGTTTCCCCTTCCTGGGACAATGAATTCACGGTGTTCTAATTTCAATTTCCAGGAGTGTATAATCTGTCTGATACCTTCTAGTATCTCCAGGATTCTTGCAAGTATACAACCTTCTTTCATGATTCTTGAACCAAGTGTTAGCTATGATTAAGTTATGCTCTGTGCAAAATTCTACCAGGCGGCTTTTCCTCTTTCATTTCTTAGCCCCAATCCATTAATAATAATAATAATAATAATAAAACATTGGTTTGAAACAGGCTCGCCCGCGTGGCAACCCAACACAATAACCACTTAAACATTACGCCATTTCTCTTCCCTACCGCTCTATATTGCACTTCTTGTTCTTGGACAGCTGACTGTTTCTGTTTTGCTTTTTTGTCACAGGCCAGTACAGCTTCCTCCTGTTTTCATGCTTGATCTGTATTCATGTTTTGACGGGCTGTTCGTTGCGACCTCGTACCAGTAAATGTGAGGGAGGGCGGGTTGCCACGGGGAGTTTGCCTGGTGAGAGCCGCCCCACCAACACTCGACTGGGGCTGCTCATCTAGTGCGCACACGTCTCGTCTAGTACCCCAGCACCTGTGCAGTTTGTTCGCCAGACAAATAAGCAATATTTTGCAAAAACTTTCTCCGCGTGCGGCTATTTTGTATTTCAAATAACGAAATGAGCACTCTATCTCATCTGTGATTAGCTGCGGTCATTATCGAGCAACAACACGCAAACATTATGTTGCACGTTTCCATTTGTCAGCAACTCAACTCGGGAGGCGCAGGAACTGCGAAAAGAACAAAGTGAATGCCGTCCCTTACAACCCGTAGACTGGCTCAGGGTATTACAAGTATCAGTCGCTGTGCAACTAAATACTAATACAAAAATAATGCGCAAGAAGGCGTATTAGGTTATTAGAAAAGTGTTTAGTTAAAATAATGATAGACCTCACGCTGGCAAATGACGGCTTTCAATAAATTTAATGCATAGAGCCATAAAAAAGACAAACATGAAATAGTGGCTGCTCTGGCGGTTCCTCCGCTGGGAGGTAGTGGAGCTGGGCGGACACACGGGCGCAGTAAGCAGCTCGCCCGGGGTCAGGGTTAGGGTTAGGCGTCGGCAAATGGAGTCGCCCGCCGTTAAGTAGTGAATGTCTTCGGCGAACAGGCGAATACGAGACAGATTGGTTAGCTAGTTCCACGTACTGCAACTAACGGTAACTACTGTTTCATTTCAGAGAGAATTAACCGACTTCAGTTTCTCTTACTGGAATATTCGTCATTAAAGTTAGTTACCACTAAGCTTTGGAAATCTTTTGCCGTGTTCGCGCAAAATGATTTATATGTGGCTCTAATGTTGTACTGAGGTCAACAGGCCGTTTTCTTGCAGTTACGTTTCGAATCAGCAACGCAAATCAATCTTCGTACACCAAAGTTCAAAAGGCACATCACGTTCAGAATCCATCCGGAGGTTCTGAGCGGTCCCGGGTCACTCCAACTGTACACCATACCAAGAACTGTGGTCGCACACCACCCGACAGGGGCGCCTTCTCGGTTACTGGGATTGCTGGCCCACGATGTTCGGCGCCGGCAGAGTGGGAGCGCCCTCCTGCTGCCTCCGTGAGTCGACGTCCCGAGCAGGGGGCTGGGGGCTGCTTCCACTGACCTACTTCACGCACACCCTCAGGTGTTTTCGTTTAAAAATCTTAGTCAGTACGTCGGTGGCAAACAGTAAGGACGGCTGCAACGTGACGGTCTGTCAAGAAAATCTTGTACTCCCGGTTTTCCGTAGTTTGAACGCATTTGCACACCGTGAAAATATGTAACTGCCAGACCGGAATTCGGGCATGCAGGCTCACCGGTGCATTATTTTGTACGACCACATCAAATGACGTGTGTCAAGCACGGAATCTTGACGATGTGAAAACTAATGTGAATGTGTGTGGTAGGCACATCACATGTCTCGTGTACGTCCTAGAGCTGTGCAAAGCCGGAGGGCCACACTTGTCGCTCGCATCTGACATTGTCTTCCCTTCTGACTACGTATTCGTACAATGTAACGTTCTCCACAAGGTTATCTCTACACTGATAATCTGAAGCTCTCTTCTTGTGTTATCGACAGGTGATGGCAGCTTAGATTGATTACAGAAAGTTGGAGTGTTGATGCATTCTTTAGGCTCGTAGTCTGCACAGATGAGAGCATCTTGAATGAGCAGTGGCGCCCGTAGCTCACACGAGCCCTCTACCTCTACTGACAACACGACATCTTCCCCTACTGCACTCGACGAAACCTTCACTTCTGTTCGCCGTTCGCCGTCCAGTATGAGGTTCTGGGTTATGGCGGTCAGAAATCCTCGGAGCGAACCGCTAACGTGCGAAGATCTCCGTGTCGTAGCACCTCGGCTTCTTAGGTTACGACGCGGTTACGTGTCGAAGGCATTTGGGTAACCGGCAGTCCGGCGTTTGCTGTGCGCAGTGCGTCGTGTACGAACGAATCGCGCTGTCGGTTTCCCGAACTCGCACCGACTCTTTGAGGGACTTGGCAGCGGTAAAGCCGAGCTGCAGCGTGCGGCCGGGCGTCACCCGTACCGGCTCTCCCTCTGAGTGCCAACGATCTGCTCTGTTGTCAAAATTAGTTTGATTGTTCGCCGCGCAAAGCAATTCCCGATTAACGCGAGCGAAGAAACGACTAATTTCGCTCGATACTGAAAGCAAAATGTGTTGCGCAGTACGGCGGACGTTTCCTTGAGTATCGGTGGTGCGCGGCAGTGACGGTCCTCTGTTCTCCAGACGCTTCGGCGCCGCCCGCAGCCGCAGCCGCAGCTGCCGCTGAAACGCGAGCCGCGCTGTCAGCCGACACCGCCCACCCGCCACCTGCGCCGCCGCTCCCAGCTTGCACAAACAAAACACTGTCCATCCTGTGCTGCTTCAAGTATTGGTACAATTACCGCTGCTTCATTGCCGGTTACTTACAACTCGTAACCACTCAAGTTTCTCTTATACAGGGTGGGGCAGATAAAAGTAGCCCTTGTAAGTATAGAGCAAATGCCCTGAAATTACGGAAACGAAGAACTGACTTGCCAGTTATTTACAATGAGAAATACAGTGGAAAATACATTTATAGAAAATGCTGAAAGTGACCTTGTGCAACATCGATACATATCTGTACACGTCGACGGACATTCACATACACCCGGCGTAAAGTTCGGATATCGATGGTGGCAACTTCACGACTGATATTGTCTTTGAGGCCTGTGGAGTGCGTAAATTTCTTTCATACACGTTGCTCTTGAAGTGTCCCGCGGGAATAAAATCCGGAGAACGTGGTGCCGATAAATGTTTGCCGACACTCAGTGAAGACATCTCAGGGACATCTCAGACGTGTGGCATCTCTCCGGAACCAGCGTGTGCTCTTTAATATTCACTGAGTCGAGCACAAAATGTATCAAAAATTTCCATATACGCAATCGTGTCGGCACACACTGTTACGGTCCCCCGTTGCCCACTACCTCTTTTTCTGTGCATTCTCACAATCGAACACATGATAACATGCTTCATCACTCACGATGTAATGGAAAGGGTTTAACAAGCTGTCGTTGGCGTTACTCAGATGCCTCGTGCAGTAATCTACACGTGTCTGACTGCCATCCTCCCGTAAATGCTGCACAACCATCACACTTAAAACTTTTCAATCCGTTGCCAACTTCTCCGACTTACATGTGCCTGTAGGACCAATTTACGTGTAGACTTCTTTGGGATTTGAATAATTCTTCCATGAATTTCTGCAATAACTTCTCGTGTCTGGTGTGTTAACTGAGGGAATTCCTCGTCGTTTAACACTCTGCACACATCCGTAGATGCGCCAATTTTTATACGCTTCGGTATTACTCTCGCTGCTGGTAGTTCTCTATCTGGATGCTGACCTCCAAAATTTCGCGAGTTTCCTTGTCCGAGCCTGTTTTCACATGCGCTTCCCAATTTCCATTCTTTCTTCTATTGAGAATGTAATGTTGCAGACCCCAAAGACAAACGACTAACTTCGCTGATGAAATAGAAATTCTGACAGAAGAATGCTAACAATCGATGACTGCATAAACCTGTCAATTGTTGTAGCTGTTTATTCCATTCCGGAAGTCGAAATATCTGATTCGCGTTGACAGGGGAGGCGGGCAGCGCCGCCCCACCACCGCTCACTCGTAGCAGCCGCGCCAGCCACACTGTGCCGACACAAGACGCGGACCACTTGTGCTGTGAGTTCAAGAAATATTATCGACGAGCAAAAAAATCAATAAGAGATGCTGCTGATCCTCCATGGTTCACAAAACGGGTCAAAAGACTGGTGCAGAGGCAGCGACTGCAGCACGCCAAAATTCGGAGTATGATGATGCACTAGCTCCATATTTAACAATCATGTACAACCGTTCGCTCGACGAAAGATCCGTCACCAAGGACTGGAAAGTTGCACACGTCACACCAATATTCAAGAAAGGTAGTAGGAGTAATCCACTAAATTACAGGCCCATATCATTACATTATGAATTACCTCGAAGGAAACGGTCTGTTGACACACAGTCAACAAGGGTTTAGAAAACATCGTTTCTGTGAAACACAACTACCTCTTTAGTCACATGAAGTGCTGAGTGCTATTGACAAGGGATTTCAGATCGATTCCGTATTCCTGGATTTCCGGAAGGCTTTTGACACTGTACCACACAAGCGGCAAGTAGTAACATTGCGTGCTTACGGAATATCGTTCAGTTATGTGACTGGATTTGCGATTTCCTGTCAGAGAGGTCACAGTTCGTAGTAACTGACGGAAAGACATCGACTAAAACAGAAGTGATTTCAGGCGTTCCCTAAGGTAGCGTTGTAGGCCCTTTGCTGTTCCTTACCTATATAAACGATTTGGAAGACAATATGAGCAGCCGTCTTCGGTTGTTTGCAGATGAGGCTGTCGTTTATCGACTACTAAAGTCATCACAAGATCAAAACAAACTGCAAAAGGATTTAGAAAAATATATATGAATGGTGCGAAAAGTGGCAGTTGACTCTAAATAACGAAACGTGTGACGTCATCCACACGAGTGCGAAAAGGAACTCGTTAAACTTCTGTTACACGACAAATCAGTCTAATCTAAAAGCCGTAAATTCATCTAAATACCTAGATATTACAATTACGAACAACTTAAATAGGAAAGAACACATTGAAAATGTTGTGGGGAAGGCTAATCAAAGGCTGCGTTTTATTGGCAGGACACTTAGAAAATATAACAGACCTACTAAGGAGACTGCCTACACTACGCTTGTCCGTCCTCTTTTAGAATACTGCTGCGCGGTGTGGGATCCTTAGCAGGTAGGACTGACGGAGTACATCGAAAAAGTTCAAAGAAAGGCAGCACGTTTTGTATTATCGCGAAATATGGGAGAGAGTGTCACAGAAATGATACAGTATTTGGGCTGGAAATCATTAAAAGAAAGGTGTTTTTCGTTGCGACGGAATCTTCTCACGAAATTCCAATCACCAACTTTCTCCTCCGAATGCGAAAATATTTTGTTGACACCGACCTACGTAGGGTGGAACGATCACTACGATAAAATAAGAGAAATCAGAGCTCGTACGGAAAGATATAGGTATTCACTCTTTCCGCGCGCTATACGAGATTGGAATAATAGAGAAATGTGAAGGTGGTTCGATGAACCCTCTGCCAGGACTTGAATGTGATTTGCAGAGTATCCATGTAGATGTAGATGTAGATGTGAATTTCAAAGAATGCGAAACCACGAGGATTGGCATAGTATTACAGAAGCTCGAAATTTAGCGCGAATTTCATTGCGAGATGCTTTTAATGGTTTCCACAACAAGTCTGACAGAAAACGCAAAGAGATCCTGGTCCTATGTAAAGTATAGCACTTACGAGCTAATCGGTATTATCAACGCGGGGCGTCAAATTTATTCCATCTACTTACAAGGGAACCTACCCATCGCACCCCCCTCAGATTTAGTTATGCTTTGGCACAGTGGATAGGCCTTGAAACACTGAACACAGATCAATCGAGAAAACAGGAAGAAGTTTTGTGGAACTATGAAAAAATAAACAAAATATACAAACAGAGTAGTCCGTGGGCAACATAGGCATCATCAAGGGTAATGTGGGCACAGGAGCGCCGTGGTCCCGCGGTTACCGTGAGCAGCTGCGGAGCAAGAGGTCCTTGGTTCAAGTCTTCCCTCCGGTAAGAAACTTAAATTTCTATTTTCAGACAATTATCAGAGTTCAGGCACTCACACATAATCAATTTCGCTCTCCAAAATTCCAGGAAATGTTCAGATTTGCTTGGACATATGCAGGATTTGACGGTCTACACACGGCAAAATTTGAAAACGTTAAAAACATATGTTTTGACAGAGCACAGAGAAAACTGTGCGACTGTGAAACTGTTGCATTCATTTGTTGCAGTTTATGTGACACACACTTATGTTTTCATCACCTTTTTGGGAGTGATTATCACATCCACAAGAAAACTTAAATCGGGCAAGGTAGAAGAATCTTTTTACCCATTCGCCAAGTGTGCAAGTTAGGTGGGTCGACAACATATTCCTGTCATGTGACGCACATGCCGTCACAAGTGTCGTATAGAATATATCAGACGTGTTTTCCTGGATCAAATGTTTTCGGTTGCCATTGGAGAGGCACGTTCTTTCGTCTACTAATCACACGGTTTTGCGGTGCGGTCGCAAAACACAAACACTTAACTTATTACAGTGAACAGAGACGTCAATCAACGAACGAACAGATCATAACTTGCAAAAATAAAGTCAGTAAAGTTTTTGCTTGAGGGTAGGCTTGAACCAAGGACCTCTCGCTCCACAGCTGCTCACTGTAACCACGGGACCACGGCGCTCCTGTGGCCACATTACCCTTGATGTTGCCCACGGACTACTCAGTTTGTATATTTTGCTTATTTTTTCATAGTTCCATACAACTTCATCCTGTTTTCTCGATTGATCTGTGTTCAGTTTTTCAAGGCCTATCCACTGTGCCAAATTATAACTAAATCTGAGGGGGGTGCGACGGGGAGGTTCCCTTGTTAGATTTCCAGAAGGTTTTTAACACCGTTCCTCAAAAGTAACTTGTCATAAAATTGCGTGCCTGTGAAGTACCGTCTCAATTTTACGAGTGGATTCGGGATTTCCTGTCGGAAAGGTCACAGTTCGTACTAACTGACGGAAAGGCAGAAGTAAGATCTGGCGTTCCCCAAAAAAGCGTTATAGGCCCGCTGCTGTCCCTTCTCTACATAAACGGTCTAAGAGAAAATCCGAGCGGCCCCCTTAGACTGTTTGCAGATGATGCTGTCATTTACCGTATTGTAAAGCCGTCAGATGATCAAAACCAACTGCAAAATGATTTAGACGAGATGTCTGAAAGCTGCGAAAAGTGGCATTTGACTCTTAATAATGAAAAGAGTGAAGTCATCTATATGAATACTAAAAGGAATCCGCTAAATTGTGGTTAAACGATAAATCACACAAATTTAAACGCTGTGAATTCAACTACACACTTGAACTAAACAACTGAACTCCTTCCGGACAGGCTATGGAGGCCCAAAGGTACCGACCGGCCGCCGTGTCGTCCTCAGGCCGCAGGCGTCACTGGATGCCGATATGGAGGGGCACGTGGTCAGCACACCGCTCTCCCGGCCGGATGTCGGTTTCCGAGACCGGAGCCGCTACTTCTCAACGAAGTAGCTCCTCAGTCTGCCTCACAAGGGCTGAGTGCATGCCGCGTGCCAACAGCGCCCGGCAGACTGGATGGTCACCCATCCGAGTGCTAGCCCAGCCCGACAGCGCTTAACTTCGGTGATCTGACGGGGGCCGGTGTTACCATTGCGGCAAGGCCGTCGGCGACTAAATACTCAGGGATCACAAATGCGAAAGAGCACATAGATAGCGTTGTGGGGTAAAGCAAACCTAAGATTGCGATTTATTCTCAGAACACTTAGAAAACGCAACAGGATTACAGAAGAGACTGCTTACACTACGTTTGTCCGGCTTATTTTGGAGTGTTGCTGTGGGGTGTGGGGGTCCGTATCAGATAGGACAGATGGAGACATCGAAAAAGTTCAAAGAAGGGCAACTCGTTTTGTATTCTCGCGAAATGCGGAAGAGAGCGCCACGAAAATGATTCGCAAATTGAGGTGGGAATCATTTAAACAAAGCCGTTTTTCGTTTCGGTGGGACCTTCTGACAACATTTTAATCAGCAACTTTCTCGTCAGAGTGTGAAAATATTATGCTGGCGCCTATTTACAAAAGGATAAATAATCATCGTAATAAAATAAGGTAAATCAGCGATGACACGGAAAGATTTAAGTGCTCATTTTCCTTGCGCGCTGTTCGAGAATGGAGAAACAGTTTGAAGGAGGTTCAGTGAACCTCCTACCAGGCTCATGCGGTAATTGTGGATTGCAGAGTAATCATGTAGACGTATATTATTAATGTCATTTTCATCTGCAGGCTGTCTTTCACAGTTACCCCCCTAGATATATCTGCTCACTCCGTCTGCAGGCCACGAGTGGCCTACCGGGACCATCCGACCGCCGTGTCATCCTCCGTGGAGGATACGGATAGGAGGGGCGTGGGGTCAGCACACCGCTCTCCCGGTCGTAAGATGGTATTCTTGACCGAAGCCGCTACTATTCGGTCGAGTAGGTCCTCAATTGGCATCACGAGGCTGAGTGCACCCCGAAAATATATCTGCTGCACCTACCAATTAATTACAGACACACGCTTGTTAAAGACCATTGATGAATTTCGTGAAACAGTAATTCTTGTTAAAATAGGCAGTAATCTGATTGCAGTTACGAACTTGAGGATTCATAATTTATTTAGAAAATCAAATTTCATTTTGATACTTCATCATGTACACTAACCTACATCAAGTTAAAAAATACTCATTTTATGATACACTCACGTTAAATAATTACTAGATTTTATTTATCACTTCGTATATTTGAAGGCAAGTTTCACAGATAAGTGTGAAACCAAATAGCTACAGCCATACAGGCCTATCAGACTCCTTTTACCGCTGTGATCTCGCCCTGAACACTGCCAATATGGAGCAACTCGCTGATTAGAAACGCACAAGTAGTTTACAGTAGTGGGTAGTGAGCAGAATCCAAGTCTTCACGTAACTTGGCGAAGCCGCACAAGAGCTACCGTCACACGGTTTAGTTGTGCCGTTGCTTCTGACAATGTGCTTTGTTGAATTAATGGCTTTAAAAAAATTAAAAAAATAAAAATAAAAAAGAACGTCCTGCCATAAGGGCAGTGCACGACATCTTTTCGTAAGCACACCTTGTTCCGACGTATTATTTTCTCATTTGTTTTACAGCGATGTCACACACATTTTAATATCGTAACTAGAGAACACACACACACACACACACACACACACACACACACACAAGCGCCACATTTAATGCTTTCCTGCCCAGTAAAGGGAAAACTGGATCAAAGGATTAAATACTTGGAAGAGTACTACCAAAGCAATTAAAAACACAAAAGCGTACTTGTTTTAATGTATACATAGCAAGTGGGACTTTTGAGTCCCGTCGTCGGAACTGACCGGATTCTTTGCTTATTCATTAGTAATATTAGTGTAAAATAATTAAAACGAAACAAAATCAATTATTAACATAAAAATTCTCATAATAACGCCCTTTCACGTCCTATGATCCGTACACTCTTATGGCTAAATGAACAATGCACTGGTACGACGGTCTGTTATTTCCTTCCTGCCATCTGCGGACAGAGATACTGAACTACGACAGCCAAAGAGTGTCGTGTGCTACACCAACGTCCCGGCAGGCGGCCGGTGCACGCATTCGTCTCGAGCATCTTTTATCATTCTAAGAGGAGGGCGGCACTTCTAAATACCTTCGGCCGATCGAGCCCGTGACCTCCGTTTTACGAGCCACTGACGCTAACCCATACCACGGAGGACGTTGCCTGCCCAAACCTGATATGCGCGGTTTTTTTTAGCACTTCTTTGTGATATTGCAATACGCTTAGTCCATCAACGTTATCGTACATTTACCATGGGGATAATTGTACCATCTTTGTTTTGGCGAGATACGAAAGTGAGTAAGATGGGAACCTTACTATTCAGGTGAGTTGAACACTTGAGCAGTCTTCTACCCGTGAGTAAAGCTCTGCTGCTGTAACGGCCGAGGAACAAACAGAAGACATGGCTTCTGTGGTTTACAGCACAGAGCAATTCATCTCTCGACAAGCGTCGAGTAAACAACTCGGCACAAAGAAACCTCAAGGGCAGCAAGATTTGGTGCGTCTCAAGTTTCGTGTGGCGCTCTGTTTGCAGCGACAAAAACACTCGTCTCCTACGCCTACACAGGCGTAAGACGAGAGAGAGTGAGGAGGGGGACGGGGGGGGGGGGAGGGAGAGGGAGGGTTTGCCTTGTGCTGACAACTGTTACGCGGCTCAGGCGGCTATTTCTCAAGCTTGAGGGCGACGCTATAAGGTGCGTGCTACGATCCGCATCACTCGTCTGTCCTATTTTACGGCGGAACGAGAAGAATAACATTTCTCTGCTGTCCTCCGTTGAGAACCCTATTTAATTTTTGTAGCCATTAGTACGTTGGAGAAAGTAATGTTTTTCTAAGACTTTTTTGTTGGATGACTGTCCAGACAAAACTATACAGATTTCCTTACCCGCTCTCCCAACTAAGTGAATGGCGCATCGCACAAAATATATCTGTACCGTTTAAGCAACCCAGTCAAAAATCATTTAAGATGTTTTTGACAATATTTTCCACTCTTGCTGATAGGCAAGGGAGACATAAAATCGGAGGTTTGTCTAAGAATATGCGCAATAGTTTTGTAAATATAGTCAGAGAACAGTTTTACTTCGACACAAGTTTCAGTAACTCGCAGCCAGCAGTTCCATTTGCATTCCAGCATGCTCCAGTTAGTTCTGGAAGCGCATTCTTTTTTAGAGCGAAATAAACAATCCACGGGACTGGGTGTAACACGACACATCTTTACAACCAATACCACTACAGGGCATGATGTGCACTTGATTTTCTCCGACGCTAAATCGACCTTTCCGCAGCTGTTCATAGGAGAATCGAGGAATATTTGACTAGAAGGACCCTGAAAGTTATACTAGACGACGAATGCCCCACAGAAATGAAAATAAGATGGAGCGTGCACCATGGAAGCATAACAGCCCCTCCAATGTCACCGACACTAGAAGATTGTCCGCTGAAGATGCCGTTTTCTTCGGTAAGTTGTCGTCGTTACACTGTCGCAAGGAACCAAAGAAAGACTTGGACTGAATTAAATGTGGGCAAATGTGAGATAATGCCTTATCACTGAGAGAAGATTTAGTGGTAACACCGAGACGGTGACGTAAAATCAGTACTGTATTAGGCAAAACTGTTTCGAGTGTTGTCGGGAAACGTGGTGCGCCTGTGAAGGAGATCGCATTCGACACTCTAGTGCGGCCGATTCTAGAATGGTGTTCAGAGATTGGAGTCGTCACGAAGCAGGCGTGTCGAGAGACACGGAACGAGCTCAGCCGGAGGCACATACTCGGTGTAACGCATACGAAAGTGTAACAGAAGTGCTCGCTGAAGAAGTGTGACGCGGTTGTTGCTAAACGCTGTTCGGTAAATTTATAGAACCTCTTTTCGAAAAGGAATTTGCGACCACTGTGTTGCAAGACGTGTACTTCGCGTAGGGATCATAAGAAAAAGTTACGAGACAGAGATCTGGGCGAGTAAATAGGCTTTCCCGTTGCTCGCTGTGACAAAAAAGTACTAAAGGCGACTAACCGTTTGTTGTTTTAACGGTTAAGCACCGAGCTGCACCGTTCCACGTAGTGATGTCAGTACTTGCCGACTAAAGTGCTGAGTGGACAGAAGGTTTCCGGGCTTGGCGGCTGGCAAACAGTATCTGTCGTAAACTGTGATTGCGGTGGAGCTGTCCACTGTCAGGTCTGAACAAATGCAGACCGTGGAGTAAGTTTAGCTCAAGTGTAATAGATGTCTCTAGACTGCTGTGAGCGCTTGTCATTATAATTTCGACCGAATATGAGTTTTGATTGTCTAACTAGTAAGACAGAAGCAGAGAGACTATTTCACAATATTACTAACAGCGACGAAATATTATTGAAGGAAACATTAGTAAAGCGATAAAGTCGAAAAGAAACCCAGTTCTTTAGAAAGACAACTCTGATGACACTTATTTTTAAATTGTTCGCTAAAAAGCAGTGACGAGGAGCTGCAGACCAGAAACGAGCGTCAAAATGGAGTAACGAAGTTAGCTGCTGTCCAGTCCATGCGAACGGGTACTAAAGTTAACTACAATGTGGGTTAGAGAGAGAGACAGAGAGAGAGAGAGGCTTGTGCTGGGTGAGCGCTGACGCACAGCGAGAGCACGTGCGGCTGCCACGCCACTGTCTGAGGCAACTTGTGCTGGCTGCAGCTTGCAGCCCACCGAGTGGGATCCGACGTAACGGAACGCTACGGTCACAGCACAGCGTCGACAACAGCTTACACGTATTAGCGGTGGTAGCGAAGCAGAGTAAAGTTTGCTCCAGCAGCAGAAACACAAACGCAAGCTAGCGGATGACAATAAAGTTTTCTCCAGCAACAGAAAGATTGTACGATGAAATACATTAACGTGGGTATAAACTAGCTTCCTAAGTTACACAACTTGCTTAACACCGCCTTCGCCCTCCTTTGTAAAGCAGTACGGCGGCTATTTTGTGTGGCACCGAGTGAGCGAGTTCTCACCGCAGACGTGTGGCACGGAGAACAACAGCAGTTCACTGTCAGCCTCCTGGAGCCGCTGTTGTACTGCTGGAAGGTGCGATCGCCGGCACGGAGGGACGCAGACGGTCCTCGGATATCACTGTGCCCTCGACTACTGAGACAGACGCCGTGGGGGCCCGTGCGAATGTTCCCCTGCCGAGGAGATAGAGAAGATTCAAAGAAGAGCGGCGCGTTTCGTCACAGGGTTATTTGGTAACCGTGATAGCGTTACGGAGATGTTTAACAAACTCAAGTGGCGGACTCTGCAAGAGAGGCGCTCTGCTTCGCGGTGTAGCTTGCTCGCCAGGTTTCGAGAGGGTGCGTTTCTGGATGAGGTATCGAATATATTGCTTCCCCCTACTTATACCTCCCGAGGAGATCACGAATGTAAAATTAGAGAGATTAGAGCGCGCACAGAGGCTTTCAGACAGTCCTTATTCCCGCGAACCATACGCTACTGGAACAGGAAAGAGAGGTAATTACAGTGGCACGTAAAGTGCCCTCCGCCACACACCGTTGGGTGGCTTGCGGAGTATAAATGTAGATGTAGACCGACTCGCGGTGCTCGTTTCCGGCGGCAGTTCTCCCGGGCGGCGGTGCAGCTCGGCCGGGTGTGACGAGAGCCTACGAGGCGACACGCCTGCGGTCGGACCTCGGTGACGCTGTGCACCCGGCCAGGCCACTGCAGTCCAAACTGATGACGCCGCCGGGTCGGTATGCTGCGTGCTGCGGAGGCCCGTCTCCCTCACTCGCACTGCCCGCCAGGCCCGCTTTACGGAGCGGGAAGCCTCCGACGTCCGCGCGGACGACGACATCGCACGCTGCCCTTGGACCACTTCGGACACGGAAGATCGCGACAGCCAGTCTGACGCTCGTTCCCGCGCTCCCTGGCAGCCCCGCGCCGCACGTCAGTCAGCGGGTGTCTGCCATTGCGTCTCGTGGAGCCGCCAGGTCGTCGTTCGCCTCCGCCCCACTTTTACACGTTGTTGCCCGCAACGCCAGTAGTTCACGAGCAGTGGTGGTACTGTTTTGATTTATCGACGCACATTCTGAGGAAAGCATAATCTGAGAAAAGAAATGCAGGTTACAGGAAAAGTGCGAAATGCTGAGAGCATTTGAAAACTAATGTCGCAGTAGCTCGTTAAAGAGTATTTGCCTGGATAAGATATGACGTACGGAAGTTGTACACACAGAAGGCCAGGAGGAAGTGTACGGAACGACGAACTGATAGGTCGTACCAGAAACAATCCACGATTAGCTAAGTGACAGTACAGAGGAATAAAAGTGGAAATTGTTCCCGATACACTGTGCAACACAGTTAACGGGTAACTTTTTCGAAACACAGTAACTGTCTCTCACTAGGATCCAAAATCTCAAAATTCTGCTCGACGGTGTCCACACCGTTCCTCTGTAACGGTGCAACAAAAGCCTGGCGGCCCGCAACCTCAGCCTCGGGCTCGGCATCGCTTCGAAAATCGAGGTGTCCACAAATGCGAGAAACAGAGAGGTGTAAGGTGTGTTAACGAGGTCACACTGGCACCCAACTTGACGACAGATCTTCCCGACTCTATCACACTCCCTCTTAGCCACATGACACCCCTTCTTTCGATTACTCTGTGTCGAGATGAGAGCCACGACGACAAGTGTTAAAATACAGCAACTTCATTTGTTACGGGTGGGTGGCGAAAACATTTCACACACGTCGCTATTCAGAGATGTGACGAAAACACCTGAGGGTGTGCGTAAAGTAGGTCAGTGGAAGCAGCCCGCAGCCCCCTGCTCGGGACGTCGACTCACAGAGGCAGCAGGAGGGCGCTCCCAGTCTGCCGGCGCCGCCTCTTCTAACAACATCGTGGGCCAGCAATCCCAGTAACCGTGTGTGCGACCACAGTTCTTGGTATGGTGTACAGCTGGAGTGACCCGGGGCCGCTCAGAACCTCCGGATGGATTCTCAACGTGATGCTTATGCTACTTCAGCCGTCGTGTTCCGCGCCCTTCTGTGGTGTGGTGACGACGGGTGCGGTTGCGACATTTACACGTACCGTACATAAATAAAATACCGACGAGTCCCTTTACTTTAAGACTTGCCAGTTCGGTAGCACTGTCGGTACCACCCAGCCAGATTTGTCGAGCTTCTGAAGATGTTTCTGCGCGGAGGCAACTTGTGAGTGAACCTTACGCGCCGGCAGCTTGGCATCTCCCTCACACGCCTGCGCTACCAGCGGCTATCGCAGAAGCTAAAACTCTGTAAGAGATTCCAGAATGAGATTTTCACTCTGCAGGGGAGTGTGCGCTGATATGAAACTTCCTGGCAGATTAAAACTGTGTGCCCGACCGAGACTCGAACTCGGGACCTTTGCCTTTCGCGGGCAAGTGCTCTACCAACTGAGCTACCGAAGCACGACTCACGCCCCGTGCTCACAGCTTTACTTCTGCCTACCTTGGAAGGTAGGAGACGAGGTACTGGCAGAAGTAAAGCTGTGAGTACCGGGCGTGAGTCGTGCTTCGGTAGCTCAGTTGGTAGGGCACTTGTCCGCGAAAGGCAAAGGTCCCGAGTTCGAGTCTCGGTCGGGCACACAGTTTTAATCTGCCAGGAAGTTTCTGTAAGAGATTGTTGAGGTATACTTTTAAATTGGTCCAAAAAGCTCGACGGCTAGCACCGAGGATGTTGTCCAACTGCCGTGTCACAGGAGGGCACGAAACACGAGCTCTGAAAGAGCATAAGCACCCACCGATCCTTCTAGCGACGTCCAGATTTCGTAGAATGGTTTTCAATGGTCCCTAGGGGTTCCACAATGTATACCAGAGCAAAAAAATTGCGGTCGCACTGTGCTCCAAAGAGGTGCGGTCACGTCCAGTAGGGTGTCAGAAGAGTCAAAAGTTGCCAAGACCGTCGTGACAGTGCGAACTGTCGTTTTCCACCGCAAAATGTGTGGGAATCGACGTCGTGAGGTAAGGGGTGGTTTGACTGCGGCCCTCTGTGCCACCACACAGGCCTTTCCGCGTCGATTCTGAGCGGCCGTCTAAGAAGGGTCGCCAGCTTTGCCAGAGTGAACACGAACCACAGCACGCCAACAGCCGACCGGCTGCTCCGCTCCCAACATCTCCGACGGACCCGCGCACAAATCACGCAAAAACACTCTGACCGGACAACGTTTTGATCGCTGCTACCTAAACCAGTTAAGCAGTATCTCGGTGGTCCCACAGCCTAGCTCGAAACAAATAAACAAATTATCCGTTCATTATGTTTGGTGAATGTACTATATTCTTCGTGCGGTGAGACGCAAGCCAGCGCGACGAGGTCGGGAGCGAGGTTGTCGGCGCACGAGCGGCCCCGCCGTCCCGTCCCCGGTTCCAGGGCCGGCTGCCGGCTGCCGGCTGCAGGCGCGCCTCTTATCTGCCCGGCCTGGCCGCTTCCTCCCTCGCGGGCTCTCGAGAGCGCAGTGCGTGCGTGCGCTCCAGCTCCAGCCGGCGATAGGCGCACGCCAGCCTCCAGTCCTGGCGTGGCGCGGCGCGCGCGCTCTCGCCTCCCACCGCGTCTTCCGGCCTCCTTCACTGCAGCCAAACCGTCACCTCCTCCACCTACTGCCAAACTTGACACGCTATCTGTTTGTTATACGTAAATGTTTCCACCGCATTTCATACGTAAATTACTGTTAACTGTTTTGGATTTACAACTGAGAACAGAGAAAAGACAAAAATGCAAGTTTACTGTAAAATATAAACAGTTACAAAAATCTTAACATTATATGCTTCCCAAGAAATAATACGTTTGTTTTGTGTCGTCACGCAAATGTTTCCCCTTTTTTTCTCTTTCAATGCCATAAATTCTTGAATACATTTCAAAAAATGAAAATATGCGACTGCTATATACTTTTTTTCCACATTGTAAATCTGGCTTAAGTAATCCAAGCATTCTGACGCGCCCCCTACGAAAGTAACCCCTCCAGTTTGATTGGCGGCGCTCGAGCAGATCTCGGTTTAAGTGACGAGAGCGAGTGGTTCGTGCCAGCCCGACGTCTGACTTCCGTGACAACATAAACACCACCTGTTTACCTTAACTTTGCACTTATTAATATCTCTGTACATTGCTGAGGTCTTCACTGTACACACTGGTTCGGTGCAGCTTTCTACGCCGGTCTACCCTGCAAAAGCTACTTCACTTCTAAATAACTACTGCACGGTATATCCGTTTAAGCCTATGTTCATTCGCCCCTTGACCTGCCTCTTTAGTTTTCTAGCTCCACACATTACCAAACTGACGATTTCTTACCTACTCAGTTCTGTTCTTATCAACTTCACTCAAGTTCCGGCTTAAATGTCTTTTTTTTTCTACCAGTCAAATTCAGTTGCTCTTCGTAGTTATCCGCTCTACTTACCCAATCTTCAGAATTTTTCTCTAGTACGACATTTCAAAATCTTGTCTTCTCCTTTTGTCAGAACTGCTTATCGTTCACATCCATACAAGGCTACTCTCCATAACAATAACTTAACAAAATGCTTCCTTACATTTAAAATTACACACATCAAAAACACACTTTGCATCACCCCAGTTCGCAGACCTCCTGAAGACAGATATTGTATCACAGACACAGTCCTTTTGACTGCTCGGGGATTGTTCAGAGATGTCACTAAACCCGCCCAGAGCTATAAACAAACATCAATGAGCAGCGCCTATTACACGGAGGGGGTCCGACAGCCGATCAGTTCCAGTCACTCCACCAGGAAGGAGGTATATGGGCTCGTGTTGTCTCTAGTTCAGTCATACCTAGACGGTAAGTACCGCGGTTCGATAGCTACTTTGTGACAGGAAGGGCTCTCGACAAGGGAAGTATCCAGGCGTCTCGGAGTGAACCAAAGCGATGGTGTTCGGACGTGGGGGAGATTCAGAGAGACGTGCCTCGCTCAGGCCGCCCAAGGGCTACTACTGTAGTGGATGACCGCTACCTACTGATTATGGCTCGGAGGAACTCTGACAGCAACGTCACCATGCTGAATAATACTTTTCGTGCAGCCACAGGACGTCGTGTTACGACAGAAACTGTGCGCAATAGGCCGCCGCATGATGCGCAACTTCACTCCCGACATCCACCATTGCAACCACGACACCCTGCAGCGCGGAACAGATGGGCCGAACAACATGCCGAATGGACCTCTCAGGATTCGCATCTCTTTCTCTTCACCGACGAGTGCCGCATATGTCTTCAACGAGACAATCGTCGGAGACGTGTTTGGAGGCAGCCCGGTCACGCTGAATGTCTTAGACACACTGTCCTGCGAGTGCAGCAAGGTGGAGGTTCTCTGTTTTGGGGTGGCTTTATTTGGAGCTGACGTACGCCGTTGGTAGTCGCTGGAAGGCACCGTAACGGCTGTACGATACGTGAATCCCATCCTCAGACCGACAGTGCAACCATATCGGCAGCATATTGGCGAGGCATCCGTCTTCATGGACGGCAATTCGAGCCCTCTTCGTGCACATCTTGTGAATGGCGTCCCTCAGGATAACTACATCGCTCTACTAGAGTGGCCAGCATGTTCTCCAGACATCAACCCTGGGATAGATTGGAAATGACGGGACCACCAACCACTCTGGGGGATCTACGGAAAATTGCCGTTGAGGAGTGGGACAATCTGGACCAACAGTGCCTTGATGAACTTGTGGATAGTATGCCACGACGAATACAGGCATGCATCAATGCAAGAGGGCGTGCCACTGGATATTAGAGGTACCAGTGTGTACAGCAATCTGGACAAACACCTCTGAAGGTCTCGCTGTATGGTGGTACAACATGCAATATGGGAAACACCGCTGCAGAGTGAAAATCTCATTCTGGATGCAATATGTGGTTTTCATGAGCAATAAAAAGGGCGGAAATGATGTTTATGTTGATCTCTATTCTAATTTAGTATACAGGTTCCGGAACTCTCGGAACCGAGGTGATGCAAAACTTTTTTGTGATATGCGTATATTCGGCGTTACTATTTGTTCTACAGTGTGGAACAGCGCGACCGCTACGGTCGCTGGTTCGAATCCTGCCTCGGGCATGGGCGTGTGTGATGTCCTTAGCCTAGTTAGGTTTAAGTAGTTCTAAGTTATAGGGGACTGATGACCTCAGAAGTTAAGTCCCATAGTGCTCAGAGCCATTTTTGAACTATTTGTTTTTCAGAAACGCTGTATTCGCTGTTGTGAGGCAGCATTTAATATCCTACCCCGGCAATCGACAGTTATTTCGCTGCCAAACAGCGGAAGTCATCGATTATTTTCAGTGTCTCATTTCCTCATCTGATGTTCCCTACATCGTTCGATTTAATTGCACTACCTTTCATTATTTTTCTTTCGCTTTTGTTGGCGTTCAATGTTTGAAGCTGTTTTCAAGTCAATACCGCTAAATACTTAAGGTGTGTGGCTGCGGTGTGCAGGCTCTGTACTCTAATCGGACAGCTTGCTTAATTGTTCGGTCCTTCCAGTGTTATCTCGCATTTATCGACACTTAAAGGAGCGTATCATTAAGTACGTGAAGCAAAATTCCAGTCCAGGTGTCGTTGCATCAAATAATGGTGATGTCTCGAAGAGAACAATGTGACTGCTGGTGACGCCATCGGGTAAATCCTGTATCTGGGCGTGCGCCGAGGACAAGGCTCGTGCAGCTACTGCGGCGTCACGTTCGTCTCTGTTGACCACTGGCCGTGCACTGGCCGTTCTGTTGTGCACTCAGTCGCAGTCTGTGAAGATACTTCGTAACGCAATATCTCCGTTACTACCCGACGTCGTCGTACAGAGTCGATGGCTAGGAACACAGATTCTACTTACTGACGTGCACCTTCCATTTGCGAGATGTCGTGTGTGGACAAAGCAGACAGTCACATCAGAGGCTTTTCTAGAGTCCGTGCTGAATCTTTGCGAAAACTGTCTTTTTCCGCAAAAACATCACAAAATTTTGGCCCAGAGTGTGCTCTAGCAGCCCGCAACACATGGATAGTGGAGGTACCGCTCAGTAATATTATCCTTCCGTTCTTTGACCCTCTTTGTGAACAAGAGTGTTCTGCGCTGTTTTCATGTAATGTCGGACGTTTTCCACGAACACAAGTACTGCCCAACGAATTCCGTCAGGGCCGGGTGGCACGTTGGCCTTCAGGAGTCCTCTTTGGTTTTCATTCGTGTTGACAAATCTGTAACGAATGGCCGACAATGGCTTCCACATACACCCAAAATTATTGTTTTTTTTCTCTTTTTCTATCGACTGCAGCGCTTCGTCTAGTCCCATGCCGGCAATGGGGAGGGCTGCGTGTCGGCGCACGCGCTCGTGCTCCAGTGTCCTGCGGTTGCAGGCGAGGAATCCCGCGCTCTCGGCTGCCTGCAGAATATCTCCCCGTACCTACTGCAACCTACATCCTTCTGCATCTGCTTAGTGTATTCATCTCTTGGTCTCCCTCTACGATTTTTACCCTCCACGCTGCCCTCCAATACTAAATTGGTGGTCCCTTGATGCCTCAGAACATGTCCTACCAACCGATCCCTTCTTATAGTCAAGTTGTGCCACAAATTTCTTTTCTCGCCAATTCTATTCAATACCTCCTCATTAGTTATGTGATCTACCCATCTAATCTTCAGCAATCTTCTGTAGCACCACATTTCGAAAGCTTCTATTCTTTTCTTGTCCAAATTATTTATCGTCCAAGTTTCACTTCCACACATGGCTACACTTCATACAAATCCTTTCAGAAACGACTTCCTGACACTTAAATCTATACTCGATTTAACAAATTTCTCTTCTTCAGAAACGCTTTCCTTGGCATTGCCAGTCTACATTTTATATCCTCTCTACTTCGACCGTCATCAGTTATTTTGCTGCCCAAATAGCAAAACTCCTTTACTACTTTAAGTGTGTCATTTCCTAATCTAATTCCCTCAGCATCACCCGACTTAATTCGACTACATTTCATTATCCTCGTTTTGCTCTTGTTGATGTTCACCTTATATCCTTTCAAAACACTGTCGTTTTTGAGTCTAGAAATCTCTATGCAACAGAAACCGAACATCATTTTGCCATTTTCATCGCGAAAGTGCCGAATTATTCATGTCTGGGGTAATAATAGAGGGTTGTTTGCCTGGGTTGTCTGCTACCGTAGTGAAAGGTGTTTGCTACTGCAGGGGAGGTCTGGTTTGCTTTCGGTTCTAATCTCGATGGAGACAAATAGACTATCAGCAAAGAAATTTTAAGAAATTCTCGCGCTCCCAATACGTTTTGTTGCTACCTTTATTCTGTACCGGCGCCCTGTGGATGTCAATATGAAACTCTTGCAGAATTTCACACTTGTTACTGCCTACTTTTTCCGCTTCTGTCAACTGAATTTCGTTATGAATCTTCACGCATTGCTAAATTTTCACACTTTCATGGTGGGTCAGCAACGGTAACCCAGTATGACTGGTCTGAACGTTGACACAGAACATTTCGCGGCCGAATGCGCACAATATTTTGCTAATTCGTAACGATCCGGGGTACTTTGTCTTACTAAAACGGTTATGTTATCTCGATTAGATGAAATTCATTTTTATTAGTACAGTTCATACTAACCAGCGTTTCTTCTTTCATTTTCTATCTTATATTTACGTGTTGTGTTTAACACACTAATCAGCATTAATATCGTCTTACACATGATTGAAAACCGTCTCACAAAGTTCGGATACTTTTTCAATTTCACGCCTGTGCATAGTATGTTGGTAGCACTTCGCCGCCTTGCCTGTTATGCTGTAAAGCAGACTTTAAAGCTGTGCGGATCACGACTGTCCACGACTGTACCTACAAAATCAGTGAACTGAAAATTTTGCTGTGAGTACCAAAAGTTGGTTTTCAGGAATATCATTAAAATCATATTAAAAATTCAGTACTCGAAAACCAGTGAAGTTATGGACTTCTAGACTTACATATTGCCACATCTTTACATAATAGACAGGATTTTAAAATTTGATTGCTATCGGCAAGGGACTTGGAAGAGCAGTTGAACGGAATGGACAGTGTCTTGAAAGGAGGGTATAAGATGAACATCAACAAAAGCAAAACGAGGATAATGGAATGTAGTCAAATTAAGTAGGGTGATGCTGAGGGAATTAGATTAGGAAATGAGACACTTAAAGTAGTAAAGGAGTTTTGCTATTTGGTGAGCAAAATAACTGATGATGGTCGAAGTAGAGAGGATATAAAATGTAGACTGGCAATGGCAAGGAAAGCGTTTCTGAAGAAGAGAAATTTGTTAACATCGAGTATAGATTTAAGTGTCAGGAAGTTGTTTCTGAAAGTATTTGTATGGAGTGTAGCCATGTATGGCAGTGAAACGTGGACGATAAATAGTTTAGACAAGAAGAGAATAGAAGCTTTCGAAATGTGGTGCTACAGAAGAATGCTGAAGATTAGATGGGTATATCACATAACTAATGAGGAGGTATTGAATAGAACTGGGGAGAAGAGGAGTTTGTGGCACAACTTGACTAGAAGAGGAGATCGGTTGGTAGGACATGTTCTGAGACATCGAGGGATCACCAATTTAGTATTGGAGGGCAGCGTGGAGGGTAAAAATCGTAGAGGGAGACCAAGAGATGAATACACTAAGCAGATTCAGAAGGATGTAGGTTGCAGTAGGTACTGGGAGATGAAGAAGCTTGCACAGGATAAAGTAGCATGGAGAGCTGCATCAAACCAGTCTCAGGACTGAAGACCACAACAATAACAACAACAATATCGGCACAGTAGAAGAAACTTTAAATTTTCGGGTGGAACTTCCCCTTAAGCGCTGCGCCGTATATACCGTGTGTTCGTATCTAATGCTACGCCGAACCTAGTTACGGTCATTCCTCTGAAGACAGCACACTGTTAGCATTGCCAGTCTGGCGTGCTGCGCTAAGTGGCGACGCCTGCCGCCCCATTTTACTGCGGGCGGCGAACAATGGTGACCGCATCCTCAACAGGTCTGCTGTAGTCATGTGACACTAGAAATCAATTTCAACAGAATTATGTTGATAGGTTGCAAAACTGCGAACAATCACTTTGTTATAATAATTAATTTTGTCTTTGCTAGTTTCATTCTTCTTTGCTCATCTTCTAATGGAGGGAGGAAGTATGGATTTCATTACATGAGATTTGCTGCGTTTCCGCTTAAAAGGTCTTGTACTCGGTGTCCGCCCACACACATTCTGATTCTAAGAACCTCTTAAGAAGAATCCTGCGATTGTTCCATAAAAAAGCTTAGCCCTTGAGACAGTCTTGTCGGCCTTCATTAGGGACGAGTTTACAAATTTCAAGAGACATTTAGCCGACTTTTTGTCGTTTCCAGAGAACATCAAAAGAAGGTAGTTTCTTTTCGTCCTCCATTAAATGTATTTACAATATTAATAAGACTGCCAATGATTACATTACAATACTTTTCAGTATCTACAAATGTTTAAATGATTCTGACGTTTTCTTCGTCATCGTAATTTCTGTGAGTAGGCCACTCAAGTAGGAAATGATTTTTAAGTTCCCATCAGTTTGGAGTTTCGTTAAAGCCTTTGCAATTCCTTCGTCAGGCTTCACTGCTGACTTTTTTCTTCTGTTCCCATCAAGGTTCTAAATTAGTCGGTCGCACTGGTGGCTGTAGTACTCTGCATCTTCGCAAAGATTTTTCACTAAAGAGTAAACATTCGGAGAGAACTTTTGACATTCGTGGGTATATTTTTCGGTTCCGTCCTTCTGCGACGTTATTAGTGCGGTGGCGCCTTCCACTGCAGTTCCATATCTCTTCGAAAAGTTCGTTATCGACCCACTGGTCCACAAAATATTCATAAAAGTCCTGAAGGTTCTGGCTTTCAGGCGTGCTTTCCTGAATACGCAGCCAACCATCATCCAAGAGGAGATGTGCTAGAGCAGAACACATTTCTTATGTGGCGGCGTACTTCATCGTTGTCCTTGTAGGCTGGAACGAGGCCGCAACACTAAATTTGTTTTCACAGTCATTGATTAAAATGATAATTGCAACCCGTAATCTCCGTTCCAGGGAACAAACTGTCGGCTGCCTGGACGAAGGCGTTTCCAAGTCCATCATCAGAGCTGCAGGGTTCCATCCAGGCACGCTAGTTTTAATAGTTAAAGAAGACGTTCATACGTTTCTCTCTATCTGGCGACACAGCGCAGACGACTGGATCGGTGTTGGATTCCCCCCAAGAACTATAAAGGTCGGCGTGGAGTATAAGCAACTGCCCAAACTGCTTGCTAGATGACTGGAACGTTCCACGCATACAAAACGATTCGTGATTTGATACATGCTTTTCCCTTTTAGCTGGCAAACACCGGTATTCTGTCGTTCGGTGGGATCTTGTGTACTTCCCATACATTTTCGCCTAATGTCGTGTAACGATTGTTTCGCACTTTTGTGGGATAGGTAACTACGTTAACAAGTCGTACCCTCGATTGAAGAACTGCCCTGCTTCTTCAACGTAAACCAGTGGAACTGTAGCGTCTGTTTCTTTTGACTGCTTCTTTGTGATGACAAAACGCTTCCGCACTTCATTTGCTGCTTCATCTGGAAAACTGTGTTACTTTTGGTGGATAGTCTTCCTTTGTATTCATTCTTTTTAAAGTTTACACAACGCCAGTAACTCCTTGTTTGTTTGTTTAGTCCACTATACACTGGTACCTGTTGTAAATTAGTAAAGACTTCCTTTTGATGGTCTCGGTGAACTCCATTATCTCAGCACTGAAATACGAAACACTGCTTGCCACTCAGAGGACAGCTGCAGTGCTGATCTCTGGAAGAAAGCCACGCACACCAACAAGCGTTGCGCGGACAGGGAACTTTGCGCACGAAGTGGGCCTTGGCCTTCCCCAGAATACACGTCTCCACGAACTCGGCAATTCAGCGGTGTGGCTGTGGTGGGGGGTCAGCACAGCGCGGCGCCGGCATACACCACACCACACTACTGTACTGTACTGTACCGTTCACAACGCCGTAGCAACGAGGATGCGACTATACCTGCCTCGTGTCCTAAAATGGATTTCATATTGAACGCGGACGTATTGGATTCACCGTGAAACACGGGCGACGAGTATTTCCGGTACTGTTACTTGACACGCTGAAATTGGAGATACGCGATCTGCAATTATTTAATGGATTTAGAAAATTTTTTATTTTTATTTATCACACGTTTCGGCTAAAGTTCATAGCCATCTTCTCTTCGGATCTGAAATTACACGGAAAAATTCTGAAATTACGCAGAAAATTTCTTGTACGGAAAAATGGCGTAGTACTAACTGCCAATACAATGTTCCACGATTTAGCTACATATCACATAATAAAAAAATTATATGTCAGTCATCAATGATATTTTTTCGGCCACATGCTGCCACAGGCAGACACAATGATGTTACTTCCCACCTATTTCCTTCATACTGTTTTGCGCAATTGTTCGCAAGGATCTGATTCTTGTACCTTTCAGATATTACTAATCAACCTGATTTGTATCTTATTATGTATATGTTCATTGTTTCGACGGTGTATTTTCCTTCTTTACACGTATGTGTACCATGTATAATACAAAATGTCATTATTTTCATTCCAATGTCAATCGTTGTCACATGTAGTTGACGTATGCCGTCTCGTTCAGTGCTGTGTAGGCCTGTTGTCTGCTTAGCTGATATACATTTTATTAAGTACGAACAGACTGCGTAAGGTTTACAAAACGTTTATCATTGCACATTGCTGCCAACAACGCTGATGTAAAACGGTCCCGAATTGCTTGTGACATATTCTTGCCATGTGACGAGTTGTTTTGGGGTTCACGTTAATTTTACACGTTCGTATGATTCTGTAATTTTCTATTGTTGAATTTGTTGGCTACTTTTACTCTGTTACATGGTACCGTACATAATACAAATGTAAATACTGCTCTTTCAAATATATTTATATAACACTGTGTGGCAATTTGGAGATATTATTTTTAGGTGTACATAGTTTCTATATTGTGTCTTTTTATCGGGATAATTTTTATTCCTTACGCTACAGTATGTAAACTGTCCAACAGTATCTCCTCTTAACGAGCGCCATCCGGCGGAACGTTGCTTCCCTGTAAGTCACGACGCTCAACATCGTTTACTGTCCTGCCTGATATGAAATGCGCATTTCCTTGTTGTTCACCGATGCTCCGTGTCATGGGTAGCTCATTCTGTTGCTCACGCTACATATGTGGCGTCTATGTAATATCGTAGTTGGATACGAAATTTGGAATGTTAATACACAGTGGACCAGACGATCTCTAAAAAAACGGCTCTGAGCACTATGGGACTTAACATCTGTGGTCATTAGTCCCCTAGAACGTAGAACTACTTAAGCCTAACTAACCTAAGGACATCACACACATCCACGCCCGAGGCAGGATTCGAACCTGCGACGTAGCGGTCGCGCGGTTCCACACTGTAGCGTCTAGAACCGCTTGGCCGTACGGGCCGGCAATTACTATATTTAGACTTTACTTGTTCTGTGTGTGTAATGCAGTTCGTCTGTCTTAGCAATCTACGCGTGTATCTTTGAAAATACTGAACAGTGTCTGCTGCAGAAGACCTTTTATATATCACTGAAGGCGACATTCCAAACTTCTCTTAGTGAGTTGCTCAGTACTACGATGCCATGTATACTCCGTATTTTTGGTCTAAAAAAACACCCTCGTCAACTTTTAGTGCTAAACTGCATTAATCCAATGTTTTATAATACATCAGAGTATATTCGTTGCTCCCATCTGTTCTTTCAAGAATGAGTATTTTTACCAGGAATGAGTATTTTTACCAAATCCTCTAGAAGTGTGCTGTAATAACAAGAGTTTATAACAGGAAAGTTTATCTTTAGCTGTTTATCGACAGATCCTCCCATTAAGCAACAGAGTATGGTTCCGAGCACACGACTACATCTACATCTACACGATCACTCTGGAATTCACAATCGAGTGCGTGGCAGCGGGTTCACCGGAGCACCTTCAAGCTGTTTCTCTACGATTGCACTCTCTAACAGCGCGGGGGAAAAACGAGCACCTAAATCTCTCTGTGCGATCCCTAATTTCTCTTATTTTATCACGTTGATCATTTCTCACTATGTAGGTGGACGCCAAGAGAATATTTCCGCATTCGGAGGAGAAAGTTGGTGACTGGAATTCCACGAGACGATTCTGCCGCGTATAAAAACTTGTCTGTTTTAATGACAGGCAACCTAATTCACGCATCATGTCCGTTGCACTCCCTTCCCTATTTCGCGATAATAAAAAAAAGCTGCCCTTCTTGAGATTTTTCAGTCCCGTCTGACGAGGACCCCTCACCGCGCAGCAGCACTCCAGCAGAGGGTGGGCAAGCGTGCTGTACGCAGGCTCTTTAGTCGATATGTTGCATTTGTAAGAGATCTTTGGTTTGCTTTATGCACAACATTAGATTTATGATCGTTCCATGTGAAGTTATTCGTAATTGTAATCCCTAAGTATTTAGTTGAATTTCTTTAGATTTGTGTGATTTCCGTTAGTACTCGAGTAGATAAGATCACACTTTTCATTATTTCGAGTCAACTACCAATTTTTTGCACCATATAGATATCTTGTCTAAATCATCTTACAATTGGTTTCGATCATCTGACAACCTTACGAGACGGTGAATGACAGCATCATCCGCAAACAATCTAAGAGGACTGTTCAGGTTGTCTCCTGTGTCGATTTTGTAGATCAGGAACAGCAGAGGGCCTATAACGCTTTCTTGGGAAACGCCAGATATTACTTGTGTTTCACTCGATGACTTTCCGCGAACTCTGCGTGACAGGAACTCAGGAATCCAGTCGCACAACTGAGACGATACTCCAAAGGGAATCAATTTGATTAGAAATCGCTTGCGAGGAACGGTGTAGAAAGCCTCGTGGAAATCTAAAAATACGGAGTCAATTTGACAACTCCGGTCGATAGCACTCATTACTTCGTGAGAATAGAGATCTACTTTTGTGTTTCACAAGAACGATTTTTCCTGAATCCGCGCTGACTGGACCCTACTATTGCAGAACACTCGGTGAAATGCACACACCTCGTCGGCATTCTCTCTGGGAAGGTATTACTGTGTGAACCTCGTTCGGGACAGAGTCGCTGGGTGTGGGGTCGTGTTTGCCAGTACTACACGTCTGGCGCCACTGTACGCGTGTTAGGCACTGGTGCTCTCCTCCTCTCCCGTCGCTGGCCGGATCCTCCTCCTCCCCTTGTCAGCTGGAGAGGTGCTGGCGCAGCAGTAGCCAGAGTCCGGCCAGCGCTTCCACTTAGACATACTCGCCTCGAAACTGGAAACCTTCCTACCAATCGACGTCCTTTCTGTTTGACATGCATGCGTCTATTCGCTTGTCGGTCTAACTTTCTTTCGTAACATAACAGCAGGATACTTGAATCGCTAAATACTACGAGACTAATAACGTACAAACGATCGTTGAGCCTACAACGGATAGATCACATCTGTACGTGCTTCTATTTCCCGTGACGTCCTAGTACCGGCGTAGTCGCGTGTGCGTGATTGATAGGAATTACGTTCGCGTAGAGTTACGACTTGACGTTCAGCCGCCACCACATTGGTTCCGGCGTCGCTGTAAACAGTTTGCGCAGCACTACTAGTAAGCATAGAGGCACAAAAACATCCGCCGCAACATCACCCTTGAACAGGTAATAAAAAGAAAATTAAACAATGATGAAAGAGCTCGTCTCATAAGACACGTAAACTTGTTCGAATGTATATATTAAAGAACTCGAGTCAGAAGGAAGATGACGTTGCGTTGCCGAGCGAATGGAGAGCTACGGCAGCGTCGGAAAGGAAGCGAAGAAACGACGCGAAGCGATCACCTAGCTACTGCACCGCTCGTCACGTAACTAGCTGGTCTCCGTGCCCGCCCAGATAGCGGAATGGTAGCCGGCACGGTAGTTCAGTTTGTTCGGTCAGAGGGTAAGCTGCCCTCTGTAATAAGAGAAACTCAGTTAATGGATCAACGACGAACTGAAACGGGTGTCTTGCAACGTCCGCCCTCAGCAGATGCAACAAACTAAAACGAAGAAAACGATATTTAAAAAAAAGGTCAGCGTGACGGAGTGCCGTCCTAAGGGGCCTGGGTTCGATTCCCGGATGGGTCGGGGATTTTCTCCGCTCAGGGACTGGATGTTCTGTTGTCTTCATCATCATTTCACCCCCATCCGGCGCGCATTAAAATAAGCAAATTACCAATATCCTTGACGGACTAGAAGATGTTTGTGGTGGAAAAGCATAATCCTTCATTTTGATTAGGCATAGGGAACAAAACATGGTATTCTATATGCTGTTAACTGTTTTATGTTGTTAATTGTTCTCATATTTCTTAGATTACTGAAATATAGAAATAAAATCCGGTATCCAGTTTCAGCCCACATCATTTTTTATTACAAATACACATGTTCCGGCGAAGTTTCAACAGAAGTAGCGATTCATTTTCCCCAGACTTATCATTACCTACATTTTTTCTTGAGAGAAATTAGTGACGAATTTGGAGTAATATGTAATTTTTCTCGTTCAGATGTGCTTGTTTCACCAAAACACAGCACAGTTTACAAATATTCATGTCACTAACCTTATAACGCAGTTGAAATTGCGACAGAAGCGTGACACAGATTTGACGGAAAGACAATAAATAGTTACGGAAAACAGTAATTATCGGTACAAAAAAAACTGTAATTTCTTCATATACATCGTTTCAAACCAACAGTAATTCTCGTTTCACCAGCTGTCAATGGTGCTTAAATATTACATTATTTCACTGAAAAATTCTGTAGTCGCTCGAACATCGCGTTAGATATGGAAGTTTACCATATTAATCATACGGCGAAATAGTCTCCACTTCCTGTACTATCATTTGCCAAAATCTTGTTTCGATATCTGAAACCGTTTACGAGATACGAGGAGTTTTGTGAATATTCCTTCTGGCTCTTTCGCTGACGCACGAGTTCGGGACAAACCACTTTACTTACAACCCACGTTCTCGAGATTCGCGACAGATAGTAATATCCTTCCAAGTTGAAGAATAATTCAATACTTTTGCTACATTTCATATAAAGCAACATATGAGAAACGCCCGGCTCTACCCACAGGACAGGACAGGTAGTTTAAATTGTGGAAAGGGGCCAAAATAAGGGGCTGTCACATACAACTTTATTATTTGATCAAACATTACAAGACGCCAAAAATTTTTTTTTAAAAACACACAGCTTTACTCTTTGGGACTTAATTATTGGCTGAAAGCGACTTTAATTTAAAAACAGCTCTAGACCAATAACTTAAAACACAAGCATAATCAGAAATTTAAAAGGCAAGCATTATCTTAAAACAGTTCTGTAGTTAGACTGAAGTAAACAAGTTAAATTCAAATCGGCTAAACGCCTAAGACTTAAAACTCCATAACATTAATTTTTCTTAAATACCAAAGGCCTTACGTGAAACAGTTGAGGCGTTCGGTCGTAAAACATGGTAACCAACAAAATGAAAACTTACGGGAAATCGGCTGTCAAGTTTTGAGGAAAATATCAAATATTTTGCTCTAACAAAACTCACATAATTATGTTCCCCAGATATTCTATGTGTACTGAAAAGTAAAATTCGTCTTAGCTGCTCCTCATAACATTTTGTTTGCGAATATAAGAACTAAAATCAGAGGAAAGATGCCCGTAGATACCATATTTTTCATTCACGTATGAGACATTGCTACCTTGTTATCTGCCAGATACCATGTTTCCCCGGGTTCCCGGGTTCGATTCCCGGCGGGGTCAGGGATTTTCTCTGCCTCGTGATGACTGGGTGTTGTGTGTTGCCCTTAGGTTAGTTAGGTTTAAGTAGTTCTAAGTTCCAGGGGACTGATGACCATAGATGTCAAGTCCCATAGTGCTCAGAGCCATTTGAACCATTTGAACCATGTTTCACAACAACTGACGTTAAATGTTGCTTCTGGTACGTGGCAGTTACCACATAGATGGAACCTTACCGGGATGTTTACAGTGCAGTGGTGTAACATGATAATCACATTATAAATAAAATAAAGTAGCCAAAAGTTGCATTATCAATTGTGTTATTAGTAGTTTTTAGGTACAATAATTTAACATTTAATGCTCAGGAACTAAGCTCGTGTAATATCCGTGATATGCCTTTGGAATATACTTGAACAGGCTGAGGACATCGCGCAATTTTTCCTTATTAACTGGTATTGATGTATTATACAGCAGTGAAAGAGGTGCGTTAAATTTCCCCAGAAAATCTTCTGTAAGAGGACGACCTTTCAGCTTCAATGATATTGCTTCACCAGATTCGAAATATGATTTATAGACAGTCAGAGAATCTGGTTCTTCGCGGACCAACAGAAGTTTGACAGACGCAGCAATTACATTCTTGCGTGCTCTAAACAATGCTTTCAGTGAAGAAACTTGAAAGAAATCTCCCTGCTGCATTCTGTACACATTAAAAGGAGGTGAGCGCTGGGTGCTTTTCAAGATCTGTCCCCATTCCTCCGGGCAGTACACATACTGAATGTGATCCCTCACATACCGCCCTACTCGGCCGAAATCTCTATCTGATGGCAACATAGTATGTCCAACTACTGGAAAAACATGTTCAACACGGTTTACACCGCCACTTGCCAATAATTTAAGCCAGAGAGCGAGTACTGTCCAGTTTCTTGCACTGTATGTCATTCACGGTGAAGTGTTTCAATATGCAACTTGCAATTTCATCACTTCCTCTCCTGGCAGTAGCCTCATCCCAGTAATAAAAGTACCCTACGTTGTTGGAGCAATCATGAATGCTGAGGTTGTAGCAAAACAATTTTCTTTTGTAAAATGCAGGTCCAGTGGATAATTTTGGAATGGGCACCGCCTGTTGGAGATCAAATGTTAGAACAAGGGCTTCTTTGTCCTCTGGGGCAACTTCAAAAATTTTTGGCCGGCAGTAGCATGCAGGTGGTGTGTCTCGATTTTGTGTCCAATTTCTTGGACTTAAGCGTCATATTTATCGTTTTTGGCTTGTTGCAGTTCAATCCTCATTGAGTCGCAGTCCTTACATGTGTCTGTCTTAGGAGACTTGAATCCTATATTAAATTCTTCCGTAAATATTCTTCTGAACTAGTCTGAAGATACAGGACTGCTACCACTTTCTGAACAGAACTGAGTATATTCTTCAAAACAACGTTTAACTGTGTATTCCATCGACATAAACATCTTATAAGGATTTCTGCGCCTCGTGTAGTGACTATCGTATTTGGGAAGTTTTAATATAAAAGTATGCACATTTTTTATGTCGTCTTCTGAATACTTTTTCTTGTGGTGCCCACGTGCACCTCTTTCATCTGATGTTGTTTTTTTTAAACCAAAATTTCGACTCTCCCCCTACTTTTTTGCAGTCCGTGGATGTTCAGGAAAGCAGTTTTACATACTTCTACTTTTTGCCCTTCAACCAAGATATTGTAAGTAATGTTAAATTTTCTTCGAGAGGGACTTCCACCCTTTTTCGTACTTTGGCAGTTTATTTAACATCTATTAGACCAAATAGATAAGCGTTTTGGATGTTGTAGTTTCCCATTCTATTGAACTCTTCAAACACCGAGTGTCGTTCGTCTGCGTCAATCTATGAAAAACCTTTTCTCTTACAAAGGCAATCTGGCCCTGCTTCTCGAGGTGCTTGTGGATTTCCTTTTCCTCGATAAGACAAATAGCTTTTACCTAAATTTCTGAATTTTTTATTTTTTTCCTGTTGGTTTACCCCACGTATCCATTTTCTACCTTTTTTATTTGATTGTTTCTGATCATCTACAGTATCCTTTTGTTCAAGAGGTACCGACGATCCTGCATAACGGACTCTACTAGCCGGATTAGATTTTCCAGAACCAAAAAAATGGTTCAAATGGCTCTGAGCACTATGGGACTTAACTTCTGAGGTCATCAGTCCCCTAGAAATTAGAACTACTTAAACCTAAGTAACCTAAGGACATCACACACATCCATGCCCGAGGCAGGATTCGTACCTGCGACCGTAGCGGTCGCGCGGTTCGAGACTGTAGCGCCTAGAACCGCTCGGCCACCCTGGCCGGTTTCCCAGAAGCAGTAGGTGACCTTACATCCGCATTGTTTTCATCGTGACTGTTGGTTGTAGACCTACTGGTACATGGTTCCGATTCACAATCCTGGTTGATATTGAGCGCGGTCGATTTCTGAAACAAAACAAGGACTACTTGTATCGAAAACCTCATTACCCTTCTTTCTAAAAAAAAAGTGCAAGGGATAATAATAAAAATCTCGTGTGGCTCGCGATTCTGTTGCTGGTCTATCAACTTGAAGCCACTTGGGAGGTTCCCGTATCCCCAACCTGCAAAAGAAGGGATCTACAGTTCATCGCGGAAGCCGAACCGCGGCTGTATCTGGCGTAATTCGTATCCTATTGAAAACGATTGGTCCGAAGACTAACTGAAAACGCTTCGTGATCCGACCAGGATTCAATCTCGAGACCTTTGGTAGTCAAGCGCTTAAGTCGCTACACTACAGGATGTAAGGTAAAAGTGTTGTGTTTACGTTTCAGGTAGACATTTCTTCTGAAGAGCTGAGTTACACTATGATAATAGAAAAAATCCTGAGTGATTTAACCTGGTGGGCGTAAAACGTGGTAGATACCGTGGTCACCTTCGCACATAATTATAATCTGCGAGCCAAAATGAAACCTGTTTCGGTTATTTCTATATAATGCGTTGTGTTTGTTGTACGAAGTTTGGTTACCACGTACTCAGTTCATATTTGATGAAATGAACGTTCAGAATTTCCGTTTTTGAAAAGTTTCAATACGGAACAGGCAGTAAATCTTGGTAAGTGCAGTACATACCATCTTTTACTTCAAACATATTAAGAAATAAAGGCATCTGTTCTTACCTTTTTAAGGAGTAATTTGCATCCGATTTGTTTGCACTCATAAACAGGATAATACTCTGGGCTTTCATCTTCGTCATTACAGGAAGAACTGTAGTCAGAATTATTGTTAGCGCTCGAAACTTTCGATTCAAGTTTATCATCACTACGGAACAGAGAGTGTCGGGCCGCCATGTTTGTTAAAAAATGGTTCAAATGGCTCTGAGCACTAAGGGACCTAACATCTGAGGTCATCAGTCCCCGAGAACTTAGAACGACTTAAACCTAACTAACCTAAGGACAGCAGACAACACTCAGTCATCACGAGGCAGAGAAAATCGCTGACCCCGCCGGGAATCGAACCCGGGAAGCCGGGCGTGGAAAGCGAGAACGCTACCGCACGACCACGAGCTGCGGACCATGTTTGTTACTTACAACGTTTTGCCTGCAGTCAGCTGTCACTTACCATAACATAATACTAACATAATTTCTTACAACGTACACATATCCCACAGATTCCTTCACCAACCTATGAAATCAGCTGTAAGGAGTCCAAGGTTGCCAAAAACGCCAATTGGCAAAAATTGTTAGATACCATATTTTACGACCGAGTGCCTCAGTTCTTTAATTTAGGCTGAAAGACTTAAGAGCAAAACAAGTCAAACTCAAAATCGGCTGAAGGCCCAACATTCAAAATTCAACAACATTAAAACCTAGAAAATGCGAAAGGTCTTACGTGAAACAGTTCTTTAAATTAGGTTGAAGGCCTAAAGATTGTTACGCCTTAAGGGCAAAACAACCCTGATTTTAAAAAAATCGGTTAGAAGTCATACAAGTACAAACAACGAGAACAAATAAGAAAAGGTACACCCAAGGGCGGTCAGATGTTCGAGGGTCGGCCTGGAATGCAAACACTAACGCTAGCTTAGGTCAGACATGGAGTCGGGCCAACCATTCACGATCCGACGACAGTCAGCGGACCCACCGACAAGGTAACTTCCACTTCACCCGACCGGGGCACAGCAGGGAGTTCAACGGAGCAACGTAGAGGATATTGGCGCCCACAACCAATCGTACACGGAGCTGTCAAACTACACACCGTGCTGGACAGCAACAACACGATGAGGAAACTACACTGCCTGAAATTCACCTCAACGGCCAGGGCAGGTAACCGGAACGTTAACGGCCACAAGGCAGAAGATTCCGCTGGTGCACTCCAATTCAAATAACGAAATACAGTGAAACTCTACCGGAGGGTGGCTACAATTTTCCAACTTGAAAACCACGCTGTTGCTCGCGGGAATATCCCGAACTGCAAACGACACAACGTGAACAGTCTCGAGCTGCTGGTACGTTAAATCAAAAGTCAACTTTCGTGTCCAGGGTGGGTGAGCCACGGACCTCGCAGCAGTGGGAACAGCCCCAGCAGTACACACTCCGACACCGCGTAGAGACCTGGAGCGGGCCCGGCCACGCAACGCCCCGCCGAAAATTCCTCGCTGCTCCACGCCGACCGACCGACTGGGAGCCAATACGCTGAGAACATTTAAAATAACTTGTCAGTCAAAATCACACAAACTACACACAGCTAGACGAACACTTGCTCGAAGAAATAGACAATGCTAACGGCAGTGGGTGGGTACCCGTGGTCTAGGGGTAGCGTCTTTGATTCATAATCAAAACGTCTTAGGTCCCGGGTTCGATCCCCGCCACTGCCTAAATTTTGATAAATAATCAGCATTGGCGGCCGAAGACTTCCGGCATAAGAAGTCAGCCTCATTCTGCCAACGGCCTTGTCAAAGAGGGCGGAGGAGCGGATAGAGGTTCAGGGCACTCTCTTGTCCTAGGGGTGGGAAATTACCCCTAAAGGCGGAAGAATCAGCAATGATCAACGACATGAGGATGCAGAAGGCAATGGAAACCACTGCATTAAAGACACGTAACGTGTATCCACAGGACATGTGGGCTGTAATTGAAGAAGTGTCATGATGATCTCTCCATTGGCAAAAGATTCCGGAATAGTCTCCCATTCGGATCTCCGGGAGGGGACTGCCAAGACGGAGGTTACCATGACAAAAAGATTGAATAATCAACGAAAGGATAACGTTCTACGAGTCGGAGCGTGGAATGTCAGAAGCTTGAACGTGGTAGGGAAACTAGAAAATCTGAAAAGGGAAATGCAAAGGCTCAATCTAGATATAGTAGGGGTCAGTGAAGTGAAGTGGAAGGAAGACAAGGATTTCTGGTCAGATGAGTATCGGGTAATATCAACAGCAGCAGAATATGGTATAACAGGTGTAGGATTCGTTATGAATAGGAAGGTAGGGCAGAGGGTGTGTTACTGTGAACAGTTCAGTGACCGGGTTGTTCTAATCAGAATCGACAGCAGACCAACACCGACAACGATAGTTCAGGTATACATGCCGACGTCGCAAGCTGAAGATGAACAGATAGAGAAAGTGTATGAGGATATTGAAAGGGTAATGCAGTATGTAAAGGGGGACGAAAATCTAATAGTCATGGGCGACTGGAATGCAGTTGTAGGGGAAAGAGTAGAAGAAAAGGTTACAGGAGAATATGGGCTTGGGACAAGGAATGAAAAAGACTAATTGAGTTCTGTAACAAGTTTCAGCTAGTAATAGCGAATATCCTGTTCAAGAATCACAAGAGGAGGAGGTATACTTGGAAAAGGCCGGGAGATACGGGAAGATTTCAATTAGATTACATCATGGTCAGACGGAGATTCCGAAATCAGATACTGGATTGTAAGGCGTACCCAGGAGCAGATATAGACTCAGATCACAATATAGTAGTGATGAAGAGTAGGCTGAAGTTCAAGACATTAGTCAGGAAGAATCAATACGCAAAGAAGTGGTATACGGAAGTACTAAGGAATGACGAGATACGTTTGAAGTTCTCTAACGCTATAGATACAGCAATAAGGAATAGCGCAGTAGGCAGTACAGTTGAAGACGAATGGACATCTCTAAAAAGGGCCATCACAGAAGTTGGGAAGGAAAACATAGGTACAAAGAAGGTAGCTGCGAAGAAACCATGGGTAACAGAAGAAATACTTCAGTTGATTGATGAAAGGAGGAAGTACAAACATATTCCGGGAAAATCAGGAATACAGAAATACAAGTCGCTGAGGAATGAAATAAATAGGAAGTGCAGGGAAGCTAAGACGAAATGGCTGCAGGAAAAAAGTGAAGAATCGAAAAAGATATGATTGTCGAAAGGACAGACTCAGCATACAGGAAAGTCAAAACAACCTTTGGTGACATTAAAAGCAACGGTGGTAACATTAAGAGTGCAACGGGAATTCCATTGTTAAATGCAGAGGAGAGAGCAGATAGGTGGAAAGAATACATTGAAAGCCTCTATGAGGGTGAAGATTAATGTGATACAAGAAGAAACAGGAGTCGATTTAGAAGAGATAGGGGATCCAGTATTAGAATCGGAATTTAAAAGAGCTTTGGAGGACTTACGGTCAAATAAAGCAGAAGGGATAGATAACATTCCATCCGAATTTCTAAAATCATTGGGGGAAGTGGCAACAAAACGACTATTCACGTTGGTGTGTAGAATATATGAGTCTGGCGATATACCATCTGACTTTCGGAAAAGCATCATCCATACAATTCCGAAGACGGCAAGAGCTGACAAGTGCGAGAATTATCGCACAATCAGCTTAGCAGCTCATGCATCGAAGCTGCTTACAAGAACAATATACAGAAGAATGGAAAAGAAAATTGAGGATGCGCTAGGTGACGATCAGTTTGGCTTTAGAAAAAGTAAAGGGACGAGAGAGGCAATTCTGACGTTACGGCTAATAATGGAAGCAAGGCTAAAGAAAAATCAAGACACTTTCATAGGATTTGTCGACCTACAAAAAGCGTTCGACAATATAAAATGGTGCAAGCTGTTCGAGATTCTGAAAAAAGTAGGTGTAAGCTATAGGGAGAGACGGGTCATATACAATATGTACAACAACCAAGAGGGAATAATAAGACTGGACGACCAAGAACGAAGTGCTCGTATTAAGAAGGGTGTAAGACAAGGCTGTAGCCTTTCGCCCCTACTCTTCAATCTGTACATCGAGGAAGCAATGATGGAAATAAAAGAAAGGTTCATGAGTGGAATTAAAATACAAGGTGAAAGGATAGAGTGGAATTAAAATACAAGGTGAAAGGATATCAATGATACGATTCGCTGATGACATTGCTATCCTGAGTGAAAGTGAAGAAGAATTAAATGATCTGCTGAACGGAATGAACAGTCTAATGAGTACACAGTATGGTTTGAGAGCAAATCGGAGAAAGACGAGGGTAATGAGAAGTAGTAGAAATGAGAACAGCGAGAAACTTAACATCAGGATTGATGGTGACGAAGTCAGTGAAGCTAAGGGATTGTGCTACCTAGGCAGTAAAATAACCAATGACGGACGGAGCAAAGAGGACATCAAAAGCAGACTCGCTATGGCAAAAAAGGCATTTCTGGCCAATAGAAGTCTACTAATATCAAATACCGGCCTTAATTTGAGGAAGAAATTTCTGAGGATGTACGTCTGGAGTACAGCATTGTATGGTAGCGAAACATGGACTGTGGGAAAACCGGAAGAGAATAGAATCGAAGCATTTGAGATGTGGTGCTATAGACGAATGTTGAAAATTAGGTGGACTGATAAGGTAAGGAATGAGGAGGTTCTACGCAGAATCGGAGAGGAAAGGAATATGTGGAAAACACTGATAAGGAGAAGGGACAGGATGATAGGACATCTGCTAAGACATGAGGGAATGACTTCCATGGTAGTAGAGGGAGCTGTAGAGGGCAAAAACTGTAGAGGAAGACAGAGATTGGAATACGTCAAGCAAATAATTGAGGACGTAGTGCTACTCTGAGATGAAGAGGTTAGCAGAGGAAAGGAATTCGTAGCGGGCTGCATCAAACCAGTCAGTAGACTGATGACCAAAAAAAAAGGTAGTGGCTGTACAATAACAAGGACGAATCCGAATCGGCACACACAGCCAACCCGTAAACGATCGCCGGCCAAATACACGTCGTCCGGCAAGACGACCGACCGACGTCGTCCGCACCCAAATGGCACGTGCCGGCAGCCGTCGGGCGCGTGGCGGCGGTCCGGGCCGCAGTGCTGCCGCGCCCCGCCACAACTTGTACCGCGTGCCAACTCTAGGTCGGAACTCCACTGCTGAGCGGGCCGCAGGCGGCATTTAGGCGAGAGGCCCCCTCGGGAGGTCGATCGGAGCCACTGAGTGGCCGGTACGACGAGGAACGTCACCAACGGACGGCCGGCTTCACCGACGGCGGCGCACTCTCCGTCCCTTCCTTCCACAGCCGCACCAGAACGGAACGACACGCCGCCCTCCCCACATTGCCAGACCCGCCAGCTGAACGGTAGTTGGTCCTCCCTTACAGTTAGGGTACCAGCTGGGACGCCGACATCGACACCCCGGCCTGCGGTCTGTCCCCACAACTCGGGTTCACCGACTGACCGACATTGACGCCCGGAGCGGCAGCGACGAGATTAGCGTCAATTATCACACACTGGCAACGCGACACGGCAGTACGGCTGACGAGGCGAGACGTGGCGAATGGCAGCTAAACGGCGCGCTCGTCCACACCTGGAAGGCAGTGCAACGCCGATTTTGCGTGGCGCGGTTTGCACGAGTCCTCTGGCTAGGACTCCGGACGTACGGCACGTGTCACACAGCCCCGCACACTACGGGCCGCCGGACTGTAGGCGCCGAGCTGGCGTCCGATAGCGTCCCAGGCGTGCTCCGTCGGGTTCACATCGGGCGAGTTTCGTGTCAGAGACTTGGACGTGAGTTGGCTACCTTGCGCCGCAGAACTATGTAGGGCAGCTGTCCTGCTGCGAGACGCCGGCCATTAAAAGGACGCGCGTGGTGTACAGCAGTGCCCCCCGGTCCGCAGGCGTCGCGGTGGCTTCCATTACTGCCACAGGCACACGTAATACTGCTGTCCCGTGTCGCCATCCACGTTTCGGGTATCCGTTCGGCCGGATGACCGCGCATACCCGTGTGCCCGTCGGCCCGGTGCAACGGGAGACGTCATTCGCCCCACCGGGCGACACGTTTACGGTAATCCGACGTCCGACCTCGACTATTCTGTGGCCAGTGCGAGCGCGACTCGCGACGTCGTTCGGTCGGCAGACAAACGCGCAGGGGGAGTGTGCTGCGGATAGCGCGCTCCCGAGCAGTCGCCCTGCGTCGGCAGTCAAAGTGCGACGTGTCGCGCAGGCTTCGGGCCGCTTTCCACAGACGCCACACCGCCGCGCCGTCAGCTGAGCGGCCTCCCCCGTTCCCGAGTGTCGGCTGCCAGTCGCCTGGGCCTTAACACTCTGGCCCCATTACAACTGGCTTACGTCACTAGCTCTGCCCGCTGTCGGTCCGCGTCACGTGACGGTCCGCCTCGTGCTCGCGTTCTCGCCTCTCCCTACGCCTCCGCAGCACGGTCTTTTCCCAACTGTGTTCCGCCAAAAACTATTAATTAGCATTGCGTTTTCTGACGAGCATCTGACGATACTGTGTATTTCTTTAAAAATACTACGATAATTTACGATTTAAAATTGAAGTAAGCACTGTATGAAACAAGTTTTTCTCCGTTTTAAAACGGAGATAAACGAGGTGTTCCATCAAAGTACCACGATCCTGAAAGTGCCCCGTCAGAGTAAAAAGTTGGGAACCGCGACTGCGGAGGCACCTACACTGAGAGTTGCTGCATTCATCGCAGCTAAGACCACCGGAGAAATTCTTCGCAGGAATGGCTGCAGGTAGATGCGTCTATGTCCGCTGCTGCTAAATCTCATAGTCTGAAACTATCCCCGACTAACTTGTCTCTACCGTGTTACTCGTCAACGATTGTAAACTGTGCGTTCTTGCCTCTTTCTGCACTATTCGAATTACTAAATGTTTTATAATCTTTTATTTCCGATATAGCTTGTGATTTATCGTGCTGAACATAATGCAAAATAGATAAAGTGCCTGGTAAACTGTGAAAGACGGCTTCGTCGCCCTAACCTTGGTGGGTTAAATAAGTAAATCGAGAAATAAATCAATATCTGAAAGAAATAGTTTACATAACAGTCTTTCCTAGGTGGCCCCAATTAACATAGAAGAGTAGCACGTGACTGCTTGAGGTAAGCAACAACTTATTATTTAAAAGTTCATTGTAAACTAAAATAGTGAAGCCAGTGCCACACTTGAAAAGAAGGGGTTACATTACATCTTTCAACGAACATGTCGTCATTTTCAAATGTAAAAACATCACTTGGAGAAAATATAATGGGAATTATATATATTCGCATTACCTATTCTCCAACTGATGTTTTCACATTTGAAAATGACGACATAGTTCGTTGAAAGCTGTAATGTAACTCTGTCTTCTTAAAGAAAAAATTTTATGTAGTGTAACTATGGCTTCGCTATTGTAGAGTAAAATAAATTTTTAAATTATATTTTACTGTAACTACTAATGAGAGTCAAGTAAGAATATGGAAATACAATTATTGAGCTGTAAATAAATTTTGAACCACAGATATAAATACTGCTGTTAGGAAGTCTGATGTGACAAGCAGTGTGAGTGTTGTCCCGGTTCCTCCATAACTTGTAGGCCGAAATCAGTGTTGGTGCAATTCGTACTATGCACTGCCACGTCGATAATAGTAACTAAATTTTCCATGCCGGCATACGACACATTAATTTGAGTGCCCCACTAGCGGACAGCTTTCTTACCGGGACCTACTACCGCACTGAGACCTCCATCGCTGTAGCGGAACAGAGGCGGCGCTTACAGCGGCGACCGCGTCACGTTTCGCTCTCTGAGTTCGCTTATGTCACTGACGTAGGACGCAGCCTGTAGCCGTAACCAGTTCGCACTGGCGTGGTGTCAGTGGCGGCGGGGGAAACGAAGGGGGGGGGGGGGGGGCGGCGGAGCATAGCGAGCGAGCAGAGCCGCCTCTCACTCACTGCCTCCTCCACCTCCTGCCTGCTCGGCCCCACAACTCGCTCTTCTGATGGAACGTAACAGCGCGGCTCCGCAGCTGTGGCCACGGTTTCAGGAGGAATCCCCTGACGTAAGGCGCCTACCAGAGCTGTCCATGCCACCACTCTCACAATTAAGTTCCCAGTCGGGTTATGTAACGCTGCCCCCTGTTTACCCACCTATTAGAGAGGCAATAATGAAGATGCAAAACAGAATTCCCGGGGAGCAGCCCAGCCACGCTGCTCGCATTCCTCGGGTTCGCGGCCCGGCTCACTGTGCGCTGTGCGGACCGCTACGACGCTACAGCGAGCTTCGTCAAGGGCCACTGCTGTCCGGCGGCAGTTCTCCAGCGACCTCGCGCCTTCCCTGGCTCCAGGAGAGCCGGCCGCACACACACACACACACACACACACACACACACGCTGTACACGGTAAGCTGGCCGGTGGCCACGAGAGGGGGGACGTTTCCTCGCTTCCGGCAGCGGGCTCGCAGCAGGCACACATTACGCACGAGACGTCGTAGTAATTTACGGCAAGGACCACGAACGTAAAGGGAGTCAGTTTTAATGCAGCTCAGTGAGTAGAAGGCGAATGACACTTAAAATATTCAGTCTACTGGCGGTCAGGGCGGCGTCGCGGTTTACGCGATCGCCCATTGTCGGTGTCTTTTCATTGCCTCATCAAAGAAGCACGGAAAGTTTCCGTAGGAAGTTCCAAAATTATCTGCATAAATTCGATCACACTAAAACACAGTTCATATTTTTTAGACTCAAATTCTGGACTGATTAAAAAATTCTGATATTGCAAAAAAATCTTAATCAAACACAACAAATGCAAACTATCACTTTAATTTGTTATTAAAAGTACATTAATGTGTATTTTATTATTGCCTTCTAGGTAAGGATGTTGATTAAATAACGATATATCGATATTTTCCCAAAAATTATCGATGTCCGTCGACGATATTCATCCACCCTATATATCGATGTCAAAATTGCTGTATCGAGTGCCGATATTTTTATATTATATTTTTTTCACAATTTTCGGGAACTGTTTGAAGTTTGATATAGTAGTATAACATTATTTTAATTTCCTATGTGAACGTGTGTCAGGTCTTAAATGGCTACACAGGATAATTGAAATGGCCTGGGAGTCGGGACAGGTTCCATCTGACTGGACAAAAGCAGTAATCACACCAATCTTTAAACATGGAAACAGAAAAGATTGTAACAACTACAGGGGTATCTCTTTAATCAGCGTTGTGGGTAAAATCTTTTCAGGTATTGTTGAAAGGAAAGTGCAAGTATTAGTTGAGGACCAATTGGATGAAAATCAGTGTGGGTTTAGGCCTCTTAGAGGTTGTCAGGACCAGATCTTTAGCTTACGGCAAATAATGGAGAAGTGTTATGAGTGGAACAGGGAATTGTATCTATGCTTTATAGATCTAGAAAAGGCATATGACCGGGTTCCTAGGAGGAAGTTATTGTCTGTTCTACAAGATTATGGAATAGGAGGCAAACTTTTGCAAGCAATTAAAGGTCTTTACATGGATAGTCAGGCAGCAGTTAGAGTTGACGGTAAATTGAGTTCATGGTTCAGAGTAGTTTCAGGGGTAAGACAAGGCTGCAACCTGTCTCCACTGTTGTTCATATTATTTATGGATCATATGTTGAAAACAATAGACTGCCTGGTGGGATCAAGATATGTGAACACAAAATAAGCAGTCTTGCATATGCGGATGACTTAGTTGTGATGGCAGATTCGACTGAATGTTTGCAAAGTAATATTTCAGAGCTAGATCATAAATGTAAGGACTATGGTATGAAGATTAGCATCTCCAAAACGAAAGTAATGTCAGTGGGAAAGAAATATAAACGGATTGAGTGCCAAATAGGAGGAACAAAGTTAGAACAGGTGGACGGTTTCAAGTACTTAGGATGCATATTCTCACAGGATGGCAACATAGTGAAAGAACTGGAAGCGAGGTGTAGCAAAGGTAATGCAGTGAGTGCTCAGCTACGATCTACTCTCTTCTGCAAAAAGGAAGTCAGTACCAAGACTAAGTTATCTGTCCACCGTTCAATCTTTCGACCAATTTTGTTGTATGGGAGCGAAAGCTGGGTGGATGCAGGTTACCTTATCAACAAGGTTGAGGTTACGGATATGAAAGTAGCTAGGATGATTGCAGGTACTAGTAGATGGGAACAATGGCAGGAGGGTGTCCACAATGAGGAAATCAAAGAAAAACTGGGAATGAACTCTATAGATGTAGCAGTCAGGGCGAACAGGCTTAGATGGTGGGGTCATGTTACGCGCATGGGAGAAGCAAGGTTACCCAAGAGACTCATGAGTTCAGCAGTGGAGGGTAGGAGGAGTCGGGGCAGACCCAGGAGAAGGTACCTGGATTCGGTTAAGAATGATTTTGAAGTAATAGGTTTAACATCAGAAGAGGCACCTATGTTAACACTGAATAGGGGATCACGGAGAAATTTTATAAGGTGGACTATGCTCCAGACTGAACGCTGAAAGGCATAATCAGTCTTAAATGATGATGATGAAGGTGTGTTACTGCTCGTACTTCTTGAGCTTCCATCACGTCCAATCTTTCTCTTTAACTGTGTGAATAAGTATATGTGGCACAAAAGAAGTCCGATTGCACTGGGGGGGGGGGGGGGGGGGAGGTTGGCGGCGGTATGAATGGAACAACAAGATTTCCGATGTGAAGAAACAGCACACCAACTACTGTTCTTCACATCGGCGTTCTCCAGAAACAGTTGTTGATGAACAAACATCCATACGATAAGACTGGCCTTCACGGTGGGTGGAGACGTGTGGGGGGAAATACAGACGTAATCGGCGATCGCGGCTGCCAACAGAAACTGCAACTGCTGGCGCTGGCAGAAATGAAAAACCGCGGAAGTCGACACGAAGTCTTCCGAACAAATCCGATATGTGACGAAGAAACTGAACGACGGACCCATAGGACTCCTTTTACTGTGCCACTTACATGCAGTCACCATTGTTAGCAAAGTGGTTTTCAACTAAGTGTGAACGTGCATCGTTTTCCTTTCCTTTTACTTCTTGCTGTACGGGGGATGCTGAAGGAGCGGCCACATGTCCTCTAACAGGCAGAGCGCGCGATGCCACACGGCCAGCGTCCACACTGACCCTTCGCCTATGCGACGCGAACGCGCAGATGTCTCGACAGTAGGGACCGTGGGTGAAGCACGTAACACCTGGGGTGTACCATGCGACGCACCAGACTCCCCACTGCCGCTACACTCCGAGGCAGCAGCCTGAAGACGGCTGACCGCGGCCATCAACACGCTCAGCTGTTCGTACACAGCAGTCACACATCCTATCCATCCTAAGAAATCAGTTTACTGTATAGAGTTGATCAACTTTTAACTGCTAATTCACTTAAGGCGGCTGATAGTTGACTAAACTGTGGTTGCTAGACACTTCTTGTTGAAAACTATGAAAATAAGCACTACCTGTCTCTGGACTGTATTCAAAACAGACACTAGCACTACTGGCACTATGGCTGACTAAAGGGACTCTCTCTGTATTCAAAACAAACACGAAATCTATGGAACACTATTACTAGTACTCGAAAATAATGCTTCCTAAAAGCAAAAACACACGGAAGAAGAAGTGACAAGTAAGAAAAATACAGTTAATACTTAAATTAACGTAGCTCGCTGCACAGCAGATGTGGAGCAGATGGCAGTTACGACGACACTGACACTTTTGGCACTATGGCTGACTAAGGGACTCAGGCTTCTTCATAATTCACTGTGGTCACTAACATTGCTTTCGTAGTTTCTACAACAAGCTGTTTTTTGTCGCTGCTCCACACATTACTTATTTGGGAAAATAGCTTTCAGTACCAGCATACTGATACAGCTAAACTGAACATTTAATTTGGGATAAATCATTTCATAATTGTTAAATCCGAAACAAATAAGTCCTGAATTACTTCTGAAAAAATCGGGACAAACTTAAAAAAATAGTGACTGTCACGAAAAAAAGCAGGGGGCGGATGGTCACCTTAAGTGTGCGCGCCATTTGAAGCACAATGGATGTCTATGCGACATTCCAGTTCCACGTCCGACCTTCCGTGTCGTCCGCGCCAACACGTGCTTCTGCCGCTCACAGTTTCTGCAGGTCCCACAGAGAAAGAAGGAAAGAAAGAAAGAAAGGCCTCCGCAGGAGCTGGGTTTCAGATCTGGCCACACACTGTGCCAAGTGCTGGTGGGTGACCAGTCAATAACTAACACACGAAAACAAGGAAAAAAAACACCTTTAGGTGTGTGTGAACATTATGCCGCAAACCGCGCCTTCTTACCTATTCCCATTTCGGAAATATACGTGGTCGAAGCTGTAAAGATCATTTTGCAATGTCGTGTATGTGTATAGGAGAGCATCTAAGCATGCTTGACTCTGGGTTTTTAATTCAATGAAACAAAGAAACCAATTCGCGCCGTTTTAATGACTTTTAACTAATATTTATTACAATCTATTTATTTCCAAGCAATCGAATTTTCCCACACACAAAACTCGTCCGGGTTTGCCCGGGATAGTAGTATAAAAATCAGTCGAGTACGCCTATGGACGTCCTCAAAACTAGGACAAATCCGGGAAAACGCAATCCTGCAAAAATCTAACTTTCTCCTACGCTACTTAACCGAAATATATTTGTGCTTCCAGTAACACTGAGCGAGTACGGTCGTAGCTCATTTCAACATTGGTGCAGTGTATTTCAGCTGATCAGTTATAAGGTACTATTTTTAAAACGTGTCTGCTTGCTGTGTGCCAGACTTGGAAAGGCCAGAGCCGTCTCGACTTGATTCCCCGTCCTTTCGAATCGCTCTTGCCAGCCAACCCAGGAGTGGTTTTTCACAGGTTTCTCGACACTCGCCACGGCGAGTGCTTAGCTGGTTAACCAATTTCAACCTCATTTACACGATCAAAACGATTACAACACGAAACACATATATACATATTAACACTATTATGCTGACACATTTCAACTCACATACGACTTCCTTTTGAGGTAACCTTGGGTTGCATCATCAAGATTATTGTGTTTCGACTGTTGTAAGAAACTGCAAGGTTCGAAATTTATAAATGTATTTTGTTCGTTTGTACCGCTTAAATGGAAACAAGTAATAGGGTGTTCCAGAACTTATGGTCAATATTCAGGGATGCGACAGGAATGATCATTTGAAACAAAAAAGTCAAGTAAATATGGGCACTAAAGCGCATGTCTTAAGAGCTATAAGGAATTCTTGATCTTCGATACTGTGAAACAAATCTCTTCTACTGCAAGCTCTTTGTTTTCCATATTTTGGGAAGTAGTAGTATAGACCAAAACAAGGAAAAAATCTTCAGTAAACGTGTGCTCTAAAATGCATACCTTAAAAGTTATGAGTACTTGTTCATGTTCGCTACTTTGAAAGACATCTCTTCTAATGAACTAGTGTTCATAACTTTTAAGGAACGCATTTTAGAGCACACGTTTACTGAAGATTTTTTCCTTGTTTTGGTCTATACTACTACTTCCCAAAATATGGAAAACAAAGAGCTTGCAGTAGAAGAGATTTGTTTCACAGTATCGAGGACCAAGAATCGCTCATAGCTCTTAAGACATGCGCTTTAGTGCCCATGTTTATTTGACTTTTTTGTTTTGAATGATCATTCCTGTCTTATCCCTGAATATGGACCATAAGTTCTGGAACACCCTTTGCATATCAGAGTGATAATACACTCCTGGAAATTGAAATAAGAACACCGTGAATTCATTGTCCCAGGAAGGGGAAACTTTATGACGGTCATGTGAAACCCAGCTCGCGCTATTCGTCCACGAGACTCAGAGGGCCATAGACACGGGTTCACAGGTAGATGCCGTGTTTCTTGACTTCCGCAAGGCGTTCGATACAGTTCCCCACAGTCGTTTATTGAACAAAGTAAGAGCATATGGACTATCAGACCAATTGTGTGATTGGATTGAGGAGTTCCTAGATAACAGGACGCAGCATGTTATTCTCAATGGAGAGAAGTCTTCCGAAGTAAGAGTAATTTCAGGTGTGCCGCAGGCGAGTGTCATAGGACCGTTGCTATTCACAATATACATAAATGACCTGGTGGATGACGTCGGAAGTTCACTGAGGCTTTTTGCAGATGATGCTGTGGTGTATCGAGAGGTTGTAACAATGGAAAATTGTACTGAAATGCAGGAGGATCTGCAGCGAATTGACGCATGGTGCAGGGAATGGCAACTGAATCTCAATGTAGACAAGTGTAATGTGCTGCGAATACACAGAAAGATAGATCCTTTATCATTTAGCTACAAAATAGCAGGTCAGCAACTGGAAGCAGTTAATACCATAAATTATCTGGGAGTACGCATTAGGAGTGATTTAAAATGGAATGATCATATAATGTTGATTGTCGGTAAAGCAGATGCCAGACTGAGATTCATTGGAAGAATCCTAAGGAAATGCAATCCGAAAACAAAGGAAGTAGGTTACAGTACGCTTGTTCGCCCACTGCTTGAATACTGCTCAGCAGTGTGGGATCCGTACCAGATAGGGTTGATACAAGACATAGAGAAGATCCAACGGAGAGCAGCGCGCTTCGTTACAGGATCATTTAGTAATCGCGAAAGCGTTACGGAGATGATAGATAAACTCCAGTGGAAGACTCTGCAGGGGAGACGCTCAGTAGCTCGGTACGGGCTTTTGTCAAAGTTTCGAGAACATACCTTCACCGAAGAGTCAAGCAGTATATTGCTCCCTCCTACGTATATCTCGCGAAGAGACCATGAGGATAAAATCAGAGAGATTAGAGCCCACACAGAGGCATACCGACAATCCTTCTTTCCACGAACAATACGAGACTGGAATAGAAGGGAGAACCGATAGAGGTACTGAAGGTACCCTCCGCCACACACCGTCAGGTGGCTTGCGGAGTATGGATGTAGATGTAGATGTAGATTCCTGGGGTCAGATACATCACATGATCACACTGACAGAACCACAGGCACATAGACACAGGCAACAGAGCATGCACCATGTCGGCACTAGTACAGTGTATATCCACCTTTCGCAGCAATGCAGGCTGCTATTCTCCCATGGAGACGATCGTAGAGATGCTAGATGTAGTCCTGTGGAACGGCTTGCCATGCCATTTCCACCTGGCGCCTCAGTTGGACCAGCGTTCGTGCTGGACGTGCAGACCGCGTGACACGACGCTTCATCCAGTACCAAACATGCTCAATGGGGGACAGATCCGGAGATCGTGCTGGCCAGGGTAGTTGACTTACACCTTCTAGAGCACGTTGGGTGGCACGGGATACATGCGGACGTGCATTGTCCTGTTGGAACAGCAAATTCCCTTGCCGGTCTAGGAATAGTAGAACGATGGGTTCGATGACGGTTTGGATGTACCGTGCTCTATTCAGTGTCCCCTCGACGATCACCAGTGGTGTACGGCCAGTGTAGGAGATCGCTCCCCACACCATGATGCCGGGTGTTGGCCCTGTGTGCCTCGGTCGTATGCAGTCCTGATTGTGGCGCTCACCTGCACGGCGCCAAACACGCATACGACCATCATTGGCACCAAGGCAGAAGCGACTCTCATCGCTGAAGACGACACGTCTCCATTCGTCCCTCCATTCACGCCTGTCGCGACACCACTGTAGGCGGGCTGTACGATGTTGGGGCGTGAGCGGAAGACGGCCTAACGGTGTGCGGGACCGTAGCCCAGCTTCATGGAGACGGTTGCGAATGGTCCTCGCCGATACCCCAGGAGCAACAGTGTCCCTAATTTGCTGGGAAGTGGCGGTGCGGTCCCCTACGGCACTGCGTAGGATCCTACGGTCTTGGCGTGAATCCGTGCGTCGCTGCGGTCCGGTCCCAGGTCGACGGGCACGTGCACCTTCCGCCGACCACTGGCGACAACATCGATGTACTGTGGAGACCTCACGCCCCACGTGTTGAGCAATTCGGCGGTACGTCCACCCGGCCTCCCGCATGCCCACTATACGCCCTCGCTCAAAGTCCGTCAACTGCACATACGGTTCACGTCCACGCTGTCGCGGCATGCTACCAGTGTTAAAGACTGCGATGGAGCTCCGTATGCCACGGTAAACTGGCTGACACTGACGGCGGCGGTGCACAAATGCTGCGCAGCTAGCGCCATTCGATGGCCAACACCGCGGTTCCTGGTGTGTCCGCTGTGCCGTGCGTGTGATCATTGCTTGTACAGCCCTCTCGCAGTGTCCGGAGCAAGTATGGTGGGTCTGACACACCGGTGTCAATGTGTTCTTTTTTTCCATTTCCAGGAGTGTATATGAAAGGGAGATATCGTATGACTGAGTAAGACGTGATCCTCAAGAAAAATTCAGTGCGATGTACATCTGCAAGTATGATTCATGTTAAGGAAGTATATTAAGCAAAGAAATTCACAGGAAATTAACGTTGCGGTTAAAATGGAAGCAAGACTAAAGAAAAATCATTACACGTTCATATAATTTGTCGACCTGGAAAAAGCGTTCGACAATGTAAAATGGCGCAAGATGTTCGAAATTCTGAGAAAAGTAGGGGTAACGTATAGGGAGAGACAGGTCATATACAACATGTATAACAGCGAAGAGGGAATAATAAGAGTGGAAGACCAAGAATGAAGAGCTCGTATTAAAAAGGATGTCAGACCCTACTGTTCAATCTGTACATCGAGGTAGCAGTGATGGAAATGAAAGAAAGGTTCAGGAGTGCAATTAAAATTCAAGGTGAAAGGATATCAATAATACGATTCGCTGATGACATTGCTATTCTGAGTGAAAGTGAAGAAGAATTACATGATCTGCTGAACGGAATGAACAGTCTAATGAGTACAGAGTATGGACTGATTGATTGAGTGTAAATCGAAGAAAGACGAAGGTAATGACAAGAAGTAGAAATGAGAACAGCGAGAAATTGATGGCCACGAAGTAGATTAAGGAATTCTGCTAACCAGGCAGTAAAATAACCAATGAAGGATGGAGCAAGGAGGACATCAAAAGCAGATTAAGTATGGCAGAAAAGGCATTCCTGGCGAAGAGAAATTTACTAGTATCAAATATCGGCCTTAATTTGAGGAAGAAATTTCTGAAAATGTAGATCTGGAGTACAGCAGTGTATGGTAGTGAAACATAGACTGTGGGAAAACAGGAACAGAAGAGAATCGAAGTATTTTATATGTGGTGCTACAGACGAATGTTGAAAATTAGGTAGACTGATAGGGTAAGGAATAATGAAGTTCTGCGCAGAATCGGAGAGGAATATGTGGAAAACACTGATAAGGAGAAGGAACAGGATGATAGGACATCTGTTAAGACATGAGGGAATGACTTCCATGGTACTAGAGGGATCAGTAGGGGGTAAAAACCGTAGAGGAGGACAGAGATTGGAATACGTCAAGCAGATAACTGAGGAAGTGGGTTGCAAGTGTTACTCTGAGATGCAGAGGTTGGCATAGGAGAGGAGTTCGTGGGGCGCCGCTTCAAACCAGTCAGAAGACTGTGCCTATGTGCCACGTTTAGCGAACTTGGAAAAGGAGCAAGCGTCAGGCCTCTGCTAATGATGCATCGGCATCAAAATGCACAAATTGTGATGTCTTGTGCGATCCACATACATAGTAAATTATAGCTGCGAAAATAAAAGAATAAAAAAAACTCAGGTGATTCATTTCTGCTGGTAATCTCCGCCTGCGTAAATTCGAATTCTGATACTGTTTCCTATAGTAAACCTGTGACGGTGTGGAGTATATTTGCAGAGTCGCACTGTTTTGTTTAGTGAGCTTATGGCGCTGCAGTTACGAAACTGACCCACACAAAAGGAGGACTACTTGTGACGATACCGGATTCACTGACAACATTGCTCACATTATATCGGTTCTGGTACTCAAACACAAATGTATTGTTTGAAGTTAAATTTAGAAAGCAGTTTTTATTGCCGAGCGTCCCAGTCGGTGTGCACGGTCTTCACGAGGTGAAAAGCAAACAAACACTGTGCCATGTTTTAAGACTTCTGCCTTTTGGTTTGTACTGTAATGACGACAACGTAACGTCTTCGATGCAGTAAGGGTAATAGTGACAGATTCGAAGGTGGTCGGAAACTGTGCACTGCTAAATACGACAGTACAGAATACAGGATACACGACATTATGCAGTGAGAAAAGTCGTGGGATAGCGACATGCACATACACACATTGCAACAGTGTCGCATACACGAGGTGTAAAAAGGCGCAGCTGTCATTTGTACTCAGGTGATTCGTGTGGAAAGGTCTCCGACGTGACTGTGGTCGCACGCCCGGAGTTAACGGACTTGGAACGTGGAATGGTAGCTGCAGCTTATCGCACGAGACTTTCCATTTCGAAAATGAGTGCTAACACACAAGTAATACTGCGCGAAATAACAGCAGAAACCAATGTGGGACGTACTGCGGACGTATCTTTAGGACAGTGCGGCGAAATTTGGCGCTAATGGGCTGTGGCAGCAGACGATCGACGCGAGAGGCTTCGCTAAAAGCCCGACATAGCCTGCAGCGCCTCTCGTGGGCTCGTGACCGTGTCGGTTGGATCCTGGACAACTGGAAGATCGTGGCCTCGTCCGATGAGTCCCTACTTCAGTCCGTACGGGCTGGCGGTAGGGTTAGAGTGTGGCGCAGATTCCACGAAAGCTACGAACCCAAGTTGTCGACAACGCATAGCGCGAGCTCAATAACGATATGCCCTGTATGTACACTGAATGGGCTGGCTTCTTTGCTGCAGCTGACCAGATCACTAACTGTAAATGGCTAAGTTCGGCTACTTGGAGACTATTTGCAGCCAAACGATAATGGAATTTTTATGGATGGCAGTGTTTCATGTCAGAAAAATTGTCGACAGTTCGAGCGAATGATTTGGCGGCCCACATCGCCCGGCACCGGACACAATCGAAAGGTCAATTGGTGCACAAAATCCGCTTAGGCAATTATGGACGGCTGCAGAGGTAGCAGGGCCGAGTGTCTGCCGACTTGCCGAGTCCGTGGCGAAACGAGTTGCTGTTCTACGAAGAGGAGGAGGAGCAGGATGTCAGTGTTTAACGTCCCGTCGACAACGAGGTCATTAGACACGGAGCTCGGATTCGGGAAGGATGCTGAAGGAAAGCGGTCGTGCGCTTTCGAAGGAACCGTCCCGGAATTTGCCTTAAGCCATTTGGAGAAATCACGGAAAACCTAAATCAGGATGATCGGACGCAGGTTTGAACCGTCGTCGTCCCGAATGTGAGTCCCGTGTGGTAACCTTTGCGCTACCCCGCTCGGCCGGGCAAAACGACGTCCGACACAGTATGACTCTAGTGTGGTATACAGGATCAGAACATTCTAGGGCAGGGGCGGGCAAACGTTGCACGCGGCTCGTGAGCGCACAGCGCTGCACGTGTGCTGCTCGCGTGCAATCGTCGAATGGGGCAGTGGCGACAGCCGGCCTGTTGCGGTAGTGTAGTACCAGGCTAAGCTGCGGACGTTGATGCGAAGCGACCACTACGTAGTGAACGTTGTATTTGAAGTACCCGAAAATGCAGAGTGAATCAAGGAAACGGAGAAGTGGAGATTTGCTATCTTTTAAAAAGAAATGGGAGAATAAATTTTTCTTTGTACAAAAACGTGAAAATTCGAAATCTTTAATATGTGGCAGTATTCTCGCTGGTCAATGGAAGTTTAGTATTGAACGCCATTATAATAAATTTCACAGGGACGAGTACATTTTATTGTCGGATTCTGAGCGGATGGGGAAATTGACTGAACTTAAGAAGAGCGATCTGACGATACTAGATGAATCTGACGTAAGTTGCTGTTGTCACGAGAGATCTGCGACTTTCTTTCGTCGTGTCTCTCATCCAACATTTTACGGAGCACTGTTTTCAATTTTTCAGGACGACAACAATGGTAGCCTAGAGGTACGTGCAAGTTATAAGATTGCGCTTAATATAACGAGAGCTGAAAAACCGTTAGCTGAAGGTGAGTTTATAAAGGAGTGCATCAATGACGCTGCTGATTTACTTTGCCCACTGAACGCAAATCAGTTTCGAGCCATCACTCTTTATCGGCGGACTGTAAGTCGTCGTATAAGTGCCATGGCAGGTGACGTTTACCGTCAATTAAGGAGTGCAGTGCAGGAGTTTATTGCATTTTCTATCGCACTTGACGAGTCCACATATATTTCGGACACCGCGCAATTAGTGATTTATGTCCGCGGCGTGGACACTGCTCTGCACATAACAGAGGATTTTTTAGATATGGTATCTTTAAAAAGCACGACCACCGGCGCGGACATCCCAAAATCCGTTGAAGAAGCTGTCGATTCAGCTGGCTTAAACTGGGAACGTTTGTTGTCAGTGACAACAGACGGAGCACCTGCAATGAAAGGGGAACAAATGGGATTTGTTGGATTACTCAGAAAAAAAGCTACAGCGTACAGAAGAATAATTGTACAGCATCCACTGTATTTTGCACCAAGAAGTACTCTGTGCAAAATCAGCAAAATTGGGGGACGTCATGCAACTGGTTATTCCGGCAGTTAATTATTTGAGATGCCACGGGCTTACACATAGACAGTTTCACACATACTTAGCTGAAATTGGGGAAGAGTACGGTGACATACCTTACCACAGTGAAGTCCGCTGGCTTAGCCTCGGTAATGTACTCAAAAGATGTTTTGAGCTGAGAATACCAATAAATCAGTTCTTAAAGGACAAAGGAAGGTACGACCCCAAGTTAGAAGATCCAGAGTGGGTTGCCGCCCTTGCATTTTTAGTGGACATTACCGGACACATGAATGCACTGAACACAAGTTTACAAGGAGAAAATCAGCTAATTTGTGAAATGGCTGAAAAGGTGCAAGCTTTCACCAGCAAGCTTGAGCTGTGGGGAAGACAGCTCTCGTCAGGGAACACAGTCCATTTCCCTACTCTGTCTACTGTGCGAGAACAGAATTGCAAAGAATATGTTTCCGTACTTAGTGCAATAAAAGATGAATTTCTCAAGCGATTAGGGGATATATCATATTTATCCCAAGCGTTTGAATGGTTCTCGAGACCATTTGCTGTTTCTGTAGATGATATTCATCCCAATTTGCAAATGAAATTAACAGATCTACAGTGTAATTCACGTCTGAGAGACAAGTTCCTTTTGGCAAGACGTGTAATAGGCTTTTTTCACGACTTTTCACAGCAAGAGTTTCCTTGTCTCCATCGTGAAGCCGCGAAGATAATGTCAGTGTTTGGCTCGACATACGTTTCTGAGATATTTTTTCTGTTATGAAAATTAATAAGTCTCGATTAAGAGTAAACATCAGTGATGAAAATTAACGTAACTGTTTGCGTTTGTCTGTATGTAGAAATTTTGTTCCAAGCATTAAACGTACTGCAAACTCCACCTGTGATAATTAAATAAAACGTTTCGTAGGTAAAAGGCACTCTTTCAAGCCATGATTTCTTTCAAGCACTCCTACTAACCTTATTCCTTCATTCAGTAAAGCAAGCTAGGAAACAAACCGCATTACAGAGGAAGGAGTGGAGAGACCGTATGGTGGGGAGGGGAGAGAAGTGGGTGGCTAGCTTGCCCCTGTGTGCACGCAGAACACCTGTTAACTGCACGCGTGCAAGTGCACCGCACACGTGCAGGATTCCTGCCCGCCCCTGTTCTAGGGTATAGGATATACGACATTATAGAATACAGGATGGAGCCAGACGTCGCCAACACCCGCTCACCTCTGTGGTTCGAATCTTGGCGGAGGAAGGAAGTTTCTGCAGCAGTACTTGGCGTGAAAATGCGGGAGACACTTTTTGACGTCCCTGATGAGCAGTTCAGCGAGACTATGATGAGGTGCCTCCACGAATGTATTACAGTTCCTTGCGGAGTTGACAGTTTCGCTTTGAGAACGCTGAGTGGTCGAGGTTCCTGGATAGCGCTGGAAAGTCTCCTCAGGGACACCACTTCAGCAGACCCAGACACAACCGAGAATCTATGGGGAACACCCGCTACATCATCTCAGACATGATTTCCCTGCGCAGTTGGTACTTCCGAAAAGAATGACAGCATTATGCTAAAGTCATGTTATGTCTTAAGAGATGAAACACTGAAAAGCGACGGCACAGAGTCAGCGTTAGATAAATGCATTACCGCTTAATATGTGGAGACTTATTCCATGACTCTGGGCCCTTAACATTTCGGAATATTTATGTACAAAGAGTCTTCAAAGTAAGTCCAACTGCAACTGTAAAGAAAATAAAGACTACGGTACCTTTGTGCTCGGCTGCTTTCTTATTTCCGCACAAGTTGGCAAACATCCCGGATGGCGCCTTCACAGCTCGATGGAATTATTCCTTACCTGGAACAACGAAAACAACGCGTTAGGTGCAAAACATCTTTATTACAAGATGTCTAAAGAAAGATATGTGAATGTTATCGTAGAAGAAACAGAGGTACGAATGATATGTCTTTATTCGCCTTTAAAGCAGCCTGCCTGCATTATTTGGCAACTAAACACCTTTGGCCCATCATCAAGAATTCACTTTCCGCCCCCACACTGCTTGTGTTAGTTACAAACGTATATTATGCTGCCAAAATTATGCCGGTATTAGCTCCGGCATGCGTGACTTACGACAGCATCCAGAACACCAGACTAAAAGTAATATCAGAGGGGTAATTAAGTAAAAAAGGAAATCGGTTTCCGAAAGGAAGATCGACAACAGATGTAGTATTTATGGTGAAACATCATCCAAGAACATGCAGATCTTAATCGAGAGACGTACTTGACATTCTTTTTATCTCGAAAAAGCCTTCGATAAGTTACAGGGAAAAAATGTGTAGCATAATGAAGTAAATAGTGCGCCTACTCCGTGTGGGTGTCGCAGGGGTAGGACAAGACGAGTCCAGTAGACATGGACATAGTTGGAGCACTTGTTCATCTTCGGTACTGTGAAATATATCCCTCATACCGCAAGCTTTTTGCTTTCCATACTTGGATAGAAAAGTCCAGAAGTAATGGGATCTGAAGCAGTAATTCATATTCACTTCTACTGAACAAGTGCTTAGAGCTCGTAAGGTACTCGTTTTATAGCGGAAGTTTATTGACAACTTCAGCTTTACTTAGTCCGTACTATCTCCTCACAAAATATGGAAAGCAAACATTTTGCAGGAGGAGAGATTTGTTTCAGAGTGTAGTAGATGAACGAGTGCTCACAGTTTTGGCGGTATAAATTTCAGAGCCCATGTCTGCTGGACTTTTGTGCCTCCTGTCACATTCCTAAACACTGACCATTCCTCTTGGTTCATCCTGTATGAATACCGCAGTTCTAAAAAACGGCGTCTGGAAAGTGCAGTACGACAAACAAACCTTTAACAGCCGCCATTACGTACTACATTACTACTGGCCGTGCTCATGTGTGGTTCGCAGTAAAAAAAAATTACATTTTCAGCGAAAGTGCAGCAGAAGTACGGAGCAATAAGAGTAGAAAATCTTCGTTTTTGTCTCATCCTCATAGCGTTTACAACTCTGTGAGCAAAAAAATGATAAGAGGTCGAAAGAAATTAACAGCTGCTACTTAAAACTCGAGCATTCTATATAAAGAGTGGAGTTTACAGGTATTGGTTTCTGAGAGCAAGAGGTAGACACACTTAATGCGGTTGGAACACATTTCTGAAAAAAAAAGCAATGTAGTGCTAAAACGTGAATATGTTAGACTCTCCAAGAAATAAAGGACATGAAACGCCCGTTTAATGGACAGAAACATTTGACGTTAAGTGGAGAGTCTGTATAAATAACTTTAAACTGAGTATTCCCTGAAATTGCTGCTACAGAACGTAAACTGGCATTACGCCGGACGTTGGCAGCTGCTGCCTGTGTACACAGATAAGTAACTCCCTTACCACTTCTACCAGTATGAGGTACGAGTAGAGCAGCGAACGGCAGGCCTCCAAAGACGAGCACGAGGACCGGCGCCGGTCGTCTTCCACGTGCGGTACGCGGAGTTAACGTGGCAGCACTTCTCTCTAATCTGTTCCGTAATACAATAAATAAACGCCGTCTATTTGATCCTTCACTTCGGAGACTTCTAGAAAGTGTTTAAAAAACTACTCAAGGAGTATCTTAGTTTTCAAACAGAAAATTCAAAACATTAGAAAAACTACTCGAGGCGTATCTTAGTTTTAAAGAGAAAGTTGAAAGCATTATTCGACAAAGAAAACTACGAATTGTTAAAATATTTCAAGAAATTATTGAAGCCCCCTCAGTTTGGAAAGTTTCCACAATCTAAGCCACCAGAAAAGAAGAAGCTAACAGAAATTATTCGAGGGACGAAAAACAAGAAAGCAGCAAATGAAGATGGAATTCTCGTAAGGTTGTGGTAACCGGCTGGTGGGAACCTACTGCAGGCGTCAAAACGAATAATGCACAATATGTGGATAAGACAAGAAATTCCAGAGGACTGGAAGTGCTCGTTAATTCATTATTTACACAAAAAGGTGCACAGGTGGGAGAAGGACTCGCCCTCCGGGCGTTTCGTACAGACTGAACTACGTAGCGGACAGTTGGACCTTCTAGAGAACCGAGGATCCCGACGATTTTTCCCTGTTATCGACATCGACGCTGACGAGAATTCCAAACTTACGGAGAATTTTGAGCTTTACGTTTAAATTTGTTATGTCATTTCGAATATACTACTGTAAGTTTTCATTTATTTTATTAATTTTGGAGTTGTGTTAACACGCTTTGCTAATTGGCAACTGCAGGCCCATTAACTGCGTCCGCTCTCGTCCCTTTTGCGATTGCTGATAAGATTTGACGGATGTCTCCAGAGAAGTAAACGGGGCCACTGTTGTTACGCAAATGTGGAATTGTTCTGTGTAACACTCGAGTGGATACTTTATGAGATGCTGGACGCTCATTGCAAGCAACTCGAGTGCAGTCGTGCATCAGTTAGGAGTATCACTTGGCTCTGAGATACTGCAGATGGTGTTGAAGTCGCGAGTGCAAGCAGACCGCCTGCAGGAAAGGGGGGGAGCTCTGCGCGGCGCGGCGTACGCCCGTCGTCGCCATTCGGGACAGGGACCGTTTTCACCGCGGCAGATGACTGCACTTCACCGGTGATCGACCAATTAGCAGCAAACATTTATAAATTATACACACAAAGCTTCCTCGTCTATCACTCTGCCTCTGACTGAAAGCCAGATCAAATTCCATACAGCAGCTTTTGAGATTTTTGAAAGATTACGAATGGAATGTGAGTTTGTAATCGCAAAAAATACTTTTTACGTGATATAATTAGAAATGAACAATTTTTGAATTTCTTTCCTTTACTTACACTGTGAAACCTTGCTTCTTGTCAAATTTCAAAATTCTACGTCAAGCGAAGTACCGTATAGGTTTTGATGAGTGACTTTGCGAACATCAAAAACTGGCAGTATCTTTTTATTGCATTGACTTTGGACCTTACATTTCTTACAGCGGCCGGCCGTTGTGACCGAGCGGTTCTAGGCACTACAGTCCGGAACCACGCTGCTGCTACGGTCGCAGGTTCGAATCCTGCCTCGGGCATGGATGTGTGTAATGTCCCTAGATTAGTTAGGTTTAAGTAGTTCTAAGTTCTAGGGGACTGATGACCTCAGAAGTTAAGTCCCATAGTGCTCAGAGCCATTTTTCTTACAGCGCCAAGGGACCGTGGATCCCACTATGTGACGTAAATTTCACCTCATATTTCTAACCGTTACTGAGAAAAACGGTCTTAACGGTCGGAGAGACAAAGAGACAGACGGACAACAAGGTGACGCTACAAATGTTCCATTCTCACCGACTGAGGTAAGGAATCTTAAAACGGAGAGATATCATTGTTACTATTTACATGCGAGATGGTCCAGAGAAGCAGGTAGGCGACACGATCGGGCAGCATCGAGACGGACTTTGGAAGGGAAGACCACGTGTGGAGCAGATCTCGAGTGTTAGACGGAACAGCAGCATCAGTGCCCTGTATCACTGCGCTTGTCTGATTCATGTTTTGGTGTCGATGATCAAACGAGAAATGTAAATCCACCAACACACAATCTAAACCCAAATTTTTTCGAGACATGTCTGAAGCTTTCGAGCCGTGTACAGGTTCTAGAGCAAAAGATGGTGTATCCCCCTTTTGTTCCACTGTGTTCTTCACAACGTGATCTCAGAATGGAAGAAGTCAGAGTCTGGAGAAAATGACCAGGTGCAACTGGGTCACAAAAACAAACCTCTTAGAACTCAGTGTTTGGTCTTTGCCGACGATGTTGCAATACTGGCCGGACACATAGCAATGACAACACGAAAAATCATTTTGAAAACAACTGTAAAAAAAAAAAATGGGTCTCTAAACATCTTACGCAAAAACAGAACATGTGACAAACTTCATGAACACAGACTCGGTGATGTAATACAGAAGTGCAGCCTCGACGGGGAGTTCAATACAGGACAAGGAAATTGGAAATGGCCTCTCAGTTGACCGCAGGTATCTACGTACAATAAGCAGTTACAGCAGTAGTAAAACCAGAATCTTTATATGCAGCGGAACACCTGGATCCGACTACGACAGGGAAACAGTAAACATGGAAAAGAGAGGAAAAAGCTAAGAAAAATATTGAGGCCAATGAGACACAACGGCAAATACAAGAACACGAGTAATGAAGGTCGGCACAACAAAACTGAACAACTAAATGTAACGATCAGAAATCGTAGAATGATGTCTTATGCCAATCTGGTTAGAACATTCGCTCCAAGAAATCAGATGTCATCTGAAAGTGACTAAGATTGAAGAACAGAGACCCAGTTCAAAAAAATGGTTTACAATCTCGTGTCCAGAGGAAACCAAACAAGAAACTGGATCATAGTAATCACAAATCAAAATTATTAGAAAAACCGGAAATTGGATCAGAAGTAGATAACTACGTAGTCCACAGGAGGCCCAAACTGAGTAAGAAAACGGGTATTAATAAACGCCGTGCAGTCTTCCTATCGGGTGTACCGCGCGTGATGATGGTGCTTCTTCACTCGACGGCTACTCCATTTCGGTTCCCATGGCTGAGTCGGCAGCTTAGCATCCAAAAACAGTGTGTAGTAGTCGTCTGGAGTGGAACGCTTGAAATCCGACACGCCGGCCAGCAACAGCACCCAGGGCAGACACAGCCGCCACGCGTCAGGTAGCGAGCAGGTATTACTCGGATGTTTCTAGTGTCCATCAGCCGATGAAGAAGAGCAAGAACGGAAGCCCTTTCTTTCGCGTGTCACATTTAATGTACGCACTCTACCGTGATCTAGGGGTAACGTCTTTGATTAGTAATCAAAATGTCCTTAGTCCCGGATTCGAACCTCGCCACATTTTGAATAAAATTCACCAGGAATGTCGGTCGAAGACTTCCAGCATAAGAGGGCGGAGGAGCGGACAGAGGTTCACGGTACTCTCCTGCCCTACCACTAAAGGCGGCAGAATTAGCAATCACCAATGGCGTGAGGGTGCAGAAGGCAACGCAAATCACTGCACTGAAGGCACATGTGGCCTGTAACTAAAAAAGTGTTACGATGACCTCTCCATTGGCAAAATATTACGGACTAGTTCCCGATTCGGATCTCCAGGAGTGGACTTCCAAGCCAAGGGGGAGGCGACTATCAGGAAAAGGTAGGATAACCAACGTACGGCGAGGCACTGAATGTCAGAAGTTTTCAACGTGGTAGGGAAGTTATAAGATCTGAAAAGAGAAAAGCTGAGGTTCAGTCTAGAGATAGTGGGAGTCAGTGAAGTGAAATGGAAAGAAGACACTGATTTCTGGTCGTATGAGTACAGGGTAACATCAACAGCAGCAGGAAAAGGAATAGTGAGACTAGGATTCTTTATGAACAGGACAGAGTGTGAGTTACTGTGAACAGTTTAGTGACAGGATTATCCTCATCAGAATCTACAGCAAACCATCACCGACAACGATAGTTGAGGTATATATGCCGACGTCGCAAGCCAAAGATGAGCAGATAGAGAAAGTATACGACGAAATTGAACGGGTAATTCGGTACGTCGAGGGAGATGAGAATGTGAGTCACGGGGATTCGAAGCTGGTTGTAGGGGAACGAGCAGAAATGGGCCAGATCCTAGGAATGAGAGAAGAGAAAGACTGAGTTCTGCAACAAATTTCAACAAGTCTTAGCGAAAAATCTGTTCAAGAAGAGGAGGAGGAGGAGGTATAGTTGGAACAGGCCTGGAGATGCCAGAATATTTCAGTTGATTACTTCGTGGTCGGGCAGAGATTCCGAAATCAGACGCAGGGTTGTAAGGCGTACCCAGGAGCAGATATAGACTCAGAGCAAAACTGATTACAGTTGAAGACAATGCTGAGGTTTAAGAGACTAGTCAGGAAGAATCAATGCGTAAAAGGGTGGGATACGGAAATATTAAGGAATGAAAACGTGCGCTTGAAGTTCTATGGGGCTGCAAATACTGGGATAAGAATCACAGACGTTTGGAAGAAACACATAAGTACAAAGAAGGTCACTGCGAAGAACCAAGGGTAACACAAGAAATACACTACTGGCCATTAAAATTGCTACACCACGAAGATGCTACAGACGCGTAATTTAACCGACAGAAAGAAGATGCTGTGATATGCAAATCATTAGCTTTTCAGAGCATTCACATAAGGTTGGCACCGGTGGCGACACCTACAACGTGCTGACACGAGGAAAGTTTCCAACCGATTTCTCATACACAAACAGCAGTTGACCGGCGCTGCCTGGTGAAACGTCGTTGTGATGCCTCGTGTAAGGAGGAGAAATGCGTACCATCACGTTTCCGACTTTGATCAAGGTCGGATTGTAGCCTATCGCAATTGCGGTTTATCGTATCGCGACATTGATGCTCGCGTTGGTCGAGATCCAATGACTGTTAGCAGAATATGGAATCGGTAGGTTCAGGAGAGTAATACGGAACGCCATGCTGGATCCCAATGGCCTCGTATCACTAGCAGTCGAGATGACAGGCATCTTATCCGCATGGCTGTAACGGATCGTGCAGCCACGTCTCGATCCCTGAGTCAACAGATGGGGACGTTTGCAAGACAACAACCATCTGCACGAACAGTTCGACGACGTTTGCAGCAGCATGGACTATCAGCTCGGAGACCGTGGCTGCGGTTACCCTTGACGCTGCATCACAGACAGGAGCGCCTGCGATGGTGTACTCAACTACAAATCTGGGTGCACGAATGGCAAAACGTTATTTTTTCGGATGAATCCAGGTTCTGTTTATAGCATCATGATGGTCGCATCCTGTTTGGCGACATCACGGTGAACGCACATTGGTAGCGTGTATTCGTCAACGCCATACTGGCGTATCACCGGGCGTGATGGTATGGGGTGCCATTGGTTACACGTCTCGGTCACCTCTTGTTCGCATTGATGGCACTTTGAACAGTGGACGTTACATTTCAGATGTGTTACGACCCGTGGCTCTACCCTTCATTCAGTCCCTGCGAAACCCTACATTTCAGCAGGATAATGCACGACCGCATGTTGCAGGTCCTGTACGGGACATTCTGGATACAGAAAATACTCGACTGCTGCCCTGGCCAGCACATTCTCCAGATCTCTCACCAGCTGAAAACGTCTGGTCAATCGTGGCTGAGCAGTCACTACTCTTGATGAACTGTGGTATCGTGTTGAAGCTGCATGGGCAGCTGTACTTGTACACGCCATCCAAGCTCTGTTTGACTCAATGCCCAGGCGTATCGAGGCCGCTATTACGGCCAGAGGTGGTTGTTCTGGGTACTGATTTCTCAGGATCTATGCACCCAAATTGCGTGAAAATGTAATCACATGTCAGTTCTAGTATAATATATTTGTGCAATGAATACCCGTTTATCATCTGCATTTCTTCTTGGTGTAGCAATTTTAATGGCCAGTAGTGTACCTCAGATGATCTATTAAAGAAGAAGTACAAAGATGTTCAGGAAAATTCAGGAACACAGAAATAAAAGTCACTTAGGAGTGAAATAAATAGGAACAATAGGGGATCTAACGCGAAATGGGCGCATCAAAAATGTGGAGAAATCGAAAAATAAATTATTGTCGGAAGGACTGACTCAGTCAAAACAGCCTTCTTCGGTGAAATCAAAAGCAAGGGTGGCAACATTAAAGCTCAGTGGGTATTCCACTGCTGAACGCAAGGGGGAGGGCGGACAGGTGAGGATTCTACGCTGAAGGCCTCTATGAGGGGGAAGACTTGTCTGATGGCGTGATACAAGAAGAAACAGAAGTCGACAGAAAAGAGATCGAGTACTAAAATTAGAGTTTAAAGGAGTCTTGGAAGAATTAAGAGCAAATAAGGCGGAAGGATACATAACATTCCATCAGAATTTCTAAATCATTGTGGGAGGTGCTAAAAAACGACTTTTCGCGTTGGTGTTTAGAATGTATGAGACTGGCGATATACCGTCAGACTCTCGGAAAAACATCATCCACACAATTCTGAAGATTGCGAGAGCCGACGAGTGCGATAATTATCGCGACACATGCGAGAATTATCGTACAATCTGCTTAACAAGTCGTGCATCCAAGATGCTGACAATAATACTATACAGGGGGATGATAAAGAAAATTGAGGAAGTGATAGATGCCGATAAGTTTGGCTTTATGAACGGCAAAGGCACCAGAGAGGTTGATAATGCAAGCAAGATTAAAGAAAAATCAAGACCCGTTCATAGGATTTGTCGACCTGGAGAAACCGTCCGACAATGTAAAATAGTGAACGATGTTCGAAATAACAGGGGTAAGCTACAGGGAGAGAAGGGTAATACACAATATGTGCAAGAGCCGAGAGACAATGATAAGAATGGACGACCAAGAACGAAGTGCTCCGATTAAAAAGGGTGTAAGGCAGGGATGTAGTCTTTCGCCCATACTGTTCAATCTGTACATTGAAGAAGCAATTATGGAAATAAAAGAAAGGTTCAGGACTGGAATTAAGATTCATAGTGAAAGGATATCAATGACATTGCTTTCCCTAGTGGAAGTGAAGAATTACATGATCTGCTGCATGGAATAAACAGTGAAGTGAGTACAGAATATGGATTGAGTAAATCGAAGAAAGTCGAAGGTACTGAGAAGTAGCAGAAATGAGAACAGCGAGAAACTTGACATCAGAATTGACGGTCACAAAGCAGATGATGTTTAGGAATTCTGCTAGCTAGGCAGCAAAATAACCACAGACGGACGGAGCAAAGATGACATCAAAGATAGACTAGCACTGGCAAAAAGGTCATTCCTGACCAAGAGAAGACTATTAGTATTAAACATAGGTCTCGATTCGAGGAAGAAATTTCTGAGAATGTACGTTTGGAGCACACCATTGTATGGTAGCGAAACATGGACTGTGGGAAAACCGGAACAGAAGAGGATCGAAGCATTTGAGATGTGGTGCTACAGACGAATGTTGAAAATTAGGTAGACCGATAAGGTAAGAAAGGAGGAGGTTGTGCGCCGAATCGAAAAGGAAAGGAATATGTGGAAAACAATGACAAGGAGAACGGACAGGATGATAGAACATGTTTTAAGACGTCAGGGAATGACGTACAAGTACTAGAGGGAGCTGTAGACGGAAAAAACTGTAGGGGAAGACAGAGGGGTTGGAATATACGCAACAAATAATTGAGGGGATAGGAATTCGTGACGGGCCGCGTCAAACGAGTCAGAAGACTGAAGACTGAACGAAAAGAAAACGGACACTGACAGTCCGAGTGTTTTCCATTTGGGAAATGTTTCGTTGTGGAGGAGAGGGCAGACACTCGGCTCGCCGTATTACGGCAGAACGTTTCCACACATTTCCGACGGTGTGGTGTTAATCTCTGTGGGCAAACAGTAGTTACGACGTCGCGTTTAGCTTTACGGAAAGGTACAGCACTCGCTGGAGCAGCCGCGAGACAACTTTTGGGCCGTCTCCAGTGTCGTCATCTTTCCCACAACATCACTCATTCACGGAGTTACGATACAAATAACAGTAAATGGAGTTCCTGCAGAACAGAAAGTCATTGAAATGACGTCAGGGGAATGGTCGGTTCGAAGTCAAAAGGCAATCGTAGGGTAAACGAAGTGCCGGCAGGTTGAAAGAACAATAAACACTGTTAATAAACACGACGTAACTTGTCACTTCACTTCAGCTGTTCAACTAAGACTGTGTTTGGTGGCCTTGTTCCGTCATCAGATGACGGTAAGTTTTGGTTTTTCGCTCAGCAGCACTACTAGCAGGAAAGCGAGGATACTGACTTTTCTGTAAATTATAAGAATTCGTCATTTTTACTGCACATGCATTTGGGAGATTAGTAAATTGAAACCGTTTTCAGACACGCAGTCGGGTGCACGACCATTGCGTACTTTCCCCCAAGAAACCTGCATCTGCGTTTTACGGACCCACTGTTTACTAGCTGTTGGAAAGATGTTAGAGGGACTCGGCGTCTTCTAGGTTTCTGGTATGTATAGCGTCTTGTGCAAAGTTGTAAATCGGTAAAAACTCCTTTTAAGTATTTAAACAAAGTACGTTTCTACATAAAGGAGACCTACGCCTGTTTATTTTATTGCTCACGTTCTCTTCACTTCTTCGTAGTTTCATTACGCAGTCGCGGAAGCAGCCTGTCAAGATATTCACGTATAAAATAAAACAACAGTGTTTCGGAGTTTCGCTACATCGGTCGGCCCGAGAACTCGATTGTGGTTCCCCGCACAATACAGCCGTGTGGGCGCGAGGTGAGGGCTGCAGTTTCGCTGTTAATGTGGGAAGGCCCACTGCACCTAACTTACGGTACGTTCGCCTAGTGGTTCGAGGTTTCAGAGTGGTGGTCCCTGCCCCTGCGAGAGGCAGCAGGCTGGCTGACCGCAGCAAATAACCTGCGTATCCTCTTCCAATACTGAATGACGATAAACATAGCTGCAGTAGCAACTAAGGGAGAATAGCTGAATGTGTGAACAGTATTAACGCGCTTCCATTTCAGTCGTCTGTTACGGGAAACGATTCTGCCACGAGATTCGGCGGTGTTTCCACTGACGGCGAGTGAAGGAAGGAGACGGGGCTTCCGCGGCTCTCGTCCGCCCCAGGAGCCGGGCTGTGGCGGGCGGACGGCGTCCAGCTGAGTGAACGGAGCGTGCCGGGCACCCCTCCAACACCTGCAGTGGATGTAGGCGTGCCTCGTTTGACCACGTGGAGCAAAGGATTGTTTGAAGACGGCTCGTTTCGACTGCCTACACTTTGTTTTTCCTTCGCTCTCGTCGCAGATGAAAGTATACGTGCAGACCTTACAGCTACACCTGCACCTTTACTCTCCCGAAAGACTGAGATGTTGCCGGCAGAGGACCTCCCTACGGTAGCACGTACTGCGCGGGAACAACGAGCAACAACGAACAACAAGCCTGAGTGCGAGCTGTTACTACTCCCACTTCACCTGCACCGTCTCTCACTGGCTGACACGTAGGGCGCTGGAAAATATTTCCAGCTTCTGCCACGAAAGGCAGCTCTCGAAGTTTCGTAAGCAGTTTTTCAGGAGGTCAAAGGGACACTTTGTCCTACAGTCCCCGTCAGTTAGACTTCCCGACACCTGTGTTACACTGTCTCGATGGCCGACCAGCATTCGCACCGCAGTCCTCCGTGCACGCTCCGCGTGGCCTGTCGGTGCAACAGGATACGGCTTCCAAGTGCTCGAGCAGTGATCGAGTATGGGTCAAACGAGTGCTGTTCGTGCTCTCTCTTTCGTAAAGCGATTGCGGTGCCCGAGTATCCCACCGACGAGTCGAAGCCTGTCATTTGTTTTGTCAACACCCGAGCCCACGTGATCGTTACAGATCGTGCCTCACAAATACGTGTATTGCGTCCTGATTCTAGTTGTCTGGGCTAGTCTAAATATATCACGTTTTCATATTTCGCTGCATTTAAAGCTACACACACACACGCGCGCGCGCGCGCGCGAGAGAGAGAGAGAGAGAGAGAGAGAGAGAGAGAGAGAGAGAAGTTGTTGTTGGATGATGAACAATTGCAGAAATACATGAAAAACAGTTGCAACTAGTCGCCCCCATCGGAACCTGTACCTGGAACGTAGGAACAATGCGCGAAACGGGAGTGGCGTGGCCGCTACTGCCAGCGGATGGAGGACGGGTGGCCGGCCTACCCGCGGTGGGGGAGGCGCCTGTGGCACAGTGCGGCCTGCCAGGCGTCACCTGCTGACTGCCGCCACTCGCACGACGAGGAAGCTATGCGTTGCACGCATTCGGATTCAAACAACTGTTCACAACTCACAAGTCGTGCGGGGACCGATAACCGGCACCCAGTGACGAACGACCGGCAAGCAGTAACCGAGAACCGGTAAGCGACGAGTGGCACCGGCTGCGGCCCCTCCCTGGGACCGAGTAGACGACGCAGCTGCGGCCTCCGCGCAGCACGCGCTGCCCGAGCCGTGCGCTCAGTGCAGAGCGGCGGCCGGCTCCGCCGCCTGCCACTGCTGTCCAGCTGTGCGGCTGCTACGCCTCTGTCGCGCGCGAGGCCGGGCCACGACGCGTCGCGAGCGAACGTAAAACCTGCGACGAGCAGTCTCGCGCAAAACTGGTACGAAAACAGTTCGGAAATTCTAACAGAAACGTCAACACTGACCACTGTGTGGAGGCCGTGTGGTGGTCTGCTCTCTCGCACGACGGGCAACGCTCGACAGAGGCATCGATCGATGAAGATACAAGAATGCGAAAAAACTGACACTGTCGGAAGGAGACTGGAGTGGTTACGGAACGCACGTAGAACGGGTAGTACGTGGCGTGCGACCCTGCACGCTGACCTGAGTGGTGTGCGCGTGCCAGGCACTCGTAGGAAATGACGGCAGGTAGACGAGTGGACGCGACACGGGCGCTGAAAGGGCGTGGCCGCAACCCGCCGAGACTGCAGCCACGGCCACGACCACGACCACGACCGCTGCACGATCGGTTCAGGTGACGACGCAGACTGCTCGACTGACAGGGTACCGGCTCGAGTATCGCGCCTCGGCAGAGACAGCAGCGTCCGCAGCCGTCTCGATCTCGTCTGACGAACACCCGCCCCGTCGACTGGCCGGCTACACCGCTCCCTCGTAATACAATAGTAATTTGGCAGCTGACAGATCAGTGACTCGATCTCGAACTTGTGTACCCGATGTGACTTGTGGGCACTAGCCCTCTCCCAGATGAGGCTACTATCAACACTCTCAGCAGACTTCGACTGTATTTCCGTCGTGTGTCCTGCTGGCACAGAGTGGGAGTCTGAGTAAACGACACTGTATACCGGCGAGGAAAACGTGACCGACAGCGATACTGCCCACAAGCGTTACACAACGAGAATACTCGTCTGATGTAGACAGACGTGCACTTGGCGGGTGTTCGAGGAGGATGCTGGCTGTGGCGCCGACAACACGGACTGTCACCGTACTGCGTCGTGGTGGACAGCGCGTCGACAACCCGCCGAGACTGCAGCCACGGCCACGGCCACGACCACGACCACGACGACGAAATACGGCGGCGGGGGACGGACGCGGCAGCTCCTCCTCTGCTTGCAGGGGACGCGGCCACTGGGTGATCGCTCTGGCGAGCTCGTACCAGGGTTCTGCATACCGAGTGCCGAGCTCTACCGAGGCGACTAGGCGACGAGTGTTGCAGCAACTGCTCTTACAGCACCGAGATTTCGATATCAACGGACTTGCCGTGTCACACGTGTCAGCGTCTTCGGCTGCTTCTTTGTATACTCGACAATCGAGAGACGTAGCTGTATAATTAATTCCGCACGTGTTTACTTCAGTCACGGCAGAGCAGAGCTAGAAAGGTACGTGTATTTCAGCTTTAAAGTCTTACGTGACTGTGTGTGTTACTTCGAGAGACTCTTCCCTCTGGCCAGTTGCGCGTACAACAGGAGAACCCAGCAGACACAGTAAAACTGTGCGCTAAAATGGTGTCGGTGAGAATGTTCGTCACGTGGTCTCAGTTCTCGGCCTGCAGCTGGCTGTACACTCGCTGTCAGGTTAAGGGTCCGGCCGCACACGGTCGGGCCGTCTCCCTACCGAGACTCGTCCGAACCGCGGCCTTCAGCGGGAGGACGGAACCTGCCACTCAAACGAACAAATGTAACGGGCCGGCCGCCAGGAACGTCAGCGAGCCTGCTGCGTGCCGGCCGCCATTTGTCGCGTTTCACGTTCAGTGTCCAAATGTGTGTGAATTGCTGTGGGACCAAACGGCTCAGGTCATCGGTCCCTAGACGCACACACTACTTAAATTAACTTGTGCTAAGAACAACACACACACACACACCGTGCCCGAGCGGCGTCTCGATTCTCCGTCGGCAGGGGCTGCGCAGTCCGTGGTGACACGACGCCTGTAACCGCGCGGCCACTCCGCGCCGCTTAATTTTTCACGCGAGGGGCGAGGCGGCGGTGGGACTGTTTTGTAGACTGTGCAACCGTGCGAGACTGTTTCGTGTTAACAAAATGGATATGGGAAGACTAGTGTGCAGTGCTTTACGACCAGATAAACGGCAAATACCGGAATGCCGAGCACAAAGACAGAGTGTGGGAGAAAACTGCAACAAATTTGCAAGCCACTTCTTAATACCGGAAAGAGATTTATTTGCTTTTTATTTTGTAAACAAATTAAAGTTTTTGCTTCCTGTCGTCTCTGTGTCAACGAGTCGACGTATTCTTCTTGCCATTCCACACTCCCTGGTGGAGATTTGAGGAAGTTGTTTAGTCGGTCAGATACAGCCCCTGCTGATTTCACACGAATTTCACAATCAGAAACACAGACGACGAGTTGCGAGTGAGTAGGAGGAAGGACAGAAGCGCGGGCAAGCCTCGGTTACGTGCCGTGCCGTCTCCAGCGCAACGGGCCGGGGCGCGGCCCGCACGTGTGTGACCGGACCGAGACTCGAACACGGGGCCACTGTAGGAAGTGAAGCTACGAGGGCGGGTGGTGAGCCGAGGTCAGTCGCCAGCGCCGTTTTAGTGTCAGAGGAAATCTCGATACATCATCGTGTTTGAAAAGGTTGACGACACAAAGTGATCTGGAAGAAATCCGCAAACGCATTCCCTACACAAAATAGCCAACAGCAGCAGGAGCACGCAACACAGCAGGAAATGGGGAACGCGGTTCGGCCAGCAGAGCCCGTACGGCTTTCGGCGAAGGACGGCGGCTGTGAGGTGGCGCCGCCTGCGCAGCAACAACCCCGCTCGCCGGAAGCGTGGGCTGGCTGCGCCCCCCGGCACAGGCGACCAACACTAAACTTTGTTTGTGCTTATCCTCGTGTCAAGCGGCTTCCTAGTGTAATTCTCCCGCCGTCACACCTCCACGTCACGCCACTAAGTTTACATCTCGTGCTCGTACACATATACTTTAGACCAGTGCATTCTAATCTGCGTGCAGTGGCTTTCGGGAAAGCATGCAGTACAGGTAACTGCAGTAGAGAAATTTATTTCTGTTTAAGAGATTAGGGCATAGTGAGAAATCTGCAGAGCAGTTTATTGGTGTTTCTTTATTCTCGTCCTAATATTTTGCGTACATACTAACTCAGTAGCGCCATTTGTGATCTTGTATCTATTTTTGCACACTGTTATACGGCAAGAGACTGCGCTTGTCGGACACAAGGAGAATTGGTTGCTGGAAGCAGCGTCGGCTACCGTCTGCATGCTTCTGGCCTGTGCTCCAATTTGCGGCAACATCGGGGCACCTGCGACGCCTCCTGTGATCCGCATGTGACAGGACGTCCTCACTCGAGAGTGGGTGGCAGGCAGTGGCGGGATGGCGTGTCACCGGCCGGAGCAGGGTCCGCGGCCCGCTGCCTGCGCCTTAGCAGAAGCAGAAGGTACGAGCTGCTGCCCCGCGTCGGTGGTAACTCGGAGCCGGCACGGGATGCCGGTTTCCCTGCCCAGTCCGGACCAGGGTAGAAGGCGAGTACGCTTGCCACTGGGGTCTCCAGTGTCAGGCGGGCGATGGAGCCCCTCGGGGAAATAGCTGGCAAGACACACAATGCCAGCGTGTTCGCCGGGGCGTCTCGTCCGGCAGTTTAACGCGCTGGGTTCAACCGGCTGCATAGAGTGGCACACGTCGGCACGAATGACGTCTGCCGCTTGGGTTCTGAGGGCATCCTCGGCTCCTTTCCACGGATGGCTGGTTTGGTGAAGGCATTTAGCGTCGTGCGCGGGTGCAGGCTAAGGTAAATGCATCTGTAGCGGTCCTCTGGTTTGGACCAGAGTGGAAGGTCTAAACCAGAGATTCAGACGCCTCTGCGACGGTATCGGAAGCGAATTTCTCGACCTCCGCTACCGGATACACAACTGTAAGTGCTACGTTAACGTGTGAGGCGTGCACTGCCAGAGAAAGCGGCTACCAGGGTAGCGGAGTACGTGTGGCGTGCACATGGAAATTCTTTAGATTAGAGAAACCCTCCCTTCGGATTAAAGGCGATTTCCCTGATAAATTAGCCACAAAGTCCTCAGAGAACGTTCGCTGTCGCAGATCAGAGATAGAAAAGATTAATATGATCTTAGTAAACTGCAGGAACGTCCAAGTAAATGTCCCAGAATTATTATTGCTTACTGAAGATTATAATCCACAAACAGTATTAGGAACATAAAGTTGGTTGGAACCAGACGTTAATGACAACGAAATCATAAGTTCATTAAGTTCTTACTGGAATATTTATCGCACGGATAAGTTAGGCGCTAATGGTGGCGGAGTGTTTACTGCAGTACAGACTTCGATGGAATCCAGCGAGGTGATAACGGATTCCGCCGGTGAATTAATATGGATAAAGCTAAGTGTCAAAGAGCGGCCAAAAATTGTAATAGGGTGTTTTTACTGACCGCCTGGGTCAGGGGCTCTAGTGGTAGAGCGCTTCACACAGAACCTGCAGAATATCGTCAGTAACCTCCCTGATGATGCTGTTGCAACAAGGGATGACTTGAACTTGCCGGGAGTGTCCTAGTGCCAGAGACAGGCATTCAAGTGACATTGTTCTGGATGCCTTGCCCGAAAATTACTTTGAGCAGATAGTTATAGAAGCAACTCGTGAGGGTACGCCTTAGGCCTCCTGGCAACAGACAGACCTGAACATACCGAATCAATTAACGCAGTGGAAGGTGATCATAAGGCTATGATAGCATCTATGACAATGGCTCTGACAAAGAATGTTAAGAATGGTAGGAAGATATTTCTGCTTATCACCAGCGACAGGATACAAATTTCAGAGTATCTGGGTAGTCAGCATCAACTGGGGGACGAAGATGCGGAAAACAATTGGAAAGAATTCAAAGGAATCGTGCAATATGTCGTAGACAAGTATGTTCCGAGTAATATATCGTTGACGTCAATCTGTTGTAGAATTATGAAACATGGTTTATGCTCAAGAATTATGACGTTCTACGTAACTCAGCTCGCTCTGTTCCTCCGTGAGATTGTGCAAATTTATATAAAAATATAATATAATTAATTAAACAATTTGATTTTTTCGCAATCATGTTAATTCCTTATAGATTTTTAAGCGAATTCAGTGTCTTTCACTTTTAACTTACATCGATTCCTGTATTCGCTTTGCTGTTGAGATTTACACAATTTGGTTAAACGGTTCTCATTCCGCCATAATTAGTTCTCATTCTTGACAGTGTGTACAATACTGATTCTTAATCGGACTTCTGATGCAGGCACCTACAGTGACATGACATTGGGATAATGCGCGGAAGAAAAGAAAACTTTCGTGGTTTTTGCACAAAAACGAACTCTAAGACTTCATATTTTCATAAAATTACTATTCAGACAACATACTGTATCACAAGAAATACGTCTTCTCGCCACGAGAACTAAAGACAGAGTCTCTCTAATAATTGTAAAAAAAAAAAAAAAATGTTTCCATCATTTGTAACAAAATGTCTCTTTGCCGACGCTTACTGTGGCCGCGCTAGTGTTTATTGTCACTGGTAATTACTTTTATCGTAGCGTGTCGGGGCTTTCCCTTTATGTACCTGTACAAGATCCACAGTACGGCAGACAATGGCGCTCAGGTTGGTGCCGTGTTCCTTGATTACAGAAAGACACTTGACGCAGTCCCGCACTGCCGTTTAGTGAAAAAAATAGGAGCTTATCGAGTGTCGGAGCAGAATTGCGACTGGATTCAAAACTTTCTTGCAGGCAGAACTCAACAGTTAGCTCTTAACGGAACAAAATCGACAGACGTAAAGGTAATTTTCAGAGAATCCGGAAGGAAGTGTGATAGGACCGTAACTATTTACAATGTATATAAATGATCTAGTATAAAGTTCTTAATCACGGGCGAATTATTTAGTTTCACCTGAGTGCTTCGGTAGTTAGGTTTCTGAATATCTGCGTATCACTAGACATCACTAGACACAGTTCCTGCGTTTTCGTCAGAGTCTACAGTAGAGTTGCGCAGCACCTGTCGATAGTCCGTTTATCTGCATAGTTTCCACGGTCTTTAGTATGGACAGGGACTGCGATTGCTGAGTGCCGATGCGAGCCGAATTGGTGGCACTTCGCTCTCAGCTTCAGGCTGTGATGGCTTCGGTTACACAGTTTGAGGCTGCAGTGGATGGGCACCACTGTTGTGGGCCGGCCGTGGGGTTCCGACGGACGTCCAGCACTTCCGAGTCCTCCGAGCGGTCCTCACCGGGGGCCAACCCAGTTACTGCTCGCACTGAGGCTGAGTGGGAGGTCGCCCCGGGGAGAAGCAGGCGCCGAAAGACTTCCCAGGCGGCCGCACGTAAGGCCTGGCCGGTTTGTCTGACAAACAGGTTCCAGGTGCCGTCCGTGGCTGGCACTGCCGCTCAACCAGATGCTGACGCCTGTCTTTTCTCAGAGGAAACCACTCAGCCTGCAAGGTCCGGGCCGTCACAGAGGGTGGGATTATTGGTAGTTGGGAGCTCCAACGATAGACGCGTTATGGGGCCCCTTAGGGACTTGGCTGACAAGAAGGAAAAGAAAACCAATGTGCACTCCGTGTGCATACCGGGTGGAGTCATTCCATATGTGGAACGGGTCATCCCGGATGCCATGAAGAGCACAGGGCGCAGCCAGTTGCAGGTGGTTGCTCACGTCGGTACCAATAACGTGTGTCACTTTGGATCAGAAGAGATTCTCTCTGGTTTTGAGCGGCTAACAGAAGTGGTAAAGGCTGCCAGTCTTGCCTGCAAGATGAAAGCAGAGCTGACCATTTGCAGCTTAGTCGAGAGGACCGATTGCGCACCTCTGGTACAGAGCCGAGTGGAGGGTCTGAATCAGAGGCTCAGACTGTTCTGTGACCGTGTGGGCTGCAGATTCCTCGACTTGCGCCAAAGGGTGGTTGGGTTTCGGGTTCCGCTGAATAGGTCAGGTGTCCACTATACCCGGGAGGCGGCTACACGGGTAGCAGGAGCTGTGTGGCGTGGACTGGGCGGTTTTTTGGGGTTAGATGGTCTCGGAAAAACAAAAGAAGGGCTTCAGTCTCAAATGGTGCAGGCTGAACACAGGAAGAACGTAGACATAGGAACCATTGGTATAACAGTTGTATGTCGTAACTGTGTTGGGAAAGTACCGGAGCTCCAAGCGCTAATGCTCAAATCGTTATAGGCACTAAAAGCTGGCTAAAGCCGGATATAAGCTCAGCCGAAATTTTTGCAAAGAACCTAACGGTGTTCCGAAAGGATAGGCTAAACACGGTTGGCGGTGGCGTGTTTGTTGCTATTAGAAGTAGTTTAACTTGTCGTGAAATTGAAGTGGATACTTCCTGTGAGTTAGTATGGGCAGAGGTCATTGCTGCCAACTGGAATAAAATAATAATTGGATCCTTTTACCGACCTCCCAATTCAGATGATACAGTTGCTGACAGGTTCAAAGAAAACTTGAGTTTTTCAAACACATACCCGACTCATATAGTTGGTGGTGACTTTATTTTACCCTCGCATCCAAACCGACTCAGGGATTAGTGAACAGAGGGTAATCGTAGCGAGACTGAATATTGTAATCCCCAAATCCTCGAAAAATAAGCGAAAATATACCTATTCAAAAAAGAAGATAAAAATTCACTTGAAGCCTTCCTGAGAGACAATCTCCACTCATTCCAAATTAATAATATAAGTGTAGACCAGATGTGGCTTACATTCAAAGAAATAGTATCGGCAGCAATTGAGACATTTATATCAAATAAATTAACAAACGACGGTGCTGATCCTCCTTCGTACACAAAACGGGTTAGAACACTGTTGCAGAAACAACGAAACAAACATGCCAAATTTAAACAGACGCAAAATACCCAAGATTGGCTGTCTTTTAAAGAAGCTCGAAATATAGCGCGGACTTCAATGCGAGATGCTTATAACATTTTCCACAACGAAACTTTGTCTCGAAACCTGGCAGAAAATCCAAAGAGATTCTGGTCGTATATGAAGTATGTTAGCGGCAAGAAACAATCAATGCCTTCTCTGCGCGATAGCAACGGAGATACTATCGAAGACAGTGCTGCCAAAGCAGAGTTACTAAACACAGCCTTCCGAAATGCCTTCACACAAGAAGATGAAAGTAAATATTCCAGAATTCGAATCGAGAACAGCTGCCAACATGAGTAACGTAGAAGTAAATATCCTCGGAGTAGTGAAGCAATTTAAATCACTTAATGAAAGCAAGTCTTCTGGTCCAGACTGTATACCAGTTAGGTTGCTTTCGGAGTATGCTGATGTATTAGCTCCATATTCAACAATCATATACAACCGTTCGCTCGACAAAATATCCGTACCCAAGGACTGGAAAGTTGCACAGGTCACACCAATATTCAAGAAAGGTTAGTAGGAGTAATCCACTAAATTACAGGCCCATATCGTTAACGTCGATATGCACTAGGATTTTGTAACATATATTGTGATCGAACACTACGAATTACCTCGAAGAAAACGGTCTATTGGCACACAGTCAACATGGGTTTAGAAACCATCGTTCCTGTGAAACACAACTAGCTCTTTATTCACATGAAGTGTTGAGTGCTAGTGACAAGGGATTTCATATCGATTCCGTATTTCTGGATTTCCGGAAGGCTTTTCACACTGTACCACACAAGCGGCTCGTAGTGAAATCGCGTGCTTATGGAATATCGTCTCAGTTATGTGACTGGGTTTGTGATTTCCTGTGAGAGAGGTCACAGTTCGTAGTAACTGACGGAAAGTCCACGAGTAAAACAGAAGTGATTTCAGGCGTTCCCCAAGGTAGTGTTATAGGCTCAAAAAATGGTTCAAATGGCTCTGAGCACTAGGGGCTTAACATCTAAGGTCATAAGTCCCCTAGAACTTAGAACTACTTAAACCTAACTAACCTAAGCACATCACACACATCCATGCCCCTGGCAGGATTCGAACCTGCGACCGTAGCGGTCACGCGGTTCCAGACTGAAGTGCCTAGAACCGCACGGCCACACCGGTCGGCCTGTTATAGGCCCTTTGCTGTTCCTTATCAATATAAACGATTTGGAAGACAATCTGTGCAGCCGTCTTCGGTTGTTTGCAGATGACGCTGTCTTTTATTGACTAATAAAGTCATCAGAAGATCAAAACAAACTGAAAAACGATTTAGAAAAAATATCTGAATGGTGTGAAAAGTGGCAGTTGACCCTAAATAACGAAAAGTATGAGGTCATCCACATGAGTGCTAAAAGGAACTCATTGAACTTCAGTTACACGATAAATCAGTATAATCTAAAAGCCGTAAATTCAACAAAATACCTAGGTGTTACAATTACGAACAACTTAAATTGGAAAGAACACATAGAAAATGTTGTGGGGAGGGCTAATCAAAGGCTGCGTTTTATTGGCAGGACACTTAGAAAATATAACGGACCTACTAAGGAGACTGCCTACACTACGCTTGTCCGTCCTCTTTTAGAAGACTGCTGCGCGGACCAGATAGGACTGACGGAGTACATCGAAAAAGTTCAAAGAAAGGCAGCACGTTTGTATTATCGATAAATATGGAAAAGAGTGTCACAGAAATGATACAGGATCTGGGCTGGGCATCATTAAAAGAAAGGCGTTTTTCGTTGCGACGGAATCTTCTCACGAAATTCCAATCACCAACTTTCTCCTGCGAATGCGAAAATATTTTGTTGACACCGACCTACATAGGGAGGAACGATCACAGATATAGGTGTTCATTCTTTCCGCGCTATATGAGATTGGATCACTGAAATGTGATTTGCAGAGTATCCATGTAGATGTAGATGTATCGTCGGTCTTTCTCCGCTTCGCATGTGTAAGTTTTGTTTCACTGGATCAGGTGGCCCATCGGCGTGTCTATTAAGTACCACAATCAATAAGGTCAACTCTGTATCGTACCCAACCTAACACAAGGGCTTTACTCTCACGAGAAATAATTTCACCGACTGGAAATTAATGAGGTAACGGGGATGAAGACGAAATGACATCAGTTACTTGCGCTCAACACTGAGGCGACTACATAGTTATTCCTGTACAATTTCAGTACAATGTAGGTACGAATTCACTGGGTTGGAGTGAATCAGTTGGTTTGATCCCTATTCCCCGGTTAGTTTGACTCAGCTGGTAGAGGTGTGGCTTCGCCACGTGTGCCGCGCTCCTCCATTACGGCCGTCCCGTTGCTCCGGCGCTGCCATTCCGGAATGGACAACCGTGAACGCCTGATGGGAAGCAACAGCAGGGAAACTAGTGGCAAGGGGAGTCTGTCTGTTGGGGGGAGGGGAGCAGCTGCTGTGTTCGCGACCCGGCGCCCGGCCCAATTTTCAGTTACTGAAAACTCATCCACGTTAAGTGCTCATTTGGTTTTTTTCTTCCTTTTTCGTAAATTCTTAGTCTCCTTCTGTGTTGCATTGTCGTTCGTGTGAGACTAGAGACCACTAAAATCTCTTTTATAGGCACCAAAAACTCGGGAGTACGTGACACTTGTACTGAATGTTAAGAAAACCGCAATAGGGCTGCTGCCCGGACTCTAGCGAGGCACGATATAGTGAAACCGCCTGCAGTCCCCTCGGTGTGTGGAGACGCGCGCTGGACACGCCGGGCGAGCAGAGCTGCAGCCGCTGGCTACTGCGCCCGCGGCCTGTGACTCCTGTGTCCTCGATCTGCGTCTGCCTTTGCGTCACTTTGTGCTGCGGGCGTCAGAGATACAGAACGACCTAGTCGGAAATTGCCTCATGCTTTAAACTTTGTCTTTACGTCGAAATGGGCTTTACGTGTTTTTTATACTGAAGAACGTACAGAGCACTGGGTAAACGGAGCTCGTGAAACAGCCACCGCACGACGCCTGACATTTGCTGTTGCCTTAAAAGGTCATACAGTCCACGGCGGTATCTCAAAAGCATTGCGTTATTATTTTACAGAAGTGTTTGTTTGGTGTGTTGAAGCTGTAAATGAAACTTACCTTTTATAATACAGTAATAGAATTAAGGCATCGCAATATTCAGACAATTTGAAGTTAGCTTGTAGCGAGAAAACTGCATTCCATCCGTATACACATAATAAGTTAGAAGCAATTAATAACACAAAATGTAAACAACAGCCCCCATGTGTTTTGACTGTAATTTTTTTTTTTTTTTGCCCTTTCCGTGCGGTCACCAGCCTCGGTCTCGTGCGGCGCACTCCTGTGCCAACTCTTGGTCGAAGATCAGCACTCAAGTCCAACGTCCTCTATTGTTCGTTGTATGTACTCCAGTCTCCGGCTTCCCTTGCAGGTTTCATCCCCTTCAGCGCCCTGTCGTATCACGGCATTCTCTGACCCTCCTTCTCGTCACAGTGTTTTACACATTTCTTTCCTCGCCGATTCTGCTGGTAAATACTGTAAGGGAACACCTTTTCACCTGTAGTTTTCCAAGTGATTTCCTTCGCAAGCGTTATCTTTTCCGTCTCCGAGGTAATGCAGATAGTTTCTCGCAGCCCACAAATGAAATATAATTTAAGTAAAATATTTGCGAACAATGTTGGTAAAGTGTAAGAACTATTAAGTCGGATTTTGTTTCGTTTTTCGTGCCGCAAGATTGGCGACGTTTTACTGAAGCTCGGTACTTTGTGCAGACTCCTGTGCCAGATGCACACACAACTAGACTCTGTCTCGAAATATAATAGAAAATCCAAAGAGATTTTCGTCGTACGTAAAGTACACCCGCCCAAGACACGACCAGTATATTCACTGCGCGATACCTACGGTAACATTACCGACGAGAGCGTCACTAAAGTGAAGTAATTAAAGTTAGTTTTCTGAAATTCTTTCACCAAAGAAAACGACGTAAATATTTCAGAATTCGAACCACGAACAGCTACAAACATGGCTGATACGATAGCCCCGTAATTAGCACACATATAAAACCGGTCGCTCGAAGGAAGATCCGTACTCAGAGACTGGAAAGTTGCACAGGTCACACCGACACTCAAGAAAAGAAGTAGAAGTAACTCTATGAATGAAATTACTGTCGTCAGTTTGCAATAGGATTCATCGAACGACACGGTGTTTGAACATTATGAATCACCTTCAAGAAAACGTTCTATTGACAGATAGCACGTATTTAGAAAATATCGTAGTTGTGATAAACACAAGTTGCTGTTCATTCGCAGCAAATCCAGAAATATGGAATCGATGTGATATCCGTTGTGGGTAGCACTCTTTATTCGCAGTAATGAGTGCTACCTGTAACGGACATCACACTGATTCCATATTTCTAGATAAATTGCTTGCCTATGGAGCATCGCCTCAGTTTTGCGACTGGATTCGTGAATTTCTTTCACACAGGTCACAGTTGGTATTAACTGACGAAAGCCATCGAGTAACAGTGATACCTAGTGTTCCTCAAGGAAATATTATATCAGCTCTTTCTGAACCATACAAATGATTTGGAGCGATTCTGAGCAGTCTTCCTGGACAGTTTGAGATTACAGTCATTTACCGTATAGTAAAGTCATCAGAAGATCAAAACCAATTCAAAAATGATTTAGGCTAAGTGGGAAAAGTGGCAATCGTCTTTGAATAAGTAAGACTGTGAGGTCATCCACATTATATTTCGGTTACACAATAAATCACACAAACTTAAAACCTTTCATTCAACTAAACACCTAGGAAGTACAGTTATGAAGAACGTAAATTGGAACGATCAGATAGATAAAGAGAAGAGAGAGTCGCGGATATAATAAGCGAGTTGTGGTGGCAACCATTAAAATAAAGGCGTACTTCGTTGCGGTGAGATCTTTTGACGAATTTCAGTCACCAACTTGCTTCTCTGAACGTAAAAATATTTTAGTGTCGCCAACGTACATGGGGAGAAATGACCATCGTATTAAAATTAGAGAAATCAGAGCTCGTACAAAAATATTTAAGTGTTTATTTTTCCCAAGCGGTGTTCGTGAGTGGAACGGTGGAGAAATTGTCTGAAGGTGGTTTCAAGAAGACTCTGCGAAGCACTTAAGTGTGAATTACAGAATAATTGTGTATTTATAGAGTAAGTCTGATACACACTAACAACTCTCTTCTCGTATCTTATCAGTCCATCTAATTTTTAACATCCTTCTATGCACTAGAGCTGTAATGCTTTGAGATTTCATACAATGGATGACTCGCCGCCGTACAATGCTGCACTCGACACGAACATTCTCAGAAATTTCTCGCTCAAATTAACGCCGACGCCTGACACCTGGGTGTGACTCGTTCTGTCCAGGACTGCCCCCACTGCCGCACGGGCTGGTCTCGCTCCGTCCGGCACGCGCAGGTTTCCTCCCTTCAACGAGCCTACTTCGTGGTCCCCAGTTTTGACGTATCGTATCTGCTACTCCTCGTTACTGTCGCTTTTTCTTCTGTTTACAATGTGTGCTCTCTAAAGTTAGTGTTCATTCCTTTTAGTAGGCCCTGCCACTGTTCCTCGCTTTCACTGACGGTTGCAAAGTCGCCGGCGACTCGTAACGCTGATATCCGTTCACCCTGAATATTAATGCCACATCCGAAACTTTCTTTTATTTGCGTCCATTGCTTCTTGGACGCGTGGACTGAACGTTAGAGGACAAAAACTACATCACTGTCTTATAATTTTTTTTAATTCGAGCACTTTGTTCTCGATCATCATTTTGATTGTTCCCTCTTGCGTCTTTTACATGTTACGTATGACACGTCTTTCGTCGTAGCTTATACCTATATTCCTGAGAGTTTCGAACATCTTGCACCATTTCGAACGCTTTTTATAGGTTGTAACACCAAAAACGGAGATAAAATATCTACTGCACCATTCAGAAATCAGATTTTTTTTTCAGAATTTTTCACCGTTGATAACTTGTACTGTACTTCTGATTTCGAATCTGTAAGCTTTATTACAGAAACTATATTTAATACGCAATCGATGTAACAGTATATTTATTTCTGACGGTATGTAACTGATTGTAAATATAATGAAAATATTTTAAATTGGTGTGTAATAGCTAACGGAACTTTATTTTAATGTATCGATGGCAACGACGAAATGGCAGTATTTGTGCCGCTGTTTATCTTTGCATGTGGAGAGAGTCTCTGTGGCGTTGCGAACAGACAGGAGGCAGAGCGGCTCGAGTAGTGACAGAGTGCGGGAGTGTTTGCGTGGCGCGCTGTGCAGCCGAGCTCGCGCCGACGTGGACGTCGTGCCGAGCGGGCAGGCGGAGGAAGCCTCAGTTCCAACTGCTGCCTGTCCCACAGCAAGCCATCCGTGGCCCTGGAGGCGAGTCGGCCTTCTCATCCGGCGGCAGCTGCATTCTCCGCTGTGCGCACAGTTACATCATCGTAAGACTGTCTAGTGAAAAGTTATAAACTTTCGCAGGCATCACCCAGTAACATTTCTTTCACAAAGTATAGCCGACTTGAGTAATAACCTGGAATAGTTAAAACTTGTACGGCACTTGTATTACGAGGCAGGTGAAATCACCGAGTGTGCCAGTTTAGTGTGTTTGCTAATGACCAGTTTGTCTAAATGTTCTGCCTCAGTAACTGTTCATTCTTGTATTTCACAACAGAGGTTTAACTAAATTGCAGTTTTCAATATTAACGTCTTTCACTGAAAGTAAAGTAAAACTTCACTGGGGAAACTAATGACTAAATATACAGCACAAATTAAGACCACTCAATTTCATTTATTCTGTATTTAGCTTAGCGAATGACTTCGTATGTATTTTATTGTTGTATTAAAAGTAAAATCAGTTGCCTGTTTGCTAAAAGTAAATTCAATTCAGTCTTTCAATAATCAAAAGTAAGTTGCTTGCCTCTTTCTAAATTCTGCATTACGTTACACTGAAATTACTGGAATTAATTTTGTTACATAAAAAAGTCTTAGTTAGCTTTATTTAAGCAGTAACTCCATTTAACTTTACTTTCAAACTCAGTGCTTTCTGATTCGTTTATTTTCTAGTGAACTGTTGTGCTGTGGAAAAGCGTGGCGACCTTCTCTTGCCACGCCAGTAATTACTGCTTCAATTTCTTTGCCATTACCTTTCCTAAGATTCTGGCGAACATTTAATTATCTCTTTTTCAGCTAATCAGTGTTTTTTGTAGTATCAGTACTTTTTTATATGAAATATCACGCGGTACCCTTTTCCCTCCTGTCTGGTTCTCGAGCGATTGCACTATATTCCACCCATTTCAAAATTATCATCAGTATTTAGATAAGTTTGGAATAGATACTTCCTTCAGAAGGGTCTGTTGTACACTTTCCCCCAACTAACAGATGTCCCTTTCCTTCGTGAACGATAGCCTTACTTACTGTAAAATTTCACTGGGCATATGGGATCACAGTTAGTTATATCGCAATCCAGTGGGCCGATTAGAAAAGGGGAGGTTACAAGGTCGACAGATCGTACTAAAGTATCTTGATTTTTCCTAAGCCTTCCTTCCATAACTAAGGGCATCAGAACCGTCTCTGGTATCCTTATGCTTTCATAAAGCCAAACTGATCTTCATCTAACACATCCTCAGTTTTCTTCGTTTTCCAGCAAGTACTCATTATATTTAATAAGTGTGGATCCAGTAACGGTCCTCCATATTTTAGTAATTGTGTATTGATTCCGTGCGGCCCTGTAGCTTCCCTATTTGTCATTTCTTGTACACTTCACGGTGCTCGTCCATCATTACCTGGACTCCTTGATAAATTTGGCAGTGTGCTTCGGAGGTGGAGCATGTATGCACTTGCTCAATTTCTTCACTCGGTAGCCTCTGCAAGAGGGCAATACTTGTAGTCCAGTTTTATGTCTTTTCTGTGCTGTTGTAAACTTCCATAACCTAGCGTTGACGCCAGTTGTTATGTTATTTGCTAACTGCTTGCATGACTCGACTCGTCTTGGGCTTCTCTAATCAGCCCCTTCGCATGGTCGCGCTTAGAGTTACACCTGTATTCATCTTTCCATGTCTTTGTCAGCTTTAGACCCGTGATGCATCTTGTTCTTCGTTTACTGCTATTTCTTCGTCTTCTTTCCATATCCTCGATCCTCATCTACTTCTTTTTTCTCTGTTTCCTAGAGTTTCCATTGCTCTTCTACCTTTCTGCCTATTAGTTTTGACAGCAACCTGGATGCATGAGCTACTAACCTATTGTGCAGTAGTGCTTCGCAATAGTGCGGGTGACATTTTTACGAATATCTGACGGTATAGGCTATCACCAATCTCATGCATTCTACAAACCCACTTGAACAATCGTCTGGTTAACACTTCCTTCCAATAATTGCCGATGAAATGCTTTCTCTTCGTTTTGTCATCTCTGATCGCAAGTCTTTGACAGCCCTGTCAAAAGTTTGACTCTAATACTGCATCCCCTATGCCTTCCCTCTCACTCCCATTTCCTTTTGTATCACGTCACGAGGCAGTTTCCCCCTCCTAGAGGCCGTAAATATATTATTCCCATGTATCTGCATTCTCCTTTACGTTTGCACTCTTAATGTTTATGACTTCATTACATGCCGAATCAGTCCTTTCGGAGATAATTTCTTTCTAGATTTCTTCACATATTTCCTAATGCTATTTCGGTTTCGTTTGTCTGTACTTCTTATTGACTTCTCTCCTAAGTGACATTTTTGTACATCTTTCTTTTGGCGGTCAGCTGAGGTGTACCTTGAGCTATCGAATGTTCCCTCGTAGTTACCTTCGTTGTACTACACCTGTCTGTCCAGCTTGTATGATAAGTGACAACTCCCCTTCAGCTGAGCTGCCTGCCGCAGTGCCTGCAGCCCTAGAAACGCGCATCGTCATTCCTCACCACTTCACTGTCCCACTTATGATCTGAGGCGTCTGAAGCTGGGTACGCCTTACAATCCAATTTCCGACTTCGTAATCTCTGTCTGGGTGTGACGCAATGCAACAGGAACCTCCCCGTGTGTGCAGGGCATTACCACGTATCTCTCGTTGTCTCGTGACTTTAGAAGAGTGAGCAAAGGCATAGAGAAAACAGGCGGAGGTTATCAACAAGTGGGTGGCACAATAATTTGAAATGTGAAAAACACGTCGGGCATTCGAATGATTATGAACTCCAGCAAAATAGCCATCCCTACATTGATTTATGGAACTGGAACAATAAAGAAACGTACAGAAGCACGTCAAATGAAATTCCTAAGAAGAGTTACAGATGTAACAAAACTTGACCAGCAGAGTAACGTAGATACCAGAAGAGAACTGCATACAGGGTAAAATCATTGTAGACGTGAGACGAATCAAAAATTACAGGTTACCACTACTGTACACGAAATACTGTGAGAGGGGAAAACCGAATCCCTGTCGAGCGGTCCCGCTCCGCTCTAGAAGCCTACGTTCAAAGTACTCAGTGAATGACAGGTGAGTATTGGGACTACCTGCATTCTCGCACATTCTGCATTGTTGCCACATGTACCCAAGATGGCGGAGATGACGTCATCCAAGATGGCGGCGTGCAGACTTGGTAACAGCGCATGACGTCATACAAGATGGCGACGTGACGTCAGCTGATGACGTAAGTACCGTTATCCAAGATGGCGGCTTTTGGTGGGACAGTGTCACGCCCCCCTAACCCCCCCTAGAAAAATGGCGGGAAGTTCAAATTCCGACAGGATAAAGCACCACACCAAGGTTATCTCTAATAACCTAAGAAAATCGCGGAAAGATACGTCACTCGGCCCATCTGCACTAACCTAAGTCACCCTGACCGCCACCACTCCCTAGGAACTGGCGCCAAGTTTGAATTTTGGTGGTAAAGAATGGTGAATTACTGTATCTCTTCTAAGCTAAGAAAATGGCATGAAAGAAAGGACACTTGGACTACCTCCACTAACCTAAGTCACCCGACCGCCACCTCCTCCTAGGGGTTGGTGCAAAAGGACTCAGCCTGCACTGGGCTGGTGGGGAGAGGAAGAAGTGTACTTTATTTATTTTGGAACAATTTATTTAGGGGTGGAGTATATTTATCACAGTGATACAGAATACACGTTCTGAGATGCCACACAGTATACAGACCTGCAAACAAATCCTACGTAACTCATGTACAATGCTCTACACATGCGCTTGCTAATTGTAAACTGTCAACACATTGCACAGCCTATAGACATGCAATCCCCTCGTAAAGCACTGTCATCCATTTCGTGACACAATCCAAGACGGCAGATGGAAATGGCGGGAAAACGACTCTGCCTGTGCTGGGCGCGAGTCTTTATTTTGCAGGCAGTGTCTCTAGACTCCAGCTGACCCAGTACACAGCACGGGCTACGCGCAGCGGGAGAGAGCAGCTAGCTGCCTGCCTACAGCACGGCATATGGCGGCCCTCTGCTGCAGCGGGACGGAAACTTCACTATTCGCGGCAGTTCCCCTTCCGACGACGACGGCCGAGTGCCGGGCACTTCTGCAGCGCCGGATCTGCGACGCCGAGGAACACAAACCGACCAGACGAGCGTGCCCGACATTGCCGACGAGACACGCTTACTTAGTGGCGCTCTCTCGACACGAGTCTCAGAGCTAGGAGCAAACCGTAGTAGAACGCGTGGCCAAATAGTTTCCACTAAATGAGCTTTCCACCTGTAGACTTTGGTGTCTTTAACGTGTTCAAAAAGGGTTCACATGGCTCTGAGCACTATGGGACTTAACTGCTGAGGTCATCAGTCCCCTAGAACTTAGAACTACTTAAACCTAACTAACCTAAGGACATCACACACATCCGTGCCCGAGGCAGAATTCGAACCTGCGACCGTAGCGGTCGCGCGGTTCCAGACAGTAGCGCCTAGAACCGCTCGGCCACACCGGCCGGCCTTCAACGTATCTGTCTCGCACTTGCGGTAATTCACATTTGGTAACTTCCAAACGGTTAGCACGCATTTACAGGTGTGTAGGAAATCTGATGGCACCCTAACATCGAGCGAGGTGACGCAGTGTCTAGCACACTGGACTCGCATTCCGGAGTGATACGTGTTACAAACCGGACACAATGGGAAGGACCAGGCCCCTTTGCTTTTTTCTTTTATCATTCGTTTATTACATCAGAGAAACACACATTTTACGACAAGATTTAACTATATGAAATATTGCTCCCAGTAAAGGTTAACATAAGCAGTGCCAAAACTTAGATGTCTTAAGGGTTTCTGCTGGCAACGAATTTTAAGGAGGCAATGTAAGGTTTATACCAATTTAGCTCAAACACGTATCTAGTGATTGAATCACGACACAGACAATTCAACAATTTCGGTAACAAATAAATACCGTGAATTTGTACTCACAGTAACCAACTAATCAACAGCCTTGCCACTGAATAAGTAGTAGGCCATTTGGAACGAATTAGCAACACCCCGCTACTATGGGAGTTAATACCGACAGTCTTTAAATGTCTTGCTCCCCATTAAATAAACAAACTTACAATAATTAAATGAATAACAAATCAAACACACTACGCTCCACTCAAACTCTTCAGTGGAAGCCAAGCCAAAATGAATATTCCATTAACTGACTAGCACTGAGGTCACACTAAAGCTCATCTCTGTGTTCCAAGACACACATGGTGCAAACTTATACAAGACAAGATTTTGAAGGGAGCACATCAGTAAAACCGGTAGTGGAGCTAACTCGTGCCACTGAAAATTAAGGTACTAGACCGGGGCACAAGGTGCTATACAATGACGTTGCCTTAGTGCTATACTTCGCTCCAAAATATTAATTCAAATAGCCAATTCAAAATTAAGTACACATAAACCAGCATTAATTAACGAGGAGTGATACTAGGTCGCTCGAGAGGTTGACAACACTTAACTGAAAAGACAAATGCCGGAAGCGGCAGTAACATCAAACACCTTCTCCGAGTTTTAACCAGGAGTCACTTCCCGCTATACAAGTAAACATTTAACCAAGCACAAGGAAGGAACCCCAAAGAGAAAATTCAAATAAAACCCCCAAAAGGTTTCAAAGGACAGGGAACCTCAACTATTTAAATTTAAAATAATTAGCTCTCCCCAAAGGCAGTGTAAAAGCGAAGGCCACACTTAAGAGGCCACCAAAATTGGTTACAAAAGGTCTTATACATCTGCTACTTTTCCTTAAAGAAACACAAGACTGCTTAACGTCTGCTGGTTTCTGCTGGACGTCCGGTATGTCTCGTGTAGGATACACCAGGCAGCAGCCCAAGCTAGGCGGTCGCAAGGCACGGCGAGCAAAATCAGGAGAGCAGACAGGCAGGCAGCCAACACGTATCCTCCATGCTGAACCGGCAGACCGCGTACAACCATCTCCACATATACGTGGTTGCTTCCCACCTCGTACCTCGCGGCGTCTCAGCAGGTAGCCCGAGCAAACGTCAACTGCCACTCGCCCCGCGAATGCGGAAAACAACGAGGAAAGCAAAGATAAGAAACATCGAAGGATCGATAATGGACATCCAAGAGACGGGCGCGCCACGGCTCAGGGAGGACGACGCTTCAATCCCGCGTCCGACCATCCCGATTTAGGTTTTCCGTGATTTCCCTAAATCGCTCCAGGCTAATGCCGGGATGGTTCCCACGAAAGGGCACGGCCGACTTCCTTCCGCGGCCTTCTCTAATCCGATAACACCGATGACCGCGCTGTCTGGTCTCCTCCCCCAAACAACCCACCAACGCTACGGATCTCCGGCACCCTAACAGCCGATGAACGTAGGCAATCGAGATGATGTGAGCGCGTTCTTTGAAACTACACGACTTTGGTAGCTCCCTAATTTTTCATTCTTAGGTACGCTATACGTAAAAATGTGGTCTGCGAAACTACTCACACGGCACGGGGGTGGGTGCGCCGGCCCGCGCGCAGCCGCAACGTTGGCAGCACTGAGCGACAGGTGGCTCAGCTCGCAGTGCTTATCTGCCGCCTTATCTGCGCAGATGCCGGCGACGCCCAGTTCCGCGTACCGGTCGATCGGAGACCACCCTACGGCCACGCTCGCAAATTGTTTTGTAACGGCAGATGTCTGTCCACCGTTATTCCTGTTCCAAAACGCTTCTTCATTTTTGTCAAAAGTCTACGAAAAGTCACTCATCACATCAAATGTATAAATGGAACACAGTACTAGATGTGTGCACAAGCCTGACACTGAAGAGAGCCGCACGCCGTGTGGGTGCTACGTGCCGCCTGTAGCACTCGACTATCTTGTTACGCCTCTGTGCCACTCCTGCCCTCTTCTGATGCAGCAAAAGAGGGCCAGTTTTCGGTTCGATGGGGAAGGGACGTTTGTTCGGCCCGATTCTGTTATCCTCTTAAACGTTTGGCGGGCAGAGGCGACTAGACTAACTTCGAGTAACGACCTGTGTCGTTCAACAACCGCTGCAGGGCAACTTCTGAAAGTGAAGCAGTATTAGCGCGAGCATTAAATAGCCAATAAAAAAAGCTGACATAAATGTTTTAACCCTTTTTAAGAGATAGTTTCCAAACTTCCCTATCTGATCATGTAAGCGTAGGAAAGATGTGGAATTCTTTCAAAGTGACGGTATCGACGGCAATTCAGAGATATATACCTCATAAATTATTAAGTGATGGTACTGATCCCCAATGGTACACAAAAAGCATCATATCGCTGTTGCAGAATCAACCAAAAAAGCGTGCCAAATTTAAGGGAACGCAAAATCGTTAAGATTGGCAAAGTTATGCAGAAGTTCGAAATATAGAGCGCATTTCAAAGCGATATGCTTTTCATAATTTCCACAACGAAACTCTGTCTCGGAATCAGGCAGAAAACCCAAAGAGGTTCTGGTCAAACATAAAGCATACCAGTGGCAAGGCGCAATCAATACCTTCACTGCGAGATAACAACGGCGAAGTCACTGATGACAGTGCCACTAAAGCAGAGTTATTAAACACCATTTTCCGAAACTCCTTCACCAAAGAAGACGAAGTAAATATTTTTGAATTCCAATCAAGAACAACTGCCAAGATGAGAAACATAGAAGTAGATATCCTCGGTGTAGCAAAGCAGCTTAAATTACTTGGTAAAGGCAAGGTCTCCGGCCCAGACTGTATACGGTAAAGGGAGATATATTCGTGATAAATTTGCTATTTTGCTAATTACTTCTGATGTTTATGAAATTAATCTTTCCGAATACTTTGCCGTTAGGGATCGGACGTAATACAACGGTTTTAGACTGTATTTCTTATTTAAATAGTGTTACTGAATAAATATAGCGGCATCTTCCAAACGATAAAAAGTATGTAATTTCGTGACATAGGTAGGTAATTTTGTGATAATTGTAATCTAATTTCGTGATAAATCGTAATTACAGCAATCTCACAACAAATTTATTGGGTTACTTCTTTTTTTACAAACTAACAATACAAATGGTCATGCAGATGAAAATAGTCTTCATTATTAAGAATGAGATTTTCACTCTGCAGCGGAGTGTGCGCTGATATGAAACTTCCTGGCAGTTTAAAACTCGGAGCCGGACGGAGACTCGAACTCGGGACCTTTGCCCTTCGTGGACAAGTGCTCTACCAACTGAGCTACCCAAGCACGACTCACGCCCCGTCCTCACAGCTTTAATTCAGCCAGTACCTCATCTCCTACGTTCCAAGCTTTACAGAAGCTCTCCTGCGATCCTGGAGGAGAGCTTCTGTATAGTTTGGAAGGTAGGAGATGAGGTGCTGGCAGAAGTAAAGCTGTGGGGACGGGGCGTGTGAGTCGTGCTTGGGTAGCTCAGTTGGTAGAGCACTTGCCCACGAAGGGCTAAGGTCCCGAGTTCGAGTCTCCGTCCGGCTCCGAGTTTTAATCTGCCAGGAAGTTTCATCTTCATTATTATTATAACATACTGCTAGGCATTGTTGCTTACGATGTCTGAATCCTCAAACAGTTGTCGCACATACAAACTTCCTCCTCTGTGCCGGAATGCTGGCAGAGCAGATGGTATGGTGTTAAGCAAAATAAGCACTGGATACATTTAGGTCCATTCTTTTTGCGAACATCACTTGAGTGATATTCATGGCATGTACCCCAAAGCCGATCAACTTCTGTCTCGTCTTTCTTGCGTGTGGGTTTTACGATCTCTGATTTCGATGTACAGGCATTCAGTTGCAGTTCTTCATTTAAACACTTCGCTCCTGAATCTTTCTTTATTCTTTCCTGATTCACAGTAGGCCTTTTGGATTTTATCGTTGCTGTTGGCAGTGTCAACAAATCGTTTTCCACCTCTTATGCCGTAGGCCTATTTTGTGTGGGCTGAACAGGCTTTATTTGTTAGCTGTGAAGGAGCAACAGCCTATCTAGAAATAGCATTTCTGTTGAGAGGATAAATTCCAGTTTTTCTGAAGGCGTTTTGGATATTTTTCGTACAAAAGCTCTGAATAAATGCTGGATTTAAAATTGTATGAAAGTTGTTTCTGTTCGGCTTATCAGCCGGATTCTCTTTCATGTATTGGTTCAGTCTTTTGGCCCAGTGAACACACACACACACACACACACACACACACACACACACATCAAGTGGCTGCAGCGGATATGATGTGTGGGCAGGAAATGTCAACAAGAAAATTTGATTGGCATTAGCCACTGCTATGACAGCATGGTTAACATGTGATGCGTGGGAATCCATCAGGAGGATAACAGGACGATGGTATCCACAAAAAAATTAAACCACTCTAGAAACAAATCACTGTTAATCAGCCTTGTGGAGAGAGTTTTACTAATGAATTTCGAAGACTGTCATGCTTTAGCACATCGCTGCACCGAACTCCTTTGATTATAATTATATGTGGAATCCATGTTCCACAGGCACAGATGCGCCCTAAAAGTGTATGCGACTCTCCACGATCTGCGTTAAGTTCTCTTGTAAACGTATCGCTTTCCTACTGACGTAATGATTTTATTTGCTTTCAGGACATACGACAAACCAATTTCGTCGCAATTCCATAATCGATCAGGCAAGTTCTGAATTTTTAAATCTTCCACCAATTTCTTTAATTTGGAAAAGAAATCACGAATCATCTCTTCGTTTGCCATAGAAACCTTGTAAGCGGCAAGCTTCTCAAGAGTTCTAAAGTACGATTGTACCTCGTCTTGTAGCTCAACCACCACCATTTGTTGGCACTTCCTTTTTCGGAGTTTAAGAAGTTTCCACGGCCAGGTCGTTACGCTAATTCGTATGCCATTTTTCTCACCATCATAACTGTCAACCCGAAACTGAGTTCTAGCATCTTTATAATGTAATTGTATAGTTCTGTCTCCAGATCTGGCGTTAGAACAAATGGTCTTCCTCATTTAGGAAGATCTCGACTGTCTTTCAGATTTCTGTTGAGGTAGTCTTTTAATGTGATCCACGGAACATCCATTTGTTTGAAGCTTGGTATATAGACACATTATTAACTTTCACTAATTCAGCAGTGGGTAGAAGTTGCTGAACAGTATACCTGTGATATTTTGAACTCTCCTTTGTCATCTTGTACATGACCTGCAATAAATGTAGGTAGGTAATTTCGTAATAATGTAAATGTAGGTAGATAATTTCGTGATACGTCAAAACATAAATTTAGAAGTACAGACGTGTAGAACACACTATCACCAATAAGATTGCTTTAGTACACTAAGCTGATATCTGGCTAACAAATCATACAATTGCGCAAAATAATGAGAGCATGCAAAAGACACCATTCTGTTGAGTGGAATTTGCTAAGAAATTCATTGTTCCCCTTAATCATTATCACGCGCTACTTAATCCGCTTGAGTAATTGCAATACATTTTTACTTTCACTGTATCACCGACAATAGCGTACCGTAAAATAAATCGCTTACCTTCAATAGTTTCCACGCAACATCAAAAATACACAGACGATGCAATAACCACCACAGTATTTCACGAAACGGCGCAAAGAATGAGAAAAAGGTTTGTATTGCTGACTTTAAGCGTAGTGGGATAGAAACAAGCATATGATGTCATCTGGTGGGAAGCACAGAACTACCGCAACACGGGCCAACCTTCTCCTTCCAAAGGGATGTCCGCTGCACACAAGCAAAAAATCATCACGAAAATATCTCCCTTTCCCCTACCAGTCAGGCAGGTCCCTTTCAGCGTATGCTATTACAATAGACCCTTATTTTGCAAATCTATACAACTGCTCGCTCATAGAAAGATCCGTACCTAAAAACTGGTTCAAATGGCTCTAAGCACTATGGGACTTAACATCTGAGGTGATAAGTCCCCTAGACTTAGAATTAATTAAACCTAACTAACCTAAGGACATCGCACACATCCATACCCGAGGCAGGATCGAACCTGCGACCGTAGCAGCAGCGCGGTTCCGGACTGAAGCGCCTAGAACCGCTCGGCCATAGAGGCCGGATCTTAAGGACTGGAAAATTGGCCAACTCACACCAATATCCAAAAAGGATATTGAATTAGAGGCCCATATCACGGACGTCGATTTGCAGTAGGGTTTTGGAACATATACTGTGTTCGAACATTATAAATTACCTCGAAGAAAACGAATTTTTTGACACATAGCACTGATTCAGAAAACATCTTGTGAAAGACATCTAGCCCTCTATACTCATGAAGTAATGAGTGCTATCGACAGGGGATGTCAAACTGATTCCATTTTTTCAGATTTACAGAAGGAATTCGACACCGTACCAGACAAGCGTCTTCTAACCACACTGCGTGCCTATGGAACATCACCTCAGTTATGCGACTGGATTCGTGATTTCCTGTCAGAAAGGTCATAGTTAGTAGTAATAGACGGAAAGTCATCGAGTGAAACAGAAGTAATATCCGGCGTTCCCCAAGGAAGTGTTATAGGCTCTCTATTGTTCTTGATCTATGTTAACGACATAGGAGACAATGTGAGCAGCTCTCTTAGATGATACTGTCATTTACCGTCTAGTAAAGTCATTAGACAACCAAAACGAATTGCAAAATGATTGAGATATCTGTATGGTGCGAAAAGTGGTAATTGACCCTGAATAGAGAAAAGTGTGAAGTTTTCTCAAAAGCACTAAAAGGAATCCGCTAAATTTCGATTACGCGATAAGTCACACAAATCTGAAGGCTACAAATTCAACTCAATACTTAGGGATTACAATTACAAATAACGTAAATTGGAACGATCACATACATAATGTTGTGGGTAGAGCCAACCAAAGACTGCGATTTATTGGCAGAACACTTAGAATGTGCAACAGATCTACTAAAGAGACTGTGTACACCACGCTTGTCCGCCCTACTCTGGAGTATTGGTGTGCGGTGTGAGATATGCATAAATTGGGCTGACTGATAACATCTGAAAAGTTCAAAGAACAGCAGCTCGTTCTTATTTGTCGCGAAATAGGGGAGATGGTGTCACAGACAATTGGAGTGACAATCATTAAAACAAAGGCGTTTTTCGCTGCGACGGGATCTTCTCATGACATTTCAATCACCAATTTTCTCCTCCGATTGGGAACACATTCTGTTGGCACCCACCTACATAGGGAGAAATGACCACCATGATAAAATAAGAGAAATTAGGGCTCGCACAGAAAAACTTAAGTGTTCGTTTTTCCTGCGCGCCGTTCGAGAGTGGAACGGTAGACGCAGCTTGAAGGTGGTCCATTGAACCCTCTGCCAGCCACTTTATTGTGAGTAGCAGAGTAATCACGTAGATGTAGAAAACGTTTGCTTTCTGTCCCTGAGCCTGTTTGGCTGCTAGGCTGAACCTCAACTAATGCCACACACAGACTACCAAGAACTTTGTAACACCTAAAGTTGGCTAATTAATGAACACAAAACTAGTTATTATATAAAATCAGGAGAAGGCGATGCTTCGTGATTAAACGCGTAACTTCTTGCAGCGTGGAACTGACAGAACGCGAAAGGACATTGCCGTGCACGTCCGTCGTTTCAAGTTGCGTTATTCCAGGTTTCGAGAGAAGCGTTGCTGTTCAGCGAATGTGTACACGGAAGGTAGACGGAGACATTGGGGAGTCAAGTAGCCAGCTGGGTCATCGTGTTACGTTGCGGTGTGCATAAGGCGTTCTTTAAACCACTCGTTTAAGTATATTGTTTATTTATTTCTGATATTTCAATACACCTCGAAATTGACGCTGGTGTTTAAACAATTTAGACGACGTTAAAGAACTGCGGTACTTTAGTTTTATTCCAATAGCAATAGGAACCGTGTAAACTGACTCTCAGAGGTCGCGTAAATATACTGGGCGAGTCACAAACTGTTGCCACCAAGAATAACTCTGAAAGTATGATAGGGGCTGAAAAGTTTGTGGCACAAAAGTTGTATGGGACAACGGACATTGCTTTTTTGTTGCTTGGTGGAGTCGCTTTGGAGATATGAAGGTCAACTTCGTTTTTTTAATGGGATGCTATTGTTTGGTACTTCTTTTCTGATAGCGGATATCGAGACGAATCCAACGATGTGTAACAGTAAGATCTTTGAAGGTCAACGAAGGTCACAAAGGTGGCACGAACGTCCATTTACAGAAGGTGTTCGAAGTGATGACCATTGGTATCAATGCAGTGCTGAAATCTTTTATCATTGATTGAGTGGTATTCCTTATCACATCGGCACTTATCGAAGCACATGCTCTGACAATTCATTCTCGCATATCTTCAGGTGTAGTTGCAACGTCTTTATAAACAATGTCTTTTATGAATTCCCTCAAGAAAAAATCAGAGGCGTCAAGTCTGGCGAACGAGCCGGCCACGACACATCTCCTCCGCGTCCAATCCAACGATTTGGGAATTGTCTCAGCAACTCATTTCTAGCCATCAGCGAAAAATGTGACAAACACCCACCGTGTTGATACCACTTTCTGTTCCTTGTTCCTAAATATATTTCTTCCAATAACAGACCTAATGTTTCTTGTAGGAATGTGGTGTACTCCCTACCATTAAGATTTCCTTTGATGAAATAGGGACCTACAGTTCTGTCCTACAGAATCCCACACCATAATACATTCACCGACTACGGTTTTTGGTGTGCAACTTTCCGCAGCCAAATTGCATATTATGCAAATTAACATTTCAATAATTCGTGAATGTAGCCTCGCCAGTAAATAAATTGAAATTAATAAATGTGACATCCCTCTGAATCAGAAGTTGAGCCCATCGGCAGAATTCAATGCGAGGCATACAATCCGTAACAGTTAATTCTTGGTGGAGACTGATATGGTAAGGATGATATTTATGCTGATGCATAACACGAACAACACTACTCTGGCTCATGCAAGATTCCCTTGCGATTTCACGCGAACTAACACAAGGATCTCGAACCACAGTGGCAAGAGTACCAATTTACATTTCCTCGTTAGTAACTTTCCTTTGCTAGATATGATTCCCATGCGTTGAAGATACAATTGTTCCCAATTTATCACATACATATTTAGATGTACTACGTATAGTGTGAGTACGTTGAGGATATGTTTCAGTGTATAAGTCTCTCACTGAATTTCGTTGGCATTCTCCGTAAATGAGAAGCAGATTAACTTGTTCTTCGAAGGAATACATCATTACATTCGCTTGATTCGCCGACACTAGTCTTACAGTTCTTATTAGTGTTGTATTGCAAAACCGTCGAGTGGTGTTTACATGTCAATGGCACATTTGATGGATACGCCGTACTCGGCGACTATTTACTATTAGCACGATATACGCGAGAGAATTGTCAGAGCATGTGCTTCGATAAGTGCCGATGTGATAAAGAATACTCCTCGATCCATGATAAGAAGATTGCAGCACTGCATTGATACCAATTGTCATCACTTCGAACACCTTCTGTAAATAGACATTCATGCCACCTTTTTGACCTTCGTTGAACTCGAAAGACCTTATTGTTACACATCACTGGATTTGTCTCGATAGCCGCAATCAGAAAATATCAAACTACAGGATCCCATAAAAAAATTAAAAAAACATTTGGCCTTGTTATTTCTGACGCGATCTGACCTAGCCACAGAAAAACCAACTTCATAGTATGGTCTCCGTTGTCCCATGCAACACTTGTCCTCCAAACGTTTCAGCTAGTATCATAGATTCGGAATTACTCTAGGTGGCAACAGTTTGCGACTCACCCTGTATATGGCCACCACCGGGATGCGCTCCGTGCCTGTTGCAGCGCCCCTCAACACGTGGCAGCAACAGCCCTTCCCCGTCGCCGTCCACCTCCCTGGCGAACTTTCTTCTTTTGTGGCACACAGACACCCCTTGTCACTGGACACTAACTGCTTCAGCAGTTATTAAAGCTGGTGTTTAAACGATGTAGTCCGCAACTCGTGGTCGTGCGGTAGCGCTCCCGGGTTCGATTCCCGGCGGGGGCAGGGATGTTCTCTGCCTCGTGATGACTGGGTGTTGTGTGCTGTCCTTAGGTTAGTTACGTTTAAGTAGTTCTAAGTTCTAGGGGACTGATGACCATAGATATTAAGTCCCATAGTGCTCAGAGCCATTTGAACCATTTTTTAAACGATGTACGGAATACTGTCACACACGTATCTGGTAGACGTTACAAAATTATGCAAATGCTGCTGCTTCAGAAGGTGTGTTACAGGAAATATTCATTAACAATTCGCTTCACAAGCTGAGTATACATCACAGAACTACTGCTCCAAACACACCGGCACGCTAAGCACTGTGAGAGCTATAGTTGTAGCTGCGACCGTCTCCAGACTCTGAATTACGTGAATATTTACTTTCTAAGCTACGTCAATGAGAAACGATTCATCAGTCGCATATTACTTTACCGATCGCGAATGCGCTATCAGATGCAATATCCGATTTCACGCACCAAAATGACATTTGGAAGTCGAAATAAAAAATCTCTGTAACTCTGAATAGGAAGCTCACCACTTGTCGAGTTTTAACTGCTTCCTCGAAGGCACTGCCAGAGAGAGAGAAATTTACGAGTCCAACAGCTGCTGTGGTGTTTATCACTTTTATGAAACGCTGAGTGGGCTTAGTTTATATTTGCTGCTGGAGTCAGGGATGTTAAGGTTTTTAGTCTTCCACACTTTTTGAAACACACTGTTGTATTAAAAAACACACACAAACAGAATTTGAAGCATTGTCCTGCAGACGAGCAAAATGGTTGGAAGTTTCAGTGAATTTTCAAATTCCTACAACCGCTGGTCTGGAGAAGCTCTAATGTCACAATGGCGGCTGATGGACAGTATCCCACCTGTCCGAAGCAGACGAGGCTGGTCTGCTTGGATGTGTCTCTGAAACACTCTAACAAAGAAGATACCGCGTGACTCTCAGAAGTCTCGAACTTGCCCTAGATAACTTCTCCCTGTTTAGTTCGAACCAGTCTTTAGAGGCTCCTGCGTTCCACACAAAGGATCTCTTGTGACTCAGTGACATCATTGAACTTCCTGTCAATGGAGCATTCTGATTGGCTCTAAATGAATTCACACGCCAAATTCTTCTACCGGTGTGGGATCAATAGCTGCCACTTTCTGCAGATGGACAAATCACGAGAATTTCAGCTGGAAACTATTTTACACAGATCGTAAAACATAGATCAGTCACGTTACACTGACAGTACACCCTGCGAAAGTGGTCTACAGGTCACGAAATACGGAAACTCTCGCCAAAGACTCTTTCTCAGTTACACTGGTCTCCTACTGACGAGGAAATCTTGAAGTTTTCGGCGTGAAGCCGATCTCCGTCCAGGCTATATCACCAGAAACACTTGTACCAACATACCATATTGATGTCCTGCGGCATACAAAATCATCAGTTTTTCTTCCCGCATATAGCTGTCGATCGCCAGACTGACAGATCCCAACGATCATAAGCACATGCATCGTATATAGTGGCAGCACTAGATATTCTCCGAGAGGTCGGTCAGCCATCCACCAGAGCCGGCAGTCACGAGGCAACTGCCCCCACACATGCTGGCCTGCTGCGCGATCAGAGGCGACTCTCTGAACTGGTGTACGAAGGCTGGGCTGGGCCCCCCGACACAGGTGCAAAGTTTCTGGTCTGGCCTGCTTGCTGCCGTGGTTTGTGCCACGCGATCATCTCCAGAGTCAGCGATTACAAAGACATGTGTATTTCCACGTGATTTGCTAGAATATCATACCACTGACACGATTGTTGTCGATATCAACCACGTACGAGCATGTTATCGATCGCTTGCAAAGTATAATTCTGTAGATGAAGATTGGAAATTATATCTCTAGAAACTTTAGCGAGGTCATTACGTGCGACGTGCTGGAAACTGTTGAGTAACTAGAAACGTATCTCATCTGTGAAGATCTGTACGTAGAAACTCGAAAACAGATGAAACTGGTAGTTTTTAAAATAATACCGATTTTAACGATATAAGACGTTCCAAATCACGTTTCTCATGTCTAGAGAACCAGTAAATGTCTCTTCTACCTGTTTCTCACCGTCTAGATTCACACAACAGACACCACAATCGATGTTCTCTCAACGAAATGAAGACGGAAAATGTGTAGAGTGGCAGTGGAAGCAGTCAGCCAGTCAATTTACAGGGGAGGGAACAGCAAACACTCGCCCATAATGAATCTTCTCAAATTTCCACGGAGAATAATCCCAATTCACACAATCACGAAGGCTGCCTAATACACACTGAGTATTAGTTTGCTATTATCCCACCTAGAGAGCGACACAGTCAGGTTAGCTGCACGTATGTACGCAGCCTGTCCAGTTCGGGTGACTCAGCGAAGGCATGAGCCGGAAATTTCAATTCGTCCTACGAAACCAGTCACATATTTATCACTGTAATTACAATTAAATATTACAAATGCAGCCCCAATCTGGTGACATTCCGCAAAGAGCGAAGTGTAAGAAATGCCCTCTCGTGATGGCTGTGGCTCTGAGAATATCAGTATATGTCTACTCCTTTGACTATATATAATTTTCCACACATAATCTTTCATTCGCTTTACAGCTATCGATGTGCTGAAACTGCAGTTCTCCACTTCAAATCCATACCTCCATTACGATCGCACATAGTCATTTTCTTTGCACATGTCGGTACACTGAACAGCGAATACCTCACACATCCCCTGCTAAGTATTATACTTCACCAATAACTGGATGCTGGAGACACCGAACAACACTGAGTGAAAATCCGCGATGGATGGATATGCTCCATTTGCTTTCCTCACGAGTGGTGCCAGTGTGTGTCTTAGGAAGAGAGATGTAATCGTTTCACAGGCGACCCGCTATTAAAAACATGATCGCAAAAACTACGTTATTGTCAGTCTGCATAAAAAGCGGTCTTGGTTCTACAGGCGCATAGAAGTCTCGCTAACAATATCCAGATTAAAAACTATATAAGCTTTGTAAATAGAGGTATGGTATTGCTTCCAAATGAAGTGGTCTACCACGACATTGAAGATAGATGGTGACTGCTAGGATGTACATTAACAGACTGAAACTGCGGGTGTACGTCGCTGGCGGCGTAAACTCGTAATAAAATCACACTTTTCACCGAATTTAGAAAGTGACTTGGCTATAGAATGTGGTATTAAACCGATATTTGCAACTCCTTAATGCCACCACTATATATTTCTGACGCTAACGAACAGTATGTGTGATGCATTCTATCTCGATGTCATGTAGGCAGTGTAACAAGCGTTCTGCGATATATCTACTGGATTGTAGGCAAGGAAGGATGGTCGTTGATTGAAAATAATCACATTCAGTAGATGATGTGTGTGTGAGAAATCACTTAAAAAATGAAAAGTTAGATTGAAACCACAGGAAATGTACAAAATCCTATGACCAATACTCTGGCCTTTCAGGTCAATACTATTATCCCTTCTGGTAGAAATGCTGTCTGTGATTTCGAATCATGCCTCTCTGTTTAACCACTGGATCCTATGGAGAGGTTTTTTATGGATTACAGCCACTGGTGATTCATATTTATGGCACTCTTACACCTCGAAACGAGTCACCTTTTTCGAACCTATCTGAAAAGAGCCCCATAAAGCAAAACTCCAACAGTCTATGCCTGCATCTTGTAATTGTTCCTCAGTCTCTGCTCCGTCCTACCTACAGTTTTGTCGATATGATCGTCCCAATTTAAGCCAGAACAGAGCGGAAGTCAGAATATTTAAGACCTTCTCCATCCCGTGGTTGAACAGGTTGAGCTGAATTAATGCGACGAAACCGTGTTTTGGCCACTCGGTGAAAATGGGAACACGTTGTTGTAGCTCAGGAACCGTGAATAGTGTGTAAGCCAGCGCCAAATGAATTTTTCTCCTGGAATACGAGACAAGTACAAGCAGTTACGGTGGTGTTTCTTATCGGGAAAATTAGGAAGACCCCCACATTATATGGGAACTGGAAGGAGGACGAGGATTTTGCTATTGCGTAGCAGTGCGTTTGCAAACTACGCACAGGCACTGCAGTCTGAAGAAGAAGAGCTGTGTCCTCAGGGTGCGTTCATGTCTGACACTCAAACACTCCCTTGTCCTTTTTATTTTGTACCATCCAGTAGAGAAAAACTACGAACTATAAAAACTTTCCTAATGTGACCCGTTAGAGAACACTCTTCCGATAAATCGAAAACGATTAATGTCTGTGTGTTGACATCGAGCAGATATGGCGATGCTATCAAATACACAGGTATTGGCCCATTGGAGCAGGAGGGTGGTGGTGGAAGCGGCCGGCACAGACCAGTGTAGAGGTTCGTCGCCTGTACTGTAGGGAGACCACGGCCCACAGAGTGTCAGTCGCAAGAGGGGGGCCCTGTGTCGTTCTTTCATAAGCAGTTTGCTACACTGTATGTATGGATGACTACAGCTTTGTACACCACCATACACTTTGTTTTTCTACCTTGACTTCGACGTCTATGTCAGGCGCTAAACTGACGTTAACACGTTTCGATCCATTAGCTCTCACGTAAACCTGGACGTCGTGTGGTGTAAAATATGCTGCTTATACAACACACAGGACGGTTGAGGTAAAAGACAGAGGCAGGGTTTATTATTGACAAAAATGTGGTGGACATCCCAACATATGGAAACTGGAATAGTTTGCACCACTGTCGAGCATTTACAAATAGCTGCCATGACTTCCACATTTAATCGCATCTTCCACAGTAACAAGTTGACAGACGTCTTGGTGTACCATTTCGAAGAGAGCAAGAGCTTTGATTCCTTATATTGCATCCATGTACGCGATCACCGTTTGGATGCTGGGCATCCCCAGAATGTGTTCCTCCCAGCAAGACTGTAATAGCAATAACCGTTGATATTGCGATCAATTATAGGAATTTTAATTGTTTTTCCGTAATTTCAATGCCAACCAATGACACAGCTGTATTCTTCCCAATATCCAGAGCCACGGGCATCAGGAGGGTGTAATTCTGATACTTCGCACATTGTCAAATGTCATGAGACTGGGGCTGCATTTGTAATATGTAATTACGGTGATAAATATGTCTCTGGTTTCTTAGGACTAATTGACATTTCCGGCCTAAGGTACGAGCCACTGCTGAGACATGCGAAATGTCAGGCTGGGCCGGCCGAAGTGGCCGTGCGGTTCTAGGCGCTACAGTCTGGAACCGAGCGACCGCTACAGTCGCAGGTTCGAATCCTGCCTCGGGCAAGGATGTATGTGATGTCCTTAGATTAGGTTAGGTTAGTTCTAAGTTCTAGGCGACTGATGGCCTCAGAAGTTAAGTCGCATAGTGCTCAAAGCCATTTGAACCATTTTTTTTTTGTCAGGCTGGGTTGACCCAAACATGCCGCCCTCTAGGTGGGTGAATACCGAACTAATGCTCAGTATCTACTGAGCAGCCTTTTGTGATCGCATGTGTTGCGAGTATTATCCGATTTTTATGTGGAAATTTGAGAACATTTAATTATGGCAAGTGTTGGCACAGGTCAACTATTCCCTCCCACGTAACTTGACTGGTTGACTGCTTATACTGACATTCTGCACACTTCCTGTGTTTTTGGGGTTGAGAGAACATCAATTGTGATGTGTGTTAGGTGGTGAAAACAGGGTGGAAGAGACATCTCCTGCTTCTTCAGACATGCGAAAGACATGCAGTTGTATGTATTAAAGCCTTAGCTGACTTTCTAAAGTACAAGGATGATCCAGAATTTGTTATATAATTGACATCGATATTTCTTAAAATATATGAGAGAAACTATCAGTTTCCTCTAGACTTTTCACGTAAAGATCTTTGCAGATAAATTTCTAGTTACTCAACAGTTTGTAGCATGATCTCGCTAAAGTTTCTAGAGATATAATTTCCAATCTTCAGAATTATACTTTGCAAGCGATCGGTAACATGCTCGTACGTGGTTGATATCGACAAATATAGTGTCAGTGGTATGATATTCTAGCAAACCACGTGCAAATACACATGTCTTTGTAATCGCTGAGTCTGGAGATGATCGCGTGGCACAAACCACGGCAGCAAGCAGGCCAGACCAGAAGCTTTGCACCTGTGTCGGGGGGCCCAGCCCAGCCTTCGTACACCAGTTCAGAGAGTCGCCTCTGATCGCGCAGCAGGTCAACATGTGTGGGGGCAGTTGCCTCGTGACTGCCGGCTGTGGTGGATGGCTGACCGACCTCGCGGGGAATATCTAGTGCTGCCACTATATACGATGCATGTGCTTATGATCGTTGGGATCTGTCAGTCTGGCGATCGACAGCTATATGCGGGAAGCAAAACTGATGATTTTGTATGCCGCAGGATATCAATATGGTATGTTGGTACAAGTGTTTCTGGTGATATAGCCTGGACGGAGATCGGTTTCACGCCGAAAACTTCAAGATTTCCTCGTCAGTAGTAGACCAGTGTAACTGAGAAACGGTCTTTGGCGAGAGTTTCCGTATTTCGTGACCTGTAGACCACTTTCGCAGGGTGTACTGTCAGTGTAACATGACTGATCTATGTTTTACGATCGGTGTAAAATAGTTTCCAGCTGAAATTCTCGTGATTTGTCCATCTGCAGAAAGCGGGAGCTATTGATCCCACACCGGTAGCAGAATTTGGCGTGTGAATTCATTTAGAGCCAATCAGAATGCTCCATTGACAGAAGAAGACCAGCCTCGTCTGCTTCGGACAGGTGGTATACTGTCCATCAGCCGCCATTGTGACATTAGAGCTTCTCCAGACCAGCGGTTGTAGGAAATTGAAAATTCACTGAAACTTCCAACCATTTTGCTCGTCTGCAGGACAATGCTTCAAATTCTGTTTGTGTGTGTTTTTTAATACAACAGTGTGTTTCAAAAAGTGAGGAAGACTAAGAACCTTAACATCCCTGACTCCAGCAGCAAATATAAACTAAGCCCACTCAGCGTTTCATAAAAGTGATAAACACCACAGCAGCTGTTGGACTCGTAAATTTCTCTCTCTCTGGCAGTGCCTTCGAGGAAGCAGTTAAAACTCGACAAGTGGTGAGCTTCCTATTCAGAGTTACAGAGATTTTTTATTTCGACTTCCAAATGTCATTTTGGTGCGTGAAATCGGATATTGCATCTGATAGCGCGTTCGCGATCGGTAAAGTAATATGCGACTGATGAATCGTTTCTCATTGACGTAGCTTAGAAAGTAAATATTCACGTAATTCAGAGTCTGGAGACGGTCGCAGCTACAACTATAGCTCTCACAGTGCTTAGGGTGCCGGTGTGTTTGGAGCAGTAGTTCTGTGATGTATACTCAGCTTGTGAAGCGAACAGATTAACTATCATTTCGTGTGGTACATCTATTAAAGCAGCAGCATTTGCAAAGTTTTGTGACGTCTACATGATATGTGTATGACGATATTCCTCACAATAGTGCAACACTAGACTTAATAACGGCTGAAGAATTCATGTTCAGCGATAAGAGGTATCTGTGTGCCACTAATAAGGCCTGGCCAGACAGAATCCGGCCTGCCGCTGCGGCGGACGGCGCAGCGGTGGGCCGGGCCCGTCAGCGGCCAGGCACGCCACACAGGCAACGGCCGGCCGCAGCGACTCTTGATGCGTCAGCTGTGTTACACTGTGGAAGGGGCCGAAGCCCGTTAAGCTTGCATGCGTAGCGCGATTGTCTTGGCGTTAGACGATTTGGAATCCTCACACGGGACGCGTTATATTTGTGCGAGTTTATTTATTTTATTTTTTTAATTGCACAAATGAGTAGCTCGCACTAGCGATACGAAATGGCACTAAGAAGAGGAGATGTTGGGTGCACGACATTAATAGCAAGAGAGACAGCTTAGGAGAATACCATCGTCTGTGTATTGATCTAAGAGTCTGACGAAGATAGGTTCTTCAAATATTTTCGTATGTCGCGAGAATGTTTCGAGGAAATGCATCGCCTGATAAAAAGGTAGCACCGAGAAGTGCACAACGAACTGGAGAAAGCCAATTGATACAAGGCACAGACTAGCCATTTGTTTGAGGTACGTTTTACCATTTGTGGCCTCTTTGTGCTTCAGACAGAAGTCACATAACTTATTCCATTTCAGTTTTGCTGTATCATATGAAAGGTTCGGCGGAAGAAAGTGCTATCCCACAACATAGTTACGAGTGGAGTGATAAATTTATATGCAGTGTTTACGAATACAGCAAACGATAGTAACATTTAGTTCCGTATGTCCCGCTAGAGAGAACTTTCTACTTAATAGATTGTTTTTTTTTCATTGTATTCATACCATTGTCATCGAATTTAAAAAAAACATATCTTTGGTCGTTAACTTATCCATTCGTTCTATCGGCATAACAGATTTTAATCTTTTCCAGATACTTGACTACAGGCGACAGTCACCAGACCATAGCTTTCTCTTTTCGGTTAGGACGTTCAACAATGTCAGATATTGTGAAATAAGTGTGCCAGGCAATATGGACTGTTCTACAGCCCAAGTATTTACATACTCCTACAACAGAGATGTGGATGAAATCTGAAGGAGGATTTCTAGAACTTTGGGGGTTTCCGAACTGCCTTGGAAGCATAGACGGAAAGCGTATCAGGTTAAAATGCCCGAAGGATAGTGGATCCCAGTTCTTCTGTTACGAACAGTTCTTTTAGCTAGTTCTCCTGGCGATCGTTGATCCATACTACGGAGTTTACAGTAGTTGATATTGGAAGTTATGGACGTCACAGCGACAACACTATTTCTGAGAATTCAGCTTTCTATCATGAGTATATCGAGGGCAAAAGTATTCTACCTCCAAATCGCGTGTATCAGACAAAAAGTTGTATTCTCTCATCTCCTCTGTAAGTCTTTCTGTGTCCATGATGCATGCGCTACGAGCTGCAAGACAAAAACCGCCTCACGCCGCTGCTTCCTGTGTGACAGCAGAGCGGTTGAATGCGCCAACACAAGGAAGCAGCCGCTCCGGCTTGCGGCGAATCTGTAATCTGTGACAACCCGGCGGCGGCCGGTGCGGCAGGCCGTATGCCGGTGCGTCAGAGCCGCACTCTGTGTGACCGCCGCCATACAGTAACGAGCGATTCAACAGTGCGGCCTGCCGGCTGCGGCTCAAGGCCACTGGCCGGACGGCCAGGCCGCATTCTGTCTGGGCAGGCCTTGAGAAAGAAAGTTGGCCGGGGAGGTGGACGGCTGAGGTGATTCCGCGTGTGACAGCTGTGTGGCCGCTGGCCGGTATGGGGGGGGGGGGGGGAGCTGGCTAACCGACACGTGCTGCATCCCGGCGGATGGTGAGATTTGTCGCCTGATCTGTGACAGCCGCTATTGGAATAAATAAATGGACTAGACCTGTTTAATATCGTGTAAATTTTTTAAACAAGTTGTTGAAACAACGTCCTAGGCGCACTATACTAGCCTACCGTCACGAGAAATTGCTGCCAGTCTAGCAACTCGGCACAGACTGAGCGAATTTCACAAACTCGGCACAGACTGAGCGAATTTCACACTGTTTTTTCTCTGGGCCGCCATCTTGGGTTATGACACAGGAAGGGAGGGGGATGAGTGGCTGGGAGTTCCGTGAAGGGGACGCACGTTAGAGCTAGTGGTGTGCTGAGGTGAACCTAATTCATACTGTTTTAATTGGTTAGTGGGCATTCTGGCGAAGTCGTTGGCATCAGTGTTAGTAATCCAGAAACTGCCGACTTCCGCTTCATGATTTACCATAGCAGCCGATGTCAGTGTCCGGCAATCGGGCGATGACATTAGTTCCACAGTTCCATCCATCACGCTACTGCTGCCGCCTGTGGCCAATGTCGTCAGGTATTTTTGCCAAAATGTGGATGGCCTCAGGGCACCAGTGGCATGCAAGATTGTTCCCCTTCCGTCGTGGAGAAATTTTGATGTTTATTGATCGATTGCGTGCACGCCGTAATTTCTCTGCTGTCTGTGCTTCAAGGAGGAAGGGGTCCCCACTGCTTTCGAGCAAAGTGCTCCAATATTTGTTGTACCAGTGTAATTTTTTTGCCCCAAAAGTATCCTAACGATCTGCCGACGTCACACGGGCACCGAGACATCTTCCCCCGAGCAACAGACAGGCGTCGCAACTGTGTCTGAGGTGCATCAGGTCAGCGGAATGTCGACCTCTCACATGTAACACATACCTGTGTAACATCAGCACAGGAAAAAATGGCGAGGTTCGATACTTTGATGATGTAATAGCATTATCTGCTAAATGTTAGTTGGTGGTACCACATCAGAAAACTGGTGGTATTGGGTATAAAATAGACAAATTGGTAGGAAGTCAAATCTGAAAACTGGTAAAATTGGTTGTATATGCCGAAATGCGGATGTGCCAGCCATAAAACTGACCTCTTTATGTGATGTGTGTGCAGAAAAAGATGTGAGGAATGTGAACAGTTAGCTGCCCGACGTTAACTATACGTTTTGGGACACGCTGTAAAATATTTCGCCGACTTATACACAACAATTCCGCCACGTATACGGCACAGGTACACTGCTCGCTACGTTACCGACGAGACACACGGAGGCTAGTGCCGGGCGCGTGACAGCCTGCGCTGCTGCCTGCTGCGTGACGAACTTGTGCACAGCTGTGCTCAGCACAGATTCCTTGGACGACGTATGGACTCGCCTGTACTCGTTCCGATACGGTGTAGCACAGTCACGGCGGCAACCGTCCGCAGTCCGAAGAGCGCCTAATCCCACACAACGCTGGCATATACACCCAAACAACGTCACACATACATTGCACACACATCGTATATATGTGGCAGTAAGATGCTTTGATAAGATAATTACGTCCAAGCATAGTCTGCAAAATGAAAGGCGGTAAATCTGCAGACTATATGTGCACGTGTCTGTATCTACATAGCACATAAAGGCAGAGAACGGTAGACGTAACGGAAGTTTGCATGTCGAGCCACCAATTGCCGATCCTCCGGTCGGGCCGTGTATTTATTTCCAGTAAAGAGCTAACGGCCAGCCAAACGTACTTATTTAAAAAATATATATATCTGTCGTCGTTGCAGAATATGCCGGTCATCGACAGCTCAAGGCTACTCTAACAGGTAGCACGGTGTAAGTTCAACACGGCCGTGACAGCACTAGTTCAGCTTAGCAACCAGACGTGAACAGATTGGTCGTTGTTTTGCTGAAGGTGTTGTGCCAGAATTCGTCTCCTACATTATCTGTGATTCTAATGTTTGATACGAGCAGCGCTCTCCTTAAGCGACAACACTGTCTCAGATTTCACTCGGTATTTGTGATGTTTTCGCTCGCATTGCACTCTTTTTCTCGAGGTTCTAAGGAAACCGGTAAAAAGATGATTCTTTCGTCGCCGCCTATATGTTCGTTATTAGTCGGATGCCCTAAAAATTGAGTAACTCGGCGTACGTAATTAAAAGAGTCTCCAGTGTGATATGAAGCAGTCGGATACTTTCGACGATGGTTCGCATTATGTCGTACAGATACACAACTGGGAATCGAGAATTTGTACGAGAGCGCTGTGGTGTGTTGTCCACACGGGTCGATCCGCAGCTTGAGACGGGGTGTGGTATCGGTCACTCGCAGAGCACACTCAAATGAACCTCAAATGCAGATCTCGTCACTTTTCTGTTCTCAGTTCGACCAACAGCATATACAACGGACATAACCGCAAGACGTTGAACAGATGGGGCGGGGTTTGACTCGTTATTACTACTGATATACATCTCTAGCTTTGGACAAGCGTAACTAATCAGTCGCTGGAAACGTTCAGTAGAGTGTACAACCAGGGCGCAGAGGCGACACGCCGGCCTAATCCCGCCCGTTTCTCGGCACGGCCGTCGCGCCGCCTCACGTCTTTCCCAAACACGAAAGGCGCTGCCGCCGTTAAACGAGCCGTAAATTCAGCCCCGCGGGGGCTGCAGCTGGGGAAACAAACGGCGAGGGTGGCAGCGCTGACAAACAAACACGCCGGCCGCCGCCCGTAAAACAGCACAGAGCGTCGCGCCAAGCACCCGGGCACAGGGAGCGCGCTCTGACGCCCCCGCCGCCCCCGCTCACGTCACCCCTGGCCACTGCTACCGCTGCCTCGCACTTGCTACCTGCGCGTACCGCCGTCCACTATCTTATGCTCGAATGTAATTAAATGCCTGTTATAGGAGCACAGTTAAAAAGCGACCACGTCTGCGGGCAGGCGTAGCGTGCAGTGAAGGGGAGAACGCAGAGGGTCGCCTCGTAAGGCGGTGTGGCGCCATCTAGAACGTAGCGTCTCTGCTCAACTCGTTAGCCTCCTGGAAATTAAGCGCTTATGCAGCAAAAGCACGAGAAGGTAAAAGTGCCAGACAGACTGATACGTCGCTGCAATCGCTTTCTGGGCCCAAACACAGCGCAAGCAAGTGTTTGTACTCGTTGCCCGTCACCGGAGAATTATGAGACAATCATTTTATCGCTAAAACTTATCCGGCAATTACAGTGAGAAGCGGCACAGTTTCAGCAACACTTACTACATGTCCTTGAATGACAGAGAGATGTGAGTGAATGGTTACCAGTTATGACATCTACGCCGGACTACGGAATCAGCTCCAACACTGAACAGTAGGTGCCACTATCACGCACTCAAGTAAATTTAGCGCGTCGGCCAATGTACACCGTTTCTCAGATAACTCGGAGAGAAAACCTGATGCAGACTCACAAGTTGAGACTAGTAGAGACGATTTATCGTCGCCAGGGCACTGAACGGTCGAGACACGTCAGCAGGGCAGTTGCAGGTCTGCAGACAGCAGCGGTCGCTGACTGATCCCAACCCCTCCCCCGACACTTGCCCCCCACAACACTGTCCAGTAGCAAAGTAGTGCCTGACGTCCTCTGCATCCGCGCTGCCTGCCCGCAGTACTTGTTTGACACGCAGGAACGCCTGCCTGTGGACCGATCGCCACTCCCGAACACCAGGTCCACTTACAGCAGACATCACGGAGCAAATTACTTCTCAACTCTTATAGCCAGAGAACACAGCTGCACACAAAATACTGCCCACCGTCGACTCTGCGCCCCTGCACCTCTTTCACGTTTTCACGTTTCCGACGACAATTTGAAATGTTTGTTAAAAAGAATAATTTTAGATTCCTTTGTTTAGATTCCTACTGTTTATTATCCCCCATGAACCATGGACCTTGCCGTTGGTGGGGAGGCTTGCGTGCCTCAGCGATACAGATAGCCGTACCGTAGGTACAACCACAACGGAGGGGTATCTGTTGAGAGGCCAGACAAACGTGTGGTTCCTGAAGACGGGCAGCAGCCTTTTCAGTAGTTGCAGGGGCAACAGTCTGGGTGAGTGATTGATCTGGTCTTGTAACAATAACCAAAACGGCCTTGCTGTGCTGGTACTGCGAACGGCTGAAAGCAAGGGGAAACTACGGCCGTAATTTTTCCCGAGGGCATGCAGCTTTACTGTATGATTAAATGATGATGGCGTCCTCTTGGGTAAAATATTCCGGAGGTAAAATAGTCCCCCATTCGGATCTCCGGGCGGGGACTACTCAAGAGGATGTCGTTATCAGGAGAAAGAAAACTGGCGTTCTACGGATCGGAGCGTGGAATGTCAGATCCCTTAATCGGGCAGGTAGGTTAGAAAATTTAAAAAGGGAAATGGATAGGTTAAAGTTAGATATAGTGGGAATTAGCGACGTTGGTTGGCAGGAGGAACAAGACTTCTGGTCAGGTGACTACAGGGTTATAAACACAAAGTCAAATAGGGGTAATGCAGCAGTAGGTTTAATAATGAATAGGAAAATAGGAATGCGGGTAAGCTACTACAAACAGCATAGTGAACGCATTATTGTGGCCAAGATAGATACGAAGCCCACACCTACTACAGTAGTACAAGTTTATATGCCAACTAGCTCCGCAGATGACGAAGAAATTAAAGAAATGTATGATGAAATAAAACAAATTATTCAGATAGTGAAGGGAGACGAAAATTTAATAGTAATGGGTGACTGGAATTCGAGTGTAGGAAAAGGGAGAGAAGGAAACGTAGTAGGTGAATATGGATTGGGGCTAAGAAATAAAAGAGGAAGCCGCCTGGTAGAATTTTGCACAGAGCACAACTTAATCATAGCTAACACTTGGTTTAAGAATCATGATAGAAGGTTGTATACATGGAAGAACCCTGGAGATACTAAAAGGTATCAGATAGATTATATAATGGTAAGACAGAGATTTAGGAACCAGGTTTTAAATTGTAAGACATTTCCAGGGGCAGATGTGGACTCTTACCACAATCTATTGGTTATGACCTGTAGATTAAAACTGAAGAAACTGCAAAACGGTGGGAATTTAAGGAGATGGGACCTGGATAAACTGAAAGAATCAGAGGTTGTACAGAGTTTCAGGGAGAGCATAAGGGAACAATTGACAAGAATGGGGGAAAGAAATGCAGTAGAAGAAGAATGGGTAGCTTTGAGGGATGAAGTAGGGAAGGCAGCAGAGGATCAAGTAGGTAAAAAGACGAGGGCTAGTAGAAATCCTTGGGTAACAGAAGAAATATTGAATTTAATTCATGAAAGCAGAAAATATAAAAATGCAGTAAATGAAGCAAGCAAAAAGGAATACAAACGTCTCAAAAATGAGATCGACAGGACGTGCAAAATGGCTAAGCAGGGATGGCTAGAGGACAAATGTAAGGATGTAGAGGCTTATCTCACTAGGGGTAAGATACATACTGCCTACAGGAAAATTAAAGAGACCTTTGGAGATAAGAAAACCACTTGTATGAACATCCAGAGCTCATATGGAAACGCAGTTCTAAGCAAAAAAGGGGAAGCAGAAACGTGGAAGGAGTATATAGAGGGTCTATACAAGGGCGATGCACTTGAGGACAATATTATGGAAATGGAAGTGGATGTAGATGAAGATGAAATGGGAGATACGATACTGCGTGAAGAGTTTGACAGGGCACTGAAAGACCTGAGTCGAAACAAGGCCCCCGGAGTAGACAACATTCCATTGGAACTACTGACGGCCTTGGGAGAGCCAGCCCTGACAAAACTCTACCATCTGGTGAGCAAGATGAATGAAACAGGCGAAATACCGTCAGACTTCAAGAAGAATATAATAATTCCAATCCCAAAGAAAGCAGGTGTTGACAGATGTGAAAATTACCGAACAATCAGTTTAATAAGCCACAGCTGCAAAATACTAACACGAATTCTTTACAGACGAATGGAAAACTAGTAGAAGCCGACCTCGGGGAAGATCAGTTTGGATTCCGTAGAAATACTGGAATACGTGAGCCAATACTGACCTTACGACTTATCTTAGAAGAAAGATTAACGAAAGGCAAACCTACGTTTCTAGCATTTGTAGACTTAGAGAAAGCTTTTGACAATGTTGACTGGAATACTCTCTTTCAAATTCTAAAGGTGGCAGGGGTAAAATACAGGGAGCGAAAGGCTATATACAATTTGTAGAGAAACCAGATGGCAGTTATAAGAGTCGAGGGACATGAAAGGGAAGCAGTGGTTGGGAAGGGAGTAAGACAGGGCTGTAGCCTCTCCCCGATGTTATTCAATCTGTATATTGAGCAAGCAGTAAAGGAAACAAAAGAAAAATTTGGAGTAGGTATCAAAATCCATGGAGAAGAAATAAAAACTTTGAGGTTCGCCGATGACATTGTAATTCTGTCAGAGACAGCAAAGGACTTGGAAGAGCAGTTGAACGGAATGGATGGTGTCTTGAAGGGAGGATATAAGATTAACATCAACAAAAGCCAAACGAGGATAAGGGAATGTAGTCGAATTAAGTCGGGTGATGTTCAGGGTATTAGATTAGGAAATGAGACACTTCAAGTAGTAAAGGAGTTTTGCTATTTGGGGAGCAAAATAACTCATGATGGTCGAAGTAGAGAGGATATAAAATGTAGACTGGCAATGGCAAGGAAAGCGTTTCTGAAGAAGAAAAAATTTGTTAACCTCGAGTATAGATTTAAGTGTCAGGAAGTCATTTCTGAAAGTATTTGTATGGAGTGTAGCCATGTAAATGGAAATGGAAATGTCGTGTGGCTAGGGCCTCCCGTCGGGTAGACCGTTCGCCTGGTGCAGGTCTTTCGATTTGACGCCACTTCGGCGACCTGCGCGTCGATGGGGATGAAATGATGATGATTAGGACAACACAACACCCAGTCCCTGAGCGGAGAAAATTTCCGACCCAGCCGGGAATCGAACCCGGGCCCTTAGGGTTGACAGTCTGTCACGCTGACCACTCAGCTACCGGGGCGGACTGTAGCCATGTATGGAAGTGAAACATGGACGGTAAATAGTTTGGACAAGCAGAGAATAGAAGCTTTCGAAATGTGGTGCTACAGAAGAATGCTGAAGATTAGATGGGTAGATCACGTAACTAATGAGGAAGTATTGAATAGGATTGGGGAGAAGAGAAGTTTGTGGCACAACTTGACCAGAAGAAGGGATCGGTTGGTAGGACATGTTCTGAGGCATCAAGGGATCACCAATTTAGTATTGGAGGGCAGCGTGGAGGGTATAAATCGTAGGGGGAGACCAAGAGATGAATACACTAAGCAGATTCAGAAGGATGTAGGTTGCAGTAGGTACTGGGAGATGAAGAAGCTTGCACAGGATAGAGTAGCATGGAGAGCTGCATCAAACCAGTCTCAGGACTGAAGACCACAACAACAACAACAACATTGTTTATTAAGTAATTCCTAAGCTATATAGCAAATATTACGAGTGCAAATATTCTCTCATTCTGACACTTGCTTGTCCTGTGGTTTACACTCAAGAATGTGACAATAAATTGCAAAATCTAAAGTGAAGCGTTGGGCGAATTAATCCTTTCCCTTATCATTGCGAATATCGTTAACTCAAAGTATCACCTGAACCCGGCGTCCTCAATTCTACGCCTTTCAGTGCAGTTTTTTCCCTCTACACGTGTCCTGCCGTCCTCTGCTTTCCCATAGGGTTTTCTACACTTTCTTTTCCTCTCCAGTCCTGCACAGTCTTCCCACTGCACTCACTCTCAGCACCACTGTGTAACACCACATCTTAATCGATTCGATTCTCTTCTTTCCCGGTTTTCCCCTCTCACTTGAGTGACTTAGACTAAATTATCTGGTGAAGACTAGATTTCTGTCACTAAAATTACCACCTACGTTTGTTGCTAGTCAACTTTATGCTGGTGAGGAACGCAATCCTTGCCCGTGCTACCCTGGTCTTTAGGTCCCCTTACTTCGTTCGCCATGTGTTATATTGCTTCCGTGGAAGCAGTATTCCTTCACTTCACGCATTACGTAGCCCCCAGTTCTGATGTTAAACTTACCAACTAATGTTTCTACTGCTTTTCAGTATCGGTTTTCTTTCTTTGGTCCAGTGCTAACATTTATTTTCTGTGCTCCGTATATTCTTCATCCCATTCAACAGGTCCCGTAATTGTTCATAATCAAAGAATCTTGCTACCGATATGCTTTTACACTGTTTTAATCCCACACTTGAATTTTTGTTTTATTTTAAAAAATTTATTTTCTTCATTGCTTATGGGACGAAAACGTTGAACAGAAACGGAGAAAGACTACATTCCAGCCTTGTGCTTCTCGAAATTCACGGTTTTTTCTCTTCCGCTCCATTCGCATTCCCTCCGGGTTACTGTAGACATTGTTTATCGGCAGTCCTTTTCTCTAGGGTATACCTGTTCTTCAGAGGATTTGAAGCATCTTGTGCCATATTATGTTTTTTGCGGTCGACAAATCGCATGATAGCTTTCTTACATTTCATAAGTTTTGATGCATTAACAAGCGTAAGGTTGGAATTGCAACTTTGACGTGACGACAGCGTGATGTTGATGTACGTAATATTTGCCCAAGCGAGTTAAAACTGCTTCACAAGACGAATATTTGTCATTTTTTGTCAGTGATTGAAGGCTTGAAGAAGATGGGGACAGTCGAAATGACAGATGAAAGCTTGTCGTGGTGTCAATTGGAGATACATACGGTATATCTATCCGGGACAACAGGTTATTATTATAATATTTTTACTGCAGTCCATTGCCGCATTTCGGTCAGAACGATTACCAGTTTCGTTCAAATTTCGAACATCTTCAGATGTGTTAGGTTAAATAAAAGCTATGCTAAGTGAGAGCTTAGCCTCTACAACTAATTTGGAACATACATGTGTCAAATACAAAAACGTAGACCCGCAGACAATAATAACGATCGCAGCCGGTCGCTTGTGCCGCGCGTGCTGTCCACAGGTTACTAGCGCACAACTCCGGAGTGTCGGCTATCATTAAGAGAATAAAGTTATTGCGTTGAAGCAAAACCGTCTCAGAGGTAAAATGAAAAATGGAAATGACTCGTTGTGGTTGTTTGCATTAGTTCAGTGTGCTATTCTACATTTTGAGCTTTATATGTGTACAGAACGCAGTTTTATTATTTGAGCCTATGTCTTCCTTGCATCGTATACGGAAACTGTAAAACTTCGTACAGCGCACATTTTACTTTATACTCTTGTGATACATTGCATTTTGCTTGGTAGTCGTCAATCTTCGCCCCCGCTATGGCCGAGCGGTTCTAGGCGCTTCAGTCCGGAACCGCGCTGCTGCTACGGTCGCAGGTTCGAACCCTGCCTCGGGAATGGATGTATGTGCTATCCTTAGGTTAGTCAGGTTTAAGTAGTTCTAAGTTCTAGGGGACTGATGACCTCAGATGTTGAGTCCCACAGTGCTCAGAGCCATTTGAACCATTCGTCGATTTCGTGTCGTGATATTATTTGGATGGAATCTTCTGTACGAAATACTGCGCAGATGGTTTTAGGAAAACACGGCGGTACTTGTTACGTTACGTTACGTTACGTTACGTTTGCTGCTTAACGCACCTGCAGCTGTCGCGCGGTGCTTGAAGGAGCCGATGAACAGAACAGGCGATTCTGAGGCGCGCAGCTGTTCTGAGCTGCACACAAGCTGCGACCGACGTGTGCACCGCTGACTCCAAGCTCGCTTGTGCACAGCCTGCATTAAGGAATCTTAACGTACTTTGGCTCAACTGAGGAAGTTCATGACGCGCCATTCACCTCGAACTGACGGAATCGATAGATAACTGAAAGTTCAACATTTTTCCATCAACTTATATGACATCCCGAAATACATTCTTTCCTAGACATCGAGGAAAGAATCTTTCGCGACTGCCGCTCTTGTACCCTCTTAAACAGCTTAGCGACCAAATCGTGTGGGGTTGGGAAGCAGAGAACCTGCGTTCGGTTCCCTGTTGCGTTCTTTAGGACTTTTTCTTCGTTTATGCTCTTAGTTTTTAGACTTCGAAACTGGTCGGAATAGGAGGGTTAATAAGATAACTAAACCGACAACTAATAACAAAAAGGTAGGCAAACAAGTTCCTCAAACGACTTGGATTAGAACAGAATTAAATTTTTTTATCCTGATCCATGTACACAATGTCTCTTTAACTCACTCTGTTGCATGTCCTCAGTTTCCTTCAAACAACTAGCTGGATCGTACTTGTGATATAAACAGTGGTATCGAATATAATGCCGGCACCGATAACATCTAACTAATCCAATTTTTTGCGTAACTACATCGTTTCCTTCCGAAGATTCGCAGGAAAACGCATTTGGTTTACATGTAAAATATTTCTTTTTGGGAATTAATTTTGATAAATGCTACCCACACGAAAACATTGCCTGAAAAATCAGTGCTGAAAGTTGATCACGAATTATGCTGTCAAAGCTTATTGTATTCCTGCTGGGTTTCCAGAACCAGATTACAGTTTTGAAGCCTCGAAACCAAGTTTTTAACATGGCGATAAAAATCAACATGGTATCGCTGGCATCGAGGTCTGCAGTTTGGCGGTATTACCTCAACCGTGCAAATCGGTTGACCTTCCTCATTTATACGTGATGGTATTAGTTTGTCCACCCCAGTAATACGAGACATAACTTTGTTACGACTAACGTACGGTTTTAAAATGTTCGCAAGCTATGTTTTGTACAAAATTGTTAAGGCTTTCGTGGCCACTTGTTGACAAACTGCCTATTGGCTTCTGTCTCGGGTTCTTCGGCCGACGTTCATCTAATGATTTTCTGACGTAGCTAAGTAGCAGAATGCATCGAGACGACTGGGACAAGATCGACAGCATCACTCACAGGAGCATGCAGAACGAACTCGAGCGCTGCACCGAGCGGCAAGAGAAAAAGTTTGAAAGATGCCGGAAGCAGACCGACAAGGCGATTCCCGACATGTCACACACAGTGGTCACCCTCACTGAACGACAATTGACCGAAGAGGAAGTGTCTGTTCTTCAAAAAGGAGGGAATTTCGCTATCATCCCGAGAACTATACCTATGGAGGACATCATTGCCAACACCGAAGCAGCCATTCGGACCCTTCCTTGTGAAAAGGCAGAGGAAATACGCACTGAAACAGCCAGGATACTGCGCCGAGCAAAACCACCAGCTTGCAACCTGAAGAAAGAAGAGGTACAAGCCATTAAGAATCTCAACGCCGACAAGAGTATATTGGTACTGCCTGCCGATAAGGGTAATGCGACCGTCGTAATGAAGACCGAAGATTATGAGCAAAAGATCCGAGACCTATTAGATCCGACGACGTACCGAAAACTAAGCGCAGATTCGACGCAGTGTATCACTCGGAATACGAATCGATTAATCAAGGCATCTTCTCTGCCGGCGGACATACAGAGAAACCTGCGCAACACAGAAGCCCTACCACCTCGGCTGTGTGGATTACCCAAGATCCATAAGAACAACGTTCCACTGAGACCGATCGTTAGCGTTCCTGGCTCACCAACGTATAACCTGGCGAAACACTTGGCCTCTCTGCTCCAGCCACACGTGGGAAAGACCGACAAATACACTCCTGGAAACGGAAAAAAGAACACATTGACACCGGTGTGTCAGACCCACCATACTTGCTCCGGACACTGCGAGAGGGCTGTACAAGCACTGATCACACCCACGGCACAGCGGACACACCAGGAACCACGGTGTTGGCCGTCGAATGGCGCTAGCTGCGCAGCATTTGTGCACCGCCGCCGTCAGTGTCAGCTAGTTTGCCGTGGCATACGGAGCTCCATCGCAGTCTTTAACACTGGTAGCATGCCGCGACAGCGTGGACGTGAACCGTATGTGCAGTTGACGGACTTTGAGCGAGGGCGTATAGTGGGCATGCGGGAGGCCGGGTGGACGTACCGCCGAATTGCTCAACACGTGGGGCGTGAGGTCTCCACAGTACATCGATGTTGCGCCAGTGGTCGGCGGAAGGTGCACGTGCCCGTCGACCTGGGACCGGACCGCAGCGACGCACGGATGCACGCCAAGACCGTAGGATCCTACGCAGTGCCGTAGGGGACCGCACCGCCACTTCCCAGCAAATTAGGGACACTGTTGCTCCTGGGGTATCGGCGAGGACCATTCGCAACCGTCTCCATGAAGCTGGGCTACGGTCCCGCACACCGTTAGGCCGTCTTCCGCTCACGCCCCAACATCGTGCAGCCCGCCTCCAGTGGTGTCGTGACAGGCGTGAATGGAGGGACGAATGGAGACGTGTCGTCTTCAGCGATGAGAGTCGCTTCTGCCTTGGTGCCAATGATGGTCGTATGCGTGTTTGGCGCCGTGCAGGTGAGCGCCACAATCAGGACTGCATACGACCGAGGCACACAGGGCCAACACCCGGCATCACGGTGTGGGGAGCGATCTCCTACACTGGCCGTACACCACTGGTGATCGTCGAGGGGACACTGAATAGTGCACGGTACATCCAAACCGTCATCGAACCCATCGTTCTACCATTCCTAGACCGGCAAGGGAACTTGCTGTTCCAACAGGACAATGCACGTCCGCATGTATCCCGTGCCACCCAAAGTGCTCTAGAAGGTGTAAGTCAACTACCCTGGCTAGCAAGATCTCCGGATCTGTCCCCCATTGAGCATGTTTGGGACTGGATGAAGCGTCGTCTCACGCGGTCTGCACGTCCAGCACGAACGCTGGTCCAACTGAGGCGCCAGGTGGAAATGGCATGGCAAGCCGTTCCACAGGACTACATCCAGCATCTCTACGATCGTCTCCATGGGAGAATAGCAGCCTGCATTGCTGCGAAAGGTGGATATACACTGTACTAGTGCCGACATTGTGCATGCTCTGTTGCCTGTGTCTATGTGCCTGTGGTTCTGTCAGTGTGATCATGTGATGTATCTGACCCCAGGAATGTGGCAATAAAGTTTCCCCTTCCTGGGACAATGAATTCACGGTGTTCTTATTTCAATTTCCAGGAGTGTACATTAAGGACTCAGGACATTTCATTGAGAAGCTGAAGAAACTGAAACTTGCGCCAAACGACATCCTGGTCAGTTTTGATGTTGTTTCGTCATTAACGAAAGTGACACTCAGCGACGCTCTGGAGCACATCGGTTCCATGTTCCCGCAAGACATCAGAAAGCTCTTCCATGCATGTCTCACCACGGGATATTTCACGTGGAATGGCGATTTCTACGAACAGCTGGAAGGCGTCGCCATGGGTAGTCCTCTCAGTCCAGTGGTGGCCAACTTCTTCATGGAACAATTCGAAGCACAGGCACTGGACTCGGCGACTTGCAAACCTAAGGTGTGGTACAGGTACGTCGATGATACTTTCGTGGTGTGGAGCCATGGTGAAGAACAGCTCGGTGAATTCCTGAGACACTTGAACACCCTCCATGCCAACATAACATTTACCATGGAAGTAGAAAAGGACAAGAAACTGCCATTTCTAGATGTGCTGGTCACAAGGGACGGCGAAAACCAGGGACACAGCGTGTATCGAAAACCGACACACACGGACCGATACCTGCACAAACTGTCAAACCACCACCCGAGCCAGAAAAGAGACATGATTAGTACGCTCGTAACGAAAGCAGGACGAATATGTGAACCTCAACACCTCAAACGAGAAATGCAACACCTGGAAACTGTTCTGAGGAGCAATGGGTACTCCACAAATTACATTAGAAGTGTAACAGAGCCAAACACTCGGCGAAGTAAGGAACCAGAAAAAGAAATGTCGGGTACGGCCTTTCTGCCATGCATTCCCAGAGTGACGGACAGAATCGGCCGTATATTGCGCAAACACGGCGTAAAGACGATTTTCAAACCGACAAGGAAGATCAAAGAGTGTCTTAGATCGGCGAAGGAGAAAAGAGACCCACTTGCAATGTCGGGAATATACCGTATACCTTGCACATGCGGAAAAGTTTATGTCGGAATGACTGGACGATCGATTAACACCAGGATCAAAGAGCATAAGCGACATTGCAGGTTGGGGCAGGTGGAGAAATCGGCCGTGGCAGAGCACGCACTGAATTAGACCGACCACGTAATAAAATTCGCCGACACGGAAGTTCTGTCTGTAGAGAAGCACTATGACACGCGCTTGTTCAGAGAAGCTGCAGAAATCCAAACACACGCGAACAGTTTCAACAAGAAAGAGGAAAGCCTTAAGGTAAACGGATCCTGGCTTCCCGTACTGCAGCGAACGACTGTCGCAGGTAGCAAGAGGAGAAACGGACCGGAAATGACCGCGGAGAAGCCCTCGGACGTTGGCGCGCCAGGTACACTCTTTGACATAAAACTCGACCGGCGGCCGGCCGCTTCAGAGGCTAAGTCCGCGCCGATCGCGACATGGGACAAAAAAATTGGCCAACTCGCTAATTCTCTAAGTCCGGTTATCTGCACAATCTGGCAACACTGTAGACTGCGGCACTTCCTGGAGGAAAACTTGTCCCAAGATAGAGAGACTCTACGCTGATTACGCCTGTGGTCTAGCGGTAGCGTGCGTTTTTTCTGTTCATAATGTCAGTGGATCGAGAGCAGCAGTCGGCTCTCAGCCGTGCTAGCGTGCGGAGCTGCTCCGCGCGCCGTCCGACGCTCCGCTCTCGGTGGTGTTTACTTCCGCGTCGCGGTGTTTGTGTCTATCGAGTCCAGTACTAACGTACACCATGGCGCACTCGTACCGCCGTGCAACGATCAAAGTAACGTTTCAGGCCGAACATCCACGACCCAGAGCTTTCGAAGTCGAACAGTTTATACGTGAGGATCTCCGTTTGAACCCCCAGGACGTAATCGGCATACATTTTTCCATCACTGGAAGTGTTGTCTACATTAAGATGTCGACGGAGGAGATTTGCAATGACATAATTCACCGTCATGCCACCGGACTGAAATTTACACACTCTGATGGACATATGGGTGCTGTGACAGTCGCCCATGCTGGATTCGGTCTCCGGACATTGCGGGTGTTTGAGCTCCCGTTCGAGGTGCCTCAGGATGTGGTCATTGCCGCTTTCCAACCATATGGCACCGTCTTAGGTCACGTCGCGGAGAAGTGGCAAACATTTACGACCTACCCCGTATTAAATGGCGTCCGGCAAATAAAAATTGAGCTGACGAAACATGTCCCATCGTACCTGCTGATTGGCGGTGTGAGGGCCATCGTCATGTATGATGGACAGCCACGAACGTGCGCAGGATGTGGCCAGGAGGGACATGTACGTTCCGAATGCTTACACCGCCGTTTAATACAGACGCCGTTACGTGAAGAGACCCAGGCTTCGACGGTCACGTCCTTACCCATCACCTACGCCAAGGTTGCACAGGACCCCGTCGTACCAATCTCGATTGCGCCAGCAGCTACGTCAACGCCACCCGCCGCAGCACAACGCGCCGAGGACACAAGCACAGCGTCGCCTCCAGTGCTCGCTTCAGGACCGTCCGGTTTGCAGACCGAAACCGATGTTCCTGTTGGAACCATGGACGTCGACCTCGGTGTCGTGCCGACGTCTGCCTTTGTCCAGACGGGTTCGGCGTCAGACGACGGGCGACCACATTCTGATTCAGAAGGCCACATCAGGAAACAGCGGTCGCCTCGCAAACACAGGAAACGACGACGAACGCCTTCCGATGACGCCCTCTCTCAGACGGCCCCACGAGATGTCGACCTGATGTCTGACGGTGATCTCCCACACTGCGTCCAGTCGCGCGATGTGGCAGCAACAGGCGCCCCTCCTGTGACGCCTACTCTCCCGGCCAGGGACATGTCCTCGCCGTTGTCAACGAATGATGACGGCGGTCCCCCTGCCACTCATGTTGCGGAATCCACAACACCCGTTCCGGAAGTACGTGACCGTCACATGTCCACGTCGTCAGCTTCCTGGGCCGATGACGTTGAAGAAGAAGCGGAACAGACTGCCAGCGTGTCTGCACAGAAGTCCACCTCGGCGACACTGGGGCTGGCACCCCGCCAGTAATTATCACCACTGCGGGACCACCGGCGGGTCTCCACCTGCCGGCTACTTCTACCGCACGTTCTGCAAATACTGGGGATGGCCGCACACAGCAATATCGTATCGCCACGATGAATCTTGCCACCATTCGTGCCCCCCATAAACTGGTCATGTTCAGAGAGACTATTTACTCTGCGGATGTGGATATAGCACTCTTACAAGAGGTGTTTGTGGCTGACTTCCTAGTTCCCACCGGATACAACGCCCATGTTTCCCCCGCATCCGATACCGGTAGCGGCGTCGCCATCCTGCTACGCGACGGCCTCCCTGCAGAGGACGTCATCTACCTCCCCACTGCGCGAGGTATGGCCCTCACACTGTTCGGCGTGCGTATTATTAATATCTACGCTCCGTCCGGCACTGGCCGCCGTCATGACCGACAAACTTTTTTTGCCGAAAGCGTCACGCCCCTTTTCACTGGTCCGCAGGACGATTTGGTACTCGGTGGGGATTTTAACTCGACACAGGAGCCCGCGGACCAACTCCCGCGACATTCCCCTTGTGCATCTCTCTCAGTGGTCATCGACCGTCTCCGACTTGTTGACACATGGCGGAAGCTCCACGGACTTCAACCGGGCTATACATTCTACACCTCTCACTCGTCAAGCCGCATAGATCGCATCTACGTTACCCGCTCCCTTGCTGATGGCACACGTCATGCGGAAATCTGGCCCTTGGCCTTTTCAGACCATGATGCGTACATCTGTGACATCACTCTCGCCCGACAGCAAGTGTGGCATAGTCGTGGTCTGTGGAAACTCAATGTCGCTCACCTGACCTCCTCAGACTGTCGCCGTATGGTCGAAGAAGCGTGGGCACGCTGCCACCATCGTCGAGAAGCCTATGCCTCCACCTTATCATGGTGGATCTCCTGTGCAAAGCCGACCCTCCGGAAGACTCTGATGAGTTATGGGAAGGAATTAAAGGCGTGGCAAACTAATACCCTGCACTTCTACTACACCATTCTACGTGACTGTACGACGATGCCTTTCTCGCCAGCCCGGCAGTCGATGGTCCATCGCACGAAGGCGCAGATCTCCATGATCATGCGGCGTAACTTGGAAGGCACTGTAGTCCGTTCTCGAGCTTCTAATCGAATCCCTCAAGAGCGTCCGTCGATGTACCACCTCCTTCAGGAAAGACAACGACGACGACGAGCTCTGATCCAAGTCCTCACTGATGTGGAAGGGCGCCGGCACGACACCCAACAAAGCATCGGTCGTGCTCTCCATGCTCATTTTGCCGGGCTATACGCAGCCGTACCGCATTCTGCAGCACTGATCACAGAAGTCGCTCAGCTTACTACGAACACTCTTCCAGAGGATGCAGTGCACGACCTCCAAGACGACGTAACCACCGAAGAAGTGCTAGACGCTATCAAGGCGGGTTCCGATAACAGATCTCCTGGACCTGACGGTATCCCTATCGAATTTTATAAAAGTTTTCACTATTTGTTGGCTTCCACGTGGACAGCAATCGCACAAGAGCTGATGTCACCGATGACAGTGGTCCCGAGCGCCTTTCTAGAAGGAATTATTATCCCCGTACATAAACCGCGTGGGTTATCGAGGGTCCAGGACTATCGACCAATTACTTTGCTCAACAGCGACATGAAAATATTCACACGGCTACTGGCATCGCGTCTCAAGAAGGTCGCACGTTACGTCACATCCTGCGACCAGACTTCCCTAGGAGGCGACAACAACATCCGTACGGCCCTTTGCCGTTACAGAGACATGATAGCATTAGCGCATCATCAGCGTCTCCCTGGCGCCTTGGCTTCACTGGACTTTAGCCAGGCTTTCGACCGTGTTGACCACTTCTATTTACAGACAGTTCTTCAGCATATGGGTTTTCCTGGCGGTATTGTAACGGTGATTATGCGCCTGTTGAGTAGTGCAACCTCCAAAATCATGTACAATGGTCGTCTTACACCGTCCCTGGTCATCGCACGATCTGTACGACAAGGATGCCCGCTTTCCACGATTTTGTATGTTTTCGCCTTGGAACCCCTGCTCCAGGGCATGCGCCAACGTTTGGAAGGCATGGCTGTGCAAGGCCACCGTTTTTGTTGTACAGCCTACGCAGACGACATAGTACTATATCTGCGCAGTGAAGATGAAGTACGAGCAGCACTGGCATGGGTGGCGACTTACGGCGAAGCGTCGGGGAGCTGCCTCAACGTGTCAAAATCCAAGGTCCTGCTCATTGGTGAGGGCTTGCCGGAGAGATGCGCTGCCCCGCTTAGTGTCTCCGCCACCATACGGTGTCTTGGACTTGATTTCACAGCAGACCTGCGCCGCTCAGCGACTATCAATGGTAGACGCTTGCTACAGACAATCAGAGCAAATCTCGCAGATCACCGGCTACGAGCTCTCGACATTATCCAACGCGCGCAATACGTGAACATGTATCATGCTTCCCGTATACCACACGTGGCTCAAGTACTACCAGTCCCAAATCTCCTGGCGCGACGACTGTTGATGGCGTTCGGCTCATTCGTCAGCTCGGGGATGTTATTCAAGGTGCAGTATGAATCCCTTGCACTGCCACGAGATCGTGGCGGTTTGGGACTCATCCACGTGCCGACTCGTGTCAAGGCACTATACGTCAGCTCCCAACTAAAACTTTGGCATCGTTGCCCACAGAGCCTTACTAGCCTCCTGCTTCACAACTTTGCACCGGCCTCCTTGTCCGCCCCAGTACTGGTATCGACCATTCCAACCCCCTTTTATTACATCCAACGATTTTTCCTGGAGTTCAGTTATATCTACCGGTCCTTACCACTTACACGTTTGTACCTCACGAAAACAGTCTCCGAATTGTTACAACAGTGCCGCCCGTCCAACCCCATCGAACGTAAGTATCCACAGTACGTGTGGAGCCATATATGGAAGGCGATCCATGCGCGTTTTCTCGAATCAGACGTTCAATCAGCATGGTACATCACCGTGAATGGCAAACAAGTTAACCGAGATCGTCTGCACCGCATCCATCTCGCCGATTCATCCCTCTGCACCCACTGTGGAGTGGATGACACGGATGTCCACCGTTTCCACTGTGGCACAGCGCTAGACGTCTGGACACTTGCGTGGCGAATTTTGGCGTTTCTTACTCGCCAGACACCGGCTCAGATCGACGTCCACATGCTCTTGCACCCCGATAAGACTTTCTACCCCTCCGCCAAAACTAACTCTGTGAATTGGATCTGTGGCCACACGATCCGCTATCTTTTTACTTCTGGCGACAAGTCTACGCTAGGATATTGGACTTATCTCAACGAACGACACTGCGTCCTGATACGCAACCCACATTATAAACAATATTTTTCCAATTTCTTACGGAGCACTTTCGATGACCCACCTAGTAGCTGGAACGTCCAAGCCATGAGAAGCTGAAAACTGTATAAAACGAACCGACCTGAATAGGTCTGATACCCGGAACCCACGCCTACGCCAGGAGAAGACACGATTGGACGAGCTGGCATGCTGTAGGCGGATACACTTCAGGAGCTCCTGTAAGAACTGGACTTTAACTACAAGTCGCACGACGACTTAAAACGCTTTTCCTTATTTATTCTTCATAGTTTGTTCTTAAAGGAACAAGAAATTTGATTTTGAATTTGAGAAACTTTTTTTGTTCCAAAAGATTGCTTCTTCGCCAACAAGACGAAGGAGACTCATTTTTGTTTACTGGAAGGAGAAACCAGTATAATTGGAGTCTTTGTTTTCTTTTGAAAAAAAAAAAGAGGTGCTTGGTTCAAGTCTACCCTCGAGTGAAGAGTTTATTTTTTTTATTTTCAGACAAAAAAAAAAGCGGTAGCGTGCGTAAATAAAAAAAAAAAAGTCCGCCCTCGAGTTAAAATTTTAATTTCTTATTTTCGCAAAGTTAAAAAAAAAAAAAAAAAAAAAAAAAAAAAAAGCAGCTGGCATAAAATATTTTTATAGCCTCTTCTGTCTGAATGCTGAAGACGTGAGTGTAATGGTAGCGCAGATTCAATCTATTTCGCTTTGTGACACACCGATATCAAAATTTTATCTAGTAACGATTTTGCGGCAGATTTCCTGCAGACTGTCCTCCTCTGGACGCCGTATGCGGCAAAGCTCCGGGATCCATTAGCTGGCTACTGGCAGCGGCCGTGGCGACAGCTGCGGCGCTGCTGCATGTGCATTGTCAGACTGTCATAGGTAACATCAGAGAATTCGCATATATCGTTGATGATTAATTTCTCTCTCATGTTTACTATTGTTTTAACAACACTAAAGGAAACCTTACGAAAATTGTGCACTGTATTATAAGAAATGAAATAAAACCAACCATGATAACCTTACGACGAAAGTATCTGTACACAAGCATGCCTCTATCGACACGAATTAGTAAAATACTACTCACTTAGATTTTGATTGGGTCTGTGTTTAATTGGTATGCTGTGTCATACTCAAGAGGTATGCAAATGTGGCATTTCATAAATATAGTTACGTATTCCTAGAAACCCAAAATTCGCTTGTCAGCAGCGGAAAGAGGCGATACCTGTTGTGCAGCATTGTATGTTTTTCAACATTGCACTATGAGCTGAAAGCATTTTCTTGCGATTTCCTTATTGATGTTTGATCTGACTGCTTGTAGCTCTTTCACAGAAGGGATAAAAACGTTTCAGTGAGTGAGACTGGAACTGCGAACCGTAACAGACGCTGTTTCACAGGTCAGCACGTTACCACAGAGCTGGCGAGGAGGTATGGGTCTCAGCTTCCTATTACGACGACAATAGTAACTAGAACTCGTAAACCGCTATTTAAAGGTCGAGATTAGTTGCGATTTCCACCTGCAGCGACTTTCCTGGGCTATAATAACTCAGATTATTCAATTTAAATGACAGGTAAAATCAAGTGAACTTTGAGGCTTAATTCCGTGCACACCAGGAAGTAACTCGTCGATCACAGAGTTGCCAAACATACGTTGCCTTGTTGCCAAATCTCAGTTACAGTACCAGCAGGAAGAAGACGAACCGATGTGATCCTACAGCGGTCTGGGAAGTGACCATAGCTGCTGTCTCCAAGTCGCTGCTGCTACGGCCTGGAATACGTAATGCGTCTGATTCGCTTTCTGTAACTAGGTTTAGGGACTGGAGCGTAGTTACTAATAATACTCAGAACTGACTGCAAACTGAGCATCATAAATCAGTAACTCTCATTATTGTTTTTATACTTCTTTCGTAAGTGCACTCAAAAGTAAGAAAGTCATTCACAGGCGTTTTCGTGCCTCGCCGATAGTCGAGCACAACATACAAATAAAAATAAAAAAGAATGTGTGTGTGTGTGTGTGTGAGTGTGTGTGTGTGTGTGTGTGTGAGAGAGAGAGAGAGAGAGAGAGAGAGAGAGAGAGAGAGAGAGAGAGAGTGAGAGAGAGAGAGAGAGTGAGAGAAATAAAAAGCAATGAGAGAGAGTGTAAAAAATTGTTGTAAAGAAATTGAATCATGGTATTTAAAGAAATCTTTCATTAAAATGACACGTTCCACATCATTACGAAGTGTCGTATTCATGATCTATGGAACAAGAGTTAATCTAATGTAATCTAATCTAATCTAATCACATCACATTGATGATTAGCCATGAAGAGTCATGAATTACCGAAAGTTTTGCCAATACCAGTAACCAAATCTAAACTTGAAAATAAAAGACGACAATTTTTGTAATCAACCGTGACTCCTATCAAGACCCTTTCATCCCTGTTATCTAACCACGAAAGATGTCTGATATACCTCCATTCTGAAGTAACAAAGTGTGCATGCATTTAAAGATGAAGTGCATGATGTGAAGTTCTGTGACGGAGATACGAACCCAACACGTAATCCGATTGTTAACTAAGAAAAATCAAATGTTACGTATCGGTTTTTCTTACGAGCTGCTAGGTGTCTGAATCTAAAATAAGGATACAAACTTTTGTGCCTAAGTGACAATCGAACTGCACACCTACCGTGCATCCACGAATATAGCTTAAGTATCAGTTGCTTACTCATGAACAGTAAGATGTGTGCGTTAATTTTCACTAGCAGGTGGGTGTGCACTTGATAAAGCTAGAAATGAAATTATGAATATTTTTGTACTGGATCAGGTTTCAGACCCACATACTTACCTTTGGAGGAGACCTAGAGAAGATTGCAGTCTTCGGAAAAGGAACGAAATGACTGAACTATACTGTTCCGAGAGATTCAGATCCTCGAAAGAGGAGATACGAATTCGAATCACAGTCCAGCACCAAATTTTTAAACGTCTCTAGTTCAATCAAGTACAAGTAAAATAAGAGCCCTGTCTCTTTAAATGGCTATCGGTTCATCAAATAAAATAAAATTTTCTAATGTAAGTAAGCTTACTGGCGACTGTATTTCTTTTTACCATGACTTCCGCTGTGTCATTTCCCAACGTAAACCGGCTCTGCCCAGTTGGTAATGAAGGAACGTGATGTTTAATGCGGATTCTGGATGATAACGTCTTTCTCTTGAGGTTACCAGAGGTAAAATAAATCTGTTTGTGCCTCTTAAAAGTAAATGCCTGAACCCACGCATTGCACCTGTGATAGCTCGTTCCACCAGACCATTGTGGCCACATTACCCAGTCCCAGGTGTGTGCTGTAACGGATGATGTGCTTAGCTTACAAAATTAGTCACGGTGGAAAAAATGCGAGTCTATTAAATGGTCAAGTAGAAGCAAGCTTCTGACGCAGAGATTATGCTATTCTCATGTCAGCAGGATGTAAAGAATCTTCTAGGCATCATAGGCTGGATGTGAAGCCATTTTGATTTTTCACAAATTCAGCAAATTTCTTAGTTCGAGAAAATCCACTGTGAAGTGTGAAGTTGCCGGATAATTCGCTATAGGATCACATCGGTTCGTCTTCTTCCTGCTGGTACTATAACTGAGATTTGGCAACAAGGCAACATATGTTTGGCAACTCTGTGATCGACGAGTTACTTCCTGGTGTGCACGGAATTAAGCCTCAAAGTTCACTTGATTTTACCTGTCATTTCCATTGAATAATCTGAGTTATTATAGCTTGAAGGGTAACAAAAGATTGAAAATTTACGGTTTTCAGCCCAGGAAAGTCGCTGCAGGTGGAAATCGCATCTAATCTCGACCTTTAAATAGCGGTTTACGAGTTCTAGTTACTATTGCCGTCGTAATAGGAAGCTGAGACCCATACCTCCTCGCCAGCTCTGTGGTAACGTGCTGACCTGTGAAACAGCGTCTGTTACGGTTCGCAGTTCCAGTCTCACTCACTGAAACGTTTTTATCCCTTCTGTGAAAGAGCTACAAGCAGTCAGATCAAACATCAATAAGGAAATCGCAAGAAAATGCTTTCAGCTCATAGTGCAATGTTGAAAAACTTACAATGCTGCACAACAGGTAACGCCTCTTTCCGCTGCTGACAAGCGAATTTTGGGTTTCTAGGAATACGTAACTATATTTATGAAATGCCACATTTGCATACCTCTTGAGTATGACACAGCATACCAATTAAACACAGACCCAATCAAAGTCTAAGTTAGTAGTATTTTACTAATTCGTGTCGATAGAGGCATGCTTGTGTACAGATACTTTCGTCGTAAGGTTATCATGGTTAGTTTTATTTCATTTCTTATAATACAGTGCACAATTTTCGTAAGGTTTCCTTTAGTGTTGTTAAAACAATAGTAAACATGAGAGAGAAATTAATCATCAACGATATATGCGAATTCTCTGATGTTACCTATGACAGTCTGACAATGCACATGCAGTTTATTGATTACATGCATGTAGAAAATTTGTTCTGAGTTAAAGCTGTCAATCAAAGTTTGAAGAAGAATAAAATATCACTACCACACGACGGCTAATGTAGAAAATACTTTTCTGACATATTATGACACGATGCGCTCTCCCTGCACATCTTCGAGATGCATCTGCTGCCTGCTGTCTATTAAACCTGAATAGAACAAAATGTCACAGTAGTTAGTCCTTTTTCCACATGCGACTACTCTGGGTTGAGAAGTGAAGGGAATTATGTTCAAAGTTCCATTAGATTGATAACTTCAGCAGAGAGCAGAATTGCGTTTTAAAAAATGTAGCACTGAATGTATTCGAACTCGCGACATCTTATCTATGCTACAAGCTGACACGTAGCTACAACAGCTCCACAGCTCGGCAACTATTCCTCCAGAACTTTTGGATTCCACAGCACTGTGAGATTATGCATATGGCCAGGTCTTGACTTCTGAGAGACAAACAGTTACAGCGTTTCTTTTGGACTGAACGACGTTTTCAAGTAACAGATAGCACAACAGAATAGCTCAAGTGGAAAGGAACACTTCCTATTTAAACTTCTGCATCCTACAATGTTGGCAGTTGTGTGTAGGTGGCAGTAACGTGATTTTATTTCTGTGATTACAAAATAGTCGAATGTATGCACTGGGTAGCCGAGGCAGCTAGCTCATGGTGATTCGGTCAACCAAGTAAATGAATTTACTGAACATGCTGCAAATTACTACAGGGAGCCTGTATGTCAGAATTCTCATCCAGTGTGGCGCAACTGCGTTACGATAGTAAAATGACTCGCAGAGAAGGGGATTTCGTGGTCTATTGGACGGATGGTAGGTTGTTATACCTATGGTCTGGGTTCGATTCCCACTTTTGTCAATGATTTTAGATAGGGAGAGACAGATTCCATTCTCTCCTGGCTACACCAAGTGAAGGAGATATAATGGCTGCGTGGTCTGAAAATTCACATTAAAGATGATATTCCTTCTTTACCAAGTAGACGGTAGGTTGAACCACAATAAAGTCTGGAGTGGCGACATGTAGAAACTCTATCACCAGTAACCTTTCTTAAACTAGTTATTTACTTCAAGTGACGACACAAACGCTATGTATGGTCACAGGACACTTATTCCATCTTTTATTTGAGCTTCTGTATGTCGATAAAATTGGTTCTGAACTGGGAATGCAACTCAGACCGCCCTTAACGCGGAATTTGATCCCTTCGTGGCAATACAGCTCGGCTACAATTTGTTGTTTGTTCAAAACTGCAGATTCCTCAACACCTTCACATATTATGCGTGAATGGGATCGAATCCTGGCCCGGCACTAAAGATTTAATTACGTATTATCAAGCTTTAGCAGGAGAACACCTATCTGCTGGTGGATAATAATTTTGATTTTTAATGTATTTTCATTCGCTGTCAACACTAACGATATCCGACGTTTTTAACTCCCAGTGAGACACAGAACTATTTGCGAGATGACTGTAAGTTCAAGATGCTATTCTGAGCAGCTGGTGGAGAAAAATTCGGTAGCTGACGTCTCTTTGTGTGTAGTCAACAACGATATGTGTGGGGCTCTATTCCCAGTGAGCGCTGAACTCTTCGTCATATTATTTCAGTTCAAACATGCTCACATGTCACTGCTGGTGCAACAAACCCATATTTAACGTTAGTTTTCTCTAGACTATAACAGCGATAGGTGCCGGGTTGGAGTCCTGGGAAGGAAAAAATTAATGTTTCGTCTCGTCATTTCAGTTAAAACATCTAGTTACTGCCGCGAAATTCCGATATGTCACATTTGACTGTGCTTCGATAGCAATCCGATTAGGTTCCTGGTTCGAATCCGTGTCCAACACACAGCTTTACCTCACGGCATTTCAAGTAAGTTACTTGTGAAGAAGCAATATTTAACATCTCTCGTAGTTCGTTAACAGGGACAATAAATGCTGGGTAGGAATTCGCGTCTGTTAAAAATGTTTGCGTTATGCAATTTAAAGTTGATATTTGCTAACTGATACTGTCTAAAATCGAGGTATATCATCACTCTCTGTATGCCTAATCAGGAATGACTGTTAGTTTCCGTCAGTCATGAAATCTTTGCTTAGTCTGCATAAGCTGGGTTTGACTACATATGCAGAACAAGACGGTTCGTCGTGTCATTTAATGTTCATACATATTCTCAACTAGCTGCTCGTGAATAACTTAAATTTTTAATGTCATTTTGTGTTAAATAGTTCAAATGGTTCAAATGGCTCTGAGCAGTATGGGACTTAACTTCTAAGGTCATCAGTCCCCTAGAACTTAGAACTACTTAAACCTAACTAACCTAAGGACATCACACACATCCATGCCCGAGGCAGGATTCGAACCTGCGACCGTAGCGGTCACGCGGTTCCAGACTGAAGCGCCTAGAACCGCTCGGCCACATCGGCCGGCCCGCACCATCTGGTATCAATGCATTACCTTACAATCCATTATATGTAATCATTTTCATAGTACACTTGATATTATAGATGAGTAGGACACAAGACAGGACATAGATAATGTCCGTTTGACGTCAACAGTGTGTAATATTTTACTTTTTTTGAATAGGACGATGTTCCTCTCCAATAATTTTTAGATTTGTTACAATAAGCTTACGCTGCAAGAGAATTCGCTTGTATTTTTCAATATGTGGTCTGTTGTCGGTTTGAAGGCTTTCCATAACATCGGCAACGTAGTGCAACTCCACCGAGAGCTGTCTGGAGTAGGGTGGAGATAGCAGTGTGAAAGTTGCGAGCTGTCGAAGACGATCTTCATATTCCTAATGCGATTAGGACATCGTATACTCTTGACGACGTTTAGCACCTGTGCGGTCAGTCACCCAATTTCAGAATTCATTTTGAGTAATCCTGCTAAATTCCCAAAATATTGTCTTTTTATATTGATGAGTAATATGGATAGTCGTCACGTTCATGTGCCGTCTACAACGCAAATTTAATGTTACTATCCTAGGAACTAACCTGCAATACGTTTTGTATTTCATAATCGGAACTATCTGCATTAACCGCCATCAGAGCAATGTCAGGGAACAGAATGCAGCAGTGCCTACTTGAGGACCTGCTTGAGTCGTGTTCTAAGGAAAGGGTAGTTGCTGGTTCACATTATATTACACTAGCGAGAAGTACCGACTTTTCCTTTTCTCTGCAAACATCCAGAACTAAATTCAGTAACTAAATGCTAAGAATATATTTGCATTGTGCCAACTCAAAGATCAATAGATATGGATATAGATATAGATTTTTATATTTAAAGCCATTCTCGTTCTGCGTTGGAATAAACATTCATTATTTGCTTGTTCTTGTTACGATTGTTATTGTCATTCTCTCACTCGCAAGAGTCTTATGCTGATGCTGTATGAATAAATTATGCCATTGGATACAAAGCGGTTTAGTTTTGAGACCTAACCCACGAGGGGGGAAGGCACAGTGGTCTGCTTCAGGAATTCCAAGCAATAAAACACAAAAAACAACCCAGGAAGGGTTCGAACAGCTACTTTCACGCAGAGACATGCATTTGGAATCTGTTCATCGTTACGGGGTCAAACAAGAGGGTAACATTACTGAAACAATGATCGGGCTACTCAGTATATAATAGAGCATACAGATTTCAAGGAGGAAACGTATGAAGACGCAGACTTCCTCGTTATCAATATGTGCGGCATATCTTTCGTGTTAACGAAAGTAAATTCCCGCTTTACCTCTTCTTACGTGTCAAATGAAATGAATGCCATGAGGAATAGAATATTTGTTGACTGCGTCTCTTCTTGCTTCCATCCTTACCAACATATTTCTTCATTCTCGTGGTAATCATGACATTCTATGTGCATGCTGCAAACGATTGCACGTGGACAAATTCGACATCGAGGTGCAAAGCGTTTGGTATCTTACATTATATTCAATTCGAATAAGCTTCCGGTGTATTTTTACTTCGTTTGTATTTTTAGATGATTATGAACGTTACGGAAATTTATCTCACATGCTTTATGTTGAATGAGAAACATTGAATGATCCGTTTTGCTTTCCCTACGTTGAAATGATATAATGTCGGCGTCAACAGCCTTCTTTCACGGCGGAAGCTGAAACTTGTATCATTCTGGATTAATGATAATTGAATGTCTCTTATGTATACATAGCCCACAAGGCGACGTCAGAAACCATCAGGGGAGAACGCCGCATAAAATCCAAACGTGCGCGCGCGTCTCCACTCTGAAGAACCGTATCGGAGAATCACGGCAAGCATTTCGCTGAAGAGCTGCCTCGTCAGAGAGCCGAGAAATGGCAGCGTCGTAGCAAGTATTTGTCAACACTCTGATAGTGCATTTACTTCCGGGTGTAGGTCGGCGTTACCTCGCTAAATTCACTTGACATTCGAAGACTCGTGCGATATAATCCACTGCAAGATGACACAATTAGAAAGTATATTTAATTTCTCGACTCCAAGAACGGCGTTCTTCACATAAGTAACACCTGTTTGTGTGCGCATTCGGGAGGACGACGGTGCAATCCCGCGCCCGGCCATCCTGATTTAGGTTTTCAATGATTTCCCTAAATCGCTTCAGGCAAATGCCGGGATGGTTCCTTAGGAAGGGCACGGCCGATTTCCTTCCCCATCCTTCCCTAATCCGAGCTTGTGCTCCGTCTCTAATGACATCGTTGTCGACGGGACGTTAAAACAGTAATCTCCACCTCCTCTGTTTGTGTGTTTAAGGTTGCGTTTTGAGGCTCAGGCAACATCGCAGTGACTATAGTCCGCCTCTGGCCGCCAGTGTGTCGTTAGCTCAGAGGTTCCCTTGTGCGTTGCAGTGCTTGTACTATAAGTTCGAATCACGGTAGAAGCCGCTGACTACAACCTTTTATTTTCCATTTTAATTAATGGAGTTGCAAACTGCTAGTAAATATTTCTTATGCGAAATCTGAAGAATGCCTTTAAACATCAATCTTCGTCCGATTTCGACTTAGTAAATTAAGTTAATATCATGGATTTCTGCTTTGCAAATTCCAAGGTGCTTCACTGTAAAATAGGTCCTGAAAAGATTCAAACCGACTGTCAACGATATAAATTTGAGCTTTGTTCGTCATATAGGTCTAACATGTCGGAAGGTTGTTTATGAAGTGCACATGTTCATTAATATAGTTCCCATCTTCTAAATTTTTGCAATAGCATTTAACTGTAGACGTTTTCTAACACCGGCGTTAGCAATTCCTTTCCGTTCTCTGAAACCTTCAAAACGACAAATTTTTCTGGTTTAAATCTGATGACCTTAACTATCACTTCCGATCAACAATAAATACTTCATGAACCCATACATGGAACTCCAAATGTGCAGTGTGCCTGCACTGCTACAGAGCATGCATTGCAAGGTATTCACACAGTTTATCGCATAGACTTACCATAAGGAATGAAACAAGAACTGTAATACACTTTACACCACAGACGCTCACTCTGGCTTGACGAAAACATCCAAACATTGACCAAAAGTTGCACAAATAATTAAGTTTGAAAGGAAAAGAAACGAGGTATGAAGCATTTATAAATTCATCGAATGTAGTGAGGTGGTTTAATTTCGTCCCAGTCTATAAAATTAATTTCGGGCCATACTCAGCTCTTGCCGATTACCCGCCTACTAATCAGGGCGTCTGTCTCCGTTGCTTTTGAGCGTGAATGGAAATTGTAGAAATTTTCTGTGGAGCAACATTTAATAATAAAGCGTTTTAAATCATCAAAAGCGATGAGCGGTAGCAGGCGCTTTCGATAAAGAACGGGGGAGTGCAGCGCCGCTGCTGTCGCCACGGCCGCTGCCAGTAGCCAGCAAATGGATCCCGGAGCTTTGCCGCATACGGCGTCCAGAGGAGGACAGTCTGCAGGAAATCTGCCGCAAAATCGTTACTAGATAAAATTTTGATATCGGTGTGTCACAAAGCGAAATAGATTGAATCTGCGCTACCATTACACTCACGTCTTCAGCATTCAGACAGAAGAGGCTATAAAAATATTTTATGCCAGCTGCTCTCGATCCACTGACATTATGAACAGAAACAACGCACGCTACCGCTAGACCACAGGCGTAATCAGCGTAGAGTCTCTCTATCTTGGGACAAGTTTTCCTCCAGGAAGTGCCGCAGTCTACAGTGTTGCCAGATTGTGCAGATAACCGGACTTAGAGAATTAGCGAGTTGGCCAATTTTTTTGTCCCATGTCGCGATCGGCGCGGACTTAGCCTCTGAAGCGGCCGGCCGCCGGTCGAGTTTTATGTCAAAGAGTGTACATATAGCCTGCGGCCGCGAGCTCGCCTCCAGTTCACCACCGGCAATGGAGGGTGAAGCTTTGACAATGCCAGCCACTCGTGCTGGCGAAACGTCAGAAAAATCATTAGATGAACTATGTTTTGTAAATTGAATTCTTCTGTTTTCCCGTTTTGGAGCACTTATGGTACATATTTCTTAATTAGTCAGTTAAACGATTGACCTCTGCTACTTTTTACGCAACAGTTTTCCAGACGATGTGACGCAGTATTGCGCCATGTACCAATGCTTTATTTTACGTGCACAACCACCTAACACAAGAGTTAATTTTCCCCCTTATGCGATATCATGCGTCGAATGCTGGTTCTCGCAACAACCTTACTCGGAATCCTTTCACACAACGAGATTTAAAATTTTATTTCTTTACTAATCCAAGTAGTTTAAGAAATTTATCTACCTACTTTGTTATTATTCCTTATTGATTTACTTACCTTATTAAGCCTCCTGTTACGACCAGATTCGATGTGGAAATAATACGAATAAAAAATAAAAAAATAAAAATAAAAGAAAACTTCAAGACGCAACTGTGAATCGAACACAGGTTCTCTGCTAGCCAACCAGCCGCTTTCGTTAAACAGGGCATACCTTTCGGGTACACATACGGCTGTGGAACAGGATCTTTTCCTCCATTTCTAGGAAAATGTCTTTACGAACTCCATACATGACGATGAAAAATTGCTTAACTTTCAATTATCTATGGATTCCGTCAATTCTGGATTGATTGTGCACCACGTACATTAGGGGTAGGGGTTGGGGGTGTTGAGCGAAAGTATCTTACGAGTTTTTCACTTTATGCTGTGCGTAAGCGATGAGCCGAAGCGAGCTTCCCTCTGTCAGTAGGTTTCCGAGCCTGGGATAATGACGCCCTCTGATGGAATTCTTTCGTAGAAGATGTGCACTGATACACGAGAGCGAATAAAATGAGTTCGAGATGTGATGTACGAGATTCTCTTCCGTTCTAGCTTTAGTCTTGTCTTTCTGAGTCATTTGTTTTAGTGCCCGTAGTAGTCTGGCGAGAAGAGCAGTAGGCTCCTGCCCCGGACGTTCCCGGTTCAGTCACGGATAGGGGCGGGCAGTTCTCCTCGTTCCAGGCTCTCAAGGACGGTTGCAGGCCGACCCAGTCTGCCGTCAAATGGGAACGTTTATTTCCTTCCCCCCTCCCTCCCCAGCTCTACCGCTGGACTCGGTTACGCTTTACCTTACCAGCGCTTACTTTTAACACTTTAAAACGATAGATATAGAAGATGGATACATTAATGTTATAAAGACAATGTACAGAGGCCACAATTGTAGAATTAGAACACCATTGGGGAACTCTGAATACTTCGAAATAAGACAAGGACTTAAGCAAGGAAGTATTCTATCTCCTGCGCTTTTTAATGTTGTGATGGAGGGAATGAATAGGGCAGTTAAAGATATAGTAAAAGAAAAAGACAAAAAGATGATTTTTGCAGATGATATGGTAATATGGGGTGATAAAGAGGTAGATGTACAATTACAGCTTGGTGCGTGGAAGGAAATAATGAAAAGGTATGGATTAAAAATAAATAAAGATAAGAGTGAAGTAATGGTATTTGGAAGAGAGAAAGGAATCAATGGAAGTATTACCTTGAATGGAGAACCCCTCAAAGTGGTAGAAAGTTTCACTTATTTAGGGAGTGAAATATCTAGGGATGGAAGAATAACTAACGAAATAAATAGGAGGTTACAGAAGGGAGGCAATTTCTACCAAACAATAAAACATCTGATTTGGAATAATGAAATTTCAGAAGGAGCAAAACTCCTGATGTATAAGAATTATTACTTCCCTATTGTCACCTATAGTGGAGAAACATGGACAATGAAAGAAAGGGACTGGAGCAGACTGCAAGCAGGGGAAATGAAATTTCTCAGAGCAGTTAAGGGAAAAACAAGAATGGACAGAGTAAGGAATGTAGAGATTAGAAAGGACCTCAAACAAGAAAGTATGAGAGAAGAAATTGAAAGAAAGAGATTAAGATGATATGGGCATGTTAAGAGGATGCATGGGCAGAGACTCCCCAAAATTATGGAAGAACTAAAGATGGATGGGAAAAGACCTAGAAGGTGCCCAAGAAGACAGTGGAAAATGGGAGTGAGAATATCTGTTGAAAGGAGAGGTGTGACCTGGCAGCAAGTGGAGGAAGAAAAGTGGTGGGAGGACCGAGCCAAATGGAGAGGACTCGTCAGCACCCAGACCCGGCAGTAGCTGGAGCGGGATTCGGATATAGATAGACTTTTAACACTACAACTACCAGCAAGCTTGCCCATACACTTTTGTAATTTCTGAGTTCGTAATGTATGCAGAGTAGAAACTTGTGGCAGCTGCCCGCAGCACACACAACTGACGGGTTGCTCTGCAACTACAACTGTTCTGGCACGTACTTTTGTACTTATCATATGGAGGTTTCAGGTCGGGTATGTAAGATCAAAGCTAGCGTGTCTCGTTTCGCTCTATCTCATATGTTTCAGTGGCTACAAAGCTGATTAGTAATACAAAAAATCGTAACAGAAACTTAAAATAGCGAATTATAGCTAAATAAATCGGCAACTGCTTTAACACATCTGTTGCCGCTGAAAATTTGAACGAAACCAGTAATCATCAAAAGACAAATGCTTGTAGAATGAATAAAAATGTTACAATCATCGGCTAAAATTTGCGACGGGGGAATAGCAGTCGAGCTGCAAATATTGCACGTGGAAAAAAGTGATAAAGAAGACATTCGTGAAAAGAAATAGTGACAATGTTCGGAACGTGGACACGAAGGACAAGGGAACGACATTTTTTGCAGCTTTAGAGTTATTTCAATGCAGTAGCACCGTTATGAGGAACAGTATTCAGTAGGTGTTACAAATCAGGCTTACGTGCAAGCCTGAAAGAACAGAGGCTGTTGACGGTCCACGAGTGCTTGTAATGCGAGTCCTGTCCTGGACACTGGCCGTGTCGCCTGTAGCCGTACCACCCGGCAGCCACGTATCAGAGTTTGTGCCGGACCGGGGCTGGAACGCGGAGTTTGCGGTCGTCGCGAGCAGCCGCCTCGGCAACTTGGGACATCCGGGCTCGCTTCCCAGACCGAACCAAATTTTCGCACGTCACAACTGGCTACTACTTCTACACCTGCAACGGCTGATGTCGAGGAATTCGCCATCAGAGGTAAGGGCCGTGTGATGTGGCTCCGCATTCAGCTGCAGTTTTTCTCGGTAAAAATTTGATTGTGGACAATGATATTTAATTGGCTGGTACCGGGTGTGTCATCTTACATAGTCCGTTCTCACAGCAGTACGTCGTGTGCAACGCGCCCTCCCCACCCCAGCCGCAGCGGCCAGCGGCCACAGACTGCCCTCGTCGTCAGCAGTGGCGGCCACAGCTGTTGATAAGCAGCCGCCTGCCTACGCTCGGCCCTGGATTCCAGCCGACGAAGCAGCGACACCAGGGAAAGCGTGCAGTAAGACGCTAGCTCGAGCCATAGACGCCACACCCGGAATGGAACACACGGAGGAACAACTTGCGCCTATGTCCCCCAGTCAAAAGATAGCAGCCGTACATAAAATATTCGGCGAAATAGGAGTAGAGTTAAAAGCTAACCATGCTTCATCTGCTCTGTTAACCGTCATTACAGACAGTCTTTCCCTTAGCTTTTCAAATAACTAGCCTCGAAGCTAAACTGTCCTGCCTAAACGATGAAAGTAGGCGATTGAGACTTGGACTACACAGAGCATCGAATCCAGTCACAGACTTACAAATAAAAACTTTCCAAGAGAAGGCTGAGAACTTAGACGGCGAAAATAGGGAACTCAGTGTGGCGAACCGAGACGTGCAACAACAAATAAGAGAATTAACTAACAAAGTCACACAACAAGCGCAAACACAACACAGGCACTGACATATGCTGCCGCCTTAACAACAGAGCCCAAAACCAAAGAGGCTCGGAGAACAGAAGAGGATAAAGCAAAACAGGCCACAACCCTATATATCAAATCGACAGCAAATCGAGACGCCAAAGCTGTTCGACAGACAATCAGCGAGCCGGCCGCGGTGGTCTGGCGGTTCTGGCGCTGCAGTCCGGAACCGCGGGACTGCTACGGTCGCAGGTTCGAATCCTGCCTCGGGCATGGGTGTGTGTGATGTCCTTAGGTTGGTTAGGTTTAAGTAGTTCTAAGTTCTAGGGGACTTATGACCTAAGATGTTGAGTCCCATAGTACTCAGAGCCATTTTTTGACAATCAGCGAGAACATACAGTAAATCCCAGGAAAGAGAATATACGTATCAAGTCAATCAGAACCACCCACATGCAGTATAGTAGAAGAAGAAACACAGGAGTAGAAAAGACTAAAGACCTGCACACCATTGTCTGTGAAGGACCGCGAAAAATCGAGCCACTGGTGGCAGTATATCACGTGCCAGATACACTTACCGACGAGAAGTTCCTAGAAAGCCTTTACGAGCAGAATCTAAGCGGTGACAACACGAAAGAAGAATTGGACGGAGAAGTCAAAAGAAGGTTTAAAACAGGGCCTACGGGGAGGGTTTCAGTCACCAGATACTGGAGGTCATCCCACACCTGCAGAGAGTAATTGTGAGTAATGGATGTGCACAGAATATACGCAGTCCTCTGCTCAGTGTTCTGCACTGCTAGGTGACCAATTAATTCTTAGCAATGGTATGCGGCACTTGTAGTGGTCTGGCAACTTGGCACACCACGAGCGCGGTCTACGGACAGACTAGATGTGGCGACCATTTACGGTCCGGTTCTCTTATGTGGGCAGACAAAACGTCTGCGCTCGTGTTTATATAGTTCAGTTATTTTCAGTACGTCAAATTCAAATGGCTCTGAGCACTATGGGACTTAACTTCTGAGGTCATCAGTCGCCTAGAACTTAGAACTACTTAAACCTAACTAACCTAAGGACATCACACACATCCATGCCCGAGGCAGGATTCGAACCTGCGACCGTAGCGGTCGCGCGGCTCCAGACTGCAGCGCCTAGAACCGCTCGGCCACTTCGGCCGGCTTCAGTACGTCAAGTGACTACTTATCTGCAGTTGTCAAATGAGCTATTACATAAAATACGTTCCTGGAGACAATGGGCGAGAAGCGTGTAATTCGTAACTGTGACGTTGTAGTGGTGGTGGGAAACGGACTGAACTGACGAATGCGGGCTCTCGCTGCCGTCTACAGCTGACACCGTGATGTAAGGCCGCATAATTGTGCCGCAGCCGTTTGGTGGTGAAACTTACTGCACGTGCCTAACTTTTAACTGTGTTGGTCGCACGCTGCATAAATTTCTTTCAGTCAGGAATTTCTCGCGCTCTAACAGTGAGCAGCTCCACAGTATTCACTGTACATGCGATTTATTCCGCTAATCGGCATCTCCGTTGACTGGGCTAAGAGCTCTGAATGCGCAGCTCCGACGCTTGTTGTGCTGAGCACTTGCTACTCTTACAGGTTTTCATGTTTTGAACGTTGTTTTGTGCTCGGTGACGCTAGTATGACGACGTTAGATACCAATTTTCTTACGTTATTATGTCAGCAATGGCTTATGCTTCCTTGGTTAAACAGCATGTACGCCATGTGAAGTTGTTCCAATAGATATTTTCCCATAGTGAATATGATATATGATCCACGATGGAAACCGGATGTGAATGAATATGTTATAAGACAGCATTGTGTGTATCATTATTATTATTTTTTTTTTCGTCTCTGAGCATTCAAAGCAAGCCGCCACGCGAAAAGTTGTAAGCTGCGTGTGGGTGTACGTCACCACAGGTGAGACGTCTTCTTTCTCAGAGTTCGAGCTCCACAACAACATAAAACAGGCAAACGATGAGGACTGAGAAATGGCACAGTCTTAAAACTGAAGTACGCGAACTTGTGACAGGTGCCCTGTTGCCCGGACTTCCGGAGGATCTGCCGCAGCAGGCAGCAACATCGCTCGCCCCCTCTAGACGAACGACCATAGGAGAGGGTGCAATTGTTTATGTACAGTGTTCAGGAAGAGGTAGCCAAAAAGCGTGTGGAAGAGCACGAATGCCCGCACTGTCGTTCATCTAGACAGGGCGACCGATGTTGCTGTTTGCTGAGGCAGTGGTGAAGTGTGCAAATATTTACGCAAGAACTCGAAACAGAGAAGGTTACATATTTCCGGCAATTTCAAGCGTCGCGCAGCAGACAGAAAGGGAGCGGCGCGCGCACACTGCGGCACCAGTTGGCGACCCCGCGTGCGCCGGATTACCGCGGCGCGCTCTTCCCGCGGCGGCCAGCCGACGCCCGGAACCTACGCTGAGAGGAACGGCTCGTGCGTCGCCGGACACTAGCACCGGAAATCCTACTGTTCCTAAGCGCTGGGCCATCTGGAGCCCCCACTTCAGTCACTTGCGTTTCTGGCCGAGCAGCGCACGAACCGCGAACGTGGACGTAATCGGTGACGAGGAGTCTGGCTAGAGCAGTGCCAGGCTGCTGCACTCGCCTCCCGTTCCCCCCACTCCACTCCACTCCCCTCAACCCCTCCCCTTCCCCCGCGCCGCACCGCTCCCCACCCCAAACCAGAGGCTGCGCCGGCGGCTGCAGCACGACTGTGTAGCGGGCAAAGTGCCGTGCCGCACACCGAGCGACCGGAACCGAATGGAACTGATTTTTATAAGCGGACACGTATCACTCCTGCCGCCCACGAAGATTATGTCTTCGACGCCCGGAATTCGTACACAATAGGAAGTTGGAGGTTAACGAATGTGAAGGTTACAGAAGCACAGGTGGGTCAGCAGACAATAGTACAGTTGCGGGGACGGCCACAGTTCATATTTCCCGAAATAGAAATCGCTGTGTTGTCGTACGATTCTTCACATATTCGTCATCGAAGTAGAAACGTGGCATTTCGACAAAGTGATCAGAAGACAGGAGCGTGGCAAGGATGTCGAGGGCATGGCGGGCGTGGCTTCTGTTAACAGATCCGCCGACACGCCGCTGTTTCTTCAGACGCCTCTCCTTCTCTAGTCTTTCTACATTCGTCGCTCTTCAAACACCGACTGTCTACAAATGGAGACTTTTACCTCGACGAGCGGGTCCGACAACAGATACGTCCCCGTATTTTTTACTTGTCTCCGGCACAGCCGTTCGGGTAGGGCAGCTGGGCTCGTGCTAGGCAGATGTGGACGGCGGGCGCAGAACCGCCAGCGACGGCAGCGCCGCCGCGGACAACAGACGGCGGGCTGCGCTGGGCCGGGCTGGCTGGCTGGCGCTCGCCGCTGCGAACTTCACTCGAGTACACCGCGTGTCAGTCACTCACACTCCGTCCACGGCACTGTTTTCGGCTTCACACCCGTCCGTGGGAACCTGGGACGCTGTCAGAGCGTTTTCTCTGGTGATTGCTTTCTGCAGGCTAAGAGAGCTTATTTCACGGTATCATTCACCCATCAACTACGTAGAGCATATAACACGTACTAATAGATTAGCAGCTTCCTGCTCTCATATACTCACACACACAGCACGCATCCAGGGTGAACCAAGCACGTACCTGAAAAAGACGAAAATGTTTTACGTTAAAAAAAATGGTAATTGTTGTTAAGAAACGTATACGACAGACGTATTATACAAACATTATTCTAGTACTACTAATCATTGGACCCAACAACTGCTCACTCCAACTGCGACGTTCCATTAGGTAAGGTGACCATATTTCTGGGAGTAGAGGCTGCGACGAGTTTAGCCGTGCGGTGTGGCCGCGTGGTCGAGGCGCCATGTCACGGATTGCGCGCCCCCTTCCCGCCGGAGGTTCGACTCCTCCCTCGGGCATGGGTGTGTGTGTGTGTGTGTGTGTGTGTTGTTCTTAGCATAAGTTAGTTTAAGTAGTGTGTAAGTCTAGCGAACGATAACGTAGGAGCCCTTATGAATTCACACACATTTGAACGTTTTCCACCAGTTTACAGTTGCCAAATCCTCCTAACGCAACAATTCTCTGTAATTGTTATACTCTGTTAAAGCTTACAACGAAGGGAACGGTAGCCACTGAATCTTAATATAACAAACATAATCGAAAACACGGGCATGTTCGTGGTGAGTGTTAGTTATAAAAAAACTTACACCTTAAAAGTTAGTAAACAGGCCACAGCACTTCTTAGGTAACTACACAGTAGTTCATTTCCCCACACTCCTATGATCAATAAATTTAAATTTGATTCAGCAAATGCTGGCTTCCATTTCCCCACACTCCTATGATCAATAAATTTAAATTAAGTTTGAAGAGTCACGGAATTCCGTGGAACTGTATTTCAAAATAAGTTTCACCATCAATATTGCTTTCAGAGTCTCTATTTTCATTTCAGTTTCCTCAGGTGCCCGTATCTTATTCACTGAACAACAGACGTACTCGAATACCGGGAAGATATAACACAAATTCCATAGTCTTAGAAATATTTTCGTAAGTTATATGTTTGGATGTGGAGTTCAAATGGTTCAAATGGCTCTGACCACTATGGGACTTAACATCTGAGGTCATGAGTCCCCTAGAACTTAGAACTACTTAAACCTAACTAATCTAAGGACATCACATACATCCATGTCCGAGGCAGGATTCGAACCTGCGACCGTAGCGGTCGCGCGGTTCCAGACTGAAGCGCCTAGAACCACTCGGCCACACCGGCCCGCGATGTGGAGCTCATTTGTATCCAACTCACATCAGTGACAGGTTGAATGTTCCACTTCTCTACTTCCTCATGACAAACTGCTGCACATTAAAACACTCTAGCAACAAGCCGTCATCGTTAAGAGACTCGTAGCGTCTTTGTACCTCGTTCCATATGTGTACACAGTTCAAAAGAACCCAGTTGTACTCTGCAAAGGCACTAAAATGGTCAGTCCACTGTTCACTGTATATTTTGATTGAAATAAAGTATACATACTTTTTTTAGTGCTAGAAATACAAACAGTTACAAATATTGGTACTTGACATGACCTAGAATTAGATTTGATTTCTAAAAGGCGGAACACTTTCACGTCCCGGAAGAAGCCGCTGGGGGACAAGCGGACTATACTCCAGAAACCGGAAGTGTCGCGGCCAAATAGCGCAGTCTGCTCACTTAACATCACGCTGCCCTCACCACACCCACCAGATACTTACCGTGCCTGACATGGGACGAGCACGACAAATCTGGTAAACTAAAATACAGAAAACTGAATAGTTTCCTCTCACACCTTCGTCATTCCACCTGAAATGGTGATCTGAACTGAAAACGCAGCGCGGACTTTAAAATACGATGTGGTGGTGAAACTACCAACAGTAAGATACCTTTTCTTCTACAACCGCTTATTAACCGCAATCGTACTAAAATCAGTCCCTCTCTAAAAACGATAATGGATATTTCATACTGTGTGTACGCCTGTCAGGCTCCATACAAGCTGGACAGCGCCGTCACAGCAGTTCTCGCGACTGGTGAACAGTACAGTTAATCTGCAACATCACCGTTCGGCCATGGGTGAACGCACAAATTCGTCTAAGAGGGAGCGGAGCAAGCTTATGGAACTGCCATTTATCATAGAACTGACTGTGCCAGTTCGAGAACGTGTACACCAGAACTACGAAGTACACTATACGTATGACATTTCGATCGATTCATAGCTTCAATAGAGTATTTCTTCAAATAAGATTAGTTCGATGCCAGAAACCAGTAAGTAGCCTCACTGGTAAATGCATGGTACACTTCTTATGTTTATAAACATCAATGCAGATTCCAAGTTTTCGATGTAACAATATGGAATTACATTCGCCATATGACTGAACACTGCTTAATTCTCTTAAGGGTGGAGACATTCTAAAGTTTAAAAACTTTAATGCTACCTACAACATTTTGCTTGCCTACAAAACCTCACAACATGCCATCTTAACGGATTTATTCAGTTACTTTCGTGCCTCGACTGGAGTAAGAGTTTAAGGGTATACGGAATGAGTTTTTCGATGAAAAAATCGATTTTTGGGTAATGCATTTTCGAAAAATTTAGACTTTTAATACCATGTATAAAATATTTGGATGACGTGTATAGAACTATTTTAAATAATTTTTTAAAATAATTTCGACACACGATGTTCTGCACCTTGTATATGAGACGCGAAATTCACTTCTGGAAATGGAAAAAAGAACACATTGACACCGGTGTGTCAGACCCACCATACTTGCTCCGGACACTGCGAGAGGGCTGTACAAGCAATGATCACACGCACGGCACAGCGGACACACCAGGAACCGCGGTGTTGGCCGTCGAATGGTGCTAGCTGCGCAGCATTTGTGCACCGCCGCCGTCAGTGTCAGCCAGTTTGCCGTGGCATACGGAGCTCCATCGCAGTCTTTAACACTGGTAGCATGCCGCGACAGCGTGGACGTGAATCGTATGTGCAGTTGACGGACTTTGAGCGAGGGCGTATAGTGGGCATGCGGGAGACCGGGTGGACGTACCGCCGAATTGCTCAACACGTGGGGCGTGAGGTCTCCACAGTACATCGATGTTGTCGCCAGTGGTCGGCGGAAGGTGCACGTGCCCGTCGACCTGGGACCGGACCGCAGCGACGCACGGATGCACGCCAAGACCGTAGGATCCTACGCAGTGCCGTAGGGGACCGCACCGCCACTTCCCAGCAAATTAGGGACACTGTTGCTGCTGGGGTATCGGCGAGGACCATTCGCAACCGTCTCCATGAAGCTGGGCTACGGTCGCGCACACCGTTAGGCCGTCTTCCGCTCACGCCCCGACATCGTGCAGTCCGCCTCCAGTGGTATCGCGACAGGCGTGAATGGAGGGACGAATGGAGAGGTGTCGTCTTCAGCGATGAGAGTCGCTTCTGCCTTGGTGCCAATGATGGTCGTATGCGTGTTTGGTGCCGTGCAGGTGAGCGACACAATCAGGACTGCATACGACCGAGGCACACAGGGCCAACACCCGGCATCACGGTGTGGGGAGCGATCTCCTACACTGGCCGTACACCACTGGTGATCGTCGAGGGGACACTGAATAGTGCACGGTACATCCAAACCGTCATCGAACCCATCGTTCTACCATTCCTAGACCGGCAAGGGAACTTGCTGTTCCAACAGGACAATGCACGTCCGCATGTATCCCGTGCCACCCAACGTGCTCTAGAAGGTGTAAGTCAACTACCCTGGCCAGCAAGATCTCCGGATCTGTCCCCCATTGAGCATGTTTGGGACTGGATGAAGCGTCGTCTCACGCGGTCTGCACGTCCAGCACGAACGCTGGTCCAACTGAGGCGCCAAGTGGAAATGGCATGGCAAGCCGTTCCACAGGACTACATCCAGCATCTCTACGATCGTCTCCATGGGAGAACAGCAGCCTGCATTGCTGCGAAAGGTGAATATACACTGTACTAGTGCCGACATTGTGCATGCTCTGTTGCCTGTGTCTATGTGCCTGTGGTTCTGTCAGTGTGATCATGTGATGTATCTGACCCCAGGAATGTGTCAATAAAGTTTCCCCTTCCTGGGACAATGAATTGACGGTGTTCTTATTTCAATTTCCAGTAGTGTATACCTGATATAGACAGCTTTGCCAGAAATATAATTGAGCACAAGAGAGTTAGCTTTTCTGTTGGCTACACTGCTAGACAGTTGACAATAGATTCTGCACCATTTGTATTGTTTCCTTTGTCAGTACATTCATGTCATTGTTGTGAAAGTCGTATGTGGAGAAGTCATTGAGTTTTCTTTCCTTCAACATGCCAATACCTAGTCTGAAGGTATTTAGAAAGCGTGTACATTGGCGCAAGAAAGTAAAGTGTACTAAAAATTCGTCTGATTCATCTTCATCAGTATCTGATGTCCCAGTAGCGACTAACCTCAACACTGGTAGTGATACATTGAGTGATGCTGCTGCCACTACACCGGAAAGTGCTTCAAGAAGAAAACCAGCTGCAATTGAAGAAGAAGAATACAAGAAACTAAATGCCGGGACTACAAAATATGACGTCTATTTATTATCAGACGTTTTGGAGAACAATGTGTGCTGCAAACAATGTGGAAAATGTGGTGTTTCATTGAAAACAAACTTACATGTAGGACTTGCTTGTGAATTCGAGTTGATGTGCAGTTATTGCAAACACAGTGTTACTTTCTTCAATTCCTCACATGTTACTGCAGATACAGGTAAACTATACGATATAAACATTAGACTGGTTTATGGATTACGGTGTATAGGAAAGGGCAGAGCTGAAGGTACCATGTTGCGTGGTGTGATGAACCTCCCTCCTCCACCTTCAAAATTTAACAAACACATAATTGCAATAGGCTCTGCTGTAGAAGATGTGGCACAGGAAAACATGAAAGATGCTGTTGAGGAAGCAGTTGTTGAAATTAATAATAGCAGAGATTTGTCCATAGCTTTTGATGGAAGCTGGCAGAAGAGAGGCCACACATCTCTGAATGGTGTAGTAACAGCTACAAGTGTGGACACTGGCAAGGTAGTTGATGTGGCAATACTTTCCAAGCATTGCAGATGCAAGGAGAAAATGAAAAATAAACATGAAGAGGAGTGCATGGCAAATTACTATGGGTCAAGTGGTGGTATGGAAGTTGCTGGTGTAAGAAGTATTTATCAACGCTCAGTAAAATGGTACAACGTTAGATACATAAATTATATTGGAGATGGTGACTCAAAGGCTTTCAAAGAAATTGAGGAACTGAGACCCTATGGTAACGATTTGAAAATTTCCAAACTGGAGTGTGTTGGTCGTGTTCAGAAAAGGATGGGATCAAGACTTCGACGGCTCAAGGCTAGCATGAAAGGCAAGAAATTGAGCGATGGAAAAACTTTAGATGGGAAAAATACACTGACAGATGCTACAATAGATCATATTCAGAAGTGCTATGGTCTAGCAATAAGACAGAATACAGCAGATGCAGAATTAATGAGAAGAGCAGTCTGGGCTCGGTTTTTTCATACAGCTTCAAACAATGAGAATCCCCAACATGGGCTATGTCCAAAAGGAGACGATAGTTGGTGCAAGTACAACAGAGGCAAGGTAACTAAGAAACAATACGATCACCCTCATCACCTGCCACCTGCCATAATGAATGAAATAAAACCAATATTCCGAGACCTCGCAGATATTAGTCTACTAAAGAAATGTCTTCATGGCCGGACTTAAAATCCAAATGAGTGTTGAACCATGTGATATGTAATAGACTACCTAAAACTGTGTTTGTGGGTATAAACACACTTCACTTTGGCGTTTATGATGCTGTTTCATCATTCAATCGGGGAAATATAACAAAGTGCAAAGTTCTGCAGAAGTTGGGGCTCTGTGTAGGACTACGAACTGCCGCAGCTACGCTTTGTTTGGACAAGGAACGGCTCAGGTCTTCAGATAATGCCATAAAAGTATATTCAAAGATGGCTAGACAGCATAGCAGAGCCATCAAGAGGAAGCTGGTGGACGATTCTGATACAAGCTATAGAGCAGGCTTGTACTGAAGTAAAAACTTTGAAGCTAATTTCCCGTAACTTTAGTTTTTTTCTGTATAAGGTACATTTTCTCAGGGGCTATTTATAGTAGAAAGATGAAATTTTCTGTAGTTGTTCCTTAAGACCTTCTAATATATCTAAATTAAAAGATATGTGGAATTATTTTGTATTAATGGATGTAAATTTTAAAATGCTTGTTAAAATGTATAACTTTTTTAACATTTACAAAAAATTAAATATCTGAAAAACTATACATTATTTTTTCAAAATTAATAATTCAGCATAAAAGCAGAACATATCTCTGCGTTCTGTGAAAAAATCAAGAGTATCGTCCAAATAACAAATGAGATAATGTTCCTAACTTTTAGCTCAATTTAGCATTGTAAGCATAGGGCGTTCCGTATACCCTTAATGAAATCATTTCTGTTCACTGAGTGAACGGTAACGAGGTCAGCATTCGAAGAGATTAATCTGGGAAACCTCTCAAAGCGAACTCAAATTGGTCGGTACAACCGACCCTTAAGGGGGGAAACCACATTATGAGGTTTAAAAAATCCGATTTTTATTGTATAAGTCGTTAGATTAACCATCCAATAATACGCTGTCAAAATTTAAAAGCGAAATTCGCATTCGTTCAGATTTTATGAGCACAGAACCGAGTGCGCATCGGCTACAGGCCAGAGCGCAGGCAGGGCGCTTCCCGTATACCACACGTGGCTCAAGTACTACCAGTCCCAAATCTCCTGGCGCGACGACTGTTGATGGCCTTCGGCTCATTCGTCAGCTCGGGGATGTTATTCAAGGTGCAGTATGAATCCCTTGCACTGCCACGAGATCGTGGCGGTTTGGGACTCATCCACGTGCCGACTCGTGTCAAGGCACTATACGTCAGCTCCCAACTAAAACTTTGGCATCGTTGCCCACAGAGCCTTACTAGCCTCCTGCTTCACAACTTTGCACCGGCCTCCTTGTCCGCCCCAGTACTGGTATCGACCATTCCAACCCCCTTTTATTACATCCAACGATTTTTCCTGGAGTTCAGTTATATCTACCGGTCCTTACCACTTACACGTTTGTACCTCACGAAAACAGTCTCCGAATTGTTACAACAGTGCCGCCCGTCCAACCCCATCGAACGTAAGTATCCACAGTACGTGTGGAGCCATATATGGAAGGCGATCCATGCGCGTTTTCTCGAATCAGACGTTCAATCAGCATGGTACATCACCGTGAATGGCAAACAAGTTAACCGAGATCGTCTGCACCGCATCCATCTCGCCGATTCATCCCTCTGCACCCACTGTGGAGTGGATGACACGGATGTCCACCGTTTCCACTGTGGCACAGCGCTAGACGTCTGGACACTTGCGCGGCGAATTTTGGCGTTTCTTACTCGCCAGACACCGGCTCAGATCGACGTCCACATGCTCTTGCACCCCGATAAGACTTTCTACCCCTCCGCCAAAACTAACTCTGTGAATTGGATCTGTGGCCACACGATCCGCTATCTTTTTACTTCTGGCGACAAGTCTACGCTAGGATATTGGACTTATCTCAACGAACGACACTGCGTCCTGATACGCAACCCACATTATAAACAATATTTTTCCAATTTCTTACGGAGCACTTTCGATGACCCACCTAGTAGCTGGAACGTCCAAGCCATGAGAAGCTGAAAACTGTATAAAACGAACCGACCTGAATAGGTCTGATACCCGGAACCCACGCCTACGCCAGGAGAAGACACGATTGGACGAGCTGGCATGCTGTAGGCGGATACACTTCAGGAGCTCCTGTAAGAACTGGACTTTAACTACAAGTCGCACGACGACTTAAAACGCTTTTCCTTATTTATTCTTCATAGTTTGTTCTTAAAGGAACAAGAAATTTGATTTTGAATTTGAGAAACTTTTTTTGTTCCAAAAGATTGCTTCTTCGCCAACAAGACGAAGGAGACTCATTTTTGTTTACTGGAAGGAGAAACCAGTATAATTGGAGTCTTTGTTTTCTTTTGAAAAAAAAAAAGAGGTGCTTGGTTCAAGTCTACCCTCGAGTGAAGAGTTTATTTTTTTTATTTTCAGACAAAAAAAAAAGCGGTAGCGTGCGTAAATAAAAATAAAAAAAGTCCGCCCTCGAGTTAAAATTTTAATTTCTTATTTTCGCAAAGTTAAAAAAAAAAAAAAAAAAAAAAAAAAAAAAAAAAAGCAGCTGGCATAAAATATTTTTATAGCCTCTTCTGTCTGAATGCTGAAGACGTGAGTGTAATGGTAGCGCAGATTCAATCTATTTCGCTTTGTGACACACCGATATCAAAATTTTATCTAGTAACGATTTTGCGGCAGATTTCCTGCAGACTGTCCTCCTCTGGACGCCGTATGCGGCAAAGCTCCGGGATCCATTAGCTGGCTACTGGCAGCGGCCGTGGCGACAGCTGCGGCGCTGCTGCATGTGCATTGTCAGACTGTCATAGGTAACATCAGAGAATTCGCATATATCGTTGATGATTAATTTCTCTCTCATGTTTACTATTGTTTTAACAACACTAAAGGAAACCTTACGAAAATTGTGCACTGTATTATAAGAAATGAAATAAAACCAACCATGATAACCTTACGACGAAAGTATCTGTACACAAGCATGCCTCTATCGACACGAATTAGTAAAATACTACTCACTTAGATTTTGATTGGGTCTGTGTTTAATTGGTATGCTGTGTCATACTCAAGAGGTATGCAAATGTGGCATTTCATAAATATAGTTACGTATTCCTAGAAACCCAAAATTCGCTTGTCAGCAGCGGAAAGAGGCGATACCTGTTGTGCAGCATTGTATGTTTTTCAACATTGCACTATGAGCTGAAAGCATTTTCTTGCGATTTCCTTATTGATGTTTGATCTGACTGCTTGTAGCTCTTTCACAGAAGGGATAAAAACGTTTCAGTGAGTGAGACTGGAACTGCGAACCGTAACAGACGCTGTTTCACAGGTCAGCACGTTACCACAGAGCTGGCGAGGAGGTATGGGTCTCAGCTTCCTATTACGACGACAATAGTAACTAGAACTCGTAAACCGCTATTTAAAGGTCGAGATTAGTTGCGATTTCCACCTGCAGCGACTTTCCTGGGCTATAATAACTCAGATTATTCAATTTAAATGACAGGTAAAATCAAGTGAACTTTGAGGCTTAATTCCGTGCACACCAGGAAGTAACTCGTCGATCACAGAGTTGCCAAACATACGTTGCCTTGTTGCCAAATCTCAGTTACAGTACCAGCAGGAAGAAGACGAACCGATGTGATCCTACAGCGGTCTGGGAAGTGACCATAGCTGCTGTCTCCAAGTCGCTGCTGCTACGGCCTGGAATACGTAATGCGTCTGATTCGCTTTCTGTAACTAGGTTTAGGGACTGGAGCGTAGTTACTAATAATACTCAGAACTGACTGCAAACTGAGCATCATAAATCAGTAACTCTCATTATTGTTTTTATACTTCTTTCGTAAGTGCACTCAAAAGTAAGAAAGTCATTCACAGGCGTTTTCGTGCCTCGCCGATAGTCGAGCACAACATACAAATAAAAATAAAAAAGAATGTGTGTGTGTGTGTGTGTGAGTGTGTGTGTGTGTGTGTGTGTGTGTGTGAGAGAGAGAGAGAGAGAGAGAGAGAGAGAGAGAGAGAGAGAGAGAGAGTGAGAGAGAGAGAGAGAGAGTGAGAGAAATAAAAAGCAATGAGAGAGAGTGTAAAAAATTGTTGTAAAGAAATTGAATCATGGTATTTAAAGAAATCTTTCATTAAAATGACACGTTCCACATCATTACGAAGTGTCGTATTCATGATCTATGGAACAAGAGTTAATCTAATGTAATCTAATCTAATCTAATCACATCACATTGATGATTAGCCATGAAGAGTCATGAATTACCGAAAGTTTTGCCAATACCAGTAACCAAATCTAAACTTGAAAATAAAAGACGACAATTTTTGTAATCAACCGTGACTCCTATCAAGACCCTTTCATCCCTGTTATCTAACCACGAAAGATGTCTGATATACCTCCATTCTGAAGTAACAAAGTGTGCATGCATTTAAAGATGAAGTGCATGATGTGAAGTTCTGTGACGGAGATACGAACCCAACACGTAATCCGATTGTTAACTAAGAAAAATCAAATGTTACGTATCGGTTTTTCTTACGAGCTGCTAGGTGTCTGAATCTAAAATAAGGATACAAACTTTTGTGCCTAAGTGACAATCGAACTGCACACCTACCGTGCATCCACGAATATAGCTTAAGTATCAGTTGCTTACTCATGAACAGTAAGATGTGTGCGTTAATTTTCACTAGCAGGTGGGTGTGCACTTGATAAAGCTAGAAATGAAATTATGAATATTTTTGTACTGGATCAGGTTTCAGACCCACATACTTACCTTTGGAGGAGACCTAGAGAAGATTGCAGTCTTCGGAAAAGGAACGAAATGACTGAACTATACTGTTCCGAGAGATTCAGATCCTCGAAAGAGGAGATACGAATTCGAATCACAGTCCAGCACCAAATTTTTAAACGTCTCTAGTTCAATCAAGTACAAGTAAAATAAGAGCCCTGTCTCTTTAAATGGCTATCGGTTCATCAAATAAAATAAAATTTTCTAATGTAAGTAAGCTTACTGGCGACTGTATTTCTTTTTACCATGACTTCCGCTGTGTCATTTCCCAACGTAAACCGGCTCTGCCCAGTTGGTAATGAAGGAACGTGATGTTTAATGCGGATTCTGGATGATAACGTCTTTCTCTTGAGGTTACCAGAGGTAAAATAAATCTGTTTGTGCCTCTTAAAAGTAAATGCCTGAACCCACGCATTGCACCTGTGATAGCTCGTTCCACCAGACCATTGTGGCCACATTACCCAGTCCCAGGTGTGTGCTGTAACGGATGATGTGCTTAGCTTACAAAATTAGTCACGGTGGAAAAAATGCGAGTCTATTAAATGGTCAAGTAGAAGCAAGCTTCTGACGCAGAGATTATGCTATTCTCATGTCAGCAGGATGTAAAGAATCTTCTAGGCATCATAGGCTGGATGTGAAGCCATTTTGATTTTTCACAAATTCAGCAAATTTCTTAGTTCGAGAAAATCCACTGTGAAGTGTGAAGTTGCCGGATAATTCGCTATAGGATCACATCGGTTCGTCTTCTTCCTGCTGGTACTATAACTGAGATTTGGCAACAAGGCAACATATGTTTGGCAACTCTGTGATCGACGAGTTACTTCCTGGTGTGCACGGAATTAAGCCTCAAAGTTCACTTGATTTTACCTGTCATTTCCATTGAATAATCTGAGTTATTATAGCTTGAAGGGTAACAAAAGATTGAAAATTTACGGTTTTCAGCCCAGGAAAGTCGCTGCAGGTGGAAATCGCATCTAATCTCGACCTTTAAATAGCGGTTTACGAGTTCTAGTTACTATTGCCGTCGTAATAGGAAGCTGAGACCCATACCTCCTCGCCAGCTCTGTGGTAACGTGCTGACCTGTGAAACAGCGTCTGTTACGGTTCGCAGTTCCAGTCTCACTCACTGAAACGTTTTTATCCCTTCTGTGAAAGAGCTACAAGCAGTCAGATCAAACATCAATAAGGAAATCGCAAGAAAATGCTTTCAGCTCATAGTGCAATGTTGAAAAACTTACAATGCTGCACAACAGGTAACGCCTCTTTCCGCTGCTGACAAGCGAATTTTGGGTTTCTAGGAATACGTAACTATATTTATGAAATGCCACATTTGCATACCTCTTGAGTATGACACAGCATACCAATTAAACACAGACCCAATCAAAGTCTAAGTTAGTAGTATTTTACTAATTCGTGTCGATAGAGGCATGCTTGTGTACAGATACTTTCGTCGTAAGGTTATCATGGTTAGTTTTATTTCATTTCTTATAATACAGTGCACAATTTTCGTAAGGTTTCCTTTAGTGTTGTTAAAACAATAGTAAACATGAGAGAGAAATTAATCATCAACGATATATGCGAATTCTCTGATGTTACCTATGACAGTCTGACAATGCACATGCAGTTTATTGATTACATGCATGTAGAAAATTTGTTCTGAGTTAAAGCTGTCAATCAAAGTTTGAAGAAGAATAAAATATCACTACCACACGACGGCTAATGTAGAAAATACTTTTCTGACATATTATGACACGATGCGCTCTCCCTGCACATCTTCGAGATGCATCTGCTGCCTGCTGTCTATTAAACCTGAATAGAACAAAATGTCACAGTAGTTAGTCCTTTTTCCACATGCGACTACTCTGGGTTGAGAAGTGAAGGGAATTATGTTCAAAGTTCCATTAGATTGATAACTTCAGCAGAGAGCAGAATTGCGTTTTAAAAAATGTAGCACTGAATGTATTCGAACTCGCGACATCTTATCTATGCTACAAGCTGACACGTAGCTACAACAGCTCCACAGCTCGGCAACTATTCCTCCAGAACTTTTGGATTCCACAGCACTGTGAGATTATGCATATGGCCAGGTCTTGACTTCTGAGAGACAAACAGTTACAGCGTTTCTTTTGGACTGAACGACGTTTTCAAGTAACAGATAGCACAACAGAATAGCTCAAGTGGAAAGGAACACTTCCTATTTAAACTTCTGCATCCTACAATGTTGGCAGTTGTGTGTAGGTGGCAGTAACGTGATTTTATTTCTGTGATTACAAAATAGTCGAATGTATGCACTGGGTAGCCGAGGCAGCTAGCTCATGGTGATTCGGTCAACCAAGTAAATGAATTTACTGAACATGCTGCAAATTACTACAGGGAGCCTGTATGTCAGAATTCTCATCCAGTGTGGCGCAACTGCGTTACGATAGTAAAATGACTCGCAGAGAAGGGGATTTCGTGGTCTATTGGACGGATGGTAGGTTGTTATACCTATGGTCTGGGTTCGATTCCCACTTTTGTCAATGATTTTAGATAGGGAGAGACAGATTCCATTCTCTCCTGGCTACACCAAGTGAAGGAGATATAATGGCTGCGTGGTCTGAAAATTCACATTAAAGATGATATTCCTTCTTTACCAAGTAGACGGTAGGTTGAACCACAATAAAGTCTGGAGTGGCGACATGTAGAAACTCTATCACCAGTAACCTTTCTTAAACTAGTTATTTACTTCAAGTGACGACACAAACGCTATGTATGGTCACAGGACACTTATTCCATCTTTTATTTGAGCTTCTGTATGTCGATAAAATTGGTTCTGAACTGGGAATGCAACTCAGACCGCCCTTAACGCGGAATTTGATCCCTTCGTGGCAATACAGCTCGGCTACAATTTGTTGTTTGTTCAAAACTGCAGATTCCTCAACACCTTCACATATTATGCGTGAATGGGATCGAATCCTGGCCCGGCACTAAAGATTTAATTACGTATTATCAAGCTTTAGCAGGAGAACACCTATCTGCTGGTGGATAATAATTTTGATTTTTAATGTATTTTCATTCGCTGTCAACACTAACGATATCCGACGTTTTTAACTCCCAGTGAGACACAGAACTATTTGCGAGATGACTGTAAGTTCAAGATGCTATTCTGAGCAGCTGGTGGAGAAAAATTCGGTAGCTGACGTCTCTTTGTGTGTAGTCAACAACGATATGTGTGGGGCTCTATTCCCAGTGAGCGCTGAACTCTTCGTCATATTATTTCAGTTCAAACATGCTCACATGTCACTGCTGGTGCAACAAACCCATATTTAACGTTAGTTTTCTCTAGACTATAACAGCGATAGGTGCCGGGTTGGAGTCCTGGGAAGGAAAAAATTAATGTTTCGTCTCGTCATTTCAGTTAAAACATCTAGTTACTGCCGCGAAATTCCGATATGTCACATTTGACTGTGCTTCGATAGCAATCCGATTAGGTTCCTGGTTCGAATCCGTGTCCAACACACAGCTTTACCTCACGGCATTTCAAGTAAGTTACTTGTGAAGAAGCAATATTTAACATCTCTCGTAGTTCGTTAACAGGGACAATAAATGCTGGGTAGGAATTCGCGTCTGTTAAAAATGTTTGCGTTATGCAATTTAAAGTTGATATTTGCTAACTGATACTGTCTAAAATCGAGGTATATCATCACTCTCTGTATGCCTAATCAGGAATGACTGTTAGTTTCCGTCAGTCATGAAATCTTTGCTTAGTCTGCATAAGCTGGGTTTGACTACATATGCAGAACAAGACGGTTCGTCGTGTCATTTAATGTTCATACATATTCTCAACTAGCTGCTCGTGAATAACTTAAATTTTTAATGTCATTTTGTGTTAAATAGTTCAAATGGTTCAAATGGCTCTGAGCAGTATGGGACTTAACTTCTAAGGTCATCAGTCCCCTAGAACTTAGAACTACTTAAACCTAACTAACCTAAGGACATCACACACATCCATGCCCGAGGCAGGATTCGAACCTGCGACCGTAGCGGTCACGCGGTTCCAGACTGAAGCGCCTAGAACCGCTCGGCCACATCGGCCGGCCCGCACCATCTGGTATCAATGCATTACCTTACAATCCATTATATGTAATCATTTTCATAGTACACTTGATATTATAGATGAGTAGGACACAAGACAGGACATAGATAATGTCCGTTTGACGTCAACAGTGTGTAATATTTTACTTTTTTTGAATAGGACGATGTTCCTCTCCAATAATTTTTAGATTTGTTACAATAAGCTTACGCTGCAAGAGAATTCGCTTGTATTTTTCAATATGTGGTCTGTTGTCGGTTTGAAGGCTTTCCATAACATCGGCAACGTAGTGCAACTCCACCGAGAGCTGTCTGGAGTAGGGTGGAGATAGCAGTGTGAAAGTTGCGAGCTGTCGAAGACGATCTTCATATTCCTAATGCGATTAGGACATCGTATACTCTTGACGACGTTTAGCACCTGTGCGGTCAGTCACCCAATTTCAGAATTCATTTTGAGTAATCCTGCTAAATTCCCAAAATATTGTCTTTTTATATTGATGAGTAATATGGATAGTCGTCACGTTCATGTGCCGTCTACAACGCAAATTTAATGTTACTATCCTAGGAACTAACCTGCAATACGTTTTGTATTTCATAATCGGAACTATCTGCATTAACCGCCATCAGAGCAATGTCAGGGAACAGAATGCAGCAGTGCCTACTTGAGGACCTGCTTGAGTCGTGTTCTAAGGAAAGGGTAGTTGCTGGTTCACATTATATTACACTAGCGAGAAGTACCGACTTTTCCTTTTCTCTGCAAACATCCAGAACTAAATTCAGTAACTAAATGCTAAGAATATATTTGCATTGTGCCAACTCAAAGATCAATAGATATGGATATAGATATAGATTTTTATATTTAAAGCCATTCTCGTTCTGCGTTGGAATAAACATTCATTATTTGCTTGTTCTTGTTACGATTGTTATTGTCATTCTCTCACTCGCAAGAGTCTTATGCTGATGCTGTATGAATAAATTATGCCATTGGATACAAAGCGGTTTAGTTTTGAGACCTAACCCACGAGGGGGGAAGGCACAGTGGTCTGCTTCAGGAATTCCAAGCAATAAAACACAAAAAACAACCCAGGAAGGGTTCGAACAGCTACTTTCACGCAGAGACATGCATTTGGAATCTGTTCATCGTTACGGGGTCAAACAAGAGGGTAACATTACTGAAACAATGATCGGGCTACTCAGTATATAATAGAGCATACAGATTTCAAGGAGGAAACGTATGAAGACGCAGACTTCCTCGTTATCAATATGTGCGGCATATCTTTCGTGTTAACGAAAGTAAATTCCCGCTTTACCTCTTCTTACGTGTCAAATGAAATGAATGCCATGAGGAATAGAATATTTGTTGACTGCGTCTCTTCTTGCTTCCATCCTTACCAACATATTTCTTCATTCTCGTGGTAATCATGACATTCTATGTGCATGCTGCAAACGATTGCACGTGGACAAATTCGACATCGAGGTGCAAAGCGTTTGGTATCTTACATTATATTCAATTCGAATAAGCTTCCGGTGTATTTTTACTTCGTTTGTATTTTTAGATGATTATGAACGTTACGGAAATTTATCTCACATGCTTTATGTTGAATGAGAAACATTGAATGATCCGTTTTGCTTTCCCTACGTTGAAATGATATAATGTCGGCGTCAACAGCCTTCTTTCACGGCGGAAGCTGAAACTTGTATCATTCTGGATTAATGATAATTGAATGTCTCTTATGTATACATAGCCCACAAGGCGACGTCAGAAACCATCAGGGGAGAACGCCGCATAAAATCCAAACGTGCGCGCGCGTCTCCACTCTGAAGAACCGTATCGGAGAATCACGGCAAGCATTTCGCTGAAGAGCTGCCTCGTCAGAGAGCCGAGAAATGGCAGCGTCGTAGCAAGTATTTGTCAACACTCTGATAGTGCATTTACTTCCGGGTGTAGGTCGGCGTTACCTCGCTAAATTCACTTGACATTCGAAGACTCGTGCGATATAATCCACTGCAAGATGACACAATTAGAAAGTATATTTAATTTCTCGACTCCAAGAACGGCGTTCTTCACATAAGTAACACCTGTTTGTGTGCGCATTCGGGAGGACGACGGTGCAATCCCGCGCCCGGCCATCCTGATTTAGGTTTTCAATGATTTCCCTAAATCGCTTCAGGCAAATGCCGGGATGGTTCCTTAGGAAGGGCACGGCCGATTTCCTTCCCCATCCTTCCCTAATCCGAGCTTGTGCTCCGTCTCTAATGACATCGTTGTCGACGGGACGTTAAAACAGTAATCTCCACCTCCTCTGTTTGTGTGTTTAAGGTTGCGTTTTGAGGCTCAGGCAACATCGCAGTGACTATAGTCCGCCTCTGGCCGCCAGTGTGTCGTTAGCTCAGAGGTTCCCTTGTGCGTTGCAGTGCTTGTACTATAAGTTCGAATCACGGTAGAAGCCGCTGACTACAACCTTTTATTTTCCATTTTAATTAATGGAGTTGCAAACTGCTAGTAAATATTTCTTATGCGAAATCTGAAGAATGCCTTTAAACATCAATCTTCGTCCGATTTCGACTTAGTAAATTAAGTTAATATCATGGATTTCTGCTTTGCAAATTCCAAGGTGCTTCACTGTAAAATAGGTCCTGAAAAGATTCAAACCGACTGTCAACGATATAAATTTGAGCTTTGTTCGTCATATAGGTCTAACATGTCGGAAGGTTGTTTATGAAGTGCACATGTTCATTAATATAGTTCCCATCTTCTAAATTTTTGCAATAGCATTTAACTGTAGACGTTTTCTAACACCGGCGTTAGCAATTCCTTTCCGTTCTCTGAAACCTTCAAAACGACAAATTTTTCTGGTTTAAATCTGATGACCTTAACTATCACTTCCGATCAACAATAAATACTTCATGAACCCATACATGGAACTCCAAATGTGCAGTGTGCCTGCACTGCTACAGAGCATGCATTGCAAGGTATTCACACAGTTTATCGCATAGACTTACCATAAGGAATGAAACAAGAACTGTAATACACTTTACACCACAGACGCTCACTCTGGCTTGACGAAAACATCCAAACATTGACCAAAAGTTGCACAAATAATTAAGTTTGAAAGGAAAAGAAACGAGGTATGAAGCATTTATAAATTCATCGAATGTAGTGAGGTGGTTTAATTTCGTCCCAGTCTATAAAATTAATTTCGGGCCATACTCAGCTCTTGCCGATTACCCGCCTACTAATCAGGGCGTCTGTCTCCGTTGCTTTTGAGCGTGAATGGAAATTGTAGAAATTTTCTGTGGAGCAACATTTAATAATAAAGCGTTTTAAATCATCAAAAGCGATGAGCGGTAGCAGGCGCTTTCGATAAAGAACGGGGGAGTGCAGCGCCGCTGCTGTCGCCACGGCCGCTGCCAGTAGCCAGCAAATGGATCCCGGAGCTTTGCCGCATACGGCGTCCAGAGGAGGACAGTCTGCAGGAAATCTGCCGCAAAATCGTTACTAGATAAAATTTTGATATCGGTGTGTCACAAAGCGAAATAGATTGAATCTGCGCTACCATTACACTCACGTCTTCAGCATTCAGACAGAAGAGGCTATAAAAATATTTTATGCCAGCTGCTCTCGATCCACTGACATTATGAACAGAAACAACGCACGCTACCGCTAGACCACAGGCGTAATCAGCGTAGAGTCTCTCTATCTTGGGACAAGTTTTCCTCCAGGAAGTGCCGCAGTCTACAGTGTTGCCAGATTGTGCAGATAACCGGACTTAGAGAATTAGCGAGTTGGCCAATTTTTTTGTCCCATGTCGCGATCGGCGCGGACTTAGCCTCTGAAGCGGCCGGCCGCCGGTCGAGTTTTATGTCAAAGAGTGTACATATAGCCTGCGGCCGCGAGCTCGCCTCCAGTTCACCACCGGCAATGGAGGGTGAAGCTTTGACAATGCCAGCCACTCGTGCTGGCGAAACGTCAGAAAAATCATTAGATGAACTATGTTTTGTAAATTGAATTCTTCTGTTTTCCCGTTTTGGAGCACTTATGGTACATATTTCTTAATTAGTCAGTTAAACGATTGACCTCTGCTACTTTTTACGCAACAGTTTTCCAGACGATGTGACGCAGTATTGCGCCATGTACCAATGCTTTATTTTACGTGCACAACCACCTAACACAAGAGTTAATTTTCCCCCTTATGCGATATCATGCGTCGAATGCTGGTTCTCGCAACAACCTTACTCGGAATCCTTTCACACAACGAGATTTAAAATTTTATTTCTTTACTAATCCAAGTAGTTTAAGAAATTTATCTACCTACTTTGTTATTATTCCTTATTGATTTACTTACCTTATTAAGCCTCCTGTTACGACCAGATTCGATGTGGAAATAATACGAATAAAAAATAAAAAAATAAAAATAAAAGAAAACTTCAAGACGCAACTGTGAATCGAACACAGGTTCTCTGCTAGCCAACCAGCCGCTTTCGTTAAACAGGGCATACCTTTCGGGTACACATACGGCTGTGGAACAGGATCTTTTCCTCCATTTCTAGGAAAATGTCTTTACGAACTCCATACATGACGATGAAAAATTGCTTAACTTTCAATTATCTATGGATTCCGTCAATTCTGGATTGATTGTGCACCACGTACATTAGGGGTAGGGGTTGGGGGTGTTGAGCGAAAGTATCTTACGAGTTTTTCACTTTATGCTGTGCGTAAGCGATGAGCCGAAGCGAGCTTCCCTCTGTCAGTAGGTTTCCGAGCCTGGGATAATGACGCCCTCTGATGGAATTCTTTCGTAGAAGATGTGCACTGATACACGAGAGCGAATAAAATGAGTTCGAGATGTGATGTACGAGATTCTCTTCCGTTCTAGCTTTAGTCTTGTCTTTCTGAGTCATTTGTTTTAGTGCCCGTAGTAGTCTGGCGAGAAGAGCAGTAGGCTCCTGCCCCGGACGTTCCCGGTTCAGTCACGGATAGGGGCGGGCAGTTCTCCTCGTTCCAGGCTCTCAAGGACGGTTGCAGGCCGACCCAGTCTGCCGTCAAATGGGAACGTTTATTTCCTTCCCCCCTCCCTCCCCAGCTCTACCGCTGGACTCGGTTACGCTTTACCTTACCAGCGCTTACTTTTAACACTTTAAAACGATAGATATAGAAGATGGATACATTAATGTTATAAAGACAATGTACAGAGGCCACAATTGTAGAATTAGAACACCATTGGGGAACTCTGAATACTTCGAAATAAGACAAGGACTTAAGCAAGGAAGTATTCTATCTCCTGCGCTTTTTAATGTTGTGATGGAGGGAATGAATAGGGCAGTTAAAGATATAGTAAAAGAAAAAGACAAAAAGATGATTTTTGCAGATGATATGGTAATATGGGGTGATAAAGAGGTAGATGTACAATTACAGCTTGGTGCGTGGAAGGAAATAATGAAAAGGTATGGATTAAAAATAAATAAAGATAAGAGTGAAGTAATGGTATTTGGAAGAGAGAAAGGAATCAATGGAAGTATTACCTTGAATGGAGAACCCCTCAAAGTGGTAGAAAGTTTCACTTATTTAGGGAGTGAAATATCTAGGGATGGAAGAATAACTAACGAAATAAATAGGAGGTTACAGAAGGGAGGCAATTTCTACCAAACAATAAAACATCTGATTTGGAATAATGAAATTTCAGAAGGAGCAAAACTCCTGATGTATAAGAATTATTACTTCCCTATTGTCACCTATAGTGGAGAAACATGGACAATGAAAGAAAGGGACTGGAGCAGACTGCAAGCAGGGGAAATGAAATTTCTCAGAGCAGTTAAGGGAAAAACAAGAATGGACAGAGTAAGGAATGTAGAGATTAGAAAGGACCTCAAACAAGAAAGTATGAGAGAAGAAATTGAAAGAAAGAGATTAAGATGATATGGGCATGTTAAGAGGATGCATGGGCAGAGACTCCCCAAAATTATGGAAGAACTAAAGATGGATGGGAAAAGACCTAGAAGGTGCCCAAGAAGACAGTGGAAAATGGGAGTGAGAATATCTGTTGAAAGGAGAGGTGTGACCTGGCAGCAAGTGGAGGAAGAAAAGTGGTGGGAGGACCGAGCCAAATGGAGAGGACTCGTCAGCACCCAGACCCGGCAGTAGCTGGAGCGGGATTCGGATATAGATAGACTTTTAACACTACAACTACCAGCAAGCTTGCCCATACACTTTTGTAATTTCTGAGTTCGTAATGTATGCAGAGTAGAAACTTGTGGCAGCTGCCCGCAGCACACACAACTGACGGGTTGCTCTGCAACTACAACTGTTCTGGCACGTACTTTTGTACTTATCATATGGAGGTTTCAGGTCGGGTATGTAAGATCAAAGCTAGCGTGTCTCGTTTCGCTCTATCTCATATGTTTCAGTGGCTACAAAGCTGATTAGTAATACAAAAAATCGTAACAGAAACTTAAAATAGCGAATTATAGCTAAATAAATCGGCAACTGCTTTAACACATCTGTTGCCGCTGAAAATTTGAACGAAACCAGTAATCATCAAAAGACAAATGCTTGTAGAATGAATAAAAATGTTACAATCATCGGCTAAAATTTGCGACGGGGGAATAGCAGTCGAGCTGCAAATATTGCACGTGGAAAAAAGTGATAAAGAAGACATTCGTGAAAAGAAATAGTGACAATGTTCGGAACGTGGACACGAAGGACAAGGGAACGACATTTTTTGCAGCTTTAGAGTTATTTCAATGCAGTAGCACCGTTATGAGGAACAGTATTCAGTAGGTGTTACAAATCAGGCTTACGTGCAAGCCTGAAAGAACAGAGGCTGTTGACGGTCCACGAGTGCTTGTAATGCGAGTCCTGTCCTGGACACTGGCCGTGTCGCCTGTAGCCGTACCACCCGGCAGCCACGTATCAGAGTTTGTGCCGGACCGGGGCTGGAACGCGGAGTTTGCGGTCGTCGCGAGCAGCCGCCTCGGCAACTTGGGACATCCGGGCTCGCTTCCCAGACCGAACCAAATTTTCGCACGTCACAACTGGCTACTACTTCTACACCTGCAACGGCTGATGTCGAGGAATTCGCCATCAGAGGTAAGGGCCGTGTGATGTGGCTCCGCATTCAGCTGCAGTTTTTCTCGGTAAAAATTTGATTGTGGACAATGATATTTAATTGGCTGGTACCGGGTGTGTCATCTTACATAGTCCGTTCTCACAGCAGTACGTCGTGTGCAACGCGCCCTCCCCACCCCAGCCGCAGCGGCCAGCGGCCACAGACTGCCCTCGTCGTCAGCAGTGGCGGCCACAGCTGTTGATAAGCAGCCGCCTGCCTACGCTCGGCCCTGGATTCCAGCCGACGAAGCAGCGACACCAGGGAAAGCGTGCAGTAAGACGCTAGCTCGAGCCATAGACGCCACACCCGGAATGGAACACACGGAGGAACAACTTGCGCCTATGTCCCCCAGTCAAAAGATAGCAGCCGTACATAAAATATTCGGCGAAATAGGAGTAGAGTTAAAAGCTAACCATGCTTCATCTGCTCTGTTAACCGTCATTACAGACAGTCTTTCCCTTAGCTTTTCAAATAACTAGCCTCGAAGCTAAACTGTCCTGCCTAAACGATGAAAGTAGGCGATTGAGACTTGGACTACACAGAGCATCGAATCCAGTCACAGACTTACAAATAAAAACTTTCCAAGAGAAGGCTGAGAACTTAGACGGCGAAAATAGGGAACTCAGTGTGGCGAACCGAGACGTGCAACAACAAATAAGAGAATTAACTAACAAAGTCACACAACAAGCGCAAACACAACACAGGCACTGACATATGCTGCCGCCTTAACAACAGAGCCCAAAACCAAAGAGGCTCGGAGAACAGAAGAGGATAAAGCAAAACAGGCCACAACCCTATATATCAAATCGACAGCAAATCGAGACGCCAAAGCTGTTCGACAGACAATCAGCGAGCCGGCCGCGGTGGTCTGGCGGTTCTGGCGCTGCAGTCCGGAACCGCGGGACTGCTACGGTCGCAGGTTCGAATCCTGCCTCGGGCATGGGTGTGTGTGATGTCCTTAGGTTGGTTAGGTTTAAGTAGTTCTAAGTTCTAGGGGACTTATGACCTAAGATGTTGAGTCCCATAGTACTCAGAGCCATTTTTTGACAATCAGCGAGAACATACAGTAAATCCCAGGAAAGAGAATATACGTATCAAGTCAATCAGAACCACCCACATGCAGTATAGTAGAAGAAGAAACACAGGAGTAGAAAAGACTAAAGACCTGCACACCATTGTCTGTGAAGGACCGCGAAAAATCGAGCCACTGGTGGCAGTATATCACGTGCCAGATACACTTACCGACGAGAAGTTCCTAGAAAGCCTTTACGAGCAGAATCTAAGCGGTGACAACACGAAAGAAGAATTGGACGGAGAAGTCAAAAGAAGGTTTAAAACAGGGCCTACGGGGAGGGTTTCAGTCACCAGATACTGGAGGTCATCCCACACCTGCAGAGAGTAATTGTGAGTAATGGATGTGCACAGAATATACGCAGTCCTCTGCTCAGTGTTCTGCACTGCTAGGTGACCAATTAATTCTTAGCAATGGTATGCGGCACTTGTAGTGGTCTGGCAACTTGGCACACCACGAGCGCGGTCTACGGACAGACTAGATGTGGCGACCATTTACGGTCCGGTTCTCTTATGTGGGCAGACAAAACGTCTGCGCTCGTGTTTATATAGTTCAGTTATTTTCAGTACGTCAAATTCAAATGGCTCTGAGCACTATGGGACTTAACTTCTGAGGTCATCAGTCGCCTAGAACTTAGAACTACTTAAACCTAACTAACCTAAGGACATCACACACATCCATGCCCGAGGCAGGATTCGAACCTGCGACCGTAGCGGTCGCGCGGCTCCAGACTGCAGCGCCTAGAACCGCTCGGCCACTTCGGCCGGCTTCAGTACGTCAAGTGACTACTTATCTGCAGTTGTCAAATGAGCTATTACATAAAATACGTTCCTGGAGACAATGGGCGAGAAGCGTGTAATTCGTAACTGTGACGTTGTAGTGGTGGTGGGAAACGGACTGAACTGACGAATGCGGGCTCTCGCTGCCGTCTACAGCTGACACCGTGATGTAAGGCCGCATAATTGTGCCGCAGCCGTTTGGTGGTGAAACTTACTGCACGTGCCTAACTTTTAACTGTGTTGGTCGCACGCTGCATAAATTTCTTTCAGTCAGGAATTTCTCGCGCTCTAACAGTGAGCAGCTCCACAGTATTCACTGTACATGCGATTTATTCCGCTAATCGGCATCTCCGTTGACTGGGCTAAGAGCTCTGAATGCGCAGCTCCGACGCTTGTTGTGCTGAGCACTTGCTACTCTTACAGGTTTTCATGTTTTGAACGTTGTTTTGTGCTCGGTGACGCTAGTATGACGACGTTAGATACCAATTTTCTTACGTTATTATGTCAGCAATGGCTTATGCTTCCTTGGTTAAACAGCATGTACGCCATGTGAAGTTGTTCCAATAGATATTTTCCCATAGTGAATATGATATATGATCCACGATGGAAACCGGATGTGAATGAATATGTTATAAGACAGCATTGTGTGTATCATTATTATTATTTTTTTTTTCGTCTCTGAGCATTCAAAGCAAGCCGCCACGCGAAAAGTTGTAAGCTGCGTGTGGGTGTACGTCACCACAGGTGAGACGTCTTCTTTCTCAGAGTTCGAGCTCCACAACAACATAAAACAGGCAAACGATGAGGACTGAGAAATGGCACAGTCTTAAAACTGAAGTACGCGAACTTGTGACAGGTGCCCTGTTGCCCGGACTTCCGGAGGATCTGCCGCAGCAGGCAGCAACATCGCTCGCCCCCTCTAGACGAACGACCATAGGAGAGGGTGCAATTGTTTATGTACAGTGTTCAGGAAGAGGTAGCCAAAAAGCGTGTGGAAGAGCACGAATGCCCGCACTGTCGTTCATCTAGACAGGGCGACCGATGTTGCTGTTTGCTGAGGCAGTGGTGAAGTGTGCAAATATTTACGCAAGAACTCGAAACAGAGAAGGTTACATATTTCCGGCAATTTCAAGCGTCGCGCAGCAGACAGAAAGGGAGCGGCGCGCGCACACTGCGGCACCAGTTGGCGACCCCGCGTGCGCCGGATTACCGCGGCGCGCTCTTCCCGCGGCGGCCAGCCGACGCCCGGAACCTACGCTGAGAGGAACGGCTCGTGCGTCGCCGGACACTAGCACCGGAAATCCTACTGTTCCTAAGCGCTGGGCCATCTGGAGCCCCCACTTCAGTCACTTGCGTTTCTGGCCGAGCAGCGCACGAACCGCGAACGTGGACGTAATCGGTGACGAGGAGTCTGGCTAGAGCAGTGCCAGGCTGCTGCACTCGCCTCCCGTTCCCCCCACTCCACTCCACTCCCCTCAACCCCTCCCCTTCCCCCGCGCCGCACCGCTCCCCACCCCAAACCAGAGGCTGCGCCGGCGGCTGCAGCACGACTGTGTAGCGGGCAAAGTGCCGTGCCGCACACCGAGCGACCGGAACCGAATGGAACTGATTTTTATAAGCGGACACGTATCACTCCTGCCGCCCACGAAGATTATGTCTTCGACGCCCGGAATTCGTACACAATAGGAAGTTGGAGGTTAACGAATGTGAAGGTTACAGAAGCACAGGTGGGTCAGCAGACAATAGTACAGTTGCGGGGACGGCCACAGTTCATATTTCCCGAAATAGAAATCGCTGTGTTGTCGTACGATTCTTCACATATTCGTCATCGAAGTAGAAACGTGGCATTTCGACAAAGTGATCAGAAGACAGGAGCGTGGCAAGGATGTCGAGGGCATGGCGGGCGTGGCTTCTGTTAACAGATCCGCCGACACGCCGCTGTTTCTTCAGACGCCTCTCCTTCTCTAGTCTTTCTACATTCGTCGCTCTTCAAACACCGACTGTCTACAAATGGAGACTTTTACCTCGACGAGCGGGTCCGACAACAGATACGTCCCCGTATTTTTTACTTGTCTCCGGCACAGCCGTTCGGGTAGGGCAGCTGGGCTCGTGCTAGGCAGATGTGGACGGCGGGCGCAGAACCGCCAGCGACGGCAGCGCCGCCGCGGACAACAGACGGCGGGCTGCGCTGGGCCGGGCTGGCTGGCTGGCGCTCGCCGCTGCGAACTTCACTCGAGTACACCGCGTGTCAGTCACTCACACTCCGTCCACGGCACTGTTTTCGGCTTCACACCCGTCCGTGGGAACCTGGGACGCTGTCAGAGCGTTTTCTCTGGTGATTGCTTTCTGCAGGCTAAGAGAGCTTATTTCACGGTATCATTCACCCATCAACTACGTAGAGCATATAACACGTACTAATAGATTAGCAGCTTCCTGCTCTCATATACTCACACACACAGCACGCATCCAGGGTGAACCAAGCACGTACCTGAAAAAGACGAAAATGTTTTACGTTAAAAAAAATGGTAATTGTTGTTAAGAAACGTATACGACAGACGTATTATACAAACATTATTCTAGTACTACTAATCATTGGACCCAACAACTGCTCACTCCAACTGCGACGTTCCATTAGGTAAGGTGACCATATTTCTGGGAGTAGAGGCTGCGACGAGTTTAGCCGTGCGGTGTGGCCGCGTGGTCGAGGCGCCATGTCACGGATTGCGCGCCCCCTTCCCGCCGGAGGTTCGACTCCTCCCTCGGGCATGGGTGTGTGTGTGTGTGTGTGTGTGTGTTGTTCTTAGCATAAGTTAGTTTAAGTAGTGTGTAAGTCTAGCGAACGATAACGTAGGAGCCCTTATGAATTCACACACATTTGAACGTTTTCCACCAGTTTACAGTTGCCAAATCCTCCTAACGCAACAATTCTCTGTAATTGTTATACTCTGTTAAAGCTTACAACGAAGGGAACGGTAGCCACTGAATCTTAATATAACAAACATAATCGAAAACACGGGCATGTTCGTGGTGAGTGTTAGTTATAAAAAAACTTACACCTTAAAAGTTAGTAAACAGGCCACAGCACTTCTTAGGTAACTACACAGTAGTTCATTTCCCCACACTCCTATGATCAATAAATTTAAATTTGATTCAGCAAATGCTGGCTTCCATTTCCCCACACTCCTATGATCAATAAATTTAAATTAAGTTTGAAGAGTCACGGAATTCCGTGGAACTGTATTTCAAAATAAGTTTCACCATCAATATTGCTTTCAGAGTCTCTATTTTCATTTCAGTTTCCTCAGGTGCCCGTATCTTATTCACTGAACAACAGACGTACTCGAATACCGGGAAGATATAACACAAATTCCATAGTCTTAGAAATATTTTCGTAAGTTATATGTTTGGATGTGGAGTTCAAATGGTTCAAATGGCTCTGACCACTATGGGACTTAACATCTGAGGTCATGAGTCCCCTAGAACTTAGAACTACTTAAACCTAACTAATCTAAGGACATCACATACATCCATGTCCGAGGCAGGATTCGAACCTGCGACCGTAGCGGTCGCGCGGTTCCAGACTGAAGCGCCTAGAACCACTCGGCCACACCGGCCCGCGATGTGGAGCTCATTTGTATCCAACTCACATCAGTGACAGGTTGAATGTTCCACTTCTCTACTTCCTCATGACAAACTGCTGCACATTAAAACACTCTAGCAACAAGCCGTCATCGTTAAGAGACTCGTAGCGTCTTTGTACCTCGTTCCATATGTGTACACAGTTCAAAAGAACCCAGTTGTACTCTGCAAAGGCACTAAAATGGTCAGTCCACTGTTCACTGTATATTTTGATTGAAATAAAGTATACATACTTTTTTTAGTGCTAGAAATACAAACAGTTACAAATATTGGTACTTGACATGACCTAGAATTAGATTTGATTTCTAAAAGGCGGAACACTTTCACGTCCCGGAAGAAGCCGCTGGGGGACAAGCGGACTATACTCCAGAAACCGGAAGTGTCGCGGCCAAATAGCGCAGTCTGCTCACTTAACATCACGCTGCCCTCACCACACCCACCAGATACTTACCGTGCCTGACATGGGACGAGCACGACAAATCTGGTAAACTAAAATACAGAAAACTGAATAGTTTCCTCTCACACCTTCGTCATTCCACCTGAAATGGTGATCTGAACTGAAAACGCAGCGCGGACTTTAAAATACGATGTGGTGGTGAAACTACCAACAGTAAGATACCTTTTCTTCTACAACCGCTTATTAACCGCAATCGTACTAAAATCAGTCCCTCTCTAAAAACGATAATGGATATTTCATACTGTGTGTACGCCTGTCAGGCTCCATACAAGCTGGACAGCGCCGTCACAGCAGTTCTCGCGACTGGTGAACAGTACAGTTAATCTGCAACATCACCGTTCGGCCATGGGTGAACGCACAAATTCGTCTAAGAGGGAGCGGAGCAAGCTTATGGAACTGCCATTTATCATAGAACTGACTGTGCCAGTTCGAGAACGTGTACACCAGAACTACGAAGTACACTATACGTATGACATTTCGATCGATTCATAGCTTCAATAGAGTATTTCTTCAAATAAGATTAGTTCGATGCCAGAAACCAGTAAGTAGCCTCACTGGTAAATGCATGGTACACTTCTTATGTTTATAAACATCAATGCAGATTCCAAGTTTTCGATGTAACAATATGGAATTACATTCGCCATATGACTGAACACTGCTTAATTCTCTTAAGGGTGGAGACATTCTAAAGTTTAAAAACTTTAATGCTACCTACAACATTTTGCTTGCCTACAAAACCTCACAACATGCCATCTTAACGGATTTATTCAGTTACTTTCGTGCCTCGACTGGAGTAAGAGTTTAAGGGTATACGGAATGAGTTTTTCGATGAAAAAATCGATTTTTGGGTAATGCATTTTCGAAAAATTTAGACTTTTAATACCATGTATAAAATATTTGGATGACGTGTATAGAACTATTTTAAATAATTTTTTAAAATAATTTCGACACACGATGTTCTGCACCTTGTATATGAGACGCGAAATTCACTTCTGGAAATGGAAAAAAGAACACATTGACACCGGTGTGTCAGACCCACCATACTTGCTCCGGACACTGCGAGAGGGCTGTACAAGCAATGATCACACGCACGGCACAGCGGACACACCAGGAACCGCGGTGTTGGCCGTCGAATGGTGCTAGCTGCGCAGCATTTGTGCACCGCCGCCGTCAGTGTCAGCCAGTTTGCCGTGGCATACGGAGCTCCATCGCAGTCTTTAACACTGGTAGCATGCCGCGACAGCGTGGACGTGAATCGTATGTGCAGTTGACGGACTTTGAGCGAGGGCGTATAGTGGGCATGCGGGAGACCGGGTGGACGTACCGCCGAATTGCTCAACACGTGGGGCGTGAGGTCTCCACAGTACATCGATGTTGTCGCCAGTGGTCGGCGGAAGGTGCACGTGCCCGTCGACCTGGGACCGGACCGCAGCGACGCACGGATGCACGCCAAGACCGTAGGATCCTACGCAGTGCCGTAGGGGACCGCACCGCCACTTCCCAGCAAATTAGGGACACTGTTGCTGCTGGGGTATCGGCGAGGACCATTCGCAACCGTCTCCATGAAGCTGGGCTACGGTCGCGCACACCGTTAGGCCGTCTTCCGCTCACGCCCCGACATCGTGCAGTCCGCCTCCAGTGGTATCGCGACAGGCGTGAATGGAGGGACGAATGGAGAGGTGTCGTCTTCAGCGATGAGAGTCGCTTCTGCCTTGGTGCCAATGATGGTCGTATGCGTGTTTGGTGCCGTGCAGGTGAGCGACACAATCAGGACTGCATACGACCGAGGCACACAGGGCCAACACCCGGCATCACGGTGTGGGGAGCGATCTCCTACACTGGCCGTACACCACTGGTGATCGTCGAGGGGACACTGAATAGTGCACGGTACATCCAAACCGTCATCGAACCCATCGTTCTACCATTCCTAGACCGGCAAGGGAACTTGCTGTTCCAACAGGACAATGCACGTCCGCATGTATCCCGTGCCACCCAACGTGCTCTAGAAGGTGTAAGTCAACTACCCTGGCCAGCAAGATCTCCGGATCTGTCCCCCATTGAGCATGTTTGGGACTGGATGAAGCGTCGTCTCACGCGGTCTGCACGTCCAGCACGAACGCTGGTCCAACTGAGGCGCCAAGTGGAAATGGCATGGCAAGCCGTTCCACAGGACTACATCCAGCATCTCTACGATCGTCTCCATGGGAGAACAGCAGCCTGCATTGCTGCGAAAGGTGAATATACACTGTACTAGTGCCGACATTGTGCATGCTCTGTTGCCTGTGTCTATGTGCCTGTGGTTCTGTCAGTGTGATCATGTGATGTATCTGACCCCAGGAATGTGTCAATAAAGTTTCCCCTTCCTGGGACAATGAATTGACGGTGTTCTTATTTCAATTTCCAGTAGTGTATACCTGATATAGACAGCTTTGCCAGAAATATAATTGAGCACAAGAGAGTTAGCTTTTCTGTTGGCTACACTGCTAGACAGTTGACAATAGATTCTGCACCATTTGTATTGTTTCCTTTGTCAGTACATTCATGTCATTGTTGTGAAAGTCGTATGTGGAGAAGTCATTGAGTTTTCTTTCCTTCAACATGCCAATACCTAGTCTGAAGGTATTTAGAAAGCGTGTACATTGGCGCAAGAAAGTAAAGTGTACTAAAAATTCGTCTGATTCATCTTCATCAGTATCTGATGTCCCAGTAGCGACTAACCTCAACACTGGTAGTGATACATTGAGTGATGCTGCTGCCACTACACCGGAAAGTGCTTCAAGAAGAAAACCAGCTGCAATTGAAGAAGAAGAATACAAGAAACTAAATGCCGGGACTACAAAATATGACGTCTATTTATTATCAGACGTTTTGGAGAACAATGTGTGCTGCAAACAATGTGGAAAATGTGGTGTTTCATTGAAAACAAACTTACATGTAGGACTTGCTTGTGAATTCGAGTTGATGTGCAGTTATTGCAAACACAGTGTTACTTTCTTCAATTCCTCACATGTTACTGCAGATACAGGTAAACTATACGATATAAACATTAGACTGGTTTATGGATTACGGTGTATAGGAAAGGGCAGAGCTGAAGGTACCATGTTGCGTGGTGTGATGAACCTCCCTCCTCCACCTTCAAAATTTAACAAACACATAATTGCAATAGGCTCTGCTGTAGAAGATGTGGCACAGGAAAACATGAAAGATGCTGTTGAGGAAGCAGTTGTTGAAATTAATAATAGCAGAGATTTGTCCATAGCTTTTGATGGAAGCTGGCAGAAGAGAGGCCACACATCTCTGAATGGTGTAGTAACAGCTACAAGTGTGGACACTGGCAAGGTAGTTGATGTGGCAATACTTTCCAAGCATTGCAGATGCAAGGAGAAAATGAAAAATAAACATGAAGAGGAGTGCATGGCAAATTACTATGGGTCAAGTGGTGGTATGGAAGTTGCTGGTGTAAGAAGTATTTATCAACGCTCAGTAAAATGGTACAACGTTAGATACATAAATTATATTGGAGATGGTGACTCAAAGGCTTTCAAAGAAATTGAGGAACTGAGACCCTATGGTAACGATTTGAAAATTTCCAAACTGGAGTGTGTTGGTCGTGTTCAGAAAAGGATGGGATCAAGACTTCGACGGCTCAAGGCTAGCATGAAAGGCAAGAAATTGAGCGATGGAAAAACTTTAGATGGGAAAAATACACTGACAGATGCTACAATAGATCATATTCAGAAGTGCTATGGTCTAGCAATAAGACAGAATACAGCAGATGCAGAATTAATGAGAAGAGCAGTCTGGGCTCGGTTTTTTCATACAGCTTCAAACAATGAGAATCCCCAACATGGGCTATGTCCAAAAGGAGACGATAGTTGGTGCAAGTACAACAGAGGCAAGGTAACTAAGAAACAATACGATCACCCTCATCACCTGCCACCTGCCATAATGAATGAAATAAAACCAATATTCCGAGACCTCGCAGATATTAGTCTACTAAAGAAATGTCTTCATGGCCGGACTTAAAATCCAAATGAGTGTTGAACCATGTGATATGTAATAGACTACCTAAAACTGTGTTTGTGGGTATAAACACACTTCACTTTGGCGTTTATGATGCTGTTTCATCATTCAATCGGGGAAATATAACAAAGTGCAAAGTTCTGCAGAAGTTGGGGCTCTGTGTAGGACTACGAACTGCCGCAGCTACGCTTTGTTTGGACAAGGAACGGCTCAGGTCTTCAGATAATGCCATAAAAGTATATTCAAAGATGGCTAGACAGCATAGCAGAGCCATCAAGAGGAAGCTGGTGGACGATTCTGATACAAGCTATAGAGCAGGCTTGTACTGAAGTAAAAACTTTGAAGCTAATTTCCCGTAACTTTAGTTTTTTTCTGTATAAGGTACATTTTCTCAGGGGCTATTTATAGTAGAAAGATGAAATTTTCTGTAGTTGTTCCTTAAGACCTTCTAATATATCTAAATTAAAAGATATGTGGAATTATTTTGTATTAATGGATGTAAATTTTAAAATGCTTGTTAAAATGTATAACTTTTTTAACATTTACAAAAAATTAAATATCTGAAAAACTATACATTATTTTTTCAAAATTAATAATTCAGCATAAAAGCAGAACATATCTCTGCGTTCTGTGAAAAAATCAAGAGTATCGTCCAAATAACAAATGAGATAATGTTCCTAACTTTTAGCTCAATTTAGCATTGTAAGCATAGGGCGTTCCGTATACCCTTAATGAAATCATTTCTGTTCACTGAGTGAACGGTAACGAGGTCAGCATTCGAAGAGATTAATCTGGGAAACCTCTCAAAGCGAACTCAAATTGGTCGGTACAACCGACCCTTAAGGGGGGAAACCACATTATGAGGTTTAAAAAATCCGATTTTTATTGTATAAGTCGTTAGATTAACCATCCAATAATACGCTGTCAAAATTTAAAAGCGAAATTCGCATTCGTTCAGATTTTATGAGCACAGAACCGAGTGCGCATCGGCTACAGGCCAGAGCGCAGGCAGGGCGCTTCCCGTATACCACACGTGGCTCAAGTACTACCAGTCCCAAATCTCCTGGCGCGACGACTGTTGATGGCCTTCGGCTCATTCGTCAGCTCGGGGATGTTATTCAAGGTGCAGTATGAATCCCTTGCACTGCCACGAGATCGTGGCGGTTTGGGACTCATCCACGTGCCGACTCGTGTCAAGGCACTATACGTCAGCTCCCAACTAAAACTTTGGCATCGTTGCCCACAGAGCCTTACTAGCCTCCTGCTTCACAACTTTGCACCGGCCTCCTTGTCCGCCCCAGTACTGGTATCGACCATTCCAACCCCCTTTTATTACATCCAACGATTTTTCCTGGAGTTCAGTTATATCTACCGGTCCTTACCACTTACACGTTTGTACCTCACGAAAACAGTCTCCGAATTGTTACAACAGTGCCGCCCGTCCAACCCCATCGAACGTAAGTATCCACAGTACGTGTGGAGCCATATATGGAAGGCGATCCATGCGCGTTTTCTCGAATCAGACGTTCAATCAGCATGGTACATCACCGTGAATGGCAAACAAGTTAACCGAGATCGTCTGCACCGCATCCATCTCGCCGATTCATCCCTCTGCACCCACTGTGGAGTGGATGACACGGATGTCCACCGTTTCCACTGTGGCACAGCGCTAGACGTCTGGACACTTGCGCGGCGAATTTTGGCGTTTCTTACTCGCCAGACACCGGCTCAGATCGACGTCCACATGCTCTTGCACCCCGATAAGACTTTCTACCCCTCCGCCAAAACTAACTCTGTGAATTGGATCTGTGGCCACACGATCCGCTATCTTTTTACTTCTGGCGACAAGTCTACGCTAGGATATTGGACTTATCTCAACGAACGACACTGCGTCCTGATACGCAACCCACATTATAAACAATATTTTTCCAATTTCTTACGGAGCACTTTCGATGACCCACCTAGTAGCTGGAACGTCCAAGCCATGAGAAGCTGAAAACTGTATAAAACGAACCGACCTGAATAGGTCTGATACCCGGAACCCACGCCTACGCCAGGAGAAGACACGATTGGACGAGCTGGCATGCTGTAGGCGGATACACTTCAGGAGCTCCTGTAAGAACTGGACTTTAACTACAAGTCGCACGACGACTTAAAACGCTTTTCCTTATTTATTCTTCATAGTTTGTTCTTAAAGGAACAAGAAATTTGATTTTGAATTTGAGAAACTTTTTTTGTTCCAAAAGATTGCTTCTTCGCCAACAAGACGAAGGAGACTCATTTTTGTTTACTGGAAGGAGAAACCAGTATAATTGGAGTCTTTGTTTTCTTTTGAAAAAAAAAAAGAGGTGCTTGGTTCAAGTCTACCCTCGAGTGAAGAGTTTATTTTTTTTATTTTCAGACAAAAAAAAAAGCGGTAGCGTGCGTAAATAAAAATAAAAAAAGTCCGCCCTCGAGTTAAAATTTTAATTTCTTATTTTCGCAAAGTTAAAAAAAAAAAAAAAAAAAAAAAAAAAAAAAAAAAGCAGCTGGCATAAAATATTTTTATAGCCTCTTCTGTCTGAATGCTGAAGACGTGAGTGTAATGGTAGCGCAGATTCAATCTATTTCGCTTTGTGACACACCGATATCAAAATTTTATCTAGTAACGATTTTGCGGCAGATTTCCTGCAGACTGTCCTCCTCTGGACGCCGTATGCGGCAAAGCTCCGGGATCCATTAGCTGGCTACTGGCAGCGGCCGTGGCGACAGCTGCGGCGCTGCTGCATGTGCATTGTCAGACTGTCATAGGTAACATCAGAGAATTCGCATATATCGTTGATGATTAATTTCTCTCTCATGTTTACTATTGTTTTAACAACACTAAAGGAAACCTTACGAAAATTGTGCACTGTATTATAAGAAATGAAATAAAACCAACCATGATAACCTTACGACGAAAGTATCTGTACACAAGCATGCCTCTATCGACACGAATTAGTAAAATACTACTCACTTAGATTTTGATTGGGTCTGTGTTTAATTGGTATGCTGTGTCATACTCAAGAGGTATGCAAATGTGGCATTTCATAAATATAGTTACGTATTCCTAGAAACCCAAAATTCGCTTGTCAGCAGCGGAAAGAGGCGATACCTGTTGTGCAGCATTGTATGTTTTTCAACATTGCACTATGAGCTGAAAGCATTTTCTTGCGATTTCCTTATTGATGTTTGATCTGACTGCTTGTAGCTCTTTCACAGAAGGGATAAAAACGTTTCAGTGAGTGAGACTGGAACTGCGAACCGTAACAGACGCTGTTTCACAGGTCAGCACGTTACCACAGAGCTGGCGAGGAGGTATGGGTCTCAGCTTCCTATTACGACGACAATAGTAACTAGAACTCGTAAACCGCTATTTAAAGGTCGAGATTAGTTGCGATTTCCACCTGCAGCGACTTTCCTGGGCTATAATAACTCAGATTATTCAATTTAAATGACAGGTAAAATCAAGTGAACTTTGAGGCTTAATTCCGTGCACACCAGGAAGTAACTCGTCGATCACAGAGTTGCCAAACATACGTTGCCTTGTTGCCAAATCTCAGTTACAGTACCAGCAGGAAGAAGACGAACCGATGTGATCCTACAGCGGTCTGGGAAGTGACCATAGCTGCTGTCTCCAAGTCGCTGCTGCTACGGCCTGGAATACGTAATGCGTCTGATTCGCTTTCTGTAACTAGGTTTAGGGACTGGAGCGTAGTTACTAATAATACTCAGAACTGACTGCAAACTGAGCATCATAAATCAGTAACTCTCATTATTGTTTTTATACTTCTTTCGTAAGTGCACTCAAAAGTAAGAAAGTCATTCACAGGCGTTTTCGTGCCTCGCCGATAGTCGAGCACAACATACAAATAAAAATAAAAAAGAATGTGTGTGTGTGTGTGTGTGAGTGTGTGTGTGTGTGTGTGTGTGTGTGTGAGAGAGAGAGAGAGAGAGAGAGAGAGAGAGAGAGAGAGAGAGAGAGAGTGAGAGAGAGAGAGAGAGAGTGAGAGAAATAAAAAGCAATGAGAGAGAGTGTAAAAAATTGTTGTAAAGAAATTGAATCATGGTATTTAAAGAAATCTTTCATTAAAATGACACGTTCCACATCATTACGAAGTGTCGTATTCATGATCTATGGAACAAGAGTTAATCTAATGTAATCTAATCTAATCTAATCACATCACATTGATGATTAGCCATGAAGAGTCATGAATTACCGAAAGTTTTGCCAATACCAGTAACCAAATCTAAACTTGAAAATAAAAGACGACAATTTTTGTAATCAACCGTGACTCCTATCAAGACCCTTTCATCCCTGTTATCTAACCACGAAAGATGTCTGATATACCTCCATTCTGAAGTAACAAAGTGTGCATGCATTTAAAGATGAAGTGCATGATGTGAAGTTCTGTGACGGAGATACGAACCCAACACGTAATCCGATTGTTAACTAAGAAAAATCAAATGTTACGTATCGGTTTTTCTTACGAGCTGCTAGGTGTCTGAATCTAAAATAAGGATACAAACTTTTGTGCCTAAGTGACAATCGAACTGCACACCTACCGTGCATCCACGAATATAGCTTAAGTATCAGTTGCTTACTCATGAACAGTAAGATGTGTGCGTTAATTTTCACTAGCAGGTGGGTGTGCACTTGATAAAGCTAGAAATGAAATTATGAATATTTTTGTACTGGATCAGGTTTCAGACCCACATACTTACCTTTGGAGGAGACCTAGAGAAGATTGCAGTCTTCGGAAAAGGAACGAAATGACTGAACTATACTGTTCCGAGAGATTCAGATCCTCGAAAGAGGAGATACGAATTCGAATCACAGTCCAGCACCAAATTTTTAAACGTCTCTAGTTCAATCAAGTACAAGTAAAATAAGAGCCCTGTCTCTTTAAATGGCTATCGGTTCATCAAATAAAATAAAATTTTCTAATGTAAGTAAGCTTACTGGCGACTGTATTTCTTTTTACCATGACTTCCGCTGTGTCATTTCCCAACGTAAACCGGCTCTGCCCAGTTGGTAATGAAGGAACGTGATGTTTAATGCGGATTCTGGATGATAACGTCTTTCTCTTGAGGTTACCAGAGGTAAAATAAATCTGTTTGTGCCTCTTAAAAGTAAATGCCTGAACCCACGCATTGCACCTGTGATAGCTCGTTCCACCAGACCATTGTGGCCACATTACCCAGTCCCAGGTGTGTGCTGTAACGGATGATGTGCTTAGCTTACAAAATTAGTCACGGTGGAAAAAATGCGAGTCTATTAAATGGTCAAGTAGAAGCAAGCTTCTGACGCAGAGATTATGCTATTCTCATGTCAGCAGGATGTAAAGAATCTTCTAGGCATCATAGGCTGGATGTGAAGCCATTTTGATTTTTCACAAATTCAGCAAATTTCTTAGTTCGAGAAAATCCACTGTGAAGTGTGAAGTTGCCGGATAATTCGCTATAGGATCACATCGGTTCGTCTTCTTCCTGCTGGTACTATAACTGAGATTTGGCAACAAGGCAACATATGTTTGGCAACTCTGTGATCGACGAGTTACTTCCTGGTGTGCACGGAATTAAGCCTCAAAGTTCACTTGATTTTACCTGTCATTTCCATTGAATAATCTGAGTTATTATAGCTTGAAGGGTAACAAAAGATTGAAAATTTACGGTTTTCAGCCCAGGAAAGTCGCTGCAGGTGGAAATCGCATCTAATCTCGACCTTTAAATAGCGGTTTACGAGTTCTAGTTACTATTGCCGTCGTAATAGGAAGCTGAGACCCATACCTCCTCGCCAGCTCTGTGGTAACGTGCTGACCTGTGAAACAGCGTCTGTTACGGTTCGCAGTTCCAGTCTCACTCACTGAAACGTTTTTATCCCTTCTGTGAAAGAGCTACAAGCAGTCAGATCAAACATCAATAAGGAAATCGCAAGAAAATGCTTTCAGCTCATAGTGCAATGTTGAAAAACTTACAATGCTGCACAACAGGTAACGCCTCTTTCCGCTGCTGACAAGCGAATTTTGGGTTTCTAGGAATACGTAACTATATTTATGAAATGCCACATTTGCATACCTCTTGAGTATGACACAGCATACCAATTAAACACAGACCCAATCAAAGTCTAAGTTAGTAGTATTTTACTAATTCGTGTCGATAGAGGCATGCTTGTGTACAGATACTTTCGTCGTAAGGTTATCATGGTTAGTTTTATTTCATTTCTTATAATACAGTGCACAATTTTCGTAAGGTTTCCTTTAGTGTTGTTAAAACAATAGTAAACATGAGAGAGAAATTAATCATCAACGATATATGCGAATTCTCTGATGTTACCTATGACAGTCTGACAATGCACATGCAGTTTATTGATTACATGCATGTAGAAAATTTGTTCTGAGTTAAAGCTGTCAATCAAAGTTTGAAGAAGAATAAAATATCACTACCACACGACGGCTAATGTAGAAAATACTTTTCTGACATATTATGACACGATGCGCTCTCCCTGCACATCTTCGAGATGCATCTGCTGCCTGCTGTCTATTAAACCTGAATAGAACAAAATGTCACAGTAGTTAGTCCTTTTTCCACATGCGACTACTCTGGGTTGAGAAGTGAAGGGAATTATGTTCAAAGTTCCATTAGATTGATAACTTCAGCAGAGAGCAGAATTGCGTTTTAAAAAATGTAGCACTGAATGTATTCGAACTCGCGACATCTTATCTATGCTACAAGCTGACACGTAGCTACAACAGCTCCACAGCTCGGCAACTATTCCTCCAGAACTTTTGGATTCCACAGCACTGTGAGATTATGCATATGGCCAGGTCTTGACTTCTGAGAGACAAACAGTTACAGCGTTTCTTTTGGACTGAACGACGTTTTCAAGTAACAGATAGCACAACAGAATAGCTCAAGTGGAAAGGAACACTTCCTATTTAAACTTCTGCATCCTACAATGTTGGCAGTTGTGTGTAGGTGGCAGTAACGTGATTTTATTTCTGTGATTACAAAATAGTCGAATGTATGCACTGGGTAGCCGAGGCAGCTAGCTCATGGTGATTCGGTCAACCAAGTAAATGAATTTACTGAACATGCTGCAAATTACTACAGGGAGCCTGTATGTCAGAATTCTCATCCAGTGTGGCGCAACTGCGTTACGATAGTAAAATGACTCGCAGAGAAGGGGATTTCGTGGTCTATTGGACGGATGGTAGGTTGTTATACCTATGGTCTGGGTTCGATTCCCACTTTTGTCAATGATTTTAGATAGGGAGAGACAGATTCCATTCTCTCCTGGCTACACCAAGTGAAGGAGATATAATGGCTGCGTGGTCTGAAAATTCACATTAAAGATGATATTCCTTCTTTACCAAGTAGACGGTAGGTTGAACCACAATAAAGTCTGGAGTGGCGACATGTAGAAACTCTATCACCAGTAACCTTTCTTAAACTAGTTATTTACTTCAAGTGACGACACAAACGCTATGTATGGTCACAGGACACTTATTCCATCTTTTATTTGAGCTTCTGTATGTCGATAAAATTGGTTCTGAACTGGGAATGCAACTCAGACCGCCCTTAACGCGGAATTTGATCCCTTCGTGGCAATACAGCTCGGCTACAATTTGTTGTTTGTTCAAAACTGCAGATTCCTCAACACCTTCACATATTATGCGTGAATGGGATCGAATCCTGGCCCGGCACTAAAGATTTAATTACGTATTATCAAGCTTTAGCAGGAGAACACCTATCTGCTGGTGGATAATAATTTTGATTTTTAATGTATTTTCATTCGCTGTCAACACTAACGATATCCGACGTTTTTAACTCCCAGTGAGACACAGAACTATTTGCGAGATGACTGTAAGTTCAAGATGCTATTCTGAGCAGCTGGTGGAGAAAAATTCGGTAGCTGACGTCTCTTTGTGTGTAGTCAACAACGATATGTGTGGGGCTCTATTCCCAGTGAGCGCTGAACTCTTCGTCATATTATTTCAGTTCAAACATGCTCACATGTCACTGCTGGTGCAACAAACCCATATTTAACGTTAGTTTTCTCTAGACTATAACAGCGATAGGTGCCGGGTTGGAGTCCTGGGAAGGAAAAAATTAATGTTTCGTCTCGTCATTTCAGTTAAAACATCTAGTTACTGCCGCGAAATTCCGATATGTCACATTTGACTGTGCTTCGATAGCAATCCGATTAGGTTCCTGGTTCGAATCCGTGTCCAACACACAGCTTTACCTCACGGCATTTCAAGTAAGTTACTTGTGAAGAAGCAATATTTAACATCTCTCGTAGTTCGTTAACAGGGACAATAAATGCTGGGTAGGAATTCGCGTCTGTTAAAAATGTTTGCGTTATGCAATTTAAAGTTGATATTTGCTAACTGATACTGTCTAAAATCGAGGTATATCATCACTCTCTGTATGCCTAATCAGGAATGACTGTTAGTTTCCGTCAGTCATGAAATCTTTGCTTAGTCTGCATAAGCTGGGTTTGACTACATATGCAGAACAAGACGGTTCGTCGTGTCATTTAATGTTCATACATATTCTCAACTAGCTGCTCGTGAATAACTTAAATTTTTAATGTCATTTTGTGTTAAATAGTTCAAATGGTTCAAATGGCTCTGAGCAGTATGGGACTTAACTTCTAAGGTCATCAGTCCCCTAGAACTTAGAACTACTTAAACCTAACTAACCTAAGGACATCACACACATCCATGCCCGAGGCAGGATTCGAACCTGCGACCGTAGCGGTCACGCGGTTCCAGACTGAAGCGCCTAGAACCGCTCGGCCACATCGGCCGGCCCGCACCATCTGGTATCAATGCATTACCTTACAATCCATTATATGTAATCATTTTCATAGTACACTTGATATTATAGATGAGTAGGACACAAGACAGGACATAGATAATGTCCGTTTGACGTCAACAGTGTGTAATATTTTACTTTTTTTGAATAGGACGATGTTCCTCTCCAATAATTTTTAGATTTGTTACAATAAGCTTACGCTGCAAGAGAATTCGCTTGTATTTTTCAATATGTGGTCTGTTGTCGGTTTGAAGGCTTTCCATAACATCGGCAACGTAGTGCAACTCCACCGAGAGCTGTCTGGAGTAGGGTGGAGATAGCAGTGTGAAAGTTGCGAGCTGTCGAAGACGATCTTCATATTCCTAATGCGATTAGGACATCGTATACTCTTGACGACGTTTAGCACCTGTGCGGTCAGTCACCCAATTTCAGAATTCATTTTGAGTAATCCTGCTAAATTCCCAAAATATTGTCTTTTTATATTGATGAGTAATATGGATAGTCGTCACGTTCATGTGCCGTCTACAACGCAAATTTAATGTTACTATCCTAGGAACTAACCTGCAATACGTTTTGTATTTCATAATCGGAACTATCTGCATTAACCGCCATCAGAGCAATGTCAGGGAACAGAATGCAGCAGTGCCTACTTGAGGACCTGCTTGAGTCGTGTTCTAAGGAAAGGGTAGTTGCTGGTTCACATTATATTACACTAGCGAGAAGTACCGACTTTTCCTTTTCTCTGCAAACATCCAGAACTAAATTCAGTAACTAAATGCTAAGAATATATTTGCATTGTGCCAACTCAAAGATCAATAGATATGGATATAGATATAGATTTTTATATTTAAAGCCATTCTCGTTCTGCGTTGGAATAAACATTCATTATTTGCTTGTTCTTGTTACGATTGTTATTGTCATTCTCTCACTCGCAAGAGTCTTATGCTGATGCTGTATGAATAAATTATGCCATTGGATACAAAGCGGTTTAGTTTTGAGACCTAACCCACGAGGGGGGAAGGCACAGTGGTCTGCTTCAGGAATTCCAAGCAATAAAACACAAAAAACAACCCAGGAAGGGTTCGAACAGCTACTTTCACGCAGAGACATGCATTTGGAATCTGTTCATCGTTACGGGGTCAAACAAGAGGGTAACATTACTGAAACAATGATCGGGCTACTCAGTATATAATAGAGCATACAGATTTCAAGGAGGAAACGTATGAAGACGCAGACTTCCTCGTTATCAATATGTGCGGCATATCTTTCGTGTTAACGAAAGTAAATTCCCGCTTTACCTCTTCTTACGTGTCAAATGAAATGAATGCCATGAGGAATAGAATATTTGTTGACTGCGTCTCTTCTTGCTTCCATCCTTACCAACATATTTCTTCATTCTCGTGGTAATCATGACATTCTATGTGCATGCTGCAAACGATTGCACGTGGACAAATTCGACATCGAGGTGCAAAGCGTTTGGTATCTTACATTATATTCAATTCGAATAAGCTTCCGGTGTATTTTTACTTCGTTTGTATTTTTAGATGATTATGAACGTTACGGAAATTTATCTCACATGCTTTATGTTGAATGAGAAACATTGAATGATCCGTTTTGCTTTCCCTACGTTGAAATGATATAATGTCGGCGTCAACAGCCTTCTTTCACGGCGGAAGCTGAAACTTGTATCATTCTGGATTAATGATAATTGAATGTCTCTTATGTATACATAGCCCACAAGGCGACGTCAGAAACCATCAGGGGAGAACGCCGCATAAAATCCAAACGTGCGCGCGCGTCTCCACTCTGAAGAACCGTATCGGAGAATCACGGCAAGCATTTCGCTGAAGAGCTGCCTCGTCAGAGAGCCGAGAAATGGCAGCGTCGTAGCAAGTATTTGTCAACACTCTGATAGTGCATTTACTTCCGGGTGTAGGTCGGCGTTACCTCGCTAAATTCACTTGACATTCGAAGACTCGTGCGATATAATCCACTGCAAGATGACACAATTAGAAAGTATATTTAATTTCTCGACTCCAAGAACGGCGTTCTTCACATAAGTAACACCTGTTTGTGTGCGCATTCGGGAGGACGACGGTGCAATCCCGCGCCCGGCCATCCTGATTTAGGTTTTCAATGATTTCCCTAAATCGCTTCAGGCAAATGCCGGGATGGTTCCTTAGGAAGGGCACGGCCGATTTCCTTCCCCATCCTTCCCTAATCCGAGCTTGTGCTCCGTCTCTAATGACATCGTTGTCGACGGGACGTTAAAACAGTAATCTCCACCTCCTCTGTTTGTGTGTTTAAGGTTGCGTTTTGAGGCTCAGGCAACATCGCAGTGACTATAGTCCGCCTCTGGCCGCCAGTGTGTCGTTAGCTCAGAGGTTCCCTTGTGCGTTGCAGTGCTTGTACTATAAGTTCGAATCACGGTAGAAGCCGCTGACTACAACCTTTTATTTTCCATTTTAATTAATGGAGTTGCAAACTGCTAGTAAATATTTCTTATGCGAAATCTGAAGAATGCCTTTAAACATCAATCTTCGTCCGATTTCGACTTAGTAAATTAAGTTAATATCATGGATTTCTGCTTTGCAAATTCCAAGGTGCTTCACTGTAAAATAGGTCCTGAAAAGATTCAAACCGACTGTCAACGATATAAATTTGAGCTTTGTTCGTCATATAGGTCTAACATGTCGGAAGGTTGTTTATGAAGTGCACATGTTCATTAATATAGTTCCCATCTTCTAAATTTTTGCAATAGCATTTAACTGTAGACGTTTTCTAACACCGGCGTTAGCAATTCCTTTCCGTTCTCTGAAACCTTCAAAACGACAAATTTTTCTGGTTTAAATCTGATGACCTTAACTATCACTTCCGATCAACAATAAATACTTCATGAACCCATACATGGAACTCCAAATGTGCAGTGTGCCTGCACTGCTACAGAGCATGCATTGCAAGGTATTCACACAGTTTATCGCATAGACTTACCATAAGGAATGAAACAAGAACTGTAATACACTTTACACCACAGACGCTCACTCTGGCTTGACGAAAACATCCAAACATTGACCAAAAGTTGCACAAATAATTAAGTTTGAAAGGAAAAGAAACGAGGTATGAAGCATTTATAAATTCATCGAATGTAGTGAGGTGGTTTAATTTCGTCCCAGTCTATAAAATTAATTTCGGGCCATACTCAGCTCTTGCCGATTACCCGCCTACTAATCAGGGCGTCTGTCTCCGTTGCTTTTGAGCGTGAATGGAAATTGTAGAAATTTTCTGTGGAGCAACATTTAATAATAAAGCGTTTTAAATCATCAAAAGCGATGAGCGGTAGCAGGCGCTTTCGATAAAGAACGGGGGAGTGCAGCGCCGCTGCTGTCGCCACGGCCGCTGCCAGTAGCCAGCAAATGGATCCCGGAGCTTTGCCGCATACGGCGTCCAGAGGAGGACAGTCTGCAGGAAATCTGCCGCAAAATCGTTACTAGATAAAATTTTGATATCGGTGTGTCACAAAGCGAAATAGATTGAATCTGCGCTACCATTACACTCACGTCTTCAGCATTCAGACAGAAGAGGCTATAAAAATATTTTATGCCAGCTGCTCTCGATCCACTGACATTATGAACAGAAACAACGCACGCTACCGCTAGACCACAGGCGTAATCAGCGTAGAGTCTCTCTATCTTGGGACAAGTTTTCCTCCAGGAAGTGCCGCAGTCTACAGTGTTGCCAGATTGTGCAGATAACCGGACTTAGAGAATTAGCGAGTTGGCCAATTTTTTTGTCCCATGTCGCGATCGGCGCGGACTTAGCCTCTGAAGCGGCCGGCCGCCGGTCGAGTTTTATGTCAAAGAGTGTACATATAGCCTGCGGCCGCGAGCTCGCCTCCAGTTCACCACCGGCAATGGAGGGTGAAGCTTTGACAATGCCAGCCACTCGTGCTGGCGAAACGTCAGAAAAATCATTAGATGAACTATGTTTTGTAAATTGAATTCTTCTGTTTTCCCGTTTTGGAGCACTTATGGTACATATTTCTTAATTAGTCAGTTAAACGATTGACCTCTGCTACTTTTTACGCAACAGTTTTCCAGACGATGTGACGCAGTATTGCGCCATGTACCAATGCTTTATTTTACGTGCACAACCACCTAACACAAGAGTTAATTTTCCCCCTTATGCGATATCATGCGTCGAATGCTGGTTCTCGCAACAACCTTACTCGGAATCCTTTCACACAACGAGATTTAAAATTTTATTTCTTTACTAATCCAAGTAGTTTAAGAAATTTATCTACCTACTTTGTTATTATTCCTTATTGATTTACTTACCTTATTAAGCCTCCTGTTACGACCAGATTCGATGTGGAAATAATACGAATAAAAAATAAAAAAATAAAAATAAAAGAAAACTTCAAGACGCAACTGTGAATCGAACACAGGTTCTCTGCTAGCCAACCAGCCGCTTTCGTTAAACAGGGCATACCTTTCGGGTACACATACGGCTGTGGAACAGGATCTTTTCCTCCATTTCTAGGAAAATGTCTTTACGAACTCCATACATGACGATGAAAAATTGCTTAACTTTCAATTATCTATGGATTCCGTCAATTCTGGATTGATTGTGCACCACGTACATTAGGGGTAGGGGTTGGGGGTGTTGAGCGAAAGTATCTTACGAGTTTTTCACTTTATGCTGTGCGTAAGCGATGAGCCGAAGCGAGCTTCCCTCTGTCAGTAGGTTTCCGAGCCTGGGATAATGACGCCCTCTGATGGAATTCTTTCGTAGAAGATGTGCACTGATACACGAGAGCGAATAAAATGAGTTCGAGATGTGATGTACGAGATTCTCTTCCGTTCTAGCTTTAGTCTTGTCTTTCTGAGTCATTTGTTTTAGTGCCCGTAGTAGTCTGGCGAGAAGAGCAGTAGGCTCCTGCCCCGGACGTTCCCGGTTCAGTCACGGATAGGGGCGGGCAGTTCTCCTCGTTCCAGGCTCTCAAGGACGGTTGCAGGCCGACCCAGTCTGCCGTCAAATGGGAACGTTTATTTCCTTCCCCCCTCCCTCCCCAGCTCTACCGCTGGACTCGGTTACGCTTTACCTTACCAGCGCTTACTTTTAACACTTTAAAACGATAGATATAGAAGATGGATACATTAATGTTATAAAGACAATGTACAGAGGCCACAATTGTAGAATTAGAACACCATTGGGGAACTCTGAATACTTCGAAATAAGACAAGGACTTAAGCAAGGAAGTATTCTATCTCCTGCGCTTTTTAATGTTGTGATGGAGGGAATGAATAGGGCAGTTAAAGATATAGTAAAAGAAAAAGACAAAAAGATGATTTTTGCAGATGATATGGTAATATGGGGTGATAAAGAGGTAGATGTACAATTACAGCTTGGTGCGTGGAAGGAAATAATGAAAAGGTATGGATTAAAAATAAATAAAGATAAGAGTGAAGTAATGGTATTTGGAAGAGAGAAAGGAATCAATGGAAGTATTACCTTGAATGGAGAACCCCTCAAAGTGGTAGAAAGTTTCACTTATTTAGGGAGTGAAATATCTAGGGATGGAAGAATAACTAACGAAATAAATAGGAGGTTACAGAAGGGAGGCAATTTCTACCAAACAATAAAACATCTGATTTGGAATAATGAAATTTCAGAAGGAGCAAAACTCCTGATGTATAAGAATTATTACTTCCCTATTGTCACCTATAGTGGAGAAACATGGACAATGAAAGAAAGGGACTGGAGCAGACTGCAAGCAGGGGAAATGAAATTTCTCAGAGCAGTTAAGGGAAAAACAAGAATGGACAGAGTAAGGAATGTAGAGATTAGAAAGGACCTCAAACAAGAAAGTATGAGAGAAGAAATTGAAAGAAAGAGATTAAGATGATATGGGCATGTTAAGAGGATGCATGGGCAGAGACTCCCCAAAATTATGGAAGAACTAAAGATGGATGGGAAAAGACCTAGAAGGTGCCCAAGAAGACAGTGGAAAATGGGAGTGAGAATATCTGTTGAAAGGAGAGGTGTGACCTGGCAGCAAGTGGAGGAAGAAAAGTGGTGGGAGGACCGAGCCAAATGGAGAGGACTCGTCAGCACCCAGACCCGGCAGTAGCTGGAGCGGGATTCGGATATAGATAGACTTTTAACACTACAACTACCAGCAAGCTTGCCCATACACTTTTGTAATTTCTGAGTTCGTAATGTATGCAGAGTAGAAACTTGTGGCAGCTGCCCGCAGCACACACAACTGACGGGTTGCTCTGCAACTACAACTGTTCTGGCACGTACTTTTGTACTTATCATATGGAGGTTTCAGGTCGGGTATGTAAGATCAAAGCTAGCGTGTCTCGTTTCGCTCTATCTCATATGTTTCAGTGGCTACAAAGCTGATTAGTAATACAAAAAATCGTAACAGAAACTTAAAATAGCGAATTATAGCTAAATAAATCGGCAACTGCTTTAACACATCTGTTGCCGCTGAAAATTTGAACGAAACCAGTAATCATCAAAAGACAAATGCTTGTAGAATGAATAAAAATGTTACAATCATCGGCTAAAATTTGCGACGGGGGAATAGCAGTCGAGCTGCAAATATTGCACGTGGAAAAAAGTGATAAAGAAGACATTCGTGAAAAGAAATAGTGACAATGTTCGGAACGTGGACACGAAGGACAAGGGAACGACATTTTTTGCAGCTTTAGAGTTATTTCAATGCAGTAGCACCGTTATGAGGAACAGTATTCAGTAGGTGTTACAAATCAGGCTTACGTGCAAGCCTGAAAGAACAGAGGCTGTTGACGGTCCACGAGTGCTTGTAATGCGAGTCCTGTCCTGGACACTGGCCGTGTCGCCTGTAGCCGTACCACCCGGCAGCCACGTATCAGAGTTTGTGCCGGACCGGGGCTGGAACGCGGAGTTTGCGGTCGTCGCGAGCAGCCGCCTCGGCAACTTGGGACATCCGGGCTCGCTTCCCAGACCGAACCAAATTTTCGCACGTCACAACTGGCTACTACTTCTACACCTGCAACGGCTGATGTCGAGGAATTCGCCATCAGAGGTAAGGGCCGTGTGATGTGGCTCCGCATTCAGCTGCAGTTTTTCTCGGTAAAAATTTGATTGTGGACAATGATATTTAATTGGCTGGTACCGGGTGTGTCATCTTACATAGTCCGTTCTCACAGCAGTACGTCGTGTGCAACGCGCCCTCCCCACCCCAGCCGCAGCGGCCAGCGGCCACAGACTGCCCTCGTCGTCAGCAGTGGCGGCCACAGCTGTTGATAAGCAGCCGCCTGCCTACGCTCGGCCCTGGATTCCAGCCGACGAAGCAGCGACACCAGGGAAAGCGTGCAGTAAGACGCTAGCTCGAGCCATAGACGCCACACCCGGAATGGAACACACGGAGGAACAACTTGCGCCTATGTCCCCCAGTCAAAAGATAGCAGCCGTACATAAAATATTCGGCGAAATAGGAGTAGAGTTAAAAGCTAACCATGCTTCATCTGCTCTGTTAACCGTCATTACAGACAGTCTTTCCCTTAGCTTTTCAAATAACTAGCCTCGAAGCTAAACTGTCCTGCCTAAACGATGAAAGTAGGCGATTGAGACTTGGACTACACAGAGCATCGAATCCAGTCACAGACTTACAAATAAAAACTTTCCAAGAGAAGGCTGAGAACTTAGACGGCGAAAATAGGGAACTCAGTGTGGCGAACCGAGACGTGCAACAACAAATAAGAGAATTAACTAACAAAGTCACACAACAAGCGCAAACACAACACAGGCACTGACATATGCTGCCGCCTTAACAACAGAGCCCAAAACCAAAGAGGCTCGGAGAACAGAAGAGGATAAAGCAAAACAGGCCACAACCCTATATATCAAATCGACAGCAAATCGAGACGCCAAAGCTGTTCGACAGACAATCAGCGAGCCGGCCGCGGTGGTCTGGCGGTTCTGGCGCTGCAGTCCGGAACCGCGGGACTGCTACGGTCGCAGGTTCGAATCCTGCCTCGGGCATGGGTGTGTGTGATGTCCTTAGGTTGGTTAGGTTTAAGTAGTTCTAAGTTCTAGGGGACTTATGACCTAAGATGTTGAGTCCCATAGTACTCAGAGCCATTTTTTGACAATCAGCGAGAACATACAGTAAATCCCAGGAAAGAGAATATACGTATCAAGTCAATCAGAACCACCCACATGCAGTATAGTAGAAGAAGAAACACAGGAGTAGAAAAGACTAAAGACCTGCACACCATTGTCTGTGAAGGACCGCGAAAAATCGAGCCACTGGTGGCAGTATATCACGTGCCAGATACACTTACCGACGAGAAGTTCCTAGAAAGCCTTTACGAGCAGAATCTAAGCGGTGACAACACGAAAGAAGAATTGGACGGAGAAGTCAAAAGAAGGTTTAAAACAGGGCCTACGGGGAGGGTTTCAGTCACCAGATACTGGAGGTCATCCCACACCTGCAGAGAGTAATTGTGAGTAATGGATGTGCACAGAATATACGCAGTCCTCTGCTCAGTGTTCTGCACTGCTAGGTGACCAATTAATTCTTAGCAATGGTATGCGGCACTTGTAGTGGTCTGGCAACTTGGCACACCACGAGCGCGGTCTACGGACAGACTAGATGTGGCGACCATTTACGGTCCGGTTCTCTTATGTGGGCAGACAAAACGTCTGCGCTCGTGTTTATATAGTTCAGTTATTTTCAGTACGTCAAATTCAAATGGCTCTGAGCACTATGGGACTTAACTTCTGAGGTCATCAGTCGCCTAGAACTTAGAACTACTTAAACCTAACTAACCTAAGGACATCACACACATCCATGCCCGAGGCAGGATTCGAACCTGCGACCGTAGCGGTCGCGCGGCTCCAGACTGCAGCGCCTAGAACCGCTCGGCCACTTCGGCCGGCTTCAGTACGTCAAGTGACTACTTATCTGCAGTTGTCAAATGAGCTATTACATAAAATACGTTCCTGGAGACAATGGGCGAGAAGCGTGTAATTCGTAACTGTGACGTTGTAGTGGTGGTGGGAAACGGACTGAACTGACGAATGCGGGCTCTCGCTGCCGTCTACAGCTGACACCGTGATGTAAGGCCGCATAATTGTGCCGCAGCCGTTTGGTGGTGAAACTTACTGCACGTGCCTAACTTTTAACTGTGTTGGTCGCACGCTGCATAAATTTCTTTCAGTCAGGAATTTCTCGCGCTCTAACAGTGAGCAGCTCCACAGTATTCACTGTACATGCGATTTATTCCGCTAATCGGCATCTCCGTTGACTGGGCTAAGAGCTCTGAATGCGCAGCTCCGACGCTTGTTGTGCTGAGCACTTGCTACTCTTACAGGTTTTCATGTTTTGAACGTTGTTTTGTGCTCGGTGACGCTAGTATGACGACGTTAGATACCAATTTTCTTACGTTATTATGTCAGCAATGGCTTATGCTTCCTTGGTTAAACAGCATGTACGCCATGTGAAGTTGTTCCAATAGATATTTTCCCATAGTGAATATGATATATGATCCACGATGGAAACCGGATGTGAATGAATATGTTATAAGACAGCATTGTGTGTATCATTATTATTATTTTTTTTTTCGTCTCTGAGCATTCAAAGCAAGCCGCCACGCGAAAAGTTGTAAGCTGCGTGTGGGTGTACGTCACCACAGGTGAGACGTCTTCTTTCTCAGAGTTCGAGCTCCACAACAACATAAAACAGGCAAACGATGAGGACTGAGAAATGGCACAGTCTTAAAACTGAAGTACGCGAACTTGTGACAGGTGCCCTGTTGCCCGGACTTCCGGAGGATCTGCCGCAGCAGGCAGCAACATCGCTCGCCCCCTCTAGACGAACGACCATAGGAGAGGGTGCAATTGTTTATGTACAGTGTTCAGGAAGAGGTAGCCAAAAAGCGTGTGGAAGAGCACGAATGCCCGCACTGTCGTTCATCTAGACAGGGCGACCGATGTTGCTGTTTGCTGAGGCAGTGGTGAAGTGTGCAAATATTTACGCAAGAACTCGAAACAGAGAAGGTTACATATTTCCGGCAATTTCAAGCGTCGCGCAGCAGACAGAAAGGGAGCGGCGCGCGCACACTGCGGCACCAGTTGGCGACCCCGCGTGCGCCGGATTACCGCGGCGCGCTCTTCCCGCGGCGGCCAGCCGACGCCCGGAACCTACGCTGAGAGGAACGGCTCGTGCGTCGCCGGACACTAGCACCGGAAATCCTACTGTTCCTAAGCGCTGGGCCATCTGGAGCCCCCACTTCAGTCACTTGCGTTTCTGGCCGAGCAGCGCACGAACCGCGAACGTGGACGTAATCGGTGACGAGGAGTCTGGCTAGAGCAGTGCCAGGCTGCTGCACTCGCCTCCCGTTCCCCCCACTCCACTCCACTCCCCTCAACCCCTCCCCTTCCCCCGCGCCGCACCGCTCCCCACCCCAAACCAGAGGCTGCGCCGGCGGCTGCAGCACGACTGTGTAGCGGGCAAAGTGCCGTGCCGCACACCGAGCGACCGGAACCGAATGGAACTGATTTTTATAAGCGGACACGTATCACTCCTGCCGCCCACGAAGATTATGTCTTCGACGCCCGGAATTCGTACACAATAGGAAGTTGGAGGTTAACGAATGTGAAGGTTACAGAAGCACAGGTGGGTCAGCAGACAATAGTACAGTTGCGGGGACGGCCACAGTTCATATTTCCCGAAATAGAAATCGCTGTGTTGTCGTACGATTCTTCACATATTCGTCATCGAAGTAGAAACGTGGCATTTCGACAAAGTGATCAGAAGACAGGAGCGTGGCAAGGATGTCGAGGGCATGGCGGGCGTGGCTTCTGTTAACAGATCCGCCGACACGCCGCTGTTTCTTCAGACGCCTCTCCTTCTCTAGTCTTTCTACATTCGTCGCTCTTCAAACACCGACTGTCTACAAATGGAGACTTTTACCTCGACGAGCGGGTCCGACAACAGATACGTCCCCGTATTTTTTACTTGTCTCCGGCACAGCCGTTCGGGTAGGGCAGCTGGGCTCGTGCTAGGCAGATGTGGACGGCGGGCGCAGAACCGCCAGCGACGGCAGCGCCGCCGCGGACAACAGACGGCGGGCTGCGCTGGGCCGGGCTGGCTGGCTGGCGCTCGCCGCTGCGAACTTCACTCGAGTACACCGCGTGTCAGTCACTCACACTCCGTCCACGGCACTGTTTTCGGCTTCACACCCGTCCGTGGGAACCTGGGACGCTGTCAGAGCGTTTTCTCTGGTGATTGCTTTCTGCAGGCTAAGAGAGCTTATTTCACGGTATCATTCACCCATCAACTACGTAGAGCATATAACACGTACTAATAGATTAGCAGCTTCCTGCTCTCATATACTCACACACACAGCACGCATCCAGGGTGAACCAAGCACGTACCTGAAAAAGACGAAAATGTTTTACGTTAAAAAAAATGGTAATTGTTGTTAAGAAACGTATACGACAGACGTATTATACAAACATTATTCTAGTACTACTAATCATTGGACCCAACAACTGCTCACTCCAACTGCGACGTTCCATTAGGTAAGGTGACCATATTTCTGGGAGTAGAGGCTGCGACGAGTTTAGCCGTGCGGTGTGGCCGCGTGGTCGAGGCGCCATGTCACGGATTGCGCGCCCCCTTCCCGCCGGAGGTTCGACTCCTCCCTCGGGCATGGGTGTGTGTGTGTGTGTGTGTGTGTTGTTCTTAGCATAAGTTAGTTTAAGTAGTGTGTAAGTCTAGCGAACGATAACGTAGGAGCCCTTATGAATTCACACACATTTGAACGTTTTCCACCAGTTTACAGTTGCCAAATCCTCCTAACGCAACAATTCTCTGTAATTGTTATACTCTGTTAAAGCTTACAACGAAGGGAACGGTAGCCACTGAATCTTAATATAACAAACATAATCGAAAACACGGGCATGTTCGTGGTGAGTGTTAGTTATAAAAAAACTTACACCTTAAAAGTTAGTAAACAGGCCACAGCACTTCTTAGGTAACTACACAGTAGTTCATTTCCCCACACTCCTATGATCAATAAATTTAAATTTGATTCAGCAAATGCTGGCTTCCATTTCCCCACACTCCTATGATCAATAAATTTAAATTAAGTTTGAAGAGTCACGGAATTCCGTGGAACTGTATTTCAAAATAAGTTTCACCATCAATATTGCTTTCAGAGTCTCTATTTTCATTTCAGTTTCCTCAGGTGCCCGTATCTTATTCACTGAACAACAGACGTACTCGAATACCGGGAAGATATAACACAAATTCCATAGTCTTAGAAATATTTTCGTAAGTTATATGTTTGGATGTGGAGTTCAAATGGTTCAAATGGCTCTGACCACTATGGGACTTAACATCTGAGGTCATGAGTCCCCTAGAACTTAGAACTACTTAAACCTAACTAATCTAAGGACATCACATACATCCATGTCCGAGGCAGGATTCGAACCTGCGACCGTAGCGGTCGCGCGGTTCCAGACTGAAGCGCCTAGAACCACTCGGCCACACCGGCCCGCGATGTGGAGCTCATTTGTATCCAACTCACATCAGTGACAGGTTGAATGTTCCACTTCTCTACTTCCTCATGACAAACTGCTGCACATTAAAACACTCTAGCAACAAGCCGTCATCGTTAAGAGACTCGTAGCGTCTTTGTACCTCGTTCCATATGTGTACACAGTTCAAAAGAACCCAGTTGTACTCTGCAAAGGCACTAAAATGGTCAGTCCACTGTTCACTGTATATTTTGATTGAAATAAAGTATACATACTTTTTTTAGTGCTAGAAATACAAACAGTTACAAATATTGGTACTTGACATGACCTAGAATTAGATTTGATTTCTAAAAGGCGGAACACTTTCACGTCCCGGAAGAAGCCGCTGGGGGACAAGCGGACTATACTCCAGAAACCGGAAGTGTCGCGGCCAAATAGCGCAGTCTGCTCACTTAACATCACGCTGCCCTCACCACACCCACCAGATACTTACCGTGCCTGACATGGGACGAGCACGACAAATCTGGTAAACTAAAATACAGAAAACTGAATAGTTTCCTCTCACACCTTCGTCATTCCACCTGAAATGGTGATCTGAACTGAAAACGCAGCGCGGACTTTAAAATACGATGTTGTGGTGAAACTACCAACAGTAAGATACCTTTTCTTCTACAACCGCTTATTAACCGCAATCGTACTAAAATCAGTCCCTCTCTAAAAACGATAATGGATATTTCATACTGTGTGTACGCCTGTCAGGCTCCATACAAGCTGGACAGCGCCGTCACAGCAGTTCTCGCGACTGGTGAACAGTACAGTTAATCTGCAACATCACCGTTCGGCCATGGGTGAACGCACAAATTCGTCTAAGAGGGAGCGGAGCAAGCTTATGGAACTGCCATTTATCATAGAACTGACTGTGCCAGTTCGAGAACGTGTACACCAGAACTACGAAGTACACTATACGTATGACATTTCGATCGATTCATAGCTTCAATAGAGTATTTCTTCAAATAAGATTACTTCGATGCCAGAAACCAGTAAGTAGCCTCACTGGTAAATGCATGGTACACTTCTTATGTTTATAAACATCAATGCAGATTCCAAGTTTTCGATGTAACAATATGGAATTACATTCGCCATATGACTGAACACTGCTTAATTCTCTTAAGGGTGGAGACATTCTAAAGTTTAAAAACTTTAATGCTACCTACAACATTTTGCTTGCCTACAAAACCTCACAACATGCCATCTTAACGGATTTATTCAGTTACTTTCGTGCCTCGACTGGAGTAAGAGTTTAAGGGTATACGGAATGAGTTTTTCGATGAAAAAATCGATTTTTGGGTAATGCATTTTCGAAAAATTTAGACTTTTAATACCATGTATAAAATATTTGGATGACGTGTATAGAACTATTTTAAATAATTTTTTAAAATAATTTCGACACACGATGTTCTGCACCTTGTATATGAGACGCGAAATTCACTTCTGGAAATGGAAAAAAGAACACATTGACACCGGTGTGTCAGACCCACCATACTTGCTCCGGACACTGCGAGAGGGCTGTACAAGCAATGATCACACCCACGGCACAGCGGACACACCAGGAACCACGGTGTTGGCCGTCGAATGGCGCTAGCTGCGCAGCATTTGTGCACCGCCGCCGTCAGTGTCAGCTAGTTTGCCGTGGCATACGGAGCTCCATCGCAGTCTTTAACACTGGTAGCATGCCGCGACAGCGTGGACGTGAATCGTATGTGCAGTTGACGGACTTTGAGCGAGGGCGTATAGTGGGCATGCGGGAGACCGGGTGAACGTACCGCCGAATTGCTCAACACGTGGGGCGTGAGGTCTCCACAGTACATCGATGTTGTCGCCAGTGGTCGGCGGAAGGTGCACGTGCCCGTCGACCTGGGACCGGACCGCAGCGACGCACGGATGCACGCCAAGACCGTAGGATCCTACGCAGTGCCGTAGGGGACCGCACCGCCACTTCCCAGCAAATTAGGGACACTGTTGCTGCTGGGGTATCGGCGAGGACCATTCGCAACCGTCTCCATGAAGCTGGGCTACGGTCGCGCACACCGTTAGGCCGTCTTCCGCTCACGCCCCGACATCGTGCAGTCCGCCTCCAGTGGTATCGCGACAGGCGTGAATGGAGGGACGAATGGAGAGGTGTCGTCTTCAGCGATGAGAGTCGCTTCTGCCTTGGTGCCAATGATGGTCGTATGCGTGTTTGGTGCCGTGCAGGTGAGCGACACAATCAGGACTGCATACGACCGAGGCACACAGGGCCAACACCCGGCATCACGGTGTGGGGAGCGATCTCCTACACTGGCCGTACACCACTGGTGATCGTCGAGGGGACACTGAATAGTGCACGGTACATCCAAACCGTCATCGAACCCATCGTTCTACCATTCCTAGACCGGCAAGGGAACTTGCTGTTCCAACAGGACAATGCACGTCCGCATGTATCCCGTGCCACCCAACGTGCTCTAGAAGGTGTAAGTCAACTACCCTGGCCAGCAAGATCTCCGGATCTGTCCCCCATTGAGCATGTTTGGGACTGGATGAAGCGTCGTCTCACGCGGTCTGCACGTCCAGCACGAACGCTGGTCCAACTGAGGCGCCAAGTGGAAATGGCATGGCAAGCCGTTCCACAGGACTACATCCAGCATCTCTACGATCGTCTCCATGGGAGAACAGCAGCCTGCATTGCTGCGAAAGGTGAATATACACTGTACTAGTGCCGACATTGTGCATGCTCTGTTGCCTGTGTCTATGTGCCTGTGGTTCTGTCAGTGTGATCATGTGATGTATCTGACCCCAGGAATGTGTCAATAAAGTTTCCCCTTCCTGGGACAATGAATTGACGGTGTTCTTATTTCAATTTCCAGTAGTGTATACCTGATATAGACAGCTTTGCCAGAAATATAATTGAGCACAAGAGAGTTAGCTTTTCTGTTGGCTACACTGCTAGACAGTTGACAATAGATTCTGCACCATTTGTATTGTTTCCTTTGTCAGTACATTCATGTCATTGTTGTGAAAGTCGTATGTGGAGAAGTCATTGAGTTTTCTTTCCTTCAACATGCCAATACCTAGTCTGAAGGTATTTAGAAAGCGTGTACATTGGCGCAAGAAAGTAAAGTGTACTAAAAATTCGTCTGATTCATCTTCATCAGTATCTGATGTCCCAGTAGCGACTAACCTCAACACTGGTAGTGATACATTGAGTGATGCTGCTGCCACTACACCGGAAAGTGCTTCAAGAAGAAAACCAGCTGCAATTGAAGAAGAAGAATACAAGAAACTAAATGCCGGGACTACAAAATATGACGTCTATTTATTATCAGACGTTTTGGAGAACAATGTGTGCTGCAAACAATGTGGAAAATGTGGTGTTTCATTGAAAACAAACTTACATGTAGGACTTGCTTGTGAATTCGAGTTGATGTGCAGTTATTGCAAACACAGTGTTACTTTCTTCAATTCCTCACATGTTACTGCAGATACAGGTAAACTATACGATATAAACATTAGACTGGTTTATGGATTACGGTGTATAGGAAAGGGCAGAGCTGAAGGTACCATGTTGCGTGGTGTGATGAACCTCCCTCCTCCACCTTCAAAATTTAACAAACACATAATTGCAATAGGCTCTGCTGTAGAAGATGTGGCACAGGAAAACATGAAAGATGCTGTTGAGGAAGCAGTTGTTGAAATTAATAATAGCAGAGATTTGTCCATAGCTTTTGATGGAAGCTGGCAGAAGAGAGGCCACACATCTCTGAATGGTGTAGTAACAGCTACAAGTGTGGACACTGGCAAGGTAGTTGATGTGGCAATACTTTCCAAGCATTGCAGATGCAAGGAGAAAATGAAAAATAAACATGAAGAGGAGTGCATGGCAAATTACTATGGGTCAAGTGGTGGTATGGAAGTTGCTGGTGTAAGAAGTATTTATCAACGCTCAGTAAAATGGTACAACGTTAGATACATAAATTATATTGGAGATGGTGACTCAAAGGCTTTCAAAGAAATTGAGGAACTGAGACCCTATGGTAACGATTTGAAAATTTCCAAACTGGAGTGTGTTGGTCGTGTTCAGAAAAGGATGGGATCAAGACTTCGACGGCTCAAGGCTAGCATGAAAGGCAAGAAATTGAGCGATGGAAAAACTTTAGATGGGAAAAATACACTGACAGATGCTACAATAGATCATATTCAGAAGTGCTATGGTCTAGCAATAAGACAGAATACAGCAGATGCAGAATTAATGAGAAGAGCAGTCTGGGCTCGGTTTTTTCATACAGCTTCAAACAATGAGAATCCCCAACATGGGCTATGTCCAAAAGGAGACGATAGTTGGTGCAAGTACAACAGAGGCAAGGTAACTAAGAAACAATACGATCACCCTCATCACCTGCCACCTGCCATAATGAATGAAATAAAACCAATATTCCGAGACCTCGCAGATATTAGTCTACTAAAGAAATGTCTTCATGGCCGGACTTAAAATCCAAATGAGTGTTGAACCATGTGATATGTAATAGACTACCTAAAACTGTGTTTGTGGGTATAAACACACTTCACTTTGGCGTTTATGATGCTGTTTCATCATTCAATCGGGGAAATATAACAAAGTGCAAAGTTCTGCAGAAGTTGGGGCTCTGTGTAGGACTACGAACTGCCGCAGCTACGCTTTGTTTGGACAAGGAACGGCTCAGGTCTTCAGATAATGCCATAAAAGTATATTCAAAGATGGCTAGACAGCATAGCAGAGCCATCAAGAGGAAGCTGGTGGACGATTCTGATACAAGCTATAGAGCAGGCTTGTACTGAAGTAAAAACTTTGAAGCTAATTTCCCGTAACTTTAGTTTTTTTCTGTATAAGGTACATTTTCTCAGGGGCTATTTATAGTAGAAAGATGAAATTTTCTGTAGTTGTTCCTTAAGACCTTCTAATATATCTAAATTAAAAGATATGTGGAATTATTTTGTATTAATGGATGTAAATTTTAAAATGCTTGTTAAAATGTATAACTTTTTTAACATTTACAAAAAATTAAATATCTGAAAAACTATACATTATTTTTTCAAAATTAATAATTCAGCATAAAAGCAGAACATATCTCTGCGTTCTGTGAAAAAATCAAGAGTATCGTCCAAATAACAAATGAGATAATGTTCCTAACTTTTAGCTCAATTTAGCATTGTAAGCATAGGGCGTTCCGTATACCCTTAATGAAATCATTTCTGTTCACTGAGTGAACGGTAACGAGGTCAGCATTCGAAGAGATTAATCTGGGAAACCTCTCAAAGCGAACTCAAATTGGTCGGTACAACCGACCCTTAAGGGGGGAAACCACATTATGAGGTTTAAAAAATCCGATTTTTATTGTATAAGTCGTTAGATTAACCATCCAATAATACGCTGTCAAAATTTAAAAGCGAAATTCGCATTCGTTCAGATTTTATGAGCACAGAACCGAGTGCGCATCGGCTACAGGCCAGAGCGCAGGCAGGGCGCAGCACTACGTCAGCAGAGGGGCTCAGGTGGCCACACACGAAAGGCGAATCAAAGTTTTAATTCCACTACTTGGCGATTACCTCCTCAACACTTGCACTCCGGACTAAAAGTCGTTCAATTGGCATCGTATTTAGCAGCGGGCTTATTCGATGAAGGAAATTCACACCTTCTGATTGTCACGAACGGGGCAGGAATTGTAGCAGGCACGCAAAGCTTCAATTGGTGTGTTGTTGTGGTCTTCAGTCCAGAGACTGCTCTCCAAGCAATCCGATTTTTATTGCATAAGCCGTTAGATTAACTATCCAATAATACGCTATCAATTATGCGGAACAAATGGATAACCCAATGCGTGAGCCGGCAGAATGGACGTAGTTCATTGGAATCGAAGGAAGGTCGGAAAGCTCGGAAAGCACTGCTACAAGAGGAAAACGAAGCCTATGAGGAAGAAGAAGGAATACTATACCGTGCTGGAACCGCAGATTAATGGTAAGCATTTTACATTATTGTTAACTTCCTCGAATTTCTAGTTTCCGAGAATTTATTTTTCAAACGCGTTTATCTCGAAATGACTTTTTTTACATTTGCGTGCTGTCTAACTCAAAACGTATAGAATCTATCATTATGAAAATTGATAATATGATTCTTTATATAATTACGAATTATATTAACCAACTTATGAGATGATATAATGATTTTAAGGGTATTTTTCTTTGCATAATTAGAGAAAAAATCGTGAGAATCAAAGTAAATTGTTCCAACTCCTGCAAAATTTTTAATGTTCATTATTTTCACCTGCATTCAGGTTCACATTGTTAGAAAATACGTTATTAATGTAAAATCAAAACCTCTTTGATTTCAGATGAGAATCGGAATGTCTACACTGGACGCAACTGGAGAAGTATACTCAAAAACCTTCAGCGGACATCACAGCGTAACTTTGTCATTTTTGACTGAAATTATTCAAACAAATTCACAAAAATTGTTCGAAATATGAATGAAAAGGTCTCAAAATTTGATTGAATTCTAGTTAATTCTTCCCAACCAAAAAAAAAAAAAAAAAAAAAAACAATAAATCAGTATCAAACTGCCCCCTTAAGAAAGATGGTTCTCGTCTTCCCCGCTTTCTGCAGCCACGAAAACTGGCCGCCGATTCTCTAATTCTGCAACTTCCTCTTCAGATGCACTGCACTCCGTGCAGTTTGAGCAGGTCTCGAATGCCGAAGTGCAAGAGATTTCTCAATTTTTCTGTCCTCTAGCGCAGAAAACGGTTTTTTCTCTTTTACATCGACGAATCTGCGACCGTAGATGAAGTGAAGACGAAGACACGAACGGTATCGAAAAACCGTGCTTTTCAGAGGCTAGCGCAATCGCTGTGCGCGTGTGGGACACGACGCGGTGTGAGCAACAACAGGAAGGGGCTGCTCTGCGGACGCACGAGTGCTGCAACCGTGTTTACCTTGCGCAGGGAGTGTCAGCTCGGCCAGGCCCGTAAGAGGAGGCGGTAGAACCTATACGGAGTGCTGTTTTGGCAATGTTCTGTAAGCCACGACTGCAGGACTGCGCCGAAACGACCGCCACGCACAGTGAAAGCCGTAATTCCCCTAGATCGACTTAACAACCAAACAAATCCGAGTTGTACAGTCACCGCTGAAGGTACAGTACTTCCCGTCGCGCTCGACACTGTTAGCAGTACGGCAGTGTACGTGAGAAGTGTGTGACGGGCAGAAAGTCACAAAGGCCGAAACACTGCTTAGCGACGCGTGTGCCGGCCTCCGGCGACTGTGCGCGCCACGGGTTGCAGGTTTGTGGACGTCCGGGTGTGTCGCTAATTGTGGGCGGGTGGTTCGTGGCCGCCGAATAACCTCCCACTCTACACCTACGACCCTGCTCTCTCTGCACCTGTAACTGGCAGTGCGGTCGGGTCGACGCGGCGAGTACTAGCGAGTCCTAAGCGAGTCCTAAGCGAGTACTATCCGTCGCCGTCGCTAGTTCAGCGGAGCGAGCAAACGGCAGGCATTACTTTGTCTTTTCCCCAAATCCTAATCCGTGTCATTCGTATGTCTCAGCTCGAGTGCAAGACAATCGGACGTATTACGCTGCAGCTGTGGCTACAAATGGATAAATCGTTGAAGGGCTCTCGACGTATGACAGCCTCTCGCACAATCGTTTCGCTCGATTGGAGCGGGCTGAACTTTACCACGATGTAACAAATTCTCTGTCTCAATTACTACCTCAAATCCAGCTCTGATGAAATGCCAATACTGACGGGTTGACACCCACAATCTTCCAAATGAAACGTACTGGTGAAGAGCAACGTGGCACTGACAACCAGGCCAACACGTGGGTTTACACACTCGCGCGCCCTCCCCATTCCAGTCGTCACAGACTACATAGCACTGCAGCGCTCGAGAGGGTTATCGAGCTGAAGTCAGTGTGAACGCTGAGAAACGTGCATTTCAACATCTTTCATACCACGTAATCACACTTTCTTTACACACTGACGAAAAATAATCGCAACACCCAGAAGGAGTTCTGCGACATAAACGAAAGTTGGTAGGCGTGTTTCGTGCCAGTCGCATAAGATTGGAGCTAGTAGCGCCTCTGTGAACATATAAATCAGGTTTGGTCTAAATACACGCTGTAACGGTAGTGAGACGGGCAAGTGGTGTGTTGAGGTTAGCCAAGAATGCCTTTAAGGCGACATAGACACCTCACGGAGTGTGAACGAGCTCGTGTGGTAGGGCTACGGAAAGCTGGCCGCTGCTTCCGCGTTACTGCAGGAATGAAGCTAACGTAGACGATGACTGGTAGCCGTGGTTACCAGAAACTACGACTGCGAGACGACCGGCCGGCCACGCGGCGCTGCCGACAGCGGAGGCCGCCGTGTTGGGCGCGCGGCTCTGCAGATGCAGACGCGGCAGCTGGCCTCACAGCGGCACAGGAAACTGCTGGAGGACAGCTCGGAGCGTGCACTCCACCGACCCCACACCACCGTCATTTGCCACTCGACTAGTGTCCGGCGACAGATGGGGGTCTCTCGTGTTTTCTGATGAAAGCTGCCAGCCGCAGCCGCGTGTTAGTCGGGGGCCCGTAACCGACCCGTCTGCATGCTAGACACACTGCAGCTACATCTGGACCTCGTATGACAGCGGGAGCACTCTCGTGGTTATACTGTGCTCCCTGACGGCAGATCTGAACGTCAATCTGCTGATTGAACCTGACGTCCTGTAATTCCGGAGGGTGTTTTCCGACAGGACAGCGCTGCTGCAACGCGACACAGTGCCGACCCGCCGACCCGCTGCCTCGGCCTGCTCCCCACTCGGGGGCATATGGCGGCACCTGCAGCTCGACAAACTGAGGCAGCGCTCTGGCTGTTACACCGCCTATTAATGTACAACCACTGCACACTGGCAGTGGGTCATCTTCCAGTGTTAATCACTTACATATGTAACCTAGAAAAACATATTCCCAACATTTTATCACTCTACATTGCGTGTTTTTTGGTGTTGCTATTTTTTCAGTCGGTGTATTTCCTTAAAAGAATTACCAGCACCTCCCCATTATTTTTTTCCCCCAATGTGACCATTGCTGACGCAGCATAGCCCTTGTGCAGGGAACACTGCAGTTTCGTCTTGACACCACGTGTCTAGAATGTTTCATCTTTTCACAGTTAATACATCTTTCAGTCGTACCATCCATCTCCTACATATAGTGGATAAGCTTAAATCCTCCTGCAGTTTCAACTCCCTAGGTATAACAGTTTTTTTTCCAAGTCTATGTGTGGTGTCATCCATATCCTACATATGTACTGCTTATGCCACATATTAATAAATACAAACGTACGAATATAAATACCATAGATTCGAATTCAGTATCGGGATTTCTTCCATAATTTTCCACATTTTCCCCAAATTCTACGTGTAAATGTACTTACTGCTTACCGTATTTATTTAGGATTTTGGATTCTTCCACAAAGCCAGGAGAAATCTACGAAAGCATCTGCAAGATGACTCCTTCCTATTCTTCCAAACGTCAGCCTCCAAAACACCTGCATCATCACTCACAATTCTAATTGCCAAAGCCAACCTTTATATAGGCTAAAAGACACACGTGGATTGTGGTGGAGGTGGAGTGCTGACTTCAGCTATCTTAAATCCGGCTTTATACCTACCGACTCTTCCAAAATAGAACTCTATAAGCGCCTAACAACGCCGACATCCATTTCTACTTCTTCGTATGTTAATAACGCAGAATACAGTCCTACTACGGCCGTCACAGCTTCCTCTGTACTCTAAAGATACAAGACGGAAATAACGTTCGGAATTGATCGACTGCAGTTATCGAAGCTTCTACGCTGACACGACAAAAGCCCTGGGATAACGATATGCACAGATACAGACGGCGGTCGTATCGCGTACAACAACAATAAAAGGGCTGTCACTTGTACTCGTGTGATACGGTTTCCGAAGCCATTGTGGCGACACAACGGGAATTAACAGGCTGTGAATGCGGAATGGTAGTTAGAGCTACACGCGCGGGACATTCCATTTCGAAAATCGTTAGGGAATTCAATATTACGAGATCCACAATGTCAAGACTATCCTGAGAATATCAAGTTTCAGGCATTGACACTCACTACGGACAATGCAGTGGCCGATGCCTTTCACTTAACGACCAAGAGTTCTCGGTGCTGACAGACAAGCAACACTGTGTGAAATCAATGAGACGCGTCGGACGAATGTATCCGTTAGGGCAGTGCGGCGCAATCCGGCGTCGATCAGCTGTGGCAACAGACGGCCGGCGCGAGTGCCTTTGGTCACATCACATCACCTGCAGCCTCTCTCCTGGGTTCGTGACCAAAAAGGTTGGATCCTAGGCGAGTGGAAAACCTTGGCCTGCTCACATGAGTCCCGATTTCTGTCGGTAAGAGCCTACGGTGTGGTTCGAGTGTGGCGAAGTTTCTCTACAACGCACAGCGCAAGCTGGTGGTGGATTCATAATAAGCTGTCTTAACGTGGAGTGAATTGAATTTTCTGGCCCAACTGAACCGATCGTTGACTGGATACTGTTACGTTCGGCTACTTGGAGACCATCTCCACCCAATCGTGAACTTCATGTTTCCCAAACAACGATGGAATTTCTGTGGCTGACAATGCGGCGCGATACCGGGAACGGTTTGACGAACATTCTGGACAATTCGAGAGACTTACTTGCCCACCCACATCACCCGAGACGAATTGTATCGCACATTTCTGGGACGTACTCGAGAGGTCAGTTTGTGCACAAAGTACTGCACCGGCAGCTCTTTCGCAATTACGGACGGCTGCAGAAATAGCACGGCCCAGTATTTCTGCGGGGCACTTACAACGACTTACACGTCGAACTGCCGCACTACGCGCGCAAAAGCGGGTCAGACACGGTATCAGCACGTATCCGATGACGTTTGCAACCTACGAGTTTGCAGTCTGAGTACTACCGTAAATGAAAATCTGACGCTCCGCAGGTGGTTGCGAAACGTCGGCACGCAGTCGAAAGAAATGAAGAACGCAGTCCTGCGCAGTCGTAATCAGCCAGTTGGAGGGTAATTCGCTTAGGCTGCCCCTCACATCACGTCCAACAACGGCCGAGAAACTGAGTTCAGATGGAACAGTCAACTAGACACTTGAACCTGTGTGCCCGAAACAGTACAAAACTGGAAGCAGCGAAGTAATATAAGTGAAGCGAAAATAATCTTTTTGCACTACCGTATTATTCTCATTCTTTTTGCCAGTACCTTCTTCGTTATTCCCAAGATATCACTGTTTCGTACAGACTGCATTACGTTTGCCGACGAAATGTAACTTGACACTGAAAGACAATCGTTACTGCTTTATTTTAAGTTGTTGCCGAGTACCCGAATCACAGCTCTGTGATACACGTAACGCCTGCTCGCACCACTGACTCGGCATCCTATTCTTCGACGGTAGCCTCGAGATCGTGAGTTGAGGAATTGAACGACGGTTTAGTGTACGACAACCACGTAATTTCTTCTTCTTTAACGAGGAATCCCAAGTCAGATCTCTGTATTTTACCCCTACGAAACATATTTCGTGACAAAAATATTTCCTAACTTTAACTGGATGTGAACTGTATGCCTATCACAGGCGCGACAGCCAACAGGCTTTCAAGGCGGTCAGGGCGACAGCAGCAGCAGCAGCAGCAGCAGTTTAAAATGCTTTTCAACGTAGGTGACTCGACTACTTTATTTAATAATATTTATAGTACTAACATTAATTTATTCAACAAATATCACTACATTAACAGACTACGAAAATAATATTTACATAGGAGTAAAATGTTGTCGATGTGCTCATAGACGCTGCCATCATATAGCCGGATATCAACACGACTCGGTCCATCGTCGGCTTCATTTCATTTTAGAACCGTTCAAAGTCAGTGTAATACCGTCGGGTAAGGGATAATATTGTCGTAAGGCTTCTGAAGAAGATCGGTTGTCCGCTAAAGTGTGGCACGTACGTGAGTGAGGCAAGGTGCAGTGGGAGAATAGTGAGGCGTGAGCATCGCGCGGGCCCCAGACACGCGCTCGGGCTGCAGCGCTGTGTGTGTGTGTGTGGCGCCATATGGGCTGGGGCGGGGTCAGTGCTCTGGGAAGCGGCCTCAAGGCCGCCGCTGCTTCCGCGTCGTGAGAGGCGCAGCGCCCCGCGGTCCACCTGCAGCTCCGTGTGCAGCCGTAGCTGCCTGCCTGCCTGCACTGGCGTCTCTTAATGACGGTATTAGTGGACGTGGTGGTGTGCTCTTCAGTCCGAATACTGCAGCTTTCCGTGCTGCTCTAACCTGTACATCATCTCCCAAAAACTACTACAGCCTACAACCTTCTTAATCTGCATACTGTCTTGGCCCCCTCTACAATTCTTACTGCCCCCCACACACAAACACTTCCGTCCAGTACTACTTAATCGGTGATCCCTTGATGTCTCAGAATGTGTCCTATCAACCTATCCCTTCTTTTAATCAGGTTGTGTCACAAATTTCTTGTCTCCCCAATTGTATTCAGTACCTCCTCACTACTTATGCGATCTACCCATCTAATCTTCAGCATTGTAATGTACCATCACATTTCGAAACCTTCCAATCTCTTCTTGTCTAAACTGTTTATCGTATATGGCTCAATTCCATACGTGGCCACAATCTGGAAAAACACTTTCACACTTAAATCTATATCCTCGTCTATACTTTATATCATCTCTACTTCGGCCACAATCTGTTAATTCTACTGCTCAGATAACAGACTTCATCTACTACTTTAAGTGCCTCGTTTCCTAAAGAAATTACATGATCTTATATCCTCCTTTCAAGACACAGTCCATCCCATTCACTTGCTCTTCCGAAACCTTTCCTGCGTCTGACGTAATTACGACATCATCTGCAAAGCACAAACTTTTTTTTATTCCTTCTCCCTGGACCTTAATTCCTATACCAAAGTTTCCTTTGCTTTCCTTTATTGCCTGCTCAAAGTACACATCAAATAACATCAGGGATAGAATACAACCCCGCCTCACTCCCGTCTCACTCCCTTCTCAACCACTGACTCCATTTCATGTCCCTCGACTCTTATAACTGCCGTCTTGTTCTTTGTTGTTGTAAATAGCCTTTCGCTCCGTGTATTTTACCCCTACTAGCTTCAGAATTTCGAGGACAGTATTCAAACCGACACTGTCACAAGCTTTTACTAAATCTCCAAACGCTATAGAAGTAGGTTGGCCTTTCCTTAACCTATCTTCCAAGAGAAGTCGTAGGGTCAAGTATTGCCTCACGTCTTCCAAAATTTGTACGGAATCCAAACTGATCTTTCCCAATGTCGGCTTCTACCAGTTTTTCCACTCTTCTGTATGGAATTCATATTATAATTTTGCAACCGTGACTTACTAAACTAATAGTCTGCTAATATTCACCCCTCTCAGCATCTCCTTTCTTTGGTATTGGAATTATTATATTCTTTTCGAAGCCTGAGGGCATTTCGCCTGCGTCATATATCTTACGTACCAGGTGGAAGAATATGTCTCCCAAGGCTATCAGTAGCTCTGACGGAATGTCGTCTACTCCCGGAGCCTTGTCTCGACGTAAGTCTTCAGTGCTCTGTCAAATTCTTCTCGCTGCACCATATCTCCTCATATTCACTAAGCCCTCTTCCATTTCTATAATGTTGCTCTCAATTACATCTCCCTCGTACAGATCCTCTATATACTCATTCTGCCTTCAACTTTCCCTTTTTCGCTTTGGACTGTGTTTCGTATCTGAGCTCTCGATATTAATACAGCTGCTTCTATTTTCTCCATATGCCTCTTTGATTTTCATCTACTGATATATGCTTCTAAATACATTCCTGATTAACCATTTTGCACTTCTTGTCAACCTCATTTTTTATACATTTGTATTGCCTTCTGCCAGTTTCATTTATTGCTTCATTTGTGTGGCCATATTGTGCGTAGTTGCTTTATAATTCATGAGGATATTTTTGATTCGTCGTTGCAACTAAAAAAATGCGTCTTTTTCACCAGACGCGTTTCGCTTTACTGAGGTAAAGCATCATCAGTAGTCTGTAATTAAGTTTATTTACATTTTGATTTGCTGTTTAGATCGAAAAACAGTTCGTTAAGAATAGGTTGCTTTGTACTTACGGTAATTTTGCGGCTGCTTTCTCGCTTACATCGGGAAATGCCGTCTGCTTGCACGTCGTTGTTTTTCTGTGTTAGACACTGACAATTTTCGTCTACTTTTTAGATGTTCTACAGTAAAAGTAGACGAAAATTATCAATGGCCAACACAGAAAAACAAATGTAAATAAACTTAATTACAGACCTCAATAAAACGAAACGCGTCTGGTGAAAAAAATCACCCATTTTTGCAGTTGCAACGACGGATCAAAAATTTCCTCGTCGATTCATTTATTGCATTTGTATATTTCATCCTTTCATCAAATAAATTCAGTACTTCCTGTGTTATCCAAGAATTTCTACTACGCTTTGTCTTTTTACCTATTTGATCCTCGGCTGCCTTCACTATTTCATCCCTCAAAATAACCGGTTCGCATTTTACCGTATTCCCTTCCCCTGTTCTTAATGAAGGAAGGAAGCAAGATTGGGTTTTACGTCCCGGCAACATCGTGATCATTAGTGACGGAGCACAAGCTCAGATTGTGTCAACGAAGGGCAAGGGGCCTGTTGAAAGAAACCATCCCGGCATTTACCTGGAGTGACTTGGGGAGATGACGGCTGGACGCAGGTTTGAACCGTCCACCTCCCGAATTCGAGTCTAGCAGCTAACCACTACGCACCCCGCTCCATTCCCCTATTCTTGTCAATCGTTGCCTGAAACTCTCAACAGCCTCTGGCTCTTTGAACTTATCAAGGTCCCATCTCCATAATTTAATATAACTTCCCACCTTTTTGGTAGTTCTTCAGTTTTAATCTACAATGCATAACCAATAATTTGTGGTCAGATTTAACATCTGCGCCTGGAAATATCATTTAAAATCTGGTTCCGAAATGTCTGTCTTGCCATGATATACCTTCAGGTCTCTCCAGATGTTTTCCACGTATACAACCCAGTTTCATGATTATTAAACTAAATATTATCGACGATTAAATTAACTCTGTGCAAAATTCTACCAGGCGGCTTCCACTTTCATTTCTTTCTCCCATTCGATATACATCCTCTATTTTTCCTTCTCTTGCTTTTCCTGTTATCGAATTCCAGTCCCGCTTCGCTATTAAATCTTCGTCTTTCTTAACTACCTGGACAATTCTTTTATCTCACCACACATTTCTTCCATCTCTTCATCATCTGCCGTGCTAGATGGCATATACACTTGCCACCTACTGTGGCGCTTGAGAGCTTCGTATATATCGTGGTTACAATAAGGCGTTCACTATGCTGTTCAACTAGCTTTCCCACGTTCCTATTTTTTTTCATTCAACATTAAACCTACACCTGCATTACCCATATTTGATTTTTTATTTATAACTCTGTAATCACCTGACCAGAAGCTCTGTTCCTCCTGTCATCAAACTTCACTAATTCTCACTGTATCCAACTTCAGCCTAGCCATTTCCCTTTTTAAACTTTCTAACCTACCTGCACGATTAATGGATCTAACATTCCACGCTCCGATCCGCAGAACACGAGTTTTGTTCCTGCTGACCATGACATGCTCCTGAGTGGTCCCCGGCCGGATATCCGAATGGATTTTACCTCTGCAATATTTTACCCCAAAGGATACCATCCTCATTTAAGCATACAGTAGAAATGCATGTCGTCGGGAAAAATTACGGCTGTAGTTTCCCCTTGCTTTCGGCCGTTCGCAGTACCGGCACAGCAATGCTGTTTCGGCTGATGTTACAAGCCCAGATCAGTTCATCATCCAAACTGTTGCCCTGCAACTACTGACAAGGCTACTGCCCCTCTTCAGGAACCACACGTGTGTCTGGCCTCTCAACAGACACCACTCCGTTGGGGTTACACCTACGGTGCGGATATCTGGATCGCTGAGCCACGTAAGCTACCCCACGGACGGCAACGTCCATGGTTCGAAGGGGACTAATGAATACTGGGGCGGCTCCCAGAACACTGAACGAGCCAAAGCGATGTGGTGCGCACAGTGAATTGTTTTCAATTGACAGGTAGTGTCGGTGACATACATTACGCAGATCATTCACGATAGACAGGTGCACAATATGATCGACATTTACCATTTTTGAGTCAAAGGAACTGTGGACTGAGTGCTCCAGACTGAATTCGGCGTTCGAAGAGGATACAAGATGTTATTATTGCAACAAACAATTAGGAGACGATTGCGTGATGCGAATCTCCGTGCGTTCCCCCCCTCCCCTCATCACCGTCCGCCACTGTAGCTGTGCGATCTTCTCCTTACGTGTGTATTGCCATAGTTGACAGTACAGCATTGAGATGGCCGTATGAGCACGTCCGGAAACCCAATAAAAAACAAAACAAAAAGAATCTCTTTCCTGACGAGTATGACGAGCACCAAGTCATACACCACCGCGCAGTGGACTCCGTTACAGATGGATTAGAAATCATGCAGAATGGCTGCCCCAGGATCGGTGTCGGCTGTTGTTTGCGGACGAAACGTGTTTGAAAACAACCAGGGAAGAACAAACGTCTGCAACACTGTGTCCCCACATGTGGGACAAGATGCTGGTGGAAAGATGTTGTGAAGTGGCATTACATGGGGCCACGGTACAGCAGTCAGTGTGACTGCTCTGCGGTACAGGAGCCAGATTACGTAACCGATAGTGGGACCTTGTCTGGAACATTTTGATGACAATTTCATCTCGATGCACGATAACTCGTGTTCTGATCGTGCTGTTCTCGTAACCACGTTCCTTCAGCACGCTAGGACCACCACAACGGAATGCATGTTCCCCCGGCATGAAACCAGTCAAACACGTATGGGATCGATTGAAAGGGGCTGTTTTTGGATGTCGACAACGATGACAAAGCCTGCGCGACTTCCTCAGAGTCGCCACTGAAGAAAAAATGGCTCTGAGCAGTATGCGACTTAACGTCTGAGGTCATCAGTCGCCTAGAACTTAGAACTAATTAAACCTAACCAACCTAAGGACATCACACACATCCATGCCCGAGGCAGGATTCGAACCTGCGACCGTAGCGGTCGCCCGGTTCCAGACTGTAGCGCCTAGAACCGCACGGCCACTCCGCCACTGAAGAGTGACACAATTTGTGACAGGTCTGTCGTGATGGTGTGCAAAAATGGATTCGAGCCAGTATCCGAACAAGTGGGCGTTCCACTGTGCGGCACAGGATCGAGGATCTTGTCGTTACACAATTGTTTTTTTTTTATTATTTCTTTTTATTCTGTGATACGGACACTGTGGAGATTTGTTCTCTGTGCCACAAATTTCCAAATGATGGGGTGATGCAAAAGTTTTGTTGATGTTTGTACAATCACATCTAGGTCTGGCCATGTGTTTTGTGCCCCTACACAATATTTTGGACTAGAGTTCACTACAACGACTAGCGTTGTAATAAGAGCACAACAGTTCCATCTCCCCGATTACATTACGTTCGGGATTAGGCATTGTTTCCGGTTGACACGTTGCAGTACGTCTTCCGTGCTAACTCTATCGTTTCATCTAATCTTCGTCAGCTTCTACAACAGCACACCTCAGAGCCTTCTAAAAGTTTCGTTTCTGTCCTCCCCCACCGTCCACAGCTTGCACCCACACATAGCAGAGCTCCAAACATCACTCTCGGCAACAGTTCCCCTGGTCTCGAGATTTATGTATTTTTAAACGTTAGTGTTTGTGTTTCCTTTTTTAGGAAGACCTTTAGTCTCGTGCATTCCTTGCTGCGAAGCCTTCACTTCGACTTCCCTCTCTACGCAATCCACCTAGTTTACGCTCAGTTTCATTACGCACCCGACTCTACTCCCACGCACTTTCGGCAGTTGCTAGACTTTTGTCTGGGAGCCGCATGCAATTGATATACGGTGCACGACAAATAACGCCCACATTGTGACGGTGGACCACTTCTCTCATCGCATCTCGAATGCAGAGTTTTCCTGATTCAGGATTTTCAGGATTTTCTGGTATCGTTGCATCAGTGAAGAATATTGGATTCTCGTTCTCAGAAGGAGAATGGCTCACCCTGGAATCCCTGTAGCTGACGGGCCGCACGTCGAGCGGGTGCCTCGCGGCTGGACGCTTTCCCACTGAGCTAGCAGCTCCAGAAACCGACGCCTCGACCAACTGGAGTGTGCGGACTGCATCGGTTCTCGTCGAAACGTACTGCCGTCCAGCGCGTGCAGCAAACTCTCTCTCGACTACGCAACACAGTGACATCCCTTCGAAATCGGGACACAGGCCCTGCCCTACTCATCGCCGAGCGCACGCGAGGTGCCTGATGCCACTTTACGGCAACGGCCTTGGCGAACTCGAACAATTTAGCATACAGCGAAACATTCAGTCGCTCTCTCACGAAAAATAGAGAAAACACGGGTCGTGAGCTCTGGAGAGAAGCAACCAGAAGGTGGGGCACGATGTCTGCGTGGCGTGGACTCGCTGGACGAGACGAGTGAATTGCGGATATACGGCAGCTACGGCGGTCGTACCGCTCGACCTGGAGCTTCACTTGTGCGGTTTACTACATTATGTGAGTGCCTCGTTGAATTGGACGCACAGGACAATACAGGCGTGTACACCAGCAGCAGCGCCGCCCCCACCAGCCGGGCCGCTGCTGGCCACCCCCGGCAGTCCGGGGCACGCTTTCACCTTCCCCAGCACTGATGGGCGCTGCCACCGACGCCGCAGTCCACTACGCCGTGGGAAGCGACGCAGCAAAATGCACGAGGAGAGCTGCGTCGAAGACGTTTCAACGAGACCTCTGCACGCCGTATCACAACACGAGAGTGCGGCGAAGAATTCCCGAGTCTTCTCTGAAAATAGAGCCTCCTCAACCTATCTACTGTGTTATCCCACTGTAATCTATGCAGAGTGGTGTGGCGAGACGTGACTCTGATCTGTATATCGACACTAGACCTGCTTTCGAGACTAGAAGCACCTCGTCCCAGTGCGTTGAATTCTAGTCCGAGATGTTTTATTGTTTGAATGTTAGCCAGTCACGCCGCAACAGCCGGCCGAGGCAGAAGCAGCAACAGGGAAATAACCGATTTTGTGACTTTTCCGAGTTTCTAACCGAAAGCGAATTGTATAATTTCATCTGCATGCTTTGATAGCTTAGTTTCTTGAGTCTCTGCGTGTTAATTTAATATCTAATAGACACAGTTCTCGTGTTTTCGTTTGCGTCTGAAAGTAAACCCATTTTATGACATATTACAAGGGACGATTTATTTAGTGTCATCTGAGTGCTCCAGTAGTTCGGTTTTTGAAACTCTGCGTATTAATCTAGTTCGTTACACACAGTTCTTGCCTTTCCGTCAGGATCTACATTAGAGTTCGGCAGCACGTGTCCGTAGTCCGTTTGTCTCAGTAGTGGGACTGCGGCTGTTCCGTGCGGATGCGAGACGAGTTGGTCACACTTGGCTCTCAGCTCCAGGCTGTGATGGCTCCATTACACAGTCTGATGGTGCACTGTTGTGGGCTGGCCGTGCGTATACAACGCACGTCTAGGACGTCCGAGACCTCACCGGTGGACATTCCAGTTGCTGCTCCCACTGAGGTACACCCCTCACCCCGTCGCAGGCGGGCTGGAGGGTCCGGACCAGGGGCTGACACGGTTCTGCGGTGTAGGCTGCACATTTCTCTAGTTGCGCCGTACGGTGGTCGGGTTTCGGGTTCCGCTGCAGAGGTCAGGAGTCCACTACACGAAGGAGACGGATACATGTGTACCTGCGGTTGTGTGGAGGGACTGGGGTCTCGCATAAACACAAAAAGGGCTTCAGTCTCAAATGGTGCAGGCTGAACACAGGAAAAAACATTGACACAGGAACCGTTGGTATAACAGTTGTAATTGTCGTAGCTGTGTTGGGCAAGTACCAGAGCTCCAAGTGCTAATAGAAAGCACTGATGCTCAAACCGTTATAGGCACTGAAAGATGGCTAAGGCCGGAGATAAGTTCAGCCGAAATTTTGTCAAAGAACCTAACGGTATTCCGAAAGGATAGACTAAACACAATTTGCGGGTGCGTGTTTGTTGCTGTTAGAATTAGTTTATCTTCTCGTATAATTCAAGTAATTAGTTGCTGTGAGCTAGTATGGGCAGAGGTCATTTTTGGCAACCGGAATAAAATAATAATTGGATCCTTTTACCGACCTCCTAATTCGGATGATACAATTGCTGAAACGTTCAAAGAAAACTTGACTTTAATTTCAAATATGTACCCGACTCATACAATTATAGTTCGTGATGACTTTAATTTATCCTCGATATGTTAGCGAAATTACATGTTTAATTCCGGAGGTGCGCGTGAAACATCATCCGAAATTGTGCTAAATGCATTATTGAAAATTATTTCGAGCAGTTAGTTCATCAGCCCACGTGAATAGTAAACGGTTGTGAAAAAACACTTGACCTCTTAGCAAAAAATAATCCTGAGTTAACAACGAGTATCAAAACGGGCACAGAGATCAGTGACCACAGGGTTGTCGTAGCGAGACTGATATTGTAACCCTCAAATTCTCCAAAAATAAACAAAAAATATACGTATTGAAAAAAGCAGATAGAAATTCACTTGACGGCTTCCTGACAGACAATCTGCACTCCTTCCAAATTCACAACGTAGATCAGATGTGTCTCGAATTCAAAGAAATAGCATCGGCAGAAATTGACAGATTTATACTAAATAAATCAACAAGCGACGGAGACAATCCTCCTTGGTACACAAAACGGGTCAGAGCACTGTTGCAGAAGCACCGAAAAAAGCGTGCCAAATTTAAGCGGACGAAAATCTCCAAGATTAGCCATCTCTTACATAAGAATTTAGCGCGGACTTCAATGAAAGATGCTTTTAAGAGTTTCAAACAACGAAACTTTGTCTCGAAACCTGGCAGAAAATCCAAAGACATTCCGGTCGTGTGTGAAGTATCCTAGGCTAGCAGCAATACACTGTCAGTGCCTTCTCTGCACGATAGCAATGGAAATTCTATCGACGACAGTGCTGCCAAAGCAGAGTTACTAATCACAGTCTTCTGAAATTCTTTTACCAAAGAAGACGAAGTAAATATTCCAGAGTTCAAATCAAGAAGAGCTGCAATGAAGAGTAACGTAGAAATAGTTAACCTCGGAGTAGTAAAGGAACATAAACCATTTAATAAAAGCAAGTCATCTGGTCCAGATTGTATACCAGTTAGGTTCCTTTCAGAGTATGCTGATAAAATAGCTCTACACTTAACAATCATATACAACCGTTCGCTCGACGAAAGATCCGTACCTAAAGGCTGGAAAGTTGTACAGGTCACACCAATATTCAAGAAAGGTAGTAGGAGTAATCAACTAAATTACAGGCCCATATTATTAACGTCGATACGCAGCTTGATTTTAGAACATACATTGTATTCGAACATTATGCATTACCTCAAAGGCAACGGTCTATTGACACACAGTCAACACGGATTTAGAAAACATCGTTCTTGCGAAACACAGCTATTGACATGGGATTTCAAATTGATTTCGTATTTCTAGATTTGCAGGAGGCTTTTGACACTATAACACAAGCGGCTTGTAGTGAAATTGCGTACTTATGGAATATTGTCTCAGTTGTGTGACTAGATTCGTGATTTCCTGTCAGAGAGGTCACAGTTCGTAGTAATTGATGAAAAGTCATCGAGTAAAACAGAAGTGATTTCCGGCATTCCCCAAGGTAGTGCTAGGCCCTTTGCTGTTCCTTACCTGTATTAATCGATTTAAGACCAATCTGAGCAGCTGTCTTAGGTTTTTTGCAGCTGATGCTGTCATTTATCGACTAGTAAAACCATCAGAAAATCCGGACAAATAGCAAAACGATTTAGAAAAGATATCTGGATGGTGCTAAACTGGCAATTGACCCTAAAGAACTAAATGTGTGAGGTCATCTACATGAGTGCTAAAAGGAATCCGTTAAACTTAGATTACACGATAAGTCAATCAAATTTAAAGGCCGTAAATTCAACGAAATGCCTAGTAATTGCAATTACGAAAAAAATAAATTGGAAAGAACAAGTAGAAAATGTTGTGGGGGAGGCAAACCAAGGATTTTCAAATAACTTCCGGATTTGCTGCCGGGTGACGTCGTCGGACACCGCCGATATCGGCGGCAGCAAATCCGGAAGTTATTTGAACATTCGATTCGCCGGGGAAAGTTAAGGTCTCACAAACCAAGGATTGCTTTTATTGGCAGAACAGTTAGAAAATGTAACAGATCTACTGAAGAGACGGCCTCCACTACGCTTGTCTGTCCTCTTTTAGAATAATGGTGCGAAATGTGGGATACTTACAGATAGGACTGACGGAGTCTATCGAGAAAGTTAAAAGAAGGGCAGCACGTTTTGTACTATCGCGAAATCTTACTTCTTTCTCTTTAAATCCTTGAAATAAACGTTAAGTTCATGAAGAGGTCTGCCGTTTCTTAAATGAAATCTGATTATTTTTCTCTAATTTTAAATTCTTTTAGTCTAGCTTTAGGAATTCTGAAGTAACTGATTTATCTTTGCAAGACTGGCTTTTAACTACTTTGCACCACAGTAGCTCTTTGTTACTTACGCCACTTGCGTATGTTTCAGTGGAGATTCAATCCTTTCCACTGTAGAATTAGACTCCAAAATCAGAGTTGAGTTTAACTTTTCTTTACTTGAATCAAATAAGTACCTATTTCCATGCAAACGACAAACATTCAAAAAATATAAACCCCACAAAAATAGATATAGAAACAGCAAAACGAAAACAAAAATTCTATATGCCACCACCATTTTTGTACTAACTTCAATACAAGTGTCAAGGCTCACGTACTTCAGGTGTTGACAACTGCGTTACCTCTGACAGTCCCTAAGCTAAGTTTGCCACTCGTCACCCTACCAAGCAATTGAATTGAATATCTTTGAATTACGTTAATTGCTTCCACTATGGTACGAAGTCTGTCTTCAAAGATAAGGGTCACAAAATTTACGAGCAACACAAGTATGTCCCCTTTCACATTAGTCATGGCTTTATAAAACACCATTTGAGACCTCAACTCAATGGTACAAAAAATCACAATTATTATGCTAATAATCCTGTAGTGAGTGCTAAAAAAATAGACCAACATGAACCGCTGAATATTGAACTACCTTAGAGTGGGCGTCCAAAATCACACTAGTACCGTTACTGCTCATTCACCCTAGAGCATGCTTGACTGCAACATCCGCCAACTTAAACCACAATAACTTCTGGAGGCTTGAGACCATCAGGAACGCTACGACTACCAGTCTTAGTCCAGTGACTGACTAACACTTTCCAACATCGAGTTCTACAACTATGAAACACAGTTTCACCAACATTACAGAGTAACTTTTCAAACAGCACACTACCCCGTTACTTCGTAGATAATGTGATCATTAATAAACTTCATCAATACTACTGCAGCTCCAGTTAACGAATTCTTCCACGTATACTATCGTAGCAAAAATCTCTTCAGCGCTACAACCCAAAATAAACTCAATCTCTTACTTTAAAGTACCCTACTTTCTCTTGCGGAACAAGATAAATCGAAGCAGATACACTGCTAAACACATCTAACAACTCGTTCAAACTAAGTTCTGCTCTACAACAGGTACCGATACTGACTCAGTCATTCAATAAAACTTAGTGACAATATTCTCACAAAATTTATAAGTCGCGATCCCATCTACATAGGTGATCTACTGTGGTTCCCATAACTGTTAGGCACAATAATTAATTAGAGCTTGCAACTACCAGCTCTAGTGTATGTTTCACTAGCAAGAGTCAAATCAGAAACTGACTTCTAATTCCCAAAAACCATAAGTAGAGGGGCTATGTTCGTACAAGCACATTTTGTTAGTGTGGGTTGCCTAAATCAGAGGCAGGTATGCAATCGGGACAGACCTATTGTTCTCCTTTGATTGACAGGTCCTTAGCCTATTGTTCTGTTAAGTGGTTTTCCATGTCACTGCACATAACCTATTGTCCCTCCCCCCCCCTCAGGAAATTCCCCTCCCCCCTCAGGAAACTTCCCACCTCTCACTGCTACAGGTATAGTTTCATGTCTGAGTTAACCAGTTGTTCTGTTAAGTGCTTTTCCATGTCACCCTCCTTTCCTTTTGATTGGCAGGCACTTAACCTATTGTCCCCATCTCCCCTCCCCCAAACACCCCCCTCCACGCTGCTACAGGTACACATTCAGGTCTGAGTTATTGGAATAGGCCCCCTCTCACTCTTATCAATTTGAATGACTACTTAATTAAATTGATCAATTAATTAACCTCTCTGGTGGGAAAGTGCCACCCCCCCCCCCTGGTGGGAAGTTCAAATTCCATCAGGACAATGCAACCTCTACTAACGAAGAAAATGACGGGAAGATAGGTGACATTAACTATTTAATAAAACTGATCAGTTAATTAACCTCTCTGGTGGGAAAATACCACGACAGCCCCACCACAACCCCCTCCCAGGTGGAAAATTCAAATTTGCTCAGCTTTTAGTGAGTGCCACGCCCACCTGGATTTAGAATAAAACAGTTAAAGGCTCCACCATGATCCTCATCGGACTGTCACGTCCCCTTACCAAACCAAGTTGGCCGGCTAACGTGCACTATCGAGTACTAACGTGCACAGCATACGACCTCATCAAAGACGACAGTCGTGCTACATCCCTCTGACTGAAAGTTTGATTTTGGCGGGAGAAAAGGGCAGTTTGGCTACCTCTGCTAACCTACGTCATCCAACCGCCACCTGTTCCTAGGGATTGGTGGGAAAAAGACTCAGTTGATCTATCCTTTGGGATGATTTCGGTTGCTCTGTGTGGAATATTGTTTAAACAATCCAGACAATGTATGGAATATATGGAAGTGGTATATTCTTTATTTATTAAAAAATCAGTTTGTGGGGGTTAGATTGTCCTAGCTCATCATTCTCGGCTGTTTGGAAGCATGAAGGTCTTGCAACAAGCAGTTACATGGGGCAAACATGTTGCATAACCTAATGTTAGGCACTGTACTCTGGGTGTCTTGATCTAATGTTCGGGCCTTAATCGCCACTTAACCTGTTCTGTAAAGTGGTTTTCGATGTCACCGCACTTAAACTATTGTACCGCCTTTGATACCAAATTAAGTAATCAGTTATGTCCTCCCACCATTTTCGAATTTCACATACTTTTCTACGCCATTTCTGGCGCATTCTTCTTTGTCACACAGCCCCTTAAACTATTGTACTCCATTTTACATAAAAATTATGCAAATTAACGTAGTGTTCTGCACATAACCTGCTCTTCTGCTCCAAATCACCCACTCACGCACTCCCTACCATTAACAACTGTACTGTTAACACAAAACTGGAAAAAAATTATGCAAATTAATTACATTGGTATTCTTCACATGTATAGAGTAGTTTTTCTTAATTTGCAAAATCCTGTTGGTCAGTGAAATGATGGCATGTAGTTTAAACAAAAGATTTCTAACAAAAAACACACTCCGCGACTCTTCGCTCGACGCCGACGCCGCCCCCGCCGCCACGAGCCACCGCAGGGTGCAAGCTAGTGCGAGCCATCGCTATCACACTGCTGCAGCTGAAAGTTGGGTCTGTTTTCGTTTACACAGTTAGAATTCTTCGAATGTTATACTGACGTCACAGAACTCCAAGGCGCGCACACGCTGGTCTCATACGCGATGGTGCATAGCTGCGGTATGTTCCAGAGCTGAGAGAGATGTTCCAGAATAGCACAGGGTGCATTGTTACTAGCGATCCTTTCACTATTGTTTTCTGCAGACGAGACATTCAGCGGTAAAATTATTTTGCGCAGATCGCTAAATTGCACTGACGGTTAAACTCCGCAAAAGTTATCTACAGATCATCGCCAAATTGCACTGACAGTTAAACTCCGCAAAAGTTATCTACAGATCATCATCATTGTATCCTCTTGACGGTTGTGGTTCTGTAACGAATCTCAGTATCTATAGCGCACTCTCACAAATTGCATAGTGTCCCAGAAATACTTAACGTGCACTTTTGTAAGAATTTTCGTGATGTCTCAGCCTATATGTACGGAAATTCTTGCCATAACAGAATCTATTTACGAAAATAGTGTAGAATAATGTGGCAGCCCGTCCATCACGTGTTACCCTTCCTGCTTTCAACATACGCAATCGTTCTTACTGCTAAAAGCCTGTGCACGGTTGCAAAAACACCGTTAATCACAAAAGCGTTCTTGTTGTTTGGAAAGTGAGTGTTCTTTAAGCAGAGACGGGTAAATCAGAACAATTACGCAAGCAGAATTCGAAGCTTTGTTTTACAGAAGAGAAAATAATGGCCGGAATTTTCGGTATCCTACAGCTACAGGTCTGGGGATGTCCTAATGCCACAGTGGTGGATGAGTGACGGCATCCCCGCAAGAGATGGATGGTCTGCTTCAACTAGTCTTTGAACACTTGCTTTCTCAGAACTTTCCACACATACCTTGTCACCATATTGTTCGAATCAGTTTGTTGTCACTCCTATGTTCCGGCACAATGGATGTCTTGTGAATGAATAGAGCATTATGATTGTATTTTGTACAGATCACCATATTGCATCGACAATTAAACCCTGCAACGTGCCCTACATATTGCATCTTCCACTGAGGACAGGAGCTTGAATATTAAAGCGCGAAACAGGTCTCCAATCTGGCAATATATCATCATGTACCGTGACAATGTAGATACATTTCCTCTCCAAATGTTGAAGTGACTGGATACAGTCGAGTACGCCTCCCAATCAGTGCCTTTGAGCTAGGTGTTGGCAGCTGAGCTACATTTACAAGCAATTTTAGTACACAGAACGATAGGCTATATCACGATCACATGGATAGATCTGACATGAAATCGATAGAATTGCGGAAAATGAGGAGGGAATAGGCATTAATTGACCGAATATACATCGAAATGTGGGGAAATTGAGGAAGTACTTGTGTATCTTCTGGTTCGTGCTCAACAAGTTGTAAATGGGAACAAGTATACGGCAGCAAGAGGAATCCGACATCGACACAAAGGGAATCAAGGAGGCAGTCAATTTTCCTCCCTCAAGGTAGCATTATACTGTACGTCTGTTGAGGTACCAGTGATACATGCGAGTTGAGTACTGTATTTCATGCTATTCAGAAAGACAGAGAACCATCTGCCTCTAAACTTACTTGCATCTGTGTTAAAGGATAACAGATAGTGGACAGAGTGATTGATTGAGATGAAGCTGTAACAAGGTACAATTTAGTGGTTCATTGATGATGCATCGTAGAGAAGTGATCTGTGGTAAAAACTGCTGTTTTAAAGAGCGGGCAGCAGCACGTAGTGTGAAACAGTCGCCCTCCATTTCTGGCAGTGGCGCCGCTGTGGCAATCGCAGCTTTGGTGTCTCGCTCTGGTGAGAAAGGGGAAAGGTTGCCTGTTCACGTGCATTTGAGGGGCGCTATGAGCTCGCCAGTCGGGCAGTTGGTCAGTGGGAGTGAGTCTGGGTCTGTCACTCGTCACCAGTTGCTGGTCTATCTCTCGTTCGCATTTGTGCGGCAGTTAGTCTCTGTCTGTAGTCCGGAGTGCTAGTTTGTCTGTCGTTTGGATGAAACTTTAAAGCCGGTAAAATGAGAGTCTTGCCACTCCGCCAGTAACAGAACTCAGCTAGTGGTCGCCCGGTCAGAACTGAGTTCCTGCATCTGGGTCTGTGCGTTACGCTGCCAGTCTGCTCGAGTTGCCCAGGCAACCGTCATTGGCGGTTGAATCGATCGGTTGGTCGGTCGCGCACTGAGACACAAGATGATTTGTCCGCCTCGAGCGTCGGCGCATGTGAGGTCGCCACGTGAGTCCAGTGGCCCGGCCCGTATAGCGAGGGATAGTGGCTTCGCGGCCGACACGAGAGCAACAGGAGTCAAGCCACGACATCGGTCTGGCCGGTGCGAGCTGCGACGCCGTGAGACGGGAGATCGGCGCGCCTTCCTGCGTCCGTTGAAGCGGCTGGCAGCGGACGGTTCGGGAGAGCGTTGGGGATGCTGCGCCAGGTCTTCGCCAGAAATCGCAGTTTATTGGAGTGTGTCGTCGCCTTAATCTCTCCCCTTCCACTCTCGAGTGCGATAGTGGCACGAGGGTCGCGCAGTCCTCTTCGATTAGAGGCTCTCCAAATCACCAGCCGGGGACTTTGTACAAGTGTTTCTAAGTTTGCTTACGATCCGAATACACGCGACATTACTTTGGTAGCAGCTGAGAATTGGGCGGGCAGCGTAACGCAGTGGACTGAGTTGGGCACGGGTGTGCGGGGGCAGTGCCCACAGCACGCCCGACGTCGCGGCGCACAGGCGAGCCAAGCGTTGCCGCTCCTTCTGTCCTACGTGAGCTGCCAGCTGCGCGGCCAATCGTAAAAAGTGCACTAAAAATCCGGTAGAGATTCTCCTGTTCCTTTAACAAATTATAAACAGCTTCTTTCGGTTTCGAAAGTTTTCTTCACTATAAAACACTTCTCATTGGATTATAGCAAGACTGATTGTTGCAAAGAACTGATTTTTTCCGTACCTTACAGTATCGTATCGCAGCTTGACGATCGAGTGTCAATTTTTCCCATAGTTGTCGTAGTCATTGTGATAATCAATTTCTACGTAAGCTATGGCTACTTTACGTTTAGTTAATTTTAGGTGATATGTACCTGCGCATAAAATGTAGCTGACATATCGAAATTATATTTCAAGCCGAAAAAAAGCCATATCTCACTGCAGAACCGAGAAAGATGCTGAAGTATTTTTATTCGAAGACAGAAGGGAGACATTTTTAATCGAAAATTCGTATCTCGATTATCAAATAATGAAGAAATATTGTCTACAACAAAGGACTGAAATTAATATTATATATTTGGAAAGGCATATTCGTGGAGAATTTCACCATTTGTACGAAGAATTGAAATGTCAACCTTTGCTATTCGAGGAGTATGTTCGAACGTTATCTACAACGTTTGATTATGTCGTGGACGCTATAAAACCTGTTCCGCCATTGAATTCAACTAATTTACACAGACCTATTTCAGTTGTAGAACGGTCGACGGTTACTTAAAGGTAAGAACACAAACAAGTAACAAATCAGTCATTTTGCTTCTTTATTCAGCTAACTGTATGTACTTAATATTTTACACTTCTCAAACATTAGTAAGATCTCGATGATCAACTTGTGGCACCTGTGGCGTATTTAGCTTCGACAAATCCTTCAATAACAACTCCTGCATTTGTGTTCTAAAATGTAATTTATATAATGATGGCAACTGTTTCATATATGGCAATGTTGTCTTGAACCACAGAACGTCTTCATCATTCTTATCTTCTTGGTCCTGACGCATTATTTTAATTTTCTCTCTTTCTACTTGGACAAATGCATATAGCCCATCTTCCTTTTGCTTACGTTTATTTCTCGTTGCAGCCGGTGGACTTATCGAGCCTGAAAGGCAGCGCGGGATTAGCCGAGCGGTCTGGGGCGCTGCAGTCACGGACTGTGCGGATGGTTCCGGCGGAGGTTCGAGTCCTCCCTCGGACATGGGTGTGTGTGTTCGTCCTTAGAATAATTGAGGTTAAGTAGTGTGTAAGCTTAAGGGCTGATGACCTCAGCAGTTAAGTCACATAAGATTTCACCCACATCTGAACATTTTTGAGCCTGAAGCGATGCTGTCGTTGCCGGTAGTTTCCGTTGCTTGGGGCACGGCCTGCTCTGGCTGTTCAACCACAGCAACCTCAGGTTGACGCTCATCGTTGTCGTCGACACTGCTATCACTGAGAGTCTCACAACTTTCAAAGGCACTTTCTGTGTCCCTCACATCCGTTTGGTCTTCCAGAGTAGTAGCACACGTACAGTCCAAAATATCCAATTACGTGCTGAGCTTTCTGGCCGAATGTTCCCTTCTGCTTTTCGTTATGCCAAAATATCTTTTAAACATAGCACGGGCTCAAAACATGGCCAAGTGCCTGTATATCGTCGCTAGGCAATGAAAACCTCGTAACTCAAATTGGTCAAATTTTACAGGAGAAACAAAAAACTAATTATAGAAATCACATGGGGACCTGATTAGTTAAATGTAGTGGTTTCTGTTACACCATATGGATCCGGTCATTGGTACATAAGACTTCATTATGCACTTCAAATTGTCTGCTGGTTTTTGGAGTTACGAGGTTTTCACAGTTTTTTTTTTTTTTTTTTTTTTTTTTTTTTGGTAGTGATGGAGATAAGAGGCATGTAACGAGTGCACGGTAAAGAATTGAAATGAATTTGTTTTAAAAAAAACTTACTTAAATTTTACATTATTTGTGTATTATGAAACGTGTGTAACGATAAATTGTTACAGATATAAAGTGAAATGAATAATTTAACTTTGATCAAAATATTGGAATCTGGATGTTAATAAATTGCAGTGTTTAAAAAACATAAAACCAATGTTGTTAGCTTTAATTAACCTTTTCTTACTGTAAACATTTGTGCAGTTTATTAACATTTATTATTGTTACTATTGCTGCTACACTGACAGTCATAGGTGGCTGTAAACAAGTTTAATTTCGGCAGCATTTTTTTATGCACGGACATGTTCTCTCATTACAAATGTGAGGCAGTGTGTCATAAAATGAATGCACATACTTAGGAAGGACCAGCTTTAGTTGTTGCAAATGCGTAAACTTTTCTGCGCTGATCTTTAGTGGTGAACCGTAGAGAGCGGGCACTGTAAGTGAGCTGGGTATGTTTGACATCCCTCTTGGAAGTGGTTCCCGTGTATCGCTGAATTTCAATTTATATTCCATTCTTCCGGAGGGATCATACTTGAGACACCGGATATCGGTCACTGTTGGATCCCCAATTTTGGATCCTGGCCGAATAGACGAATACAACGAGAGTTTATCATAGCACTTGAAAAATGTGTGGTCCAAATAATTGACAACATAAGGTCTAGGACTTTGTCTTGCGGTAGCACAAACTTCTACATAGCCAGCAGGAGTATAAATGTGTCTGTTTTTTAACTTCCATTGTATGGTGGAGTGCATAGAATCACACTCCATTTGAGTGTGACCTTTCTCCAGAAATTTTTGCACTATTGTAATGCCTTTCTGATTGGCGAGATAAGCCAGTGCATTACTCATGACTGAGTTTCGATTCTGGTACGTGCATCCGTCGCTATAGGAAATAGCTTCTGAATCATTTTGGACGTACGTTTCTATAAAATGCACGAGTATACTGGCAAATTCCGAAGCTGTTAGTCCACCTTCACTCGTGCCAAAGGTAACAATAACCATCGTGACTTTTTAAATCATAGATGGTAAAATTGTGGACCTTCAGTTTGCTTTTATAGTACAGTGCAGATGCTTTTAGTCTGGGAGAAAGGAGAAGTGCTTGAAGGTCCATTGTAAACACTCTAGCTGATCCTAATTTATCACTATTTTTCGCTTCCCTTGCCTCAGTTTTTCGGGCCATATGCAAAGAGTATTCATTGTCTGAGAGATTGCCTGTCTGGTGAGAACAACAAAGAAAAGATCGCACTGGTCCTTTTTAGGCGAAAATAAGCTAAGATTATTTTCATCGAATACCTCGCAGAACTGTTTGTAAGCAGCTGGGATTTGTCCTCTTTTCTTGCAAAATTGTGTATATTCCCTATGTAGATCTGATCTACTCTGCCAGTTAGGTTCCAAGTAGAGTTTTGTCGAAGAACGACGGCAGTAATGTGATTCCAGTTTCGGCAACTCTGCAAAAAAATCTGATGCTGATTGTCGTCCGCCTGAAACTTTCGTTGGTCTCTCCTGCATTTGAGGCCCTTCTGCAAGCGTTCTTCCTGATGCACTAGATGCCCATGTTCTGACACTCCATTCGCCTAAGCACAAAGTATTCAGAAACATAGTCTTGCAGACAGTTTTTCTCTGTCCTTCTACTACAAAATTGTAATATAGTGTGTTAGAACGGTGACATTTATTAGATTCTGAATTATTTCTGCGTCTTTTAACTGGAACGTAGTAGACATGGCTTCTAAAAAAAAAAATTTTTCTTTCACCCCAAGACATATCCTGCCAGAAATGATTAAATATTCGCTGTCTCTGCTCTTCTGTAATATCCTTGCAATTCCTGTTCCGATTTAAGGAAGAATATTTACAAGTACATCGTGGTTTCATTTCCATCCTGCTCCTGCTCATTGTTGGTCTCTTTTTGCCAAACTCATCTTTTTGCATTCCTAAATAATCCTGTCCCCTCATACGTTTCTTTCTGCAAACTTTGAAGTGATTGATTGCTTTTCCTTTTACGGCGCTGCTTAGTGCTCTTCACTCCCACATCAACTTCGTCATCGTCGTCTTCCTTGCTCTTGTTACTGCTATGGTCATTTTTGTTTTTATCTGGATCGTACGCGTCACTACTGCCACTGCAGATATCATCCTCGCTGCTGTGTTCGAAAAGACTTTCAAACTCAGAAGTGGAATTCGCCTCTGTATTGGCTTCTTTTTCCGCATTATCTGTAGTGTAAACCATAACGTCATCAATAACATTCAAATAATTTAATCACCTCAACTTCCAAACAAGGATCTTACTTCCAGTTACAACAATATAAACTAGGGTTTACCTTCATTTTGTAGGTCACCCTTTCTTTTGGTGCATGACAAGGAGGAACCTGACTAGAATCTTCTTCCGGTGATTTTATACGATATGATCCGTTGTCGGCTTGTTTCACAATGTGAAGAGTGAATTTACTCTTTTTACCCATAGCTGAAAACAAAGTAGTTACTGTAGAACGTATAGGATTCTGTTCAGTTCTAAAATTAGAACCTCCTATGTACCGAGCGCAGTCTGCTTTACGCTCGATGAAAAACTCGTAACTCAACATTGTATTTAACGAGGTCATTATTAATTCTGTATATTAAAATACAATACATAAATACCTAGAAATACTAACACGTACCTGTAGCAATAAAGCAGTGTTGTGTCTGTCAGTCAAAAAAGTTACTATCACGTCAAAAAACGTTTAAATCTCGGAGTATGTGTTCGCCCTGCACACTAACAATGGCGATTATCGGAGATGCGAGGTTTACAGCACAAACTACATATCGCTGGAGATGTGAGGTTTTCATTATTGCCGCTAGATGGCAACACCGTTCAACTCGAAGATGAAGGTTTCAACAGCCTATGTGGCATAATTTTCTACATTTGGTAATGGAGTTACGTGGATTTCATTGTCAGATGGAGTTACGAGGTTTTCATTGCCTAGCGACGATATGCCGGTTCACTGTCGGCGTCAGCCCCAGAACGAGGCTTAGTTTTTTTTTTCAATTATTTTGCAAACGTGTCCCTTATATTTTGCCAATATTTCTTAAAAACAATTTCAAAATGTTGACTCGATTGTTTAGAATTAATGGCGAGTGGTACATTCGCGCTCAATGAAAATGGAACTTCCCATACGCTATGTGATCTGAGCGAACGTGAGACAAATTTAGTATCAAATTTTCCACACTACTGATTCATTCTTCTACATAGAAGCGTAGGAAATTACCATTTTTAAACAAATTTAAAGAATATAAGAAATTCACACAGATTCTTCATCATTCCAGGTACTTAGCCACGGGCCTACCTTTCAACCAACTCGCTTTTTCATTCAGACTTTCTAAAACGGCTATTTCCACAATCGTTAGAGAAGTTTGCAAAGCTATCTGGGCAACACTCTGAGCCAACAGAAGATGAAAAAAAAATGGTTCAAATGGCTCTGAGCACTATGGGAGTTAACATCTGATGTCATCAGTCCCCTATCCCCTAAAACTTAGAACTACTTAAACCTAACCTAAGGACATCACACACATCCATGCCTGAGGCAGGATTCGAAACTACGACAGTAGCAGCAGCGCGGTTCCGGACTGAAGGGCCAAGAACCGCTCGGCCACAACGACCGGCCTACAGAAGATGATTTTTAAGAAATAGCACAATGTTTTTGGAACAGATGGCAATTCCCTAACTGTCTTAGAAGTATAGATGCTAAACACATTCGTATTAAAAGACCCAGTAAATCTGGTTCCATGTATTACTCCTACAAATCCTCCTTTTCCACTGGATTATTAAGCGGTTAAAGGCGCTACAGTCTGGAACCGCGTGACCGCTACGGTCGCAGGTTCGAATCCTGCCTCCGACATGGATGTGTGTGATGTCCTTAGGTTAGTTAGGTTTAAGTAGTTCTAAGTTCTAGGGGACTGATGACCTTAGAAGTTAAGTCCCATAGTGCTCAGAGCCATAGTGCTCAGAGCCAGCCACTGGATTATTAGCCGTCACCGACGCAAATTATAGGTTTGTCTTGGTGAATGTAGGCTCCTACGGCAAAGACAATGACGCAGGTGTGTTCGATGAATGCCCCTTCCGACATACAATGGAAAAGGGAAGACTGAAACTACCTGAAGAAGAACTTTTACCAGGATCCAGTATCAAGTGACCTTATGTTTTTAAAGGTGATGCAGCATTTCCACAAAAGGAATATTTAATGAGGGCTTTTCCAGAAAGAACGGCGACTGTAGGTGACGGTGAAGAGATATACACCTATCGGTTATCTTGGGCAAGAATGGTGCTACGATGTTCATTTGGTTCTATAGCATCTAAATTTAGAATTTTTAGTAAACCTATCAAAGCTATTGTGGAAAATGCAGTACATATTGTTAAAGTTATAACTTTATTACACAACATCACCCGTGATCTCGAATCAATAAATGAGCCATTTTTCCAAGATGTATACCGAAATATACTAAATACAGTAAAAGACAATTTACAAAAGAGAAACAATGCATCATCACGAGCAGCTGTGCAAGAGAGGGACAATTTTAAATTGAATTTTGAACAAAATCCTGTACAAAGAATGTAGGGTTAATCTGCTTAAAATGTGTTATGTGCTCTAATCATTTATATTAGCAATGACGAAAAATTTTAAATTGTATGTTGAATAAAATCCTGCGCTCAGAAAGTAAACAACACTGCTTAATAAATCTTGTTACACATGTACTTAGTTGTACTACCAATTATTTTCGCAATTTCCTCCCATCGCGGTATGATATTAAACGGTTACGATAATTTTTATTTCTCTTGTTCCACAATAGATGCCGTTCTCGAACAGCCGTGCTCAAAATTTCAGCCATTTTGAGATGAATAGCACAGTGCAAACCGCGTCCACTTGGCGCACAAATGTCAAACAATTTGATCGCGTCGGATTCGCCACAACTCGCGCCGCGCACCGCCCCGCACGTGCGCGCTGACGTAGCACAGTTTGACCGCTGGCCACTGTTCGGTATTTCCGCGCTGTCGCCGCAGCGCAGAGCGGTCGCAACAGGTCGCTCACTTCGGACGCCGCCTTAAAAGCGAGTGGGCGCGTAGCCGCGGTACCTGTGTGGCTGCCGAGGAGCAGAGCGGCTCGCAGGCCCACACCACACAGCTCCAGCTCCCTCCGCCACCGCCTGCGTCCTATGTCTGGGGAGGGGGGGGGGGGGGGGGGGGGGCAGAGTCTCGCCCGCCGGAAATTAAAAACGGGAGCCGTCCCCCCTTGTCGGCAGCTGGCGGCGGAGGAGGAGGGGGCTGCAGAGAGCTGCGCCAACAAACTGTTTCCGCACCAACTCCTAAATAAAAGAATACAAAAGCACCCCACTCACCAGACGTGTTCGACAGACGGGACGTTTCGCGACTCTCGGCCACTCTGCCGGGAAACACGCGCCAGGCGGACGCTCTCTCAAAGGCGAACTGACGCCGAAAGCGGACACCTCCTGACAAGTCGCATAGGAGGCGCTCACTCGCTACGTCGTACATTATCTCTGCGAAAAAGCTGTTTTCTAGAAGCTTGTATCGAGCTGCAACTCGTCGTAGTTCGTTAGCTTTCTTCGTTTGAATTTAATTTTATCACATAGAGAGACGAGGAATAACAGGTTATTTTGCATTGCGGTAGAATCGCATCTAGCGAATTCTCTGTGGGATTGTAAGGCTGTTCACTTCGATCGGCGTACGGACTTGTATAAGTTCTTACTGTCAGCGCGAATACTGCTGAAATGGGAAAACGCTTTACGCACGTCTACGTAAGCAGTGGAACAATGCGTATTTTCCAAATTTATTCAATATGAGGATCCCAGATGGCGGTCATCACACTGACGTTCTGGCGGGATATTCAAATTTGGGCGGGGAAATTGGTCAAGGGAGCTATTCCAGTAATCTAACTCCGCTTTTGTGGGAAATAGATCCCGAATCCGATATCAGCTGTAATATCCGATTTTACACGACAGAACAACGTTATTTCGAAGTCGAACCAAACATCTGCATAACTCTAAACAGCAGTCCCAGCTATTTTCGACTTATAGTTACTTGGTTGAAGCCACTGCCAAAGAGAAAAAAAATTTAAAGTCCTACAAATCCTGCGGTGTTCATCACTTTTCTTAAACGCTGCATGGGCTCAGTTTATATTTGCTAATGAAGTCTGTGATGTTAACGGACTTATTTCTTACTTTTCCCACTCCTCGAAGCGCACCGGTGTCTAAGCATAGACGGCAAAATCAGAACAATTACGTATGTAAAAGTTTGTGACATATTTCAAGTCCACAATATATCGTTAAAATAAAAGAAAAAAAACACACAAACAGAATTCCAAGCGCTGTCCTACAGACGAGAAAAATGGCTGGAATTTTGGGTGGATGTCGATGTCATACAACTTCTGGTCTGGAGATGCTCCAAAGCCACAATGGCGAGTGGGGGACAGCATCCCGCCTGTCCGAACCCGAGGGGGCAGATCTGCTCGGACTCGTCTCTGAACACTCGAACGAAGAAGACATCACGTGACTGTCAGACCTCACGAAACTTTCCGTATATACCTTGCACATGTCTGACACCGTGGAACTTCTGCAAAATGCTACTCCAGGCTCTTTTATTTTATTGAACAAGTCAGTTGGAGGAGATAAAGGAGATCCGGTCATTATCGGTGACGTGTGTCAATTCGGAAGAAATTTCATTGAGACTGAACCCGAGGAACTGTCAGTGTAAGATCAAATCTGGTTCGTGTGAAACATTCTCTAATTTGTTGTTTTTATTGCAGAAGAAAACCGGCTCTCGAATCCACACAATGGTAAGTGTGAAGACATCCACGTGAGTACTAAAGGCAATCCGCTAAATTTCGGATACACGATAAATCATACAAAGCTAAAGGCTGTCAATTCAACTAAATACTTACTTATTACAGTTACAAATAACTTAAACTGGCACAATCAGATAGATAATGTTGTGGGGAACGCCAACCGAAGACTGCGATTTGTTGACAAGACACTTAGAAAATGCAACACATCTACTAAGGTGACTGTTTACACTACGCTTGTCCGCCCTCTTCTGAAGTATATTTTTTAATGAAATACCATTTTTTTAAAATTCTTTATTAATACAATTCAATAATAAATTAACTAATTAGTGGGTCTTTAATTAATACAAGGCCGGCCGCGGTGGACGACGGTTCTAGGCGCTTCAGTCCGGAATCGCGCGACTTCTACGGTCGCAGGTTCGAATCCTGCGTCGGGCATGGATCTACATCTACATCTACATCCACACTCCGCAAGCCACCTGACGGTGCGTGGCGGAGGGTACCTTCAGTACCTCTATCGGTTCTCCCTTCTATTCCAGTCTCGTATTGTTCGTGGAAAGAAGGATTGTCGGTATGCCTCTGTGTGGGCTCTAATCTCTCTGATTTTATCCTCATGGTCTCTTCGCGAGATATACGTAGGAGGGAGCAATATACTGCTTGACTCTTCGGTGAAGGTATGTTCTCGAAACTTTGACAAAAGCCCGTACCGAGCTACTGAGCGTCTCTCCTGCAGAGTCTTCCACTGGAGTTTATCTATCATCTCCGTAACGCTTTCGCGATTACTAAATGATCCTGTAACGAAGCGCGCTGCTCTCCGTTGGATCTTCTCTATGTCTTGTATCAACCCTATCTGGTACGGATCCCACACTGCTGAGCAGTATTCAAGCAGTGGGCCAACAAGCGTACTGTAACCTACTTCCTTTGTTTTCGGATTGCATTTCCTTAGGATTCTTCCAATGAATCTCAGTCTGGCATCTGCTTTACCGACAATCAACATTATATGATCATTCCATTTTAAATCACTCCTAATGCGTACTCCCAGATAATTTATGGTATTAACTGCTTCCAGTTGCTGACCTGCTATTTTGTAGCTAAATGATAAAGGATCTATCTTTCTGTGTATCCGCAGCACATTACACTTGTCTACATTGAGATTCAGTTGCCATTCCCTGCACCATGCGTCAATTCGCTGCAGATCCTCCTGCATTTCAGTACAATTTTCCATTGTTACAACCTCTCGATACACCACAGCATAATCTGCAAAAAGCCTCAGTGAACTTCCGATGTCATCCACCAGGTCATTTATGTATATTGTGAACAGCAACGGTCCTATGACACTCCCCTGCGGCACACCTGAAATCACTCTTACTTCGGAAGACTTCTCTCCATTGAGAATAACATGCTGCGTCCTGTTATCTAGGAACTCCTCAATCCAATCACACAATTGGTCTGATAGTCCATATGCTCTTACTTTGTTCAATAAACGACTGTGGGGAACTGTATCGAACGCCTTGCGGAAGTCAAGAAACACGGCATCTACCTGTGAACCCGTGTCTATGGCCCTCTGAGTCTCGTGGACGAATAGCGTGAGCTGGGTTTCACATGACCGTCTTTTTCGAAACCCATGCTGATTCCTACAGAGTAGATTTCTAGTCTCCAGAAAAGTCATTATACTCGAACACAATACGTGTTCCAAAATTCTGCAACTGATCGACGTTAGAGATATAGGTCTATAGTTCTGCACATCTGTTCGACGTCCCTTCTTGAAAACGGGGATGACCTGTGCCCTTTTCCAATCCTTTGGAACGCTACGCTCTTCTAGAGACCTACGGTACACCGCTGCAAGAAGGGGGGCAAGTTCCTTCGCGTTCTCTGTGTAAAATTGAACTGGTATCCCATCAGGTCCAGAGGCCTTTCCTCTTTTGAGCGATTTTAATTGTTTCTCTATCCCTCTGTCGTCTATTTCGATATCTACCATTTTGTCATCTGTGCGACAATCTAGAGAAGGAACTACAGTGCAATCTTCCTCTGTGAAACAACTTTGGAAAAAGACATTTAGTATCTCGGCCTTTAGTCTGTCATCGTCTGTTTCAGTATCATTTTGGTCACAGAGTGTCTGGACATTTTGTTTTGATCCACCTACCGCTTTGACACAAGACCAAAATTTCTTAAGATTTTCTGCCAAGTCAGTACATAGAACTTTACTTTCGAATTCATTGAACGCCTCTCGCATAGCTCTCTTCACACTACATTTCGCTTCGCGTAATTTTTGTTTGTCTGCAAGGCTTTGGCTATGTTTATGTTTGCTGTGAAGTTCCCTTTGCTTCCGCAGCAGTTTTCTAACTCGGTTGTTGAACCACGGTGGCTCTTTTCCATCTCTTACGATCTTGCTTGGCACATACTCATCTAACGCATATTGTACGATGGTTTTGAACTTTGTCCACTGATCCTCAACACTATCAGTACTTGAGACAAAACTTTTGTGTTGAGCCAACAGGTACTCTGAAATCTGCTTTTTGTCACTTTTTCTAAACACAAAAATCTTCCTACCCTTTTTAATATTCCTATTTACGGCTGAAATCATCGATGCCGTAACCGCTTTATGATCGCTGATTCCCTGTTCTGCGTTAACTTTTTCAAATAGTTCGGGTCTGTTTGTCACCAGAAGGTCTAATATGTTATCGCCACGAGTCGGTTCTCTGTTTAACTGCTCAAGGTAGTTTTCAGATAAAGCACTTAAAAAAATTTCACTGGATTCTTTGTCCCTGCCACCCGTTATGAACGTCTGAGTCTCCCAGTCTATATCCGGCAAATTAAAATCTCCACCCAGAACTATAACATGGTGGGGAAATCTACTCGAAATATTTTTCAAATTATCCTTCAAGTGCTCAGCCACAACAGCTGCTGAGCCAGGGGGCCTATAGAGACATCCAATTACCATGTCTGAGCCTGCTTTAACCGCGACCTTCACCCAAATCATTTCACATTTCGGATCTCCGTCAATTTCATTCGATACTATTGCACTTCTTACCGCTATAAACGCGCCTCCCCCTTCACTGTTCAGCCTGTCTCTGCGGTATACATTCCAATCTGAGTTTAGGATTTCGTTACTGTTTACGTCTGGTTTCAGCCAACTTTCTGTCCCTAGTACTATATGGGCGTTGTGATCGTTTATTAATGAGAGCAGTTCTGGGACCTTTCTATAGACGCTCCTGCAGTTTACTATTAGCACATTAATATTGTTATTCCCTGTTGCATTTTGCCTACTCCTATCTTGCCGCGTCTCAGGAGGCGTCTTGTCGGGCCTAGGGAGGGGATTCTCTAACCTAAAAAAACCCCATGTGCACTCCACACGTACTCCGCTACCCTTGTAGCCGCTTCCGGCGTGTAGTGCACGCCTGACCTATTCAGGGGGACCCTACATTTCTCCACCCGATAGCGGAGGTCGAGAAATTTGCACCCCAGATCTCCGCAGAATCGTCTGAGCCTCTGGTTTAAGCCTTCCACTCGGCTCCAAACAAGAGGACCGCGATCGGTTCTGGGAACGATACTACAAATAGTTAGCTCCGATTCCACCCCGCGAGCGAGGCTTTCCGCCTTCACCACAATGGATGTGTGTGATGTTCTTAGGTTTAAGTAGTTCTAAGTTCTAGGGGACTGATGACCTCAGATGTTAAGTCCCATAGTGCTCAGAGCCATTTAATAAATACAATAACAAAAAATGCAACTTCTACTTAATTAATTTTTTACTGGCATAATTCTGTGGACTCTATTAAGCTACACTAATGCTAATGTACAGGTGTGTCAGTCGAGCTACAAACGCGCTGTTGTTCATGACCTGCCCACCAAGCTAACCCCAGTGGGCGTGCCCTGCCACTGGGCTTTTGAACTGTTGCTGTATGGAGTGGGAGCCGCATCAAATAGGATTGACGGTGGACATCAAAAATGATTAATCAAGGGCAGCTCGTTGTGTATCATTGCGAAATTGAGGAGAGAGTGTGACGGATATGATACCCGCATTGGGATGGCAATCATTAAATGGAATCAATTGCAACCATTAAAACAAAGGCGATATTTCGTTCTGGCAGGATCTTCTAATGCTCTTTCAATCACCAACTTTCTCTTCAGAGTGTGAAAATATACTGTCAGCGTAAAAGTACATAGAAAGAAATGATCATCATAATAAAATAAGAGGAATCAGAGCTCGCACGGAAAGATTTATGTGCTCGTTTTTACCGTGCGCTGTTGGCGAGTAGTACGGTAGAAAATATCTACAAGCTGGTTCGATGAACTCTCTACATCTAGATGTAGATGTAGATGTAGAAATATCTACAAGCTGGTTCGATGAACTCTCTGCCAGCCAGTTAACTGCGAAATATAGAACAGCCGTGCAGATGCAGAAGAAGCAATTCTATTTACTTCGAATACTTTGTTTGCAGGACCTTTTTCCGTATTTTCAGGCCGTAGTTTTCTCTCATCAGTTCTCCCCTCAGTTTTCAATCTGTCTGTTTCGTGTTTAGCAGTAACATTTACCTCTGTGCTGGTCATCTGACGTAATTTATTTTTATCTACGAGTGCTATTTGGAAAGTAAGGAACGATTGGTCGCGGAATGGAAACCACAGTGAAAATCAAACCTGCAAATGTTTGCTACCTGCACGTGCCAGATACTCCCCTACACAGGCACCGCTCCGACTTAAGTTGGATAGCAGCTCGTTGTCTGTGCCAAAATGTTGTTTTCATAGCCAGCGGCTCATCTGACCAGAGATGAACATCAGAGGGACCCAAGTCCGGGCTGTCTGGTGAGCGGCTAAACATTTCCAATCGAAAACGCTGTAGGAGCTCCCTCATTGCCCCTGCGGTGTGCTGCCGAGAGCTGTCACGACGCGACACTACAGACACTGCCCAGCAACTGTGCAAAGCTTTCACTGTGGTTTCCATTTCCTTACTATCCGAACAGTCGTGGTACTTTAATTTTCTTCGGAGATAAAGCTTCTAAAGCAGACAGCGTACACTTCTCTTTTCACATGTTACTTCTTAAAAAATAATAATTGTTTTAGAATAGCATTACTGTTGCTGCTGTTATGGAAATGAAACGTTTGTAAATGCTATAAAAAAACAATCCGTGAATAATTCCAAGCCGATAATACATGAAAGGATCTCTAAAGAGGCTGAGTATGTGGCACTTAAATGCACGATGTCCTTGCTGGTGCTTGCGGCAACACCAGATGCATTTCCACGCCAATTTGGAATTTCTTGTGTTGGCAAAAAGTCACCCTTCAACTATCTTTTAAAAAGAAACCCCAAAAGCTCATTTTTAAGTCCAGTTCATAACCCTTGGGAAGGAAATGATGTCAACAAAATCCTTGCACAATTCACATTAACAGGATCTCTTCTTTTATAGCGTGATGGGCATATGCGCTCAAGTGCTCTAATTTTTGAAGTTCATATTAAACGACATCCACAGTTTTATATAAAGCAATAGAACAATGATATGTACTTCTGTTCACAGTATTACAAAACTACCAGCAATAAGAATTTATTCAGTTTGTTGGTAATTCGCTCGCATTAGTAATGCGCGTGTAGTGTTTTCACATACGGCTGCTCACTTCCCATATTGCTGATGACATTCGCCAGCGGTGTGCAAGCCTGCCTCTTACACCGCTGCGGTTTAAAAAGGCAGCTGCGTTAACACCTGCTGCGCCACGCCACGCGCTGTGGGTCTTCAGGTGGAAAGCCGACGCTCTCGCACACAGTCTAACGGGGCGGGGCAGCGCCGGCAGCACCGGCGCGACGCGACGTGACGTAACCGTCACGTGGCTGGCGGCACGCTACACCCTGCACTTACCACGAAGCATTAGCAGCGGGACCGTCTCATTTTCTCGTGCGATTGTCTCTGTACCTAGAAGACCAATAAATGATCCTGAGTGCAATACTCGTTCTTTGACCTTGTCGAGTATTTATTTACGATGACAGCAGAGAAACGGGAACGCAGAACACGAGCAGTGAGAATCCACTGCAAGTGAAATGCCAGGGGCAGCTGCAGTGATCGAAATTAATGTTAGCAAATCGTGAAAAAAAAAAGAAGATACATAACTAAACATAATATGCTCTGTGACTTTCTACGACCTAACACGCGGAACTTCGGCACTAACACACCTAAAGAACATGCTACAAACCACATTGCCCTAGATAATCTATAGTTCATTATGCATTTTTCATCAGTTTATTTTTATGAGGATCTGACCTCATTATGTTCAAAATGGTTCGAATGGATCTGAGCACTATGGGACTTAACATCTATGGTCATGAGTCCCCTAGAACTTAGAACTAGTTAAACCTAACTAACCTAAGGACAGCACACAACACCCAGCCATCACGAGGCAGAGAAAATCCCTGACCCCGCCGGGAATCTAACCCGGGAACCCGGGCGTGGGAAGCGAGAACGCTACCGCACGACCACCAGATGCGGGCCCTCATTATGTCGCTCATCCGCAAGACAAGTGACACAATTCAGAAACACTAAATTTTACAAGAGAAGCAAAATAAAGATTGACTTTTTGGTGCCGCAGCATAAAGCCATGCAATTTAACGCTGTATGTAGCCGTAATAGCGTACATAAAAGAGCAAAATCTTAAAAACCAGGAGGCTTAAAAGATTGTCACGGCTGAGTAAATCTACCCCCCCCCCTCCAAACGCAGTGATGTAAGCGCATTTATGACATTTTTCTTGTGCCATAATTTATCAAATTTCACTTCTCTCTCAAAATAGTACATACAATGATGTGAATTTAGCTCACTCACAATATTTTACACTTTACTATAACTTGCATAAAAGCAAATTCAGATTCAAAGCAGAGTTTCTGAGAACTAAAATGTAAGGAAAAATAAACCTTTTCCTAATCTTTGACATATTTAAGAACATTAAAAAGAATTTTTTATCTTACAATTAAATTTCAGCAAAAAATACTTCTGAAATACGTGTATGAAAAGAAGCTATTATCCTAAAAACAAATCACATTCTCTTAATTATATCACAATATTGTCGGTAACGATGGGAAATGGAATTAGGCGAATTATTTTACAAAATTCAGTATTGCAATGACTATTTACTAGCACTAAACACTGTAAACTGCATTGGCATAAAAACAAGAACTTTACAACACAACAAAAATAGAATTATTTTTTCGATTCTTTTTATATTACAAATAAATTAATTATTCTGCATTAAAAAGAAATTTCACAAATTGGAACATCGTTTACAACAATTTCGTAGGATTATAAGAGTGCAGCCTACTCTCCATGTTGCGAATGATACAAGTTAGAGGAAATGCAGCACAAGTTTGCGGAATATGCTGGGAAGCAGCCAGGGACAGACGATCTTGTTTGAGTCTTGCGTTCGCTCACAGCGCGAGGCGAGTGTCGAACGTCCCGTCGACCACGAGGCACTTACAGACGGAGTAGGGAAGGATGGCGACGGCGATCGGCCGCGTCCTTTCAAAGGAACCATCCCGGCGATTTGGGGAAATCACGAAAACCTAAATCAGGATGGCCGAACGCGAGTTTGAACCGTCGTCCTCCCGAATGCTAGTCCAGTGTGCCACCTCGATCGGTTTCACTCAAAGGATGCAGTCTCGAATATGCCTTGTGTAAAGAGAGAAACTCTCTCTTACATCTAGTTGTGATTTCAACTTCAGAAAAATCAATAAGAGCACTTAAACCTGAATGAAGATGCTTTTTGTTTATTAAATCTCAAAATTTTGATTCTGGAAATCTCAAGAGCATTACCTTCATTATCTTTTAGAACCTGAGCACAACCTATTTCTCCACGGAGTCGTCTCAGATCTAAAAAGTCGTCCACGGTAAAAGAACGCCTCTTCTTATCGGCGGTTCTAATTAAGGTCGTGTACTATTGTGGAACGTAAATAGGGCCAGTTTTCTTTGCTTTTTTAATATGTTTTTCTACTACTGAATCAACGACATCGCCTTCATTCTGCGTGTGTCCAGAGTTGTTCTGTTCATTTTTAAGATTTCTCGGCATGCATGAATAATGACTAATGTATATATTTTTGTTTTGCCCGCCGCAATTATCGCAGTAAACAGTGAACTGCAAATTTTCATCGTTAACGAGCCAAGAAAGTTTTTGCAGATACATCCGCAGGCAAGTAGCTATCTCATTTGAACCATGCTGACCCTAACAATCATTCCAAGATGGCGAAATCAGTATTAAGCTGATAAATACTCTTTGATGTGTTCAAAAAAAAGATACTTCACCTGCAGGACACGACATTACGGTCCGAAACTGCAAGTTAGACATGATGACGTTGTTATTAATTTGACGTTTATCGTGACATTTGGCTTGGCGACTTGGAACCTTCTCTGTTTCATGTTCCTGGAACTTCGCTTTCAGTTCTTCATCGTTTGGTTCACTTTTCCACGCCTCTCACAAATTAAACAAGTCTTTTTTCGGTACAAAGAATGAAGTGTTGCATTCGTTATTAAAAATTATTGAATACATCATTAGTTTGGTGGCTGACTGTCCCTTCTTTTCTTGCAGATATACGTTGTCTTGATGGTGCGCTGCCCAACTTTTATCCCCCAGAATAACGTCACGATTGGTCTTAGCTCGTGTATAATGGCTGTCGACTCACGGTACTGAACTCGTGTGTTGTCTTGCAGGGTCTTTAATTAACGTGTCGACTTGTCTCTAATGTCCCTGTTTTCCCCTCCTTTCAGTGCCTGTGAAACCGTTGATTTTCTTGCTGAGAATCGCACGGATGGAAGCCTGTCCTTAATACCCAACGTGTTCCGAAGAAACTGTTTACACACACGTAGCTTGGAATCTTTATTATAAAGATAAAATGCGTGGTTCACTTGACGACAATTATTTGGGTTATTGTATCTACACTAGGAAGCATTGGCTCAACGTTTCCAGCTACGAAAGGATGTTGTTTCCCCGAATCATCTAACCCACAGCAAGCATCGAAAATAACTCTTCGTTCTTCCTCAGTGAACAATGAACTGCACTGGAGCCTACACTTTGACGTACAAGTTGGAAGTAATTTCCTTTCAGAATTTTTTTTTTTATCTTAGAGGAAGAAATATATTCTTTGCCTGATTCTTTCTTTAATCCAAGCAGTACTTTTATAGATCATTTTTGTTGCGCTTAGTTGGGGACGTTTATATCTTTGCCGAAGTGTTTTTTTGATCACTTTGTTGAGACGGTCGGGGTAGTGGAGAGAAACTAGCCCCCCGCTATATATGAAGCAATGACTTTCGTCTCATTACGTTTTTGTGATTCCATATCACGGTCTTTTTCACTTTTGTGAAAGAATTTTCACACAGCCAAATGTAATTCTCAAATTAAAACCTGTTAAGCAATAATTGCATTATTACTTAGAAACGAGCCGCCGGAGATAGAGGTTCCTCATACCAAAATACCCTCAAAACATCCCCGAACAAGCTCTGAAATTTTATCTGTGGAATCCTGGTTGACTCTTTACAGGTGATACGAGTCGCATTGCTAGCGCTACGAGTGCGCTTTCGCCGTATGTGACTCAAAGAGTGAAAGCAATTTTCTTCCTACACCCATACTGTGCAAACAACTGTGAAGTGCACGGAAGAGGGTACTTCCCGCTGTACCATTTGTTAAGGTTTCTCATCGCTCCAGCCACGTACGGACCGCGGAAGAAAGGATTGCTTAAACGGCTCTGTGTCCGCCGTAATTTTGTTAATCGTTCTCGCGGTCTCTACGGGAACGGTACGTGAAGGGGTTGTAGTATATTCCTAGATTCGTCATTTCCAGCGGATTCTTGAAGTTTATTAACAAGGTTTTCTCTCGATAATTTGCGTCCGTCTCGAAGCACTGGCCAATTCAGTTGATCGACGTGTTGGTGGCACTCTGTCACTGGTGCCCTCCCCTTCCTGTGTCAGATCCCACGCGCCTCGGCAGGTTTCACGAGCGTCTCCTTTGTATACTGACTGCATTTCCCTAGTTTCCTGCCAGTGAAGTCCGCCCCTCCTGTACCTACGACTGAGCCTGTGTGGGCCCTCCTTCTCATACCTCTGCCAAGTGTTACACACAGTATTCGTACGAGTTGGCCGATTCTAGCTGTGACTCGTTGATATCGTAGTCATAGGATATCACGTTATTTTCGTTTTGTGAAGTGCACTACTTTACATTTCCGAACATTCGAAAGAAGTTTTCAGTCTTCTTGCCACTTTAAATCTTATCAAGATCTAATTGAATATTTGTGCGATTTTTCTCATTATACATATAACTTGGTCATCTGTGAAAAGCCTCAGGTTACTAAAATACTGACCGAAAGGTCGTTACTATACTACGTAACAACAGGGGTCCGAACACATTTCCCTGGAGCAACCTCTAAGCTACTTCTCAATCTGTCGATGACTCTGTGTCGAAGAATTGTTGCGTCCTCCCTACCAATAACTCCTCAATCCACTCACAAATCTTACTAGATACCACAGACTATTGTGCTCTCGATAGTGAGCATAGATGTAAAACGGCGTCAAATCCTTCTTGGAAATGGACAAATATTACCTCTACCTGACTGCCTCGATCCATTGCTTTAAGAATATCACGTGAAGAAACTGCAGGTTTGGTTTCAGACGGTCGATATTTCCGGAATACGTGCTCTTTGGTATGGAGGAGATACCGCATTACGTGTGACCTCAGAACAGATTGTAACACAAAAGAACGGCGCGCACGGAGCGTCTCCACACATGTGTTCGGCTGGGACTCTCACTGCCCGGAGTAGACCGGTCGCCAGTGGTGGGTCCCGCTCAGAAGTGAGCCCCGACGACCAGCGGAGGCGCGCGCACAGCGGCCCCGGGCAGCCGCCCACCTCACGGCACCTCAACGATGTTCTAGGCCGCCTTTTTATTGCCCTTCGTGGCAAATCATCCTCGGCTCACATTTCAGCGAGATAAGCCCGCCCACACGCGGCCAGAGGTTCAGCCGCCAAACCCTGCCTCGATCAGCAGAGCCGTCGAACCTCTTCCAAACGCGGAACGTATGGAGCATCGTGGACAGGGTCGGCACTGTGACGATATGGCGGCAAACTGCAGGACACCCAACAATTGTGTCAATCAATGCAAAGTCGAATAACTGCTCGCATAAGGGCCAGAGGAGGACTAACGCGTTACTGACTTGCTGAATTTGAGGAGCTCTTTCTCTCGAATAAATGATCCAATATTTCTGAAGCAGCAATCATTTGTTTGTCCGTGCATCTACAGAGTTCCTCTCATCCCAAAAGTTCCTTCGTGGTGCGTCGTCTTTTTTCTTTTCTTTTTGCCTTATTGAAGTGATGATGTAAAATTCTACGACAAATTTATATCACTAAGGTACTGGACGTTAGTTTTATGATTCACTTCTGATACGCATCTTGTACATAGGTGTGACCTATACTTCATTCCAAACACGGCGCACCGTTTTTTGTTCGAGGGATATATGACACAGTATGGTTAAAAGGGACCTAACTCAGACGAAAATCTGCTATAGACTCTGATAGGGATTCCATCGGATGCTGCGGTTGCAGCTGTTTCTCAAAACCACTGACACTAACATCTGTATCACGTCTCCGTGCAGTGGGGCTAGCATAATGAAGGAGAAACAATCCTGGATAATTGTGCATCACTGTCGTATTGCTGAGTGTACATCAGACATCACGTAACAGAAACGTTTTAAGGTGACGAAACATAACGATTTTTCGTATTAGGACAGTATGTACGGTAATGTTACCAATGGCACTGCAACTAAAGGGGAGTTACTAAAGCCGGTTTTCCGAAATTCCTTCACCGAGGAAGAGGAAGTTAAGGATGTGTGCGGCTGGATTCGTGATTTACTGTCAGAAAGGTCACAGTTCATAGCATTTCATGGTGAGTCATCGAATAAAATAGGAGAGATGTGTGTCGTTCCCCAAGGAAGTGGTCCTTGGTGTTCCTAATCTGCATAAATGATTTGAGAGACAATACGAGCAGCCGTCTTAGATTGTTTGCAAACGACGATGTCGCCTAGTAAACTCACGAGAATATCAAAAGCAGTTGCAAAACTATTTACACGAAATATCATTATGGTGCCAAACGTGGTAATTATCGCCATAAATAATAAAAAGTGTGAGGTCATCCAGATAAGTTCTAAAAGGAATCCGTTAAATTTCGGTTACACGATATACCACACAAAACTACAGGCAGCCAGTTGAACTAATTATCTACGAACTAATTATCTACGAACAACTTTCATTGGAGCACTCACACAGATAGGGAAATGAAACCAAAGACTGCACTTTATTGGCAGAACACGTAGTTGGTGCGACAGGTCCACTAAAGAGACTGCCTACACTACGCTTGTCTGTCCTAGAGTATTGTTGTAGGGTACGGGTTCCTTACCAGATAGGATTGACGGAGGGCATAGGAAAAGTCCAAAGGACCGAAGCTCGTTTTGTATTATCGCGAAATATAGAAGATAGTGTCACGAATACGATATGCGAGTTGGTATGACAATCATTGAAAGAAAGATGCTTTTCGTTGCGGCGAGACCTTTCCACAAAATTTGAACCTCCAACTTCGTCTGTGGAGTGCGAAAACGTTCCGTTGACGCTCGCCTACAAAGGAAGAAATGAACGTGTTAATAAAATAAGAAAAATCACAGCTAGTAGGAAAAAAATAGATGTTCGCTTTCCCGCGCACTATTCGAGACTGGAAGGGAAGAGAAACTGTGTACAGTGCTTCGACGAAATGTCTGTCAGGCACTTGAGTGTGAACTGCAGAATACTCACGTAACTGTACACGTCGGTACGCGCCATAAAAGAGAGAAAAGTAGGATATTCGCGTTAAGACAAGTAGAAGCAGTGTCACGAGGGTTTGCAAGAGGCAATATCGTGGCGGCGACCTCGCTCTTCTTCCGGCAGCAGGATATTTTCTTTACGTCGGTCATTCGCAAGGCGAGGGGGAGGGAAGGTGGTGGCGCAGTGGGCAGGGTTCACAGCTTCCGCAGGTCCGCGCGGAGGCAGAAGCGGTCGCGGTGGCGCCACCAGAGCTTACTCGCACCACTAATCGAACTCATAATTAACATCTCTTAACGGCAATTTTTTGTACTAGATGTTATACGTGCGATGTTTTACTGTCTCGAGTTTCATCTCTTTGAAGGCACCTTACTCGCTTTCTGTGTCGTGCGTGTGAAGTACGACCCTGAGTTGTCAGCGCTGGACACCACAGTGCATCCTGTTCTGAAATGATACGCTTTCCGTCACTCGCTTGTTACACTGCTATCCTTGCCAGCTGCCAGCGTGAAGACCACAGTGAGACACTCCACCCCCACCCCGCACCCGCCGCCATGCAAGAGCGAGAGTAAGTCGGCCAGCGCCGGCAGGAAGAGCGCAGGGAAGCCGACTCGTCTCTTGCGGCATACACGAGGCACTAACCGAGTGTAGCAAAAATAGCCACATCAGCGGACAACGTGGCCGCAGCTCAACCTTTCTGACCCCTCTAATCAGATTCAGCTGAATACAGCTTCAATCTGTATGGGTGTACTGAGACATATACTTGCAACTAGCTTTCCTCTTACATCAGTCCGAGATGGGCGAGGAACTGTAACACACTTTCACAAGGTAACATATATAGCAGGAGGTCCACTGTAATCGTAAATATTAAAACATTAACTGCTACAGAAAGCGACTATAAGGTCAAATACGTCAATTACGTTTTATGGACTCATCATCCAGAACACTACTAGCGACATAGCCCCGTCCAGGCGACAGCGGCGTCACGTGGCGAGCAGTGACTGCCAGCCAGACACATCTAGCGTCAGTGGGCGTGCCCTCCGGGTACAGGACGGCAGTTTGGCCGGGGGGCAGGCTGCGAATGCGCGGGCACTCGGCGCGAGACTCGTCGGGTGTTCGGCGAGTGCCGTGGTGAGTGGCGAAACCGAGCTGCAACAGCGCCCAGCCGGCCACGCTCTCACTGCAGATATCGGACATCGTCGACTGGGCACACTGATGACGCAGGGCAGGTGGCGAACTGTGGCGGACGTTACTGCTGGGCAGAGTACGAGCAGCCGACGATCCGTGCACCCGCCAGTGTTACATGCACGTGACCACCGGCACCGGATGCTGGCGCACAGCCAGAGCGTTGCAAGGTGTGATCTGCTTCATCGTCGTGGCGATGCGAGGGCGCCAAACCGTCGTCTTCCAAGGAACACACGTGTACGGCTGGGGAACATTCGCGTGCGCATCCCTGGGTCCAGTGGTGGTCGTACAACGAACGCACCGCAACGACCGAGGAGTATCGTACACTGGTTGCAGACCACATACACCTCTTGACGACAATCGTGTGTCCCGATGGCAGCGACAGTTTTCAAGAAGATAATGCTCCGTCTTACAGAGTCAGGAGTATGATGGAGTGGTTCGAGGAACACAGTTGCGAGTTCCAACAGATGTGCTGGTCTCCCAGTTCACCAAATCTGGACCCGACCGAATACACGTGTGACGTGATTGGACGTGGCAACGTGGCATCGGAGCGCATCGGCCCGCTCCCCGGAACTTGGGAGAGTTGGGCGTCTGGTGTGTGCCGCCTCCCTGCAGCCGCCTGCCGAGGCCTCGCTGCTTCCGTGCCACGACGGGCCGCCGCTGCTGTCCGTGACGAACATCGACTTACCGGTTATTACCAGGTGGTAGTAATATTCTGGCTGACCAGCGTATAGTAGAGCAATTGAACAGGTGTGCACTATTCGTCTGTGTCAACTATCCGGTATTTAGGGAGATCCTCTGATCACTTTTATCGATACAATAATATGTTGGAATCGCTGCAGCTGTATCCTAGTCGATTATCGTATCCTATCCTACATGTAAACGTAATTCTTATTTGTACTGTCATGTCCGGTGAGTGTCTGGATCAGCTGGAATGTGCACCCTCCCCCTAGTCCGGGAAGTGGCGGATCCCGGCCGTGAAGCGGCTGACCGAGTCCACGCCTCGGCAGAACGGGACAGGTGTACGGAGTCCAACTTGGCTTTTATTTAGTATCGATTGTTCCTTTGAAATTCTTTCAAAACTTTACTCGATATTTCGTTTAAAGGTTTGTTTACAATGTGAAACGAGTCCTCTTGCCTGAGCAGGTGGTGCGTGTCATGATTGGGAAGTTGTTGTCCAAATTGAGCTGGTTCAAAATGGCTCTGAGCACTATGGGACTTAACATCTGAGGTCATCAGTCCCCTAGAACTTAGTACTACTTAAACCTAAGTACCCTAAGGACATCACACACATCCGTGCCCGAGGCAGGATTCGAACCTGCGACGTAGCAGCTGCGCGGTTCCGGACTGAAGCGCCTACAACCTCTTGGCCACAGCGTCTGGCTTACGTTGTGCTGCAACGTCGTCGAAGACGCGGCACTCAGATACACCACACGACACGGTCCGGGGTGCTCTTTACAGCAACACAGTCACACGTTGGTATGCCGGGTAGGGTCCACGTCCGGTAACAAGGTGCACCAGTCGTCTCGATGGTTTGAAGTATCTAAGCTGTAGACGCTCCTTCATGTCTGGCAGCAACTCGTATGTTCTTCGCCCCGTTTCCTCATTATCCCACTGCTCCTCCCATAATTTCTCTCTCTTTCTTTTAATTCCAGATTTGTCCCCTACGTAAATCCCCATTATTTACACTATTTTTTCCCTTTGTAATACAGATATAAATTTAGGACCCAGTAAAGTGTTTAGGTAGTGGGCTAAATGTTTATCATGTAGTTTTCTGAATAAAGATTTTAAAAAAAGTCTGAATATTTCTCTCTCTCTCTCTTCTCCCCCCCCCCCTCCGAGTCTGCTTATGTCCATTATACTTTTGCCAGATTTATCAGTTCAAACTGTTTGCACATGTCGTGATTGACAATGAAAACGTAGTGCGGAATACTGATTTGTAACAACACACTCCGAAGTAGTTGTTAATAAACTGAATTCGGGTGTAATGTAATTAATGTTTCGCATTACAATCGACACTGCGGCGTATCAGCGGCACGCGGGAGCACTCTGCGACAGCGCAGTGGAGAACCAGATGCTGTAGATGCCGCTGCGCGCGGCCCGCCTGGTACGTCCTCGAGTTGCGCGGCCCGCCAGCTGGTGTGCAGCAGCCAGCAGCCGTCCATTATTAACGCCGCCATTAGCGCCGCGGGCTCGCCCTGCCGCGCCCCCGCTGCACAGCACACAGCCTCCCGCGCCGCCTCTTAAGCAGCCGTGTACCGGCAGCGGACGAGTTCAGCCTACATCACACAGGGAGCGACGCATGGCTCCTCCACTGTTCAAACATCCCCACCTACCGGCCAAAAAATAGCCTCCCTTCTCCAGACATCTACCAGTTGAAATTCAGTTCGTATCGTTCACAGGGGCGAATCCGAGTCGATTTCAACATCGTCGAAAGGCATTTCGTACAGTACCACACCGACAGACGTCTGCTTTAGAAAACGTGATCCTATGTCGGATATCCGACAAGGTTTTCGAGTGGATGGAAAACTTGCTGACAGCCGGGACGCATCAGTTTATCCTGAGTGGAGAAGTGGTCGAACCCCTGCTGTTCGTGTTGTACGTTAATGACTTACCGGAGAATTTCGTTTCTAATATGAGACTTTTCGATCGTGATGCGGTTATTTAAGAAGAATTTCTATTCGGTGAAAATTGCAGTAATATCCCATTATATTTCGTCAGAATATTCCCGTAGATGTGAATGCAGAGACACGCAAAGTTATACGTTTCTCGAAACACAAACGCGTGGAACGCTTTCAGTGTAGAATTAACGAGTTATAACTTCCGTCCGTCACGCGACTGTTCGAGGTTCTCCGCCGTAATGAGTATTTCGCGATGCGTCGGGTTTGCTGCCAGATGACGACGACATCTCGTGAATACATTTCGGTCGACAACCGTTCAACTGTCTTCAGCGTAAAACTCACCTGAAGATGGCCTAGTGGTTGTCATCCGAAACATCGTGGCAAGATGTCGACGTCATCCGGCTGACTTCCGAAACGTCTCGGAAGAGTCAATCGTATCCTACTGATACGTGTAGCGATGGCGAGAGCATCGGCGATACAGGCTCAGTTGTGGGTAAATAAAATAGCGGGCTACGATTCTTCGGTAAGTTTGAGGGAATGCCTGTACGGCCCCTAGCTAGAACTACCCCGTCGTACGGCACCTTTTTCAGGTCAACTACCATTGGGCACGGAGTGCACAGGAAGACGGGGGGCGCGGACGTCGGCATTCTCGCCTCGCCGCCGAGGGAGAGTTGCACAAGTGTTCGGAAAATCGTAACTGCCGTACACTGAAACAAAGACGACGTACGTCACGAGATGCACGGATTCGTGGGATGTCTATAACGATAAAACCAACCGACGCTCTACGGATCTGTTCTGTGACATCTCGCCGATAAAACTGGGCGAAGAACACCGTCAAAATATCCTCTGCCATCGACTTGACAGTTATTCTCTGATAATAGATACAGAAGAAGGCCTACGCCCTCCAGCACGCAGGAAGGACAAGGCGGCGAAGCATTATCCGTTACTGACACGGATGACGAACAGAGAGCGTCAGGGGAGACAGAGAATGTTCCATCAACAGGCGAAGAGGCCCACTACTGTTCACTGAGGCTATCGCCGGTAAAGTACTATAACAGCAACCGACGCAAAATGCCTCGCAGTAAGTGTTCGTAGTGGCCTAGAGCGGAATGACCACGCGAAACTAATTACAGGAAAATCAGATGGAAAGGTGAGATTCAATGTGAAAATATTAAGGAAATGTAATTGATCCACGAAATATTTGGCTTAGGAAACACTCATTCGACGTGTCATCAATGAGGGACGTTCACCTGGTTGGATTAACAGAAGACAGACCAGGTGCAGCGTTTAGTGGCAGCGAGGGCGTCCGACTAACTCCGGTGGCAGAGGCTGCACGAGACGCGCCACGGCTGTGCGTCCCACGCGAGTTCACTGCTGACATTTCGAGAGCAGGCGTTCCAACAAGAGTGGGGCAACCTATCAGTTCCTCCGACGAAAAGAATACGGCGAGGCAGTGAGACGGCTCTCACTCGGTACGGACGTTTGCCGCCTGTCGCCCTTCCGACACTCCGTTTGCGAATCGCGCGTCGGCTTGTCGAGTGCAGACGCGGATGCACCGTCGGACGTGCTCTCTGGCAGCGAGCGGCGCTGTTACCGAGCCGAGTTCCGCTGCTGCAGTTTGTCATTTGAACACTGGTCGCAAAGTGTTCGTCCGACACGTTTCCACACTGAACGAAGCAATATCGGGATTTAACGCTCCCACACGGACAGGCCGACATTTGCATCTCCAACAAGACAAAGAATGGGATCCATCGACAAAGACTATTGGCAAAAAGCAGCAGTCGAGATTCGGCGCAGTCGAAATACTCAAAATACTTTTTTCTGATGCACTGTCGTTTGCAAGTTTGAGCGCATCATCTGTTTGCAATACGGCTCCATTATACACGTTACTTGCCTAACAGCCAATTTTGGAGGCGGAGATATCGCTGTGCCCCAGGTAACAATCTCGTCGACGTTAATCCGTGTCAGCGTGGGCACGAGATACTCCCCAGGTAGGGAACGGATGTTAACACTCCCACAACAAACGTTCTCCAATAACTGAATTTGATTCGACGGAACAAATGAATGGATAATGGGGATGAAATTAACGAACACGGGATGACTGAAATGATATACACGAAAACTTGTGTGAAATACGTGTTTCAGTTCCGGTCTGACACAGAGATACTTGTTGGCTATTCACACCGTATTCACCAAACCAACTATTGACAGTCGCGTGGTCTTGAAGTTTTGACTACCTTCCTGGAAAAAGTAAAAGCTCTGACCACGAAAGGTGGCGGCGGTGTCGTTCCGCTGTACATATTCGACCTTCACTGTAACACGATGGGTGCCTCGAGTGTGACGTAGCTTTTGCACTTTGGCTTTCGACCCTCAGAAATGAGCGCACCCAGACGCCTCGTCTCGTCGGCCTCTCGTCATCTCGTCAGCAGTTGTAGCCGGTGTGCTCCTCACACGTCCGAGAAACCGCTGAGCACCGGCTACCAGCTACCAGCTACCAGCTCGCCCCCACCTGCCTCGCGCTTCCTCACAGAGAGACGCCTCGGCACTGAGGCGAGGCGTGCCCCAGCGCGTCATACGGTCTTGTGCGTGATGTCGCCGGCTGGCCGCCGCTGCCCTCCAGACACAGCAAGCGACGGGCTGTGCCGTCCTGCGTCGGCTCCTCCAACGACACGCAACGCTATTTTGGCGAGGGGATTTCTTCCTGCATACAAACTAACATAAATTACGCAACTTCATTGTTGGAAAGCGACGGTTAAAATTGGTCACTTCAAAATAATGACACACCCTTCCCTGCCCGCTATCTCGGAAGTCGACTAGGATCCATTTCGAAACTCGGATAAACCGTTGCGTGATCCTCTGGTCGTCCTCACACGCGACGTCTGAAGCCCGCCACAAGTGCTGTCTGCCGTGGCTGCTGCTCGCTCTCAAACGATCACACCGTCCCGGCGGTTCCCGGCTGCACCTGGAGCGCTAATCTCACAGTACCTTTACGAAAGTGGAAGCGCATAAAATCGTTTCGTTAACTTCGTTAGCTGCCTTCGGAGGAGGGCCGAGAAAATCGTGACGGAGGTTCTGGACTTTCCGATGGTCGAACAGCGAATTGCTGATACAGCAACACTACATATACTGCGCTACGATTTCAGATACGTGCTAGTACAAATTATTCTTTAACTGAATTGAATCTCCGACACATTTTCAGTTTCAAATTTTATACAGTTTAATTATAGTGTGTAATATCAGTCTGGGCAAGAATAACATCTCTTTTCACGTGTTATATTGGCTACCACCACTCCGAAGTTACAAACTTCACCATATAGTTTTCAAGATCGATATTAGACTGTTCATTTCGTTCGAATGGAAGAATAGATTTTTCCGAAACTGCTCACCACGATTGAAAGAGACATCAGTCGCAAGCTACAAACATGAGACAATCCGTAGAACTAACATGTAGGTATATAACTATTACGTCAAGTTGGACAATAGCAAAAACTTCGAGTTTACTTCCTGACATAGACTGTTAGTCACATTAAAATTTCTGTGAAACCTGGTAGTCAAGGGAAGGCACGATTCGGTTACGATTGTGGACGGGGCCGTAATAAGTTACTATTCGTTGCCTTTTACAATTACACACAATTTATTTTAACCAGTTTACTATCTGTCTGAACACCTACAAATTTGAACTGTTCACTTTCACTAATCATATGCCCATTCAGTGAAATTAAAACGTCAAGTTTTGTTGAATTGTGTGTTCAAAACTGTAAAAATTGAGTCTTACTGTGATTTAGCGTTAGTTTATTTTCTACAAGCCACGAACTTAGATCATGTACTGCACTATTTGAAACCGAGCAAATATTGCACACAACATCCTAGATAAGGAACAGGAGTGGCTCCAACACTGATTCCAGGGGTACCCCCCCCACCCCACCCCCTTGACCGTACCCCACTCAGACCCCACATCACAGCCATTCTCAACATTCTCAGTAACGACATTTTGCTGCCTGTTGTTAAAGTAAGAGGTGAACCAATTGTGAGCTACTCCCCGTATTCCGTAATGGTCCAACTTCTGGAGCAATTTTTGTAATCAACACAATCAATTGCCTTAGTTAAACCAAAAAATATTAAAAGCGTTCGAAACCTTTTGTTTAATCCATCCTGTACCTCACAGAGAAAAGAGAATATAGCATTTTCAGTTCTTAAACGACTTCTAAAGCCGAACTGTACATTTCATAGGAAATCGTGCGATATAAAATGATCAATTATCCATACATACACAGTCTTTTCAATAACTTTTGCAAACACTGACGGCATAGAAATAGGTCTAAAATTATCTGCGTTATCCAATTCTTCGTTTTTATAAAGCGGCTTTACTACTGAGTACTTTAATCGTTCACGAAACAGACCATTCCTAAAGGAAAAATTACAAATATGGCTAAATAAAAGGCTAAAATGTGCAGCACAGTACTTTAATAATCTGCTAGACACTTCATCATTACCATGAGAGTCCTTAGTCTTCAGTGATTTAATTATTGACTCAATCTCCCCCTTGTCTGTATCACAGACGAGTATTTCACACATCAATCTCGGAAAGGCATTTGAAAAGAAAGTTATACGATTCCCTGTAGAAACTAAATTTTTATTTGATTCATCAGCAATGCTCAGAAAAATGATTGTTAAATATTGTACATATATCTGATTTATCAGTAACAGAAATATTTTTCCTGCGAACTGACTTTATATCGCCGGCCTTGTGCTGCTGACCAGACACTTCCTTCACAACTGACCATATGGTTTTAATTTTATCCTGTGAATCAGCTATTCTGTTTCCATACCACATACTCTTTGCCTTTCTAATAACATTTTTAAGGACCTTACAATACTGTTTGTAATGGGCTACTGTAGCTTGATTGTGACCACTTCTAACATTTTGATATAATTCCCACTTTGTTCTACATGATATCCTTATCCCACTAGTCAGCCACCCGGGCTGCCTATTACTGCTAGTACCCCGTTTAGAACGTTATAATGGAAAACAACTCTCAAAGAGCATGAGAAATGTGTTAAGGAAAGCATTATATTTATCATCTATGTTATCGGCACTATAAACATCCTGCCACTCTCGTTCCACGAAAAGGTTCAAAAAACTTTTTATTGCTGTTGGATTAACTTTCCTACATAGTTTGTAATTAAATATGACATTTGTTTGAGTACTAAAGCCTTTTAGTGTTAAAATTTGTGCCCTATGGTCTGAAAGGCCATTCACCCTTTTACTGACAGAATGCCCATCTAGTAATGAAGAATGAATAAAAATATTATCTATGGCTGTGCTTCTGTTCCCCTGCACCCTAGTTGGAAAAAACACAATTTGCATCAGATCATATGAATTTAGCAGATTTACCAACATCCTTTTTCTTGCACCATCATATACAAAATTTATATTGAAGTTACCACATATAACTAATTTCTGGTGCTTCCTACAAAGTGAATCAAGAACCCTCTCTAGCTTAAGCAGAAATGCTCTGAAGACAGAGTTAGGGGACCTATAAACAACAACAATTAGTAGTTTCGTTTCACTAAATTCAACTGCCCCTGCACAGCATTCAAATATCTATTCAGCCCAGTGTCGTGATACGTTTGTGGACTCAAATGGAATACTGGGTTTTACGTACATAGCCACACCCCCACACAGCAAGAAACTCCTTGAAAAGCAGCCAGCTAATCTGGTAAAGAAAGCCTCTGAATAGTCTAATTATTTAAGTAGTCCTCTGATATACCAATAATTTCAGAGTCAACATCTATAAGCAGTTCACTAGCTTTTTATCTAATACCTCTTATATTTTGATCAAATATGCTAACTTCTTCTCTACTTAGAAACATTACATCCTCAGAAGGTGACTCCTTAGTTAGAGGGACTTCCTTGAAGCAGGTATACCTATCAGCTGACTTCAATCTAAAAAAGGTGCAGCTCTAACACCAAATACTACAGGAATTTTTCCACGATTGATCCCACCACCCACTACAGTGTCACCTATAAGCTTTGCCAGCCTCCGCTTCCCATACCTATTGAGTTGCAGGCCATGCCTAGTGCATAACGATCTACTGATAGACCCCACTGGCGCCACTGAGATGTGACCCGTGCACTCTGCTATCAGCGCCCTCCCCAGCCCCATGTTAACGCGCCTAACAGCCGCATTAAGGTGAGGCCGGTCATGACGCAGAAACAGTTGCACGAAATGCACATTAGTGCCACCATTTTGAGAAGCTGTCTTTACCAGGTCACCACCTACGTCATATTCCCCGTCCCTATCAAGACTGTTCCCTGCTCCTCCCACTGATCCTCTTTCGTAAAATTCCTGCATAACTCCCCTATGCTGTCAGTCACTTGAGCCAACCCTGCACAGCCTTCACAATGCTGGTGACCTGGTACTCACTCCCCAACGCTTCCTGCAACTGCTGGCCCACACCTCTACCGTGAGAACTACCTAGCAGCAGAACCTTCTTTCTGTTAGACTTTGCAATTGACCTAGGCCTCCTAACTGATGCATGTTCCCTACATCTACAGCTACACGCGGCTCCTCTCCACTCATCTCTGACAGTTGGTCAAATCTACTTCATATACGCAAGGTATAATTGTGGTATCGGTAGCTACGATGCCACGGCGTAGGTACAAGTTGGTAGGTTGGCACTACGACAGCGCCCTGTAGCCGGCGCTGTGCAGCTCCAGATTCAGCCCATCTGATGCCGAGCAGACGACCAATCAACATTGTTTCTATTTCACAGAGGGCGAGCCCCTACTTGTAACCTGATGTACAGCTTCGCACCTACGTGCTCGTCTCAGCCAAAGTTAAGTACACAGTAAAACCACTTCCAACTGCAGTACCAAGTGTTCTGCCTCAGCTGCTCCTCCTAGCTTCCTACTTTCGGCCTACCCCCAGTTTTCAGGAGCAGACCCACGCGCCTCCTCCTCCTGGACGCCTTCTTGTCAGCTCACCAGTTCCCATTCCCCACCACACTTCACCCTCCTCTAGTTCCTCCTTTGCGCGTTCCAACTTCACCTGCAGGTCACACACCTTACGCTCCTGCTCCTCTATCAACTCATTTCTACTACAGATTCTGCGTTCCCAGGAGAGGATCTCGCTAGAATGCCCACTGGCTTCCCCACTGCATTCTCCGGCCCCCTCCCCTGATAATATTTTGAACAAATCCCACACCGTAACCCACTACTCACCAACCTACGACAGAGCCCACGCTTCTCACGCACCGACGAGGGGGTGTAAGAGGGGAGTTCACATGCCCTGATTTCTCACCTGCCGCGCTACACACATCCAACAATAATGAAGATAATCAAGTGGAATGTATGATCGTAGAGCTGAAATCCCATAACACAAAGCGTTCTCTACAAACCTTCAAAGGTAGGTGTGACTGCATGCTTCGAAGAGCAATACAAGCAAGCTGGCGGCGCTAACATCAATTTCCTATACAAGACTTCTTACAGTGTGAAATTTCATCGGATTCTTTGTTCTTCAAACGTGTCGTTACTTCAGCTTGCTCGTATAAACCACACGAACAGTAGTCACACTCTCATACACATATTTGCAACGAAACCCACAAACACAGCACTTTGTACCTCTCAAATATCTGAACCTGATATGTCCATCTATGACATAATTTTCATGACCTACTCGCTAGAAAGTTCCAGACAGAAACTGCAGCTGACTACATACCGAGACTTCAAATGCATTAGTTGATCTGAACTGGCATCTGAGGCCTAAGAAAGAGTATGGGGGAATCTTCTATTCCCTTCTGGGACATAAACAAAAAATTCGTGGAGTTACTAACAAAATTACTCAACTAGATGACAAATACGCTCCCCTAAAGCATCTACATCTACATCTACCTGATTATTCTGCTATTCACAATAAAGTGCCTGGCAGAGGGTTCAATGAACCACCTTCAAGCTATCTCGCTACCGTTCCACTCTCGAACGGCACGCGGGAGAAACGAGCACTTAAATTTTTCTGTGCGAGCCCTGATTTCTCTTATTTTGTCGTAATGATCATTCCTCCCTATGTAGGTGGGTGCCAACAGAATCTTTTCGCAATCGGAGGAGAAAACTGGTGATTGAAATTCCATGAGAAGATCACGTCGCAACAAGAAACGCCTTTGTTTTAATGATTGCCACTCCAATTCACGTCTCATGTCTGTGACACTATCTCCCCTATTTCGCGATAATACAGAACGAGCTGCCCTTCTTTGTACTTTTTCGCTGTCATCCGTCAGTCCTATCTGATGCGTGGTGTAAGCAGTCTCTTTAGTAGACCTGTTGCACATTTTAAGGTTCTGCCAAAGAATCGTAGTGTTTGGTTTGCTCTACCCACAGTATTATCTATGCGATCGTTCCAATTTAGGTTATTTCTAATCGTAATCCCTCAGTATTTAGTTGAATTTACAGCCTTCTGATTTGTGTGACTTATCGCGTAATCTAAATTTAGCTGATTTCTTTTAGTACTCATGTGAATAACTTCACACTTCTCTTTATTCAGGGTCAATTGCCACCTTTCTCACCATAAAGATATCTTAACTAAATCATTTTGCAAGTCGTTTTGTTCATCTGATGACTTTACAAGACGGTAAATGACAGTATCATCTGCAAACAATCTGAGACGGCTACTCAGATTGACTCCTATGTCGTTAATATAGATCAGCAACAACAGAGGGCCTATAACACTTCCTTGGGGAACACCGGATATTACTTCTGTTTTACTCGATGACTTTCCGTCTATTACTACGAACTGTGACCTCTTTGACAGGCCTCGAAAATTGAGAAGGAAACCTGCACGTTGCCTAACTGAAGAACTAAAACAGCTCACGAATCTCAAAGATGCTGCGCCTCGGGAATACAAACAGCGCCCCACACCTGAAAATCGCATTACTTACAAGCAGAAGCCGAACAGAGTGAGTCAGGTTGTGAGAAGTGCTACACTCAGGCCGGCCCGTACATTAACCGCTGACAGAAATAGACCTGCTGTCCTGTGGTAAAACCAGCGTGCTTGTGGTACTGTAAGTAAAAGCTGCAGCCGACTGCCGGCCGCGGTGGTCTAGCGGTTCTAGGCGCTCAGTCCGGAACCGCGCGACCGCTACGGTCGCAGGTTCGAATCCTGCCTCGGGCATGGATGTGTGTGATATCCTTAGGTTAGTTAGGTTTAAGTAGTTCTAAGTTCTAGGGGACTGATGACCTCAGATGTTAAGTCCCATAGTGCTCAGAGCCATTTTTTTTGCAGCCGACTCCACTGTCTCAGCCGAAGAACTGAACCGGTACTTTACATTTCCTACAGCCACAACTGAACCACAAACGAAACGGAGACTCCTTGATACGTCCAAAAATGGTTCAAATGGCTCTGAGCACTATGCGACTTAACTTCTGAGGTCATCAGTCGCCTAGAACTTAGAACTACTTAAATCTAACTAACCTAAGGACATCACACACATCCATGGCCGAGGCAGGATTCGCACCTGCGGCCGTAACGGTCGCGCGGTTCCAGACTGTAGCGCCTAGAACCGCTCGGCCACCACGGCCGGCTCGTGTGACCATTTCGGCGGCCAGGCCCACGGCAGAATGTCTGTTCCCCAACTGTGACTGTGTGTTCGGAGATGACAGGGCCCGTGTCGGTGCAGGTCGCGTACGCAGGACTGCTGCTTTTGCGAGCACAGGGAGAAGTTGTCGCAGCTCCCCCGGCCCCTACAGCGACCACATCTCAATATTGGTGAGCCTCTGTGGTCCACAGAAGGGCGCGTCATCAGTACCCACCTCACTAATCCTTACCTCAACTTGGCACTATTTTGCAGGAAGAGCAGTACAAGATTCTCTCGAAAACCATACAGAAACCGTGTTTATCCATTCCGACGCGAGTGAAAGTTGTTTTGAATGCCAAAGTGTTTCCTACGTCGTATCAGGCACGTTAAAGTGTCGTGTTTTTATGTTTCTCTCTACATCTTGCCATTTGCTGTTTCTAGCATCTGACAACATTAGAAAAGTGACTGAGAGGTGTTTAGAAACGTCCCTCACAATTTCCTACCGGTAATTGTTTTTTATGATCCTACAGATCAAAGCGGGTACGACAATTAAGAAACTCAGTCATCACCTGTCGACTTTCATAAAACTCTCCATTTCGTGTAAAACCACATTTTACCAGCACCTCGCATGCCAAAACCATTTCATTCAGATGTTCACAACTTCCCATTTAAGAACTGCATAGGATGTCTGAAGCACTAGGCGTGTGCATTTCCCAGACTGATCGAGCGTTCAGTCAAGTACAATGGAACCTCGATGCCGCTCCAGCAAATCCATTAGTCAAGTCGATTACCCTTGTCCTTCCATGCCACCTTCCACCCCAACCTCCCCCCCCCCCACCCTCCATGCTGTGGTGGTATATCGGTACGTAAGCGGCAACATGCGTTCCTATTATGTTCCAAAACATAGCACATATAAAAGGGATTTTTCAGCGCTCATATCTCGGGATATATTGGGGATAAAAAGGTAGTGTGAAGAGTTTTGGATAGCTATTAGGTTAGGGACCATTTGTACACACAACAGAAGGTCGTCCTACACTACAGGGTCAAATTACGAATAACAGACACTTCCTTCTACTTAGGCAAATGGAGCAAATCGGTTGCTTATTGTTGCATTAGATGTCGTTATGGAGATACAATTAGTCGATCGGCGGCTCGTCGGAAAACTCAACGAAAAGGGATTTTTCTTTTTTAGTATTTTTCGCCGTCACGAAAGGGACAAAACCGAGCCGAGGTTTCCATTACAGCCCTGCACAGCAAATGGCTAAACTTTTACTGCATATTCCTAAGATTCAAATGTTGAACAGCCTAGAAAAATTTCTCGATATCTCAATCCGCTTCCGAGATACAGAAGTTCAAAGTTGTACTACTTCTACACGTAAAATACACACGTCCAGTCCGGCGTGAAGCGAAATTTTGAATAATAAATAACAGCAGTATGCTCAAATTTTAACAGTACATTCTCTAGGCATTTGTGTAAAACAACCGTCTCCACGTTTTGAAAAAACTTTATCCGTTATCGAAAAACACCCCAAAAACTTGGTATTCAAACTGGCTGTAAGTTTCATGGTGTTTTCCTAAGACCCCGCTCTCGAACAGACTTGAAAATTTTCCTCATATCTTGATCCGTTTTGGAGATACGGAGGTTCACACGTGAAATGGAGCGTTAGGCGGAAACGTAATTTATAAAGTGACGTAGTACGAATAAATGTGCTGTAAAGTGTCTCCGTTTTCATCTGGGAGCCCCATGTTGTAGTACTAAAGCACATACAATTTTTTTTTGTACGTAAAATCCAGTCTGCGGTGTAAAATTACCTTTACATTATTTCAGTTTCACATGAGTAAATTATCTAAATTTTACTAATCAATACATTTATTTTCGTGAGTTACATGCCCTGCTGCAGAGAGAAAAGAAGGAAACCATCGGAAAATGCTCCAATCAGAGCATAAAAAATGCGAATATGTCCTTGTTTATTTAAAAGACTCTGACTGAAAAGTTGTGTACCAGCTGCCTGATTCTACCTTCCTCAGCACTTTCCGAAACAGTTTGGCAAGCGGACATATTTGCGCTTTTTTATTCTGAGGGTCAAGAATATAGTGACAGTGGTGAAGAGACGGAAAAGTAATAAATACTGGGAGATGGCGGACGGTGGTGGTATTATAGAAAGCACGGAGGGCACCATGGCAGTGTGAGAGGCAAAGGACCGTAGCTGACAGCTACAGAACAGTTCTAGGAGGCAGTGCCAGTGGAGGGAAATAAAGAGAAGAGGAGGAAGCGGGTAAGAGCCAGTGACAATGAGGGACACGTGGCAACGAGGAAGAGAGAGAGAGATTGACAGTGAGAAGAGACAGCAGCAGTAGGAAGGAATGGGTGATACAGTAGCAGTAAGAGGGAGGGAGGGGCGCCGAGAGATGTGGTACCGCGGCAGGGACTGTGGCGGCGGCGCAGGAGGCGACTGGGAGAGAATGGGTGCGAGCGACCTACAGGGATGGGCACTTGTCCAAGTCAAGCCAAAATTTCTAAAGGTGCTCAGAAAGGTACCATGACGTTCCTGGTACCCTCTTTTCAGTCAGTCTCTTGTAAATAAATTGAAACATATTCGCATTTTTTGTGTTCCGACAGTAGCATTTTTGCACTGGTACGTTTATACGTCTCTTCCTGTCGCTCCAGTTCCTCTTTTTTGCAGCATCTTCAAATTGCACTACCCCCCTCCCCCCGCCCCCCCGCTGTCTTTCCATAGGTAGGTCGTCAAACGCGTTTTTCTCCATGTTTTCCCTACTCCCTTCTGTCTTGACCCTTTCCTTCATAAGTGTTAAAAATAGAGGACAACATCATTGAAGATACAAGAATTGTATTCAGTTATATTAAAAAATGAAAATTAACAAAAATACTGTTCATATATTTCGTACAGTAGTAACACCGAGTCCGCAGCTCGTGGTCGTGCGGTAGCGTTCTCGCTTCCCGCGCCCGGGTTCGATTCCCGGCGGGGTCGGCGATTTTCTCTGCCTCGTGATGACTGGGTGTTGTGTGATGTCCTTAGGTTAGTTAGGTTTAAGTAGTTCTAAGTTCTAGGGGACTGATGACCATAGATGTTAAGTCCCATAGTGCTCAGAGCCATTTGAACCATTTAGTAACACCGAGTGAAAAATGCTCCTGTCGCAGCACAAAAAAACGGCAAGTATGTCCCCGAGCAGAGTAAGGGATATAAAAGAAGGTAACTATCTTTCCGACTATTTGCCAGATCAAACACATTTAAATCAAAATAACTTGATATATTCGGGCTTTTTTACTTGTTAGAATTAGTAATATAATGTCGTGTAATATAATGCAACCTGACAAGTAAATTAACACGCTACATAATGTCATTGCGAGCAATACGACATTAAAGTTACGACGTTAAAGTTTAGTATGTTTACTCGGTACTGCAGATGCGCCTCCACTCTGGGATACTTCCTGTTGCAGCTGCCAGCACGAACACGTGTGTTTACTCGTTCTTCCGGCCTCAGGTAGAGAGTGGATCCAAGCGAGCGCGCGGCCCGGCCTAGACCAGCACCTCCACGTGGCGTCCACTCAGCAAGTCGTCGGGAGTACCCTAGACAAATGTTTAGCCATTTTGCCTCTATAGCCGTGCATAAGGGTGAAAGTGTTGCCGTTGCAGCATTTTGTTTACCAGCTGACCCCTCGATTATGTCCCATATTTGTTCGATGGCACTCATATCAGGCCATCTGCAAGGCTGGAAGGCTAAATCATTCGTTCGAATTGTCCAGGACGTGTGCCGCAGGGGAGTGTCGTAGGAACCTACGACTTACCTTAGAGGAAAGGTTCAGGGAAGGATTTGTGGATTTAGAGAAAGCTTTCGACTGTGTTGACTGGAATACACTCTTTGAAATTCTGAAGGTAGCAGGGGTGAAATACAAGGAGCGAAAGGCTATTTACAACTTGTACAGAAAACAGACGGCACTTATAAGAGTCAAGGGACATGAATGGGAAGCATCGGTTGAGAAGGGAGTGAGACAGTGTTGTAGCGTATCCCCGACGGTATTCAATCTGTACATTGAACAAGCTGTGGACGCTATAAGGTGAATATCAACAAAAGCAAACCATGAGTAATGGAATGTAGCCGAATTAAACTGATGATGGTCGACGTAGAGAGGATATAAAATGCAAACTAGCTATGGCAAGAAAAGCATTTTTGAAGAAGAGAAATATAAATTCAAGTGTTAGGAATTCTTTTCTGAAAATAATTGTCTGGAATGTAGCCATGTATGGAAGCTAGATATGGGCAATAAACAGTTTATACAAAAAGAGAGTAGAAGCTTTCGAAATATAGTGTTAGGTACAGAAGAATTTGAGTATCAGATGAGTAGATCACATAACTAATGACGAGGTACTGAGACAAGAAATTTTTGGCACAGATCGTCCAAAATAAGGGATCGGTTTGATTGGTCACATTCTGAGACATCAAGGGATCATAAATTTAGTACATGAGGGAAGTGTGATGGGTAAAAACGGTAGAGGGAGACCAAGAGATGAATACAGCGAGCAGATTCAAAAGCGTGTAGGTTGCAGTAGTTATTCGGAGACGAAGAGGCTGGCACAGACTAAAGTAGCATTTAGAGCTGTATGAAAAAGTCTTCGGACTGAAGACCACACTGACAACAACAACAACAGATTGGCGACCGATGTAGAACTGGAGTGACTCGGGTGGCGACTCACCTGGTATAGGATTTTTTATTGTCTTTCGAACCATGTTGCTTGTATCGTGGTAACGGATAAAGCTTTCACAAAACAATAGGACGACCATTAATTATATATGTTTGTGTACCTTCTTACAAAATTTGAACCGATTCGCACAAGTTTGAAACGCAGAAGTGGCGCGAATAAAAAAATAAAAAAATTCACAAGAAAAGCCTTTTTTGGATGGAGCTAGATTCTTGAAAGCTAGTTTTCAATTGTCGTCAGAATGCATTTTGTTATTGATCTGGTTCAGTTTAATGATTTCACGTAAAAATTAATTTTAGCTCGACTTTAGACCACAGTATCCCGACAACGGATATAGATTATTGGGTAAAAAACTTGGTTTTGACTTTATCCATTTATATACGTTTGTGCAAAGTTCGAACCGATTCGAACGAGTTTAAAGTATAGAAGTGGGGCGCTCGAAAGGCTTCCCACAAAAAACGTGCTTTTCGCACGTAAAATCCGAACGAAGCAAGATTTTTTTCAAACGGTTGAAACTTATCTTGGACCAAGGTCCGATACATCCGTGGATCAAATCTGAACCATCAGTCTCGGTCCAGTCGAGAGTTATTTGAGGGTGACTGTTTTAGCACGTAAAATCCGAACAGTGGACATACAAATGGTGCAATAGGTGAGTATTAAATTCAGCCCAGTTAAAATGTTATGCAAATGTTGTTCATCAATTCGCAAAATTTGCGTGGATGCCAGCTGCGGTTCCACGTCAAACCTTGCTCGATACATTGTAACATAGGTACAGTATGGCTATGCAAATTGCCGCTGGTCCTGCTAAGCCAAAAACCTTTTACCCCGTGCTCCTAGCTCAAACACATTCTTGGAAAGTGAAAGACGAACACCACGAATTCGTCGCCCCAGCAGGGGGAAATTTTATTGCCACACTCTTGAGGACGTACGCGACACACGATCTCACGGACAGAGCCATACGCACGTGAGCGCAGTCATCAGAGCGTGCGCAGTGTCATCGCAAGTGCCGTGTATACCCTCCTTTTTGAGCAATGCACGCTGAAATTCTGCCTCGGAAACGATCGTAGAGGTGCAGAATGTGGACTTGCGGAGTGGCCTGCCTCGCAGTTTCCACCTGGTGCTTCCGTTGCCGAACGTGCAGACCGCGCAAGATGACGTTTCGTCCTGTCCCAGACGTGCTCAATGGGGACCGTGCTGGCCAGGGTGGTTGATGACGCCTTCGAGAGCACGTAGGGGGGCACGGGATACACGCAGACGCTCACGGTCAAGCCGGAAGAGCGCATCACCTTGCCGGTGCACGAAGGGTCGAATGACGATTTGAATGTACCGTCCACTGTTCAGTGTTCTCTCGACGATTACCAGAGGAGCACGGCCAGTGGAGGATATTGCTCCCCACACCACGATGCCGGTCGTGCGGTAGCGTTCTTGCTTCCCACGCCCGGGTTCCCGGGTTCGATTCCCGGCGGGGTCAGGGATTTTCTCTGCCTCGTGATGGCTGGGTGTTGTGTGCTGTCCTTAGGTTAGTTAGGTTTAAGTAGTTCTAAGTTCTAGGGGACTGATGACCGTAGCAGTTAAGTCCCATAGTGCTCAGAGCCATTTGAACCATTTTTTTTTGAACCACGATGCCGGGTTTTGGCCCTTTGTGCCTCCGTCGTACACACGCCCGATTTTGGCGCTCACCTGCACGACGCCACACACGCGTGCGACCGTCACTGTCACCGAGGCAGAAGCGACCCTCGACACGTCTTCATTCGTCCTTCCACAAACGCCTACCGTGACACCACTGGAGGTGGACGAACTACGCTGCGGCCTGAGCGGAAGACGCCCTAACGGTAGGCTGGACCGCGGCCCTGCTCCGCGGATACGGTCGCGAACGGTTCTCGCTGATACCCCTCGAGCAACGGTGTCCCTAAGTTGTGGTGAAGAGACGGCACTCGGTAGGACGCGGCGGTCTCGGCCGCTGTCCGGACCCAGGTCGGTGGCCACGCGCACCTTCTGCTGACCGCTGGCGACATCAGCGGTGCACTGTGGGGACCTCGCACGCCACGCGTTGCGCAATTCTGCGGTACGTCCACCCCGCCTGCTGCACGCCCACTGCACGCCCTCGTTCGAACCCCGTCAGCTGCAGACGCAGGTGGAGCTCCGTACGCTCCGACCGCGGCGGCCGCCGATAACGCGCCTCCCGGAGCGTCCGCAGCGCTGCGTGATTCGCCGTCGCACGCACCGCCCTCCCTCTCGTAGAGTCCGGTGCAAGTATGGCGGCTCTTACTCATTTTCCAGGAACGTAGCAACCGAGCACAGACACCCTCCCGAACCGAGATTCTGCGTGCAGCTTTTTCACAGTTATTTGTTAGAGCACTCCCGCACTCTAACGAATTGCCGGTTTTGTGTAGGAAGGTACGCTGACAGCCCGCATAAGAAGCTACCGAAGCAATAACGTAGTCGGCCACTGTCGTTTACGCCCGATCGTCTGTGCGGAAGACAGCACAATGTCACGCTGCACTCGTTATGCGAAATCGACGTATGCGTAACGGGAGAGGTGCCGGCGGCACGGCAGTGAACTCGGTCAGCCTCCTGCGGGTCGGAGCAACCTGAAGCGCGGCGGCCACTCTGCGTAGCTGCCACACAAGTTTTTCTGCGAGATCTCTATCGGTCGATGTGTGTGACGGTGCAGCTTCTTTGAAATAGGTTGTAGACTGCTGGCGTGCACTCCGAGTGTCTGAAAATGGCGCAAATGACGAAACTACCAGTCACAGGTAAGAACCGATAAAAGGAAAAGGACGCACGGCAACGGCGACGGCAGCAGGAGCGCCCCCTGGCGGCAGGCCTCGCCGCTGCCTGCCCCAGCCAGCCTACCAACCACTGGCAAGTTTTCGTTGCGTACGGCGTCGCAATGTCGCTCTCACCGAGCTGCAGATACGAGCGCTCTTCCTGGAGAAGGCTACTGCGAATTTCTGTTAAGGCCGATATTACGCTATCGTATTTGTTTGTCAGAGTTGATTTCTCAAATATTTAGTCAAATAAATTTTATGGTGTAATACGGAACTTTGTCAAACGTCGCTTGTCGTCAAATAAATATGATAAATCTAGGACCTCGCCGTCTCGCCCTAGATTTCCTTCGACTCTTCTTTTTTAATAGTCTTGCTTCTACTAGGGTCCGCCCCGCCCCCCCCCCCCCCCTGTCCCCCCGTCCCCGAGCTACCGGGCACATTTCACGCTATTAATTGTGTCTCGATGGACAGGTGGAATATACGGTAGGCGAATGCATATCCACGATCACTGCTACAGTCATCGACCTCAACATCTAGAAACATCTAGGCAGCTTTTCAGCAAGGATGAAGTGACACACTTCTTCTTCTTTCTTTCTTCCTTCTTCATTATCGTCGCCTTGTCCCACGTCACGTAGGGTCGGCGTTGATCTTCCGGATCCTTCTCCTCCGTAGTACTCTATCCATTGCCTCTTCCTTCTTCCATCCTTTCTCCCTTAGGTCCCCAGATATCTTATCCTTCCACCTCATCTTCGGTCTTCCTGTCCTTCTCGCTCCTTCAATCTTTATATCTTCAACTCTGTTTCCGATATACTCTTCCCCTTTTCTCTGTAAGTGTCCGTACCACCTTAGTCTGCTCTCTTGTATCTTTTTCCCCAAGGGTCCCACTTTCACAGCTCCTCTAACAAATTCATTGCTAATCCTGTCCTTTCCTTATAACCCCACACATCCACCTCAGCATCGTTATTTCCTCCACTTCCATCTTCCTTTCCTGGGCTACTATGATTGGCCATGTCTCTGCCTCGTATATCGTAGCAGGCCTTACCACCGACTTGTACACTTTCCCTTTCAACCCAATGCTCACCTTCTTGTCACACAACACTTCACTCATTTTCCTACAGTTGTTCCAACCGCAATTTATTCGGTGTTGTACCTCGCTTTCCAGTCCTCCTGTATGTAAGACCCCAGGTATTTAAATTTGCAGACCGATTTCAGCTCATCATCCTGGATCTTGCAAGACCTCATCTGCACATCCTTCAGTGCTAAATATTCTAACTTTGTACTGCTAATTTTCGTCCCTCTTTCTTCTAGTGCCTTCCTCCAATGCCCCAGCTTTTCCTAAAGTCTGTCGATGCTCTGCTCACGAAGAACCACATCATCCGCAAACATCATATTCCACGGTGCTTCCTTCTTCACATCTTTCATCAGCATAACCGTAATCAGGTCAAAGATATTGGGACTAAGTGCAGACCCTTGACGTAACCCTACTTTTACTGGAAACTCCTTTATCATGCCCACACTACTTCTCACCTGTGTCATTGCTCCTCTATACATTTCCTTCACTACCCTCACATACTTCTCTGGCACGCACTGCTCTCTCATGCTTCTCCATATTTCGCCCCTTGGGACTCTGTCATATGCTTCCTCCAAATCAATGAAAGCCATATGTAGATCGGCTTGTAGCTCCCCGTGTCTCTCCACTATCCGCCTTAAAGCATGTATTGCATCAGTCGTCCCTCTTCCAGGCATGGACCCAAACTGTTCTTCACACACCACAGTCTCCTTGCGTAGTCTTGCTTCTATAACTCTTTCCCAAATTTTCATTGTGTGTGCCATCAGTTTAATACCTCTATAGTTACTGCAGTCCTGCACATCACCTTTCCCCTTAAATATTGGGATCTGTACACTGGTTCTCCACTCGTCTGGCATCTCCTCCTGTCGCCAAATCTTCTTCATTAAATCCCAAAGGAGCTCAATTCCCTTTTTACCGAGACACTTCCATACCTCAACGGGGATCTGGTCTGGGCCAACTGCCTCCCATTTTTCATCTTTTCAACTACCCGTTCGACTGAAATAAAAAAATTCTTTCCTAACTTTCCATTCTACTTTGTCTATTTTTGAACTCTGGATGCAAGTTAGAAAGCGCTTCAGCTGTTTCGTACTTTTCACTAATTTTGTAGCCGTTGGAACTGATTCCATTAACTCAATTATTCAAACATAAAAATAGATTTTATTCCCGGTGTAGTGTACGTAACATTTGTTTACCCTCACATATTCCTTCTTCAGTGCTTAATAAATCGCTTCACACATTTCTGGAGTTATTTTGGTTAGTGTGCACTGTGATACTCAAGTGCCGGGTAGAAACTTGACTAGTTGTCTCCTGTATCAAGTAATCGCACAGTAACCTTTTGCCTGTCTTCTGCACATATTGCATTTCTCAAGAGAGTATTCTGTTTTGTAATATGAGAAGCCACTTAAGTGACCAAATAGTGAAATACACATTCATCCATTCGTAGTAATTTATGTGTAAGACTTGACGTCCTCCACTTGCAGCTCTCGCAACGAATTTTGCTGAATGCTTCTACTACTCGGCGTAATACTTACGGCTTCTTCCAAGTACGTTTCCATTTTTTTCGCCGCTTTTCTTCCAAATGCACACACAATGCAATTGTGCTAGAAGCAACTGCAGCGCATAATAACAAACTGTTGTCCACCATCTTGAAATTTGATAAAAAATATGACGAGAGCGTAAGACCACCTCTTAGCGCCAAGTCAAAGGTCGTTCTCAAAGAAATTTGACGAATATTTGATCACATTTATTTGTGTAATAAATAAGATAGTGTTACACCGGCCTAAGGCTAGTAGAAGAGAAATGAACTACTTTTCATAATGACCAAAACGAGAAAACGCTCATAAGATTGTGCTCAGACGAGACTGAATTGCATACGTGGACGTGGTTTTCAACGTGTCGATGTAGTCACGTGGTGTGCGACCGCAGCGCTTTCCAGCTGTATTGGTCCGTTTGAAATGGCGTCGACCACACAAAAGCTGCGTTCACGTCACTAGGAATATGCGCGGAGAAAAAATGGTTCAAATGGCTCTGAGCACTATGGGACTCAACTTCTGAGGTCATTAGTCCCCTAGAACTTAGAACTAGTTAAACCTAACTAACCTAAGGACATCACACACATCCATGCCCGAGGCAGGATTCGAACCTGCGACCGTAGTGGTCTCGTGGTTCCAGACTGCAGCGCCTAGAACCGCACGGCCACTTCGGCCGGCTATGCGCGGAGGAAATCGCGAACAGCTGGCATTGTCTGTGCATAGAAAGGTGATTAACACATTTAAAAGACATCTTTAAAAGTATTCCATTCCCTCACACACAACATCTTAGTGATAACATACTGAAACACACACACAAAGATTTCATAAATTGTAAGGAGTTAAAATTTTATGCCCGTACAGTGCGCTTTCGAATACACCAAACTTGCATAATCACAAATGTCATCAAAGTTATCTCATTTGTACCCATAAATTCCGAGTTCCTCTCAAATTAAATTTTCACCTCTACAAGACTACGGATGGGTGAAGCCTCCACGAAGGTTTCTGATCCCGTCCAAGCGCTCTGCGCTTACACGTACACCAGCATTTTTAAGCGTCGACGTCCCGACGTTCTATTATAACCAGTCGTACCCCAAAAAACGGCACATGGCTGGTACCTCCGAAGAGGCTGATAACTTAAGGCAGCACGCTTTCATAATTTGCAAGTTCTAGCAGGAAAAAACATGCTAACTACTTTCACTTTATCTTTACCAAGCACCATTCCGATATGGCATCGCCTCTTTACAGTGTGACGAAGAAATCGACGCCGCACTGGTTGCGTACCGGTTTGGCGCTACGTAGCACGACGTCGAATGCAATGTTGTCGTGTGGGAATGTCTGCGACTGAGCAGGTCGGCTCAAGGAGGAGAGGGGGGGGAGGGAGGGAGGGAGGGAGGGGGAGGGAGAGGGAGAGAGAGAGAGAGAGAGAGAGAGAGCGTTAACCGTGGCGGCAGCCTGGGGCCGCACCCCGGCCGCCGCAGCCCCGTCCATCGCTGCTGCCTGCTGTCGCCCAGCCCGGTCCGCTCAGCATCGCAGAATAGTCACTTGCAATATCCCGCTTTCGACCAACGTCATCGGGAGATCTGCCTCGCTGTCGGGCCAATTCCGGCCACGGGAAACCCCTTCTAATTATCTGCGGCGTCTACCGGGAGACAGAACAACGTCGGCAGTCCGTGTGCGGCTACCTACCGTCCTGTAGGCGAAATAGATCCCTCGCGCGGGGAGGGGGGGGGGGACAGAATGTCTCATTTCATCCCTTAGGTGAAAAGTCCCACTTGCGTAGGGCGCCCGAATCCACCTTCGGTGCAGCACAATGGAGGTGAGTGCGTTGCCCAGTTGTCTAATGGTAAGTCGGTTTGCAGACGAGTTGCTGTGAAGACTTTAACTGACGTACCGCAGCATGCGAGCCGTACGAAGACGACGAATGCTCGAATTCGAAACCCGATGCTACGTTTTTTCAGTAAAGTAAACCAAAACCAAAGTGTGTGTGGTGACTGTCACAGCCACTCGCAGCCACTTCCTCCACTGCCGCCCGACGTTTTCAAACTACTACGTCTCTACAGCACCAGAAACTTCATAGTTTACGCTTCACGCGCCAACTTGCTGTATTTCACTTGGACAAATTGTTGCTCCATCGTGAGACTGGCGTGCCTCCTACTTACTTACTGCACCGTAACGATTCGTTCGCAAACCTTGAAGGGAGCGGGCTCAGATCGGCTTCGACCGTGGAGAGCGCACACCCTAACGCCACAAGACACACGTCACCACGGATCTGCGAACGCCTTTCGCGGTTTGAGTTAGAGACCTGCTAAGCGTGGACTTGTTCATGAAAGCAGAATGTGAGGCGTTGCATAGGGGCAGTTTCGCCTCACGGCTTCCCTCACTACACATCCTGTTTTTTAGGCTAATCGATGAAGAGTTGAATTAAATGTTACATTGATCTTCAGAGTGGCAAAGCTACAGGCAGTAGCACGATTTATTAACTGTTAGCGATCGTTGCTATTCGTTACTTCCATGTTTAGAAACGTTGCTATGGTAACTGTAGTACACTGTGATTCCGTGATGACGTTATATGCTCTCAGAGATTACGGAGAAGGACGAGTTAACCACTTTGAGTTAGGGGCCCTCGTTCGGAAATGACCGGGTCGAAAGTTACAAGCGAAAACCATTCTTACACGTCCGACACTGGAATACCTGTACTCGGTATTTTTGTTGCTAAAACTGCAGGGTAACCAACTTTCAGAGGCTCAACCAAAACGAGAAAAAAAGTCCATTAAGTACGGACTCTGCAATGCATACCTCGAAGGCTCCTGACACTTTACCAGTTCGAGAGGTATCTTTCACAGTAACGAAGATGAACAAGTGCTTTAAAATGTATACCTTAAGAGGTGTTGGCACTTACTCATCTTCGTTACTGTAAAAGGCACCTCTCGTACTGATAAAGTGCCTTTAGTTCACGAGGTACGCATTTCGAAGCCCATACTTATTGGACTTGTTTTCATCTCAAAATATGGAAAACAAGGAGTTTGCAGCAAAAGTGATCTGTTTCACGGTATCGACGATGAATAGATCCCTACTGCTGTTAAGGTACACATTTCTTGTTTCGGTTCACAGTACCTCTGAAAGTTGCCTACCCTACAGCAACGGTAACGGTACTCCAACTCCACTCTCAGAGGTGTCAGAACAAATTTCGCTCGTAACTTTCGATTCGGTGGTTTCCGGAACAGGGTCCCTGACCTCCAACTTACATATAATCCCTGAAACTTTGCAACACCATGGCCGAATCACCCTGTATGTTGTTTTCTGTGAATTATCGGCAAAGTACTTGGAAGTAATATACAGCACAAAATTTTCTACGTTCTCTGCGAGGACATTCTCTTGCAGGCACTCACCGAGTCACCAGCAAATGTCGAAACAACAGACGCAGAATGTCAGCATTAAAAGAGTCGACACGTGTCGGCTGGTTCGTTCTCCATCATTTCCAACGTGTGCCTCCAGTGGATACAACACATCGGCTGAGTGGTGACGGGGGGAAGGGGTGGGTAAGTGGCTAGAGATGGGGGATCCGCTCTTGAACTAATTCATAGAGTTCAATCTTTCAAAGGAGTGAACAATCAGTGATTCAGAAAAAAAGAACGGTAGCTCCAAACGTTTCCCACGGCAGAGAGAGAGAGAGAGAGAGAGAGAGAGAGAGAGAGAGACGGAGCATATCAGCAGCGCCTCTGCTGGTCACAGCACAGTGCACGCCACACAACACAGCCAGCGCCGGCCTCTGCCCTGCTTCTACCTTGGCTGCCTGCATTGTGCAGTGCCCCATTGGATTTTGTGTTTCACATATTGCCGTGGCGTCTCTGTGCGTGTCTGGCGCAGCGGAACTTCGCATCGCACTCTGTCGGCGATCGTTTCAGTTGCACGTCCTGCCCTCTGGGCAGTTGATGCGAGCAACAGGACAGAGAGCCACCTAGCGGATAACATAGGAACTACTTGCAAAAACCCGCTCGCAAGGGAACGAACTATTTGTCTCGGAGCGGGTGAGTTCACCGCTACCCCCTCCCTCGGAACTCGCCCGCTCAACGCTCGCCCCACCGTCTCGACTCTAGCCAGAGCGTCGAGCAAAGCGACTCAGGTGTCACTGTGGTCTCTGCGGTCTCAGCTCACGCAGTAATACAGCTCGCGGCTCGACCTGCTCGACTCAGCGCCTCTGCATCGGAGTTCGTCCCCACTGGATATTGTTCTTCGTAGTAATGCCGCTATGTATATTACATTATTATGTTATGTATACATCAATTGTTTTTATTTTATTTTTATTTGTTTAAACTGATTAGTTTAGGTTCCTGATGACTCCTCTTACTATAGGATTTTTATTACAGACACTAGAATTTACGCTTTAATTACGAGCGAACCGATAAACGTATCGCAAAATGTGATACACCAATATTTTCCTTGTTTTATTCTGCGTAAGGCTATATGCAGCACTTTCGTTTTACAGTCAAATTTATATTTTTTTTTCTTATGCTGGTACGGATTTTGCGATTTTAGGCGTCTTCGAAAGGAAACGTTCACTTTAAAAATATATGGCTTGCGATGTATTTGTATGAGGTTAATGAAATTTTAATACGTTATAGCCAAATATATTGTTAATGTAAATCTCAAGTTACAACATTTTCCGATCACCCAAAAAACCACGATAGTGCAAAATAAATCAATAATCAAAAACTTTGTCATATCGTGGAAATTTCAATAAACAATACAAAATTCTTACTCATTATCTGTGTTACTTCAAAATAGGATCAAATAAGATCAAAATACAGGTATAGTACTGGAATAAACCAAGTTTAAAGGGCAATGTGCCTTCCATTTATTTTATATTGTAAATGAGTGGTGAGTCATGAAAAAGAGCTAATTCATTTCAGGGAGTGAACAGTTCTGATCCAATCTCTGAAAAGAACAGTTTTGCCCATCTCTATAAGTGGCTGGTCGAAGGGAAACACGGCTGCCTTCGCCTGCCGCCAAGTGGCTGGTGGCTGCTCCTCAAAGACACGTGCGCTCCTTCCCCTCTGTGCGCACGCCTGCCCACCGTGGCGTCGAACCAGCGCGCCTCGCACGTCCAGGGAGTGCAGGTCACAGCTGCTAACCCCTCCTTCACCCCCCCCCTCCCCACACACATAGACCGTTTTCCTATCAAACCGGCCGGCCAGAGAAGTAAGCTGGCGATGCATTCTGCAAACACGACTGGCTGTAGCTGTTCCTCCGAGGGCTTGGGCGCTTGCGACCTGCCCGAGCGGCTCCAAAAACCATTCGAGAGGGGAAGAAGGCGCCTGTTGATTCACACAGCTGATGCCAACAACTAATCCGACACATTTCGGAGAAGGCGGGCAGAACCGGCAAACCTCAAGAAGCTGATTAAAGAACACAGAAAGGCACCACACTAAGAAAATAAAAAATTCCCGAACGGAAGCACAAAAGGCCGAAACAAAGAACATCGTCTCCACTACACGCTCGCACGGACACAGTCACCCGGAAACACTGACGCTGCCAAAGTTGTGGGAGTTAGCTACTGTTACAGTTCTGTGACATTCTGCGAAAACGTTAATCTTTTTAATTACAGTTTCGTCTGAGTTATTCCAAAGCGATGTCGTAAGCACTAATGCAAACAAATAATTATTATTGTACGTGGTTCAAATGGCTCTGAGCACTATGGGACTAAACTTCTGAGGTCATCAGTCCCCTACAACTTAAACTAACTAACCTAAGGACATCACACACATCCATGCCCGAGGCAGCATTCGAAACTGCGACCGTAGCGGTCGCGCGGTTCCAGACTGTAGCGCTTAGAACCGGTCGGCCACTCCGGCCGGCCTATGGTACGTATTAAAATATTTTGTATCATACATATGTATAGTTATTAAAATCTTACGCATGTGGGACATATTAGAAGTGGGAGGACCAATTTATATTTCAGTGGTGGTAGCTGGGCAGTCGGGGGAGGGGGGGGGCGGGGCACTAACAAATTTCCTCCCTCCAGTTCCTCCCCTCTAGAACGCAGCCCAGGATCTGCGACTAGTACAGTCTGACGCGCCGCAACGGAAGAAAACCAAATGTGTGCGCGCCGCTCTAGACACTACACGAGAATTCTAAAAAGGACAAGCTAGACACAGATAATTGAGAAGTAGCGCAATAGCTCACTCACATAGACGGTACAGGCCCACTGCGAAAGAGAGACGTACCTGAAACAAAGGAAAACGTTTTGCGTTAAGAAGCTGTTTACTGTCGAGATACTCACTGTAGGACATATATTACACACAAGTCTCTTTACTGCAGTTCGGGGCCGAAACGACGTGCAGGGCGCGTGTCGTTCCCTCCAGACGTGGTGTCCGGTGCGAGATGTGGCTGCTGGCAGCTGCTGCTGCTGCCACCACTCTGCCTAACTTACTTGCGGACAGTTCGCCAAACGACATCTGCTCGCCAGCAGAACGCGGGCTGACGGCTGCAGCTGCCGACTGGGTGCCTACCACCTGCGCACATTCCTCAACTCGTCACTCATCCGCGCACAGTCCCAAAAAAGGAACTCGTCCTTACGCTTATAACTCCAGTCATTGATCACAGCGATGTTATGCTGCAAGGCCTTCCTCAGGAAAACTCTCGGTGGCTGGAACTCGTGACGAACGCCTGCTTTGGCTGTGCCTGTGACACTCGGCTGCTCGACCACAATCCACCATCTCACATGCTGCCATCCTGTGTGGCCGCAGACAGGCCAGATACTTCCGTACCCCGTGTCTTCTGTACCGTCCCTCATCTCTCTCACTGACCTTCACACTCTTGTCTGAACAGCACAGCAGAAACACCTCTTACCATCAGAGCACAATCCTTTCACTCCCACCCCATCTTTCAGCCTTTTCAGTAGCAGGAACTCGACTCTGGAATGCCTTCCCTCATCGTGTCACAAAAATGAATATCATATCCAGCTTCAGAGGACAGCTAATGAGATATCTACTGAAGCACGAGTGTGTCTCGTTCCCAGTGATGTCAGGTGGTGCAGACTATCACAATTTCTTTCCCTCAGAATACGCTATGTCAGAAGTAACCTTTGTACACCCATGAGAACCTTTTGTGTCTGTCAATATAACAACAACGATAATAATAATAATAATAATAATAATAATAATAATAATAATAATAGAATAATAATAGTTGATGATGGTCCGCGTCACTTTCCATTTTTAACCTGACCTAAGGTCTGAGAAAAATAGAAATAATAATAATAATAATAATTATTATTATTATATCACTTATTGCAGCGGCAAAGCAGAAGCAGCTGCAGTAGTACTACTATTCTTTATTCATGTTAGTGCGATTTACTGACATACTCTCTACATATAGCCGGATTACTTTTAATTATATTGGTGCTACTTTATTATTGGGTGTCATACTAAAATCGTCGTTTTTTTTTCTTCGGTAAGTATGATGTGAAAAAAGTACTGAGTATGTGGACCCTGGTGCGATGCAAGAGTCAGGTCGGGTTAAATAAATGAATGCATCGCTGCCTTTGGTGCACCGTGCTCTACGGTACAGATCCTTGCTGTTACGCAGAGTTGCAGATGATTCCACTCGTGTGACCAACTCGACAATAAAATTCAACGTATTGCGAGAGGGCAGTTCAAAAATGGATCAAATGGCTCTGAGCACTATGGGACTCAACTGCTGAGGTCATTAGCCCCCTAGAACTTAGAACTAGTTAAACCTAACAAACCTAAGGACATCACAAACATCCATGCCCGAGGCAGGATTCGAACCTGCGTCCGTAGCGGTCTTGCGGTTCCAGGCTACAGCGCCTTTAACCGCACGGCCACTTCGGCAGGCTGAGGGCAGTTCATCTTCGTTCCTTAAACACTTATTAGTCGTAATATTATTAATCAAGAAAGAGTTACAGTGTGGTCCACGAAAATGAATGTAACAGCAGACCTGTCTAAAGGATGTTATTAATTTATAGGTGTGCTAGGAGTGTTGCTGCGTCCGTCTTCCATGTATTTACAGAGAGAGTGATAGAAAACTCTTTTTTTTTTGTACGAACAGTTTCACTTTTTCTAAACGTATTCGCCGTTAAAATGTATGTAGTTTTGCTTGAGTTACAACAGAGCGGCCGGCCGGAGTGGCCGATCGGTTCTAGGCGCTACAGTCTGGAACCGCGCGACCGCTACGGTCGCAGGTTCGAATCCTGCCTCGGGCATGGATGTGTGTAATGTCCTTAGTTAGTTAGGTTTAAGTAGTTCTAAGTTCTAGGGGACTGATGACCATTGCAGTTAAGTCCCATAGTGTTCAGAGCCATTTGATTTGAACCAACGGAGCGCGGAAACATTTCCTTCGCTACGATTTCGATACCTTAGAAACATACTTTTGGGAAAGTAGTTACTTAGTTTGATGTTGCATGTATAATTTACACGACAAACCGTAATGATGTGGAACGACTAATTTTATATTCAGATTACAATTTTTATGTAAATATGGATACATGCTGATCATTTGCAAAGAGTTTCTTTCTTTAAAAACAAAAAAACTTTTCTCTCTGTCGGTCATTTTACATCAGTGATCAAAATTTTCGGTTTCAGCACTGTGCATCCCTTTTTGCGGCAAAGTCAACCTTAACGTGGCATTCAGCTTCTTCCTGGGGTGACGAAACCCTTGAACACGCATCTTTTGTTTTGCATCAGGCATAAAAATAAATCATTAGGCTATAAGCCTGGAGCACACGGGCAGTGAGTTACGTATTCGATACTTTTCTTCGCGAACGAAACTCGCTGCTTTCTGTTCACACTGCAACACCGAAACCAGCCGATTGGTGCCTAGTCCTCGGGTCGTAGGAATGCATCCAAGTTTCGCCTGGTGTTACGATGTCGTACACGGATTTTGCATACCCTCGGGCAAATTATTTGAGTATTTTTTTACAGCACTTGACAGGTGCTTGCCACATCTGAAAAATATCGTGTGACATCGAATTTTGTATTGTCTCGTTGAAATTTTGTGAGCATTCCGGTTTGGGTAAGGACGTCTGTGTCTCACACGGCGACGTTCTTCGTTCACGCTGCTTACTGCATCGATATTTGTTCGATAGTGAACAACAGACTGACTACCAGAAGTTGAACGAAGCGATTCGATGCACTGTAGTTGCGTTATGTCTTTGCGAAAGTCGTAAAAAGTAGTTCGAAGAAATCCTTAACGTGGAACTTCCACGTTCACGCGACACTCTCTTTTTCAAGCACTCGCTGTAAGGTTCTTGTCGACTAATTTTAAAACGTTAGAAATACCACCTATACGAGAGTGGCATGGAGCGCCCGGGTGTAAAATATCTGATAAAGCTGGGCCGCGTGTGGCGGGGCGAGTGCAGCCGGCGACGTACGTAATTTCTACGTTTAATGGTATAAACATATTCCAGTATTTGTTTGGAAACATGATGTCTTAGCACTTGTACGTCATTCTTTTTCCATAATTTCCTAGATACTGAAAGCAAAAAAGCAAGCAGTACGCGACTCGGGATGATTAAAGCCAATTTGTTCTGCGTGAGGTAAACAACATGCTCGAGGTAAACCTTTTAGACGTGGTGTACAGAGAGCCGGATGACAGCGCCGCGCCGTGCCCAAACTACACACGGCAAAAACGCTGGCGTCACCTCACCCCAGCTCACGTCACGTCACGTATGCTCGCTCTCTCTCTCTCTCTCTCTCTCTCTCTCTCTCTCGCCGCTGCCGGTAAACAAGCGCGCGCGCAAACAAAGCCGGCAGGCTGTGCTTATTATGAGGAGTGCTGCGCCACGCCGCCTGCAGGCGCGCGCACACAAAAACCGGGCCAGGCGCCTGGGAGGGGTGGGGGGTGACCGCCCTGCTCCCTCTCCCTCACCCACCCCTCCCGACCGTCTGACAGCTCACTTGCGTCAGCGACGCCTCTGGAACTAACAAGTGAAGCAGACGGCAAACGTCACGCGGCAAACTGAATTAACTGCCGGCAACTTCACGTTTGTCATCAGCCACAGGCGGAATCGTGAGAGGTCTGCGGCGGCCGGACTGAATTGGTGCTAGCAGGGAAAGACGTAACGGACAAGAAAGTATTTTTTGTGCGAGTTTAATTGTTAGCAGCGGTAGTAGTGGCGAAAGCGTCACCTGCCAGTGATGCGGAAACAACGGGAAGAGCGCCCTTTCCTCAGCTTGCTAAGCAATGTAGTCACTCCCTGCCACTCTTCACAGCCCGTGGATTCGAATAAACGGCAGCTACACTGCTCTTGCCGACTGACGGTGAGGCGTCCACGCGCGACACCTAAAATCAGTCACCACCATCGTGCCGCATCGGCCTACGCCAATAGGAGGAGAGCTACTACGCAGGAGCGCCTGTTGCTGTGTGTACGCAGATAAGGGGTATCTTGATCATAAAATGTTTGTGTACGCCGGGCAAGTCCTGACTCGCCGTAAAATCCTTAATACACGAGCGACATCGGTGTTCTGCTCCGGTATTTGCGTAGCGGATCTGCACACAGCGCTGAAGCGAGCGACTTGTTCGCCGCGACGCCTCGGTTACAGAGTTCATCCTACAGAAGGTGTGTCTAGCCATTCTTCGCTGATGTCTTCTGCCGCAGTCCAGTCCACGACAATGACCCGTCAGAAAGTGAGTGGTGTTCTCCGGCTACAGGAAGCTGTTGCGGAGGCGAGCCGCACTCAGTGCAGCAAAACATCTTTTGGATCACGCTAACAGAGCCGTTAAACGACAGATACTCTGTGAACGAAAACTACTTCATACGAAAACGTCCACAAGCGCGTGAAAAACTTAAGTTACAGCTTCCACACTCACAGTCATACTCAAGCGTAATAATCAGCTTTATGGTGTCTAACCGAACGAGTTACCAAAAATATTACAAAATGGATTCTCGGCGACCGATTCCTCATATTACACAACTCGATCCATTTGAACGTTCAATTCTCGGTCCCCCATTTGCACAATACGCGAGGCAGATTTTAGTTAATTCAGAAGTCACGGTGTACACATAAAAACTGGAATTGTATTAATTTTTCACACTTCAGCGTTCACTTCGCGGCACTCCACGATCAAATTCTACTCGTTACTCCGCAAAATTATTATATCTATTCAGAGCTCCCAACTAACGTGTTCGAACATGATGATGACTGAACTCCGAACTGAGCTACACATTCACAAAGCACGTGAGATCAGAGCGAACGTCCTCTCCTCGCATTGGCTGGGAAACATGATAGACAATTCTAAATTAGCATTAAGCCACGCAGTTCTCGGTTTTTTACATTTCACCAACTACTACTTTACGACCAGTTTATTAAATGAACTTAAAAACCCATAAATATGAAAATAACGCCCTCTTTAAATAATTGAATCACCATAAAATGTTTCTTGTTTTCCAGTAGCGTAAACTGGGTACACGGACTTCATAAATTTCCCCTGAGAATGACTCATTCTCTCTGCACAGCCATAGTTCTCACACTACTGCACACTCAGTTAATATACATCGAAATATTCATTTATTATATTACTTTTGCGTTACACCACCGTTCACACTAACAAATAAATATGTTGTTCTTGTGGTCTCCAGTCCTGAGACTGGTTTGATGCAGCTCTCCATCCTACTCTATCCTGTGCAAGCTTCTTCATCTCCCAGTACCTACTGCAACCTACATCCTTCTGAATCTGATTAGTGTATTCATCTCTTGGTCTCCCTCTACGATTTTTACCTTCCACGCTGCCCTCCAATGCTAAATTTGTGATCCCTTGATGCCTCAGAACATGTCCTACCAACCGGTCCCTTCTTTTTGTCAAGTTGTGCCACAAACTCCTCCCCAATCCTATTAAATACTTCATCATTAGTTATGTGATCTACCCATCTAATCTTCAGCATTCTTCTGTAGCACCACATTTCGAAAGCTTCTATTCTCTTCTTGTCCGAACTATTTATCGTCCATGTTTCACTTCCACAAATTTGTTAACATATATTTACGTGTCAGGAAGTCGTTTCTGAACAAATAAATATATTGAATCATAAATAATTAAGAGCAGAAATAATATAACGAGAGACAGAGTATTGTTTCCGAAACATTCTCTTTTGGCTACTGGATTTCATAATCCAGAAGATGCTGACTACTGGCAGACATCCACGACCTTTCTCTGCTGGAAGTTGCTCGCAGCAGTCGGATGGTGCAGTTCCGGGTGCAATTATGATATCAAATTGATAAACAAATTAATGAAATTGATCAATTAATTACACCTCACCCCCACCTCCGGATGATGTCATATTTTCCCCAGTCGGCATGTGGGTCATCGCCTCCCCCCCCCCCCCCCCCCCCCCCATTCACCAACCCCCAACCCAATTTGTGGGAATTTCATATTTTGGTGGGAAATTCAAAAACTGGGGGGGGGGGAATTTCAAAATGGCGGCAATGTAGAATGAGATTTTCATTCTGCAGCGGAGTGTGCGCTGATATGAAACTTCCTGGCAGATTAAAACTCTGTGCCGGACCGAGACTCGAACTCGGGACCTTTGCCTTCCGCGGACAAGTGCTCTGCCACCTTAGCTACCCAAGCACTGTAGTTTATCGAAAGGCTTTGCTGACGTCCCACCTCCAACCCCCCCTCCACCCGGGAATTGCCAGGAAATTACAAATGGCAGTGCCCTTGCTTGGACTCGAACCCTGGTCCTTCAAGACAGAAAGCCCGAGTGTAACCCTCTCCCAATACATTAAAACTACCGTGATGTAGGAGAGGAAGGTTAGGTTAGTGTACATTATTTGTTTTGGTTGGGAGACTCAACAACAGATCTTCGATACAACTTACATTGCCAATATTTCGTAACAAGATTGCCTTTATTCTCCAGTAATAACAACACACCGAGGTACCCTGCTGCGCCTATCACACCTCTTAAAGAACCACGATGACGGCACCTGATCACCCCAATTCTGCTATTTTGTGTACCAGATGTCCGTTGAAGGGTGGAGGCACTCCTTTGTGACTATTACTCTCATGTATAAGATAGAACAGCGCATTAGTCGGACGGTATAGTATATCACTGCACTCAAATGCACCCAGTCACTCACTGCCAAATATTCTACAGCTGCATTGCATTTGCTGTATGCCTATATCTGTGCGTGTGTTGCGGATAGGCCTAAGTTAACGTTAGAATGTGGATTCACCCTAAGTTATACCCGAAATGATTCTAGATGTGGATCCACAATGCGCTACGTCCGAGGCAAGGCTCGAAGGTGGATGGTTCAAAAGGGTCAAATGGCTCTAAGCACTATGGGGCTTAACATCTGAGGTCATCAGTCCCCTAGACTTAGAACTACTTAAACCTAACTAACCACACTGGACTCGCATTCGGGAGGCCGACGGTGCAATCCCGCGTCCGGCCATCCTAATTTAGGTTTTCCGTGATTTATCTAAATCGCTCCAGGCAAATGCCATGATGGTTCCTTTGAAAGGGCACGGCCGACTTCCTTCCCCGTCCTTCCCTTATCCGATGAGACCGATGACCTCGCTGTCTGGTCTCCTCCCCGAAACAACCCAACCCAACCCTAACTAACCTAAGGACATCACACACGCCCATGCCCGAGGCAGGATTCGAACCTGAGACCGTAGCAGCAGCGCGGCTCCGGACTGAAGCGCGTAGAAGGTGGCTACACTTCGTATTATACCCGGGACGGTGTCTAGAGGATGATCCTGCGACAGGATTCGAAGGTCAGTCCACCAGCGACAGGACTTTTCTGGGTTCTTCGGCACTTAAAATGGAGAATGAACGGCATCTGAGAAAAAGCTCCATTACCAAAAATCTGTTTTCAGATATGGTGTATAGAATATATTATTACCATTTATAGTTCTAATATTAGAAAAAAATACATAAATAAACAGATGAAAATCGATAAGAGCGCTGCGAATAAGAAAAGATGTCTTGACGAGTAGCTCTCTTATAACACAGGAGGTCGAAGATGAAGACGTACGGCGGTTTGACAAGGGAAATCACCAACTTGGCCTCATGATTCAAGAAGGAAACACCACACTTGCAAGATACAAGTCCCAGTAATCGGTACTGCGAGAAAATCTGGGCCGTAATTGTGATACGTGGCAGTTACGACCTTCTGAAAGTACAGTTTTTAAACGTGCACGAGCGCCAGTTGCCACTCGCTGCGCTCCACTGCCGCCGTTTGATGTCCGAGCGCCACGAACCGTACACTGGTAAAAATGTTTTCGTCACTGTGTCAAAGTGCCTCAGACCTATCTGCTTTGAACACGTGTAGTGTCAATCAGTGAAACGAATTGATGCGTTACCAAAGAACAAACGTTACGCTGTTCACTTATTAACCTCGCCGTTGCGCGTTATTTTCTTTGGAATTTAAAATTGGCATTGTTAAAGTGAATCACATTTGCAGGAGATGAGCTGTTCTTCAACGTGACGGGTATGATTAAATTGTAATATGAGGATATATAATTTACCATCCTCTTGGAGTATACCACTTAAAATCTCTAACTGAACTTGATATTATCCTACTTCCTTAGTACTATATTAACTACATACAGTTTTGATCCCTTATCCTTACTTACTGCATTTTAATTAGACGTATATGTTTTCAGATTTTAAATTTCCGTACGGAGGTGTTGAGGTGTGGAGTTATTAACCCCCCAGCACGTTCCACCGCCGGTCGCGCACGCTACGTTTACGTTTACTGGCGGTACGCTGCCGCTCCTTCTGCACAAGGTGTGGAGAAGAATAGGCTCGGCCAGTGAGCGTTCTGTGCTGCTACTGGCTCAGATATTAGGCCTCACAGCGGACTTGTGACGTCACACTAGTCGGCTTGTACGCCGAACGCTCGGCTCCGTGAAGGGCCCACAGTAAATCAGCATTTAATTGAAGATTTTACTACTATAGGTCTCGAGTTTACCGTGTGCCATCGGTAACTTCCGAGCATTTACACACACAGTCAAGAATTACTAACTTCGTCTGAAAGAGTTACTCGCTGCCGCCGGAGACGGCTGCTGGCGCTCGGAAGACGTGCAGAGTCACGTGCTGTGACGTGCGGGAAGCAGTGCGTAGGCCTCAGCTCGGCACACCAACTGTGACCCCAGGCCTGTTAACTCGAGGCCGAGTATTTACGTACAAGCGAGATACCATCTTCTACTGGAATCTGCTGGTGTGGAGTCCTACTGCTTACTAGTTCGACAACGACTGAAGTAAACAGGCCGGCCAATGTGGCCGAGCGGTTCTAGGCGCTTCAATCTTGAACCGCGCGACCGCTACGGTCGCAGGTTCGAATCCTGCCTCGGGTACGGATGTGTGTGATGTCCATAGGTTAGTTAGGTTTAAGTAGTTCTAAGTTCTAGGGGACTGATGACCTCAGCAGTTAAGTCCAATAGTGCTCAGAGGCATTTGAACCATTTGAAGTAAGCAGTCCTGCTACTGACCTGTACTAGGAACAATAAAGCTGAAATCGTGCCAAAATGAGTATCTCTTGCACGAGGCACACGAAGTGAATCCTGTTAAGCAGAAGAGGCTGGATGCTACACCTGTAGACAAGCCGTCATGTCATTTACACCAAAGACAGTTATTAAATAACAGCATACTGCGAAGTAGTGTGTTTCGTTGTAGTACCAGTAATGAGTAAGATTCGACAACGGCGGATTCCTGTGGAACACTCTATTCTCGTTTGTACGTAAATAGACAGTGATGAGTTGACAGGGCTGGAACCACAGCTGGTGTTACGAACTGAGCTGACGTGAGCGGCCGACTTGTGGCCGAGGCGCTGCGTCCTGCCTGCCTCGTGGTCCTCAGGAACCAGTGCTGTCACGTGTGGTCGCTGCACTGATGCCCTGTATTTGCGGTTCGTTTTAGTTTCTACTGAAATAACAAAATGAAAATTCACATTCTGCTATTGCTAGAGTGTTAACTCTACAGCCAGTAACTTAAGCAGTTTTTAAACACGCACTGTTGATTTTTTGAAAAATTCGAGCATTATCGAATCGAAACATACAAAAGTATAGCGTCTTCCTACAGTTTTCTGTCACAATAAATTACTGAAATGAGTCTGCAGTTTTCCAAGTCTGTTCTGAAAAAGTCTGAACGAGGCTGGTATAACTCTAATCATTTTGTATTCATCGCACGTTTAAAGGAATTCCAGTTAACAGCTGGTGACTATCGTTTTCACTCACGAAATTATACAAGTGCTTTATTTGTAGGAATCATTTGAATTTGCTGATCCGACTAGAACATCCTTCGAAATATCTGGTGGCAAACAAAACTGTGGTTTATCCGGGAACACAAGGTTGACACTGCAGGTAGAGGATATCCGAATTTTTCCGGTGAAGAAAGTTACTTTCCTGCACAACTGTGCGCAAAGAAACTGACCTGCAAAATAATGTCCTTGACCCAGAGAATCCGTTTTGAAAATATTTTTCCCAGTATCCGATTACTTTCACGACACACAAATACATTTTTATTTTCTTCATTGTGAACATGTGGGTTCGCCGATGACGTCTCAGTTCGAAGATCTTTAATAGCTGCTCGCATTGTTAACCACGTATTTTTCATATGAGCATTTCTGCTCTCTAGCAACAATTATCTGAATCGTTCGAAACAACTTGATCTCTAAATATACATTTATCAGCGCTCTTCTTCTGTGCTTAAAGCCCTTCTCCTGTGGTGCGTGAGTTGGGTTGTTTTGGAGAGCGACGTCATCGGTCTCATCGGGTTAGGGAAGTCGGGAGTCCGCCGTGCCCTTTCAGAGGAACCATCCCGGCATTTTAGGGAAATCACGGAAAACCTAAATCAGGATGGCCGGACAGGGGACTGAACCGTCGTCCTCCCAAATGCGAGGCCAGCGTGCTAACCACTGCGCCACCTCGCTCGGTCTTGTGTGTGAATCTCAGATTGCTCCGTCCTCCTGCTACTTGGGGTGTGCTACTGAGAGATGGCGCGCCACTCTCTCGCTTCAACAACGCTGCCAGACGGACTGATATACATATTTTAGGCCACGATCTCGGTGTTGCCAGTACTACACTTGGTATGTGTGCTTTATGACTTTTTACACCAAGAAATTGTGGACAGAATGTTCATATAAGTACACGAGGAGCCTCTACAGAACTGGTACCTGAGGGGCCGTAGTCTAGGTGATGCAGAACAGGGAGAGAGATGCATTGCGGGCCGTAAATGTTGTGTCTGGAGACCTGGCTGTGAGAGCGACTCTGGAGAAGGAGTTTGGGCCGTCGCACTCCGCTCTTCCCTGGAGGGCGCCACTTCGCAAAACATTTTACCTGGACCGGGCGACAGACCGTCACGAAGGCGACGAGTTGGCCGAAAATAGGTGGAGGGAGCGATTTAAGACAGACTGCTCTTGTGCTAATGGTGGGATGGTCATAAAACTCCAAGCAGTCTCATATTAGAAGCTGGGACGATACGGACAAGTGGCTGGTGCACGTGTTTAATGGAGGCAACAGTGTAAATCCCCTGATGCCAGGAAGTCGCGACCAGCAAAAAAATATTTTATGGCCACCACTGTGTGGGAAGCTTAACAGCCTTCTTTCAGAAATTGAAAATGGTCAGCCGGGAAAGATTAGATCTCTCTGTAAATGACGGACTGTGGTCCCACCTAAGTAGACGTAGTTGTACTGTTCGTAGATATTCGGTCCAGAGTGCACTTGCTTCGTATTTCATCGACAACGATATCATAAAAGATATAGGCTGATAGCTACCACATCTGGTCAAGGGCGCAAATGGCTGGCATCATCTTACTATATCATTACTGCCAGTATTTGCTTAACGTGAACTAGGGAAATCTTAGCAAGCGTAAATATGAATACACTGAGGTTTGGCGTTTGAAATTACTATAGTCATTTCTTGGTACCATTAACTGCGCATATGTACATTATTTACGTCCAGCACCTCATTGCGTGCTGGACTTAGGAAGTTGTGTTTACTAGTCACGACCTAATGACACTGTATTGTCCATTTTTTGCTCTGGCTTCAGTGTACCACTACGGGTTTCCAGGCGACACACTGCTTGAACTCTGCCAAGCGCCGTACGGTGGCTTGCCGAGTACAGATACAGGTATAAATGTACTGCTTGCCTTTTGCCTTGGATTCCTTCTCTGTTATAAAAAAAAATACTTGTAACAGATACTGAGCATACCCATTATCTTAAAATAGTTTCAATGTTAAAAGAAATCTTATGGGTTAATTATGAATGAAACACACACACAACACTGTTGTAATATTGTATAATATTTATTATTTGTTACACGAACCGGTTTTCGGTTGTTACGCCATAATCGTATGCAAAGATAAGCATGTGGTGGAGTGAAATTTAGTCAGATCAAATATTTTCAACTAATGCATGTACAGAGTATAAGCATTTCCACAGTTGAAAATTGTTAATGTTAGGAACAAAACAAAAGAGATTATTCATTGTAAATGTGATGTAAGATTATTTAACTAAGATAAAATATGTGACAGATTACCTAATGAACTATAGACAAATTACAGCAGTTGTACATAGAAGAAAATAATTGAACAATAAACTTTTGTGACACATTCCAGAAATGTGACTGAGCAAAATAATCTTGTCTTAATAGGTTAATAGGTCCCAAATTACAAAGAGATGCAATATAACAGGGATATTAAGCAGGCGAGTGAAGCAGCTATTATTATACGAAGCAAAAACGTTTTGGACACAATGAGAAAAATTACGGTAACTGAAATGAGGTATGCGAGTAAGAGGGGTAATTCACAACATGGCCTGGACAGGACTACAAGCACTGTGGCGAGCAAGGGAAATATGTCTGGTCATTCGGCACTAAGCTTGGTCTGACACATATGTGTTTACTCAAATACCTCATTTCTTTTATTGCAGTTTATTTTCTCTTGTTTTATTTCTGATTCTAACAGTGAGATTTTTCACCTCTGGAAATGGACATATTCTGTACATGCACTAGTTTAAAATCACTGATCTGACAAAATCTGAGTGTACCACATGATGGTGTAACACTCAAAGTGGTTCGTGTAACAAATAATAAATACTGTAGCATATGAGAGTGCATTTCATTCATAATGTTACGAGTTAATGTATCATAAAGTTATTTTCAAGACAGTTTGTTTTTCACACTATTATAAATGGTTACTGTAATCATTACAGTGTTCTCTAATGACGCTTTCTGAAAGTATCAGGAGACACATTTCCTTGAGCGTCTTTGGATTCTCAATGAAATAAATAACTTTAGCTGTTACCAGCCGCTGGCTTCAAGTGTGAAAATTTATTGTTTCCTTTTCCTCGTTTCACAAAAAAAATGGTTCATATGGCTTAGAGCACTATGGGACTTAACATCTACGGTCATCAGTCCCCTAGAACTTAGAACTACTTAAACCTAACCAACCTAAGGACATCACACAACACCCAGTCATCACGAGGCAGAGCAAATCCCTGACCCCGCCGGGAATCAAACCCGGGGACCCGGGCGTGGGAAGCGAGAATGCTACCGCACAACCACGAGCTGCGGACCCTCGTTTCATATTGATTTTTTCAAGTACTATAAGACTCTTCTTAGTGAAGCGAGTCACGTTTCAGCAAAGAACAAGCTCTAAACAAATGTGAAGATACGCGCATAGCGGCGAGCAGAGCGGTTTCAGAGCCGCATGCAATCACGCTGGTCGGCGCAAGTACTGCCTGCCACCTGCTCAGACAGCACGCTCGCGAGCACTGTCACCTGTTCAGACTAGAGATGGGGGATCCGCTCTTGAACTGATTCATAGAGTTCAATCTTTCAAAGGAGTGAACAATCAGTGATTCAGAAAAAAAGAACGGTAGCTCCAAACGTTTCCCACGGCAGAGAGAGAGAGAGAGAGAGAGAGAGAGAGACGGAGCATATCAGCAGCGCCTCTGCTGGTCACAGCACAGTGCACGCCACACAACACAGCCAGCGCCGGCCTCTGCCCTGCTTCTACCTTGGCTGCCTGCATTGGATTTTGTGTTTCACATATGCCGTGCCGTCTCTGTGCGTCGTCTGCCGCGTGCAGTGTCTGGCGCAGCTTAACTTCGCATCGCACTCTGTCGGCGATCGTTTCAGACGCACGTCCTGCCCTCTGGGCAGTTGATGTGAGCAACAGGACAGAGAGCCACCTAGCGGATAACATAGGAACTACTTGCAACAACCTGCTCGCAAGGGAACGGACGATTTGTCTCGGAGCGGGTGAGTGGTGGCAGTTCACCGCTCCCCCCACCCTCGGAACTCGCCCACTCAACGCTCACCCCACCGTTCTCGACTCTAGCCAAAGCGTTGAGCAAAGCGACTCAGGTGTCACTCTGGTCTCTGCGGTCTCAGCTCACGCAGTAATACAGCTCGCGGCTCGACCTGCTCGACTCAGTGCTTCTGCATCGGAGTTCGTCTCTACTGGATATTGTTCTTCGTAGTAATACCGCTATGTATATTACATTATTATGTTATGTATACATCATTTGTTTTTATTTTATTTTTATTTGTTTAAACTGATCAGATTAGGTTCCTGATGACTCCTCTTACTATAGGATTTTTATTATGGACACTCGAATTTACGCTTTAATTACGAGCGAACCGATAAACGTATCGCAAAATGTGATACACCAATATTTTCCTTGTTTTATTCTGCGTAAGGCTATATGCAGCACTTTCGTTTTACAGTCAAATTTATATATTTTTTTTCTTATTCTGGTACGGATTTTGCGATTTTAGGCGTCTTCGGAAGGAAACGTTCACTTTAAAAATATATGGCTTGCGATGTATTTGTATGAGGTTAATGAAATTTTAATACATTATAGCCAAATATATTGTTAATGTAAATCTCAAGTTACAACATTTTCCGATCACCCAGAAAACCACGATAGTGCAAAATAAATCAATAATCAAAAACTTTGTCATATCGTGGAAATTTCAATAAACAATACAAAATTCTTACTCATTATCTGTATTACTTCAAAATAGGATCAAATAAGATCAAAATACAGGTATAGTACTGGAATAAACCAAGTTTAAAGGGCAATGTGCCTTCCATTTATTTTCTATTGTAAATGAGTGATGAGTCATGAAAAAGAGCTAATTCATTTCAGGGAGTGAACAGTTCTGATCCGATCTCTGAAAAGAACAGTTTTGCCCATCTCTAGTTCAGACTGGGCGGCTCGCAGAATGCTCGGCCGTGTGCCAGCGGCGTTGCTCCTCCGTGCAGAGTGCACAGTGCGGTCACAGTAATGCGACCACCGCCTGTGTTCGATGTCAGCAAACAATAATTGCTCACATACTGTAGGTGGCAGCAATAGTTAAGGAGGATATGTAAAGCGTGTCGGCGGGATACGGAAACCTCTGTTGTCGTCGTCATAATCCTGAAACTGAGAGACTAATCTGACCTCTGAAAGGTCACGATCGTTGGCTTTTGGGCCCAGGGTGGAAGCAATTCTGGAACAGCTGAGTTTGTAAATTGTTTGCCTGCTGCTGGGGTTAAAGTACGCAGCCAGTGCCAAGTGTCGCCACCCAAAACCGGCGCCGGGGCAGTTGTGGTGCACAGACGACTGGGCCGAATGGCAGCTGTGGAGGGAGAGCAGAGGCGCGACCGTCGGCCCACTCGGCGAGGGATTACCGACTTTTCGGCAAAGTGTCGCCTCCACAGCACCGTTCCGCCTGTCGTTCGCCGTTGACGGAGGCTACAAGCTGCGTGTCAGTATCCAAACTTGGCGTCCAGTGACTGGGGACGGGTGGCTGGAGAATCACGTTCGGGCAGATAGCTATCGCCGCGTACGGCGCGAAACGTCTGAAAGCGAAGGGTGAGAGCCGGAGGAGGGTGTGATACTGACAGGAGAACATCCTCGTGCCATTCATCTCGTCATTCTGTAAGGCGCAGTGGACCGACACAAGTACTAGTCCGACCTCGGGGATTCTACCCACCCCCAGCAAGCGATTCGTATTTCCTCGGGACGATGACATCTACCAGCAGGACAACACGGCTCGCAGTGTACGTGCGTGGATCGAAGAGCACTCGGACCATTTTACTGCTCGGGCTGTACGCACCACTGATACTCAGTCGAGAAATCTGTCCAGGGCGCTGGAGTCGGCAAGGCTTCCTTCCAGAGCCTCACTGACTGTCTCGCTGCACGACGTGCAACAGATGTCGCTTATCCACGCTGTTGACAGGTGCTCACATTAACATGACTGACCAGTATGTCTACGTTATGCCCATTATTTTGGCAGGTCGCTTTGAAAAGGATTCAAATACACTCGGTAACGTTTAATTTACTCCGTATGGTTAAAATTGTGGTGCTAGTTCCGAGACTGCAAAATCTCGAAAGTAGGAAATTTATTTTCTTTGTACAAGCCTTTTAGAGTTCCGTAACTCAGTCGGTGAAAACTGAACCGTTACAGAGCTACCTCGTTGCCCGCCTGTTTGTCTCGCTTTCCGACTGTCAAAAACGCTTTTTCTCAGGAACGGGTAGATGTGTCAAGTTGAGAGTTATGTCACGTACCGAGGGCTACCGTGGCTTCGAAGTGTAAACAGTTTAAGTTTCTAAAAAAATCCAATCAAAAAATACGGTAATTTATGTCACAAATTCATTCTATACTTTTAGATTTCCAAAAGGCTTTTAACACCGTTCCTGACAAGCGAAATCTAGTGAACCTGCGTGCGTGTGGATTATCGTCTCAGTTGTGCGAGTGGATTCGTAATTTCCTGTCAGAAACGTTACAGTTCTTAGTAACTGAAGGAAAGTCGTCGAGTAAAACAAAAATAATATCTGGCTATCCCCAACAAAGTCTTATATGCCCTCTGCTCTTTCTTATCTACATAAACGATTTAGAAGACAGTCTGAGCAGTTCTCTTAGGTTGTTTGCAGATGATGCAGCCATTTACCGTCTTATAAAGTCATCAGGGGATCGAAACAAATTTCAAAACAATTTGTCAAGGTATGGTGCGAAAAGTGGAAGCTGCGTCTTATTAATGAGAAATGTGTAGCCATCCAGACGAGTACTAAAGAGGATACGTTGAAAGACGGTTACACAATAAAACAGACAAATCTTAAGGCTGTAAACTAAACCAAATACTCGATTACTAGCACTTGATAGTAAACTAAAGACTACGATCTATTGGCAGAAAACTTGGAAAATGCAACAGGTCTACTTAAAGAGACTGCTCACAGTACGCTTGTTCGGCCTGTTTTTGAGTATTAGTGTGCGGCGTGGCATCCGTATGAGATAGGATTGACGGTGGACATCGAAAACCGTCAAAAAAGTTCAGAGAAGGGCAGCTGGTTTTGTATTATAGCGAAATGGAGAGAGAGACAGCCACGGATATGGTACGAGAACTGGCAATCATTAAAATAAACGCATTTTTCGTTGAGCCAGAATCTTCTCATACAATTTAAATTGTCAGATTTCTCCTCAGAGAACTACTTAAACCTAAGTAATCTAAGGACATCACACACATCCATGCCCGAGGCAGGATTCGAACCAGCGACCGTAGCGTCTAGAGCCTCTCGGCCACCCCGACCGGCTAGAACGGAAGAGAATTAGTTTCAACCCTCTGCCACGAACTTCACTGTAGACGCGGATGTTCTGAGACTCGTCGCAACCTGCACAGTACTTCCCGTCGGCCCAGAATCACAGCCGGCCGGAGTGGCCGAGCGGTTCTAGGCACTACAGTCTGGAACCGCGCGACCGCTACGGTCGCAGGCTCGAATCCTGCCTCGGGCATGGATGTGTGTGATGTCCTTAGGTTAGTTAGGTTTAAGTAGTTCTAAGTTCTAGGGGACTGATGACCTCAGAAGTTAAGTGCCATAGTGCTCAGAGCCAGCCCAAATCACGAAATTTGGCAAGGAGCAAGGTTTAACAGTACACGTAAAGGAAAAAGGAAAAATTCCAGAGAGTGTGAACTTTTTAATCATACAACACGATAAAAATATTTTTGTCATCGTTATCAGCCTTTAGATCTACAGTTAAAACTTCCTCGAAACTCTCGGAATTGCTGTGAGCGATGTCCGTATAAATGTCGAGGCAAAAGTGGTCCAGCTTCTCGATTCCCGGGAGGGGTGAACTGTTTGTTTATACGCGTAACGAAGTTTGTACGGAACCTTCCGGCCAGTTCTTTTTTTCTTTAAATAACAACTCCGGTTTCGAAATGTGCAGCTCGACAAGCGTCGGGGGCCTCCGCTGACTCCGTGCTGTGCTGCCTGCCGGTGTGAGAGGGACGCGGCGGGGGCAGCTTACCGACCCGTAGGCGGCGAGGCGACGTGACTAGGCGGGGCGCACAGTTTCGGCTTTGTAAAAAATGAGGAAGCAAATGGGCTGCAAACGTTTCGAGGGAATTCGCGCTAACGGTTTAGCGAAACCACAGATATCGTGTCTGGATCGCGGGACGAGCCTTTGAACCAGCGGTTATTTATTTATTTATTTTAAATTTATTTTTATTATCCATTTTTAGGCATTAAAAATGCAATTGATGTCGTCATTTGTGTACATATACAGTTTACATAACTAACAGAAATGGTGTAATATATTGTAGATCATTATTGTCTAATAAGATACACAAATTTGTCCTTGATGCTGCACAAGGTATTTGCATTATATTTACATGTACAAGTTTAATCTAAGTGAAACTATATTAGTACCGGTACTTAAGATCATCTTTAGTGCACGTTATAAACTCTTCTATTGTATAAAAAGCTTTTTCTCTAAGCCATTTCTTTGTGACACTTTTAAACTCATACAGTGACACATTATGTGCCTCTATTGGCAACATGTTACATAGTTTTACTCCCTTGTACCTGTAACTATCTCGAGTTTTCTTTAGTCTAGCAACTGGGATGCCAATTTGCAGTTTTATGCGTGTGTCACGGTGATGGATAGATTGCCGTAGTTTGTGACTGTGTTGGTTTTCTTTTGTGTGTATCAGACAACTGAGTATAAAGAGAGCTGTAACTGTTAGTATTTTTAGATTTTTGAAATAGGGTCTACAAGACTCGTTATTTCTGACTCCACGGATGCATCTGACTGCCTCCTTTTGCCAAATGAAAACTTGTTTTGCTAGTGCAGTGCCTTACCATATTACGGAAAGTGAAATTTCGTATTTCGAAACAGGACCTGCAATAAAAAAGAATAAATGACAGCTGGTGCGAGGAAAAAACTTTTTTAGTAATTTCTCCAAAATCGACAGTGCTGACTTTATCCCCGAACAAAGGCGAGGAAGCGAGTGGAGAGGAGCTCCGGCAAGACTGCGCCACGAATAACTGGAGAGGAGCACCACGCAAAGTGTGGGTCTGGCGAGAGCGACAGGTGGCGGCGTGCGGGAGTCGAAGCGAGGACTGTGCGCGAGGCGTGTGCGTGCCGCTGGAGCTGGAACAAAGGCGCGGCCTTGGAAGGCGGCGGCACCAGCCAGCACAGCCAGCAGGTAGCAGCCAGCAGGTAGGCGCGCCGCCGCAGGGGCGCACAAACGCCACCAGGGCCGCCGCACCGCAGCGCCGCCACCGCCTACGGTGACCACAGGTGCCGTTTTTTGAGGCTCAAAAATTTGTCCCGACCTTTTTTTTTTTTAAACAAGCGATTTGTCCCGATTTTAAAGGATTATTTTCAGACATTTACAAATTGGTTAAAATATTTTCTGAGTGTCGATTTTATAAACTATCAATTGAAACTGACATTCCGTACGTTGGTACCCCCTGATAATGTACAGCTTAAGCCCTATAACTGTTGCGTACTCTTATTTTCTTTGCTTTTGCTTGCCATTGTTGTCAGTATCAGTTTCGTGAAGTGCTAGTACGTCGCGGTGATGCCGAAACGAAAATCAAAGTTTTCGGAACTGCTTCAGAGGAAATTTCCTCGCTTCTCTGCTACAGACAAAGACTGTTCAGCACAAAATGTAACGTATGTAACTGTGCTGTTTCCGTGTCTCATGGTGGTGCTGCACATCTCGAGCATCATATGGAATCAGAGAAACACGGGAAGAATCTACGATCGGCAGGTTCCTCGCAAAAAATGACGAGATATTTTGTAACTTCAAATACTCAGGAACAGAAAAACGTAGCTGCAGCAGAAGGAACCCTCTCATTCCATGTTGTTAAACACCACCAAAGCTATCGTTATATAACTGCAGTGTTCAACTAAACAAAACAAAAAAATTTCCCTGATTCTAAGACTGCAGACACTTGGTTTAAGAATCATAAAAAGAAGGTTGTATACATGGAAGAACCCTGGAGATACTAAAAGGTATCAGATAGATTATATAATGGTAAGACAGAGATTTAGGAACCAGGTTTTAAACTGTAGACATTTACAGGGGCAGATGTGGATTCTGACCACAATCTATTGGTTATGACCTGTAGATTAAAACTGAAGAAACTGCAAAAAGGTGGGAATTTAAGAAGATGGGACCTGGATAAACTGAAAGAACCAGAGGTTTTACAGAGTTTCAGGGAGAGCATAAGGGAACAATTGACAGGAATGGGGGAAAGAAATACAGTAGAAGAAGAATGGGTACCTTTGAGGGAAGAAGTAGGTAAAAAGACGAGGGCTAGAAGAAATCCTTGGGTAACACAAGAAATATTGAATTTAATTGATGAAAGGAGAAAATATAAAAATGCAGTAAATGAAGCAGGCAAAAAGGAATACAGAAGTCTCAAAAATGATGTCGACAGGAAGTGCAAAATGACTAAGCAGAGATGGCTAGAGGACTAATGTAAGGATGTAGAGGCTTATCTCACTAGGGGTAAGATAGATACTGCCTACAGGAAAATTAAAGAGACCTTTGGAGATAAGAGAACCACTTGTATGAACATCAACAGCTCAGATGCAAACCCAGTTCTAAGCAAAGAAGGGAAAGTAGAAAGGTGGAAGGAGTATATAGAGGGTCTATACAAGGGCGATGTACTCGTACTTGAGGACAATATTATGGAAATGGATGAGGATGTAGATGAAGATGAAATGGGAGATACGATACTGCGTGAACAGTTTGACAGAGCACTGAAAGACCTCAGTCGAAACAAGGCCCCCGGAGTACACAACATTCCATTGGAACTACTGACGGCCTTGGGAGAGCCAGTCCTGACAAAACTCTACCATCTGGTGAGCAAGATGTATGAAACAGGCGAAATACCCTCAGACTTCAAGAAGAATATAATAATTCCAATCCCAAAGAAAGCAGGTGTTGACAGATGTGAAAATTACCGAACAATCAGTTTAATAAGCCACAGCTGCAAAACACTAACACGAATTCTATACATACGAATGGAAAAACTAGTAGAACCCGACCTCGGGGAAGATCAGTTTGGATTCCGTAGAAATACTGGAACACGTGAGGCAATACTGACCTTACCACTTATCTTAGAAGAAAGATTAAGGAAAGGCAAACCTACGTTTCTAGCATTTGTAGACTTAGAGAAAGCTTTTGACAATGTTGACTGGAATAATCTCTTTCAAATTCTAAAGGTGGCAGGTGTAAAATACAGGGAGCGAAAGGCTATTTATAATTTGTACAGAAACCAGATGGCAGTTATAAAAGTCGAGGGACATGAAAGGGAAGCAGTTGTTGGGAAGGGAGTAAGACAGGGTTGTAGCCTCTCCCCGACGTTATTCAATCTGTATATTGAGCAAGCAGTAAAGGAAACAAAAGAAAAATTCGGAGTAGGTATTGAAATCCATGGAGAAGAAATAAAAACTTTGAGGTTCGCCGATGACATTGTAATTCTGTCAGAGACAGCAAAGGACTTGGAAGAGCAGTTGAATGGAATGGATAGCGTCTTGAAAGGAGGATATAAGATGAACATCAACAAAAGCAAAACGAGGATAATGAAATGTAGTCGAATTAAGTCGGGTGATGCTGAGGGAATTAGATTAGGAAATGAGACACTTAAAGTAGTAAAGGAGTTTTGCTATTTGGGGAGCAAAATAACTGATGATGGTCGAAGTAGAGAAGATATAAAATGTAGACTGGCAATAGCAAGGAAAGCGTTTCTGAAGAAGAGAAATTTGTTAACATCGAGTATAGATTTAAGTGTCAGGAAGTCATTTCTGAAAGTATTTGTATGGAGTGTAGCCATGTATGGAAGTGAAACATGGACGATAAATAGTTTGGACAAGAAGAGAATAGAAGCATTCGAAATGTGGTGCTACAGAAGAATGCTGAAGATTAGATGGGTAGATCACATAACTAATGAGGAATTATTGAATAGGATTGGTGAGAAGAGGAGTTTGTGGCACAACTTGACCAGAAGAAGGGATCGGTTGGTAGGACATGTTCTGAGTCATCAAGGGATCACCAATTTAGTATTGGAGGGCAGCGTGAAGGGTAAAAATCGTAGAGGGAGACAAAGAGATGAATACACTAAGCAGATTCAGAAGGATGTAGGTTGCAGTAGGTACTGGGAGATGAAGAAGCTTGCACAGGATAGAGTAGCATGGAGAGCTGCATCAAACCAGTCTCAGGACTGAAGACCACAACAACAACAAGATTGCAGAAAATGTTTCGTGTGGAGGAACAAAGTGTGTTATAGTTCTGCATTCCCAGAAACAGGTAATAGCTGCTTTAAACAGTGCAAAATACTTTTCAATATCTACTGATGCTAGCAACCATGAATTAAAATACAAATTTGAGCCAAGCAATCATGGGCATCAGAAAATTTTTCCTGTGATAGTTCAGTATTTTTCTGTAAGTGAGGGTGGACTGCAGACGAAATTGCTTGATCTTGATGAATTGCAGAACGAAAAGTCCGAAACAATTTCCAGTTATGTTTCTCATGTTATACAGTCATTCAGTATCATCTCAAACTGTGTTGCATTTGGTGCAGACAATACTAACTGTAATTTTAGGGGGTTAATGAAGAAAGAGGGTAATAATGTTTTCACACATCTGAAAGAAAAATTAAAAACTTTGTTGGCATAGGGTGTCCAGCACATGTTGTTTATAACACACTTCAAAGTGCTTGTGATGTTTTACCTGTTGACATTGACTGCATTGTCATGAAGTTGTACAACCATTTTCATATTTTTTCTATTCGTGTTGCAGAGGTCACTGAATTCTGTGAATGTGTTGGTGTCACTTACAAAAATTTACTTTCCTTTTTCAAAACAAGGTGGCCTTCATTGTTGCCAGCCATAGAAAGGATCTTGAAAATGTATGAACCTTTGAAATCTTACTTTTTGTCACAGTCTAACTCAAAGTGCCCTGCAATCTTAAAGAATTTTTTCATTGATCCTATAAATGAATGTTATTTACTTTTTGTACATTCACAAATGAGTGTTTTCCAACAACCCATTCTGAGCAAAAAAATGGTTCAAATGGCTCTGAGCACTATGCGACTTAACTTCGGAGGTCATCAGTCGCCTAGAACTTAGAACTAATTAAACCTAACTAACCTAAGGACATCACACACATCCATGCCCGAGGCAGGATTCGAACCCGCGACCGGAGCGGTCGCTCGGCTCCAGACTGTAGCGCCCAGAACCGCACGGCCACTCCGGCCGGCCCCATTCTGAGCATTGAGAAACGGAATAATTCCATATGTGAAGTATTAGCAGTCTTAAATAAAGCTTTGACAAGTCTAATTTCAAGGAAACATGAACATTTTGAACCACTAAGTGTAAAAAAACTGCTGAATGATTGTGATGACCAATCTGTTAAGAAATTTGACATAGCTGTATCAACGTTTTATGATGCTTCAGTCGACTCTTTATCCTCACGGTTACAGGGAATAGCTGAGTTTTCTGTATTCTCATGGGTGATGCTCACAGAATGGACAGTAGTTGAAAATAATTTAATGTGGATAAATGGCAAGGGCATTCTAGTATATGACAGCCTCTTATTTGATGAAATAGTTCATATACAGTCATTTGTAAAACAACAAGCGGAAACAGACAGTGAACAATGGAATCAGTTGATGGCACATGAAAAATGGTGTAGGTTTCTCAGATCTTGCCAGTGTAATGAACAGTTCAGAGAATCGCTTAATATAGCGCAGTACTTCTTTCCACTCCCTGCCAACAATGCAAATGTTGAAAGAGTTTTCAGCTTACTATCGTCACAGTGGACAGACGAGAGGAATAGATTTACGGTGAGGAGCGTTAAGTGTATTTTACTGACCTGTTTAAACTTCAGTAAATACAGTTGCACTGACTTCTATTCATACCTATTAGGCAAACCTGAGTTGCTGAATGAAATTTCATCTTCGAAGAAATATGATTGCAGTGTGGAATCCACAAAACCATAAATTCTTTGTGTTCACTAAGAACTTTTCTTGTAGTGATTGTTACTCTATGTCTTTCTTCATTCTGTGTTATAAATGTTACATTTCTTAATAAGTAAATCTCTGAAAACTTGAAATGTACTTCTTTCCAGTCTTTCCATTCTTTGTTTGGTTTTGTACACACACACACACACACACACAAATATCCGTGAAAGCTATATTTGCAGAGGAAGAAGAAATGTTAGCATTAAAAGTGGTATTTAACGAGAAATAAAAATTGTCCCACTTTTTGACCAAGAAAATGTACGAAAGTCCCAGTTTTGTCCGAAGAAAATATGGTCACCCTACCCTCGCTGCTCGGCTGCCCTTCGGCTTCAGAAGAACGCGACCCGACGTGAAGTCACGGAGACGAGGAAAATATTTTGCTGGTACATCCAGATTCGATTCGTCCGCTACTTGTGCTCGTTCAATGCTTTCATCATCTGCCCCATTTTATAAGTTGCGCGAGAGCGTACGTATTGCAGTCTGCACGTCGTCCCCCCTTCACTGGCCCCTTTTCACGCCTTTCCGTTCCTTATCCGCCCTAAGCCAGCCTCCTCCTCCTGCCCCTCTCTCTGTCTGCCTTCTTCCCTTCATCCGTTTCCTGCTCCCCACTATCAGTATCCGTATCTCCCTTCCCTCTCTCTGCCCCACCTTCTATCTGCAAGTTATCACCTAGTAGTAGACTAATGGTTCCTACTCCCTCAGTATTTCTTTTGACATAGTAAGGAATATGTGCACCGAGCTTTAAAATCTTGAACACGGCCGGATGCAGCAACTGTACAATGGAAGCTTCGTGAGGATAAAATGAAACCTCTCTAACTAGGTGTCGACGTCTTCTTCGGAACGATGGCTAGTTACACTGTTTATATTGTGTAGTGGAGGTTCGTTAGAATTGTAGCCGTAAGGCACTAACTTCGAGGGTTTAAGATGAGCTTTTTATTAGCGGCTGTGCCAGAGAAAGCACGTGACAAAATAAAACATATATTTCAGCGGTACCTGTAGAGTATTTCGCCCTGCACTTTCCTTTTCGCGTAACTCAAACTTTTATGGCGTCACATCAACTGAAAAATGTGTCGTGCAGACACGTAATTTTATAAATGCATTCAGTGGCATCCGTGCATTTCGTCTACGAAATGTGTTGCGAATACAGCTAGTCATATACGAGGATTGCCCAGAAAGTAACGCACCGCATTTTTCTTCTCAGCCGAAAACAATGCTAGGAATGCGAAACGTTGCGCACGTATTATCTGAAGCCTCCAGAGTGAGCGCGCCAAGTTTCCCTCGCTTCTGACAGATAGAGTAGCTGCAGGACAGCTCGTCTGTGGGTGACGTGCCGTCAGTGAATTCTCACTGCAGAGAAAGAAACTGTGCAAAGTCTATGGAGCATCTGATGTCGACAGAAGTACAGTTAGTCGCTGGGCACGGAGGGTGACGCGAGCAGAAGGCGGTTCGGCGGAGCTGCACGATTTGCAGCGGTCGGGGAGACCCTCCACGGCTGTCACACCTGACACGTCGCTGCGAACTGATGTTGTCATTCGCGAGGACGGACGCATTACGCCTCGGCAGTTGGCAGTGCATCTGCCAATCGGCAAAGGTTGCTCACACAGTGAAGCGCTGGCTCCGCCACCAGGACGAGGATCGGTAACGACGGGGCATACACGCCCTTGTTTCGCGCTGGAGGAAGGCCGTAGAACGGGATGGAGATTAAGTGAAAAAATAGGGTGTGCAGATAAAACACCATCCTTTCGTGTGTGTAATTCCCGTTATGTTCAGTAAAGAACTGTTGAAGAAAAAATATGCGGTGCATTACTATCTGGGCAACCATCGTAGAAGTTATAAATTAAAGTGTCACGCTTCATGTAGCAGTTTCACTGCACGAACAGGGAAAATGTAGTAACCGATAAACATTTCTCCTTTCATCACTTTGTGGGGATTGTCTGCGAGAAATAGTCTCTTAACGGACTGAAATTATACTTAATGTTTGCTGCAAGTCATTAACGCTCCCTTTGTCAAATACTTGATGAAAGTGTGGATATTCGCAGGTCCTGCGCTACACTTTTTTTAACCCCTCCCCCCGCATATCCCTTTGATAGGTAGGGGTTCTTACCGACACCCCTGTGATTAGTCGGTGGTTCTTAGCACCATAACGATTCTTTCCAGACAGCAGGTGATACGTATACCAAGATTGGTGGAAATCGGTCCAGTGGTTTAAGAGGAGACGTGGAACATACACTTTCATAATATGTATGGAAGTGTCGGTGTGACAAAGTAATTTTCCTTCGGTCGGTAAGTTTTACATTTCTGCTTTTTATAATTTAGTTCTTCGGCACTGGATTCAGGGTGGCAGTCCCCATTTCAGAGCGGCCAGTCTCGCTGAAATTAGCCGAGCTGTGACGGTGAAAGCTGCCCGCAGTCTGGAACTGTCGCCTGCGGCGGCAGCACCGGCAGACGTGAGCGCAAGCAGTGCAAGTGGCAGCGGTCCGGCGTGTCCTTCCTGCTTCCAATCTCTGCAGCGTAAACTCTGACTGCAGCCGAGATTGCATTCACACTAACGCAAATACGTTATTTTTTTCCACGAACAAAACAGGTAAACTTCGCAAACCACTTAGTGCTACCTCAATACACTTCAATGCTCAGACTGCTGAACCGTCCAACTGCCACCGTCACACCCACATCGCTACAGTCCAGTTGACTGCTTGTACACCGTTAAATGACAAGTCAAATCGTGAAACGGACAAATTTAAAAATTAAACGCGGAAGAAAACTAGTGTCTACCCGACTGGGCGTTGGCTGTATTCCACGGCGAAAGGGTGAGGAACTCTCGTCAAAACGACATGTCTCATTTGCAGGATGAGCAAACTGTCAGAATCTACTCTTTCTTGTAACAAAGAACTTTACACCGCAACGCAGGACGTTTTTCAAATGTTCGAGTGTCTGAATTCCTAAAGAACCAAACTGCTGAGGTCATCGGTCCCAAGACTTACATACTACTTAAAGTAACTTGTGCTACGTACAACACACGCACCCATGCCCGAGCGTGGGGGGTGAGGGGGGCTCGAACCTCCGGTGGGAGGGGCTGCGCAGTCCGTGACGTGGCGCCTAAAACCACGCGTCCACTCGGCGCAGCCAGGACGTTTTTAATTTCGCTACGATAGACGAGCAAACAGGTACACCCCACTTTAAGGCGGTTTTTCAGGCTGTCTATTTCTTCTCGAAGGCTGCTCACAATGGGACCTGCTTCCCACTGAAGAACCACATTTTGGATTTCTGTTTGGCGGGTAAAACTGATATTACCAGAAGGAGGTATTCGTACGCCTGAGTAATAGGAAAAATTTTGTATGGCCCCACTCTGCATTGTTGCCAAATTTATTCGAGATGGCGGATCCGAGATGGCAGTGATAGATGTGGCAACATCGCAACGAGGTCACGGTGGGAAGCTCCAATTTTGGCGGGAATATAGTTCAATTGGGCTGCCTCCACAAATTAACTACCTCCCCGCCTCCTCACCCCTCTCCGAGCAAATGGCGGGAAGTTAAAATATTGGAAGAAAACAGGTCAGTTGGGCTACCTCTACTAACTTAAGAAAATGACAGGAAAATAGGACACTTCGACTCCCTCCACTAACCTAAGTCATCCGACCACCAGCTGTTTCTCAGAATTGGTGCAAAAAGGACTCATCCCGTGTTGGGCTGCCGGATAGGATGGACATAGGTCTTTATTTTGCCTGCAGTGTTTATTTAAACAATTTGAGTTGCCATAGGCAGTAGTTCTATACAGGGTGTTCACTGTGAGGTCAACAGTGCAACTGACCTAGTACACAGTACTGCCACCAGAGGGCACTGTCGTCGCGTGGCGGTCTGGAGAAAAATGTCGGAAAAGGACACAGCCTGTGCTGTGCTGCAGGACAGGAGGAAGGAGACTTTCGGCAGCAAAACTATTTTCTACAGATCGCCTTATTGCACTGGCAGTTAAACCCTGCAAAAATGATCTACATACACTGCTCTGCCACTGACAACGGAAGCTCGAATATTTCAGTACGAAACTGATCTCCACATACCATATCCATGTAGTAAACACACACAACTCGTACCGTGCCCGATACAAAATCGCCACTTGTGCATCCTGCATATAGCTATCGACCACCACACACTCATACATATACCGCAAAGACAGATAGCATAAGCACCTGCAGCGTATACGAGCAGTGCGAGGCTCGCGGTCGTGCCATTTATTGTTTGTCATCTTGTTTTTGTGGTTTTGTCGCCTCGTTTTCTCTTTTAATTCGATTTACTGGCGTCACTGAGTTGCCGGTTTGCTTGCCTGTGAGTGGTAGCAGCAGCAGCGATTATCGATATGTGAAGTGTCGTGCCACCTCTGGAGCGACCACTAGTATTTCAAGGTCCTCGTCTGTGAGAGTTCAGTCCGGATGCAGCAGCAGTGAAGTCGGGGGACGAGGCAGGAGGCGGGAGTACAGTCGGGGTGCAGCAGCAGTGAAGTCGGGACGCAGCAGCAGTAAGTCGGCGACGGAACGCCAGTGAGGTGCGGAGAGCCAGTGCTCGCCGACCGCTGGCGACACACATGAACTGTCCAAATGAAGGAGACTGGAATGGGACGACTGTCGGTTGGTCGTCTCATCAGGCGACGTGTATTGGGTTCTTTGACCGTTCCTGGGCCTCGTCACGTGGTCTTCGTTCCGGACGTGGGTCGGTCCCTTCCTTGCGCCGCGATGTCGTGGCCAGGGGGCAAGTGTTACCCCTGGATGGATGGGTCCGAGCCAGTGTGCCCAGGTCGCCGTCTCTCCGAGTTCTGAACGGACACGAGTTGAGTCGGGTTGGAGCTGCAGTCAGCTTCAGACAGCCAAGACTCCCCGCCCAACCGTCGCCGACACACGTAACTTGAGTTGGAACGACCTGGGTTGGTCGTTCGGTCGGTCGTCTCATGGGACGATGTGTATTTTGGTCGCAGACCGCTTGTGGAAACTCTCTGTGTGTCGAATTGATTGCTTTTACGACTGTTTGAGTTCTTGTGCAAGTGTGTTTACGTGGATTGTGTGTAGCTTCTGTGATTTCCACTGAGCAGTTGAATACTGTCTGCGTACTGGAATAGGCAGTTGGTCCGTTGCGACAGAGGGAATTGATTAGGTTGTCAGTTGGTTCTTCAGCTGTCCCTAGCTCGTGTTACAACCCGATTGTTTAGTGTTACGCTTGGCTCCCTGTCTCACCTAAAAGTGGTTAGAGTTTCCTCCCCAGGCCGACCCTCGGAACACTTCTGAGCAGCACTGTTTATCGTTTGTGATTATCATTTTGTTTGGTCGCAGGTACTGTGGCACGCCTTCAGCCGTGTATTAACATTGTCTGTTTTATGTTTAGTGCATGGCCTTCATCCAAACTTCATGACAACTATTTTAAGATTTCGCCTACAGCCATGTTTTTATTTCAAATTCTTGTTGCTCTTTATTTAGGCCTTCAGTGGCGTTTGTGTCAGAATCTGTGGCTTTAATACGTAAATCCTTGTCTGTAAGGTTCCTCATTAATTATCTTCAATTCTCGAAACGGCGTTCAGCCTTGTTCTGTAAGTGTTTATCTTATCGTTGTCTTTAATTATTCTTAAGTAATTGTTTGGGCTATCAGCCGACAAGATACTTCCAAGTTTTCTTAAGAAGTTTTTCTGTTGAACTGTGTAAAAGCTTATCTTTAAAACCTCTCTTTTATGATGTAAAGAAGATTTTTTTATTGGGCTTTCAGCCGAAGAACTTGAATTTTCCTTAATACGGCCTTTAGCCGGAATTTGTAAAGAATTTGCAAAGAATTTCCTTAGCTGATCTGAAATATTATTTCGGCCTTTAGCCAAGAAGATATTCTACTTTAACTTAAGTAAGGTTTCAGTCGTTACTCTACATCCTGGTGTTTTAAAAGCAATCATTTAAACTGATTCTGGAGAAGTTACTTGGGCCCTCACCTGTCAACTGATCTTTGTTGTTGTAAAGAGAAAACTGTGTATTGGTTTGAGGAATAAAGGTGTGTGTGTTCTCGTGTAACTAACAGTGACTGATCTTGGCCCCTTCCCACACCCTGATCCGCTGTGTCCTGCGAATCCGGATTCCGGTGTCTGCTCCTCACAGCACTGGGTGTCGGCCACGAGGTCGGGCGGCCACCCATCGCAGCCGGCGGTCGCGCCCTCAGCCGACCGAGCTGACTCTCCAAACTGTCGTACAAAGGCTGGGTCGGTTCCCGTCGGCACTACGGCTGGACCGTCCTGCTTGCTTGCTTGCTTTCTACACCCATCTCCAGACGCTAGGATTACAAGAACATATGCATTTTCACACGGTTTTCCAGAACATCACACCATTTTCGCGATACTTCTCGATATCGAGCACATAGCAGTATGCTGCCGATAGCTTGCACGCTACAATTCCGAAGATATAGATTGGAAATTATTTCTCTAGAAACCTGGAACTTTAGCGAGGGCGAGCGTACTGTAAACCACTAAGTAACAAGAAGCTTATCTCATCTGCGAAGATCTTTACGTGAAAACTCGAAAAAATCGAGGAAACTGATATTTCCACTCGCCAATACCGATGTCGGAGATATAACAGATTCCAAATCATCCTTATAATTTACAAAGTCAGCTAAGGTGTTTCTCATGTCTAGAGAACCACCAAACGTGTCTTCCACCCGTCTCTCGCTGGATGCACACAACACACACCACAATCGATGTTCTCTCAACCCAATAAAGACGGGAAATGTGCAGAAGCAGTCAAACGGACAATTTTCGTGGGAGGGAATCTACTCGAATTTCCACCGCCAACACATGCGATCACGAAGGCTGCCCAACACATAGTGAGTGTTAGTCCCCTGTTCATATAGGTAAAGAAAGCGTGTCGCTACGCTTTCAACTACCTAGTTTCGACTACTTTTCAAGGTTATCCCGTAACCCACTTCCTCCGACCGTAATACGGATGACCTTGAAAAGTAATTCAAACTAGGTAGCTGAAAGCGTAGCGACCACCTTTCCTTGCCTATAAGAAGGTCCGTAGCGCTGTTGGGGTACAGATTCACAATATACCACATCCGAGGCGAAGATGTGTTCTACATTCCAAGTTGGGTCCACCAGCGGGAAGACCCTGGGAGCGAGCTGCGACACATGCACGGACACAGACATACAGAAAACAGAGAAAGCGCACTGCAACTCTAGAGTATGTGGGTGGAGGTGACTGGATGCATTCAAGTAGAGTGCTGTACTGTGCCACTCGACGAGAAAAATCGTGCATTTACACTGGGTGTTGGCTGCTGTACTACATTTACAAGCAATTTTAGAACACGGAACGAGACGTGATGTCATGATCGCTTGGATAGAAGTGACACAAAAAGTAAAGTTACCAAAAATGTCGGAAAATACGTATAAATTGAGGGAAAATACACAGAAATGCGCGGAAATTGAGAATGTAATTGCGTGTCTTCTGGTTGGTGCAGAAGAATTCTTCTATTTGGAAACGAGTATGTGGCAGCAAGAGGAAAACGAGAAAACGTTGACATGGAAGCATCGGAACCAGGAAAACATTCATTTTTTTCGTTGAGGCAGCATTCTACTGAATGTCTATTGGGGTTATAGTGATACACCCGAGTTGACAACTGTATTTGACGCTTTTCAGGAAAACAGAGAACCATCCGCCTCTAAACTTTTTACATCTGCGTTAAAGGATAGCAGACAGAGGATGCAGTGATAGGTTGAGATGGAGCTGTAGTGAGATACGATTTAATAGCAGACTGATCATGCATTGTACAGAGGGAGGCAGATTTTGGCGCAGGTCATTAGAAACATTTTTCCGTTGTTTTGTAAGGATGTATCAGTCGCGTGACATAGTCTGCGTTCGACTCGTATACAACCACGTGTTCTGTATTTTACTTAGAGCACTGTCTACTTGCGATCGTTAACAGCAGAGGACTTACGTCCATCTCGTGTGTGATGAAACGTGACCGTCCTGTTTCGACGCATTCCTCTAAATGAACGAAGATTTATGCGACGTACTCCATTCCACTGTCGCATCTTGGTTATAAAATGGAGACTTGAGTTTCATAACTATGATGATTCTAAGTTAGCGATAGGTGTTTGTGAGGCACTGCAATCCCCGTGTATACATCTGCTTCACAGATGTGATGTTTACAGAGTTAGTGGTGGCATGACATGTAATTTCACATGTCAGACGCCCCTAAGAGGTATTGTCCATTACTAACGATCATTTTACATAGGACTGATACGGTCATAGTATAATATCTGAACCGCAATGCGATGTGAACAGTGGACGCTATACATCTCTGGAAAGCTATATTGTGCATGTATCACACAGAGCCGATTTTCTAAGGAAGTAGTTTCTTCATTTTCCAGTTTTTTTACATAGTTTATCGTAGAGCGCTGGAAATATATTTGTTACATTGGAATATTAACAACCCTGCATTCCACACGACTAATAGGTTGGAAACTGAAGCAGAACCGTGTAGCCTTAGGAGTGCATGTGTTTACGTTCTCTCTTACCAATACGCTCCTGGTACTGATCCCAGACACTAAAACAATACATTAGAATTTATTGCCGGCCGCTGTGGCAGAGCGGTTCTAGGCGCTTCAGTCCACAACCGCACTGCTGCTACAGTCGCAGGTTCGAATCCTGCCTCGGGCATGGATGTGTGTGATGTCCTTAGGTTAGTCAGGTTTAAGTAGTTCTACGTCTAGGGGACTGATGATCTCAAATGTTAAGCCCCATAGTGCTTAGAGCCATTTGAACCATTTTAGAATTTATAGCGGAGTTGATTTACGTAAAATGGTTTGAACTCCGTCCGTTTGGAGTCCATCATGCATAAAAACCACCCGTTTCTTGTTGTTCTTGACTGTCTGCTATTACATCTTTCAAATCTACTACTATACACCGACAAGGGGTGCTGACCTCTTCGACATGGGCACATCTGGAGACATCCTGGCACTTGGATGGGTGCGGACTTGGCAAGTTCCATTCATTCACGAGACGTGGAATGTAGGGGTCTACTTCTGGTCAGCTGCAGATTAAATCGGTAACGGTGCTGCAGGGCGGGGTGATCAAAGACAGTGCGAGGAGAAGAAAAGAGGGTCGCTACGCTTTCAACTACAGAGTTTCAACTACTTTTCAACGTCATCCAATGACCCACTTCCTCCGACCGAAATACTCGCAACGAGCAGATAAAAATACTACAGTATCAGATTGTTAGATGCGTGGAGCATGCAGGCGTAATAGTGACAAGCGACACGAAATGTGACACTCCACAAAAATCTGAATGCGAATAAACAACTCGGACTTGTTGGAAAGGGTGTAGGAAATACGACCCATTCGTAAAAGAAATTGCACTCGAGACACTACCGTTCAGTCGAAGAAACTTTGAGACGCGCTGCTAGTATCGCAACAGGTCGATGAAGCCTGTAGGAATCTGAACTGAAATACTCGAGAAACATAAATGGGAATCTTTGGAAAAAGGCCGAGACTGTTCTCGCGAAACGCAGGATGAATGTAGACAACCTTTTCTGGAAGACGACGTGCAGCCACTACGGTACGTGTCGAGCAGGAGTGGCGGCACGACATGAGAGTTGTTAGGGCACAGTACAGGCGGCGTCACTTCCAGGTAGCTGCTAGGGCTACACCCGGCTCGCTCGTAACCGCACAGCGCTACAGTCTTGAACGGTACTCGCTGCAACCACCCAGCCCCCGAGTTGGCTCCTGTCTCAACAGACGACAAAGTCTTTGTACAAAAAACTTTGCCCAGTGGTTAGAGTGAAGCACACGTCACGCCCGCCTTCGAGGAGTTTGGCATGAGGTATCAGCTAACTACCGTCCAGCATAAATCACGTACGTTCGTTCAGTGCTTGTTCTTAACTCTGCCATATCCACACAACAAGTTATTTTTTATTTATGTTTCGACACCTATGTGTCATCTTCGCTGGGTCTCGATTTATTTCCGTAAAATATCGTGCAAAGTTCGTGGTTGTTTTCTGTTTTACGCTTAAAAGATATAACACGCGCATTTTGTTTCGGTTACTCACTAGGAATTATATTCTTTGCGAAAATTAGTTTTTAGAGGTCCATTTTTTGCGTCTTTATCTTTTCAATAGCATGTCATTTGCAAATTAGTTAAGTAAAACGTCGCTTATTTTGAAATATTTTTTCACGAGTAGTGTCACTGTACCTACCTTTTCCGTCCAACTTTGCGTCTCTAATGCATTTCTCTTTTTATTGCTACTGTGTACACACCTTTTATTATATTTTACTCTCACCTTTTTTCTTCGCGAATATTTTTTTCGCGAAACGGTATCCGAACAAACACTTACATTTCCATACTCGTACACAGGCGTTACCTTCTTGAAGTTGCTCACAGTATAGGAAAATCTAAACACAAAGAACACCTTCACAGACAAGTTTTCCGAAGCTGGAATCTGTCACTTAACCAGTAGTTCATGACAATCTCCTTACATAGGAAGGAAACACTTACATTTCCATACTCGTACACAGGCGTTACCTTCTTGAAGTTGCTCACAGTATAGGAAAATCTAAACACAAAGAACACCTTCACAGACAAGTTTTCCGAAGCTGGAATCTGTCACTTAACCAGTAGTTCATGACAATCTCCTTACATAGGAAGGCGAAACATAGAGAAATTTTAAAACTAAACCTTCTTAAAATCTCAGTGCCTTCAAAAGAGACAGTATACAATCCATATTTGCAGACCATTTCATGCAAGAAAACAATACTGAGACTGATATCAACATCCCCAGAGATATGACGGTCTCTACCAGCAACTGACAGCATAGCGGAACTCACTGATACAGAAAGCAGTGGTACAAGCAAAGAAAGTCTCGAATGTTCTCAACACACAATGAATTATACAAAGGCATTTCCCTATATAAAAAGTACTAATCAAACACCCTCAAATATCCGAAAGCATCTGCTTCCGAATCCCCTCCCCCTTTTTTTACCTCTCCTTGTGCAAAAAAGCTGGAAGCAGTCAAGAACATAAAAATAGAAACAGTCGGAATTTGGAGGAGAGGGACATCGTAATAGAATCACATGTGTTACCGAATTTATACCTTTGGAAAATTGGAAATTTGTGGTAAGGTCTTATGGGACCAAATTGCTGAGGTTATCAGTCCCTAAGCTTATACACTACTTAATGTAACTTAAACTAAGTTACAGTAAGGACAAAACACACACACACCCATGCCCGACAAGGCGTCCCAGACGACGCGGCTACCCCGCGCCGCCGAATCTATAAAGTGATACGTAGTACAAAACTTACATTTACAGCTCCTCTGTGCAGCTACCTTAAGTGACTTCGAATGTGGCGAGAGATTTGGTTACCTCTATAGTGGTAGGTGTCAGCACTCCGTCACGAGCCAAAAAGGTGTTTAGTATCCTAGTCCTATTATGCATGAGGTGACAGATAAGGAAAGATATTTTTCTACCTGACGAAAGAATACTTAGAGGGAATATAGCCAATGCTATAGACCTCTACAGGACTTTCACAACAAGTAACGATACTTTAGCAACGTGAAAAGGCGCGTATTGTCCGATTTCTTCTATCGTCGAAAATAACTCGTAAAACAGGAGGAATCTACATCACACGTGAAAAATTCGATGTGTATGGTCAACAAGATCGTTGTCTCGGATTGGATAAAATAAATTTTTTAAACTGGTGGGTCTATGTCGGGGCGGAATTTTTTAGAAGTAAATCCAAGCTGCAACTTGCTTCGCAGTGCACCGCGACTGCCTGTAAGTCGCGAGGAGTCGGCGGCCGGCCGTGGTGGCCGAGCGGTTCTAGGCGCTTCAGTCTGGAACCGCGCGACCGCTACGGTCGCACGTTCGAATCCTGCCTCGGTCATGGATGTGTGTGATGTCCGACCTCAGCAGTTAAGCCATTTGAACCATTTTTGGACGAGGAGTCGGCAGCCGGAAGTACCGGATTAGCTCAGCCTTTGATGTCTGGAACACCGTGTCAGGGATTGCGCGGCCCCTCCAGCCTGAGGTTCGAGTCCTCCCTCGGGCATGTGTGTGTGTGTGTGTGGGGGGGGGTTTTGTTCTTAGTCGGTTTAAGTAGTGTGTAAGTCTAGGGACCGATGACCTCAGCAATTTGGTCTCTTAGGAATCCACACACATTTGTACATTTCGATGTGTACAAAGAATGCGCCTACCTGTGTGATTCTGCCCGCGGCAGCGAGAGCTGGCGAAGTGTCCAGTGTGCCGGGTGAGAGCGACAGAAGTGGATGTGTGTGTGTTACGTGAGACGGACGTTTCCGCTGGAGGTATTGATAACATCCGAATTCCCACCGCTCCAATCGTCCCCGGACGCCCTCCATGGCCGAGGCTGGGACACACGCTGCGGCCAGTGACGCAGTGTACGAGGCGGCTGTTGGTTGGTTGGTTTGTTGGGGGAAGGAGACCAGACAGCGAGGTCATCGGTCTCATCAGATTAGGGAAGGATGGGGAAGGAAGTCGGCCGTGCCCTTTGAAAGGAACCATCCCGGCATTTGCCTGGAGCGATTTAGGGAAATCACGGAAAACCTAAATCAGGATGGCCGGACGCGGGATTGAACCGTCGTCCTCCCGAATGCGAGTCCAGTGTCTAACCACTGCGCCACCTCGCTCGGTCGAGGCGGCTGTGCGTGTGGCTCTCGGGACAGGAGTGTGTGTGTACAGCGAGCGTTTTCAGCTGTCTTCGCGTCTAGCCGTGATAGCTTACTGCTACGGACTGGATCGTGTGGTTTGAGTGTGTCGTGTTTAGTGTTGCTCAATGCATCCCACTGGACTCTGTCTTGCAGTGGCTTTGCTGTTGTCTCTTTTCTATCATGCAGTAGAATCTTGCTCTCTCCTTCCGAGATAACCACTTTAGGAATCCTACAGAACTCTTCAAAACCCCATCGTGTTTCCCACAGTTGTATTCCGCGCAAGCGTGCGTTCACGTATGAGTGTGTCTCGCAGCCGTTGTGGACGGGGGCTACGGCTGCTCCGTAGACGGCGAACAGTGCGCGAATCGCGATCGCTCGTTTGTGTGGTGTGCAGGACTTTTTTAAACCGGATGTGTTTAGCGTAACGTTGTGGTGGGGGAGGGTGTTTGTGCTCTCAAACGTTGGGCGCACAAGACCTCGGATATATTAGCGCTACCATGTATTTGTGGTGGGAATTTCTGCATAATGTTTGTGAGTGATACTCAGAGGTTGGCAGTATGTTTTATTACGATGAAGCGTCGTCGTAATGTGGAGGTGGGTGACTTAAGCGATCGATCTGACTGCTGTAAATTGTTAAACAATTAATTTGAAAGGTTAGTGCAAATGGCTGATTTCAGTCTATTTTTCATATCGAAATTGTGTCAGCTCTCCCTTTGCCTCCAGCATTAGCCAATAGGAACAACGTATTGTGAGGAGAGATGCAAACCTCTGTCCGCATGTTTGAGGACATTGGTTCACACAGACAATCAGGGAGAGGCCTCTTGAGAAAGACAGAGACAGGAAATCAGTCCGGAATTTCCCTATCAACAAAATGAGAAGCCAGCTGATGCTCTGTTAGGGGCCGCAAGACCAGAGGATGGCGAGTCTCGGTCCGTGGTCGTTAGTATTCAGTAACGTGATCTGTAATCACGACATTGGGCGGTTTTGACGTTTGTTGCGGTGTCTTGACGATAGATACACGCACGGGAGACCCCAAACGGCGGCTACTATACCGCACTTCATTCCATTCTTCATCTGTAGACCATTTATGCAGAGTCTGTCAGTGCCGTATGACTGCTGTATGTGTCTCATTAGTACACAATAGTTTTCCCCTGAGATCCTATTAATTTGCCTATTTGCAGGAAGTGACGGTGGGTTTCGAAATATGTCATGAACTTTCAGATATGTAATTGTTCTCATTTTCTTGTCTGTGCTTAGCCACCAGTGTGCTTCTAAAAGTGAGGAAACTAAATAAAAAGAGCCTTAACATCCCTGACTCGGGCAGCAAATGTAAACTAAGCCTGCTCAGCGTTTCCAAGCGCGATTAGAATAAAAAAGCGCTTAAATTGTTTAAATATTCCATGCTGCGATCGATTTCCTAACAAATTCTTTAAGTAACCTGTACTCCATACACCATCCTGTATGCTGTAAATTGTTTAAATAAACAGTACTTCATACACTGCAATCGATTTCCCGACAAATTCTTTAACTAAACAAATAAACTACACTCCTGGAAATTGAAATAAGAACACCGTGAATTCATTGTCCCAGGAAGGGGAAACTTTATTGACACATTCCTGGGGTCAGATACATCACATGATCACACTGACAGAACCACAGGCACATAGACACAGGCAACAGAGCATGCACAATGTCGGCACTAGTACAGTGTATATCCACCTTTCGCAGCAATGCAGGCTGCTATTCTCCCATGGAGACGATCGTAGAGATGCTGGATGTAGTCCTGTGGAACGGCTTGCCATGCCATTTCCACCTGGCGCCTCAGTTGGACTAGCGTTCGTGCTGGACGTGCAGACCGCGTGAGACGACGCTTCATCCAGTCCCAAACATGCTCAATGGGGGACAGATCCGGAGATCTTGCTGGCCAGGGTAGTTGACTTACACCTTCTAGAGCACGTTGGGTGGCACGGGATACATGCGGGCGTGCATTGTCCTGTTGGAACAGCAAGTTCCCTTGCCGGTCTAGGAATGGTAGAACGATGAATTCGATGACGGTTTGGATGTACCGTGCACTATTCAGTGTCCCCTCGACGATCACCAGTGGTGTACGGCCAGTGTAGGAGATCGCTCCCCACACCATGATGCCGGGTGTTGGCCCTGTGTGCCTCGGTCGTATGCAGTCCTGATTGTGGCGCTCACCTGCACGGCGCCAAACACGCATACGACCATCATTGGCACCAAGGCAGAAGCGACTCTCATCGCTGAAGACGACACGTCTCCATTCGTCCCTCCATTCACGCCTGTCGCGACACCACTGGAGGCGGGCTGCACGATGTTGGGGCGTGAGCGGAAGACGGCCTAACGGTGTGCGGGACCGTAGCCCAGCTTCATGGAGACGGTTGCGAATGGTCCTCGCCGATACCCCAGGAGCAACGGTGTCCCTAATTTGCTGGGAAGTGGCGGTGCGGTCCCCTACGGCACTGCGTAGGATCCTACGGTCTTGGCGTGCATCCGTGCGTCGCTGCGGTCCGGTCCCAGATCGACGGGCACGTGCACCTTCCGCCGACCACTGGCGACAACATCGATGTACTGTGGAGACCTCACGCCCCACGTGTTGAGCAATTCGGCGGTACGTCCACCCGGCCTCCCGCATGCCCACTATACGCCCTCGCTCAAAGTCCGTCAACTCCACATACGGTTCACGTCCACGCTGTCGCGGCATGCTACCAGTGTTAAAGACTGCGATGGAGCTCCGTATGCCACGGCAAACTGGCTGACACTGACGGCGGCGGTGCACAAATGCTAGCGCCATTCGACGGCCAACACCGCGGTTCCTGGTGTGTCCGCTGTGCCGTGCGTGTGATCATTGCCTGTACAGCCCTCTCGCAGTGTCCGGAGCAAGTATGGTGGGTGTGACACACCGGTGTCAATGTGTTCTTTTTTCCATTTCCAGGAGTGTATATTCCATACACCACCTTGAATCCCATAAATTGTTTGAATAAATAATATTCCATAAAATGTCTAAACTATTTAAACGATATTCCAAACACTGCAATCGATTTCCTGAGAAATTCTATAACAAAATAAATAAACTATACTCCATACACGAAATTGAATCGCATAAATAAACAGACAATATTCCACATATTGTCGAAATTGTTCAAACAATATTCCACACACTGCAATCGAAAAAAAATGGCTCTGAGCACTATGGGACTCAACATCTTAGGTCATAAGTCCCCTACAACTTACAACTACTTAAACCTAACTAACCTAAGGACATCACACACACCCATGCCCGAGGCAGGATTCGAACCTGCGACCGTAGCAGTCCCGCGGTTCCGGACTGCAGCGCCAGAACCGCTAGACCACCGCGGCCGGCAAACACTGCAATCGAATTCCCTCCAAATGACCGATCAGCTGAGTCGTCTTCCTGCCAATCTCTGGGAGGGGGATTGGGTATTACAGGTGGCAGATTTAATTGATTAGTCAATCAAACTGATATCAAGAGTGTTCTTGTATTGGCGAGGGGAGTTCCCTGAGGGCAGCGGGAGGAGAAGTTGGAAGGGAAGAAGGATGAGGGGGGAGGAGGGGGGGAGGGCTGGCAACAATAGGTTGAGGACCTGTCAAGCAAAAGGGTGGTTTATCCCCAGGGGAATGGAAGGATTATCGCCATAAACTGTTAATCAAAAGAAACCGATAACTTTGCCCCTGAATGTATACTTGCCTCTGAATGTAGGCAACGCACACTAAAAACTGTCCTGATGTCCTTGTTGCCCTACTACTATCAAATATTCACGATGAGACATATATGGGAGAAGTGACAGGAAAAGTATATACAGAGCTTGGCATACTGAGGAAATTAATTAGCTTGGTGAAGGTGTGTACAGCAGAGGCAAATGCCAAGATGAAATACAAGGGGAACTATGAAAGGAATTCAGCATCAGAACATATGTGAGACAAGGCGATGAGAAAGTAATACGGGAACTGCAAAGAGAAGGTAAAGTCGTGAAGCTATTGGGATATGCAGAGGACATTGCAGCACAGCAACATATGGCAGAAACCACAGAGGACTTCGCAAAGAATTTCAGTAACATCTCACTGATAATTAATGTGGAAAGGACGGAAATGATAGAAATATACAGAGCATCGCCTAATAATGCCCCATGACAGCTCGCACTATGGAATATAACAAGAGTGGAAAATCTGAAATACTTTGGCACCTGGTTTAACATGCTTAACAATCTAAGACAAGAAATTAATCGAGGTATTGTCAAAGGGTTTAAAACTTATTTCAACCTGGAGCAGATGATGTCATCAAAAAATCTATCAGTTAAGACCAACTTAAAGCCGATAATGCAATGATAGCACCGGTGTTGTTATGTGGGACAGAAACGTTAAGCACCACAAAAAAGATGAAGACAACTTGCTCATCGTTGAAGGGAAAATAATGAGAATGATAATGGATCAATCCGCGGAAGGACTACACGGAGATGCAGAAAGGACTAGGAATTGTACGACCTTATAGAACAACCGTACATAGTGCAAGAAACTGAAAACGCTGAGAGTAAGCGTGGATGGACACTCAGGAGACCAAAAACGTGCCGGGAGAAAAGGTGTGCTTATGGGAAAACCTGACGGAACTCGTCCAAGTGGAAGACCAAGGAAGCGATGAAACGTTCAGCTATTGGGTGTCCACGAGAACTGGATCCACAGTGGAGGAACACTGTAAGATCGGCGCATGATCTTCAGGGTCCGTGATCGCCAATATGTACGTATGTCTACCGCCCCCTCCCCCCCCCCCCCCCCCCGCAACCCTCTATCACACACACACACACACACACACATCACATCACATCACATAACGTAAGGTCTCGCACAGCAGACATACCACAATACTTTTCACCAAAAGATTCAAAAGTAGGGCGAGACTGATCAGAACCAAAAGGATAAAAACCCTCAAAAAAACTATTTCAAAAACAAGCAAATTTCTTCGTGTCTAGTTTGGTGATGACATGCTGTCAAAACGATAAAAAGGTACAAAAAATTGCCGACCGGCAAAAACCCGTTTTCACAAGCAACGTAATTCCCTGTGAGCAATGTAAACAAATTATACAAAATGCCTATGTTGTAGTTTCTAGGCCTAAAACAGAAAAAAAGTGGACTTTGTATGTTATTTTATAGAAATAAATCGAAACGCACAGAAGGTGACACATAGCTGTCGAAACACGCCTGGTTAAATAAAAAAAGAGACACATACTGTTTTGGATAAGGCGGAGTTAATATCAATCCGCAAACACGGAAAAATGTAAAAGAAGCTTCCAAATCGAGCAAGACGATTGTATGAAAGGCAAATGTCGTAGAATGATGAAACGTGTTAGAATGTTGAAACGTGGTCTGGGAGGAAACAGAATAATGTATCTGGAAAAACAAAAAAAGAGTCGAAGAAGTGGTACGCGTTATGACTTGAGTAGATGCCGAAAAATGTGAAGGAAAAAAGACAGAGGCGTCGACAGGAGTGTAAAGCATATGTTTGCCTAGGCGGGGTGACGTGTGGTTTCGCTGAAATGGAGAGCAGAGGTGATAAGTGGCGCCAGAGGAGGGGAGGGCCGGCCTGTGGCCGACACAGCACTAAAGGGCCCCAGCGCGGAGGCGGCGTCGGCGTCGGCGTCGGCCGGTGTGAGTGCCAGAACTAAACTACTGGCTGGATGTCACTGCACGCCGAAAACAGTCACGTAATGGTCAATGTAATTACAACCGTCTTTTCATTAATGGAGTTACAAACTCGGGTGAAACCTCTGTGTCCATTACTAATTGTTAAGCCCAGATAAAGGCTGATTACAGATCTCGGATCGCTGTTGCTGTATTTGTAGGACTGGCGACACAATATAATTTGGACGTAACTCTTACGTCGGCCTTAGAAGTGAACAAGGGGGCTGTGTAGAGAGGTTATAAAAGTTGTCTGCCGATGGGACTAACTGTCTCACAACTTGTCGGATAGATAAACGCATTACGTCAATCAGCGACAGAGAAAGGGTATTTCTTGGCGATATACTGAGTTCTGTCGCATCCGGCTCTGTACTTACGGCGAGACAGTCCGTTGCTGTTCACCGTTATTAGTCAGCTCCGGCGTAACTGACCGGCTGTTAGGCTACACACAAGGAAAGGTTGTCAGCAGAACGCGTGCCAAACGCTGCTGACGAATGCCAGCAATATTCTTGTCGTCAACTCACGTGCATTGGATCACAGCAACACAGCATCAAAATCGTGTAGAGATACTAGCTGCCCGTGGAAAAAAAAAGAAAAGAAACAACTCGGAGGTGAGAACAGCTCGGCGGCGCTGTGGGGACACGGCACGGTGTGTTTGGCGGCCACACGGCGGCTGCTGCGGCCGCCGCATCGGCAGCACGGCAGGCGGCTGGAGCAGCTGACCCGCGCCGTGTCGGCCTCCAGCGCCCCCTCCCGGAACCTGATCCACCATTTCTTCCGCCACTTTATCACTTTCCAAAAGCATCACTGACGACACTTTGTCAAAAGGAGAGTCGGTTTTGCTGGCGCCGCCCGCCCCCTGCCGGCCCCTACCCCCTTACCGCTCTGTCACTGCAGTGACTGCTCTGCCCCGTTAACACTGCCCTCACCGGGCCAAAATAGCTGCCATTCCGGGCACTGAACCCCGTGCCTTCCACCTAGTAGGCAGGTACTCCGGGCATACTGGAATGTCAAAAGAACCCAATAAGGAATGTTATATTTAAATACGATACAACGAAATGCACATACGTTACGAAATATTCTGTACGGCGCTAATATCGATAACGAAACGAAGACAAGCATTAATTTTAAGGTTTTGCGTAAAGGTATTCTTCAGTGGCGTAGAAGTAATAATCGAAAGAGAAACTTGTTTACTTCACTCTTAAACTTAACTTCATAACCGACGATAAATACAGTGACAATGGGCGGTACTTGTCGACTGCTACTGCAGTCGTGAGCGAGCGAGAGGGCACGTGCGTGGGGCGTTCTCTGCAGATGGTAAGGGGGAACCGCCTCCCTCCGTCTTGTCACTCTGCAGGCGCCGGCTGCCCCGGTTACCTGGCAACGCCGGGGTGCGCAGAGGCGCGGCTACAAGGCCGCAGCGCCACCCCTACACACCGCGCCGCTGCCTCACGGCCGCCCGCTTACGTCCACAACGCTACAGACTGGTTACGGCTCAACTCTACACTCTGCACACACAAATATTGCACTGCAATATATCATTCATTGAAGACAAGATTTTATTGTACCCTAATGTATGATTCAACAGCGAATAATTACGCTGTGGTTTTCATGTAAGTACGAATCGTGCACACACGAGTCGCTGAACGGACATGTTATGTCATTCTTTTGCTGCGATCAGTTCAGACTACAGTGGGGTTTTGGATTCCTCTCGAATAATGTTCGAAACCGTGGGGAGAAAAAGTAGTCCTGCACAGCCACAAAAATACGAAGACGTTGCTCGATAACGTAAGGTCTGTGAATCTCGCTGTTCGTCGGAAAGAACGATTGGCGTTAACGGTCACCGAAAAGTGTCGAAGCTGTTTCACACTGAGGTAAGTGAGGCGGCTCGCGATACGACACGGTAGCGGCCGCACTGCCGGAGCGCGCACACACACACGCGCACACACACACGCACACACACACACACACACACACACACACTGACGACGCTGGCACGCAGCTCTGTCGTGGCGCCCGAACTTCTGCGGAGTGTGTCGTACGACGTAAAGTTCAGGTCATCCGACGCGGGAAAAAAAAAAGAAAAAACAAGCTTTTATGTGGACGAGACAAAGCTACATTCCTCACTGTAGTTACCTTTCTCAGTAAAACTTAAAATTTTTCGCGTAAAAAATTGAAAACCAGTTTTGGGATCCACCCGTTTACTGCGCTATGGAGTCTTTCTCATTCGATCTTGAGGAAACTACGCTGTAAAAAAGAAAAAAAGAAAAGAAAGGAACTTTCCGCATCTGTTGGTCAGAATCACAGGTCCATAATGAATAACTACAATACCAGGTTTACTTTGAAAATCTTGCAACGAATAACGAGGTCACTGGGCAATTTACGCCATACACAGCTGCGTACAATAAAAGGCTAACGTATCGAAATTGTTCCATCCTCGAGAAAACACGAGAGACGTAGCGGAGACGGGCTGCGGCGAGGCCTGCCGGCTGCCGCTGCTGCGTCGCTCAGACCCGTGTCTCTCCTCTCTCTGTGCCGCCCACACAAGCCGCAGTTGGGAGTGAAAAGACAGCGGCAGTCGTCAGCTGGGGACGGCGCTGACTGGCTGCTCCCTGATCCCACGAAACACTGTCAAAGAGATCTGCAAGTTAAGCGGCTCTTAAGTCTCAATGAGCGGCTGGACGGAGCCGAGAAGAACACGTCCGGATATTTACCGTGACCACGGGCTTCTTCCATTTCTGTCTACACACACACACACACAAACGCGCGCGCGCGCAGATACACAACACAGTACCACAAAGTCATACAAAAAATAAACCTTTCACGGTGGAACTTTTATCGTGATTCACACACTTTCATCAACTTCTAACGAGTACCTCAGGGCGGAAATTTCTGTCCTACTTTGTCAGAAGAGCTGATAATGATTGCTCCGAAAATCGGAAAGTGTCTGGCCTGATTCTGTAGAATTTGCGGAATTTTTCGTGTTCGGAGAGCTGACGGGAAACCGTACCCGACCTGCGTTTGACCTTGATAGCGCTAGTGCACGGGTGCACCCACTACTCGTCTCCCTTTTCCAGTTTTTCGGGCTTTACACAGTGATGAGCCACAGCCCGCCCTCGTGCGACGTGCTCGCGACCGCAGCTGCAGCAGAGCCGCGAGTAGCTCCAGCGCCGCCTGCCGCCTGCCGCCTGCTGCCTGCCCGTCCAAACAAACCCCGCGGCCCGGTCGATGACAGTCGCGACCGCGTGCGCGACTCCACTCCCACGCTCACGCCTACCAATGTAAACCGAGCGCTTAATAAACTCACAGCCAGTGTGCTACACTGGTATACAAATATGCACCGACAGATTGTCCTCCAGTGGACAGCGCACGGGCTCTTAGTTAGTGCCGTAGCACGGAACAGAAAACACGACCCGTGTCCAAAACGAAAGCAGCTAGTTCTCGCAGCCTGCTCGCTCGTAGACGCGACTGTAAAAAAGCAGCAGACGCCATTCAGTGGACTCGGATTGTCGACAGTTACAAGTCAACTGTATGTTATGCATCGCTACAATGGTGTGGCATCGGTGTATATGGGGAACGAGCGAAATATATTCACAGTAAACGAGGATAAGACACAGAGGTAAGTGGCGCGAGCTATTTGTGTTTAAGGTTAATCGCAAAAATAAACTTTACGGTTCTTCAGTTGCGAAACGTCGATACAAATGGTGGCTTCCGAGTTCTATTTGACATTGATATCGGCGATTGTCGTGTACATCTGAAATCACGCCAAATAAAGTTCTACCTGCTATAACTGAATTTATGTCCGTAACAAACCGGCAACTACGTTCCTTTAATTAAGAGGTTACACGCTTTGTAATTTTTATGAAAATATAAACAAAACAGGTGTATAAAGACAGAATCACCGCATACTTTATAGACTGAAACGTTACGTACATTGTAGGAAGATTTAAAAAGAGGCGAGCCCGCATCTCGTGGTCGTGCGGTAGCGTTCTCGCTGCCCACGCCCGGGTTCCCGGGTTCGATTCCCGGCGGGGTCAGGGATTTTCTCTGCCTCGTGATGGCAGGGTGTTGTGTGCTGTCCTTAGGTTAGTTAGGTTTAAGTAGTTCTAAGTTCTAGGGGACTGATGACCATAGATGTTAAGTCCCATAGTGCTCAGAGCCATTTGAACCATTTTTTTTTAAAAAGAGGCGAAGATAACCTGTCACTGAGAGAATATAGGACTCGACGATAACTTTTATCAGTAACTCATTCACGAGTGAATTTAATCAGCTCCCAATTCAAGTCGACTTTTGCAAAAGATGCATTGCTGTAGATTACCTTACGTACGTTCAGAAGCCGAGTAAGTTCTGGGTACTGTTCAAAATGGTTCAAATGGCCTTGAGCACTATGGGACTTAACATCTGTGGTCATCAGTCCCCTAGAACTTAGAGCTACTTAAACCTAACTAACCTAAGCACACTTTTTTTTCAATAGGTGCTTATATTTTATGACCCACCGTCTAATTTCTTATGGTGGGTCGTATGTTGCCAGTTAGCCTCTGTGAGTTGGTCCGGGGTCCGGAGTGACTGAAAGTAACACCACCCCGGCTCCCGTCCGTACTCACACCGTTGCCCGTGTCCCGCCGAAGGACAGCAGAGACATCCATGCCTGAGGCAGGATTCGAACCTGCGACCGTAGGTAGCAGTCGCGCGGTTCCGGACTGAGCGCCTAGAACCGCTAGACCACCGCGGCCGGCTCTGGCTACTGTGTCTAATTTGTTGTCACCCTATTGGTGATATCGTACACGGTTTATTTACATGGCGATACAAAGGCAGCCGGCCGGAGTGGCCGAGCGGTTCTAGGCGCTACAGTCTGGAGCCGCGCGACCGCTACGGTCGCAGCTTAGAATGCTGCCCCGGGAATGGATGTGTGTGGTGTCCTTAGGTTAGTAAGGTTTAACTAGTTCTAAGTTCTAGGGGGCTGATGACCTCAGAAGTTAAGTCCCATACTGCTCAGAACCATTTGATACAGAGGTGAATTTTAGTATAAAATAGTGTTTCGATAGAGCTCTGGTACATTTTAAATATATTTTGTGGAGGAGTATTTGAAAAACTACACAGACAAGATCTGCTAACAGATCCCTCTTCATTACAACCGGCTGCAATACTGAGGTCATCCTCAGATATCTTAAATGCAAAGCACTGAAGCCCACTGTCATAAAGAACTATCTGTGGCAGGTCTTGGTGGCGGAAGTGTATCTTTTTTTAAAAGGAAAGGTAGTTTTTGCCCTGTTGTACACGGACCTCCAATCAGAGAGCGCCTCCCGAAAGAGGCGAGGCGACTGAGCGGCGCTGGAGACTGCGCGACGAGGCCGGGGCGGCGGTGCGCGCAGGGAGCACCGGGCGGGCTGTGCGCCGCCGCCGCCGCCGCCGCTTCCGTCGAGCCGGCCTTCGGGTGCAGCGAAACGCCCAGTTGCCGTCCACTCGAAGCAGGGCGCAGCTGCCCACGTGAGAGAACTGAGAACCGAACGTTAACTTCGCCTGCTGCTCGCGCCCACGTCCACGCTTCCACTGCCGGTTACCTCAGACAGATGGGTCAGACGCTGCTGTGACGCCGTGTGGATCAGCTCAGTTGGCCGACTTGGCACGCTGGTTGTCAGCCAGCCGGCACACGCCTACTCGAGGGGTACGGCTGGGAGCGTTACCTTGTTGCCAGCGTAAGACTCGTTACTGGATGCCTCAAACCGGGGGAGGCCGGGCCGAGAACGTCGGTTTCGCTACGACCTTTTTCTATGTTCTATAACTTCTCGCACGAGAAATAGATTCGATGCGCACGTATTTCGTCATATTTGTTGCGCCCGCTTCCTGTGAGGTTAACGACAAGTTGAAAATACCCTCCGAAAGCCAAACTAACAAGGGAACGACACCAACTTGGCCTCATATTTGAAGAAGAAAGCCAATGTTTGGAACTTGAGCGCGCTCGGGCGGTTCGTCGCTCAGTCGGTCCCGCCGCAGCCGCCTGATGGCCGGGACAGTGGAGTGACCAGTAACAGCTCTTCGCACATTGCTAAAATGCTTTCTTCATTGTTTATAGCCTGTAGCTGGTGTCAGAGACCTCTTTGGAAATTTTGAGGCTGCGATTCACAAGTGCAATGTAAATTAACGAAACCTAGGAGTTTGTCATTAGCTATATTTAATTATTAACGTCGCGTAATCTTCCTTATACCAGTTTTTCGTGATGAGCTGTTACGTTATCTGAAGTCTGTCTCTTGTCGGTCTCGCGAAGAGGATCTTCCTCACTTTCTTCGTAGTCCTATCCGATGCAGTAGCCAGTGACGCTCGGTGGCCTCGTGTTCGCCGATTCCCTGTTCTATAACTGCTTCCGATAAGACGCCTACTACTTTTCGCGTAGAAACCACGTGTCGCAGCACAGTACGTGGGAACACCTCCGCCCTCCTCTTCCCTTTCCTTCATCACCGCGCGAACCGCAGGGCTCTTTCGCCAGTCCGGCGTTAAGGCGGCGCCTGCAGTGCGCGACAAGTTTGAAAAGCTGTGCTTCCTCGACGTCGTAGCTGCCCACTGTCAGAATTACAGCCCAAAGAGGGGGGGGGGGGGGGGGGGGGGGGGAGACGACTACTGCTGGCGCTGCTATCTCGAAAGAGCGCTTTTTTCTACTTAAAATATGGGGTCACATGTGGGGTAAGGCTAGAAATCGCGACACGTCCTTTGCATCAACCAGAGGTGGCGGAAGTCGGGTTTACTGAAATCCTCCCGCTTCTCTTCCGTGTGATATAGTTTGAGCTCTACCCGTGGTCTGCAGTCAGAGCAAGATCTGCGCCCTCCGACTATTTAACGCTGCTCATTGTGGGCTGTACTAGCGCCGCCACTGGGATAGAAGCAGTATTTTCCATAGCCTTATCGAAGCCCACGGAGAGACAACATCAACACCACGTACAGTACCGTCGCCTGAACGTCTGAAAGTGACAGTTCTCTCCCAGTCGGCAGACAGTAGCAGATAGGCTATTTTACATTTACCAAAAGCGCGGGAACAATTTCTTAATGACATTCGGCACAGTTTGTTCTCATCCGTAGCCCGAAGTAAATGACTATCTACAAAACTGTAAGGCTAATGAAAAGAAAGAAAATAAAATGAAACCTGAATGTAATTCAGTGCCACGAATATCGAGTGTGGTTTTGAAAAACGCGAACGAAAATCTCGGTGTAACAGTGATGCTTGAGGAAGGAGCCAGAGGGCCCTGTGAGGGTGTGTGGGGCTGCACACGCCTCTCACTGGCCAATCAGCGTAGCGTTTTAAAGTTGTAGCGCGCGCGGCAGTCCAGTTCACGAGGGATAAACTGCACCATTTCAGAGTGTCCTTTGTTCACGAGCTTTTATATTGCGGTCGTTTACAGTACATCTGCAGCAATACTGCAGCGGGCTCCAAGAGTATTGAAGCCCAAATCGGCATTATTTAGACGCGTGCCTGATAAGCGGGTAAAGTCCTCTTCTTTCCGAGAGAAAACAGAATACATTTGTGTAAAAATGACCTGCTCGAAGCCGTTTGCAAATGGTACGCGCCCAGTTTTATGCGCCGTGAGATGAGAGGCTATCGTCTCGAGGGGGACTGACACTTATAAACATAGCCAGCTGCGAGGCCGCGCCGAGTAAGCCGCTGTGAGGCGTATCTTTAATCTGCATCGAGCTTAACCTTTCGGCCGCTCGCCTAGGAGAAACGTGGCCGCCAAGTTGCGTAAATGCGTCGACGTTATTACGGCCGTTGATTCATTGCCGCCATCTTCGCCTTAATTAAAGTGCTATCGGGGAAGTGGCAGGCGCTCAGAGCAGCGCGCGTCCCGACACTCAGTCGAGGGTGCAAAGCCCACTGCCCCTCTCTTCGTTTCGTCTTCAATTCCAGCTTACTTGTGCCCGTTTATTGTCGTCTCGTATTCTGCAACTCTGAGGGGGTTTAGATTAATTTTCGCCAGCGCCCGGCCCGCCGACCCTCCCCACTGGCAGGCAGGCCTCGCCTCTCGTGGCCCTGCCCAGCTTCACGCTCACGCCTCCCCGGTGGTGTCGGCAGCCTCGCCGCCGCTCCCATCTCTCGACTGCTGTGTCTGGACACTGCCACACGCACGCCTTTGCCGCAGCCAACTTTGCTCGGCCGCAGTGTGTCACTGATAGTTCAAGACTACTGCACACACTCGTGTCTACGATCACACGAGCGTGTTCCAGGGTCTGGACGAAATGAGGGTTTGTAAATGCAGCGCGTATCAATCTGAGTGTTTGGAAACTTTCAGCTTTGTAGGTTGTTTACGCAGGCTGAACTATATGCCCGACGGCCACCTCACCAACTTTAGGGGCCTTGTTGCCTGGGCGGGTGTCCGGGCTCTGAACTTGACACACTACCAGACTCGTCTCCGAACCGACTGCCAGCTCTCGAATCGTAGTCGACACGTGGTCGAGGTACTGGGATCCTACTGCACATGCCGCGCGTCGGCACACCTACATCTACGTGGATACTCTGCAAATTGCATGCAAGTGCCTGGCAGAGGGTTCATCGAACCACCTTCACTTTTCTCTATTATTCTAAACTCGTATAGCGCGCGAAAAGAGCAAACGCCTATATCTTTCCGTACGAGCTCTGATTTCTCTTATTTTATCTTGGTGATCGTTCCTCCCTATGTACGTCGGTGTCAACAAAATATTTACGCATTCGGAGGAGAAAGTTGGTGACTGGAATTTCGTGAGAAGATTCCGTCGCAACGAAAAACGCCTTTCTTTTAATGATTTCCAGCCCAAATCCTGTATCATTTCTGTGACACTCTCTACCATATTTCACGATAATATAAAACGTGCAGCCCTTCTTTGAAATTTTTCGATGTACTCCGTCAGCTCTATCTGGTAAGGGTCCCACACCGCGCAGTAGTATTCTAAAATAGGACGGACAAGCGTAGTGTAGGCAGTCTCTTTACTAGGTCTGTTACATTTTCTGTCATGCCAATAAAACGCACTCTTTGGTTAGCCTTCCCCACAACATTTTCTGTGTGTTCCTTCCAATTTAAGTTGTTCGTAATTGTAATTCCTAGGTATTTAGTTCAATTTATGGCCTTCAGATTTGACTGATTTATCGTGTAACCGAAGATTAACGAATTCCTTTCAGCACTGATGTGGATGACGTCACACTTTCCGTTTTTTAGGGTCAACTTCCACTTTTCGCATCATTCAGATATCTTTTCTAAATCGTTTTGCAATATGCTTTGATCTTCTGATGATTTTATTAGTCGATAAACGACAGCGTCATCTGCAGACAACCGAAGACGGCTGCTCAGATTGTCTCCCAAATCATTTATATAGATAAGGAACAGCAAAGGGCCTATAACACTACCTCGGGGAACGCCAGAAATCACTTCTGTTTTACTCGATGACTTTCCGTCAGTTACTACGAACTGTGACCTCTCTACCAGGAAATCACAAATCCAGTCACATAAGTGAGACGATATTCCATTAGTACGCGATTTCACTACGAGCCTCTTGTGTGGTACAGTGTGAAAAGCCTTCCGGAAATCCAGGAATACGGAATCGATCTGAAATGCCTTGTCAATAGCACTCAGCTCTGCATGTGAATAAGGAGACAGCTGGTGGCGCAGCTGCCGGGTCCCGCAGGCGTCACGCACACGCACACGCACCAAACGCCCCAGCACCGCACGGCCCTTCCCCGCCCGTCTTTATAAACCCATTACGACAAACTACGTTACGCCGGCCAGAAATCTTCCGCTCCGGACCAACTGTCTCCTCAGGCAGGAGCTCAGGACCAGCTGAGAAAGGGAGGAAGACTGCTGCTGGGGGAGCGGGCGAGCCGCACAGGCAGACAGGTGGCTCAGCTGCGCAGCACTGTCGTGCCGCTCCCAGTTGCGTGTCCTGCAGTGTCCGGAATTACCACTTTCCCTCCGTCTAATTACAACGAAACAAAAAGAACTTTTCGTGCCGTACGAGATTCGCCCTTATTATTTATTCATTTGCATGTGAACACTCGTTTGCTTCATGTTATGTTTTCGATGTTGTTGCCAACTGTTGAATATTATTCTCAACTATCGAATGTGTGTGTGTGTGTGTGTGTGTGTGTGTTTGAGTGTGTGTCTGTGTGTTTCACTGAATTTCCTTTAATTACAACATGATTAGGTTTAAAATGATACTTGTTTTCAGCATATATTTTATTAAGGTTAGCAGAGACTTTGTGTTAACATGTGTCTGGCCTTTTATCACTTGTTTGTTCTCTGCCAGGGCTTTCCCAAAACGGTAGTATTCCTCAGTTCCTATGAGGCATTTCTTGTGATGTTTATTCTGACGGTTTTCATATCTCGCTCTAACTAGGTAAAGACCTATCGATTCGCCACATGTTTGGCAGGTAGCTTGTGTACAACCTAAAATAAATGACTCTTGAGATATTGTGACTCAACAGACACCCTCCCCCCCCCCCCCCTGCCCGTACCGATTTTTAGAAAACCACCGCTAAATTTCATAACCCGCAATCGACGCAAAACTGAAGGGATCCATTCATAACTGAAAACTGCGACATTTTCGTTACCATACATGGCGTCGGTTAACGCGTATTTTCCTACAACTAGAGGAAACAAGGAAACAAACTGTTAAGTTTGGCTCTTTGGTAAGCGCTGGTCTGCGAATGTATCGCTGGTGTAGCGACCGAGACATTTCGCTGGGGAGAGGAGGACCCAGGTTCGATTCCCAACTGGATTCCGCAGATTTTCGCTATTTTTTCCGTATTGAGACTGCTAGGAGTACGAGGGTTAATAAGGAAAGCGTCGACAAGAACATCGGATGTTTCCAAAAGAATGTTTGCAAACGACAAAAAATGCGCCTATCGGAGCACAAAAAAGGTGAATGTGCTCCTGTTTATTTGAAAGACTGACTGAAAAGCGATGTACCAACTGCCTAATTCTACCTTCCTCAGGATCTTTAAAAATTTCCCAAAGAACATGGCATGGGAACACATTGGCGCTCTTTCCAGCACGCGACTCACTCCTCACCCTTCACCGCAGCTCGTGTCCCTCCTCGCTGTCACCTTCATTGTCACAGGCTAAGGCGACCACTTCCACTTTCTCCTTCTCTTTACTCCCGTCCCACTGTCACTGCCTCCTTCATTTCTCTCACTCTCAACTACGTTCCACTGTCACTGTGTCCCTCTCTTCCTCTCACAGTGCTATTGTCTTCTTCGCTCGTTCTACACCACAATCACTATCTATTACCTTCGAGTAGTTATTACCCATCCGTCTATAGCGCGAATATCTCAGCACGCCAAAATTATTGGGGAAGGTGCAGAGGAAGATGGAATGAGGCAGCTGGTGATCCACTTTTCAATCTTTTAATAAACGGGGGCATACTCGCCTTCTTGTGTTCCGACGTTTTTCCACAGCAGGGCATGTCATTCATATGAAGAGAACTTTATGGGCCAGTAAAATTTTGATAGTTTACTTATGCGAAATTGAAATAACGCAAAACTAAATGATTTTATACTTCAGATCGCATGTTATGTGCACATAAATTTTGCTTGTGCCTCAGTACTCTAGCAACATGAGGTACCCAGAACCCTTCTGATGAACACGGAGATACCTTATTGCACGTTTCTTCGTGATACGTCACTTTATAAACTACACTTTCGCTTCAGACCGGATTTTGCGTGCACAAGCAGGGTAACTTTGATCCCCTGTATATCGGAAACAGAAAACGGTATCAAAAGAATTTTGAAGGTTGCTCGAGATCGGGATCTTACGAATACAGGGTGAATCACTAACTATAACTCCGAAAGTATGATAGTAGCTGAAAAGTTTGGGGGATAAATCTAGCTTGGAACAATGGGGTCATAATATGACGTTGCCTAGGTGGGGTCGCGTCAGAGATACGAAGGTCAACTTTCTTTCCTAAATGGAATGCTATAGTTGATGATGTGTAACAGTAATATCTTTGAAGGTCAAGGAAGGTCAGAAAGGGCGCATGAATGTCCATTTAAAGAAGGTGTTCGAAGTGATGACCATTGGCATCAGCGCAGTGCTGCAATCTTCTTATCACGGATTGAGTTTTATTCCTTATCACGTCTGCACTTTAGAAGCACATGCTCTGACAGTTCTCTCTCGCATATCGAGCAAATAGTAAATATTCGCCCAATACGGCGTATCCATCTAACGTGCCACTGACATGTAAACACCATTCGAGGTTTCGCAATACAACGCTAACAGAAACTGTAAGACTAGTATCGTCGAATCAAGCGAATTTGAATGATGTATTCCTTCGAAGAACATGTCGATATGCTTCTCATTTACGGAGAATGCCAAAGAAATTCAGTAAGGGACTTATACGCTGTAACATATCCTCAACGTAGTCACCCTACACGTCGTACATTTAAATATGTGTTCGATAAATTGAGAACAGCTGGATCTTTAACCCATCGGAAACATATCCGGCAAAGGGAAGTTACTAACGAGGAAACGGAAATTGGTACTCTTGCCACTGTGGTTCGAGATCCTTGTGTTAGTTCGCGTCAAATCGCAAGGGAATCTGGCGTGAGCCGGAGTTCAAATGGTTCAAATGGCTCTAAGGACTGTGGGACTTGACTTCTGAGGTCATCAGTCCCCTAGACTTAGAACTTCTTAAACATAACTAAACTAAGGACACACACATCTATGCGCAAGGCAGGATTCGAACCTGCGAGCGTAGCAGCAGCGCGGTTCCAGACTGAAGCGCCTATAACCGCTCGGCCACAGTGGCCGGCGAGCCGAAGTAGTGTTGTTCGTGTTCTGCATCGCCATAAATATCATCCTTACCATATCAGTCTCCACCAAGAACTAACTGCATGCATCGCATTGAATTCTGCCGATGGGCTCAAGTTCAGATTCAGAGGGATGACACATTTATTAATTTGATTTTATTTACTGACGAGGCTACATTCACGAACCATGGAAATGATAATCTGCATAACATGCATTATTGGACAACTGGAATTCCAAGTTGGCTGTGGCAAGTTGCACACCAGAAAACGTGCTCGATGAATGTATGGTATGGGATTCTGGAGGACAGAATTATAGGCCCCTATTTCATCGAAGGAAATCTTAATGGTAGGAAGTACACCACATTCCTGCAAGAAACATGAGGTCTGTTATTGGAATAAATACGTTTAGGAACAAGGAACAGAATAAGGTATCGACACGGTGGGTGTCCGGCACATTTTTCGCTGATGGCTAGAAATGAGCTGCATAGAGAATTCCCAAATCGTTGGATTTGATGCGGAGATGTGTCGTGGCCGGCTCGTTCGCGAGACTTGACACCTCTGGATTTTTCCTTGTGGGGATTTGTAAAAGACGTTTTTTATAAAGACGTTCCAACAACACCTGAAGATAAGCAAGAGAGAATGTGCTTCGATAAGTGCCGATGTGATAAGGAACACCACTCAATCCACGATAAGAAGATTGCAGCACTGTATTGACACCAATTGTCATCACTTCGAACACCTTCTCTAAATGGACGTTCATGCCACCTTTGTGACCTTCGTTGATCTTCGAAGACCTTACTGTTGCATATCATTGGATTCGTCTCGTTAGCCGCCATCAGAAAATAAGTACCGAACTATAGCATCCCATAAAAAAAACGAAGTTGACCTTCATATCTCTGACGCGACCCCACCTAGCAACAAAAGGGCAACGTTATATTATGGCCCCCGTTGTCCCATACAACTTTTGTCTCACAAACTTTTCAGCTCCTATCATACTTTCGGAATTATACTTGGTGGCAATGGTTAGTGACTCACCCTGTATATCGTAAAAAATTACATCCAGTTGCTATACATAGCTGCTGGAATCGGCCGCTCGGCTTTGGTACTCAGAAACGATGTTTGTCAGTTTTCCTCAGGAACCACCCACCTCATAAGGCCCTTATGACGGACAGTAGACCAGACCTAGTTCAGAAAGAACTAACCGGTTTGCTCTTTTTGCCTAAGCTGGAGGAAGAGTGTAATATTCATACTTTGACCCCGCACTGTAGGAAGTTATAGTAAGAAGTTCCTTCTGTACGGTATAGAAGTGGCCCCTCGCCCAAGGACCTTCCGAAACATCTGACCGTATCTTTCTGTCACCACGAGAACCACAGGTATGGGCAACGCAAAAATATCGTTTTTATAAGCCTAGCTGCATGAAAACAGTTCGAGTGGTACTGCTGCGGATTCGTCACAAGGGGGTACGGCCTACCGAGGGCGCGGCGAATGTTTACAACAGGGCCTGGGGCGGAGGGTTCAGAAGGACTGTGCTTCTGGAAACCGAGCGGGGATTTCCCAACCCTGCGGATACAACTATTGATAGGAGAATTCATAATCAACTGTCAGCATGCATTTTTCAGGCTATGTTATCGTATGTGTGGTACGCAACACAATTAGTTCCCGAAAAAGATATATTTTAAATGAAAACCGAGTCTGTTTAACGCAGAATAGTCCGGGGAAAGAACGTAGTTGCTTGAAGATTTATTCATTAGATGTTCTTGATGCCGCAACTATATTTGCTTCGAGTACTATGTGGCAAGAACCAGTAGGCTATCAAATAAAATTAAACTCCAGACAACACACTTGGCCGACTTATGTTCAGCATCATCGTTTCGGGAAGCACCGGGAGTTTGTCAAGGTCACCCAGGTGACATCTTACGCAACTGCGCCAGTTACATTCATGCTTATGAGGTAGCCCGACGGTGGTGACGTGTTATAAAATCGGCGGTAAAACCTCCCCTATCTGTCTCAACCAATGAGGTGCAGTGACATTTGCTAAATGTTTCCTAAGAGGAATACGTAAGATAAAAGGGGAAGCGACGCGCTGCAGTAGAGATGCTGTTACATCAGAGAAATACGACTGTCAATTTTTTTTAAGTCGGCAGAAACAGATGAGTATGTTTTGAGTCTTGAGGAAAAGAAATCGCAACCATTTTGATCGCTACGGTCGCACGTCCGAATCCTGCCTCGGGCAGGGATGTGTGTGATGTCCTTAGGTTACTTAGGTTTGAGTAGTTCTAAGTTCTAGGGGACTCAGGTGTTGAGTCCCATAGTGCTCAGAGCCATTTTTCAACAATTGGCAACTTCTACGGCGGCTGATTTGGAGAGGACCATAGTAGCAGAAAGAAGAGGTAACGTTTCCCACTGAGAATAAAATGAAACTACGGACATTTACCGGTAAATTTTCTATAAAATTTATTTCGGATTGGTTTGATTGCGTCTGTTCGGCAGCCAGCTATAAACGCATTTCATTAACTTCCATTTATGACTTCACAGCCGAAAGTCATAAAACATTTCCAGTTTAAAAACTCCAATTCATTATTCAGCCAGAAAGTTAAAAAAAGAATGGAATACAGGGTGTACAATAAAATGGTGAGAAACCCAACGGACCAGCGAGGATCAAGCAGCCTGCCCAACTCCCTCCATTACGAATGAGGCGCCTGAGTGGGAGGAGCTGGCCACCACTGGGGGAGGATCGGGCCCTTAACAACAAGTTACCTCAGGTCTTGTCACTTGAGGTGTAGCCTACGGCTATTTCTTATCCGAGGCACCAGAGAAGACCACATCCGTACACATATGAAATTCCTCTCATTTGTCCCCAGTTTTACGTATTTTCCACCAATTGTCGTATTTTTTTCATCATTTGCCACAATTTTGGCCCTTTATTCAATCACGCAGTATCCTCCCCATTGTTTCGGACGTCGGAAACCATTTCGTCTGCTCACGTTGCGTGTGTATTGAGTTTGAACCGGGGACCTAGAAACGAGGGAGAGGCTCCGTCCCACCGTAGCCCCAAGTGGTTCACAACCTCACAACAGTCCACCCATCTCACCGCCGACCCACACCGAACCCTGGGTTATTGTGCGGTTCGTGGTGACAGTGTTTGCGCAGCAATCGCCGACACGGTGAAACTGAGGCGGAATAACGGGAACCAGCCCGCATTCGCCGAGGCAGATGAAAAGCCGCCTAAAAACCATCCACAACCTGGCCGGCCACCGGACTTGGACCGGCACGCCGTCCCACTCGTTAGACCGCACGGCTAGCCAGGCGGGCCTCCTCACGTTACTTCCTATAGGAACAGGACTGGCAGAGTCGCGGGTTCGTTTCTCCTTGCCCCGTGTACGGACACAGTGCAGCGCTCAGTATTTTGGGGCACAGGATGTATCGTGACAGGATGACTGGTACAGCTGCACATACGGCCGTGGCAGTGCTCCGCAGTGCCAGCAGCTGTCCGACAACGCGTCAGTTCGCTTTTGCGACGCCACGCAGCAGTGACCTCGGGGTCGACAAGTTGCCAGCAGGCTTCTGGACACGGGCGGCGTCAGATGCGCGTGCGCCACAACACTCGCAGTTCCCGGCCCGGCGGTTTGTTGGCGATCAGTAGCGTCCCAGACGTGTTCCGTCAGGTTCACATCAGCCGAACTGAGTGAGGTGTGTGGTTTTTGCGACACACAGAAGTTGGAAGATGCCATCGCCGGTCCCGAAGACAGGAAACATCGAGAGACATAGGTGGTCCGCATTGATAGTGACGTAATTCACAGCTGACACGGTGTCCCCTGTTGTTATATTACTACACGTCACGTGGAGGCCCAGGTGAAAGTCCCCCCCCCTCCCCCTCCCCCTCCCGCACCGCACCACCCACCCGTCCGCCTGGATAACCATTCGAGGTCTGCGCTATCCCTCTGCACGCGGCAGTTCCTGCTTTCCTGTTGGCCAAGCCGCGCTGCTCGTGGAGGTTTTAATAGGCCAAGTGCGTTGGATTTGTGCTATGAAAGTGATGGAGTATTCACCTGCCAGGACATCGGTGTCTGTCGAAAACCTTATATATTTTATATTCTCGTAAATCGATTTAACATTAGCCTGACTACTATATCATTGTACAGGATGCAAGGCAGCTCACAAAGGGAATCCGCTGTAATGTTAGTCCGCCATCACAGTGGAATTAATTAATTCTCACACTGCGAATCAATCCTATATTACTGAAGAGGAAGCGAAAATTTATCTACGATTTGCACAGAGACTAGACTGTAGTTCTAAGAGTCGGAGGAAATGAAACGGAAGCATTGGTTAGAAGAAGAGTGTGGGAGAGGATTGTAGGTTCTCTTCGACTTCATTCAATCGAGCAGTAAAGGGAACCGAGGAAAAAACTGGAAAAGAACTACAGTTCGAGAAGAAGAAATAAAAACTTGGAGATTTGCTGATGTTCTAGGTTCGTCAGTGAAGCAAAGGCTTCGCAAGAGCAGTAGAAGGCACTGGATGTCTAGACAAAACTGTTACAAGGTAAACATTAACAAAAGTGTGGTAAGGACAATGGTGGTGGAGTCCGCTTAAATCAGATAGCGCGATGCTGACTCAATTACACCAGGAAATACTCTAAAATTAGTAAATGACTTTTGATATTTGTGCACCAAAATAACTGACTATGACTGAAGTAGAGAGAATATAAAATGCAGATTGGCAAGCAAAGCATTTCTTAAAAACAGAAATCCAATATCGAAGATAAATTTACGTTTAACCGAGTGTTTTCCGAAGGCATTTGTACGACGTATATGCTTGTACGGAAGCGAAATATGTGATTATGAGCAGGAGAAAAAGTCAACAGAAACTTTTGAAATCGGTTCTATAAGACAGTGTTAAAATTAGAATCAAATTGGGGAATAAGAAATTTATGGCAGAACTCGACTAAAAGAAGGCATCGGATGTAGGACATGTCCTGAGTATTCGAGACAAGGTCTGTCTGTTAAAATCTGCAGAGGGAGAGCGAGCTTTCCGTACAGTAAGCAGGTCCACACGGCGGTATGGAGCAGCGTGGGCGGCTGCGTAGACCAGGCCGCGGCGACAACCACAACACTGTACCCGACCACTACGGCAGTTCACCGCTCTCACTCACGTTACACGCATCTGGGCACTGAACTCAATCAGTGCTAACAGCTGAAAATTTCTGCCGCGCGGGGACTCGAATCCGGTTCAAATGGCTCCGAGCACTATGGGACTTAACATCTGAGGTCATCAGTCCCCGCCGCCCGCGGTGGTCTAGCGGTTCTAGGCGCTGCAGTCCGGAACCGCGCGACTGCTACGGTCGCAGGTTCGAATCCTGCCTCGCGCATGGATGTGTGTGATGTCCTTAGGTTAGTTAGGTTTAAGTAGTTCTAGGTTCTAGGGGACTGATGACCACAGATGTTAAGTCCCATAGTGCTCAGAGCCATTTTGAACCATCACGAGTCCACTAGAACTTAGAACTACTTAAACCTAACTAACCTAAGGACATCACACAGATCCATGCCCGAGGCAGGATTCGAACCTGCGATCGTAGCGGTCGCGCGGTTCCAGACTGTAGCGCCTAGAACCGTACCGGCCACAGCGGCCGGCCTCGAATCCGAATTTCCTCTTTTATGCGAACGGTCGTCTTAACAGCCTTTCCTTTTTTAACGGAACTCGAACCACAAATTTGCTGCTTAGCTTTTCTTTTTTCTCTCGCCTTTATTGCGATTGCTCTTCTTACCATTTTTCTACGTTACATTAACATTTAAACAAGAACAAAATAAAACAATAAATCCGCTTTCATGCTGCAGTTCCAAATGAGATTAACAATTCTTTTTATAAAAGCTGAACAGTATAACTATATATAGCAGAGTAACGTAATACTAACATTGTAATAAAGTTGTATACTTTCCGAAGATAAACGTACGTCGGAAATTGAAAAACTCATTAAAATTACGCCAAACATTTTTTCTCCAACTACGTTTCAAATTTTAATGAATATCTTCCACATATTAAAGCAAATCCTAGTATACATATATCAATTAAGTAAGGTTGAATTTCAGTAACAACCACTTCATTGTCATACCACAAATAATATTTCCGTCTTCTTGAAAGCTACATGAGCTTAACACTATTCTCTCATAACATAAAGAAACACACACACAACACAATGGAGAACCTTATTTTCAACGCCACCAACCCTCCACTGCTCTGTCTTCTCGTATGCATATGGAATTCACCCTTCTTATCTTCCGTTCATTCTTTCACCGCTCCGATCGATAATTTAACTTTTCCTACAATGGACGTCCCAACTACGCGGGGGGGGGTCTTGAAAAGCATTCCGTAGGAAGTTAGAGAAATACTGTCGGCATTTCGGATTGCTCACGCCCTTAAGATGTCTTTCGTGTAAAAATGTAAATCACACTCTTTAAGTCATCTCTGAGCAAACAGAGCACCATCGAGCCTCGAAGCCACGTTATGCATTCGTTTTAGTACGTGCATAGTGCGTCCCGTCCTGGCTCAACGTTGTGTTGACCCATCCGAAGACACAAAACGATCATTTGTGTCGCCAAACGCCACGCTTCTGCGGAGGGGACGCGTACGAGGCGGCACCCGTCGTTGTTCAGTGTTCGGCACATACGTGTCTCACGTAGTCCCCTCGAAAAACACGGTGCTGACACAGAGCGCCGCCGCTGCGTTGTGAACGTGGGCAGCACCGAGCTCACCGCTGCTGTGAGGGAGGGTGAGGGCGTCGCGTCTCACTCTAAACACTGGACCCACACTCGCGAATAGCGGGACGCCGCCAGAACACGTCGTCACACCACCACCGGCATCGCGAGTACTTGAGCAGAGAGCGCGAGTCGTGACGCCCGTAGGTGTCCACATATGTGACCCGCTGGATCATGTCTAATGTCCGTGTGATGGTCCCTCTGACGAAAGTCCGGACTGGCTGTAGTAGTCTCTCACAGTTGTAGGCTGCTGTGCGACGTGTGTCGCTAGTAAAAACAATCCCTAGGTATTTCAAGGCATCCGTGACTCGTACAGGTGGTACATATCCTCCCCTTAGTCCGACACCAATATTCATCTCTACACACTTCTCCACATTTAAGCGGTTGCCAGTGACCATTCTGTATTTGCAGATCCAATCTAAAACCACTCGCACATGATTTTACTGTCGCACTATCAGCACCACGCCATGACTTGCACGTAGATGTGTATCCTCGCAAAGTCAGTCCTGTCAAGAGGCCGCAGAGTAACTGGTCGAGGGCCAGTGCACACAAACACATATCACAAGAAGTTTTCCATCACCCAAGTCCCCACAACTCCTGAAGAGAGACGTTGACTGTGGATATTGCATCACAGACACAGTCCCTTTGACTGTTCAGAGATGTCACTAAACCCGGCCAAAGATGTAAAGAACCGTGCATGAGCAGCGCCTATTAGGCGGAGGGGTCCGACAGCCGATAAGTTCGTCATTCCACCAGGAAGGAGGTACACGGCTCGTGTAGTCTGTAGTTCAACCATACCTAGACGGCCGCGGTTCCATCGCGTCCGCATTGTTACTTTGTGCCAGGTGTCTCGGAACGAAATAAAGCGATGTTGTTTGGACACGGAGGAGATACAGAGAGACAGGAACTGTCGATGACACGGCTCGCTCAGGCGGCCCAAGGGCTATTACTGCAGTGGATGACCGCTACCTACCGATTATGGCTCGAACGAACCATGGTAACTAATGCTTTTCCTGCAGCCACAGGACGTCGTGTCACGACTCAAACTGTGCACAATAGGCTGCATGATGCGCAACGTCACTCCCGACGTCCACGACGAGGTCCATCTTTGCAACCACGGCACCATGCAGTGCGGTACAGGTACTGATGGGCCCAACAGCATGCCGAATGGACCCCTAACGATTGGCATCACGTTCTCTTCACCGATGAGTGTCGCATGTGCCTTCAACCAATCTTCGGAGACATGTTGGAAGGTAACCCGGTCAGGCTGAACGCCTTACACACACTGTCCAGCGAGTGCAGAAAGGTGGAGGTTCCCTGCTGTTTTGGGGTGGCATTACGTGCGGCCGACGTACGCCGCTGGTGGCCACGGAAGGCGTCGTAACGGCTGTAGCATACGTGAATGGCGTCCTCCCGCCGATAGTGCAACCATATCGGCAGCATATTGGCGAGGCATTCGTCTTCACGGACGACAATTCCCGCTCCGATCGTACACATCTTGTGAATGACTTCCTTCAGGATAACGACATCGCTCGACTAGAGTGTCCAGCATGTTCTCCAAACATGCCTGGGGTAGATTGAAACGGGCTGTTTATGGACGACGTGACCCACCAAGCAATCTGAGGGATATACGACGAATCACCATTGACGAGTGAGACAATCTGGACCAACAGTGCCTTATTGAACTTGTGGGTAGTGTGCCACGATGAATACTGGCCTGCATCAATGCAAGAGGACGTCATATTGGGTATTAGTGGTACAGGTGTGTACAGTAATCTGCACCACCACGTGTGAAGATCTCGCTGTATGATGGTACAACATGCAATGTGTGGCTTTCATGAGCAATAAAAAGGGCGGAAATGATGTTTATGTTGACCACTATTCCAGTTTCGTTTAAGGTGCCTGAACTCTCGGAACAAGGTGATGCAAAATTTTTTTTGATGTGTGTAATATCGTAGATCGTTGTCAGACCGATCTCGCTACGGTGAGAATTTGTCGCCGCTCACTGACGAGCACTTTGGAGCAGGCATCGGTGAGTAGCCGCATCAAGACAGTGATAAATGGTCGTGAAAGCCACATGTGCGCCAGGACTTCCGCAAGATATTTGTGGCTTATTCTATCGAAGGTTTGACCAAAATCTGTCGACGCTAGTGCTGCACGTAGGCAGCACCTCTTTACTAGAGCGGTCAAATCGCGATACTCAGCGAGCGCCGCCTGGAAGTTGTTATCTCCGCCGAGTGCAGTCTGATCGAGTCAGATCACTTGGCACAACGCGTTTCAAGGCGTGCCGCTAGTAGTTTGCTTAATATTTTAAAGTCGCAGTTGACGAGCGCCAGTGGTGGATAGTCGCGCATCCGTCTTCCACCCGAGATTATCAGCGCCTCCACAAAAACCGGCGATAAGATCACGACAGGAGACATTAATTCGAGGCAGATAGTCGTCCATCGTGGTGCTATCGTATAGCTATACGGTCCCATAAGGTCCTATAGAATTGCGTAGGGAGGCCATCTGGTCCCGGCGATTTGTTCACTGTGTAACACCATACCTCTAATGCTCCACAGATTTGAAACTTCCTGGCAGATTAAAACTGTGTGCCCGACCGAGACTCGAACTCGGGACCTTTGTCTTTCGCGGGCAAGTGCTCTACCAACTGAGCTACCGAAGCACGACTCACGCCCGGTACTCACAGCTTTACTTCTGCCAGTACCTCGTCTCCTACCTTCCAAACTTTACAGAAGCTCTCCTGCGAACCTTGCAGAACTAGCACTCCTGAAAGAAAGGATATTGCGGAGACATGGCTTAGCCACAGCCTGGGGGATGTTTCCAGAATGAGATTTTCACTCTGCAGCGGAGTGTGCGCTGATATGAAATAGGATTTCATATCAGCGCACACTCCGCTGCAGAGTGAAAATCTCATTCTGGCTCCACAGATTTATTTTGCCTTTTATTTTATGTAATGTTACATCGTTGAGCTTCTGTAAATGTGTTTCATTGAATAGATACCATGAGAGTGTTTATTCTTTTCTCTGTTATAAACTTGATGTCTTTTGGAATGTGGGAAGTTTGACCTATGTAATATGTACGAAAGTTGTGTTTGTCTTTCTCGTTTAATGTCTTTGGTTATCTTTGAAATTGAATAATTTTGTTTAAATAATTTTTTGTATAAATACCAATACATGCAACTGTTCTGTTTTATTTAAAATGTTTGTTTGCTGTTATGTAAACTGCTGACCTTCACTTAGGGTTATTAGTTATTATGTATTTAAAAGGTGTTGTGGTTCCCCTCGGGAACGCGCGCAAATTGTGGTTGGCCTAGGTAGAAAAGGTGGAACAAAGAGTCAGTCGGGGACGAGCTACCAATCTGTGAACTGCCAATGTACAAGTTGTATATTGTGCAGGTTCTGAGAGAGGCTTCTCCTGACGCTTTGCAATGCCTCGGATGGATGGATAAATAGCTGGAACTATCCTGGAATTGGTATCTATCATCGCCACCAAGAAATGACAGAGTCCAGCAATTCTACCTACAAATTCAGCAACCAACATGCAATCGCCACCACATTGCGCAATCACTGTGATGGAACACTAGTAATGTACAATGAAGGATCAGCTTATTGGATTTGTTATTGTGCTCAAATATAAGGTAATTTGTAACTGAACTCATGTACCTACCGTGATTTACCCTCAGCCATTTATCCACTTAGGGTCCCTCCACGCTAAAGTGCTTACCGAGTGTCCTTTGTTGAAAGAAAGTTAAAGTTAATGTGGCAAGAGAGTGAATTAAAGTAAACGATGCTTGCTGAAAATAAGATTCCTATTAAAACTGCTTATTAATATGTTGTTACCAACTTCAAAATTAAAAGTTCTTAAGACTGAGGTTTATAAAGTTTTGCTTAGTAAACGATAACATTGCTGCGTGGTGTAAATCGCAAAAGGTGAGTCAGTATCTTACAAATATGTTAATTTTGTGTCTCACTGTAGTAAAGGGGAAAACTGCAATAGTGGGAAGTTATATATTCATGACTGCTAAGCACTTGTTTCTTTTGGGTATTGAAAGTACTTATTAATAGTGTAATAGGATCCACAGGTTACCCTTTATGCTCATGATAAATAACAATTAATAGAAAGACCACCATTTATGAAAACATTAATTTCTTTATTCAGAAGACAGAAGTAACCTGTTAGTGAATTCCAATTAACTTTCATTCTAAGTAGAATAGTATATAGTTGAGAGCCACTTAACCTGTGATCAGTTCATCATTTACAATTTTATGTCATCTAGGAAAATGTGTGCAAAGTATTAATGAACCTATGTCCTACAGTGATTATTAATAGTAATGTTATAAAGACCATTCAGTTTGAATAAGCTCTGAAAGTAATAGTGTGTATTGTTATCTGTTATATTTATGCAAATAGTTTGTTCTGATCTGTCAGATCCAATCTTACCGTGAACATATGCAGGTGTCAGAGTTCACTGCACTCTCGTGTGGCAAAGTATAGGTTATGTTTGTCCGTTAAAGTTACTCACACTTATTTTCTTGAAGAAGAATGTCAATCATTCTCTTGCCTAATTAGGCTGGCGACCGTTTTTCTTATTCTTTGAACAGTGTACATAGGTAAAATATTATTTGTTACTGTTTAAGAAGACAGATTTAAATCTGTCGAAACCTAGGTAAAGATTTCTTTATCCATTGCAACCGGTCGGCTGTTTTTAGTCTTATTAAGTGGAACCGTTGCTGTTGCGCAGCTATGTTTAAAATACTGTTACTGTTTAAATATTTACGTCATTCTGACTTTCACTTCCGATAAGCCACCTCCGTTAGGTACAACACGGTCAACATGACAAAATTCCTCTCAGAGGGTAACACTGCTCTGTTGCTTCATACCATAATTGCTTTAACAAGATAGTTTCATTTCACGACCTGCCTTCTACTTTAGGGTTATGGTATAGCTGTAACGGACAGAAGTGTTATAAGTGGCTTTTCCGTGACAGAACTACTTGTTCTGTTGCGGCATTATACATATCAGACCAAATTTGATATTTGATTGCACAAGCTACGTAAATGGAGTTGCAGTGTTATAACTGGTGCCGTACCAATGGCCGTCACTTCGTCCGCACCCTGACCACTGCACCTTCGAGGTGGGATCGCACGATGGATATAATTGTGGCCCTTGCCCGTTGTACAGCCGCTTGCCGCTCCGGAGAAGCCACTTGTTCGGCGCATTCCCGTGATGCCGTGAAATAGAGGCCGACGGTGTGACGTCACCACACTGCCTGCCGCAGCACCGGTCGCTCGCCTCGACACTCCAAGCGCGACCCATTTCCCAAGCAGTGTCACTCAGTATTAAGAAAGTCTCTGTGGCGACAAGTTCCACTAAGGAAAATGGACCGTTATGTTTGGCAGCATTTGCAGTTAATTCCGTGGCACCACGAATACTTACGAAACACAAATTGAAAAAAATGGGAATTATAATTTATTAAACTTGCTTTGAACCGTTTTTGATGGGAACTGTAGATTACTATACGGAGTTGACGCCATATATTTTCAGTGTGCCAATACGATTCGTTTTACATTCATTAAGCCTCAATTCCTTTTTTTATTCATTTTATTCATTTAACTCGAAGTGTTTACACGATTTACTCGACGTGTCTATAGAGAGGTTGTCAGCAGCAGGACTACTGATTAGTGTAACTCTTGTTACAATTTTGTACGAAGAAGATTTGCCCTGAACATTTAAATTAAAATGTGCTCTGAACACTACAATAGGTACGTACCAGTACGTCATTCTGTTTAGAAGTTAAAAACTTTGGTAATGCGAATAATTATTTAATAAATAACTGAAAATCGTAAGAGGGAACCCGTTGCATCGCGCCTATTACTATGAACTTCTCATTAATTCTGCTTCTATAGCACACGCTGCAAAATACTAATCAGTGCCAAGTCGGAGGCTTTGTCTTGTATTACTTCTTAGTATAAACGCCGACTCCGGCTTTCACATCGCTTCTCAGACTAGCTCGTGGTCCCTGGATAATAGTAAATTCTAACGTAAATTTCTTACACAACGTGAACGAAGCAAAACGGAGGAAAACTGTATAACCACTCTCAATAGATAGAGAATCGAGTCGCAGCCATATTACGACAGGCCGCCGCTAACAGCCAGGCAGCCATATTGCGAACACGAATCGCACGCGACCCATCAGGTTTCCCGGGATTTCGGTGCGACCAGCGTTCAGCGACCGATCGCTGCGATTTGGCCACACGCGTGGAAGCTACGAAGCGACCGGTGACCCGTGCGACGGACCGCTTCCGTCCGTCGTCCGTGTGAGGCGCCCTTTACTCCCTGCTGAGGTAGCGCCACCTACCCAAGAACCGCTAACTCGCAGATCCCCGACTCCCGTAAAGAGATCGGGCACGGTGTGCGTCCGCAATGAAAGAAAGTGTCGTTAGTCGCGGTCCCATTATTGACATATACACTGAGGAACATAATAAACCGAGCATTTTTTTGAAAGTCCTTAATTCCCAGCCATTGCGACGCGTAAGTTTGAAATGATGCCTACGGCCTTCCTGTGTAATGGTGCAAAAACGGGGCGCCCTGCGACGTCAGCTCGGGCTCGACGACGCCTCAGACACCTGGGTTTCGTCGACACGACTTACGACTGGTCGGGGAAAACATTCAAAAAGAAACACCTCTGCTCAAAATGTGCGACGAGCAACAGGAAGAGATTTCGAAAACTTTCCTCCCCGCCTTTGCTGACACCCTTCGGCGTTGCAACCCTTCTCCGAGGAGAGAGTGGGGCTGAATCGTCACTGAACATGGTGGCACTAGCTTCGAGCACTGTGCTCTCCTGAACAGGGTGCAACCACCGGGGACCGACCAAAACCGTTCGGCGAAACTTTTTTTTTTCTTTTTTTCCTGTGTCGTGATGCCGGGGAATGCGACACTGACACACTCGCGAATAAAGCGGCAGAGGGTCCCTCTGAGAGGCCTCATCAGTTTGGCAAAACCCTCCGGCGCCACCTCTATTGGGAATTTTAAAAACGTACCTCTACGGAGAGAACAGAGTGGAAGCGCTTGCAAACCGGATGACCTGCTACCAGGTGCAAGAGCCTGCTACCAGCGTAACCACGTATACGAGTGTATTATGTCTGTTCTTTCGGACATGTCGGAACAAAATTACACCGACGAACTTGGGGAGTGCGTAGAAGATGTCTCGAGGAACAGAATGGGGACTGGAACCCGTGTCCGGTAACGTTGCCCAGAGCTCTCTTTTACAGCAAGCTCTTTGACTCTCCACATTTTTGGACGAGGTTGTGTGTACCGAAACGAGAAATAAATGTCCAGTAAATGGGGCTGTAAAACGTATACTTTAAAAGCTACGAGTACTTGTTCGATAGACGAGATGTGTGTCACAGTATCGAAGATAATCAAGTCCTCGTAGCTCCTTAAGTATGCATTTCAGAGCCCACGTTCACAAAACTTTTTTTCGCGTTCTAGACCATACTACCACCTCTGAAAGTTGCCTATCGCACAGCATCAGCAACAACAACACCAGTAACTTAATGTGTCCCCTGTCAGAGATATCAGGATAATTTTCGCTTATAAATTTAGACTCGTTCGTTCCCGTACCAGGGTCCCTGACCTCAAATCGATACATTTATCCTTCTCCAACATCCCCGAAATTTTGTAGCATCATCTCGGAATCGCCCTGCATATACACACATATAGAGTCGCCGGAGCCTGTAACTTAGACGCTCTGTAGCGCCGTTGGATGATGTTTTCGGACAGGGGTTCATTTTGTTCCTCGACAAACCTTCTACATCCACGACGATGTATGTACGTAACAAGAGTGTTGAATCTCGAACGAGTGAAACGGATGAAATTTTGAAATTGTAACAAGCGCGTCGGTGAATACGCAACACTGAAGCGTTGGCGCCCGGTATGCAGGTTGTGGAAGGCTGGTGGGTCCTGGAGGAGAGAGCGCGTGGGTGCACTCGCGCATTAAGGCGGGGGCGGCCACGAGTTACGTACGTGTGGCGAGGCAGCGCGTGCCCCACCGCCGCCCACGACACATATGTACTGTGCGATCAAAAGAATCCGGACACCGGGCTAAAAATGACTTAAAGCATGTTTCGCCCTACATCGGTAATGCTGGAATTCAGTATGGTGTTGCCTCACTCTTTGCCTTGACGACAGCTTCCACTCTCGCAGCCCTACGTTCAGTCAGGTGCTGGGAGGTTTGTCGGGCAACGGCAGCCTATTCTTCACGTAGTGCTACGCCGAGGAGAGGTACCGATGTCGGCCGGTGACTACTGGCACGAAGTCGGCGTTCCAAAACATCCCAAAGGTCTTCTATAGGATTCAGGTCAGGACTCCCTGCAGGACAGTCGCCATCCCCGAATTGCTCTTCAACAGTGGGAAGAAATAAAGTGCTCTAAACATCAGTGTAGGCCTGCGCTCTGAGAGTGCCACGCAAAACAAGAAGGGGCGCAAATCCCCTCCATGAAAAACATCACCACACCATAACACCACCGCCTCCGAATTTTACCGTTGGCACTAAACACTCTGGCAGATAACGTTCTCCGGGCATTAGCCATACCCACACCCTGCCATCGGATCCACCACATTGTGTACCGCGATTGGTCACTCCACACAACGTTTTTCCTCTGTTCAATTGTGTAATGTTAACTGTTAACGCTCCTTACACCAAGCGAAGTTTCGTTTGGCATTTACCGGCGTAATACGTGGCTCATGAGCAGCCGCTCCACCATGAAATGTAAGCTTTCTCACCTCCCGCCTAAATGTCATAGTACTTGCAGCGGATCCTGATACAGTTTGGAATTCCTGTGTGATGGTCTGAATAGATGTCTGCCTTTTGCACATTACGCCCTACTTCAACTGTCGGCGGTCTCTGTCAGTCAACAGACGAGGTCGGCCCGTACGCTTTTCTGCTGCACGTGTCCCTTCACGTTCCCGCATCACTATCACATCGGAAACAATGGACCTAGCGATGTTTATGAGTGTGGAAATCTCGCATACAGACGTATGACACAAGTGACACACAATCACCTGACCACGTTCGAAGTGCGTGAGTTCCGCGGAGCGCCCCATTCTGCTCTCTCGCGATGCCTAATGACTACTGAGGTCGCTGATACGGAGTACCTGACAGTAGGTGGCAGCAGAAAGCACCTAGTATGGAAAACGGGTGTCCGCACACTTTTGATATATATATATATATATATATATATATATATATATATATATATATATATATTGCACCACCCGGGTTCCGAGAGTTCCGGAATATGTGCAGAAAATTGGAATAGAAATAATCAACATAAACATCATTTCCGCCTTTTTTATTGCTCACGAAAACCACACATTGCATGTTGTACCTCCATATAGCGAGACCTTCAGAGCTGATGGTCCACTTTGCTGTACACACCTGTACCACTAATACCCAATATGACGTCCTCTTGCACTGATGCAAGCCAGTATTCATCGTGGCACACTATCCACAAGTTCAATAAGGCACTGTTGGTCCAGATCGTCTCACTCGTCAATAGTGATTCGTCGTATATCCCTCAGATTGCTTGGTGGGTCACGTCGTCCATAAACAGCCCGTTTCAATCTACCCCAGGCATGTTTGGAGAACATGCTGGACACTCTAGTCGAGCGATGTCGTTATCCTGAAGGAAGTCATTCACAAGATGTGTACGATCGGAGCGGGAATTGTCGTCCGTGAAGACGCATGCCTCGCCAATATGCTGCCGATATGGTTGCACTATCGGCGGGAGGACGCCATTCACGTATGCTACAGCCGTTACGACGCCTTCCGTGGCCACCAGCGGCGTACGTCGGCCGCACGTAATGCCACCCCAAAACAGCAGGGAACCTCCACCTTTCTGCACTCGCTGGACAGTGTGTGTAAGGCGTTCAGCCTGACCGGGTTACCTCCCAACATGTCTCCGAAGATTGGTTGAAGGCACATGCGACACTCATCGGTGAAGAGAACGTGATGCCAATCGTTAGGGGTCCATTCGGCATGCTGTTGGGCCCATCAGTACCTGTACCGCACTGCATGGTGCCGTGGTTGCAAAGATGGACCTCGTCGTGGACGTCGGGAGTGACGTTGCGCATCATGCAGCCTATTGTGCACAGTTTGAGTCGTAACTCGACGTCTTGTGGCTGCACGAAAAGCATTAGTTACCATGGTGACGTCACTTTCAAGGTTCCTCTGAGCCATAATCCGTAGGTAGCGGTCATCCACTGCCGTAATAGCCCGTGGCCGGCCTGAGCGAGGATGTCGTGGACAGTTCATGTCTCTGTGAATCTCCTCCACGTCCGAACACCATCGCTTTGGTTCATTGCGAGACACCTGGACACTTCCCTTGTCGAGAGCCTTTTCTGGCATGTGGACGCGATCGAACCGCGGTATTGACCGTCTAGGCACAGCTGAACTATAGACAACTCGAGCCGTGTACCTCCTTCCTGGTGGAATGACTGGAACTGATCGGCTGTCGGACTCCCTCCGTCTAATAGGCGCTGCTCATGCACGGTTGTTTACATCTTTGGGCGGGTTTAGTGACATCTGTGAGCAGTCAAAGGGACTGTGTCTGTGATGCAATACTCGGAATCGACGTCAATCTTCAGGAGTTGTGGGAACCGGGGTGATGCAAAACCACGCTCGGAGAAGCTAGGGCGACGACGTTCGCGGAGTTCAAGTGGACAACAGAGCTGCAGTGAGGGCTGGAGTGAGGCCCGGCAGGCGGCTGCCGGCGGTTCGCTGAGCAGCGAGTCTGGGTCGGACTGCGGTTTCCAGTCGCCGCGACACACTCGGCGGCGACTCGAGCGGGGGGGCGCAGGCTACTGGGACGGCGCCTCGCCTGCCGCCGCTGTGGGTCGCTCCAAATTAGTGAGACTGCCTCTCACACGGCAAGTGGCCCAGCTCGAGCGACTGTAATCGAATTAAAAACCCTTTTAAAATACGGAGACGCGTCCATCCTGACATCGAACTACGACTTTTATCTGTAAAACTGTGCAACATTGTACACTCGCTGTGTGAACTTTAACGAAGCCGAAGGTGCAGTAACGCAAATGGCTGAAGAAACAATCCCAGATTGTGATACAGACTTACGCCAGGCGAGTCGTAAGAAACATTAAGTGAGTTATCGTATCACAAAACAAAACACGTGGCGCCTAAAGAGTCATATTTCGGACACGGAAATTCTTCCCTTATTAGTTGTCCGAGTGCAGCTGTGGAATTTCAGTGAAGTGTTGAGAACGCAGTGGAGTGTAACACGTTGCGGCAAAGGGGCGGATAGCGTGAGCAGCGCGGACGGCGGCTGTGGCTCGCGGTTGCCCCGTAAATGAGGGAGCAGGCGGGGGGGCCGCCGTCGCCGAGCTCACGCGCCGCTGCTTGCCGCTTCTCATTGCCCCGTCGAAACTCCTCGTTCCCAACAGGATAACGGATAAGCGAAGAACGTATAAAACGGGAACTCGCAGTTTGGAAAATATGTCCGTGCAAGTTACGAATGTGTTGACGGACAGATTGTTTCAGCCAAACCTCGAGTTTTGCTCTACTTCATTTAGGAATCTCGCGAGTAGGCTTTCTGAGGGCTGTACCGTTCGGCACGCACAGCACCAGTCCACACGGACCGAGTACAAAACACCCTCTCCCCCACCTGATACCTCTGGCAGAAACGTGTTCGCACAACTGACCGTATTCTCCTGCGATGGCATCTGTGGCTTACGAATCGTCGTACGTTGGCAAGGAGTCTCTTCCAAGTTGTTCGTCACGTTTCCGGCAAGCAGTGGACGTATCTCGCGTTCGAACGGAGGGATCAGAATCGTCGCGTCCCTGCCCGTCAGAGGCTTCTCCGCTGTCTTCACAATCGGTACGAATGTTAACAGGCGACACACGCATCTCTCACAAAGTCAAAAAAGTACGAAACGCCGCTTTGTCTAAGCTGTGTGTACGCCGTGACGACGCGGCTGCACCGGGCCCCAGGGCGGGGCGCGCCGCTTCCCCTCTGCCAGCGAACGGCCGGTCTGCAGCTCCGCCCCTTCCCCCCGGCACCGTACTGATTGCTGTAATAGTGCTTAGCAATGGACACGATCGTCGAGGATGTGTTACATGGCCATCAGACAGCCTTTAGGAGAGGTATATTCACCGGAGAGGCAATTCTGACATTGCGGTCGATTCCGGCAGCAAGGCTAAAGAAAAATCGAGACACGTTCACAGGATTTGTCGTCCTGGAAAAAGCGTTCGACAATGTAAAATGCTGCAAGATGTTCGAAATTCTGAGAAAAATAGGGGGAAGCTAGAGGGAGAGGCGGGTAGTATACAAGAACAATCAGAGTACTCGCAATGTAGTGTTTCGCAGCTACTATTCAATCTGTACATCGAAGAAGGAACGAATGAAATAAAAGAAAGGTTCGAGAATGGAATTAAAATTCGAGTCGAAGCGATATCAATGATGACATTGCCACGCTGACGACTTTGCTATCCTTACAGAAGAATTACAGGCTGTGGTGAATTGAATGAACAGTCTAATCAGAACAGAACATGCATTGAGGACAATCGAAGAAAGACGAAGGTAATGAGAAGTAGCGGAAATGAGAGCATCGAGAGACTTGACATCAAAATTGGTAATTACGAAGTACACGAAGTTAAGTAATTCTGCCACCTAGGCAGCAAATAACGTGTGACGGACAGACGAGGAGGACATAAAAGGCAGATCAGCACTGGCAAAAAGCCCGCTGCTGGCCACGAGAAGTCCGCCAGTATCGAACGTAGGACTTGCGGAAGCAATTTCTGAGAATGTACGTGCAGAGCACGGCATTCTGTGGGAGTGGAACACGGACTGTCGGACAATCGGAGAAGAAGAGAAAAGAAGCATTTCAAATGTGGTGCTGCAGAAGAAGGTTGAGTAATAGGTCGACTAATAAGGTACAGGAGAGGCGAGGGGTACACGGGAACCACTGAGAAGAAGAAGCGACATCTGTCAAGACATCGAGGAGTAACTTCCAAGCCGCTACAGGGAGCTGCAGAGGGTAACAAGTGTAGACGAAAAAAGAGATTGGAACGCATCCAGCAAATAATTAAGTGCGTAGATAGCAAGTGCTGCTATGAGATGAAGAGGTTGCCGCAGGACAGGAATTCGCAGCGGGCTCATTCTTTTATGCACGACATGCAGCCTAAGACAAAAAAAAAAGGCGCAACATGAAGGAATTATCGGAATGGGCAGAAATCTGTAGATGCGATGTACGTGTAGGGGCAGAAAAAGTATTACAATCTCAGAAAAATTTGATAGTTTATTGGCGTGAAGGAGCTCGACAGAGTGGACGCGCGGCTCCGCCCCTGGGACTCGTATTGCACTCGCCACAGCCGGCTGTCCTCAGGGATACCTCGTGCCACACTCTCTCCAACTGTCAACAGCCCCACCTGGTTGGAGGAGAGATCCGGCCGCCTCGCTGGCAGACACGGAGACACGCAGGACACGAGAGTGGGCGCCATCATTCTGCAACTTATGCCCAGGACTGCTCGCTACGAAGGGCGACAACACGAGGCGCGGCGCGTCGCTGTAAGGACAGACAAAGCCGCCTCCTCTCTCTCACTGGAGTGTCCCTCTCGGAACTGAGAGCCGCTGACCGGCCGAGACACGCCTGGTGGGGGCACCTCGGACAGCGGCGGGGTACTCAGCGAAAAAAACAAAGCAATACGATTTTACCACAAATATTCACCCACAGACAATGTGTCTAATAGCGTATTTTAAATACGACAGTATGCCATGTTAGGCACTGTATAACATTAAAACACTCGATAAAGCCATTTTAAGCCGAAATCGTGATCGTGTAAATGTAACACTGCAAATAATAAACAGTCTAACGGCGGTACCGACTTAAAGAAATATATTATGACTGTGGCCCCACATTACGAAAAAATTATTATACCAGGAATGAATGACATTTCCTTCCGTGGCAGGAACCCTTTGGTTGTCATCAGTGACACCTTTACAACACAGCGATACGTCAACGATATTCTACGGCTTCTTTTGTTGCGCTTCGTGGCAAGCCATCCTAGGCTTACATTTCAGAGTGATAATTCTTGCCTGCACTAAGGGCGCGATCTTGACTAACTTCTAGTTTCAACTGAAAATGAAATACACTTCAGCCAAATTAATCAAAAAAATGGTTCACATGGCTCTGAGCACTATGGGACTTAACATCGACGGTCATCAGTCCCCTAGAACTTAGAACTACTTAAACCTAACTAACCTAAGAACAGCACACAACACCCAGCCATCACGAGGCAGAGAAAATCCCTGACCCCGCCGGGAATCGAACCCGGGAACCCGGGCGTGGGAAGCGAGAACGCTACCGCACGACCACGAGATGCGGGCCCAAATTAGTCAAAAAACAGCAAATGGGGGAAATAATTTATTAAGTTCTGAAACTTCGAGGAAATAGAAACAACGGAAGAATGAGGCTCGTACTTCCGTCAATGAGTAATTTTTCTAGCTCTTGTTGCTTAGTAAGTTATTTAAATGAAAATAGGTATGGAAGTATTTCGTATATTTTCAACTTGATGGAATCTTTTGCGTGATGAGTAGCGTTGAAACCAGGACTAAGTGTCCGACAATGAGAACGGGGTCCCGTATCCGTCGACTCGGTGGGGCTGGAACACTTTCGCCGGCTCTCCACAAGTACGGACACACTTTAACGAGTCCAGCGGTTCAGCGCAGCTGCTCGTGCGAACTGGCCGCCGCTCACACGTGTATCGCTTCAGGATGCCTCAGTGGCAAATTTATTTTTAACACCGTTGTATTAAGGAGAACTTGCAATGAAATTCAACATAATGAGAAATGCCAATGAAATTCTACATCTCTTTTAATACTTTGATCATGCAAAGAACGGTGGAAAGGGGGAGGGGGGGGGGGTACAGCTGAGTAAGATACAAGGTATTTCTTGCGGCTATTGGACCCTTGTGACGACTGCTATTTTAGGAGAAAACTTAAACTGACAAACTTACATTTCATCACAATTTTATTTAAATGTTAAACATAAAACTACAGAATGTCATTCAGTATCACTTATTTTACTTTTCACTAACGGATCGAGGCGTGGTACCATTTTTGGAGTAATGCTAATTCGAAGCCAAGCTCTTAAGTCTGACAGTGAGCTTCTGTGGACGCATTTCGTTCTCTTTATTAAGCAAAAATGCAGAATGTGCATACAAGTCTACATATCGACATAATCGTAACTGCAGACTTCCAAGGTCGAGAAAATTTACATCGGAGAAACAGTAGTCGACGAGACAAATCTTGCTAAGAAGTTGCAATCAGCCAAACGTGACGGTGCAGGTGTATAAGTTGTAGCTGCAGCCGAGTCTCCAGAGCCGGCGGCCCTCTGCAAGCTGTACACCACTCGGTGGTAACGTCATTCGTTGAGTGGTCCTCCACAAAATAAAAAAATGTATTTCTGTAGTGAAAATGGAAAAATTATTGAGATCTTTATTTCTCCGCTCCCATATGATGAATACTTTCATCAGCCAAAACGCTTAAAAGCGTTTTTTGTTTCCTTCTTTATTTTCCGCATCAGCTTCTCGCTGTTATCTTTCCAAGTGTTCGTAAACTTTTGCATGGAAGCTTTTGTAATGTTACTGTAACCCGAATTTTTTCGTTGTGTCCAAGGTTTTGAAGCAACACTAAGCGTATCAAGATACCATTACGTACAATAAGCATACAGAGCAGGCATCTTGCAGTAATACAGCGATGTTCAAGTTCCTAACCCGACCATTATGTTACTTTACATCCCTTTAAAAACGTCTACACTCTATTTTAAGGGGAGACTCCACCCCAAAACATTTTTTTTTCAAAAGAAATTTAATGAATATTTTCCATCTTTGGAGTGTTTACTCTTAGATGCGAAAGCGATTTGGCTATATTTGAATTACAAGTATGTCCACGAAGTGTTTGAAACACGGACTGCATAAGGAGGTGTGGCACACGGAGAGCTGCTAAAGGTAATTTTTGATTTCTATCTCCATCAAACAGAACCAGCTTTACACCGAACTTGGGATAACTTCAAACTGAGAAAAACAAGTTGCAAGATTTTCAGGAAAACTGAAGAGAAACAAGTGGCAGTCAGCCGTTCGAAATCAGTTGTTTTGCCTGTTGACCGTGTAAAAGTAAATTTAGGGAATACAATCAAGTCCTGTTCACCACCGTCAATGAGCTCCAAGGAAATCGGCATTGGCTTACGATCAGTTACCCCACCACTACATCTCCATAGGAAGAATGTGAGCCGGCCGAAGTGGCCGTGCGGTCCTAGGCGCTACAGTCTGGAACCGCGAGACCGCTACGGTCGCAGGTTCGAATCCTGCCTCGGGCATGGATGTGTGTGATATCCTTAGGTTAGTTAGGTTTAACTAGTTATAAGTTATAGGGGACTAATGACCTCAGCAGTTGAGTCCCATAGTGCTCAGAGCCATTTGAACCATTTTTTTTTCTTTTGGAGACTGTGAGTAGGTTTCTACTCAGAAAATTCGAGATAAAGCCTACCCAGATATTGAAATTACAACACGAAGCCTCATATAAGCAGGAAAGGAAAACGTTATGGTGCCGCTGGATTTTAATGGGTATGTGTCATTCAGTTTTTGATAAAATGTTAAAATCCGTTTTACGATAAGTTTGTTGATCTAAGTTCAGTGCCAACTTTATCACAAATATTAACCAATTTGAATGGAATTTTCGCAGGAAGTAGTCTTGATGTCTTTCCGTACTTCTATGCATTAATATTATCGAAAATGTAATTTGTTTATTTTATCATTTCAGTTACCGATAATTAAAGAAAATATCAGGCAGAAATTTGAAAAAACACTGAACTCAAAATTATTATTTCTCAAAATCAACGCACAGGCCCATTGAACTGTGTCTTGAGAACGTACCTACAAAATCTGTGAAATGAAAATTTTGCTGTGAGTACCAAAAATTGGTTTTCAAGAATACCATTAAAATCATATCAAAAATTCAGTACTCGAAAACCAGTGAAGTTATGGACTTCTAAACTTAGATATTGCCACATCTTGACATAATAGATAGGATTTTAAAATTTGGTTGCTATCGGCAACGTAGAAGAAACTTTAAATTTTCGAGTGGAACTTCCCCTTAAGGGCTGGACCGTCTATACTGTATGTTCGTATCTAAGGCTACGCCGAACCTAGTTACGGTCATTCCTCTGAAGACCATCCGAAGACAGCACACTATTTGCACTGCCATTGGCCGTGCTGCGCCAAGTGGTGGCGACGCCTGCCGCCCCATTTGACTGCGGGCGGAGAACGAGGGAGACCGCTGTTTGTTCGCCTAGCCGCATCCTCAACAGGCCTGCTGTAGTCATGTGTCACTAGAAATCAATTTCAACATAATTATGTTGAAAGGTTGCAAAACTGCGATCAGTCACTTTATTTATTTTGTCTTTGCTAGTTTCATACTGGTTTGCTCATCTTCTAACGGAGGGATTTCGTTACACGACATTTGCCTGCGGTTCGGCTGCAGAGATCCTGTATAATTCGGTGTCCGCCCACACAGATTTCGATTCTAAGAACCTCTCAGGACAAAAGCTGCGATTATTCCCTACAAAAAGCTTGGTCTCTGAGACAGTCTTGTCAGTCTTCATTAGGGACGAGTTTACAAATTTCAAGAGACATTTAGCAGACTTTTCGTCGTTTCCAGGGAGCATCACAAGAAGGTAGTCTCTTTTAGTCCTCCATTAAATTTATTTACAATATTAATAAGACTGCCAATGATTACATTACAGTTGTTGCGTTGTTGTTGTGGTCTTCAGTCCTGAGACTGGTTTGATGCATCTCTCCATGCTACTCTATCCTGTACAAGCTTCTTCATCTCCCAGTACCTACTGCAACCTACATCCTTCTGAATCTGCTTAGTGTATTTATCTCTTGATCTCCCTCTACGATTTTTACCCTCCACGCTGCCCTCCAATACTAAATTGGTGATCCCTTGATGCCTCAGAACATGTCCTACCAACCGATCCCTTCTTCTAGTCAAGTTGTGCCACAAACTTCTCTTCTCCCCAGTTCTATCCAATACCTCCTCATTAGTTATGTGACCTACCCATCTAATCTTCAGAATTCTTCTGTAGCAACACATTTCGAAAGCTTCTATTCTCTTCTTGTCTAAACTATTTATCGTCCATGTTTCACTTCCATACATGGCTACACTCCATACAAATACTTTCAGAAACGACTTCCTGACACTTAAACCTATACTCGATATTAGGAAATTCCTCTTCTTCAGAAATGCTTTCCTTGCCATTGCCAGTCTACATTTTATATCCTGTCTACTTCGACCATCATCAGTTATTTTGCTCCCCAAATAGCAGAACCCATTTACTACTTTAAGTGTCTCATTTCCTAATCTAATTCCCTCAGCATCACCCGACTTAATTCAACTACATTCCATTATCCTTGTTATGCTTTTGTTGATGTTTATCTTATATCCTCCTTTCAAGACACTATCCATTCCGTTCAACTGCTCTCCCAACATTACAGTGCCTTTCAGTATTTACAAATGTTTGAATGATTCTGACTTTTGTTCGTCATCGTAATTTCTGTGAGCAGGTCACTCAAGTCAGAAATGATTTCTAAGTTCCCATCAGTTTGGAGTTTCGTTAAAGCCTTTGCAATCCCTTCGTCAGGCTTCACTGCTGACTTTTTTCTTCTGCTCCCATCAAGGTTCAAAGTTAGTCGGTCGCACTGGTGGCTGTAGTACTCTGCATCTTCACAAAGATTTTTCAGTAAAGAGTAAACAATCGGACGAACTTTTGATATTAATGTGTTTACTCTTCGGTTCTATCCTTCTGAGACGGTATTAGTGCGATTGCGACTTCCAATGCAATTCCACATCTCTCTTGGTATTTGTTCGTTATCGACCCCACTGGTCCACGAAATATTCATGTAAGTCTTGAAGGTTCTGGCTTTCAGGTGTGCTTTCCTGAATACGCAGCCAACCATCATCCAACATTTCTAAGAGGAGATGTGCTAGGGCAGAACACATTTCCTATGTGGCGGCGTACTTCATCGTCCTCCTTGTAGGCTGGAACGAGGCCGCAACACTGAACTTGTTCCCACAGACATTGATTAAAATGATAATTCCAACCAGTAATCTCCGTTCCAGGAAACAAACAGGTCTGCCTGTTCTGGCAAACACCAGTGTTCGTCCCCTGTTCTCATCTGCAAGTAAAAAATTGTTACCATCATTCATCGGGAAATTATTTTCTGGGAAGAATATTCCTCCAGAATCGGTGGGATCTTGTGTACTTCCCATATATTTTCACCTAATGTGATGTAACGATTGTTTCGCACTTCTGTGTGATGGGTAACGACGTTACGAAGTCGTTGCTTCGATTGAAAAATGGTTCAAATGGCTCTGAGCACTATTGGACTTAACTGCTGAGGTCATCAGTCCCATAGAACTTAGAACTACTTAAACCTAACTAACCTAAGGACATCACACACATCCGTGCCCGAGGCAGGATTCGAACCTGCGACCGTAGCAGCAGCACGCTTCCGGACTGAAGCGACTAGAACCGCTCGACCCCAACGGCCGGCTGATAAATATTACACGAAATGAAAGGTTTACGTTTTGCAAATTCATAGCCTAACTGATTTTTAATCTTCCCGAGAGAGTGTCTCGAAACCGGTTTATATTGCTCGAAACATGTATATGACCTCCTTTGAGCAGAATTTCACTAGAAATATTTTTTGTCGTAACATACCTCTTCGAAAAATGAACTATTTTTCGCAATAATTAAAGAAATGTAAACTGAATTAAGAGCTGGGGGGAGAGGATGATCAGGCGCTACGGGAGGAAACTTTTACATTGCTTACTACTGCAGCCCTCTGTTTCCCCAAAGTTCCGTAACGTTATTTAGTCCATCTTTTCTAATTTGCGTGGGGCGATGCCGAAGCTATAAGAGAACACACTGCGTCTCACTGCCCGTCGTTGTCACACTTCCACACGGTGAAACTACTTGCTCTTCAGACATGTAAGAGAAAAAATAAAAAAAAAAGTGTGTTCCATACTATTGTAATCTCTACACGCATTCGCGTCAGACAAAGAGGATTTTTTTTTTCTTCATGGAAACGTATACGATACTGACACACAAAAACTTGAATGACTTACAGCTGAATTCCTCTATCTAGACTGGCAACACGGCAGGACCGTGTCGCCCCTATTCGCACGTACAGCAAGTAACGCAGTAAAGGCAAGAAACAGCTGGTCGAGCAACACGGCAGGGGTAGTAGTGGCTTTGTCTTCCGGAAGCAAGACGCGGCCAAACAGCCAGCGAGGCGCGGTTGCCGGCTGTCGCGCCGGCGTCTGCAGCGGCGGCACGCGACGCTCGATCGGCAGTGCTGTCGGCGGTTAGAGGCGATCCGTCGAGCCGCCGTCGCGTGGCTGCCGGCGCACCTCGGCTGCCGCCGCTCTGCAGCGCGCCGCACCCCGCTGGCCGTTTCGAGAGCAGCCGTTCGTCGTTGTGGAAACGATTGCGTCCCACAAGGGAATGGTCAGGCTTGTCATGCCGAAACGTGCATTGCTTTCTTTAGCACTGTTATTTAACTGTGCAAAAGGTGCGTATACAAAATTGTAGCTTGTGGAATATTCGGGTCTACTGCCGGACGTTTGTGTCGCTCTGGCACAATATTTCGGCCCCGTAACTCGTTGCCTTCTTCAGGTGCTACCTGAGACTGCCGTGTTGGTGTCGCGTGGATCTGCACGGAGATAACTTGTCCTCCGACGTGTGATGGAGTTCGCAGCAGTTACTGCTTTGCCTCCCACGCGTGCCGATGTAATGCGTCCTCACGTGTAGGTCGTGCTCTCGGGTTCTGCAGCGAGCCGGTGCGGCCAGCGCGTGGTGACGCTGCGCGGCAGTTTGCGGCCCGGCGTCCGGATTTGGGCGTTGTGCGACCGGCCAGCACGTTCGTAAAAGGCCTGGAAGAGGGCACGGAGCAGAGGGACGTCGTGAAGATGAGCGGTTGGGAAATCGTAAGGCAGGTGTAAGGCGAGCCGAAGGATGCGATTCTGCAGTGTCTCCAGCTTCTTCAGGTTGGTGTCTGCGGCGTTCTCCCAGACGACGGCAGCGTACTGGAGTACAGGGCGGAGCAGCGCCTTCTGCAGAGTGACGCCCAGCCGCGGTGGTAGCTGGGAGCCGGGGTTCAGCACCGGGTAGCGTATGCGGAGCCTGTTCCGCACTTTGTTCTCCACTTCGCGGATGTGCGGAACCCACGCGAGTCGGCGGTCGGCGGTGACGCCGAGGTAATGCGCCGTCTGACGCCACGCGACAGGGCTTCCGCCGACGGTGAGCGGGTGCAGACCTGCAGGAACGAGTCGCCTGGTGACGATCAGGAACCGCGTCTCGGCCCCGACGAATTGTAGACGCCACTCGACTGCCCAGCCTGCCAGGGTGTCAACGGCGAGCTGCAGACGGCGGCGTTGAGGCTGCTCGTATACAGAGCCGTGTCATCCGCGTACAGGGCGAGCCGCACACGGTCGATCTTCGGCGCATCAGACGTGTACAGCGAGTACAGGAGAGGCCCCGAGACCGAGCCCTGCGGCACACCGGCGCCGATGCGGCGGACGGAGGACGAGCCGCGCGCGGCCCGCACACGGCAGGTCCGATCTGCAAGATAGCAACGGACGAGACGGACGTGTGACGTCGGTGCGCCGAGTTCAAAAAGTTTGAATGAGAGGCCGCGGTGCCACACACTGTCGAAAGCACGCGACACGCCCAGGAAAATCGCGCCGAAGAACTCGCGCTGCTCGAGGGCGACGAACGCATCTTCCACTAGCCGAAGGAAATGGTGAACTGCCGAGGGGCCCCCGCGAAAGCCGAACTGCTCTTCGGGCAGGAGGCCTTCCTCGTCGACGCGGCGCTGCAGCCGCCTGATGTACACCCTTTCAAAGACCTCGGAGGCGGCCGGCAGTAAACTAATAGGTCTGTAGTTGGCGGGCTGGCGCAGATCCTTCCCCATCTTCGGAATCGCCACGATCTCTGCACGCTTCCAGGACTGGGGAAAACTGCACGACCGGAGGATTTCATTAAAGACGTCGGCGAGATGAGTAACGGCCACCGGCGGCAGCTTCTGGAGAAGGGCGTCGGAAACTTGGCCTGGGCCCGCAGCTTTCCTGGGGCTCAGGGCACGCAGGATGCACGACACCTCTTCCGCCGTCGTCTCTTCAATGACGTCATCGTCAGCAACCAGGTCGTCGTGGACAGCGTCGGCCGGGTCTTCTATCGGCGTAGACGCAGCCTCAAAGACGTCTGCGAGGGCACCAGCCTTCGCAGCGGGTTCGCAGACAGCGTGGCCGCGCACCGACAGCGGAGGGATACGTTGCGTGCGGCGTAGGAAACGCTTCGTCGTCCGCCAGGCCGTGCCCTCGTCAAGGCAGAGGGTGGCCACCTTCTAATTCCAGTCGCGATGGGGACGGCTGTCAATGGCGGCCCGGATGTCCCGACAATGACTTGGGCTCAGTGAAGGAGTGGATGGGTACGAGTTTGTTTCAGCGATGCACTAGTGGGTGTGAGCAAGTTATTGTGATTTACCATTGTTACGAGAGAGCAAATGACACAATATGTAAAGAAACGAAAGAAATAATTATATTTTCCTTTAAGATAATAAATTTTACATCGCAAATTCGTAAACTTTTGCATTTGCGAACATCTGATGCTCTCATTTATTTCGGACCACTTGCTGAGCATTGTGGAAGTTCATTGTCTCAGCCTAATGCGCGGCTGAGTGACTTTCCAGCGATGTATCATTCTATTTCGTACAATACGTGTCTACACCTTCGTGAGGGATAACGCTGACGTACCACGTTTCGCAGCGCCCGCCTCCTTGGACACTGGCGTAAGCTTCCCGGTTCGAGGCCCGCAACAACAGAAACAATTCTTATACTCAGTGTACTTTTACTCCGTGATTTCTTGTTAGATCTACAGACGAGTTATACCACTGAGATTAAGATCTGTTATTTTGAGTCAGAAACAGCACAATTCCATAAAAAAAATCAAAGTCGGTGGCCGCACGTCAGTGGTAACGCACTACTGTTTGTTTCATTATTTCCTAGCTTCTGTGTTTCTACGTGAAAACTGACTGCAAAGTCAGAAGTAATTTGACGTAAAAAAGTAAGCCGCCCCAGTCGGTGCTGTCAACATCTATAAGAAACGTGCCTGTCGCTGAACAGGCTGGAGGCTACAGTGTAAAACCGCTGACAGTCTCGAGAAAAATGTCAGGCGTATCCACGGCATCATCTAGCCATCAAGAAAAGTTTTCTGTGTACCAACATGTATGCGTAGGTAAGTACTTTTACGCGAAGTTTCTTGTATTTTTGAAAATGCTCACTAACATTAACTGCAGGGAAGTTTTTTCTGAACCAAAAACTAGTTTGTTGTTTTAAAGACGAACTAAATCAAAAAAACGAGGTAGTTCAAAGTTTTAACCTTCGAGCGGCCGCGCCGATTTTTTTTTTTCGTGATTAGGAGCGTGGTGTATTCAGTGCCCCCAACTCCTACGACAAGTCATAATTTCTTTAGCAAACAAATATTTATATTTTGCTGTCATATTATTATATATTTGTTTCAATAAGCTTTAATGACCTGAATGAAGGAGTTGATGATACAAATGCACAATAAAGCGATAAATATGTTATTTAATTTATATATGTGAGATAATTATCTTCTTTTTGCCTTCCACACACGTGGCAACGCCCTTTCTTCCTCTTCCATGACGGCCCTACTATACAATGACTTCTTCTGAAGGGAATCTCCTTCTTGGAAATTCCGAAACATTGGTCGGCACTCATATGATTTTCGACCTATCTTTAAAGTGTTCATTTATCAATGTAAACGCTAAATTCTTCAAAAAAATACGTCGAATTTTGGCGGTTCCTTCTGATTTGTAAAGTGAACGTAAAATTTGGCAGTTTATCCCAGGTATATCTAGCATATTAACACCGTATGCCACGTCCTCATAATTCTGTGACCAGAATGTCCTGCTACTATTCTGTCCACAGTATCCACTTCTGCTTTAGTGCGATCGTAATCAATTGTTGGCTTTCCCGTTTCAGGGTCGATATCATCCACACCGTGCATTTTGGACAGGAGTATCACTAAGTGATTTCTTTTTGTTGAGTATGAGATAAGAGATTTATTACCACGAAAGACAAGTTTTTAAATTCCGACAGCTTAGTTTTCAGAGGAGAAAATGAAGGCGGGATAGCCCTCTTGTTCTTCGCAAGAGTGCCTCGATTGGTGTTTTTTTTCTCTAACATGTCCTCCGCTAATTGGCAGCCCGTGTACCAATAATCAGTGGTCATATTTCTGTGTGTACCTTCGATATCGCGGACAAGGCTTTTTACTGTTTCAGCTGGGCTGTTTTAATACTTCAAACGGTCCATCTGGCTCCTTTCGCACATACACTTCAATGTTATTGGCGTAAAAGTTCTCTGCGTAGCACATGGCTAATATCTTTATCCCATATCTGGTGCGTTTGGATGCTGTGTATACTGGATCCTGGAGAAGTGGCCTCTAAATCCAATCAACATTTCATCGGTCGTCACATATTCAATAGGATTGTAGGATCGTTTCAGGTTGATTGTAAAGAAATGTAAAATCTTTCTGACAACAGCTAACTTGTCAAGCTTTCTTTTCCTTTCATTTCGAGTGGAAACGTCATCAAACCTCATAAAACGTCTCTGTTTATCCCTATCATAAATAAAACGCCGAATGGTGCAATAATTTCACGTCTATCAGTAACATGGCAATCTCCTGTACGTTTGTAGTTGTTTTAAGTTTGTTAATATGCACTGAAGCGCCAAAGAAACTGGTATAGAGATGCGTATTCAAACGGAGAGGTGGATGACTGCACGACACAAGGCTTTACGCCTCGCCTGGCCCGTCAACACCGACACTGGACTGTCGATGACTGGAAACATGTTGGCAGGTGGGACGAGTCTCGTTTCAAATTGCATCTAACGGATGGACGTGTACGAACATGGAAACAACCTCACGAATGGACGGACCCTGCACGTGAGCAGGAGGCTGTTCAAGCTGGCGGAGGCTCTGTAATGGTATGGGGCGTATGCAGTTGGAGTGATGTGGGATCCCTAATACGTTTAGATACGACTGTGACACGTATGTAAGCATCCAGTCTGATCACCTGCGTCAATGTGCATTGCAACGGACTCGGGCAAATCCAGCAGGACAATCCCGATACCCGACACGTCCAGAATTGCCACAGACTGACTCCAGGAACACCCTTCTGAGTTTAAACACTTCCGCTGGCCACCAAACTCCCCAGACATGAACATTACTGAGCATATCTGGGATGCCTTGCAACGTGCTGTTGAGATCTCCACCCACTCGTACTCTTACGGATTTATGGGCAGCGCTGCAGGAATCACGGTGTCGATTCCCTCCAGCAGTGCTGCAGACATTAGTCGTGTCCGCGCCACGTCGTGTTGCCGTACTTGTGCCGCGCTCGTGACGGACCAGCACGATATTAGGCAGGTGAACCACTGCTTTGGCTCTACAGTGTGTTTGTTAGTGTCTTTATTTCAGTGCAAAATTTAGTACAGCAAGCTGAATACAAGCTCTGGGAGAGCAGCCTGTCGCCGTAGTGGCAGTGGCTCCTCTGTAGACCTCGGCGAGCAGAAGTCCTCGCTACGTGTGCGAGGTGGCCGGACGCAGCGCTGGCGGGGGCGGCGCGTCCCCACCCACACCTGCACTCCGCCAGTTACCGAGCGGTGCGTGCGGCGCCGTACAACTCCCACTGTTCCTCGCTTCCTACTCTGTTCCTTGCCACCCAGTGGAATGCGTCGGGCAGCGCCGTGGCTTTCCCACGACGGCTGAACAATCCCCATCACCAGCTCTCGTTTCAGTCATCTCCATCTCTTCCTTTAATACTACATAATAACTAAACCAGTAACAAGTAACAAGTAAACCGATATACACGGATTAGTTTTCGGCGAGCGACCTCCTCCGCCGGATTTTCCCTACAAATCACAGCGTAGCATCTGCCATGTCCAGGGCTAGATTGGTGCGATTGTTCCACATTTAATCGTTCCACAGGGAAGCTCCTACATCTTCCAAGGCTATCGTTGGATCCAGTAGTTGACAACTCATCGAACGGTCGCGAAATATCTGATCTTTCCACACACACACACACACACACACACACACTGGTGTGACACTACGTTTAAGTTCAAAGTCCATTGCCAACTTTCGAGCACGCATTTTTGACCACCTCCAAGTGGCCGCCGTTTACATACAGTACGGCGACGCTTGCACACTGCCTCGAGTTACGGCGGACGCAACCCTGCCTCCTGGCGATGGCAAGTCATGTTCGGAATTGGTGCAGTTCGTTTAGCTGGCAACGGTGAGGGAGTGTGCGAAAGGCTCCCTCGCCTGCAGCTGGCGCCCGCAGCCAGCCAGCCAGCCCCGCTGCCCCCACTTGCCTTCCTCCTTCCTCCTACCACGAAGGCGAGGCTACTGCCGTCCCTCCTCTGGACTGTTTCACACCCCTTAGTAAACGACACAAAACTGTCGGACACCAATCTAGGTCAGAGATTGGGGTGTGGAATGAGGAAGCGCCGCCTTCCGACCTACGCCCACGTGCGACGAAAGATACTTAAAAAACCACGATTAATGCCTTTAAAGCGAAACAGCAAACGCGTACACAAACTGTAATTTATTAAATCGAACAAAAGACCGCCTCAATTTATAAAATGAATATTTACGCACTTGCTGCGCAAAATGACCACATCAGCAAACTTTGTTACCTGAAGTACTATGGTAAATTAGATAAATATACTTTTGAAGAATCATAGCTAACACTTGGTTCAATAATGATAAAAGAAGGTTGTATACATGGAAGAAGCCTGGAGATACTGACAGATTTCAGGGAATTTAAGGAGATGGGACTTGGATAAACTGACTAAACCAGAGGTTGCACAGAGTTTCAGCGAGAGTGTAAGCGAACAAATGGCAGGAATGGGGGAAAGAAATACAGTAGAAGAAGAATGGGTAGCTTTGAGGGATGAAGTAGTGAAGGCAGCAGAGGATCAAGTAGGTAAAAAGACGAGGGCTAGTAGAAATCCTTGGGTAACAGAAGAAATATTGAATGTAATTGATGAAAGGAGAAAATATAAAAATGCAGTAAACGAAGCAGGCAAAAAGGAATACCAACGTCTCAAAAAATGAGATCGACAGGAAGTGCAAAATGGCTAAGCAGGGATGGCTAGAGGATAAATGTAAGGATGTAGAGGCTTAACTCACGTGAGGTAAGATAGATACTGCCTACAGGAAAATTAAAGAGACCTTTGGAGAAAGGAGAACCAGTTCTAAGCAATGAAGGGAAAGCAGAAAGATGGAAAGAGTATATAGAGGGTCTATACAAGGGCGATATACTTGAGGACAATATTTTGGAAATGGAAGAGGATGTAGATGAAGATGAAATGGGAGATACAATACTGCGTGAAGAGTTTCACAGAGCACTGAAAGACCTGAGTCAAAACAAGGCCCCCGGAGTAGACAACATTCCATTAGAAATACTGACAGCCTTGAGTGACCCAGCCCTGACAAAACTCTACCATTTGGTGAGCAAAATGTATGAGGCAGGGGAAATACCCTCAGACTTCAATAAGAATATAATAACTCCAATCCCAAAGAAATCAGGTGTTGACAGATGTGAAAATTACCGAACTGTCAGTTTAATAAGTCACGGCTGCAAAATACTAACGCGAATTCTTTACACACGAATCGAAAAACTAGTAGAAGCCGACCTCGGGGAAGATCAGTTTGGATTCCGTAGAAGTATTGGAACACGTGAGGCAATACTGAACCTACGACTTATCTCAGAAAAAGATTAAGGAAAGGCAAACCTATGTTTCTAGCATTTGTAGACTTAGAGAAAACTTTTGATAATGTTGACTGGAATAATCTCTTTCAAATTCTAAAGGTGGCAGGTGTAAAATATAGGAAGCGAAAGGCTATTTACAATTTGTATAGAAACCAAATGGCAGTTATAAGAGTTGAAGGACATTAAAGGGAAGCAGTGGTTGGGAATGGAGTGAAACAGGGTTGTAGCCTCTCCCCGATGTTATTCAGTCTGTATATTGAGCAAGCAGTGAAGGAAACGAAAGAAAAATTCGGAGTAGGTATTAAAATTCATGGAGAAGAAATAAAAACTTTGAGGTTCGCCGATGAGATTGTAATTCTGTCAGACAGAGGAAAGGATTTGGAAGAGCAGTTGAACGGAATGGACAGTGTCTTGAAAGGAGGAATAAGATGAACATCAACACAAGCAAAACGAGGATAATGGAATGTAGTCAAATGAAGCGGGATGATGCTGAGGGTATAATATTAGGAAATGAGACACTTAAAGTAGTAAAGGAGTTTTGCTATTTGGGGAGCAAAGTAACTGATGATGGTCGAAGTAGAGAGGATATAAAATGTAGACTGGCAGTGGGAAGGAAAGTGTTTCTGAAGAAGAGAAATTTGTTAAAATCGAGTATAGATTTAAGCGTCAGGAAGTCGTTTCTGGAAGTATTTGTATGGAGTGTAGCCATGTATGGAAGTGAAACATGGACGATAAATAGTTTGGATAAGAAGAGAATAGAAGCTTTCGAAATGTGGTGCTACAGAAGAATGGTGAAGATTAGATAGGTAGATGACATAACTAATGAGGAGGTATTGAATAGAAGTGGAGAGAAGAGGAGTTTGTGGCACAACTTGACTAGAAGAAGGGATCGGTTGGTAGGACATGTTCTGAGACATCGAGGGATCACCAGTTTAGTATTGTAGGGCAGCGTGGAGGGTAAAAATCGTAGAGGGAGACCAAGAGATGAATACACTAAGCAGATTCAGAAGGATGTAGGTTGCAGTAGGTACTGGGAGATGAAGAAGCTTGCACAGGATAGAGTAGCATGGAGAGCTGCATCAAACCAGTCTCAGGACTGAAGACAACAACAACAACAACTTTTGAAGAGCAACTTTCGAATGTCGCTGAAACGGACAGTTTTGTTAGTTATGTAGTTTAGTTGCGAAGTAAGACAGAGACTTTTTTTCAGTTTGAAATACATTCGGAGACTGGACTCGTATGTAGCTAACAGTGGAGAACACGCAGGGACAGCACGTGTGTGGGTTTCTCGGTTTTTCTTAAACGGAAATCATTGTAACAGGCGCAGATCGGTGTACTCGGGATTGAGTCCTCTCCGAATTTTCTACGTTCTCGCTGAGACCACACGGTGGAGATATGGCCGGGCTGTCGACTAACAGTTTTCCATTTGCATAGCATTTGCATTCGTTACGTGCAGGCGCCGGAGAGAGCGAAGCCGCGGCGCACCAAACAGCAGAGGCTGCGGCTCCGGTCAGCGGCAGTCACCTCGCGGGGTTCGACTGGGGCGACCACCCTGCCACCCTGCCAGCCACTGGTCGCGGCAGTGGTTTGGTGCTGCCATTTCCTGCCACACTACGTGCCTGCTCCGCCAATATACACTTACAGGCTCCACACACGCGATACACGTATTATGTCTCACTGTCCACTATCAGTAAGGCGTTCTCGCTCACAATTTACGTGACATTCCATGCTGGTTAAAAATATAGTGCGAACGTGTGAGGAAGTAATGACGCTGGTTGATCCAGCGCAGCCGCACTCCTAGAGAGCCCTGATGGTCGTCAGCAGCTACGGCGCTACTGAAGCATGCAGCAGTTTCTGGTAATCTTCCTTTCTCTGTCCCCCCCCCCCCCCCCCTTCCCTTCCCTAAACTGCAGCTTCCGTAGATTGATTTTCACGTCCCACGTCGGTCTGACACTGTTTTTAGCTGTGACGTCAGCCGAAAAAATGTTTTAAGAAAAGTCATTATTTCACATATGCTGTTCTAAAACTTTTTACTAATTCTGAACTACGAATGACAGCACCAAAACTGCACATGCTACAAATACGAGTTTAGCACAACCACACGTGGGACGAGGTAGCTGTGACTTCACCGCCCTCTCCTCTTTCCTTCACGAACGGCGCGTCGAAACGATAACTGCCGCCACGAGATCCAGTTTCCCTAATGCTCTGGTCTCGGCCGTGGAGAGTGTTCGCAGGACACGGCCGTGCCGCACGCTGCCCGCGCCGACTGCACGATCCCGCCACCGAGCGCGCCGCGCCGCGCCGCTCTTCGCTGCATCTGCTGCACCTCACCTCTCCTGCTAATCCAGCCTGCTACTGCTCTGACGAATGAATTATATTTCGTTAAGGTTCTCCCGTGAACCTTATTCTGCTATCTGCTCTCCGTACAATTACGTGGTCGTTCCACTTCAGACGGTTCGGGATGGCTATCCCTATGTATGTTACTGTTTTCAGTCATTTGCCGTAAATAGCTTCACCGAGTAGATGAAACTCTTCGCTCGTTTATGTGAGATACGACGGATTCAAAAGTAAGGTCCGATCGGTCGCAAAATGGAAACCACAGTGAAAAAGGAATGTTTTACCTGTAACAGTTAGCTGCACCTTCCAGCTAGTTCTCTACAGTCGCTGCTCCGATGTAGACGTCGTGCCCTCGTAACAGAAGGCAGGCAGCCAGTTCTCTGCGCCGGTCTGCAGGCAGAACCCTGTCCTCGTGTGAGTACAGGTGAAGGCCAGAGCGAGCCGAGTCCGGTGATCAATCACTTGTCATCGGAAACGCTGCAGGAGCATCCTCCTTGCCCCCGCAGTGTACGGTGCCACAGACACGATATGTGGGGCTGCAAGAAGTCGGGTAAAACGCGCCAGCAGGCACTTCACACATGACTGTACGCGCCCACTGTGTCCTCACAACTGACAAGCGCGACGCGACGCGATCGACGGCCACGCTAGGGACACTGCCCAACATATCTGGGCAAAGCTTCATCCGATGTCTCAGGTTGTTTTTCATTTCGCGATCGATCGGACCTTACTCTCCGAGTAGCCCTCGCCGCTGCCCCCCCCCCCCCCCCCCCCTGCAGTTGTTGCTGCATGCTGCATTCCTCACGTTGCAGTCTCCGCGCACACAACAGGACCGTCCTCAAACAGCCGCACCGAGTTTCCAACATTGTCCGTACATCTTTAACTTGAATAATTATAAACAGCAACAGCCGTATACACTCTATGAGGGTAGTCCCGAAAGTACTTTACCACATACAGTATACTGAACAGAGAGAGTATGCTAACAGGTAGGTAGTATTCAGCTACCTGCTTACATTGTCTGTATTTACATTTGAGTAGTTTTTCAGATCGTCTTGTAACACGAGCAAGACCGACTGTGAGTACTCAATACGCAGAACACGTTACGGTTCTGTTCGGACTGATGGGCCCTCTGAAGCAGGCTGCGCCGAGTCCAGCGAGCGGCCGCGTGCAGCAGCGCCACGCCACCTGCACCATCTTTCGCCCTCCTTCTTTGTGTAAATGGCAGCTGTGTCGTACTTGTTTAACCGTTATGACTCACATTCGAAATGGGAAATTATAAGACAAAAAAAACCGGTTTAGCAGAGAGATAACATGAGACAGGACAGAAGGAACAGTAGAGGTACGGTCACACGCGCTGCCCAGGGACCAGCTCTCGGAATGTGATCTCCAACTCGACTAAGCAGTGCTTCCCTAGGTTACTTACAAAGCTACGCTAACATGCCAGTCCACTTAATTCTACGTTACGGTTGTATGGGTTTACCGTGGCGCCCGCTACAACAACCGGCGGCGCGCGGTTTGAGGCGCCATGTCCCGCCGGAGGTTCGTGTCCTCCCTCGGGCGTGTGTGTGTGTGTGTTGTTCTTAGCATAAGTTAATTCTAAGTTAATTTAATAGTGTGTAAGTCTAGGGAGCGATGACCTCAGCTGTTCGGTCCCGTAGGAATTCACACACATTTGAATAACCGGCCACACTATCTTACGCATCCGTGTCCACATACTGTGCGGCCGGCCGAAGTGGCCGTGCGGTTAAAGGCGCTGCAGTCTGGAACCGCAAGACCGCTACGGTCGCAGGTTCGAATCCTGCCTCGGGCATGGATGTTTGTGATGTCCTTAGGTTAGTTAGGTTTAACTAGTTCTAAGTTCTAGGGGACTAATGACCTCAGCAGTTGAGTCCCATAGTGCTCAGAGCCATTTGAACCATTTTTTCCACATACTGTGCGTTATTGATCCGTGTTGTGCACGCTACGTATTGCGCCCCGCCGTGTGTTTCATCATGTGTCTACTCTTATCCTAACTTATGCCAAGTGCTACAAATCTACGTTATTACTGCAACAGGTTTAACTTGGATCCTGGTACAATAAACGACCAGTACAACACGTATCTCTCTGGTTTCATCTACGTTTAATCCATACATATTATAAAAATGTACGCACGTATATTCCACAGCTCCTCCTAAACTACTGGAACGATTTCACCCGGACTTGGAACGTACAACAATAACGTCTGGAAATCGTCGTTGTGCGGATACGAAACACCTACTTATCAAAGGGATGGGGATGAAAAGGCACCGCGAATGCCCACAATTTAGTCATCCAGTAGCTGAGACTTAGAGACTTACGACAGACTTTATACATAATTTCACATCTGTACAAAACTTTTCTCGCTGACGACCCCTAATATGATGAAATTTTATTGCTTGCTACATTTTCGCAGTTCGTGCAGTAAAACTGCCGCATGAAGCGTGAAGTTTCAATTTATGACTTCTTCACTACAAACTGTATCCGCGATACACTTTGTTGACAATATTCACTGAATGTACCAGAAAAATTATATCACTGTACGAAACATATTAATAACTTCAATATTTCCCAATGATACTGTGTATTCAACTTGTTAATACGTCAATGATCCTGCAACAACGGACGGAGTATTCCATAAACAGTACGACACATACGACTTCATGAATATTTAGATGTGTAAAAAACTGCCACATCATACAAAACGTTTAAATTTATTACTTCGTTGCTACCATCTCTATTCGCAACACTTTTTGCAGACAGTACCCACATCTTACACTGAACGTACCAACAAAAATATATCATAACTTGTTTTGTAAATAAAACTCCCTTTTCTTGCTGCTAGTTACTTTATTTATCCCATACGCGTTTCGCCTTTTCCTGTTCTAAGGCATCATCAGTGGGATATGTAACGATACAATTTTGTTAGTTTTAGATTATCAAACAGTTCACTTCACAATTTTTTTTATTTTTTTGTAAAAAAAAGTAATTACTTACGATTTGCTGATATGCGTTTCCTCACATCTGGTCTGGAGGTCGCACTACCACTTTTATCACCGCCATATAATCACAACTTTGTGTTCTGGCCTTCCTCACACAGTTCACCATGTTTCTCACTCTTTTTTGTGATGTACTATTGTTCTTTTGTCACTCGATACAACTACTTTGTCGTACACTGTTTTTCACAACTTAAATATTGCGACTCCATTACGCGTTTCATCCTCTTTGGTATGTTTACCTACTTGTTGCCAACTTAACGAAGTGGTGTGGCAACTGCCGTGCTACCAGTATATGTTCGAGACTAACTTCTATTTATGATGTTTATACCGTGTGTGTGTATGAGAGCGAGGGAGAGGGGGATACAGCTGACGAGTTCGGGGGGGGGGGGGGGTGGTGTATTAGCTGTTTGCGAGTGATTGAAAACTTTGGTGACAACTGATTTGACTTTTACTTTCAATATTCTGTGGACGGGTTCATGGATCAATGAGTGTAAAGATGTTGGATTCTATTACTATTAAATTGGACAGTATTATTATATTAATCCTTTTTGCGACCGTTATTCTATTATTTTATCTATTAGAGTAAATAATGAATTGCTTGGCATGTGTACATGGTCATTCAACAGGATTTTCCTTCTGCTTTGGTTTTCTATATGAGGTAATTTTCTTGCATGGTTAGGAGGTGTTTTTTATTGTTGATTTTAATTATTTTCATGCGTTCCTCTCTAGTGGTTGGTTTGTTGTCATTTTCTCTTAGTTATTCTGCAAATGTGGAGTGGTTTGTCCCATATTTCCAGTCTCTCATGTGTTCTTTGTATCTGACATCAAATGTTCTACCTGTTTGTCCTACGTATGTGCCTTCACAAGTGTTACACTGTAGTTGATATATACCTGCTTTCTGGTATATGTCTGTTTTGGGGTGTATTTTTGTATAGAATTGTCTGCTGTGTATGCTATGTTTATTCCCTGGCTTTTCAAAATGTTGGTGATTTTATGGGTGAGTTTGTGTTTGTATGTCATTGTGTACCATCTTGTGTTTTCTTTCATCCTTTTCTGATTATCCTGTGTAGTCGTTGTGGGACTGCGTGTTTGTGTTTGGTTCTGTTGTGTTGCTGTCTGTGGGTTTGAGCTTTCTGCTTTTATGCCTGATGATGCCTTAGAACAGGAAAAGGCGAAACGCGAGTGGGATAAATAAAATAACTAGCAGCAGGAAAAAGCAGTTTTATTTACAAAACAAGTATTTATATGCTTTCTGCGGAGGATGGCCACACAAACGAACTTGTTAAAAATATATCATTGTATGACACACAGCTGAGGAAATTTGACGTCAAATACAGCAATGTGTGAAAAGCTGCCGTATCATGTATGACGTTTCAGTTTATTGCTTCTTTACTACTACACTGCAGCGCCAAAGAAACTAGTATTCAAACACAGAGATGTGTAAACAGGCAGAATACATCGCTGCGGTCGGCACCACCTGTACAACAAGTGCCTGGCGCAGTTCTTCGATCGGTTATTGCTGCTACAGTGACAAATTATCAAGGTTTAAGTGTGTTTGAACGTGGCGTTGAGGTCGTCGCACAAGCGATGGCACACCATCTCCCAGATAGCAATGAAGTGGGGATTTTCCCGTACGACCATTTCACGGGTGCGCCGTGAATATCAGGAATCCCGTAAAACATCAAATCTCCGACACCGCTGCTGCCGGAAAAAGATGCTGCAAGAACGGAACCAACGACGACGGAAGAGAATCGTTCATCGCGACAGAAATTCAACCCTTTCGCAAACTGTTGCAGATTTCAATGTTAGGCCATCAACAAGTGTCAGCGTGCGAACCACTTAACGAAACATCACCGATACGTGGTTTCGGAGCCGAAGGTCCACTCGTACACCCTCGGTGACTGCACGGCACAACGCTTTACGCCTCGCCTGGGACCATCAGCACCGACATTGGGGAGTTGGACTGGAAAAACGTTGCCTCGTCGAACGAGTCTCGTTTCCAATTGTATCGAGCGGATGGACGTGTACCGGTATGGAGACAGCCTCGTGAATCCACGGACCTTGCATGTCAGCAGGGGAGGCTGGTGGAGGCTCTGTAATGGTGTGAGGCGTGTGCAGTCGGAGCGATATGGGACACCTGATACGTCGAGATACGACTGCGACAGGCGATATGTACGTAAACATCCAGTCTGATACCTGAACCCACTCACGTCCATTGTGCGTGCCGAAGGACTTGGGCAATTCCAGCAGGACAATGCGACACCCTACACGTCCAGAATTACTACAGAGTGCTTCCAGGAACACTCTTTTGAGTTTAAATATTTCCGCTGACCACCAAAATCCCCAGACACGAACATTATTGAATATATGTGGGATGCCTTGCAACGTGTTGTTCACAAAAGAACTGCACCCCCTCAAGCTCCAACGGATTTATGGACAGTCCTGCAGCGTTAATGGTGTCAGTTCCCTCCAGTACTAGTCCAGACATTAGTCGAGTCCATGCCATGTTGTGCTGCGGCACTTCTGAGTGTTGAGGGGCAGGTGTACCAGTTTCTTTGGCTCTTCAGTATGTATTCACAAGATATTTCGCTGTCAGAAGCAACATATACCACTGGATTTACATGCAAAAATTTCTTGATTGTGCTTCACATAGTTCAGGAGACACGACGAAATTGCGACATTCGTTGGAGGTACAGGTGAAACATGCGTACAAGTACATGTGAAATATGTTACATATATCTGAAATATGACACCTGTGTATACGGCCACAGCCAGCAGCAAAAAACTTATCGTAAACTGCTGGAACGATTTCAGTGTAATTTGGTATATATATTAGTTACAATGTGCGAAGAAATACTATGGGGGCAACAACCACCAGCCTAGTATTGGAGGGACTGTGATGACAAGGAGAGAAAAGGGGAACAGCAGAGGAGGTGATACGCAGTGAAAGAAAAGAGAAGTAGGTGGAAAGGGAGAGAGGGAGCAGGAGATGGAGAGAGAGAGGGATGAGGAGGAGATGGAGAGACCAGAGATAGGAGGAGATGAACGGGGGAGGGGCTGGAGGAGGTCGATAGAGGTGTCGGGGGTGGAGGAGACAGAGTGGGGGTGAACGAGGAGGTAGGTAGAGAGTTCAAGGAAGAGATGGACTAATAGAAGACTGGAATAAGTACACACCAGGACGTGGCAGGTACTAAGCTAGCATTCCTGTATTTGGGTATCTACTTGTGTTGTCCTCAGTGTCGATGTTGGCGGAATCAGTAGTGCTGTGTCCTCATCAGATCAGCCAGTCGTCTTTCTCACGTCTGCTACGATGTTGTTTACAGATGTGGTCTGTCAGTTCATTTAAATGTCCGCACGTGTATGAGTGTTGTTTGTTACAGCACGATGTGTTCAGGGGATCCGTGCAGTTGCCGTCTACAGAATGTGAGACACGCGGAGCGACTGGCCCCGCTGCTGACGCGTGAGACGTGGCGGGGCGCCGCGCCACCGACCACCGCCTAGCCGCACGGCTGCCAGCTTGTGAACAGTAAGCGAGCAATCTTTTCGGGTCCTCACGTTTTGTATGCCCCGCCTATCAGCTCCTATAATTAGAATGCGGGGGCGGAGAGTAGGTATACGGCGTGTAAACACAGAGGCGGCGCGCGTTAATTGGCTCTGTCCGTCTTTGACGTCAGCTGGTGCGAGGACCGCGGACGTAATTAGACGAGGGAGCGCACCTCCAGGCCAGCTTTCGATTAGCCCTGGACGGCGCGCTGCCGACGCAGAGGCAGCTTACACGTCGGCAGGTCGGCTTGCGCCCGCCAGCCCCCCACGTGACCGTGTACTGCCGCACTCAGACGACATCCCAAAAAGTCGAACCGGCACTCTAGTGGTCGGCGTTCAATTGCCACCCTCAGTACGAACTCACCGCCTGGTAACTTTTGTCTCCTCAGGGTAAAACTAAGCTTCCAGAGGGGGAAAGAAACAGAAAGGCTGCATTACGATTCACTAGCCAATCAAAAAAATGTCTCCGTTTTGAATAATCTGTTTGATTCAATTGCAGCATGTTCCCGACTATGTGAGTTAATGCGGAATCGATTCCGCACTGATAACCTGAAACACGGATAATACCAAATACACGTGTATTCGTGAAACATACCACATGTCCCCTCTGAGCGCCCACCGCATTACTTAGGTGTTACTCGAGTGAAACAGACTTTTCTCCCTACGAAATTACACTTAGAATACACTGCAGGGTAAGGTGCCCTATTTTCGGATAGCTAATGGAATCTAAGGCTACGGTCGGTTAAAAATGAAAATGACTCAAGTACGTAACACGTATGGATTTTGGTTACATGTAACCATTTATAGCGAAAGTCGACATTGCATAATTGATGTCAAAGGAACTTGTGTATTTTGGAGAGTGTACTAAAAGGGTCCGCACTTTCAGACAGTGTCGTTCCTATGTCGGATAGTGTTATTTCATAAGCAAAATTCGAGATTGCATACGTAAAGGAATATTCTTTTATTACAAAAATTAATGCTTACATATTCCAATTTCGTTACAATGATGATGCAGTGGTGACTGCAGTGAGGCTGTCACTTGTCTCGCAGGCACGGTGCTCTCTCAGAGCACGCAGTGCCAACATCCTGGAGGGCTCATCCAGTGTTCTCCAGATTTATTTTCTCGGTATGGGACGGAACAAAAGATGCATTCCTCACGTGTGCCGTCTCTCGTTTGGTAGTTTAACACCACGATTCAGCTCGGGCTGTGTCCTACTAATCTCTCTGTTATTATAGTTCAGTCTATTCCAGGACTCATTGAGTACCTCTCTGATCGTTATCCGGAAATTTTTTGGAAATTTGTGCTAAGATCCTATGGGACCAAACTGCTGAGGTCATCGTTCCCTAGGGTTGCAGGCTACTACACTACTTAATCTAACTTAAGCTAACTTACTCTAAGGCCAAGACACACGCACCGCTGCCCGACAGAGGACTCGGACCTCCGTCGGAGGGAGGCGTTACAAGGCGCCCGACACCGCACGGCTGATCGTTGTGCGATCTAACCTCCGATGCTGTCTGTTATCCCACTTTCAAAAGTTGCTATTCTCCTTTTATGTGAACTATCTGACGTCCACGTTTCACTTTCGTACAACGCCATACTCCAGACGTGCACAAAGGAGTTCCCAACACTCGTATTTATAATCTAGGTAAACGTGTCTCTTTTTCAGAATAATTTTGACTGTTTCAGCAAATCTGTATTTTAGGCGTACAGGGGCCACTTAGGCTGTGTCTCGCCCAGTACATTCCTGACGCCTCGAACTGAGTGGGCCGGGGACCGGACGCAGTCTGACCGAGTGATATTTCGAAAGGACGCCTCTGCTGGCGAGGTCCCGGCACTGGATAGATTCGACACACCCGGGCCTCTAGTTTGAGGGTTACTAGTCCGTGGCGACGTCTCAGTCCCCTGTGTGGTGTTGCGGCTCTCGCAGCCGTCACCCCGCGCAGGCGCCACTTGATCAGCGACAGACGTGCGCTCTAGGTACATAACAGCCCGTTTTTAGAGCGCCACCAACTAACTGATGACTACCACGCCAAAGATACGTTTGCATTTTCTTAAAGTAACTGTACCGCACTGGCGGCAAATAAACATCGAACAAGTAAAAATAAAAGTAACGGCAACGACGACACAAGAGCTTAATGAATTCGGAACGGAGATCGTGCCGACAGACTTGTCAAAAAACACCACATTAGTTTCTTTATTCCCGATGCTCGTTGTTCTTTGTGACACAGAACTGTGGGGGGGAGGGGGGGGAGAGGCGCGTAAAGAAGTCTAACATACTGAATTCTGAAGAATATGTAAATCGAGTTCCTACTTTCAAATGTCTCACGAATGCAGAAACAACGGATCTAGTACCGAGTCAGCGCAGAATTTTATAGTTTTCCTCGATTTAACTGTAAACTGATTTGTGTGTGTGTGTGTGTGTGTGTGTGTGTGTGTGTGTGTGTGTGTGTGTGTGTGCCAGTGAGAGGTATTGCTGGCCAGCTCCTGAGCGACAGGAAGTCAACGACGTCACACATCTGACACGTGACTTGGGCTTGAACCTCGACGCTACCACGCTGCCGCGCCAATGACTCGGTTCTTACTCTCAGTGTCGATCACCTCAAGTTATTGATTTACCGTAGCAGATCTCGCGAGATACGCAACGCTACAAACAGTAACAGGATACAAGTCCTTCGTGAGACCTAAAAGGACACCTGTGCAGTCTGAACAACGCAGCTCCACTAACGTAACAGATACGAAAAGACGCCACAAGTGCCCGTAAAGTGACGCAGAAACGCGGGTAATCGCTTTCCCAATTCCGCCACTTTGTCAACAGGCGAGTAAAAAATTAAAGCGGAGGACTGGAAGGGCGCACCTCTGACACCGTAAAGAGGGAACGCGTCTCGCTACTGCGTTCCGTCACCACGCTGGTCTGTAATCTCCGCAAAATTACTGAGAGGCGTACCGAGGACGGTACCAAGACGTGACGTGGCCTGTGTTTCGCCTGTACAAGAACAGGAAATAAATTTGAAACGGCTGGCTGTGAGGGCGCGGCAGTCCCGCACGAGAGCTGCCCGGTCCTGCACAACAGATGGCGAGTCCCCACCGTCGTGGAAGCGGAGTCTGACCCTCCCAGTAAACAATGTCGCATGTTAATGCGACACGAAGCCAGAATAGGCTCTTTGTTCGTTACTCAAATTTAATTTACATTTACACACGGGCGCTATCGTGATACATATTCAGGTACAAAAGCGAGCGGCGCCCACTCTAATAAAGTAACGACGGACGTTCCGTTTGATGCCAGCCAGTGCACGTGTTGGCGACGGGAACGACCCGGAGGAACGGAGACCGAGTTTTGCGGCAGAGCGGACCGGACTGCGGCCGTCGCCCCCTGGCCTTCCGGGCACCAAAGTCCAGTCCGCTCACGCGCAACGCTACTTTACTTAAATGTTCCCAAGTGCTCCGAACTGGACCAAATGAGAAGCAGTCTGACTTTCCCCTTCGCGTTCATTTAGTGCTCGACTTTTACAACGTCGCTATAGGTTCGAGCATAAATTCGACTTCAATTTCGTCACTGCGTCTCCACAAATTTCAAACTTTATCAGCTCGCTATTCTCATTTCCGTGATACGTATGAAGTTTTTGAGCTTCCATCCGAATGGTTAATGAGCTTTGCATAATAGGAACTCTACTCGACTGCTGACAGGAAAAATAAATCCTCTGTCACTGAAACAAAATACAGCGTTTTTGCAAATTTTTCAGGAACACGTGACAATTTTGTCCTCTGCCAGAATCCTGACCGTGGAGTATTTCGACAGCTAACCCACAAAAAATGGTTGTAACACTACTTTGTAACCGATAAACGTCCACGAAGCTCGAAGGAAACCGTGACTGGAAGAAAAATAATACGTTCGATAAGCACGTTTTCCGATGTGTGCGTGCCACACACCCTGGCGACATCGCGGGACAGATCGGACAGGAGTTTGAGAACGAGCCTGCCTCTCGTGCAGGGCAGCCGCAGTTGACGGAGTCTGTCCTCCGGTATCACGTGACAGCGGGACTGCAAGTTCCCGTCTGCTCTGGCGGACCGGACCCAGTCGTGCGCCCCTCTGCCGCTACGGTACCGCGTGCGGCGGCCGGAGCCAGCCACCCGCGCCTCTGTTTGCAACGAGCCTTCGTCCGCTGGGAGAAATACGAGTTAAGTGGGTCGTCTGTTTGCAGCACTAACCGTTCTGGTCGTGCAGAGCACTGCTGCCACACCACTCCGTAGCGTCGTGTGCCGAGCCGGGCACTGCACACTCGACCCACTCTGTGTGTCCGAGACAGATTCTACTCGATCTTCTGATTCGGAATCTGGAATGGCTGCACTTCGCCGTATTTCGAAGGCGACGCAGATTCGTGTTGCGAATTACTGTACGCTAGTCAAAAGCTACCAAGTTTAACCAAAAGTGCAACTTTTTTAAATATGTCTATATTTAGCGGCAATTGCATCTGTATCTTCTGGATACCGCAATTCATTACTGCACTTTTTTGTGGTTTCGCGTGCACACGAAATGTGGAAGGAATGAGAACATAAAAAAAACTGTCAATTGAATGTTACATAGGTATTCCATAATGCACCACTGTGCCTGTTGACAGCTGCTCAGACACAATAGCGTAGGTACGTATGCCGCAAAGGCAACTGAAGGCCCTTACGCGCACCCTAAGGACAAACTCAACAGAACGGGACCGACGTTCTGTCGTACGAGCGACATCTTTCGACGGCGTCTCGGACGTCGCCTGCTCACAGGGTAACGCGTGTAGCTGCGCATCTAGCCCAAATCAGTTGTAGTTTCGATCCTGATGCTGCTTCTTCTGAAAAAATGGCACGTAATATGGCTTTTCGAAAGTAAACACGGTCCTTCACACGTGTTCAACTTTTTAATACCAAATCTCGAGGATATGACGATTTTGCGAAGAGCTTCTCCATTTGGCGATATGCGTCGCAAAAGCTGTGACGTCTCCACGGCTAGTAGGGAATGTACACACGCAGCTGCAGCATTCCGTACTGTAAGCAGGCCGCCCGTTCGCAGTCGAATGCCCCCTCCTCTGGCAGGGCGGTTCACTCCGCTTTAGCCAGTTTTCTCTAAAACCGCGCCCGAAAACTGTCGAAGAATTCGGTGCAATGTAACACCGCAGACAAAAACAGTTGGCGAATCTGTTTCCTGGAATTCTTTTTACTTTCTGTAAACATTTCGCCATTTCAAAAGCTCTGCGACTTACAGGCATTCTACTTGCTATTTCTTCTACACAGCTCTCGAGTTCTGTCACCAAGCGAGCTAAGAACTAAAAACATTTTACTCGTTAGAAGGTGTTTCCTTCAAATGATGTCTGCACGGAACTATCTCGTCACTTCGGCCATTCCTACAGGCAGTTATTGCCCCTCAGTCAGTTTCGCAGCGTAGCTACTGAAAAGCGCTGGCGTAGCAGGGCGCCCCAGGGGCAGTGGCGCGACCCACCCCGCACACACTCCTCCAACCGCTCTGCCTTTCTCCTCCCTCCCCCCCCTCCATCCCTCCCACCGGAGGCAGCTGCGGGGGCGTCGCTTTACGCGGCCGTATTATTTTATCTGGCGGCCTCTTCCCCTTTTATGCGGGATAAAACTGTTTACGGCACCTGCCCCCGCCCTACAGCAGGTGTCGCTACGCGCAGCCGCGGCTGCTGCCGCCCCCTCGCATTCCAGTTATTCGCTGTTTTCGTGCTTAATTAGCCTGGGAGCCTTCGACTCAGCATCGCATAAACCTTAATTACCAAAAACTTGATAGTGTGCGGTTTAAAACGCAAACTCCGACTGCACTGAGGAGGAAGCAGCCCGTTGTCTTGTAAGGACAGATGTACGAAAGCGTGTTGAAAAGTAATGCCTCCAAATTTTTTTATGTGAAAACTCTTAAAGCTTTTTAAATAAAGGAAACTTTATTAACATTCCACACCTTTATGCTTCGTGTCTACATATTTTCAGCCCTGTGCAGCTACAGGGCACGAGAAACAGCGCGCTGTAACGCCTCCTTCGGCAGACACGAGCGCTGCACCGTCTGCAACAGTGTGACGCCCTGCGTCCACTGTCAGCGCTCAGCCTCCGTACAGAATTTCGATGAACTAAAACTAAAAAGTGACTCGTTTGCTGTTGCTAAACGGGCATCTATTTTTATATCTGTTCTGTTGTTATCGCTAAAAGGACTTTCTAGGTACCTGAAGTGGTCAACAGTCTTGAAATTGAACTAATTAAATTGAAATTGAATTAATAATTAATATTTAATTAATAATTAATTGAATTAATAATAATAGTAATTCAATTAATAATAATTTCATTAATAATAATGATTCAGAAATAACTCAAAAATTCATAGTCAAAATCTCACAATAAAAACGTAATGGAGCTACCAAAATTTCTAACTTATGGCCAGCACCATATAGTTTACACTGTCATTTAGAAGAAACTTTATACAGGGTATATCAAAAAGATTTATCCGATTTGGCACGTCTATATATTTCTGAAACTAATAAACATATACAATGAATTTTTTTTTTTCGATGAACGGGAAACTCAAAGTTTTTTCGTACGTTTCCATAGGTGTTCAATATGCCGCCCTTGAGCTGGAGTGGCCGAGCGGTTTTTCACGTTATTGGTGCAAATGGCTCTGAGCACTATGGGACAACATCTGAGGTCATCAGTCCCCTAGACTAAGAACTACTTAAACCTAACTAACCTAAGGACATCACACACATCCATGCCCGAGGCAGGATTCGAACCTGCGACCATAGCAGCAGCGCGATTCCAGACTGAAGCGTTTCACGTTATTGATTGCATAAGAAATAAAAAGGGGTGTCCATTTAAAAAAAAAAAAAAGAATTGTGTTGAAAATAATATTTGCTCACGTTAGGATGTGTCACAGTATCACTTTCATGAGCCTCTACCTTAAACTCACACCCGTCGACGCCGTTTTTCAATATCTGTAGTTGCTCTAGATGTATTTTCTGTGAAACGCTTAAGTGAGCCACCCTGTATCTTTAGGCAGAGTCGTCTGCGCTTTGCAGAACGGCAGGTGCATGCGACACTTTCCGTTCTAATTTTAACTCTTTGTTCGAATCGGCTCACAGTACTATGTATATTATAGACAATTCTGAGAAGGGAAGGAACATTTGGCTAAATGTTGCCGGTTCTGGTTCAGGGCAGTGCGAGAAACCGACAAGAAATCCAGGAGAGAGGAAGACAACGTTCGTCAGGAACAAGTGTTGTGCAATGGGAAAACGTTCAAATGGACTGATCGCACCTACTGAAGAGAGTTTGGTACCGAGAATAAATTTTATCACTATCTCAAAAATAATTACTAAATAAAGGTACCTGCAAGCACAATAATATCCAGGTTAACCGAAACCCAGATCATCCAAAACGCCTCCGAAAATTGCAAAAACCGTACTGCACGGGAATAGTACGAGGCATGAGTGAGCCGCACCGGCTGCAGCAGAGTCGCCGGCGGCCACAGAGCGTGCAAGTAAGCAGAGGAGGAGGGTAGCAGGGGAGCATGGGAGCAGGGTAGCAGGGGAGCAGGGGAGTAGGGGAGCAGGGGAGCAGGTGAGCAGGGGAGCAGGTGAGCAGGGGAGCAGGTGAGCAGGGGAGTAGGGGAGCAGGTGAGCAGGGGAGCATGGGAGCAGGGGAGCAGGTGAGCAGGGGAGTAGGGGAGCAGGTGAGCAGGGGAGCATGGGAGCAGGGGAGCAGGGGAGCTGGGGAGCAGGGCAGGGGCGGATGTCAGGCCGTGCGACGGTGTGTCGAGCTTCGCCCACTCCACAACCACTGAGCAGCTGGTGGCTGCACGCAAGACACGGACACTCAAACTCCGTGACATACGATTTGCCTTTAAAAAATGTTTTACGTAGATGAAACAAAGTACATCCGTTTCCGTAGTTACATTCTCAGTAAAACTTTCAGTTTCTGCGTAAAAAAAAATACAAGAAACTGGTTTGGGATTCGCACGTGTTCTTCGCTGTGCAGTCTTTCTCATTCGATTTTGAGGAACCAATTCGGTAAAAGAAATATTGTTTTTCCGCAAACTATAACCGCACATTGCAGCATCATAATGAACTCTGTTTTCTTTTCGTTACGGCTCACAGTTATTGTGATACTTCGAAGTAATGCGAAACACCGTACATATTCTGAAAAGTTTGAAGTGATAAATGTAGTCTCTGGCCGCTTTACGTTTGGTGCGTTTTACGATAGAAGTTGCTGTATAAGAAATATCGCTAACGTATCTAAAATGTTTTTAACGGTGGACGGAAGGTCACGTCTGCATCCATTCTCGAGGAAGTCCGTGAGATGTATTGGAGGTTGCAAGCGACGAGGTCGGCAGTTGGCCGTGACGCCGCCCGCTGCGCGGAGTGAAGCAGCTGCCTCGTCTCTCTCTCCTTCGTGAGCTGCCGACACAAACCGAAGCAGGAAGTCAAAGGAAAGCTTAATGACACGAAAAGACGCCGGGAGTCATCGGCTCGTGGCGCTGACTGTACGTGTTTTAACACCGTGCTGCCTGGTTTCAGGAAACAATATGTTACTGGCTTTATTCGCTCATTTATTGTAACCCGTTCACTTTGCGGGTTGCCGTCGTAGTTGAGCGCGCTGCGTACTGCTGACGCGTTCCGCCACTGGCTGGGCGCACGACCGACACAGGAGCGCTCAATCAAAATGTTAACTCGGTTCCTGAACTGTATTTTCTACAAGTCCAACGGTCCAACATTACATTATCTCAGAAATTAAAACCTTTTTAGGGTCGTAAAATGTAACTGTACATGTAGGAGACGACGGTAATTTCGATTTTAATATATTCTAGATCTAGACGAAAGTGTAAGAAATGAAAAGAATGAAATGAAATTTGTGTCACTGTCTAATTTACATCTACATCTACATGGATACATGGATTTCGTGAGAAGATTCCGTCGCAACGAAAAAGCCTCTCTTTTAATGATGTCCAGCCCAAATCCTGTATCATTTCTGTGACACTCTCTTCCATATTTCGCGATAATACAAAACGTGCTGCCTTTGTTTGAACTTTTTCGATGCACTCCGTCAGTCCTATCTGGCAAGGATCGCACACCGCGCAGCAGTATTCTAAAAGAGGACGGACGAGCGTAGTGTAGGCAGGCTCCTTAGTACGTCTGTTACATTTTCTAAGTGTGCTGCCAACAAAACACAGTCTTTGGTTAGCCTTCCCCACAACATTTTCTATGTGTTCTTTCCAATTTAAGTTGTTCGTAATTGTAATACCTGGGTATTTAGTTGAATGTACGGTTTTTTGATTAGACTGATTTATCGTGTAAGCGAAGTTTAGTGAGTTCCAAAAGCACTCATGTGGACGACTTCTCACTTTTCGTTATTTAGGGTCAACTGCCACTTTTCGCATCATTCAGATATCTTTTCTAAATCGTTTTGCAGTTTGTTTTGATCTTCTAATGACTTTATTAGTCGATAAACGACAGCGTCATCTGCATAAAACCGAAGACGGCTACTCAGATTGTCTCCCAAATCGTTTATATAGATAAGGAATAGTAAAGGGCCTATAATATACCTTGGAGAACGCCAGAAATCACTTCAGTTTTACTCGATGACTTTCTGTCAATTACTACCAACTGTGACCTCTCTGACAGGAAATCACAAATCTAGTCACATAAGTGAGACCACGCATACGAACGCAATTTCACTACGAGCCGCTTGTGTGGTACAGTGTCAAAAGCCTTCCGGAAATCCAGAAATACGAAAACGATCTGAAATCCCTTGTCAATAGCACTCAGCACCTCATGTGACTAAAGAGCTAGTTGTGTTTCACAGAAACGATGTTTTCTAAACCCATGTTGACTGTGTGTCAACAGACCGTTTCCTTCGACTTATTTTATAATATTCGAACGCAATATATGTTCCAAAATCCTGCCGCATATCGACGTTAACGATAAGGGCCTGTAATTTAGTGGATTGCTCCTACTACCTTTCTTGAATATTGGTGTGACCTGTGCAACTTTACAGTCTTTGGGTCGGATCTTCCGTCGAGCGAACGCTTGTATATGATTGTTAAGTATGGAGCTAATGCATCAGCATACTCCGGAAGGAACTTAATTGGTATAAGGTCTGGACCAGAAGGCTTCTTTTATTAAGTGATTTAAGTTACTTCACTACTGACTGAAGCGAGCGTGTAATGTAATATTAAGACATTCTTCTAGAGGGAAGTGCACGAAATTAAGATGAAGTTGTCATTTTACGACCTAACAGTTGGAGTTGGGTTCAGATAAGACCTCTTTCTCGTTTTCTCTCCATGCTCTAAGGAAGTGTGCGCGCCGTGCTAGAATGTCCTCGCTCTAGACAAGAGACGTCCTATTTTACTGTTTTATAAAATGAAGCAAACCTTTCCGTTTTTCCTCTCGACAGAACTGAACTAGTTGCTTATCAACGCTTTTCAATATCAGGACACTCTACGATAAAGGCATATTGGTGCGAAGAGTATTCATTTCAGCAGGCGCTAAGAATATGAAGAAGTAGTAACGCACAGTGTCTACTCGTGCGTGTCAGTCGTGTACTGCCAGAGTATTGCGGACGCGTTTGCTGCTGTCTGTAGCCGGCCGGAGTGGCCGAGCGGTTCTAGGCGCTACAGTCTGGAACCGCGCGACCGCCACGGTCGCAGGTTCGAATCCTGCCCCGGGCATGGATGTGTGTGATGTCCTTAGGTTAGTTAGGTTTAAGTAGTTCTAAGTTCTAGGGGACCGATGACCTCAGCAGTTAAGTCCCATAGTGCTCAGAGCCATTTTTGGACATTTTCAGGGAACGCGTAATCTCTCCTGTCTCAAGAATATTTAAGTGTTGCCATTACTTTACGTAAATAAAATCTGAAGATTTCTGGCCAGGCTAATGACAGTACGACTGTGTTCTGGCAGGTGCGAATTTAAGGTCGATTTCGACATTCCCAGGTTATGGTGCTCTTCGAATTCAACTGCAAAGCTTATATCTGTCTGGGCGATGTATCTTATTGGACGGCCATCACAACATATACAATATACGCCAGTAGTTTTAAATTTATCGGAAAACTGTTGTTTATGCCTGTAAACTCGGCTCACAGTTTTGGGAGTCAGGTAAGTTGGTTGAGTGTTGTTTGAGCACAATCGCCAAGCGATTCCGTCAGAAATTCTGCCAAGGTAACATTCTGAGGTATGCGTACTTGGAAAAGGTATCCTGATTTGCATTTGTAAGAGTTAGGAAGTGCAAGGAATTTTTACAACTCGAATTGTTTTTCTGAGGACCTCTTTAGATATGATGTTGACAAACTCTTCATCATAGCCATTCGAATAGCCATTGTAATAATGGATAGTTTGGTACTCGCGGTCAGCAGGTGTTTTAGACAGGGGCACGTTCAGCATTCTACTCAAAGTGATCTGAGGACTGTCTGTTTAATAGGATAGTTGGTGGTTGGAGGAGCGATGAATGACATCTGTCGTCGCGGCCTTCCGATAAGCTCAATGTTGGAATCCTAGCAGGTGCAAAGGCCGTTCCCGTGTTGAAGAGTGAACTAAACTGCTCGGTGTGAGCGACTCAATTCAACTACGGATCGGTGGCAGTCATCTCGCGTACCTTCTTACAGCAAAAGGATATTCATTTCCTGTATTTAGATGATGTCAGTTGCGTGCTACGTCTTGGAATAGTATTGACCGGGGTACTTTTGGGAGTATTAACTACAACTGAAGATAATATAACAGGGTTCTTAGCAATATGGTTCTTAATCTCTTTTAGGCAAATGGGTGACCGTTAGCCGTTACGTTATTCTGTAGATGATGAAATACGGCTTGGGCTTCGATCACCAATTCTGCATATGGGGACTCGGCTACTCACGGTGGGTGGAATTAGTATTTCACCTACCTGCAGTCCGTGAAGAAGAATTTCTTCTTAGTCTGATCCTTTGTAGGTAGCACGGGAGCGTTCTGTGTGACGTCGGCTCCTCAGCGAAAATTTACCGATTACGAACTCTGGGTCATCGCATTCTCTTTTTTAAATCTGAAAATGATTCGATTTCGCGAGTACGATCACCCCATATGTAGTTTCTCACTGTAGTTGTGTTTTGTTTCTACCTCGCACGAGTCTCTGTCGACCGGTTTGCACAGACTACACCTGACGATGCAGCTAAAATGCTGCGGAGCCGGTCGCGCTTATAAATAAAGGGCTAACGCAGTCTTCTCTCTTCAGAATGACATAGCCGGCTGTGGGTGCCCAGACTCTGGAGGCTGTCGTGGGAACGTTGTAACAGTTTTCCTCCAGTCTCGGGAAAACAGCGTGGAGGCCGAGCACTGCAGCAGACGTGTGTCCGTCGGACTGTGTTACGAGAGCAGGAACGGATGCTAAGGGGGGCGATTTGGGCGTGGCAGCAGTTGACGGTGCTTTGTATTTAATGGCAGCTGCAGTGCGGCCAGCTGCCAGAACAGCGGCGCTGCCGCGAAGCCGCGCTCCGAGCCGTGCGTCGGCGCAAGCGGCGGCTGCCTCGGCCACGTCACAGAACACCGGGCAGCAGGTGGGTTCCCTCAGCGTCCGGCTCTGGGAAGCGCGTGGCCGCCCGTTCCCGCCTTTCCGACACCTACTGCGTGTCCTGGACTGGCAGACAGCTACTGCTCTATGTGTGTCTCAGGGACCCGTGTTCCCTTCGTAGTGGAGCGGTTTAAGAGATCCGTGTTCTTTACGTAAATTTTGTTTTTACTGTTTGTTTTATTGGTATTCATCTTGTCCATCAAATTCGTATAATCTCTATCATTTGTTTCAGATTGTCAGACACGAGTAGAGCAGCCAGCGAAGTTTCTACGTGCACCAGAATAATTGTACAAGTTGCCTTAGCTGCAGGTTCAGATGAGGAGGCAGATACGACCTCGACTCAGAAGACGCTTACGATCTTCCGGAAAATGGCGGGTAAATGTCACAATACGGGTCTGACAGCCTACTGCTGCCGGGTGTCGACGGTCGAACCCGGGACTCCAGATGACCGAGCTGAATCCGGGACCTACCGCGCCGTATTTCGTCTGGAGGCCGAGCGAGTTCGACAGCGTCGAGGGGCAGTGCGGAGTGATACAGCGGTATTCGGAAGCGTTTCTTTACGCACACAATTTACAGTACTACGACGGGTGCACCGTAGTGTCAGCGTGCCGCCCGCAGCTGGCTCGGCAACTCCCGGCACGCCGACGCCCCTGCTCCGTCATCGAGGCCGCTCAGCTGGGAGTCGGCCGCGCCCTGCCCGGTCGCCGCCCACCAATGTATCGCGTCTCGCGTCGCGTAGCCGCCCGCGATTCCGGAGACTGTTGCAGTCCCTGCTCCTCACTGCCATCCGTCCCGTCTGGCCTGCTCTGTTCGACCTCGGGCCGAAGGTGGATGTACTGGTCACCCGTGGCCCTCAGGCCGCCGCTGCTCGCAGGACGGGCCCGGACTCGAACCTGCGCCCTCCAGGATGCAGTGCCGCAACTTGCCATTAGCGATGCTTGCCGGTTGGCAACACCCGCCACCGTCTCTGGCGCCGCTTCGGCACTGCCGTGCCGCCTGCAGCGCCCGCGGTCCGTCCTGGACCCGCTGCACGCCACTGTCACTGCCCTCCTTCAGGCAGAACGTGCGATCTCCAAGTACCCGGCTGCCGTTCCACCCCGCTCCGGTATTGTGTCCCCGGAGGCGGAATACAGCCCGAACAAGTACATAGAAGTAAAGAACAGGTTTACACAAAATATTTACAACATCGCTGCCAGACTAGCCCCTATAAACATAGACCCAACTCTCGACTGACCTGGCGCACCCTCAAGTTAAAAGTGTCTGACTACTTATGCCGCTTTTCCCCACACTTCTGACGTAGTGACAGAGGGAGACAGGAACAATGGCAGGGGCAAATTCCCATACGCCAGCCATTTACACATCGCCACTCACGGCTCTGGCCTGCTGTCTCGCCTCATACATCGCAATAACTTAAGGTAACGCTGTAGTTCCCTGCCTCGCTGTTGCTCCACACCAAACAAATCGTACGTGGAATACGCCGCCAGAGCTCCGCGCCATGTTTACCCTGTCTGTCCTACTGGCTGCCGATTACTACGACACACTGCCAACAGCCCCAGACTTCATTGCCCATCCGCGCCTTTACTGAATTTTAACAAAATTCCCCTTTTCTACGACTAAGACTAATACTAGCGCCGCACTACTCTCCTGTCGTGAAGGCGAATCCGTAAGAACAGCGACAGAACGTGAGGTGGGATCACCTACCAATGCACACGGCCACCGTGACATTAGACAGTGGCATTCCAACGAGGGGTGACTTTAGACGAAGAAATTTTGTTTGGGGAAAAGACACCGTCCAGACCATAAACAGCTGCTCCAGCAAAAATATTATAAAAATTTAAACATCCACAATCGAATGGATCTCGTAAAATTTATCTTATCCCAGCTCTGAAGACGTTTCGGGACTCCTTTTTACTCCTATGTTGTCGAGGACATTGTCACATAGACAAACGTGAAATTGAATTCCACGCGAGTCAATACCAGACTGAATGGGAATTCATATCGCCTGACAGACCTAGATGCAATAAATGCGTTAGTGGGTCTGTCTGTTTTGAGCTGTATTATGAAATCGGCTTGACAATCACTACAATCGCTTTTTTTTTTTAAAAATGGTTCAAATGACTCTGATCACTATGGGACTTAACTGCTAAGGTCATCAGTCCCCTAGAACTTAGAACTAGTTAAACCTAACTAACCTAAGGACAGCACACACATCCATGCCCGAGGCAGAATTCGACCCTGTGACCGTAGCGGTCGCGCGCTTCCACACTGTAGCGCCTAGAACCTCTCGGCCACTCCGGCCGGCTCGCTTTTTTCCACAGGGTCCACAGGCAGGTCAATGTACTGCGCTGCGCTGTCCCGAAAACGCTCCAATATCGTTGTCAAGGGATTACGATTTGATGAGTCTTATTAACCACCGTACCATGTAAGAAAAGGCTCCGGCAACTCCGAGTTCTTAAATAGTCAATAGGTTCATAAACTGCCAGTAAATTACGAAATCGGAGACTTTACCTGTGTCGATGATACACTTGTCCCGTTACGTAGACGACGGCAATTTAGGATATATATGGCGAACAAACCAACTAAATATGGCATAAAGTTAGTTTGCACCTTCAAAAGCCAACATTTGCCTCGGGAAAGACAGTGGCGGAATGACTCTCATGTCAGTACTGAAGAAGCCCGACGCAAGCAGTGGTACGAATACCCGGGCTTTTGTAACACCGCCTTAGGTAACTCGGCTATGAGCACGGAGATGGCAAATGTTCGTGAGACAAGTTCTCATCAACGCACCACGGCGTGTAGGTCGACAATAACAAGCCGGAGACAATTGCATTTTATTACTGCAAGAAGTCTGGGGTCGACATTTTGAGTATGAGGTACAGCGTGAATTCGGCCACCGAAACACGAGGAGATGACCTGCGGCAAGTTATCATTTCATATAGATTAGCTGTAGGAACGAACAGTTACGTCATCTACAAAACGTTCGATGGTTCAAATGGCTCTAAGCACTATGAGACTTAACATCTGAGGTCATCAGTCCCCTAGAACTTAGAACTAGTTAAACCTAACTAACCTAAGGACATCACACAATTCCATGCCCGAGGCAGGATTCGAACCTGTGGCCGTAGCAGAAGCGCGGTTCCGGACCGAAGCGCCAGGAACCGCTCGGCCACAGCGGCCGGCTACAAATCGTATGGCGAAAGCAAAAATCTACGTCGATTCGACTTCATATCCAAATTAGTGATGACACTGACAGTAAATCATCTTTGTCGACAGCTGATCGTTCAGAGCTTGCCAGCGGCTCTAACAAGAATAAAGAGTTGGGCGATAATCACGCTTCCTTGAGAGGCCGATACTTCTTAGTCGAATCAATCGAGGAAGGATCGTCTCGGAATAGAAAGAGCAGATGCAAGGAGTCTGTGCCAAAATAATAATATGATTCAAGCATTCATTTATTTCATTCGTTTTGTGGTTCATATTTTTCGTCCCATATACGCCACCTGTATGCAATTTTTCGTCGAGTCGAAGTGTGGTAATTACCTACATGTAAATATTTCTAACTTCATAAAATAGCATTAGTTCCTAATTTGTGTTTCTTGAAATACATACATATGACTGGCACGATGAAGCACACTAAGTTGTGAATTTTTCTTCAAAAAAGCTGCTAATTTGATGCAATTTTAAAGCGCAAAGTAGCTAAGAAAATTAGGGCGGTGTTGGGGAGCGGTGTAAGGTTGCAGAGGGCTGGCCGCCCCCCCCCCCCCCTACCCACCGTGCGGCCACGACGCGGCGCTCCGCCGCCACGTCTCCTTCCCTCCACGTTCGGCATTCTGTTTTTTCAGCCAGCACGCTGGCCGACGCGAGTCCCCACTTGGCTAACTTAAACTCATTTCTGTCCTGTAATTGCGTGGAATTTGTAATGTGTTTGTGTGTGTGTGTGGGGGGGGGGGGGGGCTCTTACGGCCCTTTTTCTAGCAGTAATTCTGAAACAATGCTTCGTTGTGGTCAGAATGCACAGTAAGCTAGTAAGCTGTACCCAAAACATCCGCACTAACATTCAAAAAGTTCTTTTGTAGCCACCCTTAATCAAAAGACTGCCTGAAAAAAAAACGAGATTGGGTCGAATGCCAGTGTAACTCGGTCGTCGGCAGGTGTGTATACAGTTAGAGTTGCAATTATCCGTGACAGGCAGAAAAGCTTCACACGTCGAGGATGCTAACTCCTGTGAAACAGTACCAGCACCGGACATAATGTGACCCTCTGTGGCTCTCCATTTGGTCCTTTGCTCGAGTCGCGCAGTACCCAAGGCTACTGGGGCGCTCTGATGTTATAGTGGCGCGAGTTTCGGCTGGACGGGAACGCGAGGTCAGCCATAGTCGACGTCAAGGTTGACGTCGACCACGACGAGGGATGTCTGCCGAACTCCGCACCGAGCGCCGAACAGGTAACGGACTGCCCGCAACGCTAGCGGCAGCCGGACTAAACAGTACTGCCGCTGTCACCACAACGCAGTCGGCAGCGTCTGGAATGGTGTCGTGGATTGCTGACGAATGAATTCTGCGATGGTGAATCACTATTCTGCACCATCTCGAACGACCGTCATCGGCGACTACGGCGAGAGGTCCCACTCTTGCAATGTTACCTCTGCCTTCGAGGTGTCGGAGCCATCGGCTGTGACCTCAGGTCACGGCCGGTACTGACATCCCGCGTCGTCGTGTGTTGCAGCAGTATCGTGGTGCTTTTTTCAGTAGGACAATGTGTCGGTCGGGGTTGACGGTGAGGTACTTCCGCGGTCAGGAAGCTCTCCGGATGGAGTATGTGCGTACCTAGATGGCACTTGAACTCCGCAGTGTCCCGTTTTACTCGAGCAGGTAACTTTGCCAGTCGGATGCAGAAACCAGAGAGTTTTTACAAGAAATTCCGAACACCTTGAGCGAACGTACCTGTGTTCGGCTGTAATATGTTCCCACCACAATGGGACATACGTAGAGGAATACAGGGACCGTCTAAATTCCTCGTCAAAGAGCGACTCGGCTAAGACGAAATACATTTGTGCTGTGGGATAACATGTAAGGAAAAGAGTTACTAAAATGTTCCTCGTTCACGTTCGGAGTACATGAGAAAATATAAAACAGGTAGCAGTCGAATGCAAGATGGCGGCCACTGAGTGACGCGCGTTTCTCCGGCTCGCGAGTTGTTCCGCTCACTGAGGGTGTTGCGGAGCAGTGCGGCAGTCCACGGCGCGCGCATCCGACTAGACAAGTGTTAGTTGCCGTGGTGCATCGTTCTCCGTTGATTACCACGAGTGATAAGTGAGTGAAGAATGGGAAGAGCACGAGTAGGCGGCAGCAGGCGAGGCTGCAGGGGCGCCCGCCCTCGCCTCCGGCGGCAGGTGGGGCCTCGCTGCCCGACTCCGGGGAGCTCGTCCGGTGCCACGCGCACAGTCAAGACACGCTGGGAGTAATCGTGCAGTAGCTCCGAAACCCAGTGTCTCAGAAAAGAGACGAAAGCCGCCGACCTAGAAGCTAAACTGTCTGCGGCCACCGATGAAATTGAGCAGTATCAGCGGAGGAACAGCTTGCGCTTGTTCGGCGTAGCCGGAAACGACCGTGAAAACACCGACGACCTGGTCGTTAGCCTCGTGCGTGAGGAACTTGGCGTGCAGGTCTACGTGGCCGATATCGGCAGAAGCCACCGTGTTGGGCGCAGGATACCAGGTGCCGTGAAACCCAGGCCCATAATAATTAAATTTGAGCTGAAGTGTTTGTTCAGACAAGAAAACTCGCCAAGAGTGGGGTTACCCTGAGGAAAGGTCTGACGCGCGAAAGACTAAAAGTTTTCAACGCAGCGATCACACAGTTCGGCCTTCAAAATGTATGGACCCAGGATGGCAGGATCGTAGTCAAGACGGAAGGAGGGAGGAAAACGGTGACGAACATGTTCGAACTGAAAGACTGAGCGTAATCTCGTGAGACACAAAGTCTCATATTGTACTCTGTCTAATATAACTTAATTTTTATTATTTTTTTCATGTTTTAACGTAAATATTGCTTCGTTATTTCTCTAAATACCGTAAGTACTCTGTTTAAAATAAGTCAATTCTTTCACACAAATGTTTCTTCTTTATTTCTACATCATAAGTGCTCATGTACATTCATATTGTCAGTCAAACGGAAATTAACATTCTCCATAAACAGGAATCTCCTTAAATCCGCCTTTCTATATCTATTATTTTCATCCTCGTCACTACCACTACTACTACTCTTATTATCTTTTTCGTAAGCACTACTGCCACTTTCCACCTTTCTTTTCGCTCCCTTCTCCGACACTTCCAGCCTGTTTTTCACCTTTAGGCCACAGACGCTCGAGTCAGCCGCGACCTTGGGCACACCTGCAAATATGTCTTCCCCCGTAAATTCCAGATTCTGTCCCTCTTCCGGCCAGCAGGTAAACGGGGCGCGCTCGGTCCTACAGGCGGCCACCATGGGACGGACCGGTCCCGGCAGCGGGCTCTTGGTGGCCCAAGCGAACGCGCAGTCGCTAACGGCTCACTTCGATGAGTTCTATCACCTGTTCTGCCAGTCGCTGTTCCATATTATCCTCGTCTCTGAAACTTGGTTGAAACCACGCATTTCTTCCGACGCTATCCGAATCACTGGTTTCTCTCTCCTAAGGGCAGATCGTGAAACAAGATGCGGGGTAGTGTGGGTGCCTATGTTCGCTCTCATCTGAAACCTATCATACTATGCACATCGGATGCAAAGGGCGAAGGGCAACCAGAGTTCTTGTTTTTCGAAATAAATAGATCAAATCAGAAACTGCTAATTGGAGTAATCTATAAACCTCGAAACGTCGGTGCCATGTCCTCCTTTCAGTCTGCCCTGTCCTCGCACGTGTCACAGTATGAACACATAATCGTTATGGGCGACACAAACAACGACTTACAGTTAAAATCTCCCTCTGCAGAAAACCTAAGGAGACTGTTCCACTCCAATGATGTAACACCGCTGGACCCAACCCATCACACACCACACAGCCATACACTCATAGATATAATAGCAACAAAGCGACCAGATAAAATAATTCGCGCCAATCAGACATCCGCTCCGGGACTCTCTGCCCGTGACGTGATATTCTTAAATTACTCAATGCATACTACCAAAGAAAAATCTCACCTAGTAACCTACAGAAACTTAAAAAATGTTAACCATCAGGCTCTTCAAAAGGATTGCTCAGACATCCCTTGGCATGATGTAAGCAATGAACCGACTTTAGACGGAAAAATTCGGGAATTATGTCGCAAAATTATTGCACTGTATGACAAACATGCTCCTCAACGCACTGTCGAGGTAAAGAGAGCTCCCGCTCCGTGGCTCACCACTGAATTACGCCACTTAATGAATAAACGTGATGCTTCACATGGGGCCTTCAAGCGTAACCCAACTCCCGAGGCGTACGAAGCTTACAGGAAACTCCGAAACAGAACCAAGCAAAGCGTGAGGAATGCCACAATCAGACATGCCCGCTCTGTTGTATGCGCCATATCGAAACCTGCTGCACTGTGGAAAAAGCTGCACTTTCGGTATAGGGAAGCGAAGATCTGACTCTGTTTATCAGAAGAATTAAACCATTTCTTCTCAACAGATGTAAACTGTCACGCAGCGACAAATTGCCAGCCCCAAGATATCAATCTCTCGAGTGACAAGTTTTTGTTCAAATGTGTGTGAAGTCTTATGGGACTTAACTGCTAAAGTAATCAGTCCCTAAGCTTATACACTACTTAACCTAAATTATCCTAAGGACAAGCACACACACCCACGCCCGAGGGAGGACTCGAACCTCCGCCGCGACCAGCTCGGCGACAAGTTCTAGGAAAAACATGTCACTACAGGCACAGTACACAAGGCAATTATGAGAATCTCTTCCGAGGTAGTAGGAAATGACGGAGTGAGCATTGGCATGATTAAGAACGTAGTACACACTATTATTCCAGTTATCACAGACGTCTTCAACCTGTCTCTTGTCAGTAGTACATATCCTACTGAGTGCAAGCGAAGTTTAATTCAACCTATACCCAAGACTGTCAACCCAAAGTCGCCAGGTGACTACAGGCCGATCAGCATACTGACTGCAATATCTAAAGCTCTAGAATACATCGTCCATGAACAGTTGACAGATTACCTCAAAACTCATAACACCCATGATAAATATCAGTCAGGCTTCCGAAAGCACCACAGCACAGCAACTGCATTAATCAAAGTAACTGATGACATTAAACATGCTATGGACAGACGTGAAGCTACCATCCTAACACTGCTTGACTTTAGCAAGGCTTTTGATACAGTTGACTTTGATATATTACTAATTAAAATGAATCACCTGAATTTCTCGAACAGCGCAATACACTGGTTCGACAGCTACCTCAAAAACAGAAGTCAACAAGTCATTTGTGGGTCGGAGAAGTCATCATGGAGAAACGTGCGCTCTGGAGTTCCCCAAGGCTCCATCCTTGATCCATTACTCTTCTCACTGTACATTAATGATATTTCTTCAGTGATTCACTGTTGCAACTACCATCTATATGCCGACGCAGTAGCGAGTATGAACGCAGATCTTTGCTCTGTTTCTCGATGGGCACAGAACCTAGATCTGAAACTAAACCCCAAGAAATCCCAGGTCATTCTTATATCTCATCCAAAGTTAATCAGCTGGTACTTTCGCGAAACAGTCCCTCAAATACTCCTCAATGGTACCCAGCTACCATACCAAACACCAGTGAAAGACCTTGGAATAATCTTGGATGAACACCTAAACTGGGAAGAACAAACAGTCACAGCTTGCCGTAAATCGCTCTCCTCCCTACATGCAATCCAAAAATTTAGAAAAATATTTCCAACCCATGTTAAACAAAAGTTAGTCCAAACACTAGTATTGCCTAATCTTTACTACTGTGATGTAGTTCAACACGGCACAAATAGTGAAAATTCGAGATGCCTCGAGCTAGTGATGAATGCTTGGGTTAGATACGTGTGCAATATACGGTTGTATGATCATATCAGTCCTTCATACTCCCAGCTAGGCTGGATACGCCCACATAAGGCACGCGATCTCCACACGATGTGCTTACTTCATCGATTTCTTAGCCACTGGTGCCCCCAACACTTATCCTCTCACATTAAACACCTATCATCATTCCACAACCGCAGTACCAGATCGGATACGTCTAGCATCTTGGCTGTACCTTTACATAACACAAAATCTTTCTCCGTGTCATTCTCCATCTCAGCCATACGACTATTGAACGCGCTCCCCTGCGATCTGCGTCTTATCCAGAACCACTCAACATTCAAGAGGGAACTCAAGACTTACATATTAGGGACGGTATAGCCACCATTGTTGTGCCCCTCTCATCTCTTTCTTTCTCCTCTCCATGATAGCTTCGAATTTTACCATTCTATTTCTCTTCCTCTAACCTAGCTACCTCTTCTATATCTCTCTCACCCCATTCTATCGTCTTATGTCTCTGCTCGGTGTGAATAACTCACAAGCTGCAAGAACATAACGAGAAAATTCCCAACTAGCAATAGGACTGACATTCACAAAAGAAAAATATGTTTACTTTCATATACATAGTCACTATTATTATTATTATTATTATTGATTGTTATAATTATTTTTGATTGTTATAATTATCCTTGTACTACTGTTATAATCTCTATTTTTTTCTTTAACATTAATAGTGTACAACACATGGTATGTCCATAATGTTCTGTACAAACTGAAATTCGTTCAATCTGAGTATGCCTGGTTAGGTGCAAGAGAGGGCCTGAAGACCGTAATCTTGCCAGGTAAAATAAATAAATAAATAAATAAATAGCGTCTAAAAATGTGAAATAGATAGTAGATGAATAGCATCCGTCTTAAATCGCAGCTCTAGCAACGAGTTTGTGCGTTCATAACGCGCAGTATAGTCCCCCATTAGTGAGAAATTTCAGATTGCTCGTATATGAAAGTTGACAGACTGGCTTCGAGGAAACTATAAAGTAGAAGACGTGGCGGAAAAAAGGAGTTTACCGAAGAGAAGAATAAGGTTCAGAAAAGTCGAAATAGTGGCGCCATACGCCATAATGCAACTAGTTCTCGACAGAGGCAGTTCATTCCTGAGCCAATTCCAGAGGGCAGCGAGATTTAACAGCCGTACTTACACGGCGCAGAAATTCAGCGAGACGAAGCGGAATTGCACACAGCTGGTACGATAAGTGGCGAGGATTACACTCGGGCACCCGAGCAGCCGAGCGTGTGCCGCAGCTCTCGTTCCGGTTTCCGTCCGTCTGTCGCATAGCCAGGCCGCCAACTTCCGGTTATTCTCCCGTGACGAGCAGACACTCACCACAGCGGGCGGGCCACGGACCTGCGCGTAGCCGCGAGAAAGGCACGCGAGAGGTGTGCAGCCGGCGCCTCGCCTTCAGTCTGCGACAAAAGAGGAGCTCAAGTTGTCAAATAATCCCTGCTGTGCAGAACGGTGACAGAAAAGATGAATGTCGAGTTCGTTCGTTGCCCGAGTCAGGGTAATATAGAAGTGCTGCTAAGTGCGTGTGTAAGGTACGACGACCGACGAAACAGCGCTAGTACAAGAAAGAGAGACTGTTCAGAAGAGAGAGAGGAGTACGAAATGTGAAGAAAGTGTCGAGTTCCTCGGCAGAGCTCTTCAGCGAGTGTCGCGTCGCTGAAGGCGGCCCGCCGTCGCCGTCGCCGTCGCCGCCCTCGGACCCCAGAACCACCAGCTGAACGAAAACTCGCATTTACCACACACAGAAGGCTTTACTCGAGTTTAAAGTCACGACTAGTGACAGGGCAGATCCTAGTATCAGACAACGTTCGACGAACGTAACTGTCGTTCTGCGCAACGAATATCTAATATCGTTCGAGGACTCGAAACATCACTGCCTCTGATTGCACCGGAAACAATGAATACGTGCAAACGTGACGGGAATTGTCTTTTCAGTAACTGGAGACTTTCAGACCTTGTCTACACTGTCGTTTCCCTTCATTACCTTCTCTATTAAGGTAATAAGGCGGTGACCTCGATCATCACTTCGTCCACTCCCTGACCACTACCGACGCGTTGCCAGTTATTTGGCGTTATTATCTTTAGCATCTCTTAGCTTCCTCTTTTCTCCGCAACGTTGTACGAGTTGTTCAGTTCGTCAGCGAGTGCCCCACAGTGACCTGCCCGTTAACTCCGTGACGACGCCGTCATCGTAGAACCCGCATCCTCGCGCCATCCGACGCACCAGCAGGCAGTGGATCGTGGACCTCCACACGGCACCCCAGCCTCCGAGAACGGCGACGTCTCGCTCTTTTCTGTCGTCCGAGCTACAGACGCTCCGGCCTACGCTCGCTGCAGTGTTTTAGTTGGGTAGGCTTCTGACGCTTTCCGCACGACTCGGCCCCGGGCAGCTGCAGCACGGAGGCGGCGACTCTGCAGCGGGGTAGTTGGCAGCACTGTGCAAGGTGAGGAGGCAGCACGGGGCGGCTCGGCCGGCGTGCCCGTGACGTCACGGTACACGCTGAACGCATCGACCCGGCCGCCCCCGCCACACTGCCTGCCAGCGTTTCGTGGTGACGTGCCACTCGTACCGACAGTAAGGGACGCAGTGGCTGAGAACGGGTTGTAGCCCGTTCCCTGTGTTATTCAGTCTGTGCCTGCAACAGGCAGTAGAGGAAACCGAGAAGAAACCGGGGTTGGGAACTGACCTTCAGGGAGAACGGATAAGGCCGTTAATGCTCGCAGGGACGACAAACTGACACGGAAGAGCAGTTGAACAGAGTGAATCGTGACTTGAAAATACGTTATAACACGAATATCAATAAATACAGAACGACCGTATTGGAACGCAATCGATAAAACCGTGGATCATATACAGTACAGTAGAAATTAATTTTTGAAATTCAATGGTACTGAAGCATGTCGATGGCTAGTACGTATACCTAATAAAGAGGGACTCGACTACAATTGGCACAAGCGAAATTTATGGCGAAATTTGAGTGAAGAAAGGTGTAGGTTGATATGACACATTGTCAGGCAGCGAAGGATAGTTGATTTAGTAACGCGGCGAACCGAGGCGACGACAGACTGTAGAGCAAGACCGGGCCTCCAATACGGTAAGCAGGTGCGGACGGACGTAGCTGGCTACAGTGAGTATGCAGACGACGGACTGGCAAAGGGAGCTACAAACCACAAACACAACGACTGATGCAGGTGGAAATTTCGACGTTTCGTTTTCAAATAACGGATTTTATAAAAGCGCTTAACAAAGTGTCATCGGAGAAAGACTCGAGTCCAGTGGATCGGCTTCCACTATGCAATGTCTAAACATCGCAAAACAAATGGCAGCATACTGCGGTTCCTAACACAGCAGAGACAGATGCCAGGCACCGCTGGGAATGACACCAACCCACCGATACTTTACGCAAACGCGGAAACCGATTATGAAAATTACTTAATCAATTATTCCGAAAATTAATCTCTTATATAACTGACCAATAAAATTAATCAATATGAGTCCGCCAGAAAAATGTATACACACTTTAAGGAACGAAAAGTATTACTTATGTGTTTATTTCACATTTAATAATTGAACACAGATATTGTACAACCTTCAGTAGAGCACGTGGTTACTTTAAATGTTCAAAATGTTCACCGTTGGCTGCTACACACATAACAGAGTCAGTGTTACAGTGGAGATGGCTGCACACGTCGCTGTAGTCTCCTGGCCGAGTTCCTCCAGTGTGCGTGGCTTACGTCGATAGGCGTTATCTTGCACAGTTCCCCCGAGTATAAGCCCACAGGTGTTAGATTTGACGACCGCGGGGGCAACTCAATGGGCCCTCTTCGTCCAATCCGATGCCCTGGAAAAGCGCCATCCAGGAAAGCTCGTACGGCTAGGTGGTAGTGCGGTGGCGCCCCGCTCTGTTGGTAGATGATCTCTTCGTCAGCTCCACAAAGCGCACGTATACCTGGCAACACTGACGTAGGTAACATATCCAGGTACACTGCTCCAGTGACGGTAGCATCAAAGAAAAAGGCTCCTACTAAGCCCCTTTTTGAGAGTCCACAACACACGCGAACCCCTGGTAGATTGACCGCTTTGTCCACACAAACATGCGAATTTTCCGGTGCCCAGTACACACTGTTATGCCGATTCACTGTTTCGTTAAGTTTAAATTGTCCCTCGTCACTCCACACTACCTTCGTCACTAATTGTTCGTCATCAGTTACCATTTGCTGATACCATTCGCAAAATTGCATTCGTCGATCAGGTTCGTCATCATTAATTGCGTGCAGTAATCGTGGAATGTAAGCTTTCCATTTTGCAGCTTTCATAGCTCTTCGTACCCTTGTTCTGCTAACCCCGACTTCACGTGCACATTGCGTAGCAGACTCGTGTGGAGATTTAGCAAACGTTTCGAACACGAGAGCCAATGAAGGAGGACTTGTAGCTGACGCTGTCTTCTGATCTTCCTTTGCGAATATCACAAATCGTTCCGTGCAATTCAAACTTGTCAATGATGTGTTTAATTGTTAGGTGGGTTGGCGGTCCTGTTTCAAATCCCGCCTTGACCAACGTTGCACTTCAACGGCATTATCGAACTCGAAAAACCACTTCACAATACATTTTGGTCGCTGGAATGTCAAGTGTGCGCCAGCCATCTAATTGTCTCAATACCGAGATGAAAGTACCAACATCTGTTGAGCTAAGGATCATACTACAACATACTCGTAACTGAAATCGAACGATAGTATCGATATCTCGATACAACCTGACAAAGAGTGTATATATTTTTCTGGCGGACTCTGTATTTCGGCACGGACAGCATTCGGAAATGTAAGTACCGTAATGTGGAAATTCTAGATGACATTAAATGCTAAGCAGCTCGCGACATTCAACAGTTAAATTAACGAGACAATATATCGATTTGTATCGTGGCATCTTGCGCCACGTAAAGTTGAGAAATAAATTTTCACTCCCTTAATTAAAGTACATTAGCCTGAAAATACTACGAATCTCAATGGAGCTGAATGTCGCTGCGCGGCACAGGAGCAAATGGAGTAGAGGGCCAAGGGGTCCTCGACTGAGGTGGGGCCTTCGCGTACTGCAAACGTTGAGAGGCCCCGCGTCACCGAACGGTCTACCTATACGAGGAATGCCATCCAACGAAATGGCAAATGAGGCGTACAGTAACAGTTTTCCTGACTGTACCAGGCTGCTTAGCGTGTTATCAGAGGATGGGGACGCAAATGGAACTCGATAGGTAGGCGAATAGGCGTCAGACAAATTGAGAGGATCGCTTCGACAGCGCCGGTGACCGCGTCAAAGGCCCGTTGCCACTACAGCGCGGCGTGCGGCAACGGCAGCGGCAAGCGTTTTCCCCTTTGACGCGGCGGCTCGCGGAATTGGCGTTCCCATCTGGAAGCGGCAGACGCTAGCGGTAGCCAATGACGGACAGCCACTGAGGTACGGGACGAGACCCACTGAAACGCCCGGTGCGTTTGACTAACTATGTTTTACACCTACATGAAGGAAAGACGAAGTTGGGTGAAGACATACCAATTTTTCATTTTCTGTACAATGTACTCTTTCACGTATTTCATTATTCATGTTTTCTCATTTCACCATAAACAGATTTCACGACTACCGTTCACGATTGTTCACTATCTCCTAACACATTGAAACAATGTACGATAAATGAGATTATTCAGATAGTTAAGCGAGACAAAAATTTAAAATGTGGTACGGTAGGAGGTACACGAAAACATTAAGAACACAAAGGCTAGGTGGATGAAAGTGGAAGCCACCTGATAGAATTTCCCACAGAGCATAATGTAATCATCGCCAGCGTCTTGCTTAAGAATCACGAAAGAATAATATATATTTGGAACAGAGTTTTCGAAACTAGATTTTAAATTGTAAGACATTTCCCGGTGCAGACGCAAATCTACAATAATGTATTGGTTACAAGCTGAAGTTTACTACCAAAGGGACAATAAATTGTATCAAATTAAGGAGATGGAACTTTAATAAGTCAAGACCCACAGTTTTTCGATAATCTTAAAGTTACCGTAATGCAACGACTGATTGAAACAGAGGAAGGAATCCGCTAGAATACGAATGGATATCTTTGACAGAGGAAGTGGTGAATGCAGCAGAGTATGTGACGGGAAACAGGTACAGTAGAAATCGTTAGATAAAACGTGATGTATTAAATATGATAAGAGGGAAAAATATAAAAATGCAGCAAATAATGTAGGCCATGGGAAATAGAAATGTCTAAACATGATGTTTACAGAAAGTCCAAATCGCAACGCGATTTTGCACTTGGAAAACATAGGAGAATAAAAATGAGAAAGAAGAAAGGAAACTTTGCTCAAAGGAGAAGCAACTGTCAAGAACTCATTTCGCAAGCCAGAAGTAAGAAAATAAGAGAAGGCTAGGAAGTGGAAGGAATATGCACAGAGGAGAGGGGGAGGGGTTGTACAAACTAACATAAGCACAATGTTAGATTCTTCTGAAATGTCTGAACACGCAAGGCAATACTGATCCTACCACTTAGCTAAGTAGACACACTGAAGAACTGCGAAACTGTGTTTATAGCATTTGCATGTTTAGAGAAAGGTTTTGACAATCTTAACTAAAACATTCTTTGAAGCTCTGGAGATGTCATCGATAAAACACGGGGACACAAGATTATCTACAACTTGTACAGGAAGCAAACTGCATTTCTAAGACTTCCATGTCTTGAAAGGGATGCAGTAATTGTGAAGGCAGAGGTAGAGAGGATATACCGAGCGAGGTGGCGCAGTGGTTAGCACACTGGACTCGCATTCGGGAGGACGACGGTTCAATCCCGTCTCCGGCCATCCTGATTTAGGTTTTCCGTGATTTCCCTAAATTGCTTAAGGCAAATGCCGGGATGGTTCCTTTGAAAGGGCACGGCCGATTTCCTTCCCCATCCTTCCCTCACCCGAGCTTGCGCTCCGTCTCTAATGACCTCGTTGTCGACGGGACGTTAAACACTAATCTCCTCCCCCCCCCCCCCCCCCAGAGAGGATATAAAATGAAGACTGTCAATAGCAAGAAAAGCGTTCTGAAAAAGAAAATTTGTTCACATCGAATATAAATTCTAATGGTTGGGTACTATTTTACAAAGGTATTTGTGTGGAGTGCAGCCTTGTATGTAAGTGAATCATGGACGATGAACAGTTCTGTGAAGAAGAGAATGGACGCTTTCAAAACGTGGTGATCAATAAGAATGATGAAGACAGGGCATATTATGAGGCATCAAAGAGTGAGGACAAAGGGGTTGGGTGATAGTATTCTGATAATAATCAGCTGCTGAAATGCTATTCTACTATTTTATCTATTAATGTAAGCAGTGAATTTTTACTCTTCCATGCACTCCTCCACAAAACATTTAAACCAAAACTGAAATCAGCTGAACACCAAACTTTTCAACCACTGTCTGACAACTACTGCATCCACTTTCAACTTTCTATAACTATCACTGGCTAGCCACACACACATACAGATATAAGTAGAACAAAATAAACAAATGTTAGTTTTCAGCATGTAATTCTTTATGTTGGCAACATGTACATAAACAAACCAAACAGGAAGGGACATGAGGTGAGCACACTGTAGTTACGACTTCAAATCAGTGTTTTTAATAAAATGTCTACAGCTAGTGACAGAAGCAAAAAGAGCGAACACGAAAACGTGCTTATGTTCCATAATCTAAGTTTTAGTTCTCCCTCCAGCAAGTGACCAGGTGAGGGGAAACGCAGATGTCCGCCAAAAACTCGATTCACTGTAAGTAATCAGTTATTCACGGAAAAAAAGAAGTGAACTGTTCTATAATCTGCAAGTATCACATATTAAAACAAAACTGAATCATTCTAGATTCCACCGAAGATGCCTTAAAGTAAAAGGTGAAACGCGTCTTGAACCAATAAAAGTACACTGGATCAAGAAAAAAACGTTTGTTACTTACCAAAGGAAATAATGAATAGCTGTAGATACTTAGCAAATTACATCTTATGACATACCAGCAAATTAGTTTCGGTTTAACTTCTCATTCCACATGTAATTAAATGCCGTTAAAAAAAATTCATCTATCCCTTCTGAAAAAACTGTAGTTACTTTCATATATCAGTAGATAAATAGACTTTGGATATTTATCATACGACGGAATACATGACATTTTACAAGTTACCGTTTGCAAAAGAACACGTTTAGATTTCTTGAACAGTTTACGAAATTTGCGGTTGATACAACCACATGGTTTACGACGAGCAGGACGAAGTACCGGCCGCATCGCGAGCGACCCGCGCGAGGTCACCGCACAGCCCGCCCGCCGACATATCATTCAGTATCTCGAGAACGGTGATAGCTATCGTTCTGCTCTCAGCTTTAAAAACAATTTCGATATGTTGGCTAAATTCCATAGGCAATAATGTATTACCTAAAATGAACTGTACGCAAAGTCTACGCCATGCGTTTTTACCTCTGCACACTCATAAAAATTTTGTGTAAAGGTTTACGTAAATGCGATACAGCAAGTAACCACGACAAATAACGAAAAGAAATTCGGTCCTTTATCGAGAGAAGATATTTGGCTCCAACATTCACAAGAATCAAATTTTTCTGCCAAATAGTTTCCTTGGAATCGGATGATAAGTATTTCATAGCTGCCGCCGTGTCAGCGCCAGCGGTTCGGCGAAAGTTGGCGTGGCCCGGGGTTCCGTACCTGACGTCACGCTCAGCGCGTTCTGTGATTGGCGGCGCGCACCTGGAGCACGGCACGCGGCAGCGGCTGGACAAACCGCGACGCCGCGTCGCGCCGCTGACGGCTTTTCCATGGCAACCACGCCGCTGCCGCGTGGTTTTGACGCGCGGCAGCCCCAGTGGGAACCGGCCTTCAAAGGCCCGTTGCCACTACAGCGCGGCGTTCGGCAGCGGCAAGCGTTTTCCGCTTTGACGCGGCGGCTCGCGGAACTGGCATTCCCATTTGGAAGCGGAAGACGCTAGCGGTAGCCAATGACAGACAGCCACTGAGGTACGGGACGAGACCCACTGAAACGCCCGGTGCGTTTGACTAACTATGTTTTACACCTACATGAAGTATCACTATCAAAGTAAAGTCCTCGAAGACGTTCCTTAACTTTTCGAAACAGACGAAAATCAGATGGGACCAAGTCGGGACTGTGCGGAGGGCGATCGATGACAGGGAACCCGTGGCGTCAGTTGGCAGCGCTCGTGTGTCGTGCTGGAGGAGATGTTGCTACGTGTGTGTTCCAACTCCTCAGACCCGAAACTCGATTACGGCACCCTGCCTCTCGTGAACCGACAGAGTTACGTTACTCGCCAACGTGTTATACGCTACAATTCGAGGCTTCTAGCTGCAGTGGATTGTAAATATGTAGACACAAAGAATAAAGAAATAGAATGTTAGTCTGGAGGCAGTACTTTCCAGCATGTCCTCGTGCTTTGCTTCCCAAGTCATATGCCCCGACGTCATAATGAGCTATTCAATCTTGCTGGGTGCAGTGGTGGTTACTTTCTTGCTCATCATTGTGTTTCCTTGTGGTCAGGATACATATAGCAACTACTGTTAAAAACTCTAGCTAATGGTCTAAAACATCTATCTGCAACACGCATCCACTTTCAGTAACTGTTTATAGATAGCACAGGTAACCTGCGTTATATTTTGGGACTCTAGATACATTCTGTGCAGGAAGGACATAAGGCAGTTGTTAACGCAGGGTGGCGCGAATAAAACTGGGCTAGACGAGTGGCAGAATTAATTGAGGAGGGACAGATGTACAGGTACTGCCAACAGGACGGAGCAGCTGGCCGTACACCCGGCCGAGGCCGAACCGTGGAGCACATGTAGGCGGTCTTCACGGCTGACAGAGCTGTTAGCAGAGACCTGTGTGGTCGCGGCCCCAGCTGAGCACCCGGCTCACCTCATCTGTGAGTGTGTCAGGAGGCGTCAAGTCTAAAGCGTATCTCAACTTCAACAACTGCAGCAGAATATTTCGGACGAGCCTGCAGCAATTCCAGCCGTGCAGCTTCGATCCGCCTCCAGCAACGTGCTGACCAGGGCCCAAAAGTGCCGAGAGACGAACGGTGGTCACTTTTAACATCTGCTAAAGTCACGGTAGCACTGTATTTCCTTCCCTCTGCTGTCTTTCTTTGTACCCCGGAACTCTGTTCTCCGGGCCAGTTTTATTTGCCTTACCCGTCCCGTGCTGGTAGTGGGTAGGCTAAGTCACGTCAGCACCAACGCCGTGCTCTTACTTCGTTCCGTGCTCATCCGTGGCCATGCAAGGATATTGACAAACGTATATTTACAAACACACTTTGTATGGGAGATGGCTGATCCAGTACTACCTGCTCCCTATCCTAATGCAGTTGCCGGTGGTCTAATTCTAGCGTTAATTACGAGAGATAGAGCGCAAGTCATAAAAGACGTCGAGCAGTCTTTAGGGAAAAAGACGTTCTCTAGATGTAACCGACAGAGGTCCCCGACGCCGAGGTGGGGGTTTTTCGTAAGGTGCACAAACTCAAGTTAAACGAACAGCACTGTTACTCACATACCGACTCATCTCCGTTCTAGTAGCGCTCCTCTCAATTAGTACAATTTTTGCTGTCATCCTCGTTCTAAAGTTATTCACACGATACGGCTTACTGTGTACGTTACCAGGTCACAAACCTGATATCTGGGGTCAGTGTACACTCGCTTCTAAGGTTTTTCGATCACTTACGGCAATGTTTTCTTCTGGCTGCAGTTAGTTCGTATGAAAATTCCAACGTGTTTCAGAATCCACGTTACACTGTAGGTCCCTGTAAAATTGGTTGGTTACGTCATTTCGAAGGAAGCCCAGGTTATACCGCTTTCACTGGAGCCTGGTCTGCTACTTGATCAGGTTCGTGACCAGGTAACCCAGCACAGACTAGGCACGCCACTGGTGCCAACCTCGTAGCACGTGCAAACAGAGATCGAGGATACGTAGATGGCCGAAAATATCTGAAGGAGATGAAGTTGTCAGTGCAGGTAACGTGACCTCCAACCACTGCCGCGCACAATGCGAGGTAACAGTTGCAACCGATAGTCAACGAAAGCAGGCTTCAGTAGCTGTATGCCAGCTCCTGATGCTCTTATCTCTTGCAGAACGGTAACGGCCATCGCGATGTGACTTCCCGCCACAAACGGAACCGTCTGCTACACAGACGCCGTCGCCACCAACCAGTCTCTCCACGTCGCTGGAGAGTCGGAATATTGCATCGTCACGTGACTACCAGTGCAGGGTGTGCACGTGCCAGGTAATTTCTGTGTGGGAGCGGAGGCAGTGCAGGGGCAACCGGGCGCGTTCCACCACCGTGGGCTCTGCGTGCTGCACGAGGAATGACCGTGAAATACACAGCTGTGCAGGCTTTCGCGGCCGACGCCGCTGTAGCGACAACCTTCTGCCTGGTTACGCCGTGTCGTGGCCTCTATCCAGACGCCTCCAAGAACAAACGTTTCGATTCTTCTGCTGGCACTGCCTTCAGCAGTTCTTCAGTATCCCCTGTTGGCTGAACACTGTCGAAAAGGACGTCGTGTTGACTGATAAAATGATGTCCCCGAATTCTTCTTCCAAAGAAGTGTTGTTATTGGTGAAATTTTCCAGCCTACTACTCGTGGACTGTTGTCGTCCGGTAGGTCGTGATAGCCGGTCTGGAAGAGAGGCGGGGAATGCTTACCAAAATATTACTGTCAGGTCACAGTAGGTCGTACATCTCGATGGTGGGAAGTCACGAACCCAGAAAGCTCTATGAGTTTCACATCCTACTTATGACTTTCCTTCTATTAATTTTTGCATCCTGGGCTAGCACTCGTGTGCCGTTAGAGATCATATCGTAGCGACATTCCTCTCGATGTTCCGCTATTGCAGATGGCACACTTTGCTTTAAACGCTTGTCTGTTCGTGTTCTTTAACCCGTCGTTTTATTGCCTTCCCAGTTACGCCTTTATGTAAGGGGCAGTCAAATAAAAACGAGGCAGATGGAAAGAAAGTAAGGAAACTGTCTATTACACAGTATCAGAAGTAGTTGTCAGCCAAGATGGCAAATGCCTTCGTGGAAATATATTTGCAGTTGCTTACGGAACCACGATTGTACCCAGGTGTGGACCTGTTCGTTCTAAGCAAATGGAGGACCGAGGATGTCTCTCTTCAGGGCTCCAAAAATACGGAAATCGTATGCGAAGAGATCGAGACTGCACGCAGGATGTGTAAGGGCTTCCAGAGAAACTTCAACAGCATAGTCCAAACAAGCTGGCAACAAAATGTCATTTTTCGATAAAGGTATCAAACATACAGTGTCATAGTGGCATAAATGTATTAACATTTACGGTGATTACTTTTCAAATGATAAACAGCTTACTTACTTCTTTCCATCTGTCTCGTTTTCAATTTTCTGACCCTTACAAATTTTCCCACAGCGTCACTTCAGTTCAGAGTGGAAGCGATTACGCAAGTCCTCGGTAGGTGGGAAAGATGTTTTCTTTTGTCCACCCACCACCCACCCAGAAGCGGAAGCGTTGGGTCGTCCACAGGCACACACACAAAAGAAAGAAGAATTACTAACTTTCGGAATATTCCTCTTTCGAGCTATTTATTACATTCTAACAGAGCTTTAGCACAAAATTTTATTTTGCCCACTCAGTTACAGCCTTTGACTACACAAGTTGGACATTTTTGAACGATCGAAGTTGTCGGTGAAGTGCGCTGGTGTCGATTTCGGTAACAGCGACAGTGCTACCTGACTCGGTAGCCAGATTCGTCCACAGCTGTCGCAGGGCTCGCCTTCGGTACAGTGTGAGACCACTGCAGCCTCCCAAAGTGTGATCTCGCGACGGTGAACCCGCTTTCGAGCAACGGCGGCATTTCCAAGAATATGGGGCGATGTCAGGAAGATGTGGCTGTCAGCTCCCACTCCAAGTCCCGTGGAATTGACGGTGCTGAGTCCCACGAGCGAGAAAACCGAAAGTGTGTGTCGTCGTCGTCTTCGCGGCAACCGCGCGATGTACCTCTGGACCTCTACGTCAGCAGCTGCAGCTGCAGGTCCAGGGACGATTTGCTTCGACCGCTGGGAGGCTCGTATCGAGCGTCAGTGTACGGCCGGCACCGAGCGCCGCCAACCCACAAACTCCGGCTGGACACCGGCCCCATTCCTGTCGCTACATCGCTGTGGAGGCTCGCTCTGAGAAGAACGCGGCGGATTCCCTGCCCGACCACCTGCTCCGGAGCTTTCTGTCTAGTGACCTCGACGCCAACAGTGGGCTAAACGTTTACCTTTCTTTTCCTCGATGCGGAGCAATTTCAAAACAAAGTTACTCCTTCATTACGATATTTATGTTTTACGACCGCCAATTTTCTGGTCGGTTTCGAAGCTTATTTGCAGCTCCTAAGTGTCACCGAACTGTCAAAAATGGTTCAAATGGCTCTGAGCACTATGGGACTTAACATCTATGGTCATCAGTCCCCTAGAACTTAGAACTACTTAAACCTAACTAACCTAAGGACAGCACACAACACCCAGTCATCACGAGGCAGAGAAAATCCCAACCCCGCCGGGAATCGAACCCGGGAACCCGGGCGCGGGAAGCGAGAACGCTACCGCACGACCACGAGCTGCGGACACACCGAACTGTCCTCACTGTGTTATTATAACAGCCGAAATTTGCGATAATTCCTTCTCCGGACAACTGCACGCCTCGTTTCTGTTTCCAGGTTTAACGTGTCACCGCCCACGATATTGACAGCAGGCAGTTTACACACGTCGGCAACTGCACCGTAGCACACTGTGAGAGCTCCGCAGGGAAGATTCCAGGCGAGGCAGCGGCAGGGAGCACGTACCTGGCCCGCCAACCCCTCTCGCGTTTCACCAGGATGGCTGATGGCTGCCACCATTTCGAAAGACACAGGGTCGTCGACTGGTGCTCATTCGGCAATTAGGTAGCAACCCGGCACTGGAGAGCCTTTTTAAGATCTTCACTACACGAATACGAGCCAAAATGGGGCAAAATAACACAGTCGATACATGCAGGGCTGTTACTAAAGTATCTCTGAAAGAATTCCACGCGCAATAAAATGGCCGAGTTTTCAGAAACTGTTCGGAAACACCATACTTCGTGGGGATAAAGACAGTGATAAAATATGCGAATTCTGTTTTAATTCCTTTAAACGAATCACAGAACACATTTAAAATCGTTACATGTTACGATCTGACATTGTCTTTCTTCAAAATGTAACATAGGAAGAGCAGCAAAAGTCTGGAGGTGCGCATTCACTCTTCTAAAACAAAAACATTTAAAGTCAAGTAGTTTTTTTATGGGATTGGGGGAGACGGGGGGGGGGAGGGGGGCGGAGAACTTGTAAGTCTATGTTACTAACATTTCAGCCATTTTGGAAGCCGCCACCTCGGATGTACTCGTAATTTTCCAGTGGGAAAGGTGTCATGTGACACGTCAAACAGGCAGAGAATTACAGGAGAAAAACAAGGCGTCTTTCAGGGTAGCGTAACTTTATTAATACTCGAGCTATATCACCTTTTGTACAGAACAAGAGAAATAGTTTCGATAACTCACGGACGTAGTTATTGGCTTCGCCTATATGTGATACACTTAACACCTGCTATGGAATAACAGCACAGACATGGACGATACGCTCCATGAGGTGTGCAAGGTTTGTGATCGCCTCATACACAGCTTCTCCATATGGACCCCACTACTAGAAAGCTGGTGGATTTAAATCCAGACTTGTACAGTTTATCCGTGTCTGGGGAACGCCGGGACACGTAGCCTGTGATGAGGTGCGCACCACTGCGCAGGAAGACACATGGAAATGTGCCGTCTCCAGGCAACAGCGACAGCAGAACACAGCATATGCCAGTGTCACGTGAATGAAGAAGCGCCCAACAAACCGCCACTTTGGATGTGGAATCTACATTAGATGTATCCATCCAGTGAGGGTTGACACTGACCAGTATCTGTGATTCTCTTTGTTGTGTCTCGACGTGAAAGCACAGTGTAGAAGGGCATTCTGTTAGCAAAAAGGTGAATGGCCTTTCAGATCATGATGCGCAAATTTTAACTTTAAAAGATTTTTATGCTGCAACACGTGTTAAATATAGTCATCAGCTGTTCAGGAAAGCTGATCCGGTTGCTGTAGAGACCTTTATAAACCTTATAAAGGAACAAGAGTGGCAAGATGTTTATAGCGCTGATACAGTAGACGATAAATATAATGCTTTTCTCAAGACTTTTCTCATGCTCTTTGAAAGTTGCTTTCCGTTAGAACGTTCAAAACAGGGTACTAGCACAAACAGGCAGCCTGGGTGGCTGACTAGAGGGATAGGAATATCTTGTAGAACAAAGTGGCAATTATATCAAAACGTTAGAAACAGTCAAAATCTAAATGCAGCAGCCCATTACGAACAGTATTGTAAGGTGCTTAAAAATGTTATTAGGAAGGGAAAAAGTATGTGGTATGCAGATAGAATAGCTAAGTCTCAGGATAGAATTAAAACCATATGGTCAGTCGTAAAGGAAGTTGCTGGTCTGCAGAGACAGGTCGAGGATGTAGAATCAGTGCGTAGTGGGAATGGCCGTGTTACTGATAAGTCGCATATATGTACAGTATTTAATAATCACTTTCTGAATATAGCGGGTGAACTAAATAGAAACCTAGTCCCAACAGGGAATCATATAGCGCTCTTAGAAAAAAGTGTTCCGAGACTGTTACCTGAAATGCTCCTCCATGATACTGACAAGAGGGAGATTGAGTTAATAATTAAATCACTAAAGACCAAGAACTCTCATGGATATGACGGGGTATCTAGCAGAATACTGAAGTATTGTTCTATGTATGTTAGCCCAGTTCTCAGCCATATCTGTAACTTTTCCTTTAGGAGTGGTCGGTTTCCTGACCGATTAAAGTACTCGGTAGTGAAGCCACTTTATAAAAAAGGAGACATTGATAATGTTGACAATTTTAGACCTATTTCTATGCCATCGGTGTTTGCTAAAGTTATCGAGAAGGTTGTATATACAAGGTTACTGGAGCATTTAAATTCACATAATTTGCTGTCAAATGTTCAGTTTGGTTTTAGAAATGGTTTAACAACTGAAAATGCTATATTCTCTTTTCTCTGTGAGGTTTTGGACGGATTAAATAAAAGGTTGCGAACGCTAGGTGTTTTCTTTGATTTAACGAAGGCTTTTGACTGTGTTGACCACAAAATATTACTGCAGAAGTTGGACCATTATGGAGTAAGGGGAGTAGCTTACAATTGGTTCGCTTCTTACTTTAAGAACAGAAAGCAGAGGGTAATTCTCCGCAATATTGAGAGAGGTAGTGATGTTCAGTCCCAATGGGGCACTGTTAAGTGGGGCGTTCCCCAAGGGTCGGTGCTGGGGCCACTGCTGTTTCTTATTTATATAAATGATATGCCTTCTAGTATTACAGGTGATTCAAAAATATTTCTGTTTGCTGATGACACCAGCTTGATAGTAAAGGATCTTGTGTGTAATATTGAAACAGTAACAAATAATGTAGTTCATGAAATAAGTTCGTGGCTTGTGGAAAATAATTTGATGCTAAATGACAGTAAGACTCAGTTTTTACAGTTTCTAACTCACAATTCAACAAGAACCGATATTTTGATCAGACAGAATGGGCATATTATAAGCGAGACGGAGCAGTTCAAATTCCTAGGCGTTCGGATAGATAGTAAGCTGTTGTGGAAAGCCCATGTCCAGGATCTCGTTCAGAAGCTAAATGCTGCTTTATTTACCATTAGAACAGTATCTGAAGTAAATGACACTTCAACACGAAAAGTAGTCTACTTCGCATATTTTCATACGCTTATGTCGTATGGTATTATTTTTTGGGGTAATTCTTCTGATTCAAAAAGGGTATTTTTGGCTCAAAAACGGGCTGTTCGAGCTATATGTGGTGTAAGTTCGAGAACCTCTTGTCGACCTCTATTCAAAAATCTGGGAATTCTGACATTGCCCTCACAGTATATATTTTCTTTAATGTCGTTTGTTGTTAGCAATATTAGCCTATTCCCAAGAGTTAGCAGCTTTCACTCAGTTAATACTAGGCAGAAATCAAATCTGCATGTAGAATGCACTTCCTTGACTCTTGTGCAGAAAGGAGTGCAGTATTTTGCTGCATCCATTTTCAATAAGCTACCAGAAGAACTCAAAAATCTTAGCAGTAGCCCAAACTCTTTTAAGTCTAAACTGAAGAGTTTCCTCATGGCTCACTTCTTCTATTCTGTCGAGGAGCTCCTGGAAGAGCTAAAAAATTAAGCAAATTCCAGTGTTACATTGTTGATTGTCTTCATTTAAACTTACGACTTGTCACCTGAATATGTTTTTTTTATATTTCATTTTATCTGTTTCTAATATCGTGTTATAATTTCATGTATTGACTCGTTCCATGAGCATGGAGACTTCTCCTTAATTTGGTCCCACGGAACAATAAATAAATAAATAAATAAGAGACGGTGGTTATCGTCCAGCTGGCACGTCCACTCTGCCGCAGTATCGTTACCCCGGGTAGCGCGCTCTGGACCTGGAGGACACCGTTGCTGGACCAGGTGGGCGGCCGCCGCCGGACACGCCAGCGGCTGCAGGCATGCCGGCAGGGCAGTGCCGTTGCGCTGCGAGCGACTTTCGCCTGGACTCGCACTGGGGCTGCTCCAGTAATGGCAGGCACCTCGACATCTGTGCACTACGTCAACGTAAATGCGGTCCACGTGCACCCCGTCGTGTTCGATGTCTTCCCTGACGGCGATGGCATCTTCCGGCACCGTAACAGTCCGTGTGGCACGACTAGAAACGTACTGAAATGTTTTGAGGAGCACGACAGTAAACTCGCATTATGTCTCCACCGGCAAGTTCGCCTGACCACATCCCGATGGGACGCTATCGGGCGCCAGCAAACCACCGACGTGTGAGTAGACACCTGCGGAGGTCTCGTCGGTGCTCCACTGCTACGAAGCGGAACGTCACCACAGATTTGCTCGCTACACGCAATTCCGACACCTCACCTGTCAGTGGGCATGTCCCTCCTTAGTGTCGGCTCGAGCGCTGCGGGAAAACTTTGAGTGTGATGTCTGCGTGTCTGGGGGGGATGACAGCCTATTCTTCCAATTAGGTTCAGTTCCGGACTCGGAGCAAACTGAGCCGTTTCAGGAGAGACTTAACATGCCTGCAGAACGTCAGCTGTATACGGTTAGCGTTTGAGGAACGGTATTCTCAAGAAATCGTTGTGTCGCAGATGCCGCTTCGTGACAGGGTGCGTTGTCCTCCCGATGCACTCGTCGCCTGCGCTACTCACAAGGGAACATCCCCATCGCACCGCCCTCAGATTTAGTTATAAGTTGGCACAATGGATAGGCCTTGAAAAACTGAACACAGATCAATCGAGAAAACAGGAAGAAGTTGTGTGGAACTATGAAAAAATAAGCAAAATATACAAACTGGGTCGTCCATGCGTAGGATAGGCAATATTAAGGGCAATGTGAGGCGAGGAGCTCCATGGTCCTGTGGTTAGCGTGAACAGCTGCGGAACGAGAGGTCCTTGGTTCAAATCTGCCCGCCACTGAAAATTTTGCTTTCTTTATTTTCGCAAAGTTATGATCTGTCCGTTCGTTCATTGACATCTCTGTTCACTGTAATAAGTTTAGTGTCTGTGTTTTGCGACCGCACCGCAAAACCGTGTGATTAGTTGACGAAAGGACGTGCCTCTCCAATGGGAACCGAAAACATTTGATCGCAAGGTCATAGGTCAACCGATTCCTCCACAGGAAAACACGTCTGATATTTTGTATACGACACTGGTGACAGCATGTGCGTCACATGACAGGAATATGTTGTCGACCCACCTAACTAGTACACTTGGCGAATGGGTGAAAAGTTTCTTCTACGTTGCCCGATTTAGGTTTTCTTGTGGATGTAATAATCACTCCAAAAAAAGTGATGAAAACATAAGAGTTTTTCACATAAACTGAAAATAAAAAGTTAAAATTTTCGGTCGAGGGAAGATTTGAACCAAGGACCTCTCGTTCCGCAGCTGTTCACGCTAACCACGGGACCACGGAGCTCCTCGCCTCACTTTGTCATTGATGTTGCCTATCTTACGCATGGACGACCCAGTTTGTATATTTTGCTTATTTTTTCATAGTTCCACACAACTTCTTCCTGTTTCCTCGATCGATCTGTGTTCAGTTTTTCGAGGCCTATCCACTATGCCAACTTATAACTAAATCTGAGGGGGGTGCGAATGGGATGTTCCCTTGTCAGTGCTGCAGCCTGCACGTTTAGCACTTCTAAGCGCAGTGAGAGGCCCGCGTGCCAACGACGAGAAACGCCCTCTACTGTAACACAGCCTGCCTCCTAAGTACCCCACTGTTGCCGCTACACCGCGATATCGGGTGATGTTCTCCACGCGTCTGGACTGCCACTGGGCGTAGCCCGATTCTCCACTTCGGGGACGTCGCACCAGGCGTCACACCAGTGTGTGGCTTATGAGGGCGGCTCGACCGTTGTACTCGCACCGACCTACAAGCGTCACGAACCTTCCTCGGCGGCCGAAAGCCTGTGATATTTTCTACAATTCATATTCGTCTGCAAATCTCAAAAAGGGTAAACAGCGCAGCAAGAACATTATCCGAGTGTCGCGCAGGCCGTTCCCTGGTGCAAGGAGAAGATAGACCGCCTGCGGCAGCTTCCCTCAGCGACCACACCGACACCCATACGGATGATACCAGAGAGAAGAATTCGGTCTTTCGAAGTTGTTTGACCGCGGAAGAAAGTAACACTGTCCCTCCTTTCAATCGTCGTGCGAACGTCGAAATGGCAGATACTGAGATCGGAGAATTGAGAAACAGCCAAGTCGCTTAGTAGTGGAAAGGCTTCAGGACCAGATGACATACCTATAAGAATCTATAAAGATTATGATTCTATAAAGAAAAAGGAAAAGATTCTATAAAGAAAAAGAAAAAACTGTTTCTATAAAGAAAGAATTGGTCCCCTTCTAGCAGTAATTTACCGTAGATCGCTTGAGCAAGGGAAGGTATCTTACAACTGGAAAAAAGGGCAAGTCAGTCCCGTTTTTAAGAAAGGCCGTAAGACAGATCCACAGAATTGTAGACCTATATCGTTGAAGTCAATCCTGTTGTAGAATTATGGAACATGTTTTATAGTCAAGAATTATCACGTTCTTGGAAAATGAACATCACTATAAAAATCAACACGGATTTCGCAAACAGAGATCCTGCGAATCTCAGCTCGCCTTGTTCCTCCGTGAGATCCACAGCGCACTAGACAACGGCGCTCAGGTTGACGCCGTGTTCCTCGATTTCAGTAAGGCGTTTGACACCGTCCCGCACTGCCGTTCAATGAAAAAAAAATTACGAGTTTACGCAGTATCGGAGCAGACTTGCGATTGCATTCGAGACTTTCTTGCAGACAGAACTCGACACGTCGCTCTTAACGGAACAAAATCGATCGATGTAAAGGTAGTATCCGGAGTACGACAGGAAAGTGTGGCGGCACAGTTTCTTTTTACAATACGTGTAAACGATCTGGTAGAAAGCGTCGGATGCTCTTCAAGGCTATTCGCACGAGATGCAGTTGTTTACACCAAAGTAGCAACGCCAGAAGTTAGTAAGAATCTGCAGAACGACCTGCACAGAATTGATGAATGGTGCAGACTCTGGCAGTTGACCCTGAACGTAAATAAATGTAACATATTGCGCATACGTAGCAAAAGAAATCCACTACTGTACAGCTACACTACTGATGATAAACAGCTGGAGACAGCGTCTGCCGTAAAATATCTAGGCGTAACTATCCAGAGAGACCTGAAGTGGAATGACCATATAAAACAGATTGTGGGAAAAGCAGACACAAGACTCAGATTCGTCGGAAGAATCTTAAGGAAATGTAACTAATCTAACGAAAGAAGTAGCTTATAAGGCGCTTGTTCGCCCGATTCTTGAGTACTGCTCATCTATCTGGGATCCTTATCAGGTAGGACCCTACAGAGGAGATAGGCAAGATCGAACGAAGAGCGGCGCGTTTCGTCACGGGATCGTTTAGCTGGCGAGAGATGCTAAACAAACTCCACTGGCAGACGTTACAAGAGAGGCCTTGTGCATCACGGAGAGATTTACTATTGAAATTTCGGGACAGCACTTATCAGGACGAGTCGGACAACATATTACTTCCCCGCACATACATCTCGCGTATTGACTACGAGGAGAAAATTCGAGAAATTAGAGCCAATACAGAGGCTTACCAACAATCATTCTTCCCACGCACTATTCGCGAGTGGAACAGGGTTGGAGGGACCAGATAGTGGTACCGAAAGTACCCTCCGCCACACTCCTTTAGGTGGCTTGCGGTGTATGATGTAGACGCAGATGTTCACTAGCATTAGCTGTTCAATAGCATTATATTCATCTGTTCGCCTCTATCGTGACGGACCTTGGACCCTTGCCGCGAAAACCTTATATTTATGAGTTATTACGCTCGGCACGGTTATTTTCGCTCGTTAAAGAAACAATAAGAAACTTGTTATTTCTAGTGTTACCGGAAGTGACAGAAAGTAATTAAGACCGACAGAGGAAGTGTGGATACGTCGGCGTAAACATAAAAAATCGAGCAAGCTGGCACAGTGGTTAGCACACTGGACCCGCATTCGGGAGGACTACGGTTCAGACCTGCGTCCGGTCATCCTGATTTACGTTTTCCACGGTTTCCTTAAATCGCTTCAGGCAAATTCCGGGACGGTTCATTTGAAAGGGCACAGACGATTTCCTTCCCCATCTTTCCCCGATACGATGGAACCGATGAGCTCGCTGTTTGGTCCCCTCCGACCAGAGCAGTTATGCTCCGGAGCTGCGGGCCACGTGGGCAGCCGCGCCCTGCGTGCAGGGGCAGCGCCCCGCCCCGCCCCTAATGGCTGCAGCTTCCTTCCGCCGACAACTTTGATCGCGCCTGCCGCACGCCACGGCCTTTCTTCGGAGGCGCTTTAATCACTCGATCGATGCAAACTTCCGCAATCAATATCCATTAGCCGGCCAAACCCTGTGGTAAAACAGCGAGCACACTGTGACGCAGCAACGCATTCGGGCCGACGCGCCAGCCACCGGCAGGGCCCGAGCGCAGGCGCTGCTCGTCCGCTGAACGCTGATGCCTCGCCTTCCTTTTTTCCGACGAAGACAGAGTCAGTCCCCTCCCCTACGCGGTAAACCTATGCTCTATTCCAAAAAATATACTCGTGCTAAATAAAGGTTCGTTCCGTTGTGCCCTCCACTTTATGGTGCAAGTCACGTCACTTGTTAAACGAAAACCAGCAGATACCCTGTAGTCAGTACGCTGCCGCAGAAACGCATATCGGAGCGTGACGGCGAAATGTTCGAGTCTTCGCTACTCGGAATAAGAGCCCCTAACACCTTCACTGGCAACTACCCCAAATTAATTGTTGACAATACATTACGCGGTCTACAAGATATTTATATACGACAGCCAAGTGCCTGGTAAACGCGGTAGTTCCCGTTGTAGGCCTGATAATCGTTAGGCCTTCTTCTCCTTCGTTTAGCGCACTGATTACGAGAACAATACTACCTTAACAGCGTTGTCAATAACTGTAGGAGCAATTCGTGGGGGGCTGTCGTCTGCTCCTCACTTAAAGCTGGTGTTCAGAATTTGCTGCGTAGGCTTCCTCGGGATCGTCTGTACCCACTCACACGCGGCTTTCGGCTCAGCTTCTCAGCAACTGCGTTACTCTCTCACGTGGCTCAAACAAACCTGTCACCATCCGTGGTGCTCTTCTTTGTACACTTTCAATAGTCCCACTTGCTTCTGGTCTCACACACGTGCGCAGTATTGCAGGGCGGGATCTACGAATCTTTCGTAAAGAATCTCATTTGTAGACTGACTGCATTTTCCTAGCGTTCCACTTGCGATTGGCGCGTGGGAAGAATTACTGTTGCTAATCATCTGTAATAGTTCTAAATTCTCGACTTTTCTCGCCGTCGTCACTTTGCGATACGTAACATGTCGTCCGACTCTGCCCGAAGTTTCAGTAGCAGACCTCTGTCTCTGCAGTCTGTAGCGATCCCGTGGCCAAAGACGCCGCTCTCCGTTCGGTCTTCTCTATCTCTTCTATCACAGTATGGGATTGTGGGTCCGCCTTGATGCAAAACACTTTTTCGCGTTTATCAAATGGCTCAAATGGCTCTGAGCACTATGGGACTTAACATCTATGGTGATCAGTCCCCTAGAACTTAGAACTACTTAAACCTACCTAACCTAAGGACATCACACAACACCCAGTCATCACGAGGCAGAGAAAATCCCTGACCCCGCCGGGAATCGAACCCGGGCGTGGGAAGCGAGAACGCTACCGCACGACCACGAGCTGCGGACCGCGTTTATCTGATAGTAAATATGCAACCAGTCGCTTTTTTATGAATGGTTGCTTATTTATGACCAGATAAACGCCAATTTAAATCACAGTCGCAGCAGTCATCCACAATGGATATACTGTAAAAAAACATACTTCTGTTGTTTATTTATTGCCCAAACTAATTCCAACGACAAATATCGCCATGACAGTGAGTTCTTTGATTGTAAAACATGCCGAAATAGCATACTTACAAAACACTGTAAAACTTTCTTATATGTGTACTGTTTTTCTTGTTCCAAATATTGCACGTATCAGTACCACCTGGCAAGAATTCTAGATAGACGAACAATATTCAAGACTCGGTCGAACAAGTGCCTTGTACGGCAAATTCTTCGCGGATGAATTACGGTTCCTTAAGATTCTTCTTACTGACCTCGGTCCGGCACCTGCTTTGCCTACTATATATGCCTTATGTGCTCATTCCACTTGAGGTCGCTCTGGATAGTTGGCCTTAGATGTTTTACTGTAAATACTGTTTCCAGGAGTTCCCCACCAACAGTACTGGATTTCTTTTCCCACGTGTACGCACCACGTTACGTTTATTTTCATTCAGCATCATTGCACTGCCTCTCATTATGCAAATCGATGCTGTCTTCCGGCGTTGTTATTTCTTTTTATAAACAACCACATCATCTGTGAACAGTCTTAAGGAGCTTCCGACGCTTTCTATTGGACTATTTACATGCATTGTAAACAGTAACGGTCCTATCTCAGTTTCTTCAGGTATTCCGGAGATTAGCTTTACGTCTGTTCATATTGTTCCGTTAAGAGCCAAGTCGCAAATCTGGTCCGGTATTCGGTAAGATGGTATTTTTCTCGCTAAACGGCAGTGCGAAACGGTGCCAAGTCGAGGAACACGGCGTCGGCCTGGGCGTCGTCGTATACAGCACCGTGGAGGAAGAGCGAGAGCTGAGGTTCGTGAGAGCTCTGTCTGTGGAATCCACGTCTATCTTCATAGAGGAGGATTTCGTTCTAGAAGACGCCGTAATTCACACGCGCAGCAGCCAATGAGGGACCGGTGGGAGGAGCGATCGGGCGCTCATCGGAAAGGTGGTGAACCTGACGCTTGCGGCCACATCCTGTAGCGAAGAACTGGCTGGGGCAATACTTACTGCGCAGCGACGGTGACCGCCTGCAGCAATAACTCGGATACTGACCTGTAACAAAGAGCAGAAGGGAATGTCAAAAGTAGTCAAATAACCACCAGTGATTCCTAAAAATTTACAGTTACTTTCTGTTGGCGAGTATAATACTCTCAAATTATGTTTTCACATCTATTTACTAATCGTCAGACGTTGCAAACAAGAAAACGAGTTTAGTCATTCGATGTATATTGTCGATCGACTTTCCAGTAGGGAGCGAGAAAGATTACCTCGGCGCAAAGGAACGAAGGGAGATTGGGTTTAATGTCGCGTTGACAATGAGGTCATTAGAGATGGAGTACAAGCTCGAATTGTGTCAGGGTTGGCGAACGAAATCGGTCGTGCCCTTTCAAATGAACCAGCACGGCATGCGCCTAGAGTGATTTAGGATAATCACGGAAAACGTACATCGAGATGACCGGACGTGGGTCTGAACCGTCGTCCTCCCCAATGCGACGTCGTGTGCAGACCACTGCGCTAGCCCGCGCTCGGCACCTCAGCACAAAATGCGACTGTGCTTCTGTTAACGTCGCAAGTGGAACTCTTTGTTTGACGTAATTGTTGCAATAAAAGCGTTTAAGCCGGCCGGAGTGGCCGTGCGGTTCTAGGCGCTACAGTCTGGAACCGAGCGACCGCTACGGTCGCAGGTTCGAATCCTGCCTCGGGCATGGATGTCTGTGATGTCCTTAGGTTAGTTAGGTTTAATTAGTTCTAAGTTTTAGGCGTCTAATGACCTCAGAAGTTTAGTCGCATAGTGCTCAGAGCCAAAAGCGTTTAAGCAGTTTGAGCTGTTTGCGGAACTACCACGAAACGGGCTATTTTCCTTAGTAAACCAACTACTTGGCTCCGTACAGAAGAAAAGTTGTTGGCGGACTACTCTAGCTACACGACGGAGGTGACGGATACAGTGCGGTCCAGGAAGGATAGTCGCTATTCAGGAATATGGTAGGAACGATTATTCGAAGCAAAACAGCCTAGTACACGTGATCTCCAAAATGCATATATTAACAGCTACGAGCACGTCTTCAACCTACGATATTGCGAAACACATCTCTTCTACTGAATAAGTGCTCAGAGCTCTTAAGGTAAGCGCTTCAGAGCCCAAGTTTACTCGGCAATTTCTTCCTGTTTTGGTCCATACTGACATCTCTCAAGCTAGGAAAACCGAAGAGCTTGCAGTACACGAGATTTGTTTCACAGTATCGATGATGAAGAAGTGCTCATTGCTCTTAATGTATGCATTTTAGAGCCACGCTTGCCAGACTTTGTTGCTTCTATTGATCGTTCCTGCCGTAGCCCTGAATGCTGACCACTCCTGCCGGGCCACTTTGTATTTTGCGTCGCCTCTGAAGTACGAGCAGTCACTAGCTCGCGAAGTTCGCGACGTATCACCGCACAGCGCAGTATTACGGAGTTTCTGTATTTGACTAGATGCCGCTTTCGGCCGGTGACAGGCCCCGTTAACTGCGTGCTCTTCACCCGCCGTTAAACGTGCACTACAGCTGGCCGTTATTTTCCTAACGGATCGATCGGCTCCTCATTACGATCGACATCGAAAAACAAAAATAAATAAAAAATAAATATTTGAAAAATACTGAAAAATGACATTGCCGTTTACTAGTGTACAAATGCTTAACGTTCCGCACACCACTGCTTCACCTTCGCTCCCTGGAAAGCACGTTCAGCAGCAGTGCCCGGTCGGCAGTGGAGGGCAGCTGGTGGCACAAGGCGGGCGGTCCGCAGTCTCTCGTGGCCACAGGCTCAAACTTCAGTTGTAAATTACTTTAATTTCACACGACCGGTTTCGGACTGTCATAAGCCCATCCTCAGGTGCCGGAGAACAGACTCCCTGCTCTGCGCTCATAGGCAGCACACCGCACCCGATACACGCGGCACTCGGGGACCACAGCACAGCTACGACACCTGAGGATGAGCTTATGACAGTCCGAAACCGGTCGTGTGAAAATAAAGTAATTTGCAGCTGAAGCGGTGTTTTGAACCTCTGCTATAATGCTCAGTTGCGGGTCTTCTGCCAACAGGATTGTCTGCAGTGCCTCGTGGAGTGCAGTAAGCGCGCGCGGCGCAACTCGTGGCCAGAGGTCTGCGCAGATTCTCATAACCGCAGACAGAAACCTGCATAATGATGCACGGATATCCACGCTTTTCGCCGCAGAAGTAATTACTTTGTTGTTAAGAGTTAAAGAAAAGCATCGGTGTTGCGGTTTTCGCTACTAACGTTCGGGTAAAACCTTTCTGGGCATAACCTCGCAATATTAGTTTGAATTTGGATTTTCCTGGATACCGTCGCCGCATTGTTGATATCTGCAAGGTCCAAAGATGCCCAAGAAGCGATCTCCCTGATTTTTCTCACAAGTGCAGATACACACTGCGTACGTTGTATCAGAAGCCGCTGTTATTCCTGTTTCGTTTACGTTAACACAGAACACTTAAGTAATTACCGAAAGGGACATAAAAGCTATCTTAGGGTGCTTCACCTTTGCTTCACTCTCTGACTCTTGTTTGCGTATCACGTACGACACAAATCGTGTCGATTATAACATCATTGAAGATATCAGCTGAAGTATCTGCGTTAGCAGAATAGAAATTCGGAAAACACGAGTCCGAAAACAATTTATTGGACTCACCAAAACGAAACAAATGACTCGATCCCAGATGCGGACCGTCACCAATATAAATTAACAAACAATAACAGAAAAGACCCGACTCTTCACGGGGAGAGATCACAATAAAACAATTCTACAATGTGAGGATGTTCGTCGACTATACCAAGTCCATCTGCAAGAGATCGGCCAGCTATAAGAGGCGTTTGCCCTGTATACTTCCGAGGGGTGCGTTGAGCTGCCCTTCAAGGGCAGTGCGCCGCCCTATAGTCGTGTTCCTGGCGTAACAAAGTAGTTCCTGGGCTAACTGCGACCTCTGGTGAAGCTGTATTGCAGGCTCCGCAAACTGGTAGCGGTCCCTGGTGTTGTGTTGTGGCCGGTAAATATTTGTATTGACAACACAGACGACGTAGGGTTTCCTGGTGAATATACTCCCTGTGATGCGGGCGTCCCGTGTCAGTTGGACGTGAAGTGGGATGCTGATGCAGTAGGCGCTACGATGTACCAAGTGAGCGGCTACAGCATCAACGACCGCCTTAAAAATCTGTATACATATATAGATTCTCCGCAAGCCACCTTTTCGCGCATTGCGAAGGGTATCTTGTGCCACTTTCCTGTTCCAATCGCAAATAGAGTGGAGGGAAACGTGACACTATATACCTCCGCATGAGCCCTAATTAATCTTGCCTTCGTGGGCCTTTCGCGAAATGTACATTGGCGGCAGTAGAACTGTTCTGCTGTCATCTTCAAATGAGGGTTTTCTAAATTTTATCAACTGTGTGCCGCGTCTTCTCTCCAGAGATTCCAATACGAATTCACGAAGCATTTCCGTAATACTCGCGTGTTGACCGAACCTACCAGTAGCCGGTGTCTGAATTGCTTCAATGTCTTCCCTTATTAGAACCTGGTGGGGATCCAAAACACTCGAACAGTATTCAAGAATGCGTCGCACTGCTGTTCTGTTGGGGTTGGGTTGTTGTGGGGGGAGGAGACCAGACAGCCAGGTCATCGGTCTCATCGGATTAGGGAAGGACGGGGAAGGAAGTCGGCCGTGCCCTTTCACAGGAACCATCCCGGCATTAGCCTGGAGCGATTTAGGAAAACCTAAATGAGGATGGGCGGACGCGGCATTGAACCGTCGTCCTCCCCAACGCGAGTCCAGTGTGCTAACCACTGCGCCACCCTGCTCGGTGGTGCTTTGTACGCTGTGCCCATTACAGATGAATCACAACCTCCTACAATTCTTCCAATAAACCGAAGTTGACTATTCGCCTTCTCTATTACACTTCTTACGTGCTCTTTTCATATCGCTTTCCACCGTTATGTGACTGTGTCAAAGAGCACACTACTAATACTGTATTCCAACATTACGAAATTGTTTCTCCAACTCATTTGCATTGACTTACCTTTTTTTTACATTTACAGCAAGCTGCCATTGATCACTAAAAATTTTGCGCAAGACGTCTTATGTGCTGCTACAGTCATTTAACAACGATACCTTCCCGTAAACCTCAGTATCACGAGCAAACAGCCACAAGTTCTCGCTCGTGCAGGGGGCACCACGTCAAATTCTTCCCGGAAATCTGGGCGTATCGCATCTGCCTGTTGCCCTTCACCCACGGTTCGCAGGACATCGCGTGCGAAAAGCGCAAGCAGAGGTTAGCACGAGCGATGTTTTCTAAATCAACCTCAGAATATGTTCAAGAATTTCGCATAAAACAGTCTGTAATTTTGCCGGTCCGTTTTTTAGCATTCGCCTGCGCTTTTTTTCCAGTCGCTTCGGACTTTACGCTGGGCGAGTTAGTTGGTCAGTTACGAGGTCGGACGTGACGTCAGGGGTGAGTCTAGCGTCAGAGCTCCCGCAGAGTTAAAATGAATGGTTTACAGTCTACATCTGTCGGTCAACTGGCTTCAGTTTGCCGAGAATCCATTCCGTCGCTTCGGTTTGCCGACGATTAGTGGGCTTCTCCAACTCCGGAAGTGTCAAGCCGTCGAGCTGGGGTCCTGCGTTCGTCGAAGGCACCGCGGACGTTTCTGCGCTCACGATCGAATCCGCAGATCTCTCCCACACAACGGCCTCCTGGTAGCTCGGATTACAGGAATATGCCAACACTTCGAGCAGTACTGCAGAAGTCTCGGATACGGGATTTGTGGATGTCCCACGACCGCGGAAGCTGGCGTTAAGCTCGGCAACTCGAGAGGGACAGGCAGCCTGCCAGCAGCAGGTCTCAGCGCAGGCCACGCTCAGCAGGGGCATTTAAGACACAGTCCTGGCATACGGTGTGAAAAACGAGGTGCTGGTGCGTAGAGGCGTAAAAACGTTCCTATTAGCTGGCTAAGCCTACTCCTCGAGGCTCCCCAGCCAACAGTGACATACGATTTGTTCTTTGTTCGCCCCGTGTTACTCCAACACTCGAACAGGTTCTCCTTGCGGCCCAGAGAGTGAAAACTGGCGCAAGCTTTTGGTCGCGCTTAGCCGCGTGCTCAGGAGTGTTGCACCTGGCCGCCGGTGTGGGAGGAGGGGCGAGGGGGGGGGGGGGGGACTGGAGAGCACGGCCAAGAGACGGGCGCGCCTTCCGCCTGGGAAAACACGCGGCACCGCCGAGCTCTTCGTCGAAAGCAGACGGTCACTACGGCAGGCGATGCAGTCACGAGTGGCTACTGTGCAACGCGAGGGGAGCCGCGAGTGTCTCAAACTACAAACACGCTGCAGTAAACATCAGCCGTTCCCGTGCCGAGTACTAAAGGTGCCCCCACACAGGACGTGATACTAAACGCTGGGCAAAACGAGTCTTGTGACATCACAGAGCGAAATTCCGCGTTACCGAGAACTCTAGCGGTAACAACTCACTGGTTCTGACTGATGTGGCTACGTCATTCGACTCGGTCAAAGATATGCTTCTACGGCACAAACTGGACCGAGGAGACACCTTACTGGAATACAGCTCACTAAATTTAAAATTCCTTATTTGGCAGTTTTTGTAGCTTGAAAACTATAAAAATACGCTTTTCAACGTCAGCGACATTTATCAAAAATGTAATGTTTTTGGTACGATGTGTTACGATAAAAGGTTCGAAAATACTACCGCTCCCCTAAACGTAAAGCTACAGTTGGAGAAAAGAATTCTCCGAGTGCCTCTGCACATTTTCACAACTCGTGCTGCAATAAAATCTTCATATGAGATGAATTTGAACTGCATGGGAACAAGACAGATATACAAATTACGAAAACAGTCGTTTCACATGCACACATAAAACATAGGGTGTTCCCAAGGAATATTCGGTTGTCTAAAGACTTTGTAGCATTTATTACACTCAGTTTATAATTATAAATAATACATTAAATGACAGAGCCACTCAAACAGTTGTTTAACAGGAACACCATTTGTAAGACACGAAGTAGATAGGCGAGATTTTCCCAAACCTCGATCACTGTGTCTAGAGTAACTGTTGCAACAATGCTATTCCTAAAGCCGGGTAGATCACCAGTTAGTGAAGGCACATACACGTCATCCTTTATGAACACCCAGAAAGAACAACTGCAGCACGCCAGATCGTGTGTGAACGCGCAAGTCGTGCAAAACAATGCAATGGCCGAAATCCTTCATTCACCGACCGCGAGCAGCGGCGTTTGTGCAGAGTCGTCAGTGCTGACAGACAAGCAACGCTGTGTGAAACAACCGCAGAAATCAGGACACTGGTGCCGAGTTCGGCGGCAGACGAGCGACGCGAGCGCCTCTGCTGACAGCACTGCGCGGCCTGCAGCGCCGCTCCTGACCTCGTGACCTTGTCCTTTGGATCCTAGGCGAGTGAAAAACTGTCGCCCGGTTAGACGAGTACCGCTTTCTGTTGGTAAGAACTGATGTCAGGGTTCGAGCGCGGCGCAGACCCCAGGAAGCCGTGGACCCAAATTGTCAATAAGGCACTGTTCTAGCTGGTGATGGCTCCATAATTGCGTGGGCTGTGTTTATATGGAATGAACTGGCTCCTTTGGGCCAAACGAACCAGTCCTTGACTGGAAAAGGGTATGTTCGGTTACTTGGAGACCATTTGCTACCATTCATGGAGTATGTTCCCAAACAATGATCGAATTTTTGTGGATGAATTTGAATTTGACTTATTGCTCATTGAGAGACCTTTTGCGTTACATTTTATAACACGTCGTTGATTTTACAGCTTTTCATGTACATTACAAAACACATTCGATATTTCAAACAGCAATTACTGTTTTCAGGAATTACAATGGAAATAATAATTTATTAAAAACACATTATAAATTCAAAGAAAGGACACGAACAATATTCCGATTTTAAGAAGATATGACGATCGGAAAGACTTTGATAGAAAGAGAGAGACAAATGTTGCCGTATCCGAGCCAGTCTGGTCTGAAAGCCTCGGAAGTAGTTCACGTCTTACAGTCCCGGTTCGCTGCAGTTTAATTCACGAATTAATATTTCTAAACACTATCTACAAAAACCTTATAATTATTATGTACACGGCGGAGTGCGCAGTGGAGTGTGAGTGTGTAAAGTATGTTATTTCTGGGGGTTACTAATTAACCTTCAGTACCTATATTATATAAATCAGGCAGAAGGGATAGATAACATTCCATCAGAATTTCTGAAATCATTGGGGGAAGTGGCAACAAAACGACTATTCACGTTGGTGTGTAGAATATATCAGTCTGGCGATATACCATCTGACTTTCGGAAAAGCATCATCGACACAATTCCGAAGACGGCAAGAGCTGACAAGTGCGAGAATTATCGCACAATCACCTTAACAGCTCATGCATCGAAGCTGCTTACAAGAATAATATACAGAACAATGCGAAAGAAAATTCAGAATGCGCTAGGTGACGATCAGTTTGGCTTTAGGAAAAATAAAGGGACGAGAGAGGCAATTCTGACGTTACGGCTAATAATGCAAGCAAGGCTAAAGAAAAATCAAGACACTTTCATAGGATTTGTCGACCTGGAAAAAGCGTTCGACAATATAAAATGGTGCAAGCTGTTCGAGATTCTGAAAAAAGTAGGGGTAAGCTATAGGGAGAGACGGGTCATATACAATATGCACAACAACCAAGAGGGAATAATAAGAGTGGACGATCAAGAACGAAGTGCTCGTATTAAGAAGGGTGTAAGACAAGGCTGTAGCCTTTCGCCCCTACTCTTCAATCTGTACATCGAGGAAGTAATGATGGAAATAAAAGAAAGGTTCAGGAGTGGAATTAAAATACAAGGTGAAAGGATATCAATGATACGACTCGCTGATGACATTGCTATCCTGAGTGAAAGTGAAGAAGAATTAAATGATCTGTTGAACGGAATGAACAGTCTAATGAGTACACAGTATGGTTTGAGAGTAAATCGGAGAAAGACGAAGGTAATGAGAAGTAGTAGAAATGAGAACAGCGAGAAACTTAACATCAGGATTGATGGTCACGAAGTCAATAAAGTTAAGGAATTCTGCTACCTAGGCAGTAAAATAACCAATGACGGACGGAGCAAGGAGGACATTAAAAGCAGACTCGCTATGGCAAAAAAGGCATTTCTGGCCAAGAGAAGTCTACTAATATCAAATACCGGCGTTAATTTGAGGAAGAAATTTCTGAGGATGTACGTCTGGACTACAGCATTGTATGGTAGTGAAACATGGACTGTGGGAAAACCGGAACACAAGGGAATCGAAGCATTTGAGATGTGGTGCTATAGACGAATGTTGAAAATTAGGTGGACTGATAAGGTAAGGAATGAGGAGGTTCTACGCAGAATCGGAGAGGAAAGGAATATGTGGAAAACACTGATAAGGAGAAGGGACAGGATGATAGGACATCTGCTAAGACATGAGGGAATGACTTCATTGGTACTAGAGGGAGATGTAGAGGGCAAAAACTGTAGAGGAAGACAGAGATTGGAATACGTCAAGCAAATAATTGAGGACGTAGGTTGCAAGTGCTACTCTGAGATGAAGAGGTTAGCACAGGAAAGGAATTCGTGGCGGGCCGCATCAAACCAGTCAGTAGGCTGATGACCAAGAACAACAACAACCTAGAGGGTTATTACAAATGATTGAAGCGATTTCACAGCTCTACAATAACTTTATTATTTGAGATATTTTCACAATGCTTTGCACACACATACAAAAACTCAAAAAGTTTTTTTAGGCATTCACAAATGATCGATATGTGCCCCTTTAGTGATTCGGCAGACATCAAGCCGATAATCAAGTTCATCCCACACTCGGCGCAGCATGTCCCCATCAATGAGCTCGAAAGCATCGTTGATGCGAGCTCGCAGTTCTGGCACGTTTCTTGGTAGAGGAGATTTAAACACTGAATCTTTCACATAACCCCACAGAAAGAAATCGCATGGGGTTAAGTCGGGAGAGCGTGGAGGCCATGACATCAATTGCTGATCATGATCTCCACCACGACCGATCCATCGATTTTCCAATCTCCTGTTTAAGAAACGCCGAACATCATAATGGAAGTGCGGTGGAGCACCATCCTGTTGAAAGATGAAGTCGGCGCTGTGGGTCTCCAGTTGTGGCATGAGCCAATTTTCCGCGGGCTACGCGTGAAACTTGCTCGCACGCGTTCAACCGTTTCTTCGCTCACTGCAGGCCGACCCGTTGATTTCCCCTTACAGAGGCATCCAGAAGCTTTAAACTGCGCATACCATCGCCGAATGGAGTTAGAAGTTGGTGGATCTTTGTTGAACTTCGTCCTGAAGTGTCGTTGCACTGTTATGACTGACTGATGTGAGTGCATTTCAAGCACAACATACGCTTTCTCGGCTCCTGTCGCTATTTTGTCTCACTGCGCTCTCGAGCGCTCTGACGGCAGAAACGTGAAGTGCGGCTTCAGCCGAACAAAACTTTATGAGTTTTTCTACGTATTTGTAGTGTGTCGTGACCATATGTCAATGAATGGAGCTACGGTGAATTGATGAAATCGCTTCAATCATTTGTAATAGCCCTGTATATTATGTGTCTCTATTATATTGCTTATGTAGTAAGTGTTCATCACAATTGGCACATCCCTGCAACGGTACAATGACCGCGTGATGGATATGGCTGCTGCTACAACAGATTCACAGGGTTTATTGCATTACACTGTTTAATCTAATACAGTTTAATTATTCTAGATGTTGTGTAAGGTTGTCTGCGGTACGTTTCGGTGAAAGTGTTCGGTGTCTGAGTGAGCGTGTGCTTCGGCACTGCTGCCTGTGCTGCGGTACTAAACGGAACTGCTGTATTACGTGCTTCGTGTGCGTTGCAGTGCTCTGCTGTGCGGACGTGTCCGTCTGTATTCAACACGTAATGTCCTCGAGACATCATCAGCGATGTTATTTATTGTCTGCGAGCCTTTCTTGTCTCTTATCGCCCGTAACATGTCACGGTCGTACTGCGTTGATGTTCTGTATCGGTGACAGTGAAAAAGTACATGTTTTGAGGATCCATGTTCCCACATGCACAAGTGGCACTCCGGCTGCGGGCTTCGCGGTGTAAGTGCGCAAGGTAGGGGTCGTACGCCAGCTGGGCGTTCCTGGGAAGAAATGGTGTATCCTACAGCCATCTTCGATTAACTCCCATTCCCTTTGCCAGATAGCCACCCGCCATTTAACGAGTTGGTGCTTTTCGGTGACGTCCTGTCCGGTAACCTGTCTCCTCCTCCTCAGCCAATGCTTTGTAGCCCGAAACCGAATGGTTATGCCGACAGGGAAGGTTCCAGGCAGCACGCAGAGTGGCGTTGAGAGCTCCTGACAACCTTACCGCGACGCTCCCCTGTCCTCGCCGCACGATGTTCCGATTCGTCACCAGACGTACTCGGCGGCTGCAAAACAGACCACAGACTCAGAGAGCGCACAATGGTAAGTTCTCAATGTGTGTACTGGTACCCTCAAACGTGTTGTGTCGAGTCTGGCCAGCTAGTGCAGCTTGTGTGATGTGTACGTCAAGGGACAGTCGTTTGTCGAGTTGCACACCGAGATATAGTGTTTTTCGTTGTCGTGCTGTTTTATGGTTGGGTTCCTTTGGGTATTGTCTAAACTGTTTTGTGCAGAGCCATCCGAAGGTTACTGGATGATTATTGTGAGTAGCAATGTTGACCCGTGTTCGAGTTGCACTCTCGAGTCGGCGGAGACCACAACTAGGAGGAGATCTGCGTATGCTATCGCCCCGTTCACACAGTTATCCTCATCCAGTTGATGTAGGAGGGGTTCAAAGCGGATGTTCCAAAAGTCAGGACCACAAGGCTGTAGAAAGAAGCAAGAAATAAACGGCAATTTTATCAAAGAGCGACGACGGCGAAGGACAGAGATGTCAGGTTCACACAGTTCAGGGAACGCTACAAACAAGAGTTACAAAAAACACGAGAGGATGGTGACCAGGAGTCATCACCTGCATCTGGTATGAAATTATTTCGTGGTCATGTATAATCTACACCTCGTTGTAAGCAAATTAATTACCGACTTTTGTTGTTATTTCTTATAATCTATATATTGTTGTACATGACTTCCGTGAGATGGATCAATGGCACCAGAACAATTCTCGCGAAGGTAAAATGCCGGAACGGGTGTATGAGATGGTGACTGCTAAAAGGTAACGCCATGTCACCCTTTTCGATGAGGAGGAGGAAATATATGATTGGGTGAGAGAATTACCGGAAAGGTCACCCGAACTGCTCAGTCCTGGGATCCAGAGTGTAAAAGATGATTATAATGCAACCATCTTTGTTTCAGCAGATAATTATTATTCACCAATGCTGCTGTACTTAATTGTTGTTATTTGTTTACAGCATATATTTTAAAAAATCTCGAGTGCTCTACTTAATATTTTCTGTTATTCATATTTTACAGACGTGTCATCAACACCGCTGCGTTAAGCCGGTCCGCGATTTCGAACGTCACCGTTGACCTTGCCGAGTTCGACGTGCTGCTGAGCGCTCGAAAGCGGCGGGGCCCGGCCCGCGCGTGTGGTCACGTGCGTGACAGCGCGCTCCGGCGCCAGTCGTCCGCTGTGTCTGGCTCGAGCGTAACACTCCTTTATTAGCTCTGTTGCGGTACATTTCGTCCTTTTTCCACACGCTAGTCATACTGTTCTGCCTGTAGTGCAGCTGAATAAAAGCATCAGTATCCGTGAACTTGGAGGGAAAAAGTCACGTGTCCACTCAACAAGGACATCGGCTTCTAAAAGTTGTATTACAATTCTTGCGATACGTATTTACAGCAATTCTCCTAAATAGAAGCACCGCAACTGATAGAGGAGTGCAATACATCAACAAGAACGGAATACGGGGACAACTAAAATGTCATGAATTGCGCACACTGGGCGACACAAAAAGATTTCAAAATAGCCATTCTGTTTGAAGCTCTACAAATCACTCAAGAACCAGAATTCTGGCCTCAAAAAAAAAAGTACGTCGATTTTCTTTCCCAAGAAGATCAAAGGAAGAGGGAGCAGACGTCAACTATACCAAGAAGAAAAACAGAAGAACAAGAAATAAAAGTGTCTGGTGCAATACAGAGGGAATAAAAAGTGCTCTTAATCTAACACCAACAGACATTCTGCAAAACTCGGATCTTGCCGTTCTAACAGAAACCTTCCCGATAGACAACTGGCAACATAAAGATTTCTACAATTTTCACCTAATGGCAAAGAAGGGAGAAAGAGGACGACTCAAGGGAGGAATACCTAGCCTAACCCCACAAAAAAAATTTTATATATATATATATATATATATATATATATATATATATATATATATATATATATATATAGTATGCTAGTAGTAGCATCAAACATAAATATAATTGCAGCCTCTTTCCAACCGCACACAAATGTAGCAGAAATAAATGAAGAAATAGTCACACTCATCAAACAATGTGACAGCAAACCCACCATTATTGCAGGCAATCTCAACTACGGAATAGACACGGATAACTATGAAACAAGACTAGTCAAATGTGTGGGAAATCTTATGGGACTTAACTGCTAAGGTCATCAGTCCCTAAGCTTACACACTACTTAACCTAAATTATCCTAAGGACAAACACACACACCCATGTCCCAGGGAGGACTCGAACCTCCGCCGGGACCAGCCGCACAGTTCATGACTGCAGCAAGACTAGTCATTCAAACCCTAGAAGAAGATGGTTTCACCCTACTGAACGACAGACAAATACCTACATACACTACTGGCCATTAAAATTGCTGCACCACGAAGATGACGTGCTACAGACGCGAAATTTAACCGACAGGAAGAAGATGCTGTGATATGCAAATCATTAGCTTTTCAGAGCATTCACACAAAGCTGACGCCGGTGGCGACACCTACAACGTGCTGACATGAGGAAAGTTTCCGACCAATTTCTCATACACAAACAGCAGTTGATCATCGTTGCCTGGTGAAACGTTGTTGTGATGCCACGTGTAAGGAGGAGAAATGCGTACCATCACGTTTCCGACTTTGATAGAGGTCGGACTGTAGCCTATCGCGATTGCGGTTTATCGTATCGCGACATTGCTGCTCGCGTTGGTCGAGATCCAATGACTGTTAGCAGAATATGGAATCGGTTGGTTCACGAGGGTAATACGGAACTCCGTGCTGGATTCCAGCGGCCTCGTATCACTAGCAGTCGAGATGACAGGCATCTTATCCGCATGGCTGTAACGGATCGTGCAGCCACGTCTCGATCCCCGAGTCAACAGATGGGGACGTTTGCAAGACCCCAACCATCTGCACGAACAGTTCGACGACGTTTGCAGCAGCACGGACTATCAGCTCGGAGACCGTGGCTGCGGTTACCCTTGACGCTGCATCACAGACAGGAGCGCCTCCGATGGTGTACTCAACGGCGAATCTGGGTGCACGAATGGCAAAACGTCATTTTTTTCGGATGAATCCAGGTTCTGTTTACAGCATCATGATGGTCGCATCCGTGTTTGGTGACATCCCGGTGAACGCACATTGGAACCGTGTATTCGTCATCGCCATACTGGTGTATCACCCGGCGTGATGGTATGGGGTGACATTGGTTACACGTCTCGGTCACCTCTTGTTCGCATTGACGGCACTTTGAACAGTGGACGTTACATTTCAGATGAGTTACGACCCGTGGCTCTACCCATCATTCGATGCCTGCGAAATCCTACATTTCAGCAGGACACTGCACGACCGCATGTTGCAGGTCCTGTACTAGCCTTTCTGGATACAGAAAATGTTCGACTGCTGCCCTGGCCAGCACATTCTCCAGATGTCTCACCAATTGAAAACGTCTGGTCAGTGGTGGCCAAGCAACTGGCTCGTCACAATACGCCAGTCACTACTCTTGATGAACTGTGGTATTGTGTTGAAGCTGCATAGGCAGCTGTACCTCTACACGCCATCCAAGCTCTGTTTGACTCAATGCCCAGGCGTATCAAGGCCGTTATTACGGCCAGAAGAGGTTGTTCTGGGTATTGATTTCCCGGGATCTATGCAACCAAACTGCTTGAAAATGTAATCACATGTCGGTTCTAGTAGAATATATTTGTCCAATGAATACCCGTTTATCATCTGCATTTCTTCTTGGTGTATCAATTTTAATGGCCAGTAGTGTATATATGCCATAATGGAAAAAGCACCATTGACATCGCATTAACAACAGGAGAAATAAAAGGAAACATTCAACCAATATGGCATGACTTCATGACTCATATACGAAAGCACATTCCACTGAAGATAAAAATAAATAACGTCATCTCACCACCAGCAAGAAAGACCCACCAAATCACACAAAGAAAAATAGATAAAGAAAAAATAACAACCCAACAAGAACAAATAACACAAATAGAAACTTTAATAGAGGAAGGAGACCTTGAAAAAGCAACAGACAAAACAGAAGACCTACTAAAATATTCAATGATACAAACAAAACCCTAAAACAAGGGCGGCTAAAATATGGTTCGATGCTGAAGGCTATAACAAAAGGAACATTGTTCTAAGAACGCTCCACAGATTAAGAAACCAGCACGACGAGGAAACATACGAACTATATGCAGAAGAGAGGAAAACCTACAAAAAACTAATAGAAGAGAAGAAAAAAAAGAATACATAGAAAGAGGGGCAAAAAGAGAAGCGGATGAATTAGCGAAACACCCATACATAACAGTAAGACCAGGAAGACAGACTAATACACCAAATATCAACATGAAGGAATGGAAGACCCACTTCAGTAAGATACTGAACAAACGAGGAATCCAAACACCCCCAAAGAAAGAGAAGCAATACCAAACAAAATAAAAAGACAATGTATGGGAACCGCTAAATGAAGAAGATGTAAAAGAAGTAACAAAAACACTGAAGAACAAGAAAGCAGCAGGATCCGATAATATATATAATGAACATATAGAAGATGCGAAAGAGACTCTCCAACATATATGGATCAAACTATTCAACAAATGCCTGGAACTTGGAAGAATTCCGACGCAATGGAGACACTCGTTAATAAAAGTTCTCTACGAAGGTAGAGGAGACCCAACGGACACAAACAGGTACAGAGGTATAGCCCTAGAAAATACTCAGTTCAAGACGTTTTCAAAGATATTACACAAAAAATCAAAGCCTGCGTGGACATTCACTCATTGAGAAAATAGATAAATGGTGCAGTGAACACAAACTACACATAAACATAACAAGGACCGAAATGGTGATTTTCAGAAAAGGAGGCAAAACACTCAAGAATGCGGAAATCAACATCAGAGGACAAAAAATAAAAATCTCATCAGACTTTAAATACCTAGGGGTGGCACTGCAACCAACAGCCAGATGCTTCACAAAACATACAACAGAACGTGCAGCCCAAGCAATAATAGCAGCACAGGACATCAAAAGCATCCGCCAACTCAGTCTAGAAATGGCCACGAAATTATTCAACGCAAAAATCTTGCCTATCCTGGCCTACGGGATGGAGGTTATATGAGACCACCTGACAGAAAATAATCTAGAAACACTAGAAAAGGTAAAATCGGCTTATCTAAAAAGAGCACTAGGTCTAGACCAGTGTACGTGCTAGCGAGAGAGACATTCCTCAAACTTCGATATATGATGGAGCATACCAAGGCTGCCAGAAATCAACTGAAGATCATCTAGGATAAACGTGAAAAAGTATGGCCGGAATTCTATGGCACCGAAGCAAAGACGAACCATTCGTGGACACCACCAAACTTCGAACTCCGACGTAACTGGATTATCTATTCACGGCTTTCATCATCTAATTTGCAAAAACAAAAATTATCGCGACCCTACCACAACGTGTGTGTGTGAACTGTGTAACGAGGCCTGTGAACGGTATCACATAGAACTGTGCAGTAAAAGAGTGAAATGTATAAATGAATATGCAAAAATGTAAAATATTAATCTAAAAAGTAAAACGTAAAATGTTAAGCAAAGCAACTGAATCTGGCTATTTGGCTGCAATTTTATTAAATAATTAAAAACAACTGTCTACATAAGATAAAAATTATTTCGTCACTGTCACGCTAGACATTGCTTTGCATGGCCGGAAAGACCACCTACAGTGTTTTGCACGCTGTGACGCCAGAACCTCGGCACGCACAGCGTTGTTCGAAGGCACGGCCCGTGTGCCGGCGGCTTTGTGCTCGTAACTCAGCACGCAGGGTGTACAAGAAGCGCTGCCTCTCGGTTCGCCGAAATTCCGTTATAGCCTGTCTCCCGATGAAAAACGGACGCCCTCAATCGTGCGGACTGGTTCAAAATGGTTCAAATGGCTCTGAGCACTATGGGACTTAACTTCTGAGGTCACCAGTCCCCTAGAACTTAGAACTACTTAAACCAAAGCAACCTAAGGACAACACACACATCCATGCCCGAGGCAGGATTCGAACCTGCGACCGTAGCGGTCGCGCGGTTCCAGGCTGTAGCACCTAGAACCGCTCGGCCACTTCGGCCGGCAATCGTGCGGACTGTCGACGTTCGCTACACAGCGATGCCAACTAATGACGTATTGAATCGAAGGAGGCAGTAGATCCTTAGCAGCGCAGTAGAAGTCCCGTCGCTATTTGTAGCCGCGTCAACAGCTCACATTCCCAGGATCTGGGTTGATTCGAAGCTAAAATCGGGAGTCGTAATCGGAAATATACTGGTTCGAGATCCGTTATACACTGATAAGCCAGAACGTTATGACTACCGACCTGCTATCGATATAATCTAGTCCAGGCGATAGCAGCATCACCTGGCGAGGAATGACTGCTAGAGAGACACACGCACGATCCGTATAGTATCAGTGAGTGTGCTGTCCTGTGTAGAATGGGATCTACCTGAGTTTGACCGAGGCCAGATTGTGATGGCTCGGAAGGCACGAGCATTTCGGAAACTGAACGACTTGTTCGGGAAGTGCTGTGGTGAGTGTCTTCGACACACGGCGAAACCGAGGTGAAACCACGTCCAGGCGTCGCGGTCGTCCCTCATTACAGATGTCGGACGTCGTAGGTAAAGCAGGGCAGGCGGGCAACTGTGGCGGAACCAACATCAGACTCGGTGTGTCTGAACAGCAGTGCAACGAACACTCCTAGCGACTGGGCTCCGCAGCCGACGACGCACACATGTGCCAACATCATCACCACGATGTCTGCAACTTCCACTGAAATGGTCACGTGACCATCGGCGCGGTGGCAGAGCGTTGCAAGGTGTGATGAATCCAGATACCTCCTTCACTATGCCGCCGTCTTCCTGGAGGACAGCTGTTTCACTGACACCTGTAATGCAGGACGCAGACAACCAGGCGACAGCTCCATCGTGCCCTGGGGGGCATTCGTATGGACATCTACGCATCCAGTGGAGCTCGTGCAACGCGCCACCGTACACAAGGAGTATCGTAATCGTACACTGGTTGCAGACCACATACAGCTCTTCACGACAATCGTGTGTCCCGATGGCAGCGACAGTTTCAAGAAGATAATGCTCCGTGTTACAGAGTCAGGGGTATGATGGAGTGGTTCGAGGAACACAGTTGCGAGTTCCAACAGATGTGCTGGTCTCCCAGTTCACCAAGTCTGGACCCGACCGAATACACGTGTGACGTGATTGGACGTGTCATCGGCCGCTCCCCGGAACTTGGGAGAGTTGGGCGTCTGGTGTGTGCAGACGCGGCGCCGCCTGCCGAGGCCTCGCTGCTGTCCGTGACAAACGTCGACTTACCGGTTATTACCAGGTGGTAGTAATGCTTTGGCCGATCAGAGAATGTACTGCACTGTTTTGCTATACAATTTAAAGGACGGAAGGGGTTAAGGTACCATCGATATCGAGGTATGAGACACCGTATACAGTTTGAGGAGAAACCTGACATGCCTTCTTGAGACGTCTCGTGAAGTTCTTTTTGGGGTCCCACAATTGAGCTCTCGGACGCATTTCAGTAGACACTAAAAGACACAGCTTTGTTTTAAGTGGCCCACACGATTCGCCTTATAGTTGATTACATCTGCGAGATTCTCATTTCTGCGTTAACTTTCCGGTAGACAACTACAACTGAGAGAATAAAAGGTATGTGAGAGTCAAGTGGTGTTAAGTTTCACGCGTTCGCACAATCTGGTGGTATTGACGTCTCAGAAACGATTTTGCACAATTTTTCTGGTCAACTATTTTGCGTTCTTTACGGTGTCACATTCATTGATCGGTCCTGTCGTGTACTTTCCATCGACAATATCAACCTGCGAGAATTTGGAACGACTGAGGGTATACTTTAAACGAGGTAAACAGGTCTTAGAAACTTAATCTGTAGACCTTGTTAACAATGAAATGTCAATGTAGCGCTTGATATTATTCCTTTTTTATAGCAGCTAACTGAACAGCGTAAATTAAAGAAGTGAAGGGACTATTTTTAAAACAGCTGCTGCTTGGTCAGACAACTGCTACTGGTTCATTAATGTCAGTGCAGTTTCTCGGATATTCTTGAAAGAAAAAAATGGTTCAAATGGCTCTGAGCACTATGAGACTTATCATCTGAGGTTATCAGTGGCCTAGAACTTAGAACTACTTCAACCTAACTAACGTACGGACATCACACGCACCCATGCCAGAGGCACGATTCGAACCGTAGCGGTCGCGCGGTTCCAGATTGAAGCGCCCAAAACCGCTCGGCCACACCGGCCGGCCCCTTCTCCAAAGAAAATACTGATCTAGATAAGTAACAAGAGAGGCTTTTCATGCAGCTACACAATGCATCTGCCATCCACCAAACAGAAATGGCAGTCTTTGACTCTCGATAATTTTGTGTGATTGGAGTTACGCACGTGTTCGTCAGTTAGTCGGGACAGACACGTACTGGCAGCAAGGGCGCGTCCGGCCCACGCACTGGTGTGCGGACGAGGACGTCCGTCGGCAGAAACGAGGCGTGCCGTCGGTCCCAGCTGGCCGAGTCCTCACTGCGTGGCCGTCGCGTCTCTCAGGCTGCAGTTGGCGTGAGCCGCTGTAGCAGGCGGCCAGCGGCAACCACGGCCACCTCGCTTCTTTCTTGTCTTCAAAAAACCGATTTCCTGTCCTACAACTGGCTTCGTTTTGCGTCCCACGTTGTGAGCACGTATTGGCATACATAACGCGTCCGACGTCGAGATAACACGAATTGTTTATTTTCGCTACAAATCGTGTGAGCGAAATCCTTATACTTCATTGTTGAGCCTCGGTTCACACAATTAGTCACAACCGCATAGGACTTGTTGCAAACGTATCATCAGACGGTACGAGTCATTAAACCGATATCATGTAACGTCTTCAAATCGTGCGAAATACGTAACGTATTAAATTCATCAGAAGCCGGCTATCACAAGTCGAAACCGGGTACGGTCACGTGTGACTCGAGGCCTAGGAATACAACAGACAGGCGGTGAACTAGTGGGCGCGGCTGGCGGCCAGCTGCCAGCTGCGCATCTGCAGCTGCTCCAGCGCACCCGTCGACCTCCAGTAGGGAGGCGCTGGAGGCACCCCACACACGTCGATGACAGGTACTTTTCAGCGACGATTCAGAGCTTTGCTACGCGACGTTTACTTCGGATATTTTGGATAAAATAATTTTGGGTATCGGGCCGCGTCACTGTTAACTGCTAAAACAGCTAAATTGCCGACGTTTTTACCGACACGCTGTGGCCCTCTTCAGCGTGGCATTACGAAATTTGTGACTAATTTTCAAGCTGTGGTGCACAAGACACTGAGGTGACAGCAGCTGGGAGGCTGCGGCTAAACGCAACTGGTTTCGCCGGCGTAGCAGTTGAGAGGGATTTTAACGTCGGCCGAGGGTATTTTCGACACCGCGTGCACAAAAAACAGAAACTCCCCTTAGCGACTTAGTTAACAAGGCGCTAGACAGAAAAGAAAACATTACCAGAACGCAAAAACAGCACGAGAGAGAGGGAAATAACACTGGAACTATTCCGTGACAAAGCAAAAATACAGAAACGAACTGTACAAAACCAGACAGGATCACTGGAATAATTTTGTCAAAACTGAACTACAAGGCAATAGAGAGCGCGAACCATTTAAACTTGAAACAGACGAGGTAAAGACGGCGACTGTGCTGTCAACTGTTATGCGCGGAGCCACTATTGCGAGGGAATGGAGACAATGAGCAGAGTACGTCTCCACGACTGACCGCCACCATCACACGCACTTACGTACACACGTGGACGACACCTACACAAATGTGCTATCTGCTCAAAAATAAGAGGTAGCATTGGTAAGTGTAGAAGACGCCCGGTCCAGACGGCATACATTTCCACAGACCACCTCTTTTCTAACAGAGTTACAGCCAGAGGCCTACGGGCCCATCTGCCTGTCGACACTGGCTAAGCGGCAGAAGTAGCACCTGTGCAATCGACTGCAGTCACACAGAAAGCTCTTCGGCCTTAGTCCACATCGGTACGGCACTACACGCAAAAGGTCAATACACGACGCAGTTGACGAAACGTGAAAAATACACAATAGCAGCAGACGTAGACAAATCCGGCGCCTGCTTTGTTCGCAAGGCTACGAGAGGTATAGGCACCAACAGTCCTGTAGAATAGATTACTCGACTACTGCAAAGACAGCATGGCTCAAAGACAATCTGGAACACAAAATTTATCAAGAATGTATCTAAAGGGTGACCCTGCGGTCTGAGTTTCTCGGATATTGCCATACAACCGCTGTTAAACCATCTGGACGGCGATGACAGGGTTAAGCCGTATGATGACGACTCGCTCGTGCCAGTAACTGCAAACTCGAGAGAGCGACTCGAAGACGAGGGCACGCGACAGACATGGCTGGCGCAGTCGTAACCAGCTCACGATTGCGGTCAACAACTATACTTACGTCTCAAAGGGGCACTGCAGAGAAATTCCGTAATTATGCTGAACAACACTAGCCTACAGAGAAAAACCACAACATACAGGGTTACTGCCTTGGCGAACGACTGACATTCAACGAGTACAGAAGACTTATAACTGAAAAAGCGATAAGACTAGTGCACAAACATTGCTACGCTAAACTCGACTCACTACTGTCTACCATAACAGACACTTGGAGCATATGATACGACCCTCTTTGGGTCTACTACGTTCCTTGCCAGCAAGCGCTTGGGCACATCGACTGTCTCTCATAATCGACAAAACTAAGCTTACACACTATTTAAACTTAAACTAACTTACACTATGGACAACACACACACATACACACACACCCATGCCTGAGGGAGGACTCGAACCTCCGACGGGTGGAGACGAGACACACGGACCGTGACAAGGCGCCTCAGACCGTGCTGCTACCCCGCACGGCAAACCATCATGAGGCGTGCACAGAGAAGAATGTCAGGGCCATCTGGCACCACGTCCGTACAAACTGTGTGCGTTGTATTTGCAACATACGCCACTATCAGACACGGGGCAGCAGCTGCTGTTAGCTCAAAAAGGGAAGACTGGACAAGGTACGCGACATAACACGCGATCGTACTACAGAAAGACGTCAGTTAAATCTCCGGAAGGTCGACACGTGGCGAAAAGTGCTGCTCCCCTGCTTGTAGCACGGGCAAATGGAGAAAGTAGTTGCACGTTATCGTACCTCATACACAAACCACAAAGAACTAATCTCATGGCAAATATATAGACGCTACAGTCTGGAACCGCGCGACCGCTACGGTCGCAGATTCGAATCCTGCCTCGGGCATGGATGTGTGTGCTGTCCTTAGGTTAGTTAGGTTTAAGTAGTTCTAAGTTCTAGGGGACTGATGACCCCAGAAGTTAAGTCCCATAGTGCTCAGAGCCACTTGAACCAGGTGAGACAGGCGAGAAGTGTTCACCGAAACCCTGCCAGTCGAAACAGCCAGGAAAGGGAGCTCTTTTTCTACCCAAGTCTTTCCTATCGTCTACTATTTTCTTCTTAAGAACAAGGTAGAATGTGTTTTCCTATTCCAAAATTTATTTTGTGTACCACACGTGTTTTTTTTTTTAAATAACAATACAATTATGTAATGGAGAGGTTAAATGCGAGTACAGACAGAGACGAGCAGAGTGGCTGTCTCCGTAGCTTCGTCACCAGTTTTCAGCAGCAAACGACGCCCCACTCTGTAACGTTAACGAACAGTGAGCAACTCGCGTCTTATGACAGCAGCAGCGCGTTACAGATTCATCACAAACACGTCAGTCTGTTACAGTGAAATGTCAGCTGAAAGCGCATCCGCTGCAACGGTCTTTAGGCGACTGTAAGGTGAACGATAATAACGGTCAAATGGTTGGAGACGTGCAGTTACGGCGTCGAAAGAAGTGCGTGCGCATCGTCGTAGATGCTACTTTTTTTTGCATCTTCGCGTCTGTAGCACATTCTGGGACATTCTTACTCCCGTTAACAAAGTATATTCCGCAATATTGCTAATGTTTTACATCTTCGATCGGGCCAGATCAGACGTAAATTTCGTCGATTTCCTGAATTCAGTCTGATTAAAAAACGAAAGATGAAGTTCCTGGGTGTGAAACAACCAGCAGTGACAATCGTATTCTTACTTGTCACAATTACGTGACCGTTTTTTTCCGAATATGCTCCGATTTCCGCGTGTGCGGTTAAGTACGAATCTAAGGGTACAGGTTAAATGGCTACAAATGAAACGAGGAGCTCTCTTATTTATAGTCTCGCTTATCACAAACATTTAGCTGCGATCGAATTCCTAACAACGCTTTGATACATTTGGGGGTCAAGGGCAAGATGGCACCACACAGCGCGTGACGGGTGTCACGTGACCCATTTGGGAGTCCGGGTGAGCGCCGGTTGCGCGCCGTTGTGCTCCGGCTCTCGGCCACTCGCGCAGAACGACTTCGGACGGCACGGCGGGTGACGGCAGCAGGGACCGCGCGCCGCCGCGACGGCTGCAGGGAGGTGCGAGCCCCAGCCCCGGGCACCGTCGCCGCCACCTCTCCCCAGCGTCCCACTCGCAACGACTCACCAGCTCTCGCCGCAGCAAATCTCGCGTCCACGACCTCCCCACACACACCCGAGTTCTGCGTACCAGACAACAGTGTTCTGCCTCCCATTTCGAAGAGTCTGGAAGAGCCACGAAAATGTCCGAATCTCCCTAGGGCGTACTTTGGATGCTGCCGAAGTGTATGTGATGAAATGCGTGGTCAGCGAAAGTTGCTGAGTGACTGAGGCAAGAGTCGCTCGGTGTTGCCTTACTTCGGCGTTCCAGGTAACGGTGCAAGGAGGAGGAGAGGGAGCGGCGAGCCGGAGGGAGGGAGAGGGGAGGGGAGGGGAGGGGAGGTGTCCCTGTGGCGGCCTTGGGCGGTCGCCGACCTGGCGCCGCGGAGCGCCTGCAGCCTGCAGCCGCCAGCCACGGCTGCCTTCCGACCCATTCGACGCCAGCTGCGCCAGGAACAGGTATCCAGTCCACTGGTGGGGCGCCAAACCTATCCGCGCACTCTCCAGCAGCGTGCCGTACGGGGATTGGGATCGGCACGGATAGACCGAGTGGTTAACGCGACCGGGTAATCCGGCTCCGAATCCCCGTCCGGCACAAGTTTTCGCCTCTCCCCAGTGGATTCAACATCTGTACCTAGTACATCTGACATTTAATGAAAATGAATCTGAGATCTGCGAGTACATTTCGGAAAAGGAGTCGATAACATCTACCTGATCCGTCCTCTCCGAATGTAATGTACACCGAGTCCCAGGCGTGCGGCAGCCTACTACTTCGAAGGTGAGTCAAGTGAAAACCTTAAATTTGTGATAACAAATCGAAACTTCGCTCCTTTATCCTGTAAGTCGGTAAGCGTGCTACAAACAGCGTGCAGAATGGCCTCTAGGTGGTAGCACAGTCCAGATGCACACATACCGTCGCAGTATCAGTATAAAGACGGCCGCCCCACTTGCGACTTGCACTAGGGAAGAACAGCGTTCCGTTATTCGGTTTTTGCGTAGTGAAGGTGTGAAACGTATTGAAATTCATCGACGAATGAAGATTCAGTACGCTGATGCACGTTTATCACATCAGCAAGTCTGCGAATGGAGTAGGGAGTTCGCAAATGGTGTGACTTCAGTGGAAGATGCTCCTCGTCCAGGTCAGGCACAACGAGTTTTCACTCCACAGAACATTGCAGCAGTTGAAGCAGTAGTGAAGGAAAACCGCCGAGTGACACTGACATTGCAGCTTGTTTACAGATTAGTCCTGGGGCAGCACACCACATTGTGCACGATATGCTCCAGTTTGACCAAGTGTCTGCAAGATGGGTACCGCGGCAGCTGACTCCTGGAATGAGAGAACGACGTGTCGATGCCCGTGAAGAACTTCTCCGGCGCTTTGGACGAGAAGGTGATGGCTTCCTTGCAAGAATCGTTACTGGGGACGTAACCTGGGTTCACTTCCACCAACCGGAAAGACAGGGAGCAAGGAATGGCGCCATTCCTCATCACCAAAACCGAACAAGTTTCGAACGGAACCATCAGCACGGAAGGTTATGTGGACTCTCTTTTGGGACAAAAAAGGCGTCATTTTGGAGCGTTACATGCCTAGAGGGACCACTGTCGATAGTGCATCATACACAGATCTTCTAAAAAATCATCTGCGGCCTGCAATCAAATCGAAGCGACGCGGATCGCTGTCAGCAGGTGTCCTTTTGCAACACGACAATGCAAGGCCCCACACTGCCCGTACAACAGTTGCAACAGTCACAGACCTGCATTTTGAGTGTCTTCCTCGTCCGCCATGCTCACCAGACCTTGCCCGAAGTGATTTCCATATGTTTGGACCACTCAAAGACGCAATGGGAGCAAAGAAGTTGCGTTCTGGGGAAGAGGTACGCCACGCGGTGCTCGAGTGGTTGCGCGGACTACCAAAGGAATTTCTCCCTAAAGGAACTTATGCACTTTGTAAGCGCTGGAGGACTTGCATTGAGCGTGGGGGAGATTGTGTTGAAAAGTGATACAGCTCTGTACCACTTACGCGCAATAAATAATGTTTAAAAAAATATTTAAGGTTTTCATTTGACTCACCCTCGTACCTGTAAAATCCGTTGTTAGGGCACGAGTCTGAAGCAGCGTGGCTGCGTGGCGAGTGGTGCGCCGCTGCTTGTCCTACGGTTTAGTGTCGGCATGTGTGATGAGACGTGACACATTCCTCTAAACGAACTTCGACTGATGCGAAGTACTATATCCCCCCTGTCGCATCTCGATCTAATTCGAGACTTCAGCGTCATAACTAAGTTAGCGATAGGTGCTTGTGAGGCAGTGCAATCCCTGTGCACACATAAGCCTGACAAGTGTGCTGTTTACAGAGTTAGTGACGGAATGACAGTAATTGTCACATGTCGGACGCAGCTGCCCTGCCTTTCTCTCTTTCCTTGTACATGCAGGTACAGTATAATTTCTGAACCGTGATGTGCTGTGAACAGTGCACACTATACGTGTCCAGAAAGTTGTATTCTACCCGTATCACACAACGCCAATGTTTTAAGGAAGTAGTTTCTTCGCTTTACAGTTCGATAACATAGTTTATCATAGAGAAACCGGCAAGAAGGATGTATGTCTTGCCATTGAAATATATTTCTTATATTGGAATATTAACAGCGCTACATTCCATATGACTCATACGTTGGAAACGCGGGAGGTCTAACAATATAGCCAATTTTAAGTGCAGAACATTGTAGCCTTAGGAGAGCATGTGTTTATGTTCTCTCTTACCAGTACCTTCCGGGTACCGACCCTAAAAATGGTTGAAAAAGCTCTGAGCACTATGGAACTTAACATCTGAGGTCATGAGTCCCCTAAAACTTAGAACTACTTAAAGCTAACTAACCTAAGGACATCACACACATCCACGGCCGAGGCAGGAATCGAACCTGCGACCGTAGGGGTCGCGCGGTTCCAGACTGAAGCGCCTAGAACCACTCGGCCACAACGGCAGGCGTACCGATCCTAGACTCTAGAACAATACTTTAGAGTTGATAGCTTGGCTGATTTACGTAAAAATGCGTCGAACTCCATCCGTCTCTAGCTCCATTGCGCATAAAAATCATTCCTTTCTTGTTCTTATTAACTGTCTGCTATTATATCACGACACTTTGAAATCTGTTACTATACATCGATAAGGAGTGCTAAGCTCCTCGACATGGGTGCATCTCGAGAAATCTCGTGTACTCGGATGGGTGAGGACTCGGAAAGCTCCATTCATTCACGAGACAGGGAGTATAGCGGTCTTCTTCTGCTCGGCTGCAGATTAATTCGCTAACAGTGCTGCAGGGCGGGTTCGTCACCGGCAGTGTGAGGAGGGTCCTGCACTCTCTAATTTTACCCTAAGACAGCGAGAATGCTCTGTGACTCCCATACGCAGAGAGATAGATCGTAAATTAAGCACTGTGCTCAAGGTGATAGAAAGATACCATAGATACTGAGATTCGTTCCAGAACCACGGCTGTCAAGAGGAGACATTTCCAGTACATTTCTCGGTGCCAGACTACGGCTGCAGTCCTAATATTTAACTGTAGTTACACTGATAAATATGTGTCAGGTTCCCAATATTCTTCTGAATCTGGAGATGGCTGCAGAAAGCGTAGCAGCAAGCAAACAGGTCGGAAACGGAAACAGTAACGCCTTTGTTCTGAGATGGAGCTTGCCCATCCCTTGTACATCAGTTCAGAGAGTCCGAGAAAGCTTACGGCTTATGACGATTTGTCTCGTGGCTCCCCCTGGGCGGGTGAATAGTGAACTAACACCCAGTTTACGTCGACCGCGTGTGTCACGTGTATCCTCGGAGGAAATCTGAGAAGATTCCCCGGCGGGGTCAGGGAGTTTCTCTGCCTCGTGATGACTGGCTGTTGTGTGATGTCCTTAGGTTAGTTAGGTTTAAGTAGTTCTAACTTCTAGGGGACTCATGACCACAGCTGTTAAGTCCCATAGTGCTCAGAGCCATTTGAACCATTTTTTTATTTATTTATTTATTTATTTATTTTTTTGAGAAGATTCAGTATGACGAGTGGTGGACTGGGTTCTGCCAGGATGTGGGTTCTGCCCACGGCTGGCTCGACTCTCTCTCTGGTTGACGCGGTCTTCAGCAGCTGCGGTCATAGGCCGCTAACGTAGCTTTTAAAAAGTGTTTTTTCCTCACCTGTTATTGCTGCCCAACTTGGTGTGTAGTTTTGGCAGCTCAGTTCACATACGCGTTCGTTTACGAATAGTGATACTTGTAATATTTTTTTCGGCCCTTGAATTCTCGTGAGTTCCGCCGTGGCAAGCAAGCGGTTGGTCGGTCGGTTCGTGACTGTCCCTCGGTTGGGTTCGCACAAATTAAGTGTGGTTGGACTCACCACCTGTCTCGCCTAAGTGAACGAGGCCAGACCGACCCACTGGAGACTGCTGTGTGCCGTTCTCCCAATTATCCTTTTCGCAGTGTTAATGTTGTTGTAATTTAACTGTGTTTTATATTTTTAATTTGGCAAGGTCAGTTGTAGACATGCTCTCAGATTTTCCTTCAAGTTCAAACATTACCGCCTTCTGCTCTTCAAAGGTTATTGTAATTTCCTCTGAAAGATTTACTTTACAAGTTATTGTGGGCCTTCCGCCGTTGGTGTTGGAAAAAGGAAATTTTTAAACGTAAACTATTGTTTTACCATTGTTGCAATATATATTTCCTTAATTTGCAGAATTTAACCTTGCGGCCTTCAGCCATCTTATTGCGTTTGTTTATGTCTCTGTGTGCACCTTGTAGGCCATCAGCCCCGTTAGCATCTGAAAACATTGTGGCCTTGTGACTTCAGTAATCATTACAGTATATTTGGAATTTCGAAGATTTAATCTGGCGGCCTTCAGCGGCTCCGCATGCTAATCTCATATATGTATACGATTTATCTTATTCGTAAATTTAACTGTCTGTCATGTCTTTTCAAAATTGAACTTATTCTAAAGCATCTGTTTGGAGGCCGTCAGCCGTGAAGCAAATTTAATTCTTTCAAAAGTGTATTTGTGAACTAAATGATAGTAAATTAAAATTGTGAAACGAATCCGACAGCAACTCCTTGGCTCTTTCCACAATCCTAATTACCTGTTAGCCCTGCGTGATTTAGCAGGTGTTTCACTAACCTTTCGCCTTATATCCCTTTATCCATAACTGTAGGTTTGAACTGGTTTCGACAGAGCTATGCTGTCATCATCAGATCTTATGCTTTTGAATTTTCACATCACATTATCTAAGCTGGTCGTAGGTAGTGTTCCAAAAATGAACAGCACAGAGACAGAAATGATGACTCTTTCTGCAGGATCTGACCATCATTTTGCAGGACAATGTTCAAGCACGTACAGTGCAAGCTGTTACTGATTCGTTTGACTGATGGGGCTCTTAAGTGCTATACCATCTACTGCACTCCCCTGACTTAAGCCCTCTTGAGTTCAACGCGATTTCTAAACTGAAGGAAACACTTCACGGCATTGGCTTCAGAACCACTAGAAATTCGTCGGGCAACAGATCGCGCCGCTCGAACTGTCAACACAACTGGCACTGCTAAGAGTATCCTGCGACTTCCACATCGCTGCCAACGGGTTATACACAATGCTGGTGACTACTTTGGAGGTCAGTAAAACTTTGAAACACTTATCTACTTTGTACGAGCTGTAAATAAATAGTTGCCACTATTAACGTTCCAACCCTCGTAGTGATCCAGCGAGTCAATATTTTTGCAATCTCCCGTATATACCCGACGCGATAAAAATGCAGGTGTGCTTTTCTCAGACAAGAATGACAACCAGTTAATTCAGACTTTCCGCTGCCTGCCTGCCTATCTCGCGGAACTTGACAACAGTTACGTGTGAAAAATAACAATTTGCGATTTCGTTCGAATTCTGAAGTATGCAAATGCTGCTTTACGTAATTATTTGGCTGAATACTTTTAAATTCGGTGCAAAAAGGGCTGTGCAATACTACAAGTTACACCATTTATGTAACTTTTTGATTAATACGTGAATGTGCAGAAGAAAATAGAGCTTTCCACACAGAATTACTGGATTGACTTGAAAGAGAGATATCATGTGCACGGAGAAGTTTTTAGATTTGTTTACTGAAATACTGTTGCGATCGGTATAGGCTACCTCATTTTGATGCTACGCTGTAGTTGCCTTTATAGCCGGGGAGGAAAGGGCTACAAAGCTCAACTGGGTAGTTACGCCGACTTTTTAAAATTTATTTCGTTTATTGAAACTACATTCCGACTGGACCGCCTCATTTTAATATTACGCTGTGACAGGATGGTGAGGGAGGAGCAGGGATGGGGGAGGGGGGGGGATGAATGTTCAAGGTCACGGTTCAGTACCGTGTCCAAGGTCATTTCTCGCCCACTGTGTGCAGAGAGCCCAAGAGGCCGAGGTGAACGTCAGCCACAATCCCCACGGGCAATACCACTTAGGAGTTCCCTTTCTACCGAACGAACCGAATTCTATCCGACCCCCTGTATCCCTAATGAGTAGAGTGGTAATGCATATACAACACCCTGTCTTCACAAAAGTATAATGTGAAAAATTTCCGCCGGCCGCGGTGGTCTAGCGGTTCTGGCGCTGCAGTCCGAAACCGCGGGACTGCTACGGTCGCAGGTTCGAATCCTGCCTCGGGCATGGGTGTGTGTGATGTCCTTAGGTTAGTTAGGTTTAAGTAGTTCTAAGTTCTAGGGGACTTATGACCTAAGATGTTGAGTCCCATAGTGCTCAGAGCCATTTGAACCATTTTTTTGAAAAATTTCCGAAGCTCGAGTTAATTCCAAAACATTGTGTGAAGGTGTTGCGTCATCAGTTGGTATATATTTGAAGAACGTCATACTTAGGAGCCAGCCAGAGCTTCTGATGAAGTACACCACCCTTTTCGATCAAATTATTTACAGTGTCGTCGTTACTTTTGTCGCCACAGTAAAACGGCGCTATGCAGGCTGACGTACGTAATTCTGCGATGTTCGATTGATGTAACTAGGTTGCGAATAATGGCGTGTTTCATCATAGCTCTGTGTGGGTCTTAAGTATGACATTGCCGAGTCAGCTGTCGTTTCTCGAAGCGGAGCGAGCACAAAACCTCTGCTCGAGACAGCAGAGCAGAGACAGACGCCTCCTGAAGCGCCAGCAGCGGCCGTGAGGCGTGACGTCACGTGGCGGCGGGGGGGTGGGGGGGTGGGGGCACGCCGCCCCCACTGCCGGTCACATTGTCAATTCTCGTACGTTTTCCATCTATCAATAAGCACGTAAGTGAGAACGCGTACTCACTTTCTGACCGTCCCTACGTTATGCTGAGCTGATCGTTAAGTGATTACGTCACGAGGGGCTGACCGACGACTATAAATGGGGCCGGGAAGGATAGCGTCATCAGCGGAGAAGTGGCGACGGCAGAATGGGCGGGTCGCGAGGTCTCAAATGACCTCACACGCGAGCTGGTCAGCGGACGTCGGCTACGTACCAAGTCCCTTCTCTAGCTGCCCAAGTCGGCTGTCGGTAGTGCAGCTGTGAAGTCGAGTCGAAACCCTAAGGAACGACCACAGCTAAACCGAGCAGGGGAGAAAGCAGTGAAGAGGTCGGTTGTAACAAATAACACGAAATGAGCAGAAGGAACATTTGCTGAGTTCCTTAGTGTTAAAGTAATCCGGCTAGCACAACGACTGTGCGTTACGTTACAAAAGTGACGGTTGAAGTGGTGTAAAGCAATGAACGGGGTGCCGAATCGCGTTATGCCGTTTGGCAGTTGGATGGCAGCGGGAGAGCTCGACAAATGCCTGGAGAACGTAAAACGTGCCGTGGTGTGTGAGTGAACTTCGAGAGAAGTGGTGTTGCGGTGTTTAGGCGTTCTTCGTGGTCAGGCTGTCGTTCACTTTCTGCGCTTAAGTGGACGCTAAACACGCCAGACAGCGATGTCGACCCCGCACAGCCAGGAGCACGGCGGCAGTGGTGTGTGGACAGCAACATTCCCGAGGTGGCCTCAGCGGAACAGCTCTGCGACTGGACTCGGTGCCCAGCATCCTCCGGTTTCGGCTCCGGGGGAAGAACGGGCTGCCTGCCACTCCTCGATAGATTTTCAGACGCCTCGTCCAGCACAGTTAACGTCGTCACAAAGGCGACGGAGTATTACTTGCTTCAGTTATCGTCGGCATTCCTTCGTTTCTAGTATTTAACTGCGACGGATCAGATGTTTCGTAAACTTTAAAAGTCGAAAAGTACTTTTATTAAGTTTCCTATAATGTCAGTCGTAGTGCAAAGTGAACTTTATTTCAAGTACCAATCCGCCGTTGTTTCTCCTTCGCCCTTCGTTTCCTTCGAGATATTCCTTTTAAACTTCCTGGGGCACGACGCTACATTCCAACAGTTGTAGTCTTTTGTGACGACACGTTACAGGTTTCCACGGTTACGCTTGTAAAAGAAATATTAAGTACAGCCGGTGGCGCACATTAAAACGGCGCGGCGACGGCCAGAATCTTGAAAACGTGGCCACAAAGCAAAAAGAAAATTTGCTGATGACTACTTTGGACTATCACGTTGGCTGTAGCAAAGATGGGACAACTGAATGCCGGCTGTGCGGACGACCACATGTTCATTTGCTCGGTTATATCTCGGGTCAAATGCGGCAGTTCATTGTTAGCGTGAGTGCAGTTGGCCACGCTACAAAAACAGTCTTGTTGATGAAGACAGTCGTTTGTGTTTTGTGCGAGTGAAGCCAACACTTTCAATATGGAAGGTATTCCAGGTATGTGCTAATGAAATACATTTTTATCATCAATTATACATGTTTATTTTTCAATTAACGTACTACAGGAAAAGGGACGAGAAAATTGTAAAATGCACTTAAAAAATAGAGATAAGTTTTGAATTCCACGATATTCCGCTTCCTTTTGCGCTGTGTCCGCAACTATATATTATTTTATTACCTTTGTAAATTAAGCTTCAAATCCTGCTACCAGTCGCTACTCTGGCTTTGAGCCGCGTTCTAAACGACACTTGCAAAATGGCATTGTTGTGATATCTGCAAAAATGACAATAGGATTAATTAATTGCGAGCTGCATTTGTACAATTTAAATTATAATCGATACGTAGAAGTCTTGTACAGAATAAAATAATTAGAAAAATGACGGAACGTGTAACGCAGATTTTTTTTTTAATTTCACTTTCATCTGATCCAGCTTATTCCAGAATCGGATTTTCGACGAAGGGTATTTCTCTAATAACAAAAGAGTATTTGTCAAACGATTTGGAGGCGGTCATAGAACATTTGGAAAAGTCGTTGACAGAAAAAAGTGGACATACAATCACAATTCCCGATTATATGAGGCCTACCATTTCGATTCTGTTAGGAAGCAACTATAAGGAAGCAACTAGGCAACAAGATTATTTTTTCAAGAAAAACGAAAGCTGGTTAAATACAATAGCACCCAGACGCTGCGAAGACTGAACGACGTCACAGCCTCAAGTCCATCCAAGGCAAGGCAAAAAAAGAAAAGGCTGGCTCTCGATTCTCAACATCACCGCCATACTGGTCTAACACTTCTTTTAGACTTGAAATTGTCAAAAGAATCTTATCAGCATTTGAGAAATGGGAGTACAGGAAAAGGCTTAAACACACTTTATCCACTGTACTCAGCTGTTTTGGCAGCAAAACAAGCTTGCTGCCCTCCATACGAAACCCTCACTTTTACTGAATCAAAAGCTGGTACGTTTGCACGTTTTTTAGACCACACCGTTCAACGTGTTCTACAGCTGAAACGAGACGATATTGTACATGTGAGTGATTCAGAAATGTCTAATATGGCTTTTATTTGTAAGTGGGGCTTCGACGGAACTTCCGGACAAAGGGTGTATAAAATGAAGTTTTCAGATTCGAGTGTTTCAGATGCAACTTTATTTTTCACTTCGCTTGTTCAGCTGAAACTTGCTGGTGTAAACGAAGAAACGAAAGAAGAAAAGATTTTATGTATTAATCTGAAGCCGTCTTCATCCTCTTTTGCAGAGCACTCAACTTGGAATTTAGAAGAGAAACAGAGCAAACGTCTTTAAATGAGAAAGCGTATTACGACAAAGAGATCGAACAACTCCAGTCATTCGAAACAGTCGTTCATGGGAAATATATTTCCATTAAATACAATTTAAGCATGACCGTCGTAGACGGTAAAGTGTGCAATGCTATCACGAACACGAAATCTGCGCAACGGTGCTCTCTGTGCCAGGCCAGGCCACTTCCGCCCAGTTTAATAACACTGACGACGTTTTGGAAAAACAAGTTTCCGCCGATTATCTGCATTGCGGACTGTCAACTCTTCACGTCTGGATTCGATGTTTCGAATGCTGTATTCATTAGATATACGAAATGAAAACAAAAAACGTGGCAAGCACATAAAGCAGAAGATGAAGAGGAAAAAGCAATACTGAAAGTCAACATTTAAAAATTTTCAAAGAGCAGCTTGGAATTTTAATCGACATGTCAAAACAAGGGTTTGGCAGCACGAACGACGGAAACACCACTCGACGTTTTTTTGAAAACACTCCAACACCGGGGCTGACAACTGGAGCCTCCACCGTTTTCATATAATCTTGCGGACGATTTTCAGCGGACGTCAGATCGACGTCGAACAGTTTCGAGCACACGCCTTAGCAACTGCCGGGCACTACGTGAAAGAACTGCCCTGGTGCAACATGCCAACAGCAGTCCATAGATTGTTGATGCACGGTACAGACATTGTTTCTTCGGCCATTTTACCCATCGGTCAACTGTCAGAGCATGCTCAGGACTCAATCAATAAGTTGATAAATCAATATCGCCAGAGTTTTTCTCGAAAGTTTCCCTAAAGAAACTGAAGACTTTGTCGCCAGAAGCCGTTGCCCTCTTATTTCCTGTGGCGGAAGACTATGAAGATTCAGATGCAGATGAGGAGAAAACCGTGTTTGAAGATGATGACGATTCAGCTGAAGCAGGAAAATGATGAAGATGAAAAAGAATAAGAAAATGAAAACATGTAATGGTAGTTATAAAAAATTTACAAAGGAAATAGTTGTAAATGAAATTAAATAAGTTTTTGTCATATTTTACACCGTCTTCTATCCTCTGTTTGGCCCTTTCTTCGAGCTTTCGACTTTTTTTGGTCTATATTTTTAACCATTAACTACAACAAACCCTAAATACTGATTTTTTTTATAAATATATAAATAAAAAGACTTATCAATTTTCGACAGCCATCTCAGATCCACAATTTTTTTTTTAAATTTTTGAACTCAGTCTTCATGAGCAACCACGATAATTGCCTAAAAATTACTTTTATACGAGTAACATGACAGTAGTGTACTTAGGGCCCGCCATTTTGTTTTTTTTTCACTTTTTGACATATTCTTAATGAGAAACTCGGTTGATCCTCACATAGTAACTTTGGTACAAATGCAACAACTGCTCGTATTGTGACCGGCTGCACGACGCGGCCGCCTCTGGCTGTCGATGGCTGAGCCGCCTCTTCCGTGAGAAGGCAACCTCGACTGTCGCCTGGCCAGCGTCTTCTCCAGCTCCCTCGTCGGTTTACTTGCCGGCAACTATTCTGGCGTCGAGCTGAAGCAGGACGTAACGACGTAGCCACACCTGTCACACTGTGGCCGCCACAGGTTTCATCGAGAGTCGTCCTTCTTATACTGATGCGAACAGTAAGTAGAAGCTGGTTTTTTGCTGTTCGGAGCGCGCCGATGTCTGCTGCCGACGAGCTCTGCAGAGGTGTAGGCCGACTTCTGCAGGAGGAATTAGGACCAGAATACCAGGTCACAAATTTTTTCAAACCAAGTGCTAGTCTGGATCAGGTGACAGAGGATTTAGGTTCACTCTGTAAAGGATTTACCAGGGAAGACACCGTGGTTATTGTGGGAGGGCCAGGGAACAGCATCGACAGAGATCCTGGGTACAGCATAGAGTGTGACCTGGTAAAGATTGCCTCGGCATCGAGACACACCAATGTTGAATTTGTATCTGTCCTGAGACGCCATGACCGGCCTCATTTGAACTCTTCTGTTGGGAGAGTTAATTTGGAGTTGGAACGGCTGCTTGGGGCGGGTGCGGTGGCTCATATTGGTGTGGTTCCTGTTGATTCTCTCAGTAGGTGGGACTATACCAGGCACGGCCTACATCTCAACAGGAAAGGGAAGGGGAAACTGGCTGGGGTAATAGCAGGAAATTTAAGGGGGGGAGGCACTGCCATGAATCGTAAAATACCAGTGCTTACAGGTGTTGGAGCAGCACCTTTTTTAGGATAGATAAGACAGAAAGATGTCAAGTTCTACGAGAGGTCAGGATTGAAACAAATCTTCAGTTTAGGAAAGAAATTAAACAGCACAATTGTATCACATTGGATCACCAATCACAGCTGTCAATTATAAATTTTCACCAATCACCAGAAATTTTATCTCCACCAAGTTGTATCTCAGTCCTAGGTAATTGCATTGATGAATTAAAGTCACCCAACCCAGCTGACATAATCTGCGTCTCTGAACACTATGTGACCACTGGTATAGCAACTAGGCCTAAGCACAATGAGAAACTCAGGCAGGAGAGTACTGCAAATGTTAGAATAAGGAAAGGTTCTCATAAAAGTACAACTAAAAATAATGTAAGTATATTTCATCAAAATATTGGGAGTTTAAAGAATAAAATAGATGAGCTTCTGGTTTGTGTAGAAGATTTAAAAGCTGAGGATGAAATAGATATACTATGCCTCTCTGAGCATCACATTGTTACTGATATGGATAAGGTAAATGTAAGTGGATATAAGCTCTCTGCACATGTAATGAGAGAAAATATGGAGAAAGGAGGAGTTGCCATATATGTCAAAAGTTATCATTGTGCAAAAAGTATAGAAACAAAAAAGTTTTGTGTAGAGAAACATATAGAAGCATGTGTCTGTGAGCTTAAATTAAATAAAGGCACATTTATAATTGTAACTGTATATAGGTCCCCATCAGGAAATTTTATTCTATTTCTGAAAAATTTGGACTCCTTGTTATGCTATCTGTCAGACAGGGGGAAGCAAATTATTATTTGTGGGGACTTCAATGTAGATTCTCTGAAAGAGGGTAATAGGAAAAATGACCTTGAAGTATTACTCGGTTTTTTCAGTTTGACACCCATTATTGATTTTCCTACTCGGGTGGTAAAGGATAGCAGCTCACTGATAGATAACTTCTTTATAGACCAAGATAAGTTTAACCAGATAAATGCTCAGCCTGTTGAGAATGGTCTTTCTGATCATGGTGCACAGCTAGTTACAATATATGACATAGCTCCATTCAGCAATACTAAACAGTCCTCCAAAGTAGTACGTTCGGTCAACGATTTAAAAATTGAAAATTTCAGGGAAAGCCTACAGCAGTTAGACTGGGATGAGGTGTACCGTGAACCTGATGCCAATTTAAAATATAATTTATTTCATGACATTTTTGTAAATGCATTTGAAAACTGCTTCCCCAAGAAAATAGTTAAATATACTCGTAAGAAACCTTGTAACAAACCATGGCTTACTAAGGGTATAAAAATATCTTGTAGCCGGAAAAGGGAAATGTATCTGACAGCAAGAAAGACTAGTGACCCAGAAACTATCAAACATTATAAAAACTACTGTGTTATATTAAGAAAAGTTATTAAAAAATCCAGAAGTATGTGTATCATGTCTGAAATCAGCAACTCTGATAATAAAATTAAAACAATTTGGAATATTATTAAAAGAGAAACAGGTCAACCAAGAGCACAGGAAGACAGTATTACCATCAAATTGAATGAAAACTTTACGAACAAAAAGTCAGAAGTTGAAAATATTTTTAATAATCATTTTCTAAATGTTGTGGATATAGTAGGATCCAGGTGTTCATTAGAAGATGCTAGGCTGTTAATGGAAGAGGCCATACCTATGCAATTTGATACAATTGAAATCTCACCCACTTCTCCCTCTGAAATTAGGAAAATAATAAACTTTCTTAAAAGCAAAAACTCACATGGAATTGATGGCATTTCCAGCAAAATACTAAAAGCTTGTTCTCAACAGATAAGTAAGATTCTCAGCCACCTGTGTAATAGCTCTCTGGAACAGGGCATTTTCCCTGATAGACTGAAATATGCTATTGTTATACCTTTGCATAAAAAGGGGGATAGATCTGATGTCAACAATTACCGTCCAATCTCCCTTCTAACAGCTTTATCCAAAATTTTTGAGAAAGTAATGTATTCACATATCTGTAACAATGAAGTACTAACAAAATGTCAGTTTGGTTTCCAGAAAGGTTTTTCAACAGAAAATGCCATATATGCTTTCACCAATCAAATTTTGAATGATCTGAATAACCGAACACCACCCATTGGGATTTTTTGTGATCTCTCAAAGGCTTTTGATTGTGTAAATCATGAAATTCTGCTAGACAAGCTCAAGTATTGTGGTATGAGTGGGACAGTGCACAAATGGTTTAATTCATACCTAACTGGAAGAGTGCAGAAAGTTGAAATAAGTAGTTCTCATACTATGCAAAGATCAGTACATTCCTCAAACTGGGGAACTATCAAGAATGGGGTTCCACAAGGGTCAGTCTTGGGTCCTTTGTCGTTCTTAATATATATTAATGACTTGCCATTCTATATTCATGAAGAGGCAAAGTTAGTTCTCTTTGCTGATGATACAAGTATAGTAATCACACCTGACAAACAAGAATTAACTGATGAAATTGCCAATACTGTCTTTCAGAAAATTACTAAGTGGTTCCTTGTAAACGGACTCTCACTGAATTTTGATAAGACACAGTACATACAGTTCCGTACAGTGAATGGTATGACGCCATTACTAAATATAGACCTTAATCAGAAGCATATAGCTAAGGTAGAATATTCCAAATTTTTAGGTGTGTCCATTGATGAGAGATTAAATTGGAAGAAACACATTGATGATCTGCTGAAACGTTTGAGTTCAGCTACTTATGCAATAAGGGTCATTGCAAATTTTGGTGATAAACATCTTAGTAAATTAGCTTACTACGCCTATTTTCACTCGTTGATTTCATATGGCATCATATTTTGGGGTAATTCATCACTGAGGAATAAAGTATTTATTGCACAAAAGCGTGTAATCAGAATAATAGCTGGAGTCCACCCAAGATCGTCCTGCAGACATTTATTTAAGGATCTAGGGATATTCACAGTAGCTTCTCAGTATATATACTCTCTTATGAAATTTGTTATTAACAACCAAACCCAATTCAAAAGTAATAGCAGTGTGCATAACTACAATACTAGGAGAAAGGATGATCTTCACTATTCAAGATTAAATCTAACTTTGGCACAGAAAGGGGTGAATTATACTGGCACTAAAGTCTTTGGTCATTTACCAAATAGTATCAAAAGTCTGACAGATAACCAACAAGTATTTAAGAAGAAATTAAAAGAATTTCTTAATGACAACTCCTTCTACTCCACAGAGGAATTTTTAGATATAAATTTTAAAAAAATATTAAAAAAATAAAAAATTAAAATAAAAAACACAAAAAATGAAAAAGTTGTTATATTAACTTAAGTATGTTGTTAAATTAACTTAATTATGTCATGTATTGGAAAATTTGACTCGTTCCACATCATTACGAAATATCGTATTCATGATCCATGGAACTAGTATTAATCTAATGTAATCTAACCTACACGCTGCCACCGAGCGAGCACTCAGCTGCACATGCAAATCAACGCCATCGACACCTACGTTTTGTTATTATTATTTAATGTACGATTGTTATGCTTTCGTGCGAATAGGTGGGATAATGTGCACCAAAGGCTCTCTATACCACTGGGGCATCGGTAATTGTACAAAAATTCGGATTCTTTATGCTTAGTAATCGCTTTCCCTGTTTCTGGTATATGAGCGGCTGAAGCAGACGTGGCCTTCGCCTTTACCTTTAAGGCTGCGTCGTTTATTTTAGGAGCGAACGTGTCCATTCGAAATGAAGTAAACGACGAAGTACGGTTCCTTTTCAGCTCCCCCTTCATTTAAGCACTAGGGATAATAGACAAATGGAGGGAAGAGCTCAACCGACTTGTCGGAAGTACCTGCAGAATTTGTGAGTACATACTGCTGCAGATACAATTAATGTGAGCCGGGAGTCGAATGAATCGGGGGAATGGAGCCAGTGGAACGGTATTTGAGGAGCTGAAGGCGGCCGCTCGCCTGCGGAACGACGCACCTCAGCGCTGCGCGACGTCACTCCACGCCGGCGACACGCAGGCGGCGCGGCGCGACTTTCCACCGGGAGCCGAGGCGGCTGTCACACGCCGCGCCCTGTGGCAGACGCGCCGGCGGAAGCTGGACGGCTCGCGACGCAGCCGTGTGCAGGCGCCGCGGCGCCGAGAACCACGCGGCCGCTCCGCTCTCCTCTGTTTCCGGCCCTCGTCGGCGAGCAGACCAAAGTACCCTCCGAGGTTTACGAGTAACGACCTCTCGGGAACAGGTTTCCCGACCACTGCTTTCTCCCGCAGCGGCAGCCGCCTTAATAACTTCCGCGGCAGCTGTAATTACAAATGATCGATTCCATTAACTCCCCGAACACGCGCTTTCCAGTGTGGAGGGAGCACGCAGTCGCTGGCAAAGTGCACCACCCACGCACACCCACGCACAGACGTCACTTCTTAACCGCGAGCTCGTGTTTCTTACGAATGCCAGTGAACGCTTCCACAGGAGGACTGTTTTATTGTCCGAGGGAACATGTTCCAAAATCTCGGAAGCAAAGTAAGGCACGACGGACGGAGCAAGGAGGACCGCAGACACACTAGCTCGGACAAAGAGGGCATTCCTGGCCAAAAATAGTCCACTAGTATCAAATATCGGCCTTCATTTAACGTACGTTCCAAGTGCAGTATTGTATGGAAGTTAATCGCGGACCGTGGAGAATCCGAGAGCGTGAATTGTGGTACTACAGAAGGACGTTCCAAATTAGATGCACTCATAAGTACTGAAGAAAGGCACGTACGGGAAACACGAGCAACAGGGACGGGATGACGAGACGTGTGTTAGGACATCGAGAATAACTACAGGGAGCTGTAGACTCCAAAAAGTGAAGGGCAAGACGGAAACTGGAAAATATCCGACAAATAATTGAGGACGCAGGCAGCACTTGCTACACTGAGAGGGAGAGAGGAATTCGTGGCGGGCTACATCAAGCCAGTCATAAGATCAATGGAAAAAATAAAACTACGGAATGACTGTTTAGTAATAATTCTTTTACTCAGATCGTCCCATAACTGCCGGCCGGAGTGGCCGTGCGGTTACGGGCGCCGCAGTCAGGAACCGCGAGACCGCTACGGTCTCAGGTTCGAATCCTGCCTCGGGCCGGGTGTGTGTGATGTCCTTAGGTTAGATAGGTTTAATTAGTTCTAAGTTCTAGGCGACTGATTACCTCAGAAGTTAAGTCGCATAGTGCTCAGAACCATTTGAACCATCGTCCCATAATCTTTTTCCCCCAATTCCATGCAGTACCTTCTCATTAGTTCTTCTATTTCCGCATCCAATCTTCAGAAATATTCTGTAGCACCACATTTTAATAGTGTCTTCTCCCTTCTTGCCTATACTGTTTAACTTTCGTAAAAGCCTATATCCAGACAAATACCTTCAGAAAACACTTCTTTAAGATTTAGGTTTATAATCTCCGTTGGCAAATTTCTCTCTTTCACAAACGTTTTCTCGCTGTTGACAGTTTGCATTTCATATAGTTCCTACTTCCGCATCGTCATTTTCTTTACTATCCAAATAACAAAACTCGTCTACCTCTTTTAGTATCTTATTCCCTCAGCATCATCTGATTTAATTCGACTTCATTCAATTACCCTGCTTTTACTTTTGTTGGTGTTCATCTTAAAACCTCTTTTCGAGACATTACCCATCTTTTTCAACTGCTCTTCTAAGTTTTCTGCTGTCTCTGACAGAATTACACTGTCATCGGCACACATCAAAGTTTTCAGAATGCGAATCTTGCAGGAGTTCTGCAAGGTTCGCAGAAGAGCTTCTGTGAAGTTGTAAGGTAGCACACGAGGTACTGGCAGAATTGAAGTTGTCAGGACAGGGTGTAAGTCATGCTTGGGTAGCTCAGTCGGTTGCCGGCACGGTAGCTCAGCGTGTTAGGTCACAGTGCTACTTGGCCTCTGTTGTAAAAAAATGAGTGGAAGGGTCAACAAACGAACTTTAAAAAATGTCATGTGACGTCCGCAACAACACAACGATCAACGAAAAAAAAAAGTCGGTAGAGCATTTGCCATTTGCCTGCAAAAGGTAAACGCCCCGAGTTCGAGTCTCGGTCCGGCGCCCACTTTTAATCTGGCAGGAACTTTTCATTTCTTCTCCCTGACCTTTTGGTTTCCTTTACTGCGTGCTGTATCTACAAATCGAATAACATCGGAGATAGGCTACAACCCTTTCATTTCCTTCTCAAGCACTGTTTCCCTTTCATGCCCCTCCAATCTTATAACTCCCATCTGGTTTCTGCGCAAGTTGTAAATAGCCTTTCGCTGCCTGTATTTCACCCCCTGCTACCTTCAAGCTTTCCCTACACATCCAATAAACGAAAGTTTGCCTTCCCCTAACTTGTCCTAACCTGTAGGATCAGTACCGTCTCGCGTGTTCCTACACTTCTTCGGAATCCGAGCTGGTCTTCCTCCAGGTCGGCTTCTACCTGCTTTCCATTCTTCTGTAAGGAATTCGTGTTAGTATTTTTCAACCATCATTTACTGATAGATCGGTAATATTCACACCTGTCAACAACTGCTTCCTTTGGAATTGAAATTATTACGTTCTTCTGGCAATCTGAGAGTATTTCGCCTGTTTCATACATCCTGCACATCAGATAGAAGAGTTTTGTCAAAACTGGCTCCCACAAGGCTATTCTGACGGAATGTCGCCTACTCCAGGTGCCTTCTTTCAACTTGCATCTTTCAGTGTTCTGTCAAATTCTTCTCGCAGTATCACATCTCCCATCCCATCTTCACCGTACGTCTTATTACATTTCTCTAATACTGCCTTCAACTTCATCTCCCTTGCACAGACCCTCTATACACCAGTTGCACCTTTCAGCTTTCACTGGTTTTCATCTGAACTTTTTATGCTCATACATCTGCTTCTCTCTCTAACTTTGCTGTACGCGCTATCTACCTTTCCCCTAGTTACGCATGTTACTACAGTGCTGCATTTTTCCTCTAGCCGGTTTTGCTTAGACCTGTTACAGTTTACGTCAAGTTCACATTTAAAATGTCTGTATTCGTTTTTGCTTGGTTTATTTGTCGAATTTTTATACTTTTTTCTTTCGTCAGTTAAATTCGCTATCCAAGGTTCACAGTAGGCATTTACTTTTATATAATCGGTTCTCTGCTGCCTTCACTACTTCATCCGTCAAAGCTAAGCTTCATTTTCTATTGTATTCCTTTGCCCTGTCTCAGTTAAGTGTTATCTAATGCAGCCTCTGAACGCTCAACAACCTCTGGTTCTTTGAGCTGGTCCAGATCCCAAAAATTCTACCGCTCGGGTTCCTGTTCCATCCCTCTCCCGCAGACCATATACTCCAACTATTTTTCCTCGTCTTCCTTTTCCTACTAACGAAATCAAGTGCCCCATCACAATTATTATCCTAATAAATTGTTTTATTTGATCAAACATTCATTCAGTCCTTTTATGATCTGCTGTGCTCACGTAAGAAAGTCCTGTTCATCCTGCCACAGAACTTCATTAATTTCACCGTATTCATTTTTCTTTTTAAATGTAGTGACCTTCCTGGCGGATTAAAAGATCTTCCATGCGTCGACCCGTAGAACGCCAGTTTTGTTTTTCGTTATTTGGACATATCCCTGAGCAGTATCCGCCTGGAGATGCGAATGGGGGACTACTTTACCTCAAGAATATTTCACTCGAGAGGATATCATCGTCATTTAACCACATAGAAGAGCTGCACGGCCTCGGAGAAAATAACGGCTGTTCGAAAGTAGTAGCTCAGCGATAGCGGAGATGCCAGCCGTCCATGCTGCTGCCGCTGTGGCTACTGAAAAGGTTGTTGTTTCTCTTCAGAAAGCGCGGGTTAGTCTGGCCTCTCCGCAGATCGTGTCGTCGAGGTGCGCAGGCCGGCCTGCCTCAGCGTGCACACTGGTGGCTCGCCTCGTCCAGAAAGGAGCTCCCAAGCTCCACTGACAACGCCACCATCCCAATGCACTGTTCGTAAGGGCTTCACACAGTAATTTACGTAAATCGTCTCTCGTTTAAACCGTTGCGCCAGAAGAGTTACGCTCTATCAGAAGGAAGTTGTAAGGGGTGTGTCAGAACTCTCCTTTACATAAAACAATATATCCAACTTAATGCTATTCTTTGCACTGTGTAAGCACTCAGATACAGATAGTAACAACCTGAGGGCGAAACGTGGCAGCGCGATTCTAAGCACTGTTGTGTCACGAGAGTGGAAGTAGTAGTTTCGGCCGAGAGCTCGGAGACAGAAGACGTGTCACGCTGCCCTCACGTCGGTCATGGCAGATCTTACCACACTCGAGGCCTGGTTTCATTAATATAGCCAGGAGAGATTAAGATGGCTTAGCTACGCTCGAAGATGCAATTCGAGGTAAACTTCGCAAGCATGGCGCAAAAGCAACTGCAGGGTTAGGCTCGTGATTGATAGTCCGAGTTCCCATGTTTTGTTTGTCAGTTAAAGAAGCCTCCTTACCCTGCAAATAATAATAATTATTCTCCACATCTAAATAATACGCTGTGTTTACTAAATGTTAATGCAATTGTGAAATTGAAATAATTTGTTAATCTGGCAGTCAGTCATTATTGATACATATGTCATTTGTCATTGTCATTATTAATACTTGTTCACGATGATTCTCAAGTCTAATTAATGAAAAACCCTTCTCAAAAGTTGTTTAGTAGTTAACAGGACCCAAGCAAAATCCTTTTTATTAAATTCCTTCTTAGTAATAACAAGCTTTAGCCGCTGCTGCTGCATGCTGCTGCGCATTGCTGTAAACCACATGGAAAATAGGTAGTTATCTAAAGAGGTGAGTGTAAAACTTGGAGCCAAAACAGAGACACTGACACACCACATGTCATGTGCTCTAGTCCGTTGCACAAGTCACCTTCTGTATCACTTGTAAATTCTTGTTCAAAAACGCAGTCAATAGCTTATCCAAATGTTAATTTTTTTTCTGTCGAGGGCTTAAGTGACGTGTTATGCAGGTTCGGTTAGCCGTCGCTCGTGCGGGAATTGGTTGCATATACGTTCCCGAGTAGGTGCTCGGGATTTCCCGCGGAGTGAGCGGGAGAGAAATGGTGAACTGGTGCGACAACTGGAAACAAATTCCAAAATAGAAGCTCGGCTATTGTGGGAGAACGGCCTAAATTTCACTTCTTCGTGAGATTCCGGCCAAATGGGGTGTCAGGTCCAGCTGTAGTGAAATTGTACGAAGAGGACCAAAGCCCCCACAGATGTGCGTCATGCTCATCGGGTAGCACACAAGGTGGAACAACAGGGATGAGGACGGGCAGAAACCGGCTATCGAATGGCTCCGCGGCCGTGCAGCGGCTTTCTGTCCTCTATGAACTGAACAGCTGCTACAAACGTCCCACCACTGTCTGCAGCGACTTGGCGGCTGTTCAAAAACAGTGTCACGCACAAGTTAATTGGCCTGTCTTCACGATACGCGACTTACTTCTTGCAGTCCCCTAGTACCATTCGAGCGTGCTGTAGTCACCGACACTAAGGAACATAAGAATCGTCCCACAGTCTACCATAAGGAGCACTCACATGAGGTGAACAAAAATAAGTACACTGTTTCTTAATTCAGAAGTAACCGCCACGACTGCTATGTGAGAGCAGACGGCCGGTGCCTTCATGGAAGAATGTTCGCGCTTGTCTGCGGACCCAGCGGTGCACTTCTTCGTCCGAAGAAAATCGACGGTCACCAATGTCTTCGCCCGCATCTCGTGGTCGTGCGGTAGCGTTCTCGCTTCCCACGCCCGGGTTCCCGGGTTCGATTCCCGGCGGGGTCAGGGATTTTCTCTGCCTCGTGATGGCTGGGTGTTGTGTGCTGTCCTTAGGTTAGTTAGGTTTAAGTAGTTCTAAGTTCTAGGGGACTGATGACCATAGATGTTAAGTCCCATAGTGCTCAGAGCCATTTGAACCATTTTTGAACCAATGTCTTCCTTTTAGGAACCAAAAATGGGGACTGTAAGGGGCATAGGTAAGGGTTTCATTTATTTATTGGCAAATTATACAGAAGTTACCTGATGTTTTAAAACAGGTCGTACATCTTAAAACTTTTGTTTTTCATCTTTTTGCAGTTTTTTTTTCTTTTGTTTTAATACAACATTTACAAAGAATAATAATTTTCAAATTAACAATAATTCAAGGTTGAAATATAAATAAAATTTTGTTGTTTTTAAGAAGAATATAAAAATATGATATGCCAGAGGAGAGACTTGTTAGTACTATCACCGAACGTGACTGACCGTGAATACCTCGGAATGGTTTCTTGAAGCAGTTGACTGTCAGTCACACACACACATGACGAGTGTTTAGCAGCACCTGGTTACAGGCGGCCAGCGCAGGCGCAGAGAGCGCAGCAGCCGGTCCCCAGCTGCGGGTGCTCACTCACTTCACTGTCGCTTCGACTGACCACCGAGCGTCGGGTGCGTCACGTCAGATGCGCAGCAAAAGTAACTCGGCTGCCGTCGTTCGTCGTGTGCCCTGTACAATTGTGATTCTCACGACTTCATACGTGTATAACTATGTCGAAGCCACAATATACGCAAAATGAAATGAGCGTACGGCATTGCGGGCCGGGAGTCCCCCATTCGAGGAAATTCGGCGGCCGAGGGCAGTTACGCATTGCATTCGACGCCACGTTGGGCGACTTGCGCATCGGAGGTGGGGATGAAATGACGATGAGGGCAACACAACACCCAGTCCCTGAGCGGAGAAAATCTCCTGCCCCAGACTGGAATCGAACCGCCCCCCTTGGCGTGGCACTCCACCACGCAGATCACTTTTTTTTATATTCTTCTCTTTGTTTCTTGTTTTAAAGACGCTACCTTCTTTTATTAATGGTAGTGTCGCACACAACAAAATGAAAATAATCAATATATCAAATTAACCTGTAGAGACAACAACGTAGCCACTTTTTTTTTTATGGATAAAGCAATGCCGTTCCTCTTCGGCTACATAACCAGAATAATGAAAGTCGTCCCGTTACGACATAAGGGTGCTCCATGCTACAGCCCGCTGCGGATTTTCCGATTACTGTCGTCTCGTTGCTGTGTTGTTTCCTTTGTTTGTTCAATCTCATTAAAAAAGAAACTGCAAAGAGGTTCGAAGGTTATCTTCTCATGTCACGGATAATCCAGCTGCGGGGCGAGTTATGGAATGCGCTCCAAAGACAATTACAAAAATATTGTCTGCATTTAGAGTTCTTGACGATCGTACAACGTCGTTCGCTGACATAATACCAAAAATTTGGTACTGTCTTTTCGCCATTACCGAACAGGTAGTGAACAGCGTGGCCGCTAATCCACGCCACAGAGTTAATTTTTGCTTCTGGGAAATGCACCAAATCTTGGAAAAGAAGTGATCGTGTAGCTGTCGTGTCGGGAGTCGTGCGTATGAGGAAAGCCAACATCTGACGCACCAAATACCAAACGTCCTTTGCCGACCCGCATTCGAAACGATTTTCATCCGTGTCGATGGTGGATGTGATGTAGGCGGGACTGGCACAACTGTTTCCCGCCAACAGTTACGTACCGTGCAGATTGCACGTCAGTAGCAAGCGTGGTGGCATTCACTGCCTGCCGCACAGCACGCCACTTTGTAGTGGGGTGTTTGCTGTCAGTCACACTCGGCGTCCTGTTCAGTTACATGGCAGTACAGACTACATCGCCCTCGTCGTTATCCAGCGTGTGGGTAGTGGTGCGGCGTGGATGTAGCTTAAGGAAAGAAGGTAAAGTATCATGCCTTCGTTGGAGATTTTTCCTTCTATGTTATTTACAGAATGATTGTGTTCCGCAGGTTGTGACGCAAAGCTGGGCTTGTTCAGGTTGCTAGGACGGAGTGCTCAATTTCTACCAGTTTGTCCAATTCACATGAGTTGTGAGTTTCTATACAGATGACTTTTGATACTGTTGTATAGTGGTTTTGGCGCTATGCATGATTTTATTCTGTGTTTTACTGTTGGCGAATGAGCTTGTTTCTATGTTGTATAACCTGAAAAGGTTGGTAAAGTGGTGATAAATCGTCCCCAAGAAAGGCAGGCTTACAAATGTGGTGTTCTTGTTTGTGGGTGGTTGTTCAGCTGGTTGAGGCAACTGATTTAATAATTTATGTTTCTTTTTGTCTTTTACTTGTATCCATTGGGATTTTAATTATGCAGTTAACTATTGTTTTGAAGAATGCCCTTATGTTGGATGGATGGCAAGAGGAGTTATGTATGGATACTGGTGGCTGTTGGCATCCTGAAAATTTGAAAACTACGCTTTTGATTTTTATATGAAATTGTTAAATTAAGGTTATGCCTTCTGCTGTTTCATGTTCTACAGTGAATTTAATGTTGTAGTGTAATTTATTAAGTACTTTGGCTAGATTTTCTGTTCTTTTGTTGTTCCATTCAACAGAATGAGATTGTCATCAGCGTAGTGTTTGTAATAAAGTAACTTATCTTTCAGTTAGGTTTGATATCTAAAAAAGTTGTTTTCACGATAGTTAATATAATGTCTGCAAGAAAGTCTGAAAGACTCATTGCCAGTTCATCTTCCTGAATGCAAAACTTATGGAATACGAAGTAGCTGTGTGATCCAGGATCTCTATGAGTTCATAGATTTCAGCTCTACCCATTTTTCCCTGTTTGAGTAAGTTACGTCTTCTCATACTGAGATTTCCTTGAGAGGTCTATTTATATATAAGTTGACTATGTCAAGAGATGCAAATCTAGCTGTAGCAGGGATGGGGATATCTTACATTTTGGGAAACTGAGCTTAAACTAACGAAAACCATCCTTGCAGTAAGATTTAACAGAAATTGTCTCTGAGGAAACTTGACTCCAAAATATATCAGAATAAAATTAACGAGCGAAAGCATGTCAGCAAAGATAGCAAAAACAAGATGTTAAACTATTTCATTAAAAACTTAAATCAGGCCTCTTTACAAAAAGAAAGATCTTCTCAAGTCACAGCTGTACAATATGCACCTAGAACTAAGCCATAACTTTCTTGCTTATGTATTCATGCTCTTTCTAGACTATGTCAATTATATGTCAATAAAGAATATACCATCATCTCACTTAGACATGAGAAAAAGACAAGTGCCCTGATATCAAAGAATGCAGTTATGTTCCCCAGTATTCTTCTCAAATAGAACATAAGTTTTTTGACAAATGATTAATACTACAGAAATATGCTTCAGCAGTAATAAATTACAGTTGTCAAACAAGGGCCTTAAGCATAATACCATCCCCACACTACATGAAAAACTATTAAGGATCTACTAACGAACACAAAAATTGCATTCACACAGTTAAATTAAAACACAATGAACAATGTGCTACAGCCCATCAGGCTAAAAACATTGTTATGAGAAATACTGACCAGAAGAAAAAGAGCAATAAGATAAATAATGAACATAGAACATTATGTGACATTAACAAGAATCTTGTCCTCGCCGTCAGTGCAGACAGGGGCAGCACAGCTGTTGTCACAGATGAATCAGAGTATATTAAACAACTCGTTAATTATTCATAAATAATAACGTAAAAGAAATATCATATGATCTTAGTCCCAAATCCCAAGATGAAATTAGTGAATTACTTAGAAACTGCAATATTCTGTTAGAAGCAAAGCATTATATAGTGATGAACCCATCGGCACAAAATTGAGATCACAACCTAAGCTCCATAAACCAAAATGTCCAATATGTCCCACTTTAAACTCTACGAATAATCCAAACTGTAAAATCACCAGGAACTCTGCCAGAAACCGTTACCAACAGCTTCAGTTCATTACAAATACTATAACTTTTTACATATTCCCATTAACTGAAATAGACAGAAACTGCCTTTACTAATGTTCCACACCATGTTGAGTTCAGAAGAGAAATAAGTCAGTAGTTGATCTGAAGTTTTTTTATTGTTTTAAATTTAAAGTTCATGGTAATACAAACAGCTGCAGTTCATTGCAAATACTATAAATCCCTATTATTTTGCTCCTGGGCATTCATGGTAATGTCGATCTTAATTGCCACATTTGCTCATCAACTTCCTGTATTACATGTTATATTAACATGTAATATAAGAATGGAAATAAGACACCAGATCATTTGAAGTTTGTCCTTGTGGTAATTTATTTATTTATTTATTCTATTTTGGGCTTTCATGTGAACGTCAGTTTTGATTAGTATTTTGCCACACTTTAATACATGCAAACAAAAACAAATAATATCTCTGAACAAATTAAGCCTATGTCATATCCTTGTGTGAAGATCTTTGTAACAAGTAGAAGTTGTATAGCACACGCTGGATGCTGGCAAATTTCCATTATCACAATGTATATGCATAAATATTCTGTGAAAGTGAATGATGTGGTACCAGCTAGCTGGTCATCACAATGGAGGCAGACAGTGGATATTAACAACAAAAGCCGCAATAAGGGGAAAACTAACACTTGGATCCCAATCGACAGCCGGCCGGAGTGGCCGAGCGGTTCTAGGCGTTACAGTCTGAAGCGGCGCGACCGCTACGGTCGCAGGTTCGAATCCTGCCTCGGGCATGGATGTGTATGATGTCCTTAGGTTTAAGTAGTTCTAAGTTCTATGGGACTAATGACCTCAGCAGTTAAGTCCCATAGTGCTCAGAGCCATCTGAACCCAATCGACAGATAAGCAATACCGGTACGCATGGCATGTTTCACCTTCTTTTCACAGAGCCAGCACGTAACATTACGCTTGAAATAGCTATGTAACTTCGTGTACACCGTCTGAAGATGAGCCTTAAAAGTTTCGAAAACCGGTTCATGGAATGAATGGATAAGTGTTTTTAAAAAAAAGTGACTGCTAGCTGTTTTATATACGAGCTGTCAGACAGGCACGACCAGCTGCTCCCCAATGAGCTCTTGCATGACACCACTGAAGTCAAAAATGGCGGTGGTTTGGGGTCAGTGACATGCACGCTACAGGGCCCTGACTCGTGGCTGTCACTGGATTAGCCGAACTGCGACAGTGGGTCGTGTCGCTGTGGTGGCCGCTGCTGCGGGTGCAGCAGGATGCGCCACGGTGCTCTTCCCTGCCACGAGGCCGTCCGCAGTCGGCTCTCATTCACACTCACTGAGGTGAGGTGCTGTTAATGCCGTCTTTGCCGCCTTAAATGCATTAACTCTACACGACCAATCTCTAAGATAACTACTGTTCACGACCGTTACAGTGTCTACTTAAAGCAAACCTGATTTGCATTCTCGTAGTGGCGCTACTAGCGCAACTCTTACACGGGTGGATCGAAATTTGAACAGACACCATCTTTCAGATGTGGAAACACGCCTGCCAACTTACGTGTACGTCGCACTACTACTTCTTGGTGTTGAGATTTTTTTCCCGTCAGTTTATATTAAAAATATACATATATTAAAGCGAATGGGCACGTAAAAACACGCTCGTATCAGAATACAATGTTGCGTCAAAACTTCAAAGAAATCGGTCAAGAAGCTTTGAGGTACGCGATTTTGAACAGACGTCTACGTTTTTCTACTGCTCGCGGCTTCGCCCGCGTATGCTTTTGACACACGTACTGAACACACGTCGTCCTCTCCCTCTTTCTCCACGCACTCGTGCTTCTGTCTGTCCACCTCGTCCACCCACCCCTATCTGTCCAACTCCTCCTGCCCAGTCTGTCAGTTTGTTCGTCTTGCCCCCACCTCTTTGTCTATTGCCTTCAAGTCCGTGGCTGTGGAGATCGCCTAGCGGGGTGCAGTTCCAGAGGAGCAGAGTTCGAATCCCGTCTCAATACACAGACTTCGGCTTCAGCTGGTTTCGTAAAATCTTTTCCTGCTCAATCGTTGCCAATTCGAGTTTTGTCCAGTATCCAAACGCCGTAGAGTGGAACAAAAAACGAGAAACGTGGACACTCGGAGCAGACTGTCTACCACGACTGCTTTCGCGTACCGCTTCCTGCTACGCAAACGTTCGCTACGTCCACATTTCTTTCACGAAGACGCATCAACCGCACTGGATATGTCGTATGTACGTATACGGGGTAAGCCGCCAAACGTTTCCATCCAATCTGTTACTGATCCTTCGAGGTATTTGTAATATGTTTTCACAGCGAGCGGAGACAAAAAGCAATGCGTTCACAATTTCGTCAGTGACTGACGTGGAGCCACGAATTCGGTTTCTTAAACGGAACTGCCCCCCATGAACCGTGGACCTTGCCGTTGGTGGGGAGGCTTGCGTGCCTCAGCGATACAGATGGCCGTACCGCAGGTGCAACCACAACAGAGGGGTATCTGTTGAGAGGCCAGACAAACGTGTGGTTCCTGAAGAGGGGCAGCAGCCTTTTCAGTAGTTGCAGGGGCAACAGTCTGGATGATTGACTGATCTGGCCTTGTAACATTAACCAAAACGGCCTTGCTGTGCTGGTACTGCGAACGGCTGAAAGCAAGGGGAAACTACAGCCGTAATTTTTCCCGAGGAGATGCAGCTCTACTGTATGATCTTAGAGTAGCACGGAGAGCTGCATCAAACCAGTCTCAGGACTGAAGACCACAACAACAACAAACGGAACTGCGCTATTTCCCGCTGCCAGAATGGCACGTCTCTATGAGTCAAGTTCAGTGACGTGACTCTTTTGTAGACCCGGCAACAAGTGACGGCGTGAAATCACACTCTGCGCCGTCGAAGGTCCCGCCAGCCGCAAGTGTGGTCGGCTGCGCCCTCACGTGTCCCGCAGCCGACATCAGCTTGTCGGCCGCGCGAGAGCAGCCGCTGCCCCCGTCTCGTATCGGATCCGTCTGTGACAGAGGAGAACGCGTTCCGGTGACGGCGGCTCTAGCTGCAGCGCCTGCCCGCTGAGAACAGAGAGAGACGGGCGGGGCCTGGCGCACGAGTGCAGTTCCAAGGCTGCCGCCTCTGGGTGGGTCCACGTACAGAGAGAGGCTGACTGAGTTGCCTACCAGTGCAGCTCGCAAAGGCCAGGCAGAGAGCTCATCGTGCGAAGACGAGGCGGCCGACAAACTGACAGGTATCCGTCTCTATACGCGATGCTCGCAGAGGCATGACTGTTAATGACCAAATTATTAGAATTTGGATTTTAGAATGTATTACTTTAAATGAAAAATTATTTCTTCCATTTCTTAGATATCGTGTGTCATGTACACACTGCTGAAAATCGTACATTAAAATAATGCAGGAAATACGAGCTAAATATTGTGAAGAAAATATAATGAACATATTACCTGAGCCGTTACATTGCTGTAGCCGAGTTGTTCAAAGAGTACGTCCAGAATGACACGCTGGACCACTCACGCATCGTACGCTGCCGACATGTGTGGACTGACCTGCCACGTTCTCCACAGTCGTCGGCCGTCCCTCGCGCTGGGACCACATCGCGTGACGAGTCATCGAGGCCACATTTTCTAATAACGAGCGTAAGCATTTTTCAGGGTTATCTTTTTCGTCGTCGAACATAGTATCGACGAAATAAACAATCATGGCGCACTTTCGGATTACGGCACACCGCATATTCACAATTCACTGTCGTTACTCCATCACCCGACCGAGGCAGTGGCGATTTCCCTTCGACGTACTGCGTATTTCCCAGATTTACATTCGCGCGATTTGTTAACGTTGCCTAATTAATACACAATACTTTGTACAGAAAATTATTGTTTTGCTGGAGAACTCACTGACAGCACTCAAACGGACGTTCAAAATTAGTCGCATTCAGCTCTCCGTGTCCAGAAATATGGAACGGCTGATACTTACGTGTACGCCGATTACGCTGTAGGCTTCTTTCGCCCCCTCCCCCCATTTGTATCCGACGAGGGTTTCCTACCTCGAGGACGCGGTTGCGCAGCAACAACAGCACAAAAGTCCCTGTATCCTCACTCCGTTATGTCTTGTCCGACCTACGAAAGAGTAACGCCACTGAATTTGTCTTTTCGAGATCTGCTATTACGGAGGAAAAATCAGCGTAGTCCCATAAAACACAGTAGGGAGAAGTGAGTGCTGGTTTCTTCGTGACGCCCAGCCTGGGTGGGTGTAGGTGAAAACAGATTACAAACACCGTTAACGGGTGAAAGGTAATTGGAAGCGGCTCGGCCTGTGGCAGTACACGGCAGCGGGCAGCGGCACACACCCCAGGAGTGGGGCTCTGGCACCGGCAGTCCTCCCCAAATCGACTGAGACGAATGCTGGACCGGTTCCTTCGAAAGGCCGCGGGCGACCGACAACGTCCGCCGGCCCGGTCTGAGCTCGGTGTGCACGACAGCCCGCAGTTTCCCCCCCGCCGTCGTTCCGTCGGAGCCGCGTGTGACGCGGGGGCGGCGGGCTGAGTGACGGGGTGGCTGCGGAGAGCGAGTCGCCCGCTCACTGCTTGCCGGCGCGTCGTCAGTTCGTGCCGAGCCGAGAGGTTAGGCGAGCGGTGTGGGCCGCGCTGGTGGACGCCGGCACCTCGCAAGCGGCTCAGCGGCAGTGCAGTGCGGTGCGGAGGGCGGCGACAGAGCACGGCCCGCTCCTGTGCCCAGCACAGCTGAACGAACGCACCCGCCTAATTATACACCGGTATCCTTAACGTCGGTTTGCTGCAAAATCCTCCAACACATTCAGAGTATATTTCATTGAGACACAGCATCGCTCGTGCAAAACTGACGGCAAGCTGTAACTCTGTTCCCATCGTCTTCCTACTGGGAGACATTCATTTCATCGCCTTTACAATAGGGCAGTCATTTTCTCACACGATATCTTAACCACCCGTGGAGAGGGTGCAACAAGCAGATTGCACGTTACTAGATTTCTGGGTAGCGTCATACACGGTGCTCCACTGTAGACTTGACGATGGTGCGATCGTACTGTTGAGTTTCCCAGAGAAGCGAGTGCCTCGAAGGCGCTTTAAGCAATAAAAACCAGTACGTCGTCCTGGGCGGCAAGTGCCGGGCAGAGGCGAGGCTACGCTCAGGAGTGTGACAGTCGGTACACACTGTACACGAATGGTCCCACAGGCAGCACGAGCGGCACTTTACGGCTGTTTGCTGGCGACGCTGTCGTCTAGGAGGAGGTTTCGCCGTCGGGTAACTGCAGGAAGATACGAGATCGTTTAGACAAAATTTCTCATCGGTGTGACGAATGGCAGCTACCTCTAAACGCAAGTTAATTCGGATGACTAGGAAAAATGCTGCTGTAACGTTAGGAGCGTGCTGCTGGACACAGTCTGAGCCGTTAAATATCTAAGCGTAACGCCGCAAAGCGCTACGAAATGGAACTGCACGTGGATCGTTAGAAGCGGAGGCGAATACTCGACTCGGTTTTTGTGGGAGAATTTTGCGAAAGTGTAGCTCATCTACAAAGGAGGCAGCCTATACGACACCAGTGCGACCCATTCTGGAGTACTGTTCCAGTGTTTGCGGTTCCAACCGAGCCCGATTAAAGGAAGACATCGAAACGATTCACAGACGTGCTTCTAAATTTGTTACTGGTAGATTCGAACTAGACGCAAGTATTACGGACACGCTTCGCAAACTCAAATAGGAGCTCCTGGAAGAAGGCTGACGCTCTTTTCGCGAAACACTGTCGCGGAAATTTAGAGAACCGGCATTTGGGGCACACCACAGACCAACACGACTGCCGCCGACGTACATTTCGCGTAAGGACCGCGAAGATGAGACGCGCGGTTTTAGGGCTTTTAGACAGTCGTTTTCCTCTAGTGGTACCCAGGTAGCCTGCGTGCACGAGCGACCTGCAGCGGCTCTCACTGCTGCGGTTCAGCGCATCTGCCGAACGCAGACCCCGCTGTTGACGAACCGAACGTGTTCCTATGTTGACGCAACAACATCGTCGGTTACGATTGCACTGGGCTTCGGATCATCGAAATTCGACCGCCTATCTACGGGAACCGAATGAATTACGTTTCTCGGTACGACAGGTGGATAGGCTGGCACCACTGCGACCTGCGGCGGTAACCCGAGCCGCAGGCTGTGACAGCTACAGCTGGGTCCCTCCGCGTCGGCTACGGTAGCTGCCCGTGTCACAGTTTGAGGAACGACACAGTGAATCCACGTCGTCGTTTCGCTTCACCTGAACCCTGCCGGAGACGCCCGAGACGCTGGCGGCTGCTGCCCCCGCGTCCAGAGCTCAATGTGGTGACGTGTGTGCCGGCACACACGTAGCCCCGGAAGCTCGTCACATCCACGTGACGCTCAGTCCTGTCATGTTGGCACCCCTTTTTCGAGAAATATACTTTTTTTCATAGTTCTTCATAGATGTACCACACTTCTAGAGTTCTCTGTACAAAATTTGAAGAGTTATACAGAATTTAACGAAGAAAATAACAACACTCGAAAAAAATTTAGTATCGAAAACATTCTTTGTCAAATTCCGCAAAATCTAAATTCGCACAACAGTTCTGAGGACAGATCAGAACAGAACACCGAGAGTTCTATTGAAAATCCTAATAACATTTTTTGTGCAGCTAATAGTTTACGAGATAATTGCAAGTTAAGGAGGAAACCTTTTCACTCACTCAGAAGTTAGCACCCTTTTTTTCCAGAAATATATATTTATTTCAGAGTTCTTGATAGATATGCCGTAGTTCTACGGTTTTTTGTACAAAATTTTAATAGTTCTGCGGTATTTAGCGATGAAAACAACAATGTATAAAATAGCTGCTTCACGAACCCTTTCCTTCTGATACAATTCTTACTGTTGCCACAATAAGTCACTTGTGCATAGATTCCAACCGTACTGATCATTACAAAAATATAACCGTGGACCAACGACGCACATCTCTTGCAGCGTTGCACAAAGCATTCAGCTTATCCGTTGTGAAAATATCACACTTGACGCTATTATAAAATTTACAATGCAAATTCAAATATGCTATCTACAACTTGAAGGGAACGTGAGGTTTCGATTCTTTGATGACCTTATTCATGCAGGCTATGGACAGGTTTTGGACAAAAAAATCATAAACTCCCATCATTTTAAGCAAAGATTTGATATTTTATATGGGCTACCGTTCCTAAAAAATAGGAGTATTCTCTCAAAAAATATTGTCTCTGAATGCAGAGTCGAATGTTTGTGAATTATACGAGACAATATTAAAATATACCTGTTTGGAACAAAAAGTTATCGTGTCTGACGTGCCTAAATTCACGCTATGTGAAACTACATTATATTTCCGTTAATACCTATGTGCTTTTCACACTTGGTTATAACTTCATGCAACAGGCCGTAGATGCAACAAATGGAGGTCTAAAGACTGTCATAAAATGCAAGAAACCTAAAGGAGAAGCAGTTGAAGAAAAGGAATTCGGATGCTGCTTCATGATGGATACTAGTACAGGGTTATTACAAATGATTGAAGCGATTTCACAGCTCTACAATAACTTTATTATTTGAGATATTTTCACAATGCTTTGCATACACATACAAAAACTCAAAAAGTTTTTTTAGGCATTCACAAATGATCGATATGTGCCCCTTTAGTGATTCGGCAGACATCAAGCCGATAATCAAGTTCCTCCCACACTCGGCGCAGCATGTCCCCATCAATGAGTTCGAAAGCATCGTTGATGCGAGCTCGCAGTTCCGGCACGTTTCTTGGTAGAGGAGGTTTAAACACTGAATCTTTCACATAACCCCACAGAAAGAAATCGCATGGGGTTCAGTCGGGAGAGCGTGGAGGCCATGACATGAATTGCTGCTCGTGATCTCCTCCACGACCGATCCATCGGTTTTCCAATCTCCTGTTTAAGAAATGCCGAACATCATGATAGAAGTGCGGTGGAGCACCATCCTGTTGAAAGATGAAGTCGGCGCTGTCGGTCTCCAGTTGTGGCATGAGCCAATTTTCCAGCATGTCCAGATACACGTGTCCTGTAACGTTTTTTTCGCAGAAGAAAAAGGGGCCGTAAACTTTAAACTGTGAGATTGCACAAAACACGTTTTGGTGAATTGCGAATTTGCTGCCCGAATGCGTGAGGATTCTCTACCGCTCAGATTCGCACATTGTGTCTGTTTACTTCACCATTTAGAAAAAATGTTGCTTCATCACTGAAAACAAGTTTCGCACTGAACGCATCCTCTTCCATGAGCTGTTTGCAACCGCGCCGAATTCAAAGCGCTTGACTTTGTCATCGGGTGTCAGGGCTTGTAGCAATTGTAAACGGTAAGGTTTCTGCTTTAGCCTTTTCCGTAAGATTTTCCAAACCGTCGGCTGTGGTACGTTTAGCTCCCTGCTTGCTTTATTCGTCGACTTCCGCGGGCTACGCGTGAAACTTGCCCGCACGCGTTCAACCGTTTCTTCGTTCACTGCAGGCCGACCCGTTGATTTCCCCTTACAGAGGCATACAGAAGCTTTAAACTGCGCATACCATCGCCGAATGGAGTTAGCAGTTGGTAGATCTTTGTTGAACTTCGTCCTGAAGTGTCGTTGCACTGTTATGACTGACTGATGTGAGTGCATTTCAAGCACGACATACGCTTTCTCAGCTCCTGTCGCCATTTTGTCTCACTGCTCTCTCGAGCGCTCTGGCGACAGAAACCTGAAGTGCGGCTTCAGTCGAACAAAACTTTTTGAGTTTTTCTACGTATCTGTATTGTGTCGTGACCATATGTCAATGAATGGAACTACAGTGAATTTATGAAATCGCTTCAATCATTTGTAATAGCCCTGTATAACACCTTGTCCACTAACTCAAGATAGTTTCCTCCGAATCAAAGGAAGAAATGTGTCTTGCAAACGATCACGAAAGAAATCGAAATCAACAACCAAGAGTACACTCTCGTTGGTGCCATTCATTATAATAGCTCCATCAAACACTTCACGGCACATGTCTTCGATGGAACCTACTGGAAAAAGTACGATGACCTGTATAAAGATGTACAGAGAGTTTCAAAAGAAACGATAATTTCTCCACACCTGTTCACGTATGTCAAGACAGGAAAAGTTTCAAATGGCAGCTACAAGACTGACAAGACTAAATAAGTGGTTCCTACATAGGAACTTTGCTTTATAAGGTCATGCGAAGGTCATGCAAAAACTTGATCTCTAAATATTACAAATACAGCTCTTATGTTAATTGTTAGTATCTTTGTTTCTGGAACAACACCCTTCCTGGTTCAGTTACTAGAATATGAGCATTTTATGCCCTAAATTTCACGTATATAATTTTTGTACCTATTTTTCTTAGTTGTTTCACACCTCATAAATTCTATGCTTATTTATTACTGAATGCCCTACATATGTATTTCCTTCTGTGTTTTAGTGTTTCCTGAAGAAGAGCTGTTAGGGGTACCTGTACATCAAGGCCTGTAGTTTTTACTTGTACTTTGAAATTTAATAATGTAAGACTGTCAATAGATTCAAGAATGAAACTTATCAAACAGTTAGCATATTGTGAGCTCTAGGTGAAAAAAATTGTAAATCTGTGGAATACATTGTGCAGAAAATATTGATGTTTTTCTTACATACTGAATTATATGTAATATCAAATAAAAGATTAAAAAATTCATTCTTTAAATTATTACCTTGTTATAACAGTAAACCAGTAATATTTACCAGTTTCATGTTCTGATTTCAAAAAAATGTATTTTATGAGTCAATTTTTTCTCCTAATAATTTAAGAACATAATATGACATACTCCAGCTTAAAATATTTAATCCATTGTTCAATAATGTGGTTCATTGTGTAGGCAAGCACTATATTATTATTCATCCGTAACTTTATTTATGTAGCTTTAATAGTGGATGACATACCGGTAACAATATCTCTGTATGCAAACACGTTGATTACAGAAAATTGAAACTGAGGATTTGTATGACATTTTCTTCTCAATGACGACATTTCAAACCGTTCCTGCTCCATAATCTTGTTGATTCCTTTCGTGTCCTTTAGTTTTACTTATTTTCTTCGTTATGCTGGCCTCCTTTCTCATGCTTTCAGCAGCTTCTTCAATTTCTGTGACATGTTGCCTGTCCGCTCATAGCAGCACAATTTCCATGTTATTCCTAGTCTTGATGCCTGGTCTGCTGATTGTTTTTAATCTGCTTTTTACTCCATCATTAAAACATATTATGACAACCATTCCACCAATCTGAAAATCTGAAATGCCCCCCCCCCCCCAAAAAAAAAGAAGATTTCGAAAAGTATTCCCAAATGTAACTGTTGAAACGCATTCTGATTTTTCCTGCGCATACGACAGTCGACAGGTTCTTCAAGGATATTACATAAACGAGTTTCTACGGAAACTGCGGCGCCCAAATTAAACAAAATGACATTTAATCACCAGACTGACGAGGTACTGTACATGAAGTGTATATTTTTAGAATCGGGAAGAACCAGAAGAAATTTATTATGTAAACCAGTGATTTTTTTGAAATCTCATGACATCGAGGACCTACTAACAGCTAAAAATATGCCCCGACCCTCATGCACGAAAGCTGGGATGCAAAAAAACATGTGCTGTGTGTAACGAGTAAATTTGAAGTTGCCTTCGTCAATATTGTCGCAAACATTTGTTCTAGGTTATCTGCCATCAAATTTCACATCGGCGCACACCCACTGCAGAGTGAACACACAATCTATTTCATAAAGTATTGGCACCATAAAAATGTTATGAGAGTTTTTTTAAAGAACTCTGTCGGTGCTGTCGAGAACTGTCAACGAAAGGGTTGTGCCATATAACGTAGACCAAGTGGGTCTCTCGTAAATGATATCATCTCATTAACTGTTATCCCCACAAAAAATGTTATTACAGTTTTCAGTAGAACTCTTAGGGTCCTATTAAGAAATGCCATCAGACCTTTTGTACGAATTTATTACTTTTACATAACAAATATAATGTTATCATCACAAAAAATGTTATTATACTTTTCGGTAGAAATCTGTGGGTGCTGTTCAGAACTGTCATCAGAACCGTTATACGAATTTTGTTTTCGTACGGAAAGTGAGTATCATACTAAAACTATTATCGCCACAAAAATGTTCTTAACATTTTGAATGCAACTCTTCCGGTGCTATCCAGAACTGCCAACAGAGCTGTCATACAATTTTTTTTTCTAACTGACAAAAAATTTTTTACTATAAAAAAATTTTGCCGAGTTATTGTTTTCTTCCCGAAATTCTGCAGAACTATTCGTGTTGTGAGCAGGGAACTGTAGAACTATTGCATACATATCGAGAACTATGAAAAAAATGTATATTTCTCGTAATAGGGGAGCAAACTTCATGGGAAATGCTCATAAGCATTCCTTATTAAATGCAGTTACTTTGTAAGCAATTACCTGCACAAAATATGTTACTAGCATTTTCGATAGAACTCTTACAATGCTATCCAGAGTGGTCATCATAACTGTTGTACGAATAGATATATTTTTATCTTGTAGCGTAAATGAGCCCAGAATTAACTATGTTACAAACTATTATCACCACAAAAAAATGTTGTTATGATTATCGATAGACGTCTTGGGGTGTTATCCAGAACTGTTTATAAGAACTGTTGTACTAATTTATTTTTTCTGTGTACAAAGTGGGTCTAACATTAAAGTAATTATCGTATAAACTATCATCGCTACAAAAAGATGTTATTAGGATTTTCGATAGAACTCATGGTGTTCTGTTCAGAACTGTCCTCCGAATTGTTGTAATTTACTTTCTGCGAAAATCGACAAAGAATGGTTTCGATACCAAAATTGTTTCGAGTATTATTGTTTTCTTCGCTAAATTCTGCAGAAATATTCAAATTTTGTACAAAGAACTGTAGAACTATGGCACATCTATCAAGAACTATGAGAAAAATGTATATTAGTCGAAAAAGGGGTGCTAACTTCACACGACTCCGACACTACTGAATTACACGCGAAAACCCCGGCCGCTGTGGCCGAACGGTTCTAGGCGCTTCAGTCTGGAACCACGCTGCTGCTACGGTCGCAGGTTCGAATCCTGCCTCGGGCATGGATGTGTGTGCTGTCCTTAGGTTAGTTAGGTTCAAGTAGTTCTAAGTTCTAGGGGAGTGGTGACGTCAGATGTGCTCAGAGCCGTTTGAACCACGTGAGCACGCAGTGAGCGACGGAGCCTGCCGCAGTGGGCACGGAACCCGCGCTACCGGCACGACGCACACCACAAGCTGTCGCCGTGTGTTGTCAGAACTGCAGTTAAGCCTGGAAACAGTGGAGGCGGATACCAGCCCTGTTGCTACCTGCTTGGATCTACTGTGACCGTTAGTATGCTACTACACCACCTGAGCCAAAGCGACCTACGCGTCTGCATGAACTGTTACAGCACATTTTGAAGCTCCCTCATAGTTCATCCAAAATAAAGAGATGCGATGTGCAGTTGTCGGCGCGTGTCGTGTTAAAGTATGTGATCAGCTGCTTCTGCTAGGCGCCAGTAAGCTGACCGTCGAAGCTCCGTGAACCCGAATGTAACACTCTGCGGAGAAGCGTTGCCAGTCCATCCCTTTTGCTGTTCCATTTGCATACAGAGCAATGGGAGAACGATGTCCGTTAAAGTGTGGTGAACCTGTACGATCTGTACTCTGCAATGCGGATCGCTAGGAGAGACTCAATCGATGGTGGATATATCTTAATTGCTCTTCGATTATGTCGTCAAGTATTTGTTGGAACATAAAGTTGGTGACTTTTGACTGGTGTTAAATGTAGGCTGCACTGTCGCCTAGTGTCTGACACTTGGCTGCTTTTCGTGTTGTAATGTTGTGGATATGAAGGTAAAGGAGTATTACTCTCGTAATATGTCGCTGTTTCTTCACGGACATTTACCCTCGCTGACGACAATTTCATAGGAATAATACGAACATACTATAATTTCGAAGTTGTGGTGGTTTCGTGTCTCAGGTAGAAATGCGAATACCTTAACGTGGTAGTGCAGTCGACAGTACTACGATGTGTCAAAACTACACCTGGTTGCAAACACCAAGTTATAGAATAAATGTAAAATGTATTGTATGATCGACTTGATGCACACAACCGTGTAACTCAGCTTACCCTGTTCGTCCACCCGAAAGGTAGTACAACTACACTACGGCAGCTGTGTGTGTCACAGACAGAGAGATTACGGCGATTTAATGTTCTGTTCACGACATTAGTGCAGCGTGCTGATTCAGTTCGTACGCAAAACGCCGATATTTCCAGAGAACGGAAAGGTGTATCAATAGCTACATACGTAAACATCATTTACTTAAGAGATATAATAACGCTTAACATGTGAAACTGCTCGAAACATATGCCTCCATAGTTGGAGATAAGTTGTTCTTCGGCTTCGTAAAGTACAATACAGAACTGCACGGATGACTTAACATTTCTTGGAAATATTAACAAGCCTTTATATGACTAGCTTCAGTATTCGTTAGAAATGTATTTGGAACTCTTTCCTAGTTGTCGGTACTGAATTCGCTATTTTCAACGCGAAATTCTGTGTTGTCGATACAACTGGAAAGGGATTTGACAGTTCTTTAGCTGGACATTCCACTGATTTCGATACGTTATTTGTTGGTTTCAACTATGAAACTGATGTGGAAATTCAATGGCATGCTGTTTGTATGTCACCTGCTTCCACTTAGAAGTCCTATGGAAACGTCTAACGTTAAGTATCTGACATGAAGGTTTTCCGATGTAGGTGGATAGTTAGTTGGTAGATCTGAACACAAGATTCGTCGGTGTCGGCACTGTATTGGATGTCTAGTGGCGCTGCCGTTCCGCCTGTAAGCGTCGCGGGCACGCCACGTCCCAGGCAGGACGGCGGCCATCCCCCTGTCCCTGCCGCGGCTTGCCGCTAGAGCCACAGCACTCACACACTCCCTCCACCAGGGGGAGCTGTGCTGCGTCACTGGCGGTCAGTTCGTGCTGCACTCTGTTACGAAGGTACTTCATCTTTCGTCTTGAAATGTCTTTTACAAGTGCGATATTGACGACTATTTTCGTAGCAAATATCACACGAATTTGCCACAATTTTTATGGGTACGGTTCTACTTGTAGTAAGTATAAAGGAGTTTCATTCCTAAATGTTGCTGCTACATGCCAACATATGGAGTTCACGTGTTTGATGACTCTGTCATTGTTGGTTATGCTACTGTCGCTAAACAGCCATCATCCATCACCCCCATATTTTTTCGTGGTGGATTTTACGAACATAATACCTCAATTTTTTTGTTGCTGAGTCAGTTTCAGCTTACACGGCTTTTGACATCTACATCTGCAAGGATACTGTACCGGTACTCGTCATTCCCTTTCCTGTTCCAATCGCAAAGAGAGCGAGGGGAAAACGACTGTCTGTATGTCACCGTACGAGCCCTAATTTGTCGTACGTTATCTTCGTGGTCCTTACGCGCAATGTATGTTGGAGGCAGTAGAATCGTTCGGCAGTCAGCTTCAAATGCCGGTTCTCCAAATTTCCTCAATAGCGCTTCTCGAAAAGAACGTCGCCTTCCCCCAGGGATTCGCATCTGATTTCCCGAACCATCTCTGTAACACTTACGCCTAAAGGTAATAAATCGAGCAGCCCGCCTCCGAATTGCTTCGACGTCTTCCTTTAATCCAACCTGGTACGGATGCCCAATACTAGAACAATACCAAGAACAGGTCGCACCGGCCTCCTGTATGCGGCCTCCCTTGCAGGTGAACCACTCTCTCCTAAACTCCTTCCAATAAACCCAAGCCGACCATTCGCCTTGCCTACCACACTTCTCACGCGCTCGTTCCACTGCAGCGCTACGCCCAGATACCTAAACGACTCGACTGTGTCGAGCAGGAATCAGTATCCGAACATTACAGGTTTCATCTTCCTACTGATCCACATTAGCTTAAATTTCCCCACATTTACACCAGCTATAAATTTTGTCTAAGTCATCTTGTATCTTTCTACAGTCACTCAACTAGGACGCCTTACCGTAGATCACGGCATCATCGCCGAACAACCGTATGTTGCTGCCCATCCCGAATCATTTATGTATATAGAGACCAAAAGCGGTCCTATCACACTTCACTGACGATACCCTTCTCTCTGATGAACACTGCGTTCTATTATTTAAGAAGTCTTCGAGCCACTCACATATCTGTGAACTTATTCCATAACCTCGTACCTTTGTTATCAGCCTGCAATGAGGCAGCGTGTAAAACACTTTCCGGAAATTTAGTAATATGTAACTGCCTTTTTGTCCCTCATCCATGTGACAAAAGGGCAAGCTGAGTTTCGCACGAGCGATGCTTTCTAAAACTGTGCTAATTCGCGGACATAAGCTTCTCAGCCTCAAGAAAGTTTATTGTATTCGAACTGAAAGTATGTTGAAGAATTCTGCAGTAAACAGAAGTTAGACACATTGGTCTGTAATTTTGCGTGTCCGTTCTTTTACCTTTCTTATATACTGATGTCAGTTGTGCTCTTTTCCAGTCGCTTGGGAATTTGTGCTGGGCGAGAGATTGACGATAAGTGCAAGGGGCCAGTGGCACACAGTACTCATTGTGAAACCAAATTGGAATTCCATGCCGGCCGGTGTGGCCGTGCGGTTTTAGGCGCTTCAGTGTGCAACCGCGTGACCTCTACGGTCGCAGGTTCGAATCCAGCCTCGGGCATGGATGTGTGTGATGTCGTTAGGTTAGTTAGGTTTAAGTAGTTCTAAGTTCTAGGGGACTGATGACCACAGATGTTAAGTCCCATAGTGCTCAGAGCCATTTCAGCCAATTTGGAATTCCATCCGGACTTGGTGATTTATTTGGTTTGAAATCTTTCAGTTGTTTCTCTACGCCAGGGATGCTTACTAGTATGTCGTCCACACGGGGGTCTGTCCGACGGTCAGATGACGGTATGTCTGTACGAACTGCCTGTGTGAACGATTTCTCGAACGTGAAATTTAAAACTTAAACTTTAGTTTTGCCGTCTTCAGCTGCCACACGAGACTGGTGAACAAGGGCCTTAGTGGAAGCCTTAGACCCGCTTATCGATTTCACGTACGACCAGAATTTTCTCGGGTTCTCTGCCAGATCTTTCGCTAAGGTGTGACGGTGGTACTTGTTGTGTGCTTCGCGCATAGATTTTTTCACAGACGGACAAATGTCTGCTAACTTTCGCTTGTCGTCATCCGTGCGTTCCCTTTTGAACCGAGAGTGCAACAGCCTCTGCCTCGTCAGCATCCGTCGAATTTCGTTGTTAAACCGTGGTGGTTTTTTTTCATATTTTATCCACTTGCTAGGCACGTCTCCCTGTCATTCGGGTTGGTGTACAAGTGTGTGCTTCCTGAATTTTGTATGCTCGGCTGCAGAGGTGCCGGGTGATGGCAGGGGCAGCCGGTTCGCGGCGCTGCGCCACACGCTCGCCTGCGACGCACTTCCGCGTCACGGCGCTTTCTGTTTCTACGGCACTCTGCCCCGGACAGCTTCATACACTGCTGTCCACTAAGCAACGTCGTCCTGATAAGAGGCTTCCAGCTGTCGCCGTGACAGTAACTAACGTTTCCTGGATACTGACTTTATAACAAACTTAGAGGAACGCACGTGGCAGTATCTGAACAGTGAGACACTGGGCAAGAGGTTAGCAGCAAGACTGGTTCTTCGTGCCTGGAACATCCTACTTCCAGGCAGTCCTGTGGGAAAAGAAACCGCATATGTGTAGTCGGTATGTTGAGTCTCTGGATCGAATGTTTGCCCGTTTATAAGGTAAACGCACGGCAGAGTGGGTTGTCCGTGACGTGAGCGGCTCGGCAGCTGAACGGCGGGGGCAAGGGGGGACTGGCGATATTTCTCACGGCGATTTGCGTTTCAGCCGAGGGAAACTCCCCGGAAACCTATATTTGATTCAACTGTGGGACAATTAAAAAGTGAGAGCCTTGTGTACGTGGAGGTACATTTGTTAACGCGTGCAGTGAGTAACGTGCCGCACAGAAAACCTACGGCAGAACGCCAGCGTGTACCGGCATCGACTCTGACGATGTTTCAAATTACGTTTACTCGCAAAGTGTGCCGTACTTCGTACGAGAATGGACTCCGTCACTCCGAGAACAACGGTTACGAGCCTGACTTCAGAAACGAAATATTTCTAACAGTTCTTTCATTTTAACTGAACATCAAAAATGAACTGTACGTAGATTTCAGCTGATCATTTCTTACATGTATGAAACGATGATACTTTGGGTCTTTCCAAATACATTTCGTACACCTGTTGTCAACAAACAGTCGATGCGACTCTCTTCTTTGTAGTCGTAGTTATGACAATACTCTGTTTTTCTTGGAAAGTGTGTGTCTGGTTTAATATTTGTGGAATCAATTCTTTGTTTTCCTAATTTAAAAATGTGTTGGAAACAGGGACGCAGCATATTTCTTTTACTTTTATTTCGGCATTGCAGAATGATAAACTCAATGTAAAAATGCGGCATCTGAAGAGATATGGCAAAGAAAGAAAGGTGTTATTCCTTCGAGATGGATATTGGCGTAAATCTGATATAGAATAACACTGACAGGGAAAACACGACAAAAAATCCAGAAACTGAACGGACGATAGGCGACAAAAGAGAAATGAAGACAAAATCAACGGAAGAATAAGTGCAACCAGCACTGGCCGAAAGCTATAAAAGCACTTTCCGCATACCGAAAGCGTACAGTAAAGAAACAGCAGGTTGGCGGCCAACTAGCCGAGTTGTTCAGCAATAGCAGGTGCTACCTGTTGTGATCGTGAAGCTGTTTCGCCTTACTTCTGTAAGAAAACTTTTTAACAAGTTTCATCCTCCACGGAACATAGCTAAATTGCAATTTTTTATTTGTATGAAAACTTTTGTAACTTTCATATTTTAGAATGTTTGTTAACATTTTGTATCAGTCATTATACATAGCTGTGTGTTATACAGCAAGAACTTTCTGCTGGGTTAATAAAGTAAAGCAAAGTACGTGTGTCATTTTGTACCGTTACCAACCTGGCCTGGAACAGTGTGTACGCACCACAAGAAAATTATTGATGAGTGATTAAGCATCAGTGGTGTTAAGTATCTCATAAGAGATTGTTTGCTTAAGTTTACTTCATAAATTTAATTTGGCTTCTCTGGGAGACGAGGGTGACCAAGCGCTCGGTGGTATACTTTCGAATACTAGGGACTATAGCGGTTGGAGACGTTGATTCACTTACGGGGAATACGGTACATCAAAATCGAGACTAGCGTCATAACAGTGGCAGTAATAATCGGAACTGGTAGATAGTAGCGAAACAACGTGGTGATGCTGCTCGCTATAACTTAACAAACTTAACCATTTGTAGTACTGTCGGTAGTATATTGGCGATAAAATGAACGGCTTTTTAACCACCAGCAGTAGGAATTTGGATGTGATGTCGACGAATACCAGATCTCTTTTCTCTCGATTAGTAACATTAGACGCTCATCAGGTTCTCATTTATTTATTTAACCTGATCTGATCAGGGGCATCGGGCCCCGTCTTACATTGCACCAGTGTTTCACACACAGAGTACCTTTTTTACATCGAAGTTACCTAAGAGGCAATAAATTTAGTATGACAAATAGTGTTAAAGTGATCTGCGTGTCTACAGAGACATTGAGAGTAAATGTACTGATTACGAGCTCGTGAAATTAGTACTGGCACTACTCCTGCTACTGCTCCTCTTGTCACTAATAAGGAGATTTCAGCAGGTAAGAATACTGGTAAATGAGAAAGATCTGACTGGGAAGAAGGACGTACAGGAGTGACGAAAGAGTACAGGGGCAACGGCAGTCGTTAGTGTTGCTTCAGTAGATACGGTAAAAACTGTGATCTGTTAGTCCGTTCTCTAACATAATGCGGGGGGCTGTTCCTAATAGTCGGGTCCCCGGTACTGAGAAGGGCAGCGGCTGTTTCAGCCGTGTTATTCACGTAACAGCGTTAGGGTCGAGGAGACGTTGAATGAGATTAGAGAAGACACACAGAGGGTATGTTGTTGTTGTTGTTGTGGTCTTCAGTCCTGAGACTGGTTTGATGCAGCTCTCCATGCTACTCTATCCTGTGCAAGTTTCTTCATCTCCCAGTATCTACTGCAACCTACATCCTTCTGAATCTGCTTAGTGTATTCATCTCTTGGTCTCCCTCTACGGTTTTTACCCTCCACACTGCCTTCCAATACTAAATTGGTGATCCCTTGATGCCTCAAAACATGTCCTACCAACCGATCCCTTCTTCTAGTCAAGTTGTGCCACAAACTTCTCTTCTCCCCAATTCTATTCAATACCTCCTCATTAGTTACGTGATCTACCCACCTTATCCTCAGCATTCCTCTGTAGCACCACATTTCGAAAGCTTCCATTCTCTTCTTGTCTAAACTATTTATGGTCCACGTTTCACTTCCATACAGGAATACTTTCAGAAACGGCTTCCTGACACTTAAATCTATACTCGATGTTAACAAATTCCTCTTCTTGAGAAACGCTTTCCTTGCCATTGCCAGTCTACATTTTATATCCTCTCTACTTCGACCATCATCAGTTATTTTACTCCCTTAATAGCAAAACTCCTTTACTACTTTAAGTGTCTCATTTCCTAATCTAATTCCCTCAGCATCACCCGACTTAATTTGACTACCTTCCATTATCCTCGTTTTGCTTTTGTTGATGTTCATCTTATATCCTCCTTTCAAGACACTGTCCATTCACAGAGGGTATGGAGATCCCAAATCTTGTCTCCACGCAGCCAGTATAGCTCTGCCTGTGATGGTGCAATACGATCAAAGAGTCAATGTGTCACAGATACGTCGGACACACAGATTCCTAATTAGTTCCAGGCGCCGTGAAAGACCTTGTAAGGTAACATCGCTGTAATCAGCAGTTGGAAGTATAAGTGCTTGTACAACTTTCTTTTTTCAGATCATACGTTTTTGTAGGGCACGGAGAGATGCTGATGCCTTCTTGGACTGTCCGCAGCTCGTGGTCGTGCAGTAGCGTTCTCGCTTCCCACGCCCGGGTTCGATTCCCGGCGGGGCCAGGGATTTTCTCTGCCTCGTGATGACTGGGTGTTGTCTGCTGTCCTTAGGTAAGTTAGGTTTAAGTAGTTCTAAGTTCTAGGGGACTGATGACCATAGATGTTAAGTCCCATAGTGCTCAGAGCCATTTGAACCTTCTTGGACTGCGCTCAGTCCAATTTAGATTTTCAGCTATTGTTACTCTCAGACTCTTTGCTGAAGGAGAGAAGTTGATATTTGTTCCATTTAGGATTAGAGACGGTAATGAGCGCAGAACGAGCAACCTGTACGGCTTGAGCTTTAACGCTATATTCTGGCCCATTTTGATAGTGCGCACAGGTCAGTATTGACATTGTCTTCAGGTTCATTGGTTTTGCACTTGGATACAACTGGAGATCAGCAGCGTACATGTAGTAGGACACCACTGATGACACATCATTGCCGTACAACGATAAGAGTGAAGGAGGTAATACTGATCCTTGGGGGACGCCACAGATACCTGGCTCCATTACGATGTTACGGTGACGGACAAGACGAATCGCTAGCGAGATGTCAGGTAAGAGCGAAACCACTGCACTGCACGTAGCGAGAAAATAAAGCTGCTACGTTTGACAAGTAAAATGTCGAAGTGGACTGTGTCAGAGTGTACGAAGCACACGACAGCTGCCTGTTGCGCACCATGGCAAGCTTGAGGTAATCTCTTGCCTTTACTAAGGAAGATGTTGCCCGGCGATGTTTACAGAAACCTGATTGGTATTCGTCTAGTAGGCTGTTTGTAGTTAGGTCGGTAATGACCGTGCTGTGGCAACGTCCTCTTTACGTAGTGGATTAACTAGTCCCTGTTCCCACGCGAGGGGGAAACACTTGTGGTTAAGGAGTGGCTGAATGTACCTGTACGGCTTGTTTCACATCTAGCCGGTTGTGAGGTTGGGACGACAGCCGACTGCCGGGCCGAGGCTGTGGGAAACGCCGGCTCAGGTGGTGGGCCACGCAGGCCAGTGGAGCGCTACACGTCCACCCGACAACTTCCGTGTGCCGGCCACTTGTGTTTTGCTTTGTTGCTGGTTCAGTCTGTTCTGGACATTTCTAGTCTACTGTGTCATGGCGGAAATTGATATCGAAATCCTTATTCATTCAGGAACGACCAGTTTTGTGGGACAAGACTTTTCAAGGTACTCTATAAGGACACAATACAAACAAGGAATGCACGGATCCAAGTTTGCAAAAAACTGAACCAAGACTTTGAACGGATGTGTGACTATAATAAATACAAATCTTAAATTCAAATTTTTTTTTTTTACATCAGTGGCACATTAAGTTTTAGATAATAGCCATTTCAAAGATCCCGCAGGTGTCATAAAATAATCCGTCATCATTTTTCGTACTCTATTGGCAGAAATTCCCCGACGTACACATTCACTTTTTGTTATACTTTCAAGTCCAGTTATGGACAGAGTATCCTCGGGGTTGTGGCCTTCTTTTTTTTTAAAAAAAAAATCGTATTGTGGAAAACAATACACACCTTGACAATGTCAAGAGCAAAATTGGGTTTTAAATTTACAGCTCTGTAGAATATCACTATCCCAAACGAACATTCTAGGTACCTCCGAGCTCTTGACAGGCGATAATTGAACGCTCTTTTAGCAGCTGTTAATTGGTGTCCAGTGTATGGTCGTAGAAGGTGCTACGGTCGCAGGTTCGAATCCTGTCTCGGGCATAGATATGTGTGATGTCCTTAGGTTAGTTAGGTTTAAGTAGTTCTAAGTTTAGGGGACTCATGACCTCAGATGTTAAGCCCTCCAGTGCTCAGAGCGAAGGGAAGAGTAGGTCTAGTCGTAAGGAAGGTAGAGGTATTTCCAGAGCGACAGCGGTCAACAGAGTGTATTTCCGATACTTCGCTCATTGCTGAATACCGTTCACATGAGACCGCGATCGTAACATTTAACTGTAAGTATAATGGTGGGCGTTAACTATTCTGGAGCACTAGAAAATTACGAAGAGCTGGACTCGGCTGATTTTTTTTTTTCTCCCACAAAGCCATGTGACGTAAGAATAACATTGAGAATGTTTTAGGTGGCGAGGTGTCAGTCGCGCTGGGGGCAGGTACGTGCGGCAGAACGCGTGTGTCAACACCCTCTGTGCTGTTCTGCTTTCAGTGGTAAAGACAAGTGGCGCCTGGAGATGCCTCGAATATGAGACTGGTGTGAAGGCACTTTGGAATGCTATGATGTGAGTAATACCGTGACTGTATGGAGGCGTGCGACTTTCACCGGTGTTGGACGACGCCGGCTCGGGGACTGTGAGGGAGCACGCGCGACCCGAGCTGCGGCCGGCTCACGTCACGCAGCGCAGCCCTGCGTCTGCTCTGACAGCTGACGGCCGCCTCACGCCGTTGGGCTTGTGTGTGCGCTCTACTGGACAGGGGCTGCTGGAGGGCGCTTGCAGCCGCTTATTGAATTATTTTGCGAGGAGGTGTGTAGGCTGTGCTGTGAGTTATTTGGGCAGTTTACGAGTACTTAGCGTGTCTAGACATACCTGTGCTGAATTATTTAGGAGGAGTATGAATGTCTGTAATTAAATTATTTGCGTATATTAGGAGTTATTTGCGTGTCTGCGGACTGCGTATTGTGAGCGCAAGCATCAGATGGAGAGCGTTTTGTCTCAGTGTGATAAATATATTCGATTTCGATGTTCGAAAGTAAATAGAGTGGACTCCTTCGTTACTCTCCCCAGCAACGTAGCGCAGCCTGAGTAATTTTAGCATAACTCTGACCCCTACAGACCACCATCTGGGATTAGCTCATAGGAGGAATGACAGTACCATCTGGTGGCAGTAATGTGTACTATGTCAGTTGGACAGTAAACCTCGTGGTGGAGACACCGCCTGCAAAATAAAGACTTGTGTTCACATCTGTTTTCCCGTCATTTCGCCCCACCATCTTGGATGACGCCATGCGCTGTGCACGTCAGCACAGGTTAGTGCACGTTAGTGCAGGTTAGTACAGGTTAGTGTCCGCTAGTGCATGTTAGCCCGCCAATATGGGACGGTAAGGGGTCGTGTTGCTGGGTTGAGGATCGTGCTGAAGACTTTAACTATTTGATTCCAAGTCCAGGTTGGTGTGGCACTGGTCAAAACTGATTCCAAGTCCTGGGTTCTATGAAGTCGAATCACACGACTAATGCAGCAGCCAATAGGAGTGCAGCATTCTATTTGGGAGGGGGGGGGGGGGTAGGTCATGAATGAATACGGCGCTAATAGTGGGAAAATGTGCAACTTCTCATTTGGTCATTGAATATTGAACTTTTAAATTGACTTATTGAACATGATTAAAACTGAAATGGAATTAAGTACTTACGTAAATGATAAACCTATCAATGGGCGATGTGTGTGTAACTCTAGTTAGCATATTTACAGAAGACTGTCCGCCGTGAGTATAAAGGTGCGGGCTTGAGGCTGTGATGTAAGCGGTCGCGTGTCTGGTTATAAAAAGCGCGCGCCCGTGCTCGAGAGAGAGAGCAGACGATCTTGTGTCATCGTGATGACTTCACGGTAGCGCCCTCTGGTGGCCACGATATGAACTAAGTCAGTTGGGCTCTGGAGCTCGCGGTGTAAACAGTGGTTGCCGTCATCTCGAATACCGGTACTTGCGTCATGATCTGACGTCAGAAGAGCTCCCTATGGTGGCACCGATATGAACTGAGCCAGTTGGGCTCTGCAGCTCGTGGTGGATACACCGGGTGCAGCCATCTTGAATGACGGTACTTGCGTCACGATCTGACGTCACGATGGTGCCCTCTGGTGGCACCGATAGGAACTAAGCGAGTTGGCGTCTAATCCCAGTGGAGAACACACGTCCTTGAAATTGGTTAAATAATAAAGACAAGGCCTTTTTTCCCACCATTTTCTTTGCTTAGTAGAGATAATAGGGGTGTGACACATAATCATGTTGGACCTTGAAATTCGCGCCATTTTTCTGGGGGAGGGGGGCGTGGCACTTTCCCGCCAAAATTCAAACTTCCCGCCCAAAACCGCCATCTTGATTGACGTCACAGCAGCCATCTTGGATGACGTCATCGCCGCCATCTTCGATAACGGTACTTAGGGGTAGAATTCAGGTTGTTCCAATACTTACACCCCCTCTCCAACACCCTCAAAATCCAATGGGGCAATAATGCATATCTCCTACTACACTTTTAATCATTAAACCAACTTGACCAGGCGTCCTCTTTTTCTAGGAAGTCCTCAATTCTCATGTTTTGTTTTCGATTCCTCTAAATTGACTGGAACATCTCCATTTCTTATTTTCTGTTCCCAATTTTTGAAATTTCACAAAATAATCGAAACACATAGAATGTACTGAACATTTTAAAGTAGAGCTCGACTGAATACACCAGTGCAACCAAACTGGGCACCATTTATTTTATTTGGCTATTAGAAAATGGACTAATAAAGTTGTGGAACTATTTTTTGGTGCGAATGAATTTCTCCTTGAATTAAAAAATACGAGACATACAGAAGTATACGTCTAGGTCATCTAGTTACAGAAGCATCAGACGAGGTCATCTAGATAACTGTTGTGTTACTTCGTTTCTGTTTTAACTGAAATATTTTTAGAATGAGGAATAAATTTCATCTTTTTTAGCATCCACGTTCTTGTAATAAATAAATAAATGACGCCTCGTTTGTATTTTCTGTTGAAAGGCCTACAAGTTTTGTCAGCCGTTTCGGTCGCGTGGTGTGTAAGTTTACTTCCGACGAAATAACCAAAGAGTTATTAAGTAGCATGCGTTAGAAAGTAATTTGTGTTTTAATTTTTCCTCTTTTCTATTTTAATTTACTCAATTCCTTTCGCTGTTTGATTTGAAATTAATTTTTTCCGCTCTTGCCGCCCACCCTAGGTGGCCGCCTTGTGTGACCTTCAACCCCTGACCAATTAAGAAAGGTAACACAAAAATTGTCTGCATATACAAATTACCATTTTATTTGTGTAAAATGAGAGGTCGTGAACTGTTTACAATCAGCGAATGGAATTGGTAAAATTATTACGTTCCAGACCACCCACAGCAGAAACCCTTCCTGTTGTTATGGTCATCATTCCAGAGACTGGTTCGATGCAGCTCTCCATGCTACTCTATCCTGTGCAAGCTTCTTCATCTCCCAGTATCTACTGCAACCTACATCCTTGTGAATCTGCCCTCCAATACTAAATTTGTGATCCCTTGATGCCTCAGAACATGTCCTCCCAACCGATCCCTTCTTTTAGTCAAGTTGTGCCACAAATTTCTCGTCTCCCCAATTCTATTTATTACCTCCTCATTAGTTACGTGATCTACTCACCTAATCTTCAATATTCTTCTGTAGCACCACATTTCGAAAGCTTCTATTCTCTTTTTGTCTAAACTATTTATCGTCCATGTTTCACTTCCATACATGGCTACACTCCATACAAATACTTCCAGAAACGACTTCCTGCGCTTAAATCTATACTCGATTTTAACAAATTTCTCTTCTTCAGAAACACTTTCCTTCCCACTGCCAGTCTACATTTTATATCCTCTCTACTTCGACCATCATGAGTTATTATGCTCCCCAAATAGCAAAACTCCTTTACTACTTTAAGTGTCTCATTTCCTAATCTTATACCCTCAGCATCACCCCGCTTAATTTGACTACATTCCATTATCCTCGTTTTGCTTTTGTTGATGTTCATCTTATTCCTCCTTTCAAGACACTGTCCATTCCGTTCAACTACTCTTCCAAGTCCTTTCCTCTATCTGACAATTACAATGTCATCGGCGAACCTCAAAGTTTTTATTTCTTCTCCATGAATTTTAATACCTACTCCGAATTTTTCTTTTGTTTCCTTCACTGCTTGCTCAATATACAGATTGAATAACATCGGGGAGAGGCTACAACCCTGTCTCACTCCCTTTCCAACCACTGCTTCCCTTTCATGTCCCTCGATCTTATAACTGCCATCTGGTTTCTGCACAAATTGTAAATAGCCTTTCGCTCCCTGTATTTTACCCTTGCCACCTTCAGAATTTGAAAGAGTATTCCAGTCAATATTGTCAAAAGCTTTCTCTAAGTCTACAAAAGCTAGAAACGTAGGTTTGCCTTTCCTTAATCTATCTTCTAAGATAAGGCGTAAGGTCAGTACTGCCTCACGTGTTCCAATATTTCTGCGGAATCCAAACTGATCTTCCCCGAGGTCGGCTTCTACCAGTTTTTCCATTCGTCTGTAAAGAATTCGCGTTAGTATTTTGCAGCCGTGACTTATTAAACTGATAGTTCGGTAATTTTCGCATCTGTCAACACCTGGTTTCTTTGGGATTGGAATTATTATATTCTTCTTGAAGTCTGAGGGTATTTCGCCTGCCTCATACACCTTGCTCACCAAATGGTAGAGTTTTGTCAGGGCTGGGTCACTCAAGGCTGTCAGTAGTTCTAATGGAATGTTGTCTATTCCTGGGGCCTTGTTTCGACTCAGGCCTTTCAGTGCTCTGTTAAACTCTTCACGCAGTATCATATCTCCCATTTCAACTTCATCTACATCCTCTTCCACTTCCATAATATTGTCCTCAAGTACACCGCCCTTGTATATACCCTCTATATAATCTTAGCTATTTTGCACTTCCTGTCGATCTCATTTTTGAGACGTTTGTATTCCTTTTTGCCTGCTTCATTTACTGCATTTTTATATTTTCTCCTTTCATCGATTAAATTCAATATTTCTTCTGTTACCCAAGGATTTCTACTAGCCCTCGTCTTTTTACCTACTGCTGCCTTTACTATTTCATCCCTCAAAGCTACCCATTCTTCTTCTACTATATTTCTTTCGTTCATTCCTGTCAATCGTTCTCTAATTCTCTCCTTGAAATTCTCTACAACCTCTGCTTCTTTCAGTTTATCCAGGTCCCATTTCCTTAAATTGCCGCCTTTTTGCAGTTTCTTCAGTTTTAATCTACAGTTCATAACCAATTGATTGTGATGAGAGTCCTCATCTGCCCCCGGAAATGTCTTACAATTTAAAACCTGGTTCCTAAATCTCTATCTTACCATTATATAATCTATCTGAATCTTTCCAGTATGTCCAGGCCTCTTCCATGTATAGAACCTTGTTTCATGATTCTTGAACCAAGTGTTAGCCGTGATTAAGTTATGCTCTGTGCAAAATTCTTCCTGGTGGCTTCCTCTTTCATTCCTTACCCGCATTCCATATTCACCTACAACGTCTCCTTCTCTTCCTTTTCCTGCTATCGAATTCCAGTCACCCATGACTATTAAATTTTCGTCTCCTTTCACTATCTGAATAATTTCTTTTGTCTTGATACATTTCATCAATCTCTTCGTCATCTGCGGAGCTGGTTGGCATATAACCTTGTACTACTGTGGTAGGCGTGGGCTTCGTATATATCTTGGCCACAATAATGCGTTCACTATGCTGTTTGTAGTAGCTTACCCGCATTCCTATTTTCCTATTCATTATTAATCCTACTCCCGCATTACCGCTATTTGATTTTGTATTTATAACCCTGTATTCACCTGACCAGAAGTCTTGTTCCTCCTGCCACCGAACTTCACTAATTCCCACTACATCTGACTTTAACCTATCCATTTCCCTTTTTAAATTTTCTAACATACGTGATCGATTGAGGGATCTGACATTCAACGCTAAGATCCATAGAACGCCAGTTTTCTTTCTCCTGATAACACTTCCTATTAAAGACAAAATGCGTCCGGGTAAGTTGACTGCTATTACTGCAGCGATAAAAAAGAACTTTTTTGGGAATCAATATTTAGGGCGCCACAGTAAAGCTGTACTTGCACTAAAGCCAGATGGTTCTCCCTGCAGGTAGTTTTGGGGTTTGTAAATGCGACACAGCGTCCTGAGAAGAGAAACCTACAAAACGGCACGGTGGTCCTACAGCTGCCACACTGCGGTGCTTGCACATTGGCAGAAGTGACGATGCGCCTGAACGGTTCCGCTTGTACTTCGTATCTGAAGCAATGTCATGTTTTATAGTCTAAAGAAATATTTCTATACGAAATAATTGCAACGAGTTGCCACTTACGGTATCAGTTGAGCTTCAGCTCTTGTAGGGATTTTGAGACGCCACTCACCTGAAACACACAAAAAAAGAAGTGAGTTACACAGACCGTAATGCTGACGCATACCTGCAGTAATACCACTACTGTTCATACATAGCCGGCCGAGGTGGCCGAGCGGTTCGAGGCGCTACAATCTGGAACCGCACGACCGCTACGGTCGCAGGTTCGGATCCTGCCTCGGGCATGGATGTGTGTGATGTCCTTAGGTTGGTTAGGTTTAAGTAGTTGTAAGTTCTGGGGGACTGATGACCTCAGAAGTTAAGTCCCATAGTGCTCAGAGCCATTTTTTTGTTCGTACATAGTTCACAGCCTTGACAACACTGGTTTACGAAAACGCACAGTGCCTTGGAAATACGTATTAACTGGGGGACGAGAAACATAGACTATACACGATCACACACTCGTCGGCCCCGCGGCTGAGAGTTCAGAAGCGTCGGACCACACGTGTAGCACATTGCTGGAGAAGCGGCAACAGCTCGTACAGGGGCATCGTCTTCTCCACGCTACATCTGCAGATTACACAGCGCTAAAAGACTAACTTCCGCGGCGTACCTAACAGCTATTTATAGAGTACAAATTTAGTTATACAAGTTGGCTCTAAAACAGATTTTTTTATCATTCAACGAGCTATTCTTTACACAGTAAATATACAAGTCGACAAATTGATAATATGTACTCACTCGTAACTCTGACGCGAGGCCAATGAGAAATACAGGCCACGGCGCGTGAACGTAACGTCACACTTCGACATCTTCAACCTCACTGTAACTTCGAGGTAATGTATTGAAATATTGTTTTATTTTATTTCTAGATCTGGAACTCTTGAAATGCCACGTCGATGCAGTGTGTTCGGCTGTCGGTCGAATTATGATTCCGAAACCGAGGAAACCACAACATTTTCTTTGCCATGTGACGAGAGTCGACCTGCACTGTGGCTTTGAAATATCCCAACAGACTCAAACAAACTTAAACGGCCAAATATTTGTGTAAAACACTTCGATGAATCATATGTAATTCGAGTGGACATAATTATGGACAGAGGACAACTGAAAGAATTTCCCAGAATAATCCCAAAACTCACCGAAAATGGTGTACCAACTATTTTTCTCAACACTCCCTCATACGTTCTAAATCAATTACAAAAGTGAGGCGTCTTGCTGATGTGGAAGACGGTAACCTTCAAAAAGCTATTCAGGACAGTACTGAGTCAAACAACTTACACCTCCAACAAAACTAACTTTCGTGTCTCAATGACATTTCTGTGTTTCTAGAAGGCCAGAAAATTTGCAGCAACAAGTGGTCTGTGATTAGAGATGATGGAAAATTGCATATCTGTCTTTTCGGATTAGACAAAGGAATACCTTGTGTTACTGCATTCATCACTGTTAATAGTGATTTGAGCCATAGGGTACATGTTAGTGAAGAAACTCATTTTGTAATTAAATCACCATCAATGATGTGAAGAAAATAACTTCTATAAACGTTTTAGAAAATGTAATGTCAATGGTTGAGAAAGGGGAAATTTTGCCTATGTTACATATAAATTAAACTGTGCTGTCAATTGCCTGCAGACTATCCCAAATTATGATCAAAATGCACAACTGAAATTTACTGTAGAACAACTCCCTGTATCACAAATCTCAAAAAACAACAGAAACTATGGCAACAACGCCATGCTGCTTGTATGTACATTCTGTCAGTGCAAACAACGCCTTGAGGAAATGTGATTTAATGTTTTTATCCCACCCACGAATCATGCAGAAACTAATTTGTAACTAACATTTAGTCACTTCATCAGTTCAAACGAGTCCTTATTTGGAAAACAGGGTAAAATATTTTAACCAAAAACATGAGTTGTTAGTGTCTGTTGTTGTATGAGATTTATGTGCAGCCACAGCTTTCATTTAAATCTGGCTCAATACATATAAGAGTAGCTTTTTTCATCCTGAGACATGTGCCAAAACAGCACAGGTTTTTACGGTCTCTTCTCTTTTGTCTGAATATGTTGATGTTGTAGCAATTATACCAGTAGCTAATATTACAAAAGAAGAGCTGAAATCTTTGATCAGTAATGTTCTGTGCATGGTGGAAAGAGTGGGTTTCAAAGTTGTTAGTCTGATAGCAGATAACAACCGTGTAAACAGGAAGGCATATGAACTGTTCACCCTAGTAAAATTCTCCATACAAGTATTGAACACCATCTACAATCTTCCAAGGAACTTTGCTTTTATGTTTGATACTGTACATATTCTGAAATGTACAAGGAAAAATTGGCAGAAAAAAGAAGTGTTAATAAAGTGTTACAGTTTCCCGACTTGACTGATCATTCAGTAATGTTGAAACATTTGGAGTTGGTATATGAGAAAGAAAGAAACTCTTTAGTCAAATATAGCCTCACACTATCAGCTAGAGTGCTGTATCTATTGTCTATTCATAAACAAAATGTGAAATTAGCTTTGAAAATTTTCAATGATAATAACACAGTAGCTTTGAAACATGCAACAAAGGACTTGCCTAATGTTACTGAGCAGATAAATCAGACAGTGACTTTCCTTCAGGTGATTGTGAACTGGTGGAAGCTTGTGAATGTTAGAAGTGTGTCTGAAGGCCACAGATTCAATGATCCTTACAGAGAAGCATCAGTAAGATAACAAACAATCCGGTGACATTTCTAAATAATCTGTGCCATTGGCTTAAAGTTTGGAGAGTATCTGTTCCAATAAGTGATGCTTTAACATCACAGACATTCCAGTCTTTAATATTAACAACTGAATCTTTTCTGCAGATAATTCCATATTTATTTGAGAAATATGACATTGATTACATATTGCTGGGAAAATTTCAAAGTGATGATTTAGAGGGCCGCTTTGGGTGCTACCGACAGCTGAGTGGGGAAAATTTTTACATTAGCTACATCCAAGATTTAGAAAATGTAAGCAAATTAAGATTGAAAAATGATGTACTGTTTGCAGCTCAAAATGATAATGTGCACTTGAAACGCATGATACCTGCCCAACAGCAGATAGACTGTGATATTGACATTCGCACTTTTTCTGGTATTATGGACATCACCTTCGGTATTGATGATGTTCCTATTTCGACATACAAAGGAGGTTATGCAGCTAGGAAAGCCCTTCAGAAATTTAAGTGTGACAAATGTACTGAATGGTTGCAGCTGAACAAAGAAGTTGAGGTAGATTCTTCTTATAACTTTGTGAAGGAACTGGAGAGGGGAAAACTGACTTTGCCTACAGAGGCAGTAGTGCTCACAGTTGGAATAGTGTGGTATACAGTCTCTCTGCTTGTGAATGACTTTATTCAGCAATTTATATTATGTGGCAAACAGCTTTCCATTTCTCAGAAGATGTGCATGTTCAAGGTAGTGAAAGCAGTGGGTAATGCTGAATGTATGTGTTTGCTTTGCTTCACAACACATTTTTAAGCAAACTAGAATACGTATCTCCCTGTGCCAACAGAATACTCATTAAAAATTTTGAGAAAATGCATAATGATAAGGTAAGTAAGTCCAAACTAGATTCAAGGAAAGTGAAGAAACTTAGGGCTGACACATAAGTTTGAAGCCCTCTACAAAGATACCATTCCTTTCTTTCTACTTTCTCATGTTATCAAGTTTTACAGATTTCTCACTGTTCTTATTGTACAATTATATTTCATTATATAGCACACTATTCTTGATTTTTACTTGTTTTTCCTGTAGAGGTGTAAGTAGTGGCTGAATCTGTTTCCATGTTCATCAAAGTAACTGTTGGTTGGGTACTGGTCAATATTTTTCTTTATGTATCTCACTGTTTGAAAATTGTATTCACATGGAACTGTCAGGATACCCAAGTGAGCTCTCTTGCTACTGTTTAATATAATATGTATAGCCCTTTGCTGTAGTTGTGTTTCTATATTCTGCCCATTTACCTCCAGGAGGTTATACCATAACTGATTATAGAATGTACATGTGCAAATTATTCAGTTTTTATGCATGAGCTGCTACACACTGCTGATTTTAATCAGAATGTGCAACATGATGTTGCAATTTACGTATTTTGCTCGGGCGACAAATTATATTTAAGACCTGTATCAATTTTGCGATGAAAATTTTCGTATCACTGTTAGTAGAATGGTGTATACATAATATGGTTAGGCTTTGGAACACGTTTGTGTCCCATACTTTTATGGCTGATATTTCAATATGTTTTTCACTTAATGAAATAATGTCATTTCTGACTTCATACATAACCCCTTCCTTAACATACATGCATGACCCACCATCTCACATAAACGTTCTGCTTACTGACATGCTAGATCATAAGAGTTTAAACCAATATGACTTATTTAAGGTGCTCTACACCAATGTTTTGTGATGCAAACGGGTAAGTTGTCTGTAGTTCCACTTGTAGTTGCTGGACTATATTTCTCATGGACTGATTATTTTTGTGGAGGATTAAGAAGCCTTACACTGAAAGTTTCTCTATCTTTTTGTCCTTGACTAAAAAATCCTTTGGATGAAGAGCACACATGATTTTCTGTTTGCTCACAGTACTACACAATGTTGCTTCTATTGATTTCTCATACTTCAAAAGTGCTGTTGATGTTGTTACTGCTGCTGATGGTGATGCTGCAGCTTCTGATGTTGTTGAGGATGATGTTTTCAGTAACGTACAAATAATGCCATGGCAATACCATGGATTGTAAGGAATTTGTTTATTTCCTGTGTGAAGTATGTTTATTTTGCTTCTTTTGTCATACTTGCATCACCACCCTCCCATTCTGTTCATTTCACATTGCAGTAAATAGAATGTAACAGATTCAATTCCTGCTGTTAGATTTTTTGTATCTGTTCATGCTTCACTGATAATGAGAAGTGCAACAGGACACACTTGTACCCCACTTGATTGCTTGAGTTTTCATTTCTTTATTTTTGTTCAGACAGCATACATTACACAGAGAATCTACAAATGCATCAATGCATTAATGCTTATACATACTTTGTTTCTCTGGCTGGTTTGTTTACATCAAAATTACATTGAACACAGAGGTGTCATGATGATGTAGCATGCAAAGATAAACAGAGTGGAGCAGAAAATAAATCTTGGTACAAATGTTCCCATGTCTCCACATTTGGCACCTATACCTGCAATTGCATGTAAAGCAAATTATACTGCAAATAAAGTAGTGATACTGCAAATATGATTGTAAAGCATTTTCAGAGAACTTTGTGTCTAATTTCTTTTATAGTGTCAGGCATTTGGTCTAATATAAGCATATATTTTTGTTTTTCTTGGTGCCACATTCATGGCAGCAACAGATTTTGTGATCATTTGGCTAATTCTGTCATATTTTCTACAATGCCTGTAAAGAATTTATTGGAAGTGTAAACTGCCTCTAAAGTTTTGAGAATGGTATCATTAAATGAATAATAATTTGACCTAGTGCAGTATCGTATTGCCATGACATGTATAGCACCAGTATGTAGGAACATCTTGTTTCTTGTTTCATTACAACGTTCAAAGCGCAAATAGGGTCACTTTTATTGGAAACTTGAAAGCTCACAGTAAGATGTAAAATTATGTTTACAAATTTATCGCACTACTGTAGTGAGTTTAAAACATGCCACATATTTACCTGTCTAATGTTTATGAACTAACCTACCATCCTATTATCTTACCTCAATTAATATGAACTGTTATGAGTAACGAAAATGTCTGTTTTTGAAAGCATTACAAATTTGTTACAATAAATTATGTATTTTAAATGTTTGTTCTTGTTCAATATTGTCTTGATATCTGGTTTTTGCTATATTACACTTCAGTTAGGAATGAAGTGAAAAGTGCAAAATATCTACTGATGTTTATTCTGGGTATATTCAAGTCTCTGTGTGTGTGTGTGTTTGTGTGTGTGTGTGTGTGTGTGGTAAAGAAAGCATACAGCTAAAGAAATTTTAATGTTTATCAAATAGTGCTTGTTGCTGATTTGTGGAAACTACCTGTAGAACGCTGTTTGATGATAGTTTATCTCAGGTGTTGCAGATGTAAACCAACAAACACATGTGCGTACATTCAAAAAAGTTGTTTCAATCTGGAAATTCATTTCCTTCTATTCAGTTCCTTCTCCATCAGTTCCTTCTGTTTGTAAATGTAGGTGCTGCTATGACTGTTAGCCGGCCAGAAGAGAAGTAAACCGGTAATCCAAAATGGTAAATGTTCAATTTTATATTGGAGCTACTTAGAATATACAGCGAGCATTAAACGGAAAAAAATACAGAACTTAAATAATGCATTTTGTAGTGTCATCTTCAGACACTAACCAATATATATCTTGACAAAGTGTACTTTTTTGACTTCGTACCCTTGTGAATGTCTATTAAAAATTACTACACAGTCAGTACTCCAAATAGAAATATTTCCATTGCGGAAAACACTGAAATGATGTAGCAGTTCTTCCAAAAAAACTAATAGCCCTTATTCCATAAACATAATATCAGCATCGACGCTGACTTCCTAAAGAGACCGGTAAGTGACAAGTTCTTGTCAAACTACAGGTGAGATTTTTGTTTTTGGTAGAACTGACCGCCAAACAACTGCATAAATATGTTAAAAGTTAATTTATTTTGCACAACCTGTTTCGAGGAAACCTCTTCCTCATTATCAGCTGCCTTTTTCTAATTGCAATGAGTAAAATATGCAGTATATATTTGCTTCTGACAATTCGATACATCATGTTTGTTCAAATCCAAGAACGTAATGATACCTGTCTTAAAGTATTTAATAGAAGCAATTTTATTATACCTCGTAGAGACAACGTGGCATTTGTGCAAAACAGGAAATAATGTACATCTATTACGTTCAGGTGATCGGCCCACTAGACCTGTCAAAACTGTGGCATAGTGCACAACTTCGTCGAAATCATTCTGCAGAGATGAGCATCTACTGTAATTAAATTTTCACTCATTAAAAATGAAACACCTTAGAGAAAAATCGGCGAAATATATCAGGAAAAATATCGGCTACTGACGTGTTCTTTCGTATGGTTCAAATGGCTCTGAGCACTATGGGTCTCAACACCTTAGGTCATAAGTCCCCTAGAACTTAGAACTACTTAAACCTAACTAACCTAAGGACATCACACACACCCATGCCCGGGGCAGGATTCGAACCTGCGACCGTAGCAGTCCCGCGGTTCCGGACTGCAGCGGCAGAACCGCTAGACCACCGCGGCCGGCCCTTCGTATGAAGAAAACACACCTACTGAAAGCAAAGGCGGTCTACATATATTTCTCTGCGCCTTGCGTGAATATAAACTAGTACGGAAATGCCTACGACACGTTATCTTTTAACTTGTTTCGATCACAGTGATTTGAATATTTCGCTGTCTGTTAGAAATGTTCATATACTTACAAATAATGTTATGAAAGGAGTTCTATGTGGGAGCCTGTCGAAAATTAGTTATTTGTAACCGCATTTTAGAAAAAATTCTGATCACATTCTTTCCTTTCGTTCATGCAGTTATTGTGTGGTGTGATTACTTTACCGGTTACTGGGAGGCAAAAATGAACCAAAACAAAAAATGTCTAAAACCACATACATCTAGACGTAAACTGTGCTTGGTTAGTAAGCTAACAAATAGAATAAACTCTTTTAATTGGGATACATATGTTTTATATGTCATTCCAGACCTGCTGTTTTTCAGCTGTTAGATACGTATGCCTACAACTGTGTTCTTGATTGCTAGGTTTCTAAGTATGTCTTGCATCGAAGTTTACCAGTATCCAGAAATCCAGTATATATGTACCCTGCACAACTTTAATTAATATAAAACATTCACGCAAGCATTTTAGACAGAGGCGCTATCTGTTCTGAAGTGACAAGGTGCGGGGACGCTGCCGGCCACGTGCCATCCTCTGTGTGACTCACACGTCGCGGCCCGTCTTTCTCGTTGGCCTCGCTCTTACGAGTTGGACGATATCCGAAGTGGAAACTATAAATTTCTGGCGCGGTAATTCTGGGAAGTCTCAAAAAGAGAGAAATGGAGCTGATCGTATTACGAGCAAAGAACGTTCAGACCAACTAGCAACAAAGTGTACCACCGACTTTACTTGCTACCCTACTGCGCCCACCCAGAGCTACAAGCCAAAACGAAGTGCACACTGTTTGTGGACTTGGACTGTTAACATCAAAGCCAGCGTGGCCGTGCAGCAACAGATCCCACGTCAACTTCGGTTTCTTTACTCGTAGCGACGACCAAACAAAATCCTACCAATAAAGGGCTAAGAGCAGGTCACGTGACTAATACTATACAATACGAGCCATTTGTTGACATTAATATGGTTTCTAAACTGCGATTCCTGTCTCATCGAAGATGTCCTTCTCTACACGTTGATACAATGTGATACGTGCAAGTGATACGTATATAAAATAACCACTCAAGAACGATTACATTTGTAATCTTTTAAAAGATAGGATTAGTTTTTTCTTACAGTATCTATTGCCCCCCCAACAGATTCGGTGCGAAATGTATTTGCCATTTCACTCGTCTTTCTAAAAGGGAACTTGCAAACATACATTAAGAATCATGTCTTTATTATAATGCCGTATTGAGACTAGTGTACTTTTTAGACTCGTTGTATTACATAATTTTCTGTTATCTTTAAATAATCTGATTTTATGCACTGCAAGGTGTTCTATGTTTTTCAAGATCATCACTTAGGCGACTATCGTCGTCCTCGTCTTTTCGTACCTGTCGGAATACAGCAGGGACTATCATATCATCATATCCGAGACGCTGCAAAAGGCATTCAGAAATAATGAGAAGGTAGTAACAATCCGTTTAAGCAAACAATAAAAAAAGTAAACAGAATCTACCTGAAGTACAGAAGTATCTCTAACCAGTCTATTTCTTTGTGATTCCACTGCAAGTTGTTTCGCTTAAAAAAGTCTTTAAGCTGACAGCAGACGCTGATTATTATGAGTGATGTGTGGCGTTGCCTTCCGGAATACCATCCACAACGGCATCCACACTCCAGCATTCAGTTTTCATAGAGTGTGAAGCTGCGCACCTGGACGTCCTCTTCCAGCCACGCCACCGCAGCCATCACCCATTGTTCAGGCAGTTCTCGCTGGTAGAACAGCCTGGTTTCCTCGCACACTTTTCTGCGCACTATTTCATTTGCTTCAGTATGTCTAGTGAACTGCAGAGTGTCACTTTGGAAAGGAGTGAAAGTGCAGACACGACAGAAGGAAAAAAAAAAAAAAACACGAAGGTGGAAGAATCACTGAAAGAATGCCATAAATTACTGGACACACAAGTGAATGTCGAAGATTTCATTTGCGCAGTTGAACAACAACAACAACAAATAAATTAAATAAAAAATTAAAAAATGGTGCAAATAGTTCTGAGCACTATGCGTTTTAACTTCTGAGGTCAGCAGTCCCTTAGAACTTAGAACTATTTAAACCTAACCAACCTAAGGACATCACACACATCCATGCCCGAGGCAGAATTCGAACCTGCGACCGTAGCAATTTGGGACACCAGTTCTGAAGCTTACAGTAATAAGCAGTTAAAACTAAATGCTTGGAATGAAATTATTTGTTAACGCCTACCGGATTTTGAACAGCGGTTGAGAGGAATAACCTTTGTAAGTATTTAAGCATTATAGTTATTCGTAAATCCTCGCAAGTATAATGTCATCATTAGGACCAGAGAGAAAACTGAATGCTTGTGCTTCTACTATTTTAAATCATAGCCTTATCCTTCTACATTATGTTTGGGAGGATATCCTTCATTTTTCTCTATAATAGGAAAAAAATTCAAAAGGTTATTTTTAAAATAGCTACCGTTTATTTATTTTTTGCTAATATTCACATGGGTGTTAAAACACCAATCAGACTACGTCCACTAAACTATAATTATGATAAATAGTAGCTACATGTTCTCGCTTCGGCGGTCCTGCCCTTGAGTTCATTTACTTAGATTCTGTCCATTTGTCAAGTTACAGCTCCTCCTTCACTGTTAAAATAATCACACAACTTGTCTCTGAGCTGTGTTGCCTTTTTATTGTCGGCGGTTGACGGTCTTCACTCCATTCATTTAAGCCTTCTTTGAAAAGGTATCTTCAACTTTGAAACTATCACATTCCCTGACAAAGTTATGCAAAACACAGTAACTTCGTATTGTGAATCCAGCCAAACGAAGGTCAACATTCAATGGTCGATGGAAAATTCTCCATTTATTGGCCAAGATTCCAAACGTACACTCTATATTCCTTCCTGCTCTGATAAGTCGGTAGTTATACACACGTTTTTCTACGGTCAAATATTTACCTGCACACGGTCTAAGTAGACTTGTCAAACCGAAAGCTTCATCCCGAACAGTCACAAAGGGCATAGGCTCATCGAAACGCTGGAAAGAAGGTAGAGTTTCAGGTATATTTAAACAGCCCTCATCGAGTTTTTTCTTAAAAACACTGTCCTTAAATATCGTGGAATCAGCAAACCTACGATATGCACCCACATCCACGAAAATGAATTTGTAGTTGGCATCACACATAGCGAGTAGCGCGACAGAGAAAAAGTTTTTGTAATTATAATACAAAGAAACAATTCCATTTATCTTGATCACTCGTACATGTTTTCCGACAATGGCTCCAATATAGTGTGGGAAGATGGTTTTTTCGTAAAATACCAACGGCTGTCTTAAGCCAAAAATCTGTGGTGAGGTCTGTAAAACATTTTCATCTAAGGTTTTTCCAGATGGTATCTAAAACCTGTCTTACAAACACTGAAATTGTGGGTGACTTATTCTGTACTGGTAATGTAGATTTTGCATCGAAGTTCCCGTTGCAGATATCTGAAAAAATTTAAAAAGCAGTTCAATCACTTTAACATATCTAATATAAAAATGAATGTATGTATGCCTGTCCTCTACGCGTTCCTAAACCATCCATGCGATTGCGATGAAATTTTGGTGAGTTGTTCTCCGTACGCCCGCGAAGGTTCCTAGCCAAAACAAGAGAATACGACACATTGTTGAGGAGATATGACGTTATAAACAATGAGATGCCACCGCGTGAAAACACCCAGATTTATGCACCCGACATTTGAGACTGAGAGCACTTGGCGACTATTCTCTGTTTCACCCTCTAATGTATTTTTTTTTTTTTTCAGTGACACTCATTCAGAAGAAGTGTAGATCCATCCGCTCATGTTACACGAGAGAACTTCTTCGGGTAAAGGGTGTCAAAAGTGTTTCAGCTGCAACCACGTGAAAACAGTACACCTATTTTGAACAACTACGTTTTGTAGGAACTACGGTGGAAAAATGTACAACAAACCTGGACGAAGAAGACATTGTGAATGAAGAAGAAAATGAATCTTCTCTTTCGTTTTATAATGGACCTACAAGGAGGATCTGTCAGCACAAATCTAAAAAAAGTACCCACAACGATGATGAGCTAATTGAACTTCTGTAGAAAATGATTTCATCGGAAGAGAAATCTCGCACTTTCGATGAAACAGATGAGGATAAGCTGTTTTTCCTCTGTTTGAGATTCATAAAGTATCTGCTCAAAACAAATTAAAACTCCGGGATTGTTTGGTCGCTGCTGCCCGAAAGCCTGTAGGGTTACACGGGGCCCACCACTCCTCTGGCACTACAGTATCCTACACGACCACAGCCTGTGCAAATACGGCGCATGCCGTAACGGCCGATGGAACAACGTCCTCCGCAACGGAAAACACTCTCCCAGCCAGGGCTAGTGGATCAACAACCACAAGTTCAGTTTTTCCGGACTCAATTTCAACAATGCCCAAATGCAAACGTGCCCTTAAAATCTCCTCCATGTGCAGATAGTTCAGTCACATCAAATGAAGCTTCTCATAGTCAAACAAGTGAACCTTTGCTCTTCAATATATAAAACTTTTGGAAATAAATGTTCTTATTAATGTTCTACTTTTACTGATACTTCGAATCAATCTCCTTTTGATATGATAGGATAAATACACTGAACTACAATATACATATTTTTTAAAGTGTTAACCGTTTTCTAGAGTAATTAATATTCACTAAAGCACAAACTTAAATGAATTTCAGGAGAATTTATCGGTTTACTTACCTCAAAAGCGACTAAGAGGTTTTCTTCTGTGAGATACAGTTTCTCATTTTCGTTTCTTTCCCGGTAATATCGGCCTTTACTAACGACAATAACTCAAAGAAGGGCGATTTAGACATTCGTAGGTAATTCAGGGTGTCGTCGAAACGTAGTTCATCAAAAAGAGTGTAATACGAGCCTTTAGATTCTCTTTACAATCATCTCCGTCTCACCTCTCCTTCTCCTTCTCATGAAATGTGCTAGGGGGAGCTTGTACGTGTAGTTGTTTTCCGCCATGTTCCCCGGTCACCAGTGCACAGCGAACTGACGGCGTGGTGGGGGGCTGGCGCCCCCCCACTGGCTGCCCTAGTCCAACGAGCTCCGTGGCAGCCTGTTCACGATGACTAGCGGCGTGCATGGCCGTACACCCAGAATGGAAGTGTCCACCTGGTGTGTCCTCTGCAGTAACTCGGCACTGCTGTCCTGACGTCTGGACAAGTCCTCGGGAGGCAGCTTTTATTTTCACTTCGCAACTTCTGTATACATGCTTACAAACGAATACTAAATATTCCTTTATGTATAAATATGAGCCGCCCCGTTTGTTTACGTACTCACTCAGCTCTTTAACAATCGTGGAACGCCGCCTTAACCTCTCCTTATTTTACAAACGGTAGCAGAGAAAAGAAAACTTTTAAACACACATAATATATACACCGAGGTGAGATAAGTCACGGCATAGCGATTTGCGTATGTACAGACGGCGGTCGTATCGCGTACACAGGCTACAAAAGGGCAGTGCGTTGGAGGAGCTGTCCTTTGTATGCGGGTGTTTCATGGGAAAAGGTTTCCGACGTGGCGATGGGCGCAGGACGGGAATAAACAGGCGTCGAACACGGAGTGTTAGTCGCAGCTAGACGCGTGCGACATTCCTTTCGGAAATCGTTAAGGAATTCAATATTGCGAGATCCAGAGTGCCAAGAGTGTGCCGAGGTTATCGGATTTCAGGCACTGACACTCACTACGGACGACGCAATGGCCGACGGCCTTCGCTTACCGGCCGAGAGGAGCGGCGATTGCGCACAGCTGTCAGTGCTAACAGGGAACCATCAACGCGTGAAAGAACCGCAGAAACCAAAGTGGCACGTACGACCGACGTACACATTACGACAGTGCTGCGAAATTTGGCGTTAAGGGGCTGTGGCAGCCGACCGACGCGAGTGCCTTTGCTGACAGCAGCGCCTCTCCTCAGGTCGTGACTATATCGGTTGGACTCTAGGCGACGGGAAAACCGTGGGGCGTGGCAGCGGCTGACGGTAGTATTCGAGTGTCGCGCAGATCCCAGGAAGCCACGGACCTAAGCTGTCAATAGTGGTGTGGGCTGTTTTTACACGGAATGAACAGGGTCCCGTGGACCGACCATTTATTGGAAATGGGTACGTTCGCTTACTTGGAGATCACTTTCAGCCAAACAGCGATGCAATGTTTGTGGATGACAGTGCGCCATGTCACCGTGGCACAATTGTTCGTGATTGGCTCGAAGAACGTTCTGGACAGTTCGAGTGAACCGTTTACCTATCCAGATCGCCCGACACGAATTCCGTCGAACGTTCGTGGGACATACACGAGAGGTGAGTTGGAGCACAAAATCCTCCACCGGCAACACTTTGGCAACTACGGACGGCTCAGTCCCGTGCAGGGGACTTGCGACACCTTGTCCACTCCACGCCACGTCCAGTTGCTGCACTAAGCCGTGCGAAAGCAGGTCCGACACGATACTAGCACTTTTGTCAGCTCTGTGTACACAGGGCGAGGGAGCTGGGACGAGCCAGAATGAATAAATACTCTATACTTCTCGCCAAGTTACGCGGACAACACTGCGAATTTCCTCAAGTTGCAAGTAATTTTTATAGTTTATAGTCTCCGAATTACTTTGTTTTTTCTAATGACTCTATATCTTTTTTTTTCTGCCCGCCGAGCCTGCTTCTGTTGTTATCTTTCTACTGTCTAAAAGTACGCGTGGTGCCACCAACCAAGCCCCAACACGGTTACAGTTACACGAATACCTTGCTCAACTTACAAACTTCTCCACGTCGTTATTAGAAGTCCTCGTGCACGACACATTATGGTATTTCTTTTACATATTGTTTACCAATACATCGAATACAAGAACAGAAGCTTTAAACCAATATACAGCACAACAATATGTACCAAAAGACACACTTAAAGATTTATACAAAGACACTTCGTTCAACAAGCTGTATTGTTGAAACGTCTACTACTACACACGGAAACCTCCTCGTCTAAAAAATGGCTCTGAGCACTATAGGACTTGACATCTGAGGTCATCAGTCCTGTAGAACCTAGAACTACTTAAACCTAATTAACCTAAGGACAACACACACATCCATGACCGAGGCAAGATTCGAACCTGCGACCGTAGCAGCAGCGCGGTTCCGGACTGAAGCGCCTACAACCGCTCGACGACAACGGCCAGCCTTCCTCTCTCTCTCTCTCTCTCTCTCTCTCTCTCTCTCTCTCTCTCTCTCTCTCCCCCTCCTCTCCCCCCCCCCCCCCCCACACACACACACCAACATTATTATCTCAGTACAAAGAAGAGGCAAGCTTCGAAAATATGTGCCGTTCTGAGTGGACAAGACGCGAGCAGTGGCAGCAGCTGAGTGTTGAGGCACACGGTTTGTTTTCCTGTGGATTCGTTTGCAACTAACAGGCATCACAGCCGTGACGACAAGTGTGAACAACAGTGCGTATAATCAGAACCCGTGAGAAGCATCTGGGAAGCACAATATCACGAAAAAAAGAAAACACAGATACACGCCATCCACGGCAGTTACTCACCGAAAAGTATACGAAAAGAATTCCTTTACGAGTACAGTAAAACACCTTTTAACGTCTTTGCAGCGGAAATGCTGTCATGCTATAAAACTCTCAATGCAGGTCACCGTGTACAACACAAACTCCGCTATAACTCAGTTTCAGTTTAGGAATTGCAGCAAAATAAATGTAAACGTTTTAGTATAGGGACTAAAACAGCAAAGCTACCCAAGGTTTATTTATTTTTTACAGAATAAAAACACGACTCACGGGAGAGATAGGGATGGAAATATGTAGAGGTAAATAATAACAGTATTGCGTTTTGTAGAAGGCTAAGATTTTAGAAATCAAAGTCGTACAAACAGCTCGCAAAGAGGTGTTTAGATGTTCTCTCCAAGCCGTTTGCGTCATCCGAACGGTAGTACATCTCAGTTGTCATACAACTGAATGTCTTGTTCGATGCAATACAGATGAATGAACTACAAAGGCCGGCCGGAGTGGCCGAGCGGTTAAAGGCGCTACAGTCTGGAACCGCACGACCACTACGGTCGCAGGTTCGAATCCTGCCTCGGGCATGGATGTGTATGATGTCCTTAGGTTAGTTAGGTTTAAGTAGTTCTAAGTTCTAGGGGACTTATGACCACAGCAGTTGAGTCCCATAGTGCTCAGAGCCATTTTTTTTTTTAACTACAAAAACTTTGAAAAACAAAGTATCAACTTTGAAAGTTTAGCAGCTTTCTCACAATAAAAACATACGCCTCTCCCCTAAGGTGACGTTCGGCTTATACTAAATGCTCTACAGTGGAATCACTTCTTGACTACCATCTTCGACGCTCTGAAACGTGTACATTAGTGCCTGAAATAAATATTCTTAATCAACAAATAATTGAGTATGTTGGGTGGAAATGTTACTCTGAGATGACGAGGTTGGCACAGGAGAGAGGAAAAAACGGTTATATTAATTTCGAAGTGATGACTGTAGTGTGGAGTGCGATATTCAAGTTTCCTTGCGAACGGGCGCGACTGGAGCGACACAGCGTTAATTATGTTTGTCACAAAAGTAATAGGGAATATGAAGACGGAGGGGGGTGGGAGCTGGCATCATAGGAGTTTCCTGTAGATGCATTTATGACATTTTTTCGACACATAACAGAACATTTTCCCGCGTCCCTCGTTATTTTTCCAGTCAGGTGATGTACGGTGTTTTCCGAATATCCTGCAGCTAGTCCTGTCAGACTACGACAAAATTTGCTTTGCTGGAAAGTTGATTTCCAATATGCTGAAACTACTCATCGGTAACTCTATAATTTGGAATATCTAGCAACTACTTGGCCATTTGTCAGATTAAGTCTGGGTTCGTGAGTCGTTTATACTTGATTAGCGGATACTGTACACTGTTAACAACACACCGAAAAGAAACTGACAAAACAAGTCACAGAACCAGTTTACACGTTTTTGTGTTTGAAGACGAAGGCAGACGACAAAATAAACAGAAGAGTAACAATGACATGGAGAGCGGCTGCTAAGCTAAATAAGGTTTCGAGAGGTACGGCTCCACCATGTCTGGAAAGGAAAGACTCTGTAGTATATGTGTATTACTAGTTTCTACTTGGAAAGCATGCCAAAAATGGGCAGATGCGTTTGTCGAGAAACATGGGGGGAGAGAGCAAAACAGAGAAACTCGTCTAAGTTCCAGGGGACTGATGACCTCAGAAGTCACGTCCCATAGTGCTCAGAGCCATCTGCCGCTAGAAACACACCGTTAGGTGGCTTGCGGAGTACGGATGTCGATGTAGAATCTCTACATCTTGTACTCGTGCAATTTCTGCGGCCAGCTGCAAGAGTTACGTAGAAATGAAAACTTTGACATTAATGCGGAAGGTTTGGAGGCAATAAAATTATAAATACAAATTTTGATGATATTTATGTTGTACATATACTCGTAGGGGTTGCTCGTAAATTTATGTTCGCCACTGAGTGGTCAAAAAAAATCAATGAAACATTTTGTCTAGGTGAAAATAAAACAGGTTAAAGCTATTTTTTCAGAGCCTCCTGCGAGCCTCTGAAGGCAGTGCCACCTCCGAGACGTTCTCCGCCATTTTCTCCCGACGATGAAACGAAACGTCACTGGTACTTGGCTACAGCTACTGACTTCACTCCATAATATTCAAACAGCCTGGAATGTCTCACATTAACGCGAACAGAGAGTCTCCATAATTAAAGTTCCAGTTTCAGAACGCTCTAGAAAGAGAACCATTGCTCACAATGACGTAAAAATTCAAACAGCATATTACTGACACGCGAACAGAGAGTCTCCATAATTAAAGTTCCAGTTTCAGAACGCTCTAGAAAGAGAACCATTGCTCACAATGACGTAAAAATTCAAACAGCATATTACTGACACGGGGGAAACGTCACGGAACAAAAAACAAAAAAATTAACGAGAATTCAGAGGAACCTACCCCGAAATTAACATTGTATATTGACTGTCCGTATATTTCCGTTATCAGAGACTCGTCAGAATACGAGGCTGTTCCTCAGCATGCGCCCGTGACGCCAAACATGACGGATGGATGGCGCGCTGCTGGTGAAGCTGTTCTACGAGAGCATCGGCTGAGCGCCACTGGCCTTGCAGCAGATCTGGACACTCGAGGGAACGGAGAAGGGCATTAGTGCCATGTCTGATAAGCGTCTGTAGATGTTCTTTGGAAATGCAACGCGGCAGAGAGAGGAAAGCGACTGATCGGGCGTGTGTCGGAGATGTGGAGGGGTGCAGCGGTGCAGGGCAGGCAGGCAGGCAGTGCGCGGCTGCACTGCTGTCCGTACAAAAATCAGCCACGTTCGGGGGTGCTTGCTGCTGACCTGCCAGCGAGACAAACGTTTGCCGCGGAATTTCTTGCTCGCGTGGGACTGGACAATGAACGGCAACGAAAAATTCTGTGGACAGACGAAGCCCATTTCCACCTCCGAGGACACTGCAGAATATGAACGACAGAAAATCTGCACGCAACCGATGCAACTGCATTCTGCAATGGTGGGGACTGACGGCATCGTTTATCGTAGGGCCATATTTCTTAGACAAGGTGATTCCTGCGGGTAAACTCGTTTCTTTTCGCGGTGGCGCCCCCCCCCCCCTCCCATTGCCCAGCCAGTGGAGCGGCTCCTGCAGAGGCGCTACGCAAATCCCAGAGTTATCAGCCGCTACCTGGCTACACTCTGGCCGTCCGTATCACGTGATCGTAACGCGTGTGACTTCTCGGCTGTCGGGTTATCCGCAACATGTTGTGTTCAGTGCTTGATGAGAGAGCACACATTCTGAACGTTATCCTCGACACACTCCGATCTACTGTGGAACATGCTGTTTCTCGATTTCAATTTGTGGCCGAGAACGGTTGCCGGCACGCCTTGCGCCTGCTTCACGACAGTAAGAAATCCAAGTAACTTTGCTTTTTACGCGGTTTTGGGCCCGGAGGCAATTAAAAAGCGATGTCATTTTGCCTGTCATGCGGTTTTTGGCCCCAGGACATTTGAAACCAATGTCATTTTGCTTTTTAATTAGAAAACCAATTTCTGCCATCCGACGTGGTACGACCTTACCGTGGTGAATGGTCTTACCTAACTAACAGTGCCACAATTGTTGACTGCCGAGCCTCAACAGTACGGATCGTGTAATGTGCCACCCAAACCAAAACTGTTATTGTTACTTTTTTTTCTTTCGCGGCGATTTCCGGTGCGTCAACAGTATGCTGTTCAAATTTGACTTCATTCTCAACAGCGGTTCTCTTTCTACAGCATTTTGAAACCAGAAATGGTTCAAAGCGCTACCCACTGTTACCGGGTCATCTGCCTCGCGCTCCGAAATGTGGGCGACGGCAATGCTTCTCCGCTCGCCTGCGACAGAACAGAACAGATCTAGGCGGACGTGCTTTGCTGGAGAGAGAAAGTTCGTTCCACTGCGGCGATCGCAAGTGTTGAGCGTGTGACGTGAATGCGTCGACCCACACCTCCTTGCACGTTCTGAGTTTGTTCGCGTTCAATACACGTACAGACTGCGGAAAGCACGACTTGTTGACTGGGGAAAGGATGAGAAGAGTGAGATGCGGTGAGGAGGGGAAGGGATATCGTCGTTGAGGGGACGGTAGGAGAAAAGAAGGGAGAGATTGGAAAAATAGAGGACAGGTGGAGAGGGCACCTGTCTTCAACCGTCCAGCATTTCGCTGGCTCTCTATCTTACGTCAAACAAACCTGTGAACTTTCGTGGCGCCCTCCTTTATATACGTTCAATGTGTGAGTCGCACACACTTTATTGGTATTCTAAGATGGGTCGCATAAATGTTCTGGAAGCAAACTGGTCTGCAGACTGCCTCCACTTTCCCAGTACCATACCGACGAGCCCAAGTCTGCTGCATGCTTAACCTACGACGTGCCCATGTGATGATCATAACGTTAGCAGACGGCCCTCCTACATACTCTGAGGATTTCACAGATATTAGTTGAGCACTTCAGTTGTGCCTGCATCAACTTCCTGGCTCTGAGGATTGTGAGCGAGACTGTATCCGCGTGCGGCACACTGTGAAGAATATTCCACAATGATTGTAGAATAACTGCATTTCATTACGGACAGCAAAATTTGGCATATAACAATATCTTAGAATGCCAAAATGTGTGAAAGTTTCGTATTTATTGTAATTTGTTTGCAGCTCTGGTTTGCAGAGGACCTGGCAACATGCAGCCAGTCGTCTCGCCGCGGGAAGCAGTCCCTACACCCCAGCCACCGTAGTAATAAAGTGTTGTCTTCCCGCGAATTTCCTTTTCCCAGCTACGTACATAGACTTTAACAAGCGCAAACTCGTGCGGTAACTGGGAGACAGTACTTCACAGTAACTTATATCCTAAACAAAGTGATATGAGCCAGTGAACGTCGAGATTTTTATTTATGCGAAAATTCCGCAGTCAGCGACTGGCACGTGGTCTTATATTACCCTTCCATGTGACAGACCCACAATTTGTTATACACAGGCACTTGTACGAGATGTGACAGCCCCACAAACTGTTATTCACAGGCACTTATTCGACTTATGTTATCATTCCATTAATAGCCCCACACACTGTTACACACGCACTTGTACGAGTAATATTATCATTCCATTTGACAGCCGACAATTTGTCATATACAGACACATACGAATAATATCATTCCTTTTGATAACCCCACAAACTGTTAGGCACAAACACTTCTACAATTTATATTATCATCCCATTTAATAACCCTACAAATTATTATACACCGGCAGTTGTATGTATTATATTATCATTCCATTTGATAGACTCAGAAACTGTTATAAACAGGCACTTGTATAAGTTTTATCATCACTCGATTTGATAGCCCCACAAACTGTTATACATGGCACTTGTACGAGTTGAGTGACTGCAGTTGTGGCTCACAAGTAGACCACACGGCTATGGGATTTTGTCATCTTTTCATAGTTATGGTACGTGAAGTTAAGAACTCAACTATCGATCCTCCTCCGTTAAATGCAAATCTCAATAATTTTCGAGAAAATCGACGTTGGAGGTTTCTGAGGAACTGTAATTCACTGAGCTTGACGGGCTGTAAGGCTGCCGCAGTAGCGGCGTGGAATGTTAATAGAGTGCTCAAGGAATCGCTGGTTCTTCTTATTTTATTTTTTCTTCGTTTATGTTGAACACCTGCATCATTGAAATATAAGGCTCATCAAATATATGCTATTGAACACATATCTATTCATAATTCTTTTTGAAAAATGTATGTCTTCTTTTTCCTAATTACCTATCGGAGACACTGCAAATATAAATTTTGAACTGCGGATATTTTATAAAAGATCGTTAATAAATTTGTAAGGTTTTTTTAATTCTAACAATATTTACTAACAATAGTTCATAAATTATCGATAATTACGAATTTATTTTGGCATTTTGTATAATATGCAATTAGGAGCAATAAGTGGAGTATTTTTCATAAAAACTGATTAGGTATGCGTTAATTAGCAAATATATGACGAATTTTTTATTTAAATGCTGTAGGTATCTGAACTAAACGATAATAATAAAACGAAAAAATGACCATTCCAAGCGTCAAGCTATGGATCCAGTGATTACGGAGCGACAATTCTCCGACGTTACGGAATGAGCTACGTCGACCGACATGGAGAATCGCCTCGGAAATCTTCCAAATCGATTTTCTCGAGAATTTTTGAGAGTTACATCTAGCTCTACATCTAGAATTATACAGTAGTATTGTGAGGCACTTGGGAGAGGAGATGTTCCACTGTACCAGATAATAGGGGTTCTTGTCGTTCCATTCACGTATGGAGCGCGGCAAGAATGATTGTTTGAATGTCTCTGTGTCTGCAGTTATTATGTAAGTAGTTCCTTGTTCCTAAACGTATTTCTTCCAATAACAGACCTCATGTTTCTTGCAGGAATGTGGTGTACTTCCTACCTTTAAGATTTCCTTCGATGAAATAGGGGCCTATAATTCTGTCCTCCAGAATCCCATACCATACATTCACCGAGCACGTTTTTTGGTGTGCAACTTGCCACAGCCAACTTGGAATTCCAGTTGTCCAATAATGCATGTTATGCAGATTATCATTTCCATGGTTCGTGAATGTAGCCTCGTCAGTAAATAAAATCAAATTAATAAATGTGTCATTCCTCTGAATCTGAACTTGAGCCCATCGGCAGGATTCAATGCGATGCATGCAGTTAATTCTTGGTGGAGACTGTGTAAGTAGGCTGTTTAAGTTTTCTTATTGGCAACATAGCGTTCTGTATGAAAATCGCTGGCTGTGCTGTGTGCAGTCTGTGGCTAGTTTGCATTGTGTCTGCCATTGTAGTGTTGGGCAGCGGCAGCTGGATGTGAACAGCGCGTAGCGTTGCGCAGTTGGAGGTGAGCCGCCAGCAGTGGTGGATGTGGGGAGAGAAATGGCGGAGTTTTGAAATTTGTAAAAAAGGATGTCATGAACTGCTGTATATATTATGATTATTAAGGTAAATACATTATTTGTTATCTATTAAAATCTTTCATTTGCTAACTATGCCTATCAGTAGTTGGTGCCTTCAGTAGTTTGAATCTTTTATTTAGCTGGCAGTAGTAGCGCGCGCTGTATTGCAGTAGTTCGAGTAACGAAGATTTTTGTGAAAGGTATAGGTTAATGTTAGTCAGGGCCATTCTTTTGTAGGGATTTTTGAAAGTCAGATTGCGTTGCGCTAAAAAATATTGTGTGTTAGTTTAAGCACAGTCGTGTATAAATTTTTCTAAGGGGATGTTTCAATTATTCTAATCTATCGTCACGATTCGTATGTGAACGATACGTAGAAGGTTGTGGTATATTCCTACAGTCATAATTTAAAATCGGTTCTTGAAAATTAGTTAATGAATTTTCTCGGGATGGAGTTTGTAGGTGCAGTACTTGTTGATTTCCGAAAAGTATTTGAATCAGTGCCAGACCTACGCTTATTGGGAAAAAAATACGATCATTCGGGGTATCAAGTGAAATTTATAACTAGATTGCGCTGTCTTTGGTAGGGAGGATGTAGCCTGTCACCTCGGATGGAGAGTCATTGTCAGATGTAGGTGTGGCCCAGGAACGTGTGTTCGGACCCTTGCTGTCCATGTTGTTTATGAATGACCTCGCAAAAAACATTAACAGTAGCCACAGAATGTTTGGAGATGATGCAGTTACGTATGATGAAGTACTGTCTGAAAGAAGCTGCATAAATATTCTCTCAAATCTTGATATTATTTCAAAGCGATGCAAAGACTGGTAACTCGCTTTAAATGTTCGCAATTGTAAAATTGTGCACTTGACAATTACAAACCGAGAAAACTTAATATCCTATGAGTATGACTGTTGGAAGCGGCCAACTCGTACGAATACGTCTACATAGGAGAATGTTTACAAATCGGGTTCTAGAATACTGTTCGAGCGTTTGGGACCTGTATCGAGTAGGACTAACAGGGGCTCCTGAAGGAATACAGAGAAGAGCAGCACGAATGGTGACAGGTTTGTGTGATCCGTTGGTGAGCATCAGTGAACGAACTGAACTGGAAGACTCTTTGAAGATTAACGTAACTTAAGGTACCGTGAATACAAAAAATCAGATTGCCGGGTGGTGGCGTCGTCAGAGGTTTTGTAGCAATAGGACAGTACGTTACTCGTTGTGGTAAATGCGCGAAACGCGCGCCATCTGCGGGTAGGCGAGGCGCCCGGCCGACGCACGTGGGAGCGCGCTGGCTGGCACGGCAGCGTGGGAGAGCTGTCGTTAGCTGCTCCAGGGCAAGTTCTGACATCCGTCAACTGCAGCAGAAGCTGTAAATAGGACGTACTCGTTTTGCTGCTGGCATTCCTTTCCTCTAGCCCCAGCCGGCGCGCCCCCCCCCCCCCCCCCCCCCCAGTCCCGACGCCGCCGACGCCCGGGCCGGCTCAGCTGACGTCGGTGCGGCGTTCTGCAACTCTGGTGACGTCACTTCCTGCTATTTGACGTTGAGGCCAGACGTCACGATTTCCACACGTACCGTCCCTTCCCCACGTGTCACGTTTACACGTGTCCGACAGAACAGACAGCACTCATACAGGGTGTAAATTTTACGTTGACTAACTCGAAAAATAGGCTTCATACGAAAAAATGTGTAGAATCCAAAGTTGATTATTTTCGAGGAGGACACGTGCTGGTGCTAAAATTAGCCCGCCACCCCAACCCCCTGGGGGTGGGGCGGGAGCCAACCTAAAAATTTCAAATGGTAACCCCCATTTTTTATTGCAGAATCAGATTCTACATAACAAACTACGTAAACTTTGTCTTAAACATTTGTTTTGATTCTTGGTAGTTGGCGCTGTAATTCAAGAAAACCCATGTTCTCATTTTTGGGTGGAAAATGGTTACGGATAAATAAAAAATACTCATTTACCGGTCGGCCACTGTGGCTTAGCGGTTCTAGGCGCTTCAATGTGGAACCGCGTGACCGCTACGGTCGTAGGTTCGAATCCTGCCTCGGGCATAGATGTGTGTGATGTCCTTAGGTTAGTTAGGTTTAAGTAGTTGTAAGTTCTAGGGGACTGATGACCTCAGAAGTTAAGTCGCATTGTGCTCAGAGCCATTTCAGCATTTTTGAACCTCGTATTTACTGCTAGTTATTTTCGTGTTACAGCTCGCCTGTTGTCAAAGTACGCTAAGACAACTATATTTTTAAAAAAGTGTCGTTCTTGGTAGGATTTGTTATAGTTAAAAGGTTGCAATTAAATTGGCAGTTAATAACATATCGCCGATTAAAGCCTGCAGAAGACTGGAACATAAAATACAAGTTCGCTCAAATCAGTAGTTGAGTGTAGCGTAATTGGTAAAGGCAGCACTTAATTAGACAGTGGATAGTGGCCTGCTGGTTTAGCCTGCCACTGTACCCGATACTTTTCCCCCATTCGCTTTTACTAAAAGCTTCTAGGACTCGCTCATTGCCGGCCGCGGTGGTCTAGCGGTTCTAGGCGCGCAGTCCGGAACCGCGTGACTGCTACGGTCGCAGGTTCGAATCCTGCCTCGGGCATGGATGTGTGTGATGTCCTTATGTTAGTTAGGTTTAAGTAGTTCTAAGTTCTAGGGGACTTATGACCACAGTAGTTAAGTCCCATAGTGCTCAGAGCCATTTGACTCGCTCATTAAACTGACACAATTATTTTTCGTAAAATTTGATGTTATGTATTACAAGTGCCCTGTCTGTTAGGACTGAGTCTGCTGGATTTTGTGAACTTCTATAAGCTGATGTCTTCACAAACTGGACACGGAACTTTCTTTTCTGTCTCGTTACACGTTCACGAATATTGAAGTTTCGATTTATGTATATTACAGACGGACAACATGGGTAGCATACTGACAGGGGAGTAGAGTGTGCCTGAGTAGAGTCAACACGGGAACTGCACGCGCGTACAGTTTCGTGAACGGACTGTGTGCTTTGCGAGCCATACAGAGCCGACAACTGCCGGTGGAGAGCGCCGACAGCGCACAGCGGCGTTACGTAACCGGCTGCGCGCCGTCTGCGCCTCGCCGCGCCTCGTGACACGACGGGTCTCCCGCCCCCTGCCCCGCCCCCCTCCACCCGCCCACGTGCACGTGCACGTGGTGCCCTGCGGCGACGGCTTCGCGGAGTGTTTGGCCGCTCCTCTGCTGCGACCTCTTACCAACTGTCAAAGGTATGGCCGCGTTAGGAGCGGATGCACGGCAGGGAGGCTGTGCGGGCACACAGCACGTCCCTCTAGAATCGGCGCAAGACGACGTTCGGCCTAACATCCCCGTCAGATGGACGCGACACCACCAGCTGTGTTTCGTGAAATGCTACGGAAACGTTTCTAATTTCATCCCGGACACTGGCGTAAAGTCTCTTCGCTGGGAACTTTACCCGCTCTGCTGCCACGGTCGACTACATATTCGCGGAGAAAATTTCTTGCAGAACCTCCGAGACGAAGACTAGCGAATACGTAGACAACAGAATAGTGCAAATTAACAATGAAGCTACTGAACCGATTGATCAGTCAAAGGGTAGACGATCCAGAACGTCGTTTGCTGGATCTCACGTGCTCAGAATATTCGCACCGAGAAAACTACCTAATAGAAGTAAGGTGGGTAGGGGCCTTAGACAACTTTGACGCGTTTAGCTCGTGCATAGAAAAGTCTAGAGGAGGCCTTTATCTAGCCTTCGATCTCACACAGCAGACGACGATCGTGACGCCGTACCTCCTGACGAGCCAAAGTCTGGAACACTCCGAACGTAAGCCGAGAGGCGCTAGAGGACTTGTAAGACTGACACGAAACTGTTAAGCAAGAATATGAGGAAAGCAGCTTACTGCTGAAACACGTGCTGATAGCTTAATTAGTAAGCGGTGAGCGATAATGCAAACAGTTTTCACTTTGTGAATGTTACTACAACAGCTCTGCACGATACCGAAAGCTGGACTTGTGCACTGGGAGAAATGAACTGAGAGAACGTGTCTATTGTAATAGAGTTGCAACAGGTAATTCTACTGATACACAAGTAGATGTCAGAGGACCTGTTCTAGAATGCGACCTTTGTCAGCAATATAAACAGGGGATCTTCCGCGACCCACAAGAGAACGGTAAGGAGGCCGCTCTCTGACTTGGAACAGTCGTTACCCTCGGCACACCACCACTGCCAACGAGACAGTTTCTGAGGAATAGTCATCCACCTTACGTCGGCAAGACTTCATACCTAGACACAGAATCAGCTAACCAGCTCTTAGCCTTGGAGTCACACCGAGTGTAGCGTTCTTTTATTTCGTTATGTACATAGAAGAATGTGAATGTTGCACATGAATTGGCACGAATAGAGCACGTAATATTTTAACACGAATACAAACCTCTTAGTAACAAATAAGCATTATTCTCGTGGTCGTGCGGTAGCGTTCTCGCTTCCCGCGCCCGGGTTCCCGGGTTCTATTCCCGGCGGGGTCACGGATTTTCTCTGCCTCGTGACGACTGGGTGTTGTGTGATGTCCTTAGATTAGTTAGGTTTAAGTAGTTCTAAGATCTAGGGGATTGATGACCATAGATGTTAAGTCCCATAGTGCTCAGAGGCAGCCAAATAAACATTATTCTATTTAGATTGGGGGGGGGGGGGGGGATCTACATGGAATAACTACATTAAAACGTCGTGAATCCATTCTTTGATTTCTATACCGCTCCCGTGAGATTTACACCGAGTTCCGTACTTGGAAACACTTTCCGCTTGTCGGCCAGCCGCTGTCCAGGTGCCACAAGCAGCCCACTGTAACTTCTCGCGTCAGCTGTTTCGACTGAGGTAAGATTCCCTGTCTTACGTAAGGTCTGCCTCTACCTCCCTCTCGGGACACGAAAGTTTCGCGGTACTTTGCTGTAACTAAGTAACGTCTGAATAACATGTAACCGACTTCGTTCCAAAACATTCGGTTAGTAGCCGGCCGCTGTGGCCGAGCAGTACTACGCATTTCAGTCCGGAACTGCGCTACTACTTCGAATCCTGGGTCGGGCACGGATGTGTGTCATGTCCTTAGGTTTGAGTTAGTTTTAAGTAGTTCTAAGTTCTAGGGGACTGATGACCTCAGATGTTTAAAGTCTCATAGTGCTTGGAGCCATTTGAACCATTCGGTTAGTAACGAGCCGACGGTGTAAGCGGAATACGAACACCTTTCAGAAAATCAAACCGGGCACACCTCGGACTAAACCTGAAACCCACAGTGCGTCTATTGCACTCGAATTGAATCCTCCGAAGGGTGACGAAGAAACGAATACACATCTCTTCATTTCGGCGAAACAGTTTATCGGTGAAGATGGCACGAACTTCCGACAGTGGCGCCGTTCAGACCGCTACAAGCACTTACTTTCAAATCGATTTTTAATCCGTAATTGTTTAGTCGTATCAGACAAGGGAGTAGTACTTAATTTCTCTCGTCCCGATACCTGTACGTCGCTGACTAGTGAGCTGTTTCGGCAGCCATTTTATGAGCCCGTGAGGAGTGCCGGTCCACGAGGAAACGGAACACTAGCGAGGTACCGCGCGTCGCCTTCACTGTCCCAAGTTACGTCAGCGCAGAGTCACAAAGCAAACAAACTTGTGTCAGACGACGCACGTTAGCGTAGTCTCACGTGCGGCGTCTCGCAGTTTACTGCTCGCCGAAGCGAGCATTAACGATGCCACGATTCCTCCGGAACTGGGGCTGACGAGGCAATGAACGATACTGGCAACTCACAGAGTACCGTCTGTACCACAGCGAGCGAATGCTGGTTGGCGAAACCTCCGAGTGGTCCACTCGCGCTACAGGTCCAGCAGCGCGAGGCGGCGCTCGTGCTCACCTCGACGCACTTCGCGGACGCTGTACAGCCCGCAGTCTATAAGTACACTACCTCTTCAGAGATAACAGTCTCCGCCGTCCGCGAAGCGAAGAAGAATTTACGCGCGAGCGCCGCTTCGCACGAGAAGCACCGCCGCACTCTGTGGGCGCCCGCGTGTTATCGGGACGCGCGCCACCGCCGCCTCGTCAAAAGTATCGATCCGGCGACGAGCCGCGGCCCCCCTAAAGCCGTCGGCACACGGACCGTGCTGTCGAACGTTAACGTCGAGCGTGGCGCGTTCAGCGTGCTGCTGAACGCTCAGGAACGACGCGACTTGTGCATACGGTACGTGGGCACCAACGTGGTATACGCGATCGGAACGCACACCAGCGGCAGTTGAGGGATGTTTCTAGTAGTTCGTAAATCACACTGTTTACTCAATGGGCGTGCGTAAAATTCCCACGTTAGCTGTATTAAAACGCACATTTCCTTCATCGTCCACGAAAAGGAAAGTACCACATCCAATGAATAAGCACACAGGCTTATAAAAGTTCCATTACAAACAGCGCGGTACAAATTTGGAATACTTCTCTGCATACGATAAACATTATTTCATCATGCCCACATTTTAGTAAAACCCCAAGGTCAGGCTTACTCGATCACTGTTCCTACGCAGTAGCAGAATCTTTGCAACATGTGAATTACGAAGCGTAAAAGAGAAAGGAGCAAAATAGCTTTATACAAGTAGCGCAAACTGTCCTGTAGGTTAAGCCAATCGAACAAAGTCACCCCTCAAAAAAAGGTGGACTTATATTTACATAACATCAAATATTATAGCATATACTTCTATTAAACTAATAATAAACTATCAGAACTAAAGAAAAACGGGAATGTTACGAAAATAATTTGGGAGTAATAAGACGCGAACCACCGCCCCAACAAAGACAGAGACGCTACTCGTTACGCTAAACCAACAACAGGCTCGTACTCCTTAAAAGTATTGTTTTACCCGTTGCTAAAAACGTAAATCGTAGATAATTATGTTGCTAATTGAAATTTACTTATAACAAGTTGTATCAAGAACAATGCGTTTTGGGTGGATGTTCAGTGTGTCGCTGCCTTCAAATAGCCTACTCTCATAATAATCACGTTACAATAATTCTTTTGCGACGAATATGATGTTTCTCATAATTTTATTGGAACGAATCACAGAACTAACAACGGGTTTTTCAGTGATTCTCAATTTGCTGGTGCTCAGAAACGGCATATATACACATAGCCTTGAAATGAACGCCAATATGGCGCCTCACAACTCTGTACTGAAGGAAGACGGCGTGCGTGTGACGTAGGTGGCGTTGAGCCATCTCATTGGTCAACGCTCAGACGCACGTTCAGAATATTTGACATGCCAGATATTGCCCTGCACGTTCGGAAAGACTCCCGAACGTGCTATTCCACGCTATGACGTAAAAAACTCGGCACTGTCAACGCTCGACGTTCGGATGCACGGTCCGTGTGCCCTCGCACTGACCACACACCTCCTAGGAGTGGCAGTGAGGGCGCGCCACACTCAAACTCGGTTGCTGGACGCCCTCGCCTAGCTTTCCCCCTTACGCACAGCTCGCCGACAAATGCCCACATTGCGGCCTTACCGAGTGCGCACACACGCGAGTAACTGACACAGTTCGAGTATAATAGCCGCAACCTCCAGCTGACTAAAGTGGCGTCGTTTCAGTTGCGCCAGCAGACGACAACTCGGACTGTAGCGCCCCCCGGCACGCCGTCCGAGGCCTCTGCTCCGCGCACGACTTACACCCACTCGAGTCTGCTTACAGCACTCGAGCGCCGGTCTCGCTGAACGTTTCAGCTCCACGGCCCTTCCTACAAAGGATGTGTTGTATCAGACGATTCTTTCTTTTAGTGAGGTTGAACCGTAAAGTAGGTTCCTCTGCGACGTTCTTTAGTTATCCGATCTACCTTTGCAATCACCGGCTCATTTCGAAACATTCGAACCTCTCCTCGTCGAGCTGTGTATTGTCCACTGTGCAGACACTGCTCCGGCCGGCAGCTCGGACCTCGGCTCCCTGCCCCGCAGTTCCACTGGCCGGGCCGCCGGCTCACACCACGCTCTGTGCCAGCCTCCCCGTCCAGTCGCAGCGTGCGGACGAGTCGACTCACGCTGCCAAACTATTTCTCATTCCACTTTGTAATCCGTTAAATAACTTCACGTACCCTCTCACTTCGTTTTCATTTGTTCTTCTGTGCGATTCACCTTCTTCGTCAGGCAGTTTATTTTCAGAAAACACTTCCTGACACTTACATTTTGCTTCCCGGGGAACGAGAACCCGTCTGCTGTTCCCACTGCCTCGTTCACTGACGTCATTCCCTCACAATAACTCGCTCTATTATCCTCGTTTTACCTTTGTTCCTGCTCATCTTATAATATAAATTTTTAAGACACTACCCATTTCTTCTAATAGATCATCTCAGTCTTTCGCAGACTGTGACATAATTACAAGGTAATAGGCACCTTAGATTAATTTCTAATCGCCTTTGTGAAACTGACGATTAGATGTTTCGTGTGATTTCTCAGCTTTCCTCCCCATTTTCGTGCATAACAGAGAAGTGAGCACGTTGCCTTCTCCAGAAGTCTTCCGTCTGGCTCGAGTTGACTCGTCCACGTCACAGCACAGATGGAGCCGAGAACGTAACAGCTCACAGTTGCGACGCGGAACAGCCGACGCGCCCGGACGCCGTCTGTCCGCTTTCACGTTGCCATCCGACAGTACGATCGGCTCGCCCGTACACTCCGCCACTACACTAGTACTGCGTAGCTGCTCGCAGTGCCTGCTCCGCGGAGGTTCGAGTCCTCCCTCGGGCATGTGTGTCTGTGTGTGTTGTCTTTACCGTAAGTTAGTTCAAGTTACATTAAGTAGTGTGTCAGCTTAGGGACCGATGACCTAAGCAGTTTGGTCCCATAACACCTTACCACAAATTTACAATTTTTTTGGCGCCTGCTCCTGGTCACACCGCCTGCTAGCTGCAGACTACACGCCTCCCCTCGCTATCGACAACGAATTAAGAGGCTGTCGTAGACCTGACGGTCAGTCGACATCGACTTGAGACGATCTGTCGTATAATGTGTCGAACGTGGATCTCGATCACATTGTTCATTGTTCCGCAGAGCTGCCAGTCGATACACGCAACAGTAGCAGTCAATAAGGAAACCTGTAAAGCGCGGGCCGCTTAATGTGGACGGCACGCCTCTGAGGTCAAAATGCGAGGTCGGCCTCCACGACAAACCTCCAACAACCGAAGACTCGTTCCGAGGGAGGTCAGAATTCTCTACAGCGTCGAGGGCTCCTACTTTCCTATGATGGCAGCTGTAACAGTGGAATCGCCTGCTTGTACACATCGCATCTGTCTTCTTCTACCACAACTTTGTGACAAGTACTTTGTACAGTAGTCGACAAATTCCCTGTGTTTTATGAGCACAGCCGCGTATTGAAGAGTCAACGTCACCGCCATCCAAATACCCTGAATATCCAACAAAAGACGTACGTTAAAGACTGACATTACAGGTGACTGGATAAAATTCACGACACAAATTGTACGAGCAATACGCATACGACTTAAGGCCTGTGTCATAAAATAACGCTAATCGTGGTAATAAATTAGAGTAAACAATTTGCAGAAAATGAGGTAAAGTCTTCTACCGAAACAATGCCCCGATGGCGACAAATACTTAAAGATATATTCGTAGTTGACCGTTGGCGGCTTTTAGAACACGTTTCTTGCTTTCCTGGCACAGTACGAGAGGTGGGGGGCCGGCGCAGCCCCTACTTCCAGCCCGCGGGGCCTCCGGCTGTTACATACTCGCCCGTGGGTCTATCAGACAAAGCTTCGTCATAGTTCGTTTACATTTCCCCATGTACATGATAAGCAACGACTAAATAGGAGACGGAAGCGTTAAAGCTGACCCAAAATTCAACCCTGTTAGGCAGTAGTCCTGTTTATTGTTAGCAGTGTTTATTTGTATCCACAATGCGTTTCAGTGGTTTAGACATACATCATCAGGTCGATTTGTATGTCTTACCATGATATGTGTGCCTTGTGTTACGACTCTGGGGTAACCTGTGGCACCGTGTAGTGGAGAAATAAAACGTTGTTTCAGAACATGGCTCTGTGGAGTTCTTTGAGTAAACACTATACCTAAATGTAAATGTCAAAATAAAACAACTAAAATAGAATTCCTCCAGTGGTCACACGCTCCTTTCTCTGTCGTAATAAATCACATACAAACTCTCACACATTCTAAACAAAGATCGTGAGTATAAACTACTAGGTCCAAACAACATATAGCAAAAACAAAAGCACTGTTTAAAAGTACAAATAAAATATAGCAAAACAAAACCATTATCTCAAAGTAAGAGCGTTCTGGAGATCTTTGCCTGCGTTAATATATACATGTTTCATTTGTGGTGTGGTATACAAATACTTTTCTATAAAGTTTATATAGCTTAAACTTTGTACTCATTTATGCAATCTGGTAACACATTTAAAACATCGTTGTTGATGTGGTCTTCAGTCCAGAGACTGGTTTGATGCAGCTCTCCATTCTACTCTATCCTGTGCAAGCTTCTTCATCTCCCAGTACTTACTGCAACCTACATCCTTCTGAATCAGTTTAGTGTATTCATCTCTTGGTCTCCCTCTACGATTTTTACCCTCCACGGTGCCCTCCAATACTAAATTGGTGATCCCTTGATGCCTCAGAACATGTCCTACCAACCGATTCCTTCTTCTAGTCAAATTGTGCCACAAACTTCTCCCCAATCCTGTTCAATACCTCCTCATTAGTTATGTGATCTACCCATCTACATCTTCAGCATTCTTCTGTAGCACCACATTTCGAAAGCTTCTATTCTCTTCTTGTTTAAACTATTTATCGTCCTCGTTTCACTTCCATACATGGCTACACTCCATACAAATACTCACATAACGACTTCCTGACACTTAAATCTATGCTCGATGTTAACAAATTTCTCTTCTTCAGAAATGCTTTCCTTGCCATTTCCAGTCTACACTTTATATCCTCTCTACTTCGACCATCATCAGTTATTTTGCTCCCGAAATAGCAAAACTCCTTTACCACTTTAAGTGTCTCATTTTCTAATGTAATTCCCTCAGCATCACCCGATCCGTCGTGCATTCGAACATCACTTTCTTCTTGGTGACGAAGGGAAGAACCGAAAAAGAAGTGCAATGAGTGAATAAAAAGAAACAGTGAAGTCTGAGTAGTCAAGTGATGTAGTGATTGAGTATAAACCGAAAAAACAGTGTGAAAAAACTGTAAACTGAACTTAGTGTATTTGTCAATAAAAAAATTGATTTCATTTATATTTTAGACACTGCCCAAACGTAAAAGAAACGAGATCTTGCCAGTTCTGAAGCAAATCGGCGAAAACGGAAAGAACAACGAAAAAACGAAACAGACGAAGAGCGCTAAGCACGTTTAAGATCCCAACGAACGAGAATGAGCACCGCGAGAAGCAGAGAAACCGAAAAACAACGAAATCAACGGATTGAGGAATCAAGATTTGGACACAGTCTTATAATAAAAGATCGCGAACTCAAGCCAGCTATGAAAAGCGCGGAGGAGGACAAGTAAACCGTACAATCTAACAAGTGAAGTGTTCCACTACGACCCGGCGAAAGAACATAATAAACACAAACATGTCGTAATCGGAAAAATGGATAACACTTACCAATTATGCAAAGCGAAAAAATTCAGTGAGAAACAGTAGAATGAATGGAAGAAAATCGGTTACCACCACTGGAAGTACCTTCGCAGGGGTTTTTATATTACTTGACCCCGGAAACTCCAGAATCAAAACACTTTCTTTAAAATATAAAAGCGTACAACGCCTGCTGCCAAATGACTTCTTTCGGTGACACTTCGATCAACACTAGCAGAGATGAAATCTACCTCGAGATATCTGTTTTAGCTGAGCATGCTTTAGAAAACGGACACCGGATAAAATTTAGCGAAACATCCGCCATGGTTCACACTAACGGCTTCTCGGGATGACTAATTACAGAAGCCATTGAAATAAAAATCAGCGATAATTCCCTACATAGAGACGTGCCCAGCGCGAGTCATACGACTTGACAATGGTCAAGTAGTGCTCGGTCGAAAGCTCGTGTAACTTAAATTACTTGACGCGGCTGGAGGCCCGATAACTTTTTATTTATGTATTTTGTACTTTTTGTTGCTTTTAAATTAGTTTTTAGAACAACTATTTTCTCAAATATCTCATGAGAAAGCTTATCTGATTTTCAAAGACTTTTCATTGTGACACGCTAAACAAGATACGTTCTACACACGCAAAGAGGATATCAGTGTGTCGTATCTCCTGCAATCGTCTGTATTTGAGGTCAGCGATGTAAGACTTTCAAATAACAGTCTTCTGCAGCAAAAACTGAAAAATAATCAACTCTGCTATAGTTTTTGGCTAATAACTTCGTTGTGATTCTATGTTGGTTACAGTTTGTTTAAATTTTGTTGTTTCGTCATAACATCATACGAAACTCGTGACTCGATTTCGACGCCATTTCTGTGACTACTATAATTACATCTGTAGTTTGCTGTAAGGTTCGCTTGGTCAAGGAGAGCAATAAGGGCGGAGTATTTGTTTGTGTATTGTGGGTGACGCATTGCTGCAATAACTGTAGTTGGTGTAGCCGAAAAAAGTCTTCGAATTGTCTCTCGAAACTTTCTCGACAAAAAAAAAAAAAAATGCTTGCTGCAGTATTATGAAATCAAATCCAGTGCCTGACAAAAATTAAAAAAAAATTATTCCACATCTTAATCTTAAAGGAAAACTTACTCAGAGCTAATCATATGACTCTGGACATCCAGCAGTTGTAGGCAAACGTTTGAGTTCTTTAAACTGCGTCGACGTTAGTTGCTAGGAGCCTCTGAATTCTCACTTTGTTCACTCATTTTGTATCACTGAAAAAACGAATGAATTGTGTAATTATACTAAAAGAGAAAAATATCGCAACATCGAGAAGGAGTTATGTGACATAAACGAAAGCTGGTAGGCCTTGAGGCCTGAGGATACAAATCAGGTTTGCTCTGAATAGCCGCTGTAACGGTCGTGAGCATTGGTCACCTTAGAGATGGGGAAGTGTTGAGCTGACGTTAGTCGAGAATGCCGTTTAGGCGACAAAGGCGTCGTTAACACAGTCTCACTGAGTTTGAACGAGGCTACGAGAAGCTGGACGTTCCTTGTGCGATACTGCAGGAATGTGGCCACTGGGGCAGCGGCGATCAGCAGCACGTGCGGTCGCAGGAGCACAGGGCTGCGGGCGGCCACGTATGGCTGGGACGCATCGCATCGCACTGCGTCTGCAGCAACACTTTCGGCAGCAGTTGGCATCACAGTGACGCAGCGAACTGTGTAATAATCCCTATTCTATAGGAAGCCAGTTTAATAAATCACGGTTCCAATATGCTGATTCAGATTATTTACACAATCCAAAAGCCGGGAGAAGGCGCCGTCTGGAATGAATAGTCCGGAGTTTGGAGAAATTTAGCAGTACGTGAGGCAATAAGAGAAAGGTTTTTACAGTGTTGCGTGGAATACACTCCAAAATTTTGAAGGTAGCGGGGATAAAATACAGGGAGCAAAATATTATTTACGATTTGAACAGAAACCAGAATGGAGTTGAGTGGAAGAACATGAAAGGGAAGTAGTGGCTGAGACAGAAACATCAAACCTGACCACGGTCCAGAGAACAAGACATACAGAAAATTCTGACCAGACGCCAGTCCCAAGAACAAGCGATATTACCAGTAAAACAATAAAATTTTCACTCTCCATCGGATCGAGGCTGGGACTCGGGACTCGTGTCTTTGGCGAGCAAGTGCTGTGCAGTACATCCAGCATCGCTAGTCCCGCGGGAGGAATTCTGTGAAGTTTGGAAGGTAGGAGGTGAGGCAGTGAGGGCGGGTTGTGGGGCGCGTGTTTGGATGGTTGAGCTCTTGCACAAGGAAAGCCAACGTCCAGAGTTCGAGTCTCGGTCTGGCACAGTTTTAATCTGCCAGCAAGTTTCAGTACTGGTACTTTCCCTGTTTATTCAAATCTGTTTCGTTTCTACGAAAAAGCAATTACATATTTCACTTTACCGTAGCGTTAATCACGATGAGCAAATAATAAATAGGAAAAATGTACATTAAGATTAAGTTGTATTAAGAAGTTGCGAAGACAGCTTTATATACACTAATGTTAAGGTTTTCGAGAAATTACCATCGGTACCGAGAGGCTAGAGCCCCGCAAATAAAGAAGCCTATAATTAATAAACGTATGTGTAATGTAAAATATTCGGTATTATTATCCACAAAGTTGAAAGATTTATTTGTAACTTTGGTGAACTGGGTTCACAGCCATCACGTAATTATTTTATATGGTTGTTATTTACTGAAATTATAATTTCGAGTATAACACATTGCTCGAGAACAGATTAATTAATTATTAAGTCAAATCGAGAAGTCACGTTAACACGATCAAGATATTCTCACACCTCTCTCGTGGAAAACGCAACTGTGGAGGACTTGTGTTCGAATTTCTTTCGTTTCCATTCCTAATCGACAGCAAGCGTATCGAGGTATATAATGTCGAGATGCGGATTTCCAAAGTGTATTTTGTAGTAACATGTCTCGTACGCTGAAAAACTTGATATGTTTTAATCGCTTGGAAGTGGAAACAAAAGAAATTTGAACAAAGCTCTCGACAAGTGGATTGTTCCGCGAGAGGCCTGTAAAAGTATGTTGATCGTGCTGGGACAAAATGAGGATCTGGTTTCATAAATAATCTATTCTCGACAACGTGTGCGACATGAAAATGAAAAATTATAAATAAGAAATCAAATAATGTTGGACTGTTATAAGCGGAAGCAACCGTGTTTACCAGTTATTTGTTAAGTGCGTCTTGCTGCAGTTCTGTAGTGTGTATTCTGGAATTCCATCGACGAGAGGTGATAAGATGCTCGGAGTTTGGTCATCGGCCGCTGCAATACCTGAACGTCGTTTTCGGACAGACCGTGCCCCAGGAGTTACTTCTGGCCACCTCAGCCGCTCCGCCCATTTGAAAAGTGACCGAGTGTAACTTTAACATGTTTTGTCTAACGACTAACAAATGCATTCTATGTGTTTCTTGCAAGATTGAAAACAGAAGTTCAGACACGGCTGTGAGATTTCGATACCCACGTTTCAGCACTGCCACCTTCATCTAATGGCTGCATCGTATCTGACTCTGGTCGAATTTTGCTTCAACCGTGTGGATTTATTTATTTATTTTTGATGTGAAACAGGGAACTGAACCGAGGTGAAACCCGTCTCCGTGCTTGCAGCTGAAGCCGCCCGTCCCGGTCGCTCGCGGAGGTTGCCGGGCTGTCACCAGCGCACACGTGCTGTCGGATACTGTCGTCTGTCAAACGACGGAGGAAATGAGGCAGCGACTCGGGCGCCGGCTTTAGGAGCGGGGAAAAAAATGACGTATCGCTTAGAAATCAGAGTGACTGACAAGTCGCAGTTCCCACAAAAACAATTTGCAGCGTGTGGCTCCGGTTTCAGTGACAAGTGGAAGACACGAGAAGCAAGTAGCAACTAAGAGAAATTTTGCATTTGGTTTTGACGCGACAGCAGCGTTGATGCACGCATTATGTGCAGTAGTGGTAGTAGTAGCGGTAGTACTTGTGCTCCATCGGAAGACTGGTTCGATGCAGCCCTCCGTGCTACTCCAGCGTGTGCGGGCCTCTTTACTCGGCAAGGACCTGGTGATGCTGGGTGAGCCGGCAGCCCGGCTGGTGCCGGGTGTGCGGGCCTGGGCCTGGCCGCCCCTCGCCAGGGAAGCGCCGCCGCTCTCTGGTTCCTGTCTCGAGTGATCGTGGGGAGAGCGCAGCGGAACTGCCTCACCGCGCGCCGCAGCTCGCTGCCTTGCTCCTCATTTAAACTGAACTGCATGTGACCTGCCTGTTGTTGTTGTTGTTGTTGTGGTCTTCAGTCCAGAGACTGGTTTGATGCAGCTCTCCATGCTACTCTATCCTGTGCAAGCTTCTTCATCTCCCAGTACCTACTGCAGCCTACATCCTTCTGAATCTGTTTAGTGCATTCATCTCTCGGTCTCCGTCTACGATTTTCACCCTCCACGCTGCCCTCCAATACTAAATTGCTAGTAAATGAGTTTTGCTGTCTGGGGAGCAAAATAAGTGAGGACGGTCGGAGAAGAGGAGATATAAAATATAGACTGGCAATGGCAAGGAAAGCGTTTCTGAAAAAGAGAAATTTGTTAACATCGAGTATAGATTTAACTGTCACGAAGTAGTTTATGGAAGTATTTGTACGGAGTGTAGCCACGTATGGAAGTGAAACGTGAACGATAAATAGCGTAGACAAAAAGAGAATAGAAGCTTTCGAAATGTGGTGCTACAGAAGGATTCTGAAGATTACGTGGGTAGATCACATAACTAATGAGGAGGTATTGAAGAGAACTGGTGACAAGAGAAATTTGTGACACGACTAGGAGAAGGGATCGGTTGGTAGGACACGTTCTGAGACCTGCCTGTTAATCTGTCCAATTAATGGCGGCTCCTAACTGGCCTCCTTACTGTGCGGCTGTCCTACGAATGAATTAAAGTTCCTGTGAGTTATAAAAGGGTCAGGCTAAGCAACACGAGTCACGCTGTGTTTTGCAGTTAAAGATTCTTCGATAAGCAAAAGCGTGGTTACCGTTCGTGCGGATTTAATTCTGTGTCACGCACGGTGACTTATTGGCAGAGCTCTGGCTGTTTTAGCCTGTAGTGTTGTTTTCTGACTGGTGAGAGTGCATATCAACGATTTAATGTGATGTTTGGCATCCGGGCGCTGGGTTGGACACACGCAGGTGGTTCCTGTACCGGGCAGCTGCGCCGCGCCTCGCCACTGCCCGCTCGTACCTGCCTGGCTCGTGTCCGCTGCCGGCCTAGTCTGCTGTACGTGTGGCTCCTTGGATTTCTGCTGCCTGTAGTACACTGCAGGCGACAGCGATTCGGCTACCTTACTGGCGAGGCCACGGCCTACATTTGTATATTTCGTCATGTTTTACTGACTTTTTAAATTCGATAGTAGTAATTTAAGTCTCAAGGGACAAATTACTATGTCTTAATAATATAATCATCTTGCGGTTGAAGCTCTTTTTTCCGTGTTTGCTTTAACAATACGTATGTTTTTGAATAGGGTCTGCCTTTAGCAAAACACAATTTTTTTTAATACACAGAACACAGAACAGCATTAAAAAGTAACAGTTGTCATTCCACATTCGCTGAACACCTCGTGGACAAGAAACATCACCCAACAAACATCAATATTGATTTGAAAATTCTCAAATGCAGCAACAGCCCCCCACAAAAACTAATAACTGAAGAAAATGATCAGATACAAAAAGCCATAGTGGAATGGGAACAAGTGATAAATTAACACACAGCTCTCTGCAATGGAACTCTGTTCGCTGCCCTCAAACAATTATTAGACAAGCGAACCTATAGAGCTCTCACCGAACCCCCCCTCCCCTCCCTTCACCACCACCACCACCACCACCATCCCAGCACCCCACCCCACACACACGCCCACACACACACACACACACACACACACACACACACACACACACACAATAAATAAATAAATTCACAGACACCTCTGAAAGGTTCAGAACAACCGCCAGGAAGAACACCTTCAACTGTTCCACTGCTTCCACTGCCCGCCATGTTTGTTTCTACACCTGGTAAACAGTGAAACAGTCACAGTGACAGTAACAGTAGCAACTCAATATGCAGTGTTTGACAGTGATGAAGATGAGGAAAAAGAAAACGTACGTGAAACATTATGTAAATAGACACACACACAGAGAATTAATTGAGTTCAGGCACAGAAATAACAATTTCAAATCGTAATTTTGGCTTAAACAATTTATCTACTTTACGGTGTAAGTGGTTGCAGACGACAAACTGTCGAAGAAAACAGTCACTGTACAAATACAACACATCACAAAAACCACACCATGTGGTAAAAAGGTACGAATTCATAATTTATGAGTTTTTTCAAATATCTGTAGTTACGATTTAAAAACTAACAGTTACATACATACAAACAGTAAAGAACATTCTTTATCTTTAACAGATGAGAAATAAAAGCCCATTGAAGATGCTGCAACTGCAGTGAAACATGTTTGGGTTAAAAAACAAAGTTGTGTTTTGCTGAGGGCGGACTCTATCCGAAAACATACGTAATGTCTTAATCACAGCCTAATGCAACCTCACATTCAATATTTCAATAATTTGTTTATTCATTGTCTTGGTCTGGAAACTTTTATAGCCTAGTGTTTATATTCATTTAGACACAAGAATAGTTTACCTTCGGGATTGTCTGCTTCTAGTGTTAACATTTGTTGCTTGTTCTATTATTTCTGTATTTCCACTTAACCTAAATTCTGAAAGCGGCTACACGGGTAGCGGAGGCTGTGTGGAAGGGACTGGGGTGGTTTCTTAGGTTAGAGGGCCTCAGGGAACCACAGAAAGGGCGTCCGTCTAAAAGGGGGCAGGTAAAACACAGTAAGTTAGAAGTAGAAACGATCGGTATTGTAGTTCTAAATTGTCGTAGCAGTGTTGCGAAAGAACCAGAGCTCCAAGCCCTAATAGAAATCACTGAAGCTCAAATAGTTATAGCTACAGAAAGCTAGCTAAAGCCGGAAATAAGCTCAGCAGAAATTTTTTCTAACCATCTAACAGTGTTCAGAAAGGACAGATTAAATACAACTGGTGGTGGAGTATTTATTGCTGTCAGATGTAGTTTGCCTTGTAGTGAAATTGAAGTAGATAGTTCCTGCGAAATAGTATGGGTAGAGGTTATACTTCACAATCGGACTAAACTATTAATTGGGTCCTTTTACCGACCCCGCCCCCCTCCCCACTCAGAAGATATAGTTGCTGAACAGTTCAAATAAAACTTGAGTCTCATTACAAATATGTACTCCACTCATACAATTATAGTCGGTGGTGACTTCAATCTACCCTCGATATACTGGAAAAATTGTCATCCGAAATTGTACTGAATGATTTCCCAGAAAATTGTTTTGAACAATTAGTTCATGAGCCCAATCGAAGCGTAAATGGTTGCGAAAGCATACAAATAATCCTCGACAAATAGTGAGTATCGTGACGAATACAGGGATCAACGACCACAAGGCAGTAGCTGCTGGGCTGAATACCGTAACATCTACAACCATCAAAAAGAAACGCAAAGTATATCTGTTTACAAAAGCTGATAAAAATGCTCTTAACGCCTTTTTAAGAGACAGTCTGCACTCCTTCCGATCTGATCATGTAAGCGTAAAAAAGTTGTGGAATGCTTTCAAAGAGATAGTATCGAGAGCAATTGAGAGATATATACCACATACATTAAGAAGTGATGGTACTGATCCCCCATGGTACACAAAACTGGTCAGATCGCTGTTGCAGAAGCAGCGAAAAAAGCATGCCAAATTTAAAAGAACGCGAAATCCTCAAGACTGGCAAAGTTTTGCAGAAGTTCGAAATATAGTACGTACTTCAATACGAGATGCTTTCAATAATTTCCACAACGAAACACTGTCTCGAAATTGGGCAGAAAACCCTAAGAGATTCTGGTCATACATAAAGCACACCAGTGGCAAGGCGCAATCAATACCTTCACTGCGCGATAACAACGGTGAAGTCACTGATAACAGTGCCACTAAAGCAGAGTTATTAAACACAATTTTCCGAAACTGCTTCACCAAAAACGACGAAGTAAATATTCCTGAATTCCAATCAAGAACGATTGCCAAGACGAAAAACATACAAACAAATATCCTCGGTGTCGCAAAGCAGCTTAAATCACTTAATAAAAGCAAGGCTTTCGGTCCAGATTGTATACCTGTCAGGTTCCTCTCAGAGTATACTGATACAATAGCTCCATATTTAGCGATTATATACAACCGCTCGCTCACAGAAAGATCCGCACATAAACACTGGAAAACTGCTCAAGTCACACCAACACCCAAAAAGGGAAGTAGAGTAACCTGCTGAACTACAGTCCCATATCACTAACGTCGATTTGCAGTAGTGTTTTGGAACGTATACTGTATTCAAACATTATTAAGTAGCTCGAAGAAAACGATTTATTGACACGTAGTCAGCACGGCTTCAAGAAATTCCGTTCTTGTGAAACACAACTAGCTCTTTATACTCACGAAGTAATGAGTGCTATCGACAGGGGATGTCAAATTGATTCCATATTTTCAGATTTCCAGAAGGCTTTCGATTCCTCACAAGCGTCTGCGTGCATGTGGTATATCGCCTCAGCTGTGCGACTGGATCCGTGATTTCCTGTCAGAAAGGTAGTAATAGACGGAAAGTCATCGAGTAAAACAGAAATAATACCTGGCGTTCCTCAAAGAAGTGTTATAGGCCCTCTATTATTCCTTATCTGGATTAACGACATAGGAGACAATCTGAGTAGCCCTCTTAGATTATTTGCAGATGATGCTGTCATTTACCGTCTTGTAAAGTCATCAGATGAACAAAACTAATTGCAAAATGATTTAGATAAGATATCTGTATGATGCGAAAAGTGGCAATTGACCCTGAATAAAGAAAAGTGTGTTCTCATGAGTACTAAAAGGAATCCGCTAAATTTCGATTACGCGGTAAGTCACACAAATCTGAAGGCTGTAAATTCGACTAAATACTTAGGTATTACAATTACAAATACCCTAAATTGGAACGATCACATAGATAATGTTGTGGATAGAGCCAACCAAAAATTCCAATCATTGGCAGAATGCTTAGAAGGTGCAACAGGTCTACTAAAGAGACCACGCTTGTCCGCCCTATTCTGGAGTATTGCTGTGCGGTGTGGGATCCGCATCAGATGGGACTGACGGATGACATCGAAAAAGTAGAAAGAAGGGCAGCTCGTTTTGTATTATCGCGAAGTAGGGGAGATAGTGGCACAGACGTGATACGTGAATTGGAGTGGCAATCATGAAAAGAAAGGCGTTTTTCGTTGCGACGAGATCGTCTCATAAAATTTCAATCACCAGTTTTCTCCTCCGATTGCGAAAACATCCTGTTGGCACCCACCTACATAGGGAGAAATGAACATCACGATAAAAGAACAGAAATCAGGGCTCGCACAGAAAAATTAAAGTGCTCGTTTTAACCGCGCGCCGTTCGAGAGTGGAACGGTAGAGAGACAGCTTGAAGGTGGTTCACTGAACCCTCTGCCAGGCACTTCATTGTGAATAGCAGAGTAATCACGTAGATATAGATGTAAATGCCTTGCAGAAGCAAAACTATTTTGAAATTGATCCTGTATGACTCGATCATAGGTTCAAAATGGCTGTGAGCACTATGCGACTTAACTTCTGAGGTCATCAGTCCCTAGAACTTAGAACTAATTAATCGTAACCTAAGGACATCACACACATCCATGCCCAAGGCAGGATTCGAACCTGCGACAGTAGCGGTCGCTCGGCTCCAGACTGTAGCGCCTAGAACCGCACGGCCAGTCCTCGGTCATATGTTGTTGTTGTTGTGGTCTTCAGTCCTGAGACTGGTTTGATGCAGCTCTCCATGCTACTCTATCTTGTGCAAGCTTCTTCATCTCCCAGTAGTTGCTGCAACCTACATCCTTCTGAATATGCTTAATGTATTCATCTCTTGGTCTCCCTCCAATGCTAAATTTGTGATCCCTTGATGCCTCAGAACATGTCCTACCAACCGATCCCTTCTTCTAGTCAAGTTGTTCCACAAATTTTTCTTCTCTCCAATTCTATTCAATAACTCCTCATTAGTTATGTGATCTACCCATCTAATCTTCAGCATTGTTCTGTAGCACGACATTTCGAAAGCTTCTATTCTCTTCTTGTCCCGCCGGCCGGAGTGGCCGTGCGGTTCTAGGCGCTACAGTCTGGAGCCGAGCGACCGCTACGGTCGCAGGTTCGAATCCTGCCTCGGGCATGGATGTGTGTGATGTCCTTAGGTTAGTTAGGTTTAATTAGTTCTAAGTTCTAGGCGACTGATGACCTCAGAAGTTAAGTCGCATAGTGCTCAGAGCCATTTGAACTATTCTTCTTGTCCAAACTATTTATCGTCCATGTTTCACTTCCATATGTGGCTACACTCCATACAAATACTTTCAGAAAGGGGTGCACAAATTGGGAACTACTTGGTCCCATTGTTCGGGTGTATTCAATTATTTTATTGTTCTGTCATATACTTGTTTTAAAATTTTAGAGGACTTTTACGAACTTTAATTAATTGTAGAAGGAGAAGGTTCATTATCTGAATCCCTGCAGTTAGCTCTCTCTCTCTATAGAGTCTGTTGGCTCATTTTTTGATTTGTAAAAGTTATTTTAAGAAATTTGTTTTGACAACAGTAAATACAGACGTTATAAGACCACCCCGTTTTGAGAAAATACAAACAGACAAGAACACAAGTAACAGCTCTCCTAACAAATGCAGTGGTGTGACGGAGTTACGAAAATGTCGCTCTCAGGGTTGTACGTTACTGTAACTACTAAATCATTATCAGTTTGGTAGTTTCTAAACTGCATGAAATCTGTAAATAAGTTGGGCATGTTTTCAATTTTTGGAATGTGTGGTTTTGTGTGGGTTTGTAATTTAAGAATAATTTGTTACAAGGGACGGTATGAACTTTTCGATAAATGCTTTCCGCGCATTATAATACCGTTATATCTTTCTCCATTTCATAAGGTGAATGTTTTACTAAACTACTGTTTTTCAGTAAAGTGTCCGAACTTGAATAAAGAGTGTGTAACTACGAATGCTGCTGGCCCTGCATGTCTCTGGGTTCCCCCTTCCACTCCACAGCCACTCGTGCTGCACCTCGCGTCGTGCTGGCCGACGGTAAGACGGAGAAATCTGATTTTAACGTTGCGGGGGGACAGAAGTTCAGTGCGATTTTAAACCTTGACAAATCGCGGCCGAAAATCACACTTACGGAAAAATGGCATTCAGTAAAATGAGCGATAGAGGGAAGTGTGTCCGTTTAGCCGGTGGCCGGCGAGCGGGTGCGCGGCCAGCTGCAGCCGCCAGCGGCAGAGATCAGGCAACGCCGCGGCGCGGCAGCGGCAGCGGCCTCGACCTGCGCCGCCAGCCGGCCAGCCCGCCAGCCAGCCAGCCCGCCCTCGCCGCGGCAACAGCTGCGCTCTGCTGCGTCGCCCGCACTGCACGCAGCAGCACTTCAACCAAAGTATGGCAGCCACCAGAATCTGCGTCGCTTCCGAAAGCGTCCGCCATCGCCGTGCAGTGCCACCACCACGTCGCCGCCTTTCCAAGGACCCGGGCGTCGGAATGAATCGAAAACTCGCTCGTCGGGTAGACGCACGACGTTCTCCTCGGGATAGAGAGCCGTCGGACCCGGCGCGCCGTCAGAGGGCTGTTGCTGTCCGTGATGTACGACGACGATTATCGGTTACCGTGTCCACTCCCAGCTCTTTCGCAAATAATTCGCATTCCTACGAGCGTTTCCGCCGAATAACAACTGCACAAGTGCGCGCATCTCCACGACACATCAGTCTGTAGACAACTGCAAAAAAGCTGAGCACTCCACGGGGCGCAAGAACGTGTCATCCTTTCGGCACCTGACCCGTCGCGACACACAGAGTCGAACAGTATAGGGCTAGAGGTAGCCAGCATAGGGTTGCACATAGAGAAATTGTGAATTGAGCGCATTTGGCTGTCGAGAGCGCAATGAGTGAAATCTTCGACGACTACCGCAACAGAATCGTATCGGAAGACCTTTCACAAAAATGGTTCAAATGGCTCTGAGCACTATTAGACTTAACTTCTGAGGTCATTAGCCCCTAGAACTTAGAACTACTTAAACCTAACTAACCTAAGGACATCACACACATCCATGCCCGAGGCAGGATTCGGACCTGTGACCGCGGTCGCGCGGTTCCAGACTGTAGCGCCTAGAACCGCTCGGCCACCCTTTCACAAAACCCTGAGAAATTCTGGTCGTATGTAAAGGCTGCTACTGACATCAAAGTCAGTTTCTGGTCACTAACGAATACAAATCGTCGGTACGAAATCAAAAGCAGAAACGCGGAACTCAATTTGCAAACATTATTGTACAAACGAAAATGCACGCTCACTGCAACATTTCTATTCTCGCACAGCTGCAAAGACGAGTGACGGTGGTGTTGAGAACATAACAGAGCTCTAGGGCCCGATGGAATTTCTATAGGGCTCTGAATTTGTGGCCGCTATCCCCTCGTTTAACTAGAGGGTGGCTTTTTCCACCGTGCACAAACTCTAGGGACTGATCGATGAGAGGATTCGGAACTTACTTCCCGGAACGCACGGTTTCCATGCTAGAGATCATTTATTGAGTCATAACTTTGTTACGGAGACTGCGGTCTAACACGCGCTGTACCCTGCAGGCAGCCACAGTCTCACACACCACGGTTTCCTCCTACAGGGTGGTACGGTTCCTAGCGCCCCCTCCTGCCACAGTAATTGGTAATGTCGTGTCCGATTCAGTTCTCTTGTCGACTCACCTTGCAGTGGACGTGATACAGTGTTGTACACAATGGTTCCGTATTCGAATCGAGAACTTGCCGACACGGTGTTCAGTTACGGTAAGGCAAATGGCAACGGGCGGCGGGCAGCCAGGTTGTATCACGCGACGTATCCCCGCTCACAACGACCACAGCAATCAATGTTTGCTAAAGTGTTTCGGCGTTTGTCTCAAACAGGGTCGTTTCAGGAAACAGGAAATCCTGAAACACGGACCCGAAATGTGTTTCACACTGTGGAAGGCGACCGCCGTGTCAGTACCGAGCGGTTGGCCCGCCAGTGCAGGTAACATTGCCCACGGCAGTTCTTACTATCCTTATTACTTACAGCGTGTGCAGGCCTTACTGGCGACAGACTTCCCGCATCGGCAGCAGTCTTGTCACTGGTTTCGTCAGCAGGCAACCACAATTTCGGGATTTGTGACATCCACCCATTTCACAGAGGAGGCCCCCTTTACGCGGAGTCGCATCTTCAACTCTCGTAACCGTCACCTGTGGGGCAGTACGCAGAGCACACGTCGTATGGTGACACCCCACCATCAGCATCAGTGCAGCGCGCCGGAATGGGTGGGCACGGATATTCGGCGACCGTGTTTTGCGACCGGTCTTCCTTCCACGCCGCAACTACCGGCGTTTCTTGCGGGTGACTCAGCCTCCCCTGCTGTAAGAAGTGCCACTGATGATGTGGCTGCTACACGATGGTGCTCAAATGCAGTTCGCTGTTAAAGTCCGGACGCATCTCAGTTGTGTCTTGCCTGGTCGATGGACGGAACGAGGCGGTCCAGCTGCGTGGCCTGCTCGTTCACTAGATCTCAACCCGTGCTATTTCTGGCTACGGGCCCACCTCAAAAGTATCGTGAGTACGGAGAGTCCATTCCAGACGTGGACACACTGGAGCAGCGTATTCGTGCAGCCTGGCCGACGTGAACGTGTCAGACAGAGCCTGCTACGGCGCGTGCACGCATGTTTTAAGGGACATGGAAACCATTTTCAACACACTGTAGCTGCATGGTACATTGCGTATTAGACGGCACTCTCTGTAACGGTCTATCATTGAATAAATGCCCTCTAGCATGGAAACCGTACATTTCCGGACGTAAGTTCATTAGACCTGTTTTGTTCCGCATCCTCACATCGGTCAGTGCCTAGAGTTTGTACACGGTGAAAAGAAAAAGACCCTGTATAATTTACCGTACAGTACTCCAATGGTTGGAAGAAAACCCGTCCCACCCGTATGCGAAACAAATAGAAGACCGCACAAATAGAAAATGCAGACATCTACAATCAAGTACCGTACTGTGTAAATGATGGTTCAAATGTCCCTGAGCACTATGGGACTTAACGTCTGAGGTCATCAGTCCCCTAGAACTTAGAACTACTTAAACCTAACTAGCGGTCGCGCGGTTCCGGACTGTAGCGCCTAGAACCGCACAGCCAACCCAGCCGGCGCTGTGTAAATGAAGTTGCAGAAGTACAGTCGGATCTACATAAGTTTTCCGAGTGGTGCAAAGGTTTGCAACTAGCTGTAAACACTCAGAAACGTAACACTGTGCATTTCGCTAAACGAAAAATCGTGGTGCCTTATGACTACAATAACGATAACACACGAATGGAGTCGGTCAACTCATACAAAAAGAGTATGACGGTGTTCCTCGAAACAACACATGGGAGTGTTTAGAAGACCTAAAGGTGCCAAAGTACCTAATCGATAAAGTGAATATGCAATACCAAAAGTATTGCAGCTGTGTCCAGATAGGCAACGGACGATCAGAATGATTTGAAATAAGGAAGTGCCCCATCAGCACTCCTCTTTGTAATAGTAATGGACCAGATCATAAAATCTACCAAGAAAGTAAATACCGAACCGAATGCCCTGGTTTTGTTGACGATTTCATAGTATGGGCCGTGCGGGGTAGCCGAGCGGTCTGTGGCGCCTTGTCACGGTCCGCGCGGCTCCCCCCGTCGGAGATTCGAGTTCTCCCTCGGCCACGGGTGTGTGTGTTGTCTTTAGCGTAAGTTAGTTTAAGGGACGGAGGCCCTCAGCAATTTGGTCCCAAAAGACCTTACCACAAATTTCACAGTATGGGGAGAGACAGAAGCTGAAGCGCAGAAGAAAAGTAACGAATGGTGCAACACATTCAAAAATTTCAGACTAAAAATAAGCGAAACAAAGACAGTAGAAATGATCAACAACAAGCAAGGAACAACCTCAAATATATTTCTAGAAGGAGTCAAAGTAGAATCTGTTTCACATTTCAAATACCTAGGAAAGAAGAGTATCTCGAAAGACAACACCATTAAGCAGCAAATACTCAGCAGGACACATAAAGCAATCAATTTTTACAGTCTAATCAGAAATCTTTTGTGGGATGACAAAATGCCACGAACAGTAAAAGAACCATGTACCACACGTATTTCGTGCCAATCCTAACACACGGTTTAGAAATATGTACCCTAGTAAACGAAGAAATCAGGCAACAGAATTGAGATTCATTAGAACTATGAACCAAACAAGTATAATGGACAAAATCAGGAATGAGGGGAATACACAAGTAGCTGGTACTGAGGTTTGTCATAAAGAAACGCAGGCTTCAGTGATATCGGCACATAATGAGAAAGAACAACCAAAGGGCCGCCAAAATACACTCCTGGAAATTGAAATAAGAACACCGTGAATTCATTGTCCCAGGAAGGGGAAACTTTATTGACACATTCCTGGGGTCAGATACATCACATGATCACACTGACAGAACCACAGGCACATAGACACAGGCAACAGAGCATGCACAATGTCGGCACTAGTACAGTGTATATCCACCTTGCGCAGCAATGCAGGCTGCTATTCTCCCATGGAGACGATCGTAGAGATGCTGGATGTAGTCCTGTGGAACGGCTTGCCATGCCATTTCCACCTGGCGCCTCAGTTGGACCAGCGTTCGTGCTGGACGTGCAGACCGCGTGAGACGACGCTTCATCCAGTCCCAAACATGCTCAATGGGGGACAGATCCGGAGATCTTGCTGGCCAGGGTAGTTGACTTACACCTTCTAGAGCACGTTGGGTGGTACGGGATACATGCGGACGTGCATTGTCCTGTTGGAACAGCAAGTTCTCTTGCCGGTCTAGGAATGGTAGAACGATGGGTTCGATGACGGTTTGGATGTACCGTGCACTATTCAGTGTCCCCTCGACGATCACCAGTGGTGTACGGCCAGTGTAGGAGATCGCTCCCCACACCATGATGCCGGGTGTTGGCCCTGTGTGCCTCGGTCGTATGCAGTCCTGATTGTGGCGCTCACCTGCACGGCGCCAAACACGCATACGACCATCATTGGCACCAAGGCAGAAGCGACTCTCATCGCTGAAGACGACACGTCTCCATTCGTCCCTCCATTCACGCCTGTCGCGACACCACTGGAGGCGGGCTGCACGATGTTGGGGCGTGAGCGGAAGACGGCCTAACGGTGTGCGGGACCGTAGCCCAGCTTCATGGAGACGGTTGCGAATGGTCCTCGCCGATACCCCAGGAGCAACAGTGTCCCTAATTTGCTGGGAAGTGGCGGTGCGGTCCCCTACGGCACTGCGTAGGATCCTACGGTCTTGGCGTGCATCCGTGCGTCGCTGCGGTCCGGTCCCAGGTCGACGGGCACGTGCACCTTCCGCCGACCACTCGCGACAACATCGATGTACTGTGGAGACCTCACGCCCCACGTGTTGAGCAATTCGGCGGTACGTCCACCTGGCCTCCCGCATGCCCACTATACGCCCTCGCTCAAAGTCCGTCAACTGCACATACGGTTCACGTCCACGCTGTCGCGGCATGCTACCAGTGTTAAAGACTGCGATGGAGCTCCGTATGCCACGGCAAACTGGCTGACACTGACGGCGGCGGTGCACAAATGCTGCGCAGCTAGCGCCATTCGACGGCCAACACCGCGGTTCCTGGTGTGTCCGCTGTGCCGTGCGTGTGATCATTGCTTGTACAGCCCTCTCGCAGTGTCCGGAGCAAGTATGGTGGGTCTGACACACCGGTGTCAATGTGTTCTTTTTTCCATTTCCAGGAGTGTATATTTCAACGTGAACCTCGTAGGAAGATGACGAACAATTCGCTGGGTAGAGACTGTAAGATCAGATGTGGAGCAGAACTGACACGAATGGGCGGCTGTCCTGGAACAGAAGATGTACGAGGACAGGAGGAGATGGCGACCGCAGGTACACCACGGGAGTTGGGAAACCGTGATGATAAACTCATACAAATACTCGGGTGTAACAGTTTGTAGGTGAAGGTAAAGCAGCAGGTGGAATACTGCGAAAATGTAATCAGTGTACAAAGGAAATCGCCCACAGAACCGTCGTCCGACCCGTACTGAAATACTGCTTAATTCTGTGGGACTTGTACCACACAGACCCGACAACGTGTGCTTGTAGTATGTTTGTTTGTGATGTTGGTTTCCCGCCAACCGGTGTCTCCTGACGGCAACAGTCTGTTTCCTGAAGACGGCCCAATAAATCGAAAACCGGTCCAAACAAACATTCGCAGAACAAAAACACAGTTTTTTTAAATATGAAGTTGTTCTTGCAAAAAGCAACTCAAGAAAGCATAAACACGAAATTCTTCTTGTTGTTACCTACGAGGTTAGGTTTCATCACCGTGTCCCGTGTCTCCCCAGCGATCTTCTCACTGGAAAACTACGACAATGAGTTGCGATCTGCTGCAGCCGCCGACTGTGTTCTCTTCCGTTGTTGGTGGCGCGGCCACCTATCTGCCAGCAGCCAAGTAACACACACTCTCTCTCTCTCTCTCTCTCTCTCTCTCTCTCTCTCTGTCTCTATCTCTGTCTCTGTCTATCTTTCATTACCGTTTCGTCACTTCAGATGAAAGGAAGGCGGTTAGTTTCAAAGGATCTCGTCCAAGGCAGCACGTTTCCCGGGTATGATGGCGTCGAACCCACGTCTTCCTTCATAAAAGACACTACTGCGCAAACGCTAATCGTCTTCTTGTCTCCACGGATGTATCAGAACACGCACAATGGAAGTGACCGTCAGAGGGTGTTGGGCCACGTCAGACGCAATCTCACATGGCTGGCCCAGTAACGAACGGCGAAACTGAACTTCTGACAGACCATCAGTATACAAAATGTCGGAACGCAGTATCAGAATTAAGGAACTAGCAATTAACGGTAAAGGCAAATTCATAAACGCCATTCTAGACAAAGTAAAATACTGAGGAGTGCAGTGACCTCCAGGCATTTCAAAACATTGGTATTTATTTGCTAGAGAACATATACACCTACAGACACGCCAAACAACATTTTTTTTAAAATAAATGGAAACTTGCTGTGAAACTACGTGGCAGATTAAAACTGTGACCTTCGCCTTTCGGGGAGGAGTGCTGTAGCAGCTAAGCTACCCGTCCTCCGCCACTGTCTCATCTCCTAAGTTCTGAAGTTCACACCACAAGTTCTCCTTCCAACTCGCGGGACCGCCACTCCTGGAACGCACGATACTGCAGAGACACGGCTTAACGAAAGCCTGGGGGACGTTTCCAGAACAAATGTGGTAGAGTACTTTTCCGCGAAAGTCGAATGTTCGCGGTTCGAGTATCGATCCGGCAGGCAGTTTTGATCTGCGAGGAGGTTTCATATCGGGGCAGAGTGGAAATTCATTCTGGAAACGTCCCCCAGACTCTGGCTAAGCCGCGCCCCCGGTACGTCCTTTCCTGCACGAGTACTAGTGCCGCAACTGAGACGGTAGAGCGGTACGTGAGGGGGCGACATACTGGCGGCAGTGAGGTGCGAGGCCGGGTCGCGAGTTGAGCTCGGCAGCTCAGTCGGCAGAGCGACTGCCTGGGAAACGCAAGGAGCCCGTCTTAGAATTGCGGTCTCGTCCACAGTTGTAATCTGCCACCAAGTACAGATTACTTAAGCCACTATGTTTTCTTTTTTCTTTCCAAGTTGAAAAAGTCAAAAACAACTCCATTTTTGTCCTTCGACAGAACCGAATTTCTCACTGTTCAGAAAAGGTAATTTAATAAACGTTATTTCATCGATTTATCTTCTTATTTATGCGCTGTATACTGTGAAACGTAAGTGATTTGACTTTTACTATCTCGGCTGGCCTGTGTGAATCTCGCCATTTTAAATCCATAGTGCTATGTTTGCCGTCCCGAGCCGCAGCGTGTGTGTCGACGTTAAATGGCTAGCTCTACACACTTCCTCCGAAGGAATGGTCAAGAATTTTCAGCAATACGACAGGAGCGATCGTTCCGAGCAAGAAAGTATAGTCAAAAGTGCGAACCCTAAGACCTACGAGCGCTCGTTCAGTAGAAGCGACGTGTTTCACAGTATCGAGGGTCGAAGATGCTCGTACCTCTTAGGTAGGTATTTGAGGGCCCACGTTGACTAGATAGACTTTTTTTGCTCGGAACGGCCGCTCCTGGGACAGCCGGTGTAGTGACAGTCCGGGCTCGGGCAGGCGTCACGTCGAGCCTGGGCCACGTGCAGCCACTAGAGTCCTGTCACCAGGCGGCGCCCGCAGTCCCGCAGTTCAGTCCGCCGTCTGTGTCGTCAGGCTACCGCCACGGCCACACGAGCGCGTTTATGCCGCGGAGCACGCGAGGCCAGGGAAACCCCGTCGGCACTGCGCCACTGCACAAACACTGTGCGCAGTTATTGTTCATTTCGCACAATAAGAATGACGTCCGTGCATTGCGTGCTGCGTATTTGTCCACAGGCATCACTTACTCCACAAAAACACGTGCAATTTCTGTAGGTTTTCGCAACCAACTCTATTTAAATATCGATATTCAGTTCAAATTCGCGTTTATTTTTATACAGTACAGTAAAGACAACAGGAAAATGCAGCACCTCACAGATGTAACACGTCACGAACAAATGGCGTAGCACACACAAAACGGACTTCCAAATGGGGAGAATTTGCAGAAAAGAGTCGTGCAAATTATTAATAAAAAGATAAACAGCAGGCTTTCACCAACCATTTCTAATGGATCAAATCATCTCGGCCTATCTACCATTGGTGGCATTATTAGACACACGCACGTTCAATGGCAGATGCTAAAAGGTCGGCCTATCTACCATTGGTGGCATTATTAGACACACGCACGTTCAATGGCAGATGCTAAAAGGGGAATATATGAGACCATCGACCACAGACGAATGGAAGAATATCAACGACCAGTACGAGAAGAGTCCGTTATGAGGTGTGTGCATTCCGCGTTTTATGTAATACGTGGAGAATTTTCCATCGTCCAGTCTACGTTGATGTGCATGTGGCGGATGGTGTTGTACAAGCATGTTGTGCACTCGACAGTTTTCTAATAACGTGACGGCTACAGTTCTGACCATACACTAGCATCCATAACGGAGAAAGACAAAATAAACTAATAGCGGCAACAGTGCCCGACATCATTTTCCTAGTTGCCTCGAGGGTAATATCTTTAAGCTAACATCCTCGAATGAGGAGTTGTTCTTTGGTCTACAAATTGGCTTGCTGACATTTTATTCGTGAATGCATTGCAGTGTACACTGTTTCGAGATATTAATGAAATGTTCACTGTGAGTGCTCACCGAGGTGCGACTTCTGCTCGTCATCAATTCTACCCGACTTCCGTCCCTGAACGGCCGCTTAACTACCCACCACGAGACTCTCTCGTTTAAGCTGTGTATTTGTGCTCTTAGTGTCGTCCACTGCACGTCGCTTCGACACTTTACAAGGTACTACAAGACGGCTACGGGACTGGTACAGTCAGCCTGCGAGATCCCGAGTCCGTAGTCCCTGCGCGGCCTCCAGTTATGTCGTAACTAACACCTGCTCCGCGAAATGTGTGACACAGACTGTTCCGAACCAGAGCCGACACGTCTGGACAGTCCTCAGTTTTCACTAAACGCCTTACACTACACGAAATACTTCTACGAAGAGTGGTCTATAACATCGGCGCGAATTCCTGCGAAGGCGCGCGTTGAAAACGTGCTCACGTAGCCGTAATATTAGGTTGTCGTACTGAGCTTCAGCAACTTGTTAGCCGAACATCATACAACACTGACTAGGCGAAAAGGACTTTCTTGTGTGTACATTTCTACCATCGTAACCGAAATGGAAAAAAGAACACATTGACACCGGTGTGTCAGACCCACCACACTTGCTCCGGACACTGCGAGAGGGCTGTACAAGCAATGATCACACGCACGGCACAGCGGACACACCAGGAACCGCGGTGTTGGCCGTCGAATGGCGCTAGCTGCGCAGCGTTTGTGCACCGCCGCCGTCAGTGTCAGCCAGTTTGCCGTGGCATACGGAGCTCCATCGCAGTCTTTAACACTGGTAGCATGCCGCGACAGCGTGGACGTCAACCGTATGTGCAGTTGACGGACTTTGAGCGAGGGCGTATAGTGGGCATGCGGGAGGCCGGGTGGACGTACCGCCGAATTGCTCAACACGTGGGGCGTGAGGTCTCCACAGTACATCGATGTTGTCGCCAGTGGTCGGCGGAAGGTGCACGTGCCCGTCGACCTGGGACCGGACCGCAGCGACGCACGGATGCACGCCAAGACCGTAGGATCCTACGCAGTGCCGTAGGGGACCGCACCGCCACTTCCCAGCAAATTAGGGACACTCTTGCTCCTGGGGTATCGGCGAGGACCATTCGCAACCGTCTCCATGAAGCTGGGCTACGGTCCCGCACACCGTTAGGCCGTCTTCCGCTCACGCCCCAACATCGTGCAGCCCGCCTCCAGTGGTGTCGCGACAGGCGTGAATGGAGGGACGAATGGAGACGTGTCGTCTTCAGCGATGAGAGTCGCTTCTGCCTTGGTGCCAATGATGGTCGTATGCGTGTTTGGCGCCGTGCAGGTGAGCGCCACAATCAGGACTGCATACGACCGAGGCACACAGGGCCAACACCCGGCATCATGGTGTGGGGAGCGATCTCCTACACTGGCCGAACACCACTGGTGATCGTCGAGGGGACACTGAATAGTGCACGGTACATCCAAACCGTCATCGAACCCATCGTTCTACCATTCCTAGACCGGCAAGGGAACTTGCTGTTCCAACAGGACAATGCACGTCCGCATGTATCCCGTGCCACCCAACGTGCTCTAGAAGGTGTAAGTCAACTACCCTGGCCAGCAAGATCTCCGGATCTCTCCCCCATTGAGCATGTTTGGGACTGGATGAAGCGTCGTCTCACGCGGTCTGCACGTCCAGCACGAACGCTGGTCCAACTGAGGTGCCAGGTGGAAATGGCATGGCAAGCCGTTCCACAGGACTTCATCCAGCATCTCTACGATCGTCTCCTTGGGAGAAAAGCAGCCTGCATTGCTGCGCAAGGTGGATATACACTGTACTAGTGCCGACATTGTGCATGCTCTGTTGCCTGTGTCTATGTGCCTGTGGTTCTGTCAGTGTGATCATGTGATGTATCTGACCCCAGGGATGTGTCAATAAAGTTTCCCCTTCCTGGGACAATGAATTCACGGTGTTCTTATTTCAATTTCCAGGAGTGTAATTTGAAACTTGCCTTCGCTTAGCTGGATTTTTCCATTCCCTGGACTAAAACCTTCGAAGGCTTTTCCTTCGCAACCACGGAAAACACAAATCAGGCCTCTGACCTGCCGCTGGCGGCCACGCAGCCTGGAAGGCTGGAGTGCGCGGCCGGCTGCAGCACTTGCTGTCCACTGGACAGCCCCCAACTCTCCACACATTGCCGATTTATTCGTTACTTTTCTCTGAATTCTCTTGAACGTAACATAAACGGTGCAACACGAAACATCCCATATTCATAATTCTGAAAATTGTTGATCTTATGGCGAGTCAGGTTTATCTGTGCTGTAGGCCCACATTGTAAAATGTGGGCCTACGAACTAATTTTCACAGCTACAAGATGTCTTGAGTGTAGGATGCTGGACACTGTCCCCCTGCACTTTAATTTATCTTCAGTCTTGCACTTCTGTCGTTGTCTGTGGCCGAAGAGAAAAATCCTCCGCCGCCGATCACTACCAAAATGATAGGAAACTACGTCGATATCCTCATGGATGGCCGACCAGCCCAAGCTCTTGTGGACTCTGGAGCATCATATTCAGTCATTTCGGGCAACGACCGTCGCCAGAGGTGACTACCAGCGATTCCTAAACACATGCGCTTAGATGTTCCACAGAAATTCCATGACACACCTGAGGCCGGATATTTAATATTTATTAAGACCTACTATAGAATTCCAACCCCCCCCCCCCCCCCATGACAATGGACCTTGCCGTTGGTGGGGAGACTTGCGTGCCTCAGCGATACAGATAGCCGTACCGTAGGTGCAACCACAACGGAGGGGTATCTCTTGAGAGGCCAGACAAACGTGTGGTTCCTGAAGAGGGGCAGCCTTTTCAGTAGTTGCAGGGGCAACAGTCTGGATGATTGACTGATCTGGCCTTGTAACACTAACCAAAACGGCCTTGCTGTGTTGGTACTGCGAACGGCTGAAAGCAAGGGGAAACTACGGCCGTAATTTTTCCCGAGGGCATGCAGCTTTACTGTATGGTTAAATGATGATGGCGTCCTCTTGGGCAAAATATTCCGGAGGTAAAATAGTCCCCCATTCGGATCTCCGGGCGGTGACTACTCTAGAGGACGTCGTTATCAGGAGAAAGAAAACTGGCGTTCTACGGATCGAAGCGTGGAATGTCAGAGCCCTTAATCGAGCAGGTAGGTTAGAATATTCAAAAAGGGAAATGGATAGGTTAAAGTTAGATATAGTAGGAATTAATGAAGTTCGGTGGCAGGAGGAACAAGACTTCTGGTCAGGTGAATACAGGGCTATAAATACACAATCAAATAGGGGTAATGCGGGAGTAGGCTTAATAATGAATAGGAAAATAGGAATGCGGGAAAGCTACTACAAACAGCATAGTGAACGCATTATTGTGGCCAAGATAGATATGAAGCCCACGCCTACCACAGTGATACAAGTTTATATGCCAACTAGCTTCGCAGATGAAGAAGAAATTGATGAAATGTATGATGAGATAAAAGAAATTATTCAGATAGTGAAAGGAGACGAAAATTTAATAGTCATGGGTGACTGGAATTCGATAGTAGGAAAAAGGAGCTGGCCGCGGTGGCCGTGGGGTTCTAGGCGCTACAGTCCGGAACCGCGGGACTGCTACGGTCGCAGGTTCGAATCGTGCCTCGAGCATGGATGTGTGTGATGTCTTTAGGTTCGTTAGGTTTAAGTAGTTCTAAGGTCTAGGGGACTGATAACCTAAGATGTTAAGTCCCATAGTGCTCACAGCCATTTGAACCAATTTTAGGAAAAGGGAGAGAAGGAAATGTAGTGGGTGAATATGGATTGGGGAGAAGAAATGAAAGAGGAAGCCGCCTGGTAGAATTTTGCACAGAGCATAACTTAATCATAGTTAACGCTTGGTTCAAGAATCATAAAAGAAGGTTGTATACATGTAAGAAGCCTGGAGATGCTGGAAGGTGTCAGATAGATTATATAATGCTAAGACAGAGATTTAGGAACCAGGTTTTAAATTGTAAGACATTTCCAGGGGCAGATGTGGACTCTGACCACAATCTATTGGTTATGAACTGTAAATTGAAACTGAAGAAACTGCAAAAAGGTGGGAATTTAAGGAGATGGGACCTGGATAAAATGACTAAACCAGAGGTTGTACAGAGTTTCAGGGAGAGCGTAAGGGAACAATTGGCAGGAATGGGGGAAAGAAATACAGTAGAAGAAGAATGGGTAGCTTTGAGGGATGAAGTAGTGAAGGCAGCAGAGGATCAAGTAGGTAGAAAGACGAGGGCTAGTAGAAATCCTTGGGTAACAGAAGAAATATTGAATTTAATTGACGAAAGGAGAAAATATAAAAAAGGAGTAAATGAAGCAGGCAAAAAGGAATACAAACGTCTCAAAAATGAGATCGACAGGAAGTGCAAAATGGCTAAGCAGGGATGGCTAGAGGACAAATGTAAGGATGTAGAGGCTTATCTCACTAGGGGTACGATAGATATTGCCTACAGGAAAATTAAAGAGACCTTTGGAGAAAAGAGAGCCACTTCTATGAATATCAAGAGCTCAGATGGAAACCCAGTTCTAAGAAAAGAAGGGAAAGCAGAAAGGTGGAAGGAGTATATAGAGGGTCTATACAAGGTCGATGTACTTGAGGACAATATTATGGAAATGGAAGAGGATGTAGATGAAGATGAAATGGGAGATATGATACTACGTGAAGAGTTTGACAGAGCACTGAAAGACCGAAGTAAGGCCCCGGGAGTAGACAACATTCCATTAGAACTACTGACAGCCTTGTGAGAGCCAGGCCTAACAAAATACTACCATCTGGTGAGCAAGATGTATTAAACAGGCGAAATACCCTCAGACTTCAAGAAGAATATAATAATTCCAATCCCAAAGAAAGCAGGTGTTGACAGATGTGAAAATTACCGAACAATCAGTTTAATAAGCCACAGCTGCAAAATACTAACACGTATTCTTTACAAACGAATGGAAAAACTGGTCGAAGCCGACCTCGGGCAAGATCAGTTTGGATTCCGTAGAAATGTTGGAACACGTGAGGCAATACTGAACCTACGAGTTATCTCAGAAAATAGATTAAGGAAAGGCAAACCTACGTTTCTAGCATTTGTAGACTTAGAGAAAGCTTTTGACAATGTTGACTGGAATACTCTCTTTCAAATTCTGAAGGTGGCAGGGGTAAAATACAGGGAGCGAAAGGCTATTTACAATTTGTACAGAAACCAGATGGCAGTTATAAGAGTCGAGGGGCATGAAAGGGAAGCAGTGGTTGGGAAGGGAGTGAGACAGGGTTGTAGCCTATCCCCGATGTTATTCAATCTGTATATTGAGCAAGCAGTAAAGTAAACAAAAGAAAACTTCGGAGTAGGAATTAAAATCGATGGAGACGAAATTAAAACATTGAGGTTCAGCGATGACATTGTAATTCTGTCAGAGACAGCAAAGGACTTGGAAGAGCAGCTGAACGGAATGGACAGGGTCTTGAAAGGAGGATACGAAATGAACATCAACCAAAGCAAAACGAGAATAATGGAATGCAGTCGAATTAAATCGGGTGATGCTGAGGGAATTAGATTAGGAAATGAGGCACTTAAAGTAGTAAATGAATTTTGCTATTTGGGGAGCAAAATAACTGATGATGGTGGAAGTAGAGAGGACATAAAATGTAGATGGCAATGGCAAGGAAAGCGTTTCTGAAGAAGAGAAATTTGTTAACATCGAGTATAGATTTAAGTGTCAGGAAGCCGTTTCTGAAAGTATTCCTGTATGGAAGTGAAACGTGGACCATAAATAGTTTAGACAAGAAGAGAATGGAAGCTTTCGAAATGTGGTGCTATAGAAGAATGCTGAAGATTAGATGGGTAGATCACATAACTAATGAGGAGGTATTGAATAGAATTGGGGGGAAGAGAAATTTGTGGCACCACTTGACTAGAAGAAGGGATCGGTTGGTAGGGCATATTCTGAGGCATCAAGGGATCACCAATTTAGTATTGGAGGGCAGCGTGGAAGGTAAAAATCGTAGGGGGAGACCAAGAGATGAATAGACTAAGCAGATTCAGAAGTATGTAGGTTGCAGTTAAGTACTGGCAGATGAAGAATCTTGCACAGGATAGAGTAGCATGGAGAGCTGCATCAAACCAGTCTCAGGACTGAAGACCACAACAACAACACGATAGAATCCGCAACAGATTTTTGTGGCCAGGTTTATTTAGGAGTGTCCGTCACTGTGTGTCGCACTGTCGAGAGTGCCAGAGGAGAAAGGCAAACTCGGGAACCACCTGGCCGACTCATACCAATTCCACCAGTCGAGACGCCTTTCCAGCGTGTTGGGATTGACTTCCTCGGTCGATTTCCAACGTCTGCTAGTGGCAATAGATGGATTATTGTAAGCACTGATTATCTGACACGCTATGCCATTACAAAAGCCGTGAAGAATGCCGAAACATCCGAGGTAGCCAGATTCATCGTGGAAGACATTGTATTAAAACACGGTGTCCCAAGATCGTTAATTACGGATCGAGGGAAAGTTTTTCAATCGAATCTTGAGACAGAGATGAACCGTCGGTGCAACATTACTCATCACATGACTGCCTACCATCTGCAAACTAAAGGGCTTTCTGAACGCCTTAATAAGACCTTGGCCGACATGCTATCAATGTTCTTCATGTTGAGCATGTTCGTCAACATCGCCAAACGAGACACTACATGATTTACGCCATTTTTCCTGGCGCATGGGCGTGAGGCGACTACGACCATGGACACTGTGTTTTCGTTACACGCTGATGACGTGGACGACGACTACACCGGCCAGGTGTTAACCAGAGCTGAGGAAGCTCGGCACTTAGCCCGACTCCGCACGCTGCAGGCTCAATAAAAGAATCGCCGAAAGTATGGCGCGAGCCACCGCCCAGTTGTCTACCAGCCTGGTGACCTCGTCTGCACCTTCATTGCTGTTCGGAAGGTTCGTCTCTCCGAGAAGCTCCTCAGGCGCTACTTTGGACCTTATCAGGTTGTAAGTTGAAGATTTCGACCCCGACGCAAGACAACGAAAGATCAGAGATACGGTTCACGTCCTTCGTTTGAAGCCCTACAAGGATCCTGCAACCCGGGGTAAATTCGAAGCTCCAGCGACAGGCAGCAAGGGGAAAGGTGACGAAGAGCGAAGTGGCAAGGGAAGTTCTAAGAAGATCACCGCCTGGGCGAACATCAGTCACAGGGAGTCGGAGTATGCAGGACCGATGACTCGTTCCCGCACTAGGACGACGTAACTCCGAGACGCTGTTCTCTTAAGGAGGGAGCAGTGTCGCAGAAGAAGCTGAGTAGCACCGTGGCGAAGTGGTTATGAGACAAAACTGTTGCATGGAGGGTCCTGAGTTCAAACCTCACCAGGACTGTACAATTCGGTTCTAGTACATTCTATAAGTATCCGCAAATGACAAGAATCATTGTACGGGAATGTTCTATAGCTGTATATATACTGTGTGTGTCCTGGCTGGAGGCAGTTCGCTCCGCGTTCTTGTATGTGCAAGTTAACTTCGTCAAGTGAAGTTAGTGTTCGTCATTCATCTAATTACACCTTCTTCTACGTGACAATATATTCGTGCTTCTGAAATTTGTTGATCTTATGGCGAGTCAGGTTTATCTGTGCAGTAGGCCCACATTGTATGTATAAAAATTCACGAAAAGCTGTATCACAGGTTTCCCGGATATTCACTCAAATGTGGGATCGTGCTTATGGATCTCAGCGCCTCCTTTGTATTCTAGTTGAGTTTAATCATTTTCACCAACGGCACTTTGGATCTGGTTGTTCATTGTGCGGGAATCGCCTTTCCTGTGCAGTGTAAACATGAACTACGTTAAAGCTATACGCTAAGCTAAGTCGACGATGTGGCCGAGCGGTTCTAGGCGCTTCAGTTTGGAACCGCGCGACCGCTACAGTCGCAGGTTCGAATCCTGTCTCGGGCATGGACGTGTGTGGTGTCCTTACGTTAGTTAGTTTTACGTAGTTCTAAGTTCTAGGGGACTGATGACCTCAGATGTTAAGTCCCATAGCGCTCGGAGCCATTTTGAGCCAAGTACTAACATAAACGTAAAGTTGTGAGGACAGGTCGTGAGTCGTCCTTGGATAGCTGTCGGTACGGCACGTACCACGAAAGGCAGAGGTCCGAGTTCGAGTCTCGGTCCGGCACACAGCTTTAATCTTCTAGGAGGTTTCATATCAGCGCACACTCCGCTGCAGAGTGAAAATTTTATTCTGGGAAGATGGAAGTAATTTACGAGGAAAAGTTAGCCGCAAAGGAACTAGGGCCTCTGAAACAGATCGTTTAATTGAGAGAGTGACGAAATCAAATAAGCGTGACTACAAGCGCAACTTTAACAAGGAAGTGTACAGTTAACACAAGATGTAGTGTGGGTGCAGCGTAAGAATATCTGATTTTGAGTTTGGTAGTAAATTCGTGAATGAAGACATCTGTTAGGGATCTTGTACATTTGTCCGAAAAAATAGAAAAACGCGAAAACTCCCGCTTACACAAAAGTGCGAAATGGAGAGTTGTGAAAGCCTACACATTATTTCGTTACAGCCCTAAACTGCACTCGGTTATATGACTACGAAGTCTTTCGCGACGGAGTCCTTGCATAAAAAGCTCTCGGTCTACTTGCCGCGTCAAATTTGGATAAAATCCCGAGCTTTCGATGACTATCTTCATCAGGGGTAAAACTGACGGTCGTGGACCGGTGAGGCTTCCGCTTTTATAAGCAGTGGACGGCTGCTCATTGGCTGGATGACGTCACGGTGAAAACGGCGCGTACGTAGGTGGCGGCCTCTATGTCCACAGATTTTGTATGCGCGCTTTATCCAGCGTTGCTTGCAGCGCCACCCATCGCAACAGGCGGAGAACTGCGAGGGATGTAAGAAGTCTCCCTTTGCGCTCTTTCTTTATCAACTGCGTGCTTCCATGCATTGCTGAGTGCATATACGGAGTCTCTGTTGAAATTATTTTCACATAGTCTAATTTCAACTACTTCCCTAATGACAGGGTTCCAATAGTTTGAAGCGAGAGCAGGTAGTCTTGTTTCATCGAACAAAATCTTATGTTTATTTATCAAACTGTTTTCAGCCACCGCTGATTTTTCAAGATACCTGTATTTCAGGTGGCGCTGATGTTCCACACAGCGATCGGCAACAGTTCTTATAGACTGGCCCACATAATTTTTGCCACACTCGCAAGGAATGCTGTAAATTCTCGGTACTCTCAGGTCGAGAGTCGCAACATTTCCTTAACCTTCCTGGGTGGCCGGAAGAATGGTCAGATTCCCTGCCGGCTCAGGACTCTGCCGATCTTGCTGGTCGTTGCACCGCAGAATGGTAGCCGCGCGAAATGTTGGTCCTCGTGATCTGTTCGAACAGTGTCCTTGCTAGGTTTCTTCGCCAGAGTAGATCTGGTATCACGTTCAGAATAACCATTTTTTCTGAATACCGTCGTCAGATGGTTAATCTCGGAGCCGAGATGATCCTTGTCCGAAACAGTCCTTGCTCTGTGTACCGAGGTATTCAGCATAGCTCTGTTCTGAGCTGGGTGGTGAAAACTACGTGCGTTTGGATATAAATCTGTATGCGTCGGTTTTCTGTACGCAGAATGTCCGAGACGTCCATCTGATTTTCGCTCAACCAGCACATCTTCCCATCCTTCTCCACCTCCACTGTAAATCTTATGTTCTGGTGTACACTATTCGAATGATCAACAAACTGCTGCAGTGCCTCAGTGCCATGTGGCCAGATTAAAAATGTATTGTCAATATACCTGAAGAAGCAGAAATGACGTAAGGGAGAACTGTTCAACGCTCGTTCTCCGAAATCCCCCATGAAAAAGTTAGCTATGGCTGGTGACGGTGGCGAACCCATGGCTGTTCCGTCAGTTATTTCATAATTTTTCCACCATAAAAAAATAGGTCGTCGTCAAAGTGTGTCAAGATAACTTCAGTATTTCAGGAGAGAATTGAGCAGCCAACAGTTTTAACGTATCTTCCACCGGTACCTTTGTAAACAAAGAGACCACATCTAGGCTGATCATGATGTCATTCGGACGTATCCTGATCTGCTTTATGATGTCAACAAACATTTTTGAGTTGTTAATATGATGGCTACAGTGGCTGACTATAGGTGCTAATAATTTGGATAAGTATTTTGCCAACCGATATGTAGGAGACCCAATAGCACGAACAATAGGTCTCACCGGGATCCCATCCCTGTGGACCTTGACCTTGGGTACACCGTATAACCTGAGTGGCCTTGATGCTCTTGCACTTGATTATGTACGATACAACAAAATTCCACAAAACAATTCTTTCTTTTGTCAAATAAGTTATGTTTCTTATTATTATTATTATTGGCAGTGGCTGTAGTTGTATAAACTTTGTTGATAAGCGTAACTGCTATACGGCAGATGCTATTAATTTCATACTCTCAAATTTATATGAATCTAAAAATTTGTGAACACACGGAACGTATGCTCACGAGCGGCCACTGTTGCTGCCTCTTAACTGTTAGGATGCTCGATGCACTGTATTTATTGTTCTAGGTGTTTACACAGGTATGTTGGTGCATAAGTTAGCCATCATTTTTTACGTGCTCACCGCGGCCTTACCGCTCTCGAAGCAGCAAGCGATCTACAGATACCACAAATATTACATACAGCTCATGACAATGTAATCCACGCACTACTAACTACAAGCGAGTTTCTGTTCGGGAAAGCTTTCCTTTGGACATTTTTGTGTTAATTTCGTCGTTTGTTCCCTATCTCAACCTTGCGTTTCACATTGGGCTGTTCTATATCTACTGGATTTTAAGGCAGCATTTTCGTACAATGCGTCAGATATTCTCCGCTGCGCCGTTTTCTCGTCCAGACTGCTGCACCGAGGCATTCGCTCTGAGCACTATGGGACTCAACATCTTAGGTCATAAGTCCCCTAGAACTTAGAACTACTTAAACCTAACTAACCTAAGGACATCACACACATCCATGCCCGAGGCAGGATTCGAAACTGCGACCGTAGTGGCCGCGCGGTTCCAGACTAAAGCGCCTAGAACCGCTTGGCCACACCGGCCGGCGGTCTTACAAAATAATACTAAAAGTGACCTGAAACATGAAACAGGTGTTCTAACTATTGATGGTCAGAAACTACCTCAGAATGTGTGTGTGTGCATTTCCTGTACGTGATGCTCAGAGGAACCTCGCAACCCGTGCGCGTATGTTACTTACGAAGACAATGCCGTAGCAAACCCAGGTGTGACGTGAGTGCTGCTGCTCACCGAACGTCTCTGAATCGGATTCGATGTCCTAAGTGAATCGAAAGGAGACTAAGTCACGAACTTGCTGACACACTAACATTTCAGTTCGAGAAGCACTGGACATACTAAAAAAAAGATCTTACGCTCAAGTCGCTACACACCACTAGAACTGCTCACCCACACTCAACAACAGATCGAGCAGATCGAGTGTACTCCCTGACGTAGCTCTATAAGAAGCGACACTGCGAACGCGTCATTAGGTGGGACGCCGAGTAGCGGCAGCGGCCCGTCCCGCCGAGCACGCGCCGCGCGCCTGCAGTGCAGGAGAGCAGCAGAGGAGCAACTGGCTGTGCTGCGTGGCAGCTCGGCGTTACGCCAGCAGCTTCACTGACGCGGGGCCCAGCCGAGAGTGCAGCAGCGATCGAGCGAACGGTAAGCAATGGCTGCGAGAGAATAAACTTCTAATACGAATAGTCGAGCGGATAAAAACACGTGATTGAACTAATAAACATCCGGGAGCTACTTTAGGAAGAGGAAGTATTTCTGGCTTATTCAGCCATCATATTAGGCTCCAGGAAGCTATTCCCAGGGCAGTGGAGATGCAAGAAGCATAGAGATGACGCAATCTGGGATGAGGTACCGGTGACAGATGTTAGGTTCGGTACCATTCCCGTGAGAAAGACCGCCTGCATGATGCTGCTGCTCTGTGATTGGCTGCTGTGTTCAGCGGTAGGGCGCCAAAACGTTAAACTTTAGTTGCTATTATTAATTAAACTTGTCATCCAAATACTTCATTTTTTTAAATAAACATCTCTCAACAGCCAGCTATCAATCAATCATTTCAAAATTATTAAAATCGAAGTATTACTAAAGAAAAAAACCGACGATATTACTGCCGATGCACTTCGGTGGCGTTCGGGTCACGCCTTGCTGGCTTGGCGCGCCAAGTGTCTCGGGCAGTGAGGCTCTCCAGTTCTGACCGTTCCAGTAGACAGACATGTTGTCTGTGGCAGGATGTACTTCGTGTTATTTTAGCCAGATATAATGACTGTGGAAAGATATGTTCAATACTTGCGATCAAGAATAGTTTCTCGTGTCTATATCAATAGAAACGCGAGTGGCATCCCAAATGAGTTATACTTTATTCGTAGCAGCAGTTCCTTGCGAAGTTAATTTCAGCCTCAAGAAAAAGAATCCACGACCTGCGTGCTGTTTTCTGCGCTGGGGACCTCATCAGCATGAAGACAGCAAGTTAGTGAAGTGTACAAGAACTTATGTATTCCACACAGGGCAGTGGAAACAACTAGGCACCTCACGCGTACTGCATGCACAGTACAAATGTGCTCAGTGACACGTCATCTGCAGTAATGCAGAGGACGTAAAGAAGGATGAAAGTATTAACTCCATCTCACTTTTATTCCTTTTTTCTTGCCGTAATATGGATATTGAAAAACCTAAGTACACAATGGAACGACATTAAATTACATGCCGTTATCGAAATATGAAAACTGCCTCCCGTGAAAACTTCACCTTTCCCAAGCTATCAAGTTGGAGCTGACAGAGAGTCTCAGCAATCTTGATCCGTGATTACGTAAGTTACAAATGGGTCAAAATCAACAACACAGTCGGGGGACTGGACGCAAGAACCACTGGATGGATATATTAAAAAACAGCAAGTGCTATTGAAGTAACCATTGCGATTAAAACTATATCATTTCTTTCAGAGCTCAAAATGTACGGACAAGTAAGGAGACGATTCTGCGTAGATTAGAGCAAGCGGATGGCCCTAAAGCGATTTTCAGAGATGTCAGAACACGCCACCCGACCTGAGGTTGTAGACGGGTTGATGGAGGGGGAAAATGATTCTGGAAATAATCGATGAAGAGAATTTAGTAGTGTTGAGTGATGGCTGGGCGAGTCGCATCAGTGTAGCTAGTCAAGAAGAATCAGCGGCTGACCTAGTCACTGGATCAGTCTAAGTGGCTCCTGCCCGCTGCAAGAGCCACTAGTATCATCGGATCACGGTCAGGAACGGCTCGTATTGATATTCGTATGGGGATAGGGGATACACGGAAAGGTGACTGGGGGAATACAACACAGAAGCGCTGACTTGCGGCTGCAGGAGGCTGTCGTACAACTGGTACAAGGGCGAGAGTCTGTGCTGTGGCAGCGGCCTCGAAGGGCGCGGTGGGATGCGGAATGCCACGACGTACGTGTGATATGGACGGAGGCATTAAGGCGCTACGCGCAGCCCTTCCCGGACGTTTCTGTTGCAGTGCAGCAAGGAATTTGTTCTTCAAAACATTTTCGTAGGATGCACCTGTTACCGTAGTGCCCTTCGGAACGCAATGGGTAAGGATTACGCCCTCGCTGTGCCAGAAAATGGACGCCATCATTTTTTCAGGACTGGCGGTTACCCGAAATTTTTTTGGTGGCGGTGAATCTGTGTGCTTCCATTGAGCTGACTGGCGCTTTGTTTCTGGATTGAAACATGGCATCCACGTCTCATCCATTGTCACAACCGACGAAAAGAAAGTCCCATTCGTGTTGTCGTTGCGCGTCAACATTGCTCGGCAACATGCCTCACGGGCAGCCGTGTGGTCGTCCGTCAGCATTCGTGGCACCCACCTGGATGACACTTTCCGCATTTTCAGGTCGTCATGCAGGATTGTGTGCACAGAACCCACAGAAATGCCAACTCTGGAGGCGATCTGTTCAACAGTCATTCGGCGATCCCCCAAAACAATTCTCTCCACTTTCTCGATCGTGTCGTCAGACAGGCTTGTGCGAGCCCGAGGTCGTTTCGGTTTGTTGTCACACGATGTTCTGCCTTCATTAAACTGTCGCTCCCACGAACGCACTTTCGACACGACCGTAACTCCATCACCACATGTCTCCTTCAACTGTCGATGAATTTCAATTGGTTTCACACCACGCAAATTCAAAAAACGAATGATTGCACGCTGTTCAAGTAAGGAATACGTCGCCATTTTAAGTATTTAAAACAGTTCTCATTCTCGCCGCTGGCGGTAAAATTCCATCTGCCGTACGGTGCTGCCATCTGTGGGACGTATTGACAATGAACGCGGCCTTATTTTAAAACAATGCGCATGTTACTATCTCTTTCCAGTCCGGAGAAAAAAAATCGAAGGCCTTAGAACTTGAATGCACCTCGTAGAACCACCACTACACGTCTGACGGCTTCATCTCGCGTCTAAGTTGATGTTGAAACGTAGACAGCTTACCAGAGCGTTGTTGATGCAGAATATCCGGAACGCGGCTATCGACTATTTTACCACATGCCACTGGGTCAATAAACAAGCGTCGACGTAATTATGTTCTACATTACTTTGAAACAGAATAGCTGCAGCACAAAGTGACGCACGCTGCAGCTCTGCCGTGTTACGACTGCTGTTATCACACATCCCTCGCTCAAATCAAAGTGAACAATCTCAACGGTATCTGTGATAACGCTTCGAGAACGTGATGGCGATACGAGATTTAGAACACGTAACGGATGCCAAAAATGCAAATAGCACCGGATGTGCGGTCGTAGACAACGTAAGCTCGGGTGTTATAAATTACCCGAAGATCTGTCTATTACGACGGCGGAGGCAGTGGCCACTTTAGCAGCACTTTAAGTACTCAGAAAAATGCATTGAGAGCAAAATTATCATCTTAGCCGACTGCCGAGCAGCAGTTGGATCTCGCAGAAAGAATTTACACAGCGACACAACAACCCCGTCATTCGTGAAATTATCCAGCAATCGGCAGAGAGAAGTAAGAAAGGCCGACCAGCGCAGCCGGCTGCAGAAGGCGCGCCTCGAGGACCGGCGTGGCCGCAGGCGGCGGCCGGCACAGCCCGCGTTCTCTGTGTGCCGCCACACTGCAGTGGAGCTCGTTTTGAAAAACATTTGCACGGCCAGGCACTCGTCGACAGGCCTGTTCGTGCTTGTGGAAATGAAGGAGACGCGAACCGTATAATGTATTAGGACGTCCTGAACACACAGACGAGACACTAAAGCAACTGAGTGCTGTCGGGTACAAAGCCCCCCCCCCCCCCCACTATTTAGGTGGCAACAGACGTCAGGGCGCACGATACGAACCCGTGTGCTGAGCACTGTGGGGGTGTCCGTGTGATCAGTCACATCGAAATGTAGATCCCGCGAGTACGGAGGAGGAGGCGAGAGCGGAAGCGGAAGAATTGCTGCTCCGCCCGCAACGAGAGCCCCACTCACTCAACACGTAAAGTGAATTCCAGTTGTACACAATGATTTAGTTAAAATAATACGCCTGTCGTTGTAACTGCCTTTTATATATATATATATATATATATATATATATATATATATATATATATATATATATATATATATAAGCGGAGTGTATACACACCAATTTTATAAAATTTATACTTCTTTTGTTATAACTGCGTTGAAATTTGCAGATAGGTAAAAATCATAACTCATAGTCGTTACTGATGTGCTTAAAGTATAGTTGTTTGCAATGTCATTAAACCAAAAGCGAAAGCAAACAAAGAATAAAAAAAAAAGAACATGTGCCGCTGGCACCGAGGGTGTTCCCGAACTGGGGCGTGGAGGGGGGGGGGGGGGTTGGGGTCTGAGAGGGACAGTTGCCCATTTCACTTCGCGCACGCGTTGATGTTGCACTCCCGCGTCGCCGGCCGCGGTGGTCTAGCGGTTCTAGGCGCTCAGTCCGGAACCGCGCGACCGCTACGGTCGCAGGTTCGAATCCTGCCTCGGGCATGGATGTGTGTGATGTCCTTAGGTTAGTTAGGTTTAAGTAGTGCTCAGTTCTAGGCGACTGATGACCTCAGAAGTTAAGTCCCATAGTGCTCAGAGCCATTTGAACCACTCCCGCGTCATCACGCCACAGGAGGGTGGAAAAGAGGAGGGCCGAAAAAGCGTGCGTCAAATTTCGTCGAGTGTTTTGGACGGTACCTTGTAGTTCCAACCAATACTCGAGAGCAGAAATTCAAGTCACGCTGCAGCCGAAAGGCGTGCCATTACGTTCGAAAGGTACGCAGCCGCATAATATCGTTAAGAGGCGGGTCGTAACGTCCTAGCGTGCCACATTTCCGTTGCGCATCGCACGGCGATCTATAGTTTTCGACCGACACTGTGGGGGAATCGATGCCCCACGGAAAGGGGTGGTTTCGTTCGGCCCCTTTTGCCACTTTCCGAGGCTTTTTCGCGTCCGTTCTGAACGGCGGGGTGTGTCAAATGTTTTCCTCGCCCAGTCGTAAGTGCAACGCGTGATTTCAACGCCGGGTGCCGCGGTTCTGATCTCCGTACCAGAGACCTCAAAAGAAGTAGGGAAAGGCGTGTGAGAGGGGCTGCGACGCCCTCTCGTCACCTGACAGGTCCGCGGTGGCACGACACTGGGTGCCAGTGTGCGTCGTGAAGCCGCCTCACAGCCGAGCTGACGCCTTCTCCCCGTCACCCAGCCCGAGGACGACGTCGCAGGGCGGCACGCTTGTGCAGCGTCACACGGGGAGGTCGAGCCAAATTTCCAGGTCACGCGTCGCAATGGCACAACATTACGGCGTGATCCTTTACTTTTGTTACGTGGTGTAATTATGAACTACTACTTGCTCTGTATGTGCTACCACAAATCCAGTCCCACCATCAGATATATGTTTAACGTTATACGGTGCTGTGTACACAAAACCCAAACGACATTGTGGATTGTCGGACTCGACGGCAGGAACCCGGCTCCCGCGCGTCGCACTGCGTGCGGCTGGTCGTGTTGTGGCAGCAGCTGGAAGAGGCGCGTCGCGTCGGGAGCGGCTGCCAGCAGCGGCTACCGCTGGCCACTCCAGCCAGCTATTACACAGTTTCAAAATTACGATTCACCTGCATTCTTCGCCAGAAATACAAAGCTCGAGAAGTCACTTTCATTTTTTGTTTCTTAGACACAATTATCGTCACAATTTCACACACGGATCGGAGTGACAATTTTATCGATGACGGAGGCTCCAGGGGAAGGGACGAGGTCACGCCTGCACGCCCCGTCGACGCTTAGGTCGTCGCCGTGTCGCCTTAAGCTGCTTCAGGGAAACCACGGGACCGGGGTGACGGGAAAGATATTTGGACGGCCGTTTCCAGTCTCTCGACAACTGCGTCATTTCTCTCGGTCGACAAATCGACCGTAATTATGTCTGTCTCCAGACAGAAATAACCTGGTACCATTCTAAGTGCGTGAAATAATCTCGCAGTAGCTAAAGTCTTCAAACTGGTCGCCAGTGCGTGACAACGCGGGTGGCATTTCACTACTGTCCGGTGTTCCCATACTGCGACGGTACTCCGCCTATTTTTCCTATACTTCTTCAAATCAAATGAACCAAATCAAATAAATCCTTTGTTATAAGATTTTTTAAAAATTTATTTAATAACACGACGAACAGATACGAATCTGAGAGGCACTAGTGTCATCTTTCGATTAGGGTCGCTGTACACATGAAAATGCCCGGCGAGCAGTGAGGAAGTGTGTTGGTACGTAGGAAGAGGATAACCGTTGTGAGCGCCCACAAAAGATGAAGCAAGAGCAAACGATAAAGACCTCATTCAATTTTTTGTCACCTTATGTCTTGAGTTCTAGTGGAGAGGGGACGTGTTTAGATAGTAGGTTTCACGGTATCTGGATAATGATTTCTCTCAGTGCAAAAATATGACCCCTTTTTATTTTCTTCCGCGCACCACGAAAAGGTCATGTCACCTCCTACTGCCTGCAAATTAGGAACAAGTCCGATGCAAATGAAAATTACATTACCTACACGGTCAATCGTACGTTTTGTGGCTTCGGAAGAAGGAGAAAGCACCTAACAGGAGTGTATACATCTTGACTACATGAAAGTAAGTTCATCTTAAAACGGACTCAAAGGAAACAAAGCATAAAAATCCAAAATTTGGGCATTAATTCAAAATAATTGATTTCTATTCTCGTCATTGGTTCACGAAACCCGTCGAGGAGATTTACTTTCATCGCTACTTACACTTTATTACAATGAATGAAACTAGGATTTCAGATCATACTCGGCGTTCCTTACGTGTTCCTCGTGTTATTTACTTGCTAAGATTGCGAGAGCCGCTACAATTTAGCGAGAAACGCCGATTCGTGGCAGCGTTCACGAATCCCGTCCCTGCTGCTACGACAGGAGGCGAGTTGGTCGTTTTCGTGATTCTGCTTCCACCTACATTCGTCTATTGGCGAAATCAAAGAGAGCTGCAAAAATAATGCCCGAGAGAACAATTTCGGTCTAAGGTTCTGTCAGTAATTAAATTTGACAAAACCAGAAACTACATTTCATTATTTTACAACGGCCTCTAAAAACGAACAAGAGAAATAAGTAAAAAAACTGTTCATCTTTTACTCTACAAAAAACCCTGAAAATTAGTTTCATGGAAACCAAACAGTAGGCCGACAAAATTTGGAGCAACGTTAAGGAAATGAGCGCGTGACAAAACACTGGTTGGAGTGATGCTTCAGTACTGAAGAGCGCCTCGCTTCGTCGTGACCCGTTTAGAAAGCACGCGGGCACCAGGGAGCGCAGTCAGGAAGGTGCGTCGCCAGAGGACCGTAAGGGAATTTATAAATACTGGACACAAAATCTGCACTCGGTATAGTGACTGGTGGCAGGATGAATCGAAGAGACAAGGGGAAATAATTCGATAGCGGCCCATTACAAGATTAATGGCGAACATCCGAAGAACGCTGCACAGTAACCACGAACCGACACGAAAGCAGACTGCGAGGACACCGTGGCCGCTTGCACACACAGAGCAGTACAGTCGGTGTTACGGATCTGGGCTGGATCAGCTTCCTGCGCGGCCGCGGCGTACCCAGCTGCCGTGCGCCGCGGGTCGCGTACTTGGACAACAGGTAAGCGTCTGAATCTGGTGACGTGTGTTGCACCGGGTTCTTAATAGCTCAGCTAAATTATTCGTTATTTACGAAAGTGCCACTCAGTGACGCTCTGGAGCACATCGGTTCCATGTTCCCGCAAGACATCAAAAAGCTCTTCCATGCATGTCTCACCACGAGCTATTTCACGTGGAATGGCGATTTCTACGAACAGCTGGAGGGCGTCGCCACGGGTAGTCCTCTCAGTCCAGTGGTGGCCAACTTCTTCACGGAACAATTCGAAGCACAGGCACTAGACTCGACGACTTGCAAACCTAAGGTGTGGTACAGGTACGTCGATGATACTTTCGTGGTGTGGAGCCATGGTGAAGAACAGCTCGGTGACTTCCTGAGACACTTGAACACCCCCCATGCCAACATAACATTTACCATGGAAGTAGAAAAGGACAAGAAAGTGCCATTTCTAGATGTGCTGGCCACAAGGGAAGGCGAAAACCTGGGACACAGCGTGTATCGAAAACCGACACACACGGACCGATACCTGCACAAACTGTCAAACCACCACCCGAGCCAGAAAAGAGGCATGATTAGTACGCTCGTAACGACAGCAGGACGAATATGTGAGCCGCAACACCTCAAACGAGAAATGCAACACCTGGAAACAGTTCTGAGGAGCAATGGGTGCTCCACAAATTACATTAGAAGTGTAACAGAGCCAAACACTCGGCGAAGTAAGGAACCAGAAAAAGAAATGTCGGGTACGGCCTTTCTGCCATACATTCCCAGAGTGACGGACAGAATCGGCCGTATATTGCGCAAACATGGCGTAAAGACGATTTTCAAACCGACAAGGAAGATCAAAGAGTGTCTTAGATCGGCGAAGGAGAAAAGAGACCCACTTGCAATGTCGGGAATATACCGCATACCATGCACATGCGGAAAAGTTTATGTCGGAATGACTGGACGATCGATTAACACCAGGATGAAAGAGCATAAGCGACATTGCAGGTTGGGGTAGGTGGAGAAATCGGCCGTGGCAGAGCACGCACTGAATGAGACCGACCACGTAATAAAATTCGCCGACACGGAAGTTCTGGCTGTAAAAAAACACTATCACACGCGCTTGTTCAGAGAAGCCGTAGAAATACAAAAACACACGAACAGTTTGAACAAGAAAGAGGAAAGCCTTAAGGTAAACGGATCCTGGCTTCCCGTACTGCAGCGAACGGCCGTCGCAGGTAGCAAGAGGAGAACCGCACCGGAAATGACCGCGGAGAAGCCCTCGGACGTTGGCGCGCCAGGTACATATAGTCTGCGGCCGCGAGCTCGCCTCCAGTTCACCACCAGCAATGGAGGGTGAAGCTTTGACAATGCCAGTCACTCGTGATGGGGAAACGTCAGTAAAATCATTAGATGCACGTCGGCCGAAGAACCCGAGACAGAAGCCAATAGGCAGTTTGTCAACAAGTGGCCACGAAAGCCTTAACAATTTTGTATGAAAAAGCTAACGATAGCCCTCCGCACCCCTCACATCCGACGTCTGATCTTTGCCGCCACCAGGAAGACGATGGGAAGCTCACGTGAAAACAGATACAAGGATTAGCAGACACAGAGCTGTTGTATCGAGACTGAATATTGCAACACCCACATCTTCCAAAAATAAACGACAATATATCTATTTAAAGAAGCAGGTAAAAACTAGCTTGACATCTTCCTCAGAGACAATCTCCATTCCTTCCAAATTAACAATGTAAGTGTAGACCAGGTATGCCCTGCATTCAATGAAATAGTATCGACAGCAGTTAAGAGATTTATACGAAATAAATTAAGAAACAACGATGCTGACATCCGTGGTACGAAAAAAGCATACCCAATTTAAACGAAAGCAGAAAACCCAAGATTGACGATGTTTCACCGAAGTCGAAATTTAGCGCGGACTTAAATGCGAGATGCTTATAAGAGTTTCCATAACGAAACTTTGTCTCCAAGTCTGGTAGAAAATCCAAAAACGTTCTGCTTGTATGTAAAGTATGCAAGACGAGATCAATACTTTCTCTGCGCGTTAGCAATGGAAGTACTACCGACGAAAGTGCTGCTAAAGCAGAGTTATTAAACAAAGCCTTCCGAAATTCCTTCACCAAAGAAGACAAATTAAATATTCCAGGATTCGAATCGAGAGCAGCAGCCACCAAGAGCAACTCAGAAGTTGATATCCTCGCAGTAGTGAAGCAACTTAAACCACATAATAAATTCAAGTCTTCCGGTATAGACTGCATACCAATTCCGTTCGTTCCGAAGAGTGCTGATGCAATAGCTCCATACTTAACAATCGCGTACAACCGCTCACTCGAAGAAAGATCCGTACCGAAGGACTGCAAAGTTGCACAGGTCAAGAAACATATATTGTGTTCGAACGTTATGCAATACGTCGAAAACAACGGTCTACTGACGCACAGTCAACACGAATTTAGAAAACATCGCTCTTGTGAAACACAACTAGCTCTTTACACACACGAAAGTCTTGGATGCTATTGACAAGAGATATCAAATTGTAATGAAATTTCATGCTCATGGAATATTGTCTCAGATATTCGACTAGATTACTGATTTCCTGTCAGAGAGCAATTGACGCAGAGTCATCGAGTGAAACAAAAGTGATTTCTGGCGTTTCCCAAGGTAGCGTTATAGGCCCTCTGCTGTTCCTTATCTGTTGTTTGTTGTTGTGCTCTTCAGTCCTGAGACTGGTTTGATGCAGCTCTCCATGCTACTCTATCCTGTGGAAGCTTCTACATCTCCCAGTACCTACTGCGGCCTACATCCTTCTGAAACTGCTTAGTGTATTCATCTCTTGGTCTCCCTCTACGATTTTTACCCTTCACACTGCCCTCCAAGACGAAATTAGTGATCCCTTGATGCCTACTTCTATACAAGTTGTGCCACAAATTTCTCTTCTCCCCGATTCTATTCAATACCTTCTCATTAGTTAAGTGATCTAGCCATCTAATCTTCAGTATTCTTCTCTAGCACCACATTTCTAGTCTCTTCTTGTCCAAACTATTTATCGTCAACGTTTCACTTCCATACATGGCTACACTCCATACAAATACTTTCAGAAATGACTTCCTGACACTTAAATCTATACTCTATGTTAACAAATTTCTCTTCTTCAGAAACGCTTTCCTTGCCATCTCCAGTCTACATTTTATATCTCCTCTACTCCGACCATCATCAGTTATTTTGCTCCCCAAATATCAAAACTCCTTCTCCGAACTTTGTTTTTGTTTCCTTTACTGCTTGCTCAATATACAGATTGAATAGCATCGGGGATAGGCTACAAACCGTGTCTCACTCCCTTCCCAACCACTGCTTCCCTTTCATGTCCCTCGACTGCCATCTGCTTCCTGTATAAATTGTAAATAGCCTTTCGCTCCCTGTATTTTACCGCTGCCACCTTCAGAATTTGAAAGAGAGTATTCCAGTCAGCATTGTCAAAAGCTTTCTCTAAGTCTACAAATGCTAGAAACGTAGGTCTGCCTTTCCTTAATCTTTCTTCGAAGATAAGTCGTAGGGGCAGTATTGCCTCACGTGTTCCGACATTTCTACGGACTCCAAACTGATCTTCCCCGAGGTTGGCTTCTACCAGTTTTTCCATTCGTCTGTAAAGAATTCGCGTTAGTATTTTGCAGCTGTGACTTATTAAACTGATAGTTCGGTAATATTCACATCTGTCAACACCTGCTTTCTTTGGGATTGGAACTATTATATTCTTCTTGAAGTCTGACGGAATTTCTCCTGTCTCATACATCTTGCTCACCAGATGGTAGAGTTTTGTCAGGACTGACTCTCCCAAAGCTGTCAGTAGTTCTAATGGAATGTTGTTTACTGCCGGGGCCTTGTTTCGACTCAGGTCTTTCAGTGCTCTGTCAAACTCTTCACGCAGATGAAATGGGTGAGATGTCTCCCATTTCATCTTCATCTACGTCCTCTTCCAGTTTCATAATATTGTCCTCAAGAACATCGCCCCTGTATAGACCCTCTACATACTCCTTCCACCTTTCTGCTTTCCCTTTTTGTTTAGAACTGCGTTTCCATCTGAGCTCTCGATTATTGGCTCTTCCTTATCTATATGAACGATTTAGGAAACAATCTGAGCAGCCGTCTTAGGTTGTTTGCAGATGATGCTGTCGTTTAGCATCTAGTAAAGTCATCAGAAGGTCAAAACAAACTGCAAAACGGTTTAGAAAATATGGTGCGAAAATTGGCAATTGACCTTAAATATTAAAGATGTGAGGTTATCCCCATGAATTCTAAAAGGAATACGTTAAAATTCGGTTACATGATAAATGAGTCTAATCTAAAGGCCATAAATTGAACTAAATACCTAGGAATTACAATTACGAACAAATTAAATCGGAAGGAACACTTGGAAAATATTATGGGGAAGGCAAACCAAACACTGCGTCTTATTGGCAGAACAGTTAGAAAATGTAACAGATCTACTAAAGAGACTGCCTACACTACGCTTGTCCGTCCTCTTTTGGAGTACTGCTGCACGGTCTGGGGTCCTTACCAGATAGTACATACATCAAAAAAAGTTTTGCATCACCCCGGTTCCCAGAACTCCTGAAAATAGACATTGACTGTGGATATTGTAACACAGACACTCTCCCTTTGACTGTTCAGAGTTGTCACTAAACCCGCCCCAAGATGTGAACAACCGTGCGTGAGCAGCGCCTATTAGACGGAGGGGGTCCGACAGCCGGTCAGTTCCAGTCATTCATTCCACCAGGGAGGAGGTACACGGCTCGAGTTGTCTGCAGTTCAGTCATGCGCAGACAGTCAGTACCACGGTTCGACTGCGTCCACACCGTTACTTTGTGCCAGGAAGGGCTCTCAACGAGGGAAGTGTCCAGGCGTCTCGGAGTGAGCCAAAGCGATGTTGTTCGGATATGGAGGAGATACGGAGGTCAGGAACCGTAGCTGACATGCCTCGCTCAGGCCGCCCAAGGGCTAGTACTGCAGTGGATGACCGCTACCTGCGGAATATGGCTCGGAGGAACCCTGACAGCAACTCCACCATTTTGAATAATGCTTTTCGTGCAGCTGCAGGATGTCGTGCTAGACTCAAACTGTGAGCAATAGGCTGCACGAGGCGCAACTTCACTTCCGACGCCCATGACGGGGTGCGTCTCTTTAACCACGACACCACGCAGCGCCGCACACGTGGGCCCAACAACACGCCAAGTGGACTGCTCAGGATTGGCATCACGTTCTCTTCACCGATGAGTGCCGCGTATGCCTTCAACCAGACAATCGTCGGAGACGTGTTTGGAGACAATCCGGTCAGGCTGAACGCCTTAGGCACACTGTCTAGCGAGTGCGGGAAGGTGGAGGTTCCCTGATGTTTTGAGGTGGCATTATGTGGGGCCGATGTACGCCGCTGGTGGTGATGGACGGCGCCGTAACGGCTGTACGATGCGTGAATGCCATCCTGCGACCGATAGTGCAACCATATTTGCAGCATATTGGCAAGGCATTCGTTTTCATGGACGACAAATCGCGCCCCCTTGTTACATATCTTGTGAATGACTTCCTTCAGGATAACGACATCACTCTCGACTAGAGTGGCCAGCATGTTCTCCAGACATGAACACTATCGAACATACCTGGGATTGATTGAAAAGGGCTGTTTATAGAGGACCAACCTGTCTGAGGGATCTACGCCTAATCGCCGTTGAGGAGTGGGACAATCTGGACCAGCAGTGCCTTGGTGAACTTGTGCATAGCATGCCACGATGAATACAGGCATGCACCAGTGCAAGAGGACGTGCTACTGCGTATCAGAGGTACCGGTGTGTACAACAGTCTGGACCACCACCTCGAAACGTCTCGCTGTATGGTGGTACAACATGCAATGTGTAGTTTTCATGAGTCCAGTTTTCTATACAGGTTCCGGAACTCTCGGAACTGAGGTGACGCAAAAAATTTTTTTAGGTATGTATTAACGCAGTACTTCGAGTGTGTTCAACGTAACGAAGAGCAGCACGTTTTCAATTATCGCGAAATAGGGGAAAGAGTATCACTGGGGTGGACGCTATAGAGACGAAGGCGTTTCTCGTTAGGGCAATATCTTCTCACGAAATTTCGACCACCAACTTTCTCCTCCGAATGCGAAAATATTTTGCTGACAATCTGTGCACAAAGTGTGCATAGTTCAGCATTTGTCCTTAACTTTGTTTCCTTCCTGTCTCACCTCCCCAAACATCTTACTCAAAGATTTCCTCTCTCACCTCCATAACCAGCCCTCCCCCTCTGTGGTCACGACCATCCTTCCGACCCATACATTACTATAGGTCTAAATATAATCAAATATATTTTCATTTTTTGTGTTTCTACTAACATTTTTGGACTCGAATACACTCTGCAAAGAATACTAACATCGGTTTGCACTGGCTATCCTTTCTCGAATTTCTGCTGCTGTCCTGTTATCTTCCATTATTATCGAGCCTCAGTTTTTAAACTGAAAGAGTAGCACAGAGATCACATCTCCCTGCCACAGTCCTCTCTGCACGTGCGGGGGCGGTTCTAGAAGTCGGTGAAGGGGGCGGGGGGGATAGGGGGGCTAATGGCGAGGGGGGCGGGAGGGGGTTTGGGGGATGGAATATCGCCTAACAAAAGGAGAGGAGAGTTGGGGTCCTCCACCGACAAATTAGTAAAATTTCGTGTCGGTTAAAGTAGTTTTTGGTAACTGTTTTGGAGTTAAGGGTAAAAACGTGTCTACAGGATGTGATTGCACGGGAAAATAATACGATTTGACCCATATGTCGGACGATTTCGAAGTTTTTGTCTGAGGTCAGCAGGTAAAGTGTTGGTATTCCATATCATTCCGAAGCCGATGTGTGGTATCCGCAACAACTCCACTTTCCGAGGTGGGGCTGTTGGCCGCACACCCCCTGGCCGCTCTGCCAACGCCGGCGCAGCCCTCCCTCCACTAGGCTGGAGCACGCAGGCGCTCCCGTCTGGCACGCAACGTGCCTTCACCTTATTTTTATAAACATCCACTATTCACTACTCTTATGGAAAAATAACAAAGTTTCTACTAAAAGACCGCAAGATTTCCCTACGTGGTGCATTTTACATTAAGTCGAAGTAAACCGCGATTAAAGTTGCGAAACCACCATTTTCAACTTGGCGTCCTACGTGTGTGGACAGTGATGCGTGGTGTGCTTTCCGTGCTGTCAGTGCGTGTATTCAGATCTGCGACCACGGGTGTTAGGAGCCGTGCAGCGAGCAGCCGGCAGCCATCCCTCTCAATTACGGTCGCTGCCGACACGGAGACTGCGTAGGTAACGCGTGCATCCGTAACGCATCCGAAGGCTCGACGGGACGACAACCTTTCAGCTAACAGCTTGAGGAAAAAGAAGACACAGAGCTGTCAGAGAAGAGGGCAACAAAATGAAAATGACTGCACTGGAGCAAAGTCAGTTGTACAAATCAAACACACAGTGAAACTTTTTTCGCGGAAGAAAGCGTGACATGGTAGAAAATACGGTCTTATCAACCTGCCTACGGATCAGCACTGACATGCTTTTCACCTTCGTGACTGTCGAAAGTGGGACAATGGGTTCCGACGAGCAACATATCATTCGTACTGTCGTCAATTCCTCGTGTGGTGCACTCCCCAATCAGGCAGGCATCGGCTCTTGCGCCCTTCTTGTCTGCAGTTGACCGCTGTCAGTCCGTGAAAAGAAGGGAGTCGCTCCACTAGGCAACACTCACGCGCCTGTGAGTGCTTTCCTTAAACCCAGCACACGTGTGAGCTCCTAGTGAGCACTGCTCCACACAGCGAGTACAGCCACAACTGCAGTCGTGGACAAGCTTCTTGAAAAATGCCCAGGGACATGCGCAAGCGCCAGAGGAAACTCGTCTGGACCAATCAAAAGGAAGGGGGGAGTGTATCAACCCCACTGATGATATTACTCCTGTTTGTCAGTACGGTTGGACTGTCTGATGTACCCTCAATACACAGCGGGTGGAAACTGGCGTATCCACAGTCAGTTTAGTTAAGGGGGGCAGGACGTCAAATGGGCCGACTAGAGCAGGAGAGGCACCACAGGACATTTTAATTGCCACTATCCATACTTTCACAAATAAATTCACAAACGTCTGTCAACATGACCAGGAAGGATTCAGGATGCACAGTCATAGCAGTGCAAGTTCAAAAACATAACAAAATAATGTTTTTACCTGTGAAATTTCATCTTTCTTCACTTACTATTGGCTGCATTTGTTGCTGTAGGTACACTTTTCTTCGTAAGTAAGAGAGATTCTTCGATGAATTTTGCACGGCATACAAACAATACTTAGAGGTGTATCAAACTCCAGAGTATTTAATTTATGAAAAAATTAATTAGCTGTTAGAGTTTAAACTTCATGTTTAGAAAAAAACTCAAATTTTATAGTTAATTATGTCAATTTTTACCACACTTTTTAATAGGTTTGGAAAATTCTAGAGTTTTGCATTAAGCAATCTGTGTGGAAAATTCATCGAATAATCTCTATTAGTTACGAAGAAAAGTGTACCTACAGCAAGAAATGCAGGCAATAGTAAGTAAAAAAATGATGAAATTTCACATACAACAAAAAATTATTTTGCTATGTTTTTGAACTTACACTGCTATGAATGTGCATTCTAAATTCTTCCTGGTCATGCTGACAGCATTTTGTGAATTTATTTGTGAAAGTACAGATAGTGGAAATTAAAACGTCCTGTGGCGGCTCTGCTGCTCCGAATCGGCCCGTCTGACGTGCTGTGCTGCCCCCCCCCCCTTCCTTACATGAGTAGCTGGAGTGAGTACTGAACACCGGGTCAGCGCCTTATACTCGAACCCGTCCACAAAAAGCGTGCCGGCCGACACGGCGGGCCCACTGCTACAGCGACGGACACGGCCGTGACACAGGGTGTAAAGTGTAACATTTTAAAAAATTTAGCACGATCTTTTCTTAGGTTCTACAGACTGTATTTCTTGTGACACACACTAACTGAAATGAGCATTGACTTCTCGCATTTCAGCGTTCACGCCCTACCCTCTGGTGGAATACGGTTCCACACCGTACGTGACACACCAGCCTGTTGCCGTAACACACGCATGCACTGACGTAAGAGCACGGTACAAAACACTGTGGTGACAGCAGGATCCTCCTTCCAAACCCAGCACGTCGCTTTTCTACAGCTACTGTACACACGTCTGCACTGTGCGTGGCAGTGCGTACATACCTCGTAGCTGTCCGAGCTTAGCTGCTTTACTCGATTCGTTGCGATGCCAGTGTCAGCACCCAAATACAACGGCTCCTGTATGTTATTCCTTTCCGCGACCCTGACTGCCGCGGCAATAGAATCGTGTCGCATAGTCTTCCTGGTATAACCGATTTCTAAATTTATGGAACAAGATCTCGCGAGAAATGCATAATTTTTCTTCTAAAGGTTGCTGCGTAATCTTCTCAATTACAAGTGTTACACTGTTGTAGGGACTGTATTAACTCGTTTGTAGTATCTTAAGGAAATCCAGAGTAAAGTTAAAAACAAACTAAAATCCAAGCCCTGCTTTGATAATCGTCTTTGTGTGGTTTTAACTCACGGAGGAGAATGAATTTAAAGATAAATTACCGCTACGGACTTGACGCCGACGAAACGTCTCGATACAGATGAAGTTTCGGATATCGCACACTTGCTGCGTATTTTTAATTAACAACCTGCGCTAATTTTTCTGTTTCCACGAAAAATGTTTTAACGAAGCGAAGAAAGCTGCTAGCGACGCGGCTGCGACTTCGTTCCATCTGTGCTTCCCTCTTGTTAAGGATTCTCTAGGACGTCTCCGAAAGTCTGACCCGAGGGCTTCGATCAGAGGTCCGTTACGGTGTTGCACGACGTTTAGGCGAGCGGCGCGGCGCGGCGCGGCGCAGCTGCGGCCGGCCCTGGTGCACGAAGCTGCAGCTGCAGCTGCAGCTGTAGCTGTAGCTGCGCAGCGCCCGCCAGCTGCTCTGCTTCGGAAGCGCCCCTGCCGACTCGCAGACCCACGTCGCGCCTGTTTCTCTGCTACCTGGTCCGCCGCCTTTGTCACGAGAGGCTGTCTACTCCGGAACAGCCGCTGTTCCTCACCTGTTTCAATTGCGCAATGCCTCGCGGCTTTCACTCAGCAGGAATGGCTGCCAACCGTCTTTAAAGCAATGGCAAGCAATCTACTGCGCCCGTACCGCTACGAAAACAGGGGATTCTTTTCTTTTTTCTGAGATTCTTTAAGTTGTTTTGGATATTAATATAAGTACGTAACCGGTAATTGTTTATTTACACTGCACGTTCAGATATTCCGAATATATTTCTTTTTACGTATGTCTGTCCAAACGGCTCGTGCTGACAGCCACCCGCTGTCGGTATCTGGTGCAATTGTAAAGATTCGACACGTCAATATCACAGTCAGCAATTCGAACCTGCACGAAATATGCCACGGATGTAACAATGGCCGACGTTTTTCACTCTCTAAACGTATCTGAACGACTTTCCTCGATAAAATTTAGGACGAAAGGCGTCAGCGATCCAGTCAGGCTCTTCTGACACTCGTAAGAGCATCAGATGGCTCCGTGTGCGGAATTGCGAGCAGCAAGCCGAGGTGGTAGAGTGGTCGGTCACTAACAACGGTACAGTTCAAGTTGTTAGAAGAGGATCTGTTTGACAACAAATGACGAGTGCTTCGTGCAACGACAGCAGCGCTTAGCTCACGCTAGCAAGTCAAACGTGTACCGGCAGCAGGCGTCGCCGCCTTCACTGACCCCGCGTCGAAGCAGCCACACACCAGCCGCCACTTACCGCTTATTCTCCGCATAGCAGCGCCGGCCGGTGTCCGCTCCTCGAGGTACGTATCCACACTCGGCTGTTTCTTTTCCCCTGGCGGTGCACAACGAGAAAATGGAAGCAACGGTTCGCTACACACACCACACGCTCAGCACTGCACAGTCGGCTGGAATCAGCCGGGGCCCGTCTCCATGCCGGCACACACTCGCACTTCACACACCCGCACAGCACCCGCGACCGCACACCGCGCCGCGTCCCGTAACGTCACGTCACGTCGCGTCACGTCCGCCGCTGCCAAGCCGAGCGACCACGGCGACGCGCTGCGTGGCGACTGGCGGAAAGCGGCGAAGAGCAGCTAGGGGTTGGTGGGGGGGGGGGGGGGCGCTAGGTCGGGCGACGAGTGGAGGGGAGCCCCGCTGCTCGATAAGCGAGCGCAGCGAGCGCCCCGCCGGCCGCCTACTGCCTGCGCATGCGCCGTGCGCCACCTCCGCTTCCACCTGGTCCTCGCGTAGCGAATACTCAGATGCTCTCGTTCTTGTTTACATGTCGCGTATAGAAACGGGGGAACTGCAACAGCCCCTATTTGCACTCGGCATTATCGTAACGAGTCCTTTCTACTTTAATTCTTTCTCTGTACTTGTAGAATACATCACCGTTAAGCCGGCCCACAAGTTTGTCCGCCGTGGCTGCCGGTCGCTCTCAAACGACCTCCCGACTACGCACGGAACACGCCGTGCTCCTCGACACGATTTGCGAGCCCAGCGGTCTCCAGCTGCAGTTCGTGACTGCATCTAATGTGTAAATGACACAGTTTGTTCACCATAATGGACGCGCGTAAAACAGCTGCGTTACCTCTACGAGCGATTGTCGAAGAAGATTCTAGACTCGTCGACGGTACATAACGCTGTACAGCCACCTGGGATGCAAGTTATTCTTTAACCCGACTCAACTGTCATCCCATTTTCGGTTTCAAACTGACTGTACTTAAAGTATACTGTCTGATGTCGGTTTCCACCCGTATAATATCCATATGCTCGATGTTGCATTGACTAGCGTCACTCTCAGATAACGTACTTCATCACACAGATTTCAAGAACGACAATGTTTCGTAATGTCGTTTGAACGGAAAAGGTTTTCTTCTTTTTTTTTTTTTTCGACGTTGCTCGCGTCATCGAAGGAGACAGGAGGAGTATTTACCGGCAAGGTAGAACTATGAAGCAATCTATAAAACCGACAGATAAGTACCGAGTCGTCATAATTATTAAAGTGTAGCTGCTTACGGAGTCCAGTGTGGGCTATAATTATCGTACAGCATTAAAGCGGAACCAATTTACGGTCCAAAAAAATTATTTCCCAGTTTGGCCAGCAGTTGAAGGTGTGAACACAAGGAAGACGTATAGAAATTTTTCCGTGTGTAATGGATTAGCAACGGGGAGCGGGCAGAAAAGGCGAAACAACTGACAAGAGAAAGACGTAATGTCGATTCAAATATTAAACGCCGCTTAGACAGTTTCTTCGGTACGATCACCGGAGACGTCGACGAGATGGTGCATCCGTGAAACGACGTCATCGACAGTCTCCCACAGAATTTCCGGTGGAATCTGTCCCTTTATACTGGTCTTCACATCAGGTGTCCCGGGTAAAGGAGTTCTTTCCTATTTCCTCAGAGCCACACAGATTCAGATCAGGTGATGTTGCGGGCCGCTCACCTGGAAAACCTCCCATCTCTAGACGCTCGTTGAAGGTTGCATTAAGCAGAGCTTTCACCGGGTGAGCAAAATGATGTGTTGTCCCATCTTGCACGAAAAGAGTGTTTACACGCGGCAGCAGCCACGTGCTGGACGAGCAGATGCCGATAGCGCGCAGACGTGACGGTGCCCGTGGCTCTTCGAGGAAGCACGGACCGGGTCTCGTTCCACAGCATCCGAACATCGCTCCGCACCCCGTAGTGCAAAACGTTGTCCGGCGACATATCGACCTCGTTCCGTGTCCGAAAAAGAAGATGAAATTGACAACGCTGCTGCGGATTATGAGGTTTCGGGATCTTGTACGGGTGCTAGTGTCATAGAGAGCACAAAGGTTTCCTCTGGACGGGCACCGGCACTGGCGACCTAGTCGGCAACTTGCACCAGGCCTGGACGCCGGCCTCTTCCGCACCGCGACGCCCCCTGTGTACCTGCTGCCGGCCACCAGCAGTCTCTCTTCTCGCTCACCTTCAGACTTCTCAAACGACAGCGTGGACGCGACACCGTCATAAAAGCAGTGCACAGTGCCACCAGATCTGCACTTGGTGACCAAAATCGGAACCAATCTTTTCCAAAAAAATGGTTCAAATGGCTCTAAGCACTATGGGACTCAACTGCTGTGGTCATAAGTCCCCTAGAACTTAGAACTACTTAAACCTAACTAACCTAAAGGCATCACACACATCCATGCCCGAGGCAGGATTCGAACCTGCGACCGTAGCGGTCCAGACTGCAGCGCCCAGAACCGCTCGGCCACTCCGGCCGGCCAATCTTTTCCAGCAAAAGTCAGCTCTACATTAACCTGTTAGTAGCTGCAATTAATTATAACCCCCCGGTACATGTACTTTAGACAAAGTTTCGTCATAGGAAACGCTTCCAGGGCGTGATTCGTGTTTACCTGCCGACACAGGCTGGCAGTCACGTCGAGTTTTCTGGCCACTGGAGAAACGTTCCGGCCATTGGCCTCTGCAACAAGAATTGCTGCATATACATAATTTATAATAAATAACATTCACTGCTGCAGATAGTACTTCTACTGAATTAATGAGAAGCTTTTAGAAAACAGAAGGTGAAAAAATTTGGAAGGAGGTGGACGCAAACCTGCTGCCCTTCTCTTAACAGTTCACGACGCTATAATCCACACCGCAGCGTCGATATGGCAGCTACGTCTACGTATACGCATCTACAAATGTCATTACTTGATGTTCGTCTGTGACAGATTGAAACAAAACGACGCGCTTTTTGTAGATCATCATTCTGTCGTACACATTCATTGCTCACGAGTTATAAGACTAAAAGCATCAAACACGGGAACCTTTTAACTACAGATAATCAGTTTCCTGTCATTTAATTATAACAAAGCTTAGCTGACACGAAGCGTTTTCGACGGGGATCTCGATTTGCTGCTGCTTTGAAACAACTTGTACTACTACTTCTTCTTTTTCTGATTTTACGGACTCATTGGACCACTTCAGTCTGTCATTTTCTGGTCATCTTCTTCACCGGGTTTTCTTTTCGAACTGCCCAGTAGCTTTCCGTTCGTTTGACGTTTTCTGTCGTTCCACATCTGTACATCTATAAATGCCCTTCTTATTCTTTGCCGTTGGTCTATTTTTTTGTTTAAATCTTAGTTTCCTGTTTCTCAGTTTCTTAAATTTTCTGTTATCTTTTGCAGACAGTCGAGAGTTAATTCTAGCTTTTTCACATCCGCCCTTATTTCCTTTATCCAACCAACATGTTGCTTTACGTTCCAAAGTTTCTCTACGATTTTTCTTGCTAGTCTGCTTTTTGGTGTCCCTATAACGTGACAATAAAAAGAGATCCCTTTTTCCGTATTGTGTATGCACTGGGCTCCAGTTCGCCGTACACCACTTCATTTAGCACTGTTATCCTTTTCCATCTTTCTGATATTTCTTATTAACGCATGTTAACTTTTAGGGTTTTGGCGATTCCGTTTTTCCGGGAGACTTTGAGTTTTACTTCCGTATGTCAGCTCTTGTTGAACAGCCGTCTTGTCTTGTAATGCCGGCCAGAGTGACCGTGCGGTTCTAGGCGCTTCAGTCTGGAACCGCGTGACCGCTACGGTCGCAGGTTCGAATCCTGCCTCGGGCATGGATGTGTGTGATGTCCTTAGGTTAGTTAGGTTTAATTAGTTCTAAGTTCTAGGTGACTGATGACCTCAGAAATTAAGTCGCATAGTGCTCAGAGCCATTTGAACCATTTTGTCTTGTAATGTCTTAATTTAGTTTTGATTGTTACACATGTGGACATGTAGACCACGCTAATTTTTGAGCTTTTAACATTTTGGTAGTTCTTTCTTGTCATACGGGTTTCTCGTCCAAGTTTTATAATTACAATTTTCCTAAGTATTTAAATTGTTTCACTATTTTTACTTTCCTGTTGTTTGCCGTTATGTTGTTGATTACTAGAGGAGTTGCTTGCACTATCCCACTCTTACGAATATCTGGACCCCTATTTTTGTGCTATATTTTGTAGGCTTGTTATTTAATGTCTGGGATCTCGAATGTTATTAGCTAATGATGCTAGTCATCTGCGAATTCCGAACAATTTAAGTTTATTTCATCTTTCTCGGCTTCAATTCTTATGTTTTTGAGATATTCTTTGTACCACTCCTCCGTCACGTATTCCAGAGCACAGCTGAAAAGTAATGGCGATGAACCATCTCCCCTGTCTTAACCCTCCTCTGAACTTCACCTTAGATTTGGTGTTTGTTAGAGTTAACTTCATAATATTTTAAGTTGGGATGGAGATTGAAATTCCTTAGTATCTTCATCTTTGAAGATTTGTCGATGCAATCATAAGCTTTTTTGGAGTTTACAAAGGTTATGACTTGTTTTTGTTTTCTTTTGTAGTAATCCATTACCAATATCAAAGTGCTTATCCTTTCTGGGGAGCTTCTCTTGGGTCTAAATCCTCCTTGGTATTCTCTTAGTTCCTTCTCAAGGTGATCTTTACTACGATTGTACAGAATTGTTGATACGACTTTACATGTTATATACAAAAGGTAAATTCCTCTATAATTGTCTGGATTTGATTTGTTCCCTTTTTAAACTATGGATGGATTACAGCTGTAGTCCATTGTTCTGGTATTTCTTCTTTGCTCCAGACTTTCACTGTGCTTGGTTCCGCAAATGTTTGATGTTCTCCACTTGCTCTGAAGTTTTTGAGCTCTTTCAAAGCTTTAGTAAACTTCATGGATTGTGGGCGGGCTTATATTCTCTGATGGTGTTCTAATAGAGGTTTATAAGAGAAACGTTTCTGTTGAAATTTCTGTATTTTTCTACTGCTGGGAACCATCTTATTATTTTTATTCTTTGACATTAATGCTGGAGGATCATATCTTTCTAGTTGTCTGCTAAATATTTTGTACTAATCCCCTCAGTATGTTGTCTCGCTATGTTTCCCTATCATTAGAAATGTGCAGTACGTTTTGCATGCGGCATATAAACTGTTTCATTATTTTTCGGGTTATATTTCTTTGTTCTGTGAATTCTAAGTCCGATTCTTCTGTTTTATCACTCTGATGCCTTAACAACGCTTGGTGTCTATCTACCAGTGTTGTACTACAACCATCGTTCCACTACTGGTGTTTCTTTCTTGGATTTATCGGAGCTACCTGTTCAGCTATTTGTTTCATTTGGGGAACTATTTCCACTGGATCATCTGTTATTTTTATATTACTTGTTTGTTCTCCGTATTACTTGTTACTTCTGAATTCCTGAGGGTCGTAACTTCTCTTTCTGATGGGGTAGATTTTTTATTTGTCAGAGATGTGAATTAAATTTTTGTTTTTATCATGAAGTGATATTATCCAGTGTCTCTCCCTCTGAGAAATTTCTCATTATGGATTTCCTTGTGGTACTTTTTATCCATACAGACATGATCCACATGCCATTCTTGTTTTTCCAGTTTGAATGTCTCCAAGTTTTGAGCTTATTTTGTCTTCTCTCGAAGTACGTTGACTGTGAGATAATGTTATGGTTTCTGATGAATTTCACCAGTCTCATGCCATTTTTATTTGCTCTTCTTTGTGCTGGCCATTTTCCTATTATATCTCTTTTCCCTTCTTAACAGGGCATTGAAATCTCCAATTACAATCACGGTGTGATTTCTATTTGTGTGTGTTTTCGTCTGACCTAAAAGCTCCCAAAATTTATTCACATCTTCTCTGTGTTCTTTCTTATTATTTTTATCATTAGTTGGGCTATGGGCATTTATTATTGTGTACATTCTGGTAGCAGCTTTTATAGTTAATGTTGATAGCCCGGGAGATTCTATTACGGATTCAATTATTTTCAGACTGACCACAATTTCCGTTCCGAACTGTGTGTGACCATTGCTTCGTTACTCTTTTTCCTGGTTTTCCCCAATCAGTGTCTCTCATTTCTTGGAGTCGAGCTACTAGAAACCCTCTGCGATCCATTTAGTGTGTCTCGAGTCTAAATGTTGATCTTCTGTCAGCCTCGGGTCAACCCTGTTCCGCCAGCAATGACCCCCTCCCCCCCCCCCCCCCCCCCCCCAGTGTAGCTCTTACAGCACGGCGACTGCCTCCCCTCTCCACGAGGCAGAGACGTGATACCGGAACCCCTGCCTCACTCCGCCCACTGTCCTCCAGCTCCTCCTCCACGTGCGTTTTCACGTCCCGTGAGAGGAGAGGACGGCAACAGCCATCTCCCACATTGTGAAAAAAAAGTCGCTGTACGGAAGTGAGTGCCTCACAGTTTCGGCGGCATCGTGTTCGGCTGCTACTGCTACGCCCATGCACACACAGGGAGCAGCAAGGGAAAGGTGCTGGACCAAGTTGCTAGTTTCTTTTATTTTTTTTTTTTAAGAAAGTGTACAGTACCATTTTCTTGCTTCTCCCAGCTATTCTGATTGATTCATTTTTTTTCGTTTCTTTTACTTTCTTCAGTCACAATCGTGATTTTGTTTCAACGCACGATACATTTCAAGACTTGGGAGCTTATCTTCAGGTGCTTTGAAAGCCTACATCGATTATTTTTCCAGATTTTGGTCGATTCTGGCCTTGATAAGATTAAAATTGTGTATTACCAAGCGGGAACATTCTGAATACAAGGTTGCAAAACAAACACAAACTGAAAAATAACTTATTGTTTCCAGCGGTGGATACATAGTTTTTGAAACACACTATGAGTAAACGCGATTATATACATATACGTACGTTTCGATCATCAGCACATTTTGTAAACACAAATCAAAGCGAATTAAAGAATTTCGTATGCGTAGATGCTGCAATTTCTACATATACTCATGTGTTATTATTTCTAAGGAGAATATTTAAAAAGAGCAAAGACAATACATTATCAGATATATTGTGAATATGTCAGATGTGCACTATGCTATCAAATGGTTGCACTATTAAATAACTTTTTCTTAAGGAAAAAATAAATTTTTAAAATTAGTGAAAAAACTCTGAGTGCTTAACTCTGTTTATTTAATATGTTTGCAGACGATTTCACTTTGTGTAACATAGTTTCTAGCTGTTCTACTAGATCAACTTTCTTACCACGGTTTTCCTTGCGGAGCACAGTTAGGCTGTCGCCGACGATACTTAGACCACGTACATGTGGTTGGCTATTGTGGATTTATCGAAGTGGTCAAGTCCAAAAGCATCGACGTGGTCTTTATATCATGCCTGGGAAGTTTTTCCTGTTTTGATTATGTAAAATGCAGGGCAGCTCTAACATTCTAATTTATATATGGACACAATGTTCTGTTACTGGGATGTTTGTTTTACTGTCAGACGTAAATGGTTTCAAGTCAGTGCTAGTACGGGGGGGGGGGGGGCTACACTGATGTCACCTCACATTCCATTGCTGCCAGATGATCCAAGATGGCGGCGATGACGTCATCCAAGATGGCGGATTTCTGCGGGAAGTTTGAATTTTGGCGGGAAGATATTTTATTTTATGAACTTCTATGTGCTACCAGTTTCGTCATTATATTGATGGCATCTTCAAGACCCAGTCACCGTAGTCGTAAAACCGCTATACACGGAAGGAGCCATATAACTGGGTCCGCGAATCAATTCGTCCTGCAACAGCTCTTGGTGGCCAGGCGACACAGACTCAGAACATAAAACACATGTACTCCTAAGACCACAACGTTCTGCACTTAAAAACGGGCTATAATATTAGATGGAATACCTTTCCCAACTATCAGACACACATCCTTCTTAACACTTTCTCTATGCTGAACTATCTTATCGAATGGCAAAACATTCTGTTTGCACCATAGGAGCGCAATATAGCTTTGCGGAGACGTATAGTGTCCACTGTTCACATGTGCCCAAGGTTCAGAAATTATATGATGCCTGCTTAAGGCCTACATAAAATGATAGTTACTAGAAGGAGACACATCCTACAAGGAAACAGATAAACGCAAAGCAGCAGTGTCCGACTTGTGAAAATTACAAGTAATTCCGTCACTAACTCTGTAAACAATGCATCAGTCGGGTACATGTGTTCACAGAGATTGCAGCACATCACAAGCTCTTACCGCTTAGTTAGTTATGACCCTGAAGTCTCGATTTTACACCCAAGATGCGACAGGGGCGATCGCATAAATGAAAGCTCCTTTAGAGGAGTGTGTCCAGTTTCTTCACACATGAGATGGAAGTCCTCTGATGACCGTCAGGTTCACCGTTAACGATCGCAAGAAGGCAGTGCTTCAAAACACATACGGAACACGTAGCCGTATACGACTAGAATGCAGGCTATGTCACGTCACTGATGCATCCGGAATCACTTGTGCCCCAATAGACATACAGTATAATCTAACCTCAGTCGGAAGAAATTCACTGCCTCCCTAGTTTGCTATTGTGTACTGAAGTTAGGAGTTGTTTGCCCGTCTGTGGGCTGTGCAACATGACCCCAGGCACATCTGGGTGGGTGTTTTGTGATAGTGTGATAAATATAATCGATGCCTAAATAAAATGTTCGAAAATAAATAGAGAGCAGTCATTCCTTACTCTCCCCAGCAGCTCAGAGCAGGCTGAGTCATTTTCCCTAACCATCTCGGTTTACGTCCTCTGCTGGTGGTACTGAGTACTAGACCTCGTGGAGAACATACTGTTTGCCACCATCATGGATAACTGTACTTGCGTCATCAATTGGTGTCACGGTGGCTTCTTCTGACGGCGACGAAATGTACTAAAGCAGTTGGGGTCTGGAGCTCGTGGTGAACCCAGTACCTGGCGCCATCTTAGATTACCATACTTCTGTCACTACTGCGTCTTCTAGTGGCATCGATATGAACTGAGTCAGTTGGGCTATGGACTCAGTGGCGAATACACTCTAATTATTTAAATAAAGGCTGGTGTATGATTTCGACAGTTGACGATTAGCAAGCAGAGTATTTTAGTTGGATTATTATTTTGAGAATTTAAGAGTTGTTTGGCTATCTGGACGTAAATGTATTGCATTACTTATGAGTGGTTCACATGTCTGTAGGTTGTGCAATGTGCTATTTTTGACGATTTACAATTAGCAAGAGTGTGTGTAGAGCCTTATAAATGAGTTATGTAGGACTAGTTTGCATGTTTGTATGCTGTGGGGCATGTTTGTATGCTGTGGGGCATGTCAGAGCGTGCGTTCTGTGATAGATATACTCGATACGTAAATAAATTGCCCCCAAATAAATAAAGTGCACTCATTCCTCTCACCATCAGCCTAGTGTGTGTGGTGGCGGGGGGGGGGGGGGGGGGGTAAGTCCATTTACCACCCGCACCTAGGAAGAGGTGGCAGTCAGGCAACTTAGGTTAGTGGTGGTGGTGAGCTTTGTTTGCAGCAAATTTCTTACGTTGGCACCGAAAACGCAAGTGAGCTTTGTTTACTGTCAGAAGTCAAAGTTGGTTCCTAGGAGGAAGTGGCTGTCGGGTGGCAGAGGTTAGTACAAGTGTCCTTTCAAAAAAATGGTTCAAATGGCTCTGAGCACTACGCGACTTAACTTCTGAGGTCATCAGTCGCTTAGAACTTAGAACTAATTAAACCTAACTAACCTAAGGACATCACACACATCCATGCCCGAGGCAGGATTCGAACCTGCGACCGTAGCGGTCGCTCGGTTCCAAACTGTAGCGCTTAGAACCGCACGGCCACACCGGCCGGCCAAATGTCCTTTCTTTCTCACAATTTTCTTAGGTTGGTAGAGAAAGCGCAACTGACCTTTCCTTACTGCCAGAATTCAAACTCGGTGCCAGTTCCTAGGACGAGGTGGCGGACTGGACTTTGAAAAGTAGTTGAAATTAGATAGTTGAACGCCTTTTCATACTTATATGAAATTGTAAATTGAATTAATTAATGTGAATAAAATTGAAATGCAATTAAGTACGTAGGTAATTGATAGGTTGGATGTGCGGTGTTGGTGTTAGCATATTTACAGAAGACTGTATGGAGACGGCGGCCGAGGGCGTGTGGCTTCAGCGGTCGGACGGCCACGGGGCGGCAGCGCGTCGCGTGTCCAGTTATAACGCGCACGCGCGCGAGAGAGAGCAAGCCACGTGGTGGGCCGGTGGTTGTGTGATGTCAGAGCAGACTGCACTGTCCAGCAAACAACTTTGGCTGTGACAAGAGCGAGCAGACGGTTGCGGGCCGGTGAGAAAACGGACGTGGCGGTGGCGTCCTCTGGTGCAGGCGATATGAAGTGGAGGTGGACACAGTGGGTGCAGCCATCTTGAATTACGGTGCACGCGTCATGTTCTGACGTAAGGGTGGCACCCTATGCTAAAGTGAATATGAACTAAGACAGTTGGAGGCCGGACCTCGTGGTGAATACACCTACACGATATTGTTTAAATAATAATAAAGGCAAGTCCGTTTTTCCCGCCATTATCGTAGGTGTGCCGCATTATTATGTTGGAATTTGAACTTCCTGCACATTTCCTGGGGGGTGGGTGGTTAGGTTAGTGGAGGTAGGCCAAGTGTACAATCTTACACCAGGTGGTGGATACTCTGGGTGCAGCCACCTCGCATTACGTCACAGATGAGAGCGCCCTCTGGTGGTGGCGATGTGTACCAAGTCAGTCGGAGTCCTGACCTTGTGGCGAATACACCTGCATGGAATTGTTTAAATAAAGTCTTACGTCCAAGTCGTTTTCCCACGAATCATTAGGAGGTGGTGGCAGTCTGGTGACTGAGGTTAGCAAAATATCTTTTCTTTCGCACCATTTTGTTAGCTTAGTAGACATATGGGAATTGAATTTTGTTTATCACAAAAATTAAAAGTTGGTGCCAGTTCACAGGAAGAAGGGGCGGTCGGGTGACTTAAGTTAGTGGAGATAGGCCAAGTAAGCTATTTTCCTGCGACTTTCTTTGTTTAGTAGAGATAAGAGTGGTGTGGTACATTAATCTGTTGGAATTTGAACTGCCGCCATTTTCTAGGGGCTTGGGGGTTAGGTTAATGGACATAGCCCAATTGGTCTATTTTCCCGCCATTTTCGTGGTGTGACGCATTATCCAGCCGGAATTTGAATTTCCCGCCAATTTTTTGCTGCAGGGTTAGGTTAGTGGAGGTAGCCCAATTGACCTATCTTCCCGCCAAAATTCAAACTTCCCGCCAAAATCCGCCATATTGGATGACGTCATGCGCTGTTGCCATGTCTACAGGCCGCCATCTTGGATTACGTCATTGCTGCCATCATGGACACATCTGGCAACAATGGAATGTGGGGTGACATCTGTGTAGCCCCCCTACTAGTGGTTTGTGAAGAATGATATTTTTAATATTGTTGTTTCTAAATAAGTTAGCAATTTTTTGCGATGCTGTACCTAAGTAGGGAATGTTTGTCAAGAAATTTGTTGTGTCAGTTGTTTTCACTGCAGTCCTCCTGTTACTGATATTGGCCTGTATTTTGTTGGATAGTTGGCAACTGATTTTTCTGAATACCCATTATTTACTGCAATTGCTTTGATCATATGAATTCCTTGGGTTAATGGTTTGGGTTTCAAAGGTAATGTGTGTGCCCTGTTCGACATGGATTTAAGTGCAGAATACTTATGATATCAGTGTAGGTTAGTCTCCTGTAAATGTAAAAATTATGTTCTCATTGTTCGTTAACAGTTGTAAGTGCTGAGAAATTTACGGACTCATTTGTTTCATGATCAGCTGTGAAGTACATTTTATTGTGGAGTGAACTGAATAACATAAGAAGTTCATCAAGTTCAGCTTTTGTGCCATCAAATAGGAGTAGAGTGTCATCCACGTATCTTCTGTATTATATATAATTTTTATTAAGTTTATTTTTCACATAAAAAATTATTTTATCTGTAGTTTATGAACACGTCAGCCAGGAGACTTTACGTGTTCTTACCTGTAGCTAAGCCTTCTTTCTGTTGGTAGATTCCATCATTAAAATAGAAGTAGTTATGGGAGAGCACTAGTTCAAGCAGATCGACCAATTCCTGAAATCTCTGGTATCGTTAATTTTGTTGTTTTTGATATGGTTTTCTCTCATAATTTCACTTGTCTCTTTGAAAGTACATTTGTGAATAAATTAACAATATCAAAGGGGGCCAACCTAGCTTCTCTCATCTTTGATGAGTGTTGTTAACTCACGTATATTTGAGTATGTGATTTCGAAGCTGTAAAATTCCCTTAGGATATTATTTAAATGCTGGGTTTCGTTGCGCTCTAAGTTTGCGGGCAGTGGGGTTCATTGATGTTCAGATTTTTACTTGTTTGTCAGACAGTGGGAAATTAGATTGGTTAAGCATTTTCTTTAATTTTTTCTGCAATTTAGTGGTTGGGTCACGGTTCTACCCAGCGATGTTGTCTTCTGAGGAAAAAACCTTTGTGCATATTGGTTTAGTTCCGTAACCATGTTACCGTCACAAAAAATGTCGTTCATAAGCAGCCAAAATAGTCAGAAGAAAATTTGAGAAGCCTGGATACATACAAAAATTAGGATGCAGAACAAACGGAAACTAGAACGTGATATATACCATTACCACCTCCATCTTGAGTTAACTAACATGCTACATCCATTAGAAACGAATAATGTAGATGACTATGTAGATGAATATGTTACAGTCTTATGCACAAAAAGTAGACCTGCTCTAGCTAATAAACATGCAAACAAAACGTGAGTGCCTTAGAGAGAAATACCCCAGTGTCCATAATAGTGTAACTTTCAAAATACGGAATTCCTATGAAAGAGCTATAAACAAATCCAACATTAGTTTCACAAACAGAGAATAAAATCTAACTGAACACAGGTCTTAAACACAATATCAGACCAGAGCTTAATCATCATAAGTTAAAAATCTCTAAGAAAGCTGCAGATATCACCAACCTGAACCACAATGTAGAGATTTTCTTAGCACATAATATGAATGAAATTATTCAACAAGACGTGGAAAAAGTAAAATAATGCTACAACACAATCTTTGAAGAAAACGAAGAGTTAAAACAGTTGAAGCACAGATTCAATGAATATGATGCCAACGTTGTTAAGGCGGATATACGAAACTCTGTTGTTGTCCTTTACAAAGATGATAGAAAAGAACTTCCCACACACAAGACACAGAACACGATGATGCTTTCAGGCCTAACCACTTAAATCCACGTTAACAGATATCGACTAAGTGTCATCCAGAGCAACCTAACTGCATTCCACGCAGAAAACCGTGGTAAAAAATTTGATCTACTACAACAATTAGAAATAATGTTACAGAAAGCAAATGCGTATTTTTCAATTTTTATAAGTTTTGTAAACTTATATTCACAATGTGCTCGCTTTGTGATATACCACTGTAATGTCACCAAGACCAGAGCTAACCTGATTCTGGAAAAGTAATCGACGTCGACTGTGGAAGCACCTGGAGAGGAGCCTCCAGGGCTCCGAATGCATCTCGTGTTGAAATAAAGTCACGATTGTGGATGAACGCGGCTGTTCTTTATTCTACGTAAGCAGAAACACTGACGGAAATGGATAAAATTAAGGTATTTTACAAAAAGTTTAAACTACACTCCTGGAAATTGAAATAAGAACACTGTGAATTCATTGTCCCAGGAAGGGGAAACTTTATTGACACATTCCTGGGGTCAGATACATCACATGATCACACTGACAGAACCACAGGCACATAGACACAGGCAACAGAGCATGCACAATGTCGGCACTAGTACAGTGTATATCCACCTTTCGCAGCAATGCAGGCTGCTATTCTCCCATGGAGACGATCGTAGAGATGCTGGATGTAGTCCTGTGGAACGGCTTGCCATGCCATTTCCACCTGGTGCCTCAGTTGGACCAGCGTTCGTGCTGGACGTGCAGACCGCGTGAGACGACGCTTCATCCAGTCCCAAACATGCTCAATGGGGGACAGATCCGGAGATCTTGCTGGCCAGGGTAGTTGACTTACACCTTCTAGAGCACGTTGGGTGGCACGGGATACATGCGGACGTGCATTGTCCTGTTGGAACAGCAAGTTCCCTTTCCGGTCTAGGAATGGTAGAACGATGGGTTCGATGACGGTTTGGATGTACCGTGCACTATTCAGTGTCCCCTCGACGATCACCAGTGGTGTACGGCCAGTGTAGGAGATCGCTCCCCACACCATGATGCCGGGTGTTGGCCCTGTGTGCCTCGGTCGTATGCAGTCCTGATTGTGGCGCTCACCTGCACGGCGCCAAACACGCATACGACCATCATTGGCACCAAGGCAGAAGCGACTCTCATCGCTGAAGACGACACGTCTCCATTCGTCCCTCCATTCACGCCTGTCGCGACACCACTGGAGGCGGGCTGCACGATGTTGGGGCGTGAGCGGAAGACGGCCTAACGGTGTGCGGGACCGTAGCCCAGCTTCATGGAGACGGTTGCGAATGGTCCTCGCCGATACCCCAGGAGCAACAGTGTCCCTAATTTGCTGGGAAGTGGCGGTGCGGTCCCCTACGGCACTGCGTAGGATCCTACGGTCTTGGCGTGCATCCGTGCGTCGCTGCGGTCCGGTCCCAGGTCGACGGGCGCGTGCACCTTCCGCCGACCACTGGCGACAACATCGATGTACTGTGGAGACCTCACGCCCCACGTGTTGAGCAATTCGGCGCTACGTCCACCCGGCCTCCCGCATGCCCACTATACGCCCTCGCTCAAAGTCCGTCAACTGCGCATACGGTTCACGTCCACGCTGTCACGGCATGCTACCAGTGTTAAAGACTGCGATGGAGCTCCGTATGCCACGGCAAACTGGCTGACACTGACGGCGGCGGTGCACAAACTGCGCAGCTAGCGCCATTCGACGGCCAACACCGCGGTTCCTGGTGTGTCCGCTGTGCCGTGCGTTTGATCATTGCTTGTACAGCCCTCTCGCAGTGTCCGGAGCAAGTATGGTGGGTCTGACACACCGGTGTCAATGTGTTCTTTTTTCCATTTCCAGGAGTGTATGTTCTTGCAGCCCCATGAAATCAATTCTGTGACTGTAAATGAATTTTGGCAGCGTAAGTTTTCCAAACTGTCTCTCCGAGACAAAGTTACAGTAAAGAAAAGTAATGATTCGACAGTTGATTTTGTAGTACCTCAGTCAGGCACGTGGAACAACAAGAAATATGGTCGCAGTTTTAATCCTGGCTTTGCAGCCGTGAAGTTTAAACATGTATTGTTTTGATTGCCGAGTTTGCTGCTTGTAGCTGACGTAAGGTGAACAACAGATGGAAGAAAAAACCGAAAAGCATAAGAAGTCAAAGAAGAACGTTGATAATGTAGTTTAGCTGTAACTTTTAGAAACCGTTACTATTAATGATAAACTTAGTGAGGCCTTATTCAATGTTCGTAATACGAGGGGCAGGTCATGCAACACATTTTTTTTCTGAAAGCAGGATTCCGATACATCATACTGTTTCCCACTCTTTCGGCTACAAAACCGTATTTCTCAACGTGACCTCCGTTCAGTTCGATGTCCTTAGACCACCTTACTGGAACGGCCTGTACGTCCGCAGAGCGTCACTCTACGGGCGTAGGTCGGGGCCAGAGTCTTGCTGTGTCAGTAGCCTCCCCCCCCCCCCGCCCCCCCCCGTCGTTCACGTACTGCTTCCGCGGGGTCCATCACTCATTGGTGGGCCAAACAGATGGAAGTCGGAAAGAGCGACATCCGTGCTGCAGGGAGCGCTGTGCGCGCCGACGCCTCGTACTGTCAACCTGGTCTGCATTTTCCGAGTTCATGCATTACGGCTGAGTGCGCGCGGCAGATAGGACAGGGTTGCGATGATTACAGACGCTTCGCCTAACCTCTCACCATGCTTTTGTTCACTGCCAGATATCCGTATACATTCTGCAAGTGCCTACGAAAATCTGTGACGATCTGGTTTTCGCCAAAAAAAACCTCAATGACTACTCTCTGCTCGGAACGGTCCTCATCTTGAAGGTTACGTGTAGCGCCCACATGTATTGGGACCTCGTGAAAGTGGCTGAGACAGGAATATTCCACCATGTCCCAGAACAAACTCTACATTTTTTCAACCGGAATTAGCTTAGATAAAATATGTAGCATTACTTATTCAACGCCTCTCGTGTAACGGTTAACAAGAAGTCTTAAATTTTGTCCGAGACAATAGATGGAAATTTTGATCTCCCTGACGTGGACACGATGAAAAAGACGGTTCAGTAAATCCAGGTGTATTTAGAATTAGTAATTTTTTGATTGTGGCACCATACACAATTATTAACCTGGCTCCATGGAGGTAGGGTGCCCTTCCCTATTGCTCCACTGGGGTAATTCCTGTCTGGCGCGTCCACGTCGCGGGGGTAGGCATCCTACACTTCAGTAGTATAACACGGAACCCATGCCCAGGGTTACGGGTGAAGTCCTTAATGGCAGCGACGGCGGAGAAGTAAGACTTCGGAACGGCGTAGCTGGCAGATGAGGCAACCCTCCTTTCTGGGGATTAAATGAGAAGGGAACCACTGCCTTGTGGTGGAGCAGAAACTCCAAAGGCTAAAGGAGATAACCCCAACAGAAAATCCTTCCTTGCGTTAGGCCTAGCAAGACAGTAGGAAAGTCTTCATACATTGCTTTCAAAACACAGACGAGCCTCGGAACGAACCACTCAGGAGTTGACCCCACTGCTTCTTCAAGTACTGGTGCGAATGATGGGAGACCTGATGATATTCATCAGTACAAGAAGATGAAACCAACTGGACTAAAAAATAACCTAAATATTGGCACCCTTAATATATTAACCCTCAATGGAAAAATGGAAGAAATGACAGATGTACTAACAGAGAGGAAGTTAGATATATTGGGATTAAGCGAAACAAAGTGGAAGGGAAAAGGTGAGAAGAATTTGAGAGGAGGAGGAAAACTGTACTGGAGTGGGAATAACAGGTCTGGTAGAAATGGTGTGGCAGTGATGGTGAATAAGAATGTACAAAGCTGTATTGAAAATGTGATATATATATCAGACAGGATCATAATCTTAAACCTGAGATTCCAAAAAGAAACACTAAAAGTAATCCAGATTTATGCACCTCAAGTGGGATGTAGCGAAGAAGAGAAGATGGACTTTGAAAATGTGTTAGAAAGCCATATAGAGAGTGCTAATATAGTGATGGGAGATTTTAGTTCACAGGTAGGCAAAGACAGAAAGGGATTTGAGCAAGTATTGGGATGTTTTGGATATGGAGGCAGAAATGAAGAAGGGGAAAGACTCCTGGATTTGTGCCAGAGGAATGGAATGAAAATAGCAAATAGCTGGTTTATGAAGAGAGAAAGTCATGTTATCACCAGATACAGTTGGGATGGAAGAACCAAGAGTGTAATTGATTGTATTCTAGTAGATAGGAAATGGGGAGAGAAAGTAACAAATGTGAAGGTAATTCCAAGTGTGAGTGCAAATGGAGACCATAAATTACAGGTGGGACAATAGGAAAATGAATCAGTGTGTGAAAAATAGAAAACAGAAGAAAGTGATGAGGATACGGGATTGGAAATTGAAGGAGAGTGAATGTGCTGAGAAGTACAGAGAATTAATAACACAAAAATTTCCAAAAGAAGTTTTCTGCGATGTAGTTCATTCAAAGACACTTTAGTCGAAGCAGCACAAAAAGTATGTGGCAGAACATCTGGAAAGGAAAAAATAAGACAGACAAGTTGGTGGGATGATACCACAATCCAAGCAGTTAGAAGAAAAAATGGAGCATGGAGAAAATGCTGGAAAACTAAAAATGACGAAGACCATAAAAGATATATAGAGGAAAACAAGAAGTGCAAAGAAATAGTGGAAACAGCAAAGAAAAAGGCATGGGAAGAGTTTACAAAAAAACGTGAAGAAGATGTGAAGAGCAATAAGAAAATGTTCTATAAAATGATGAAAAATAAAAGGAAGGCTTCTGAAGTACCAGTAAAGATAGAAACAGAGGACGGTACCATTATTGAAGATCCAGGGAATATAAAAGATCTCTGGAAAGAACATTTTAAGAAGCTGTTGAAAGCTGAGGAGCAGGTACATGAGGAAACAACAATTAATGGTGTAACTGAGCGAAGTTGGGAAGCGGAATTAGGACAAATTACAAGGGATGAAATGGAAAAAGCAGTGAAGAAGATGAATGGGGGGAAAGCTCCAAGACCTGATGAAGTATCAGTGGACATGATAAGAGCAGCAGGTCCAGTGGGAATACAGTGGCTATATAGAGTACTATCAAGCGTGTGGAGAAATGGTAAAATACCTGACGACTGGAGAACAGGAGACATTGATCCCATCTTCAAGAAAGGCAATAAAAGACTTTGTAAAAACTACAGAGGAATAATAACCCTCATGAGTCATACAGCCAAGATTTTTGAAAGAATTTTACTAAATCGAATAAGTGAAAAGATAGAAAAGGAGCTGAGTGAAGAATAGCATGGGTTTAGGAAAGGAAGGAGCACGATCGACCTGATATTTTCTATCCGTCAACTGATGGAAAAAAGTTTGGAGTATAACAAAAGGGTGATAATGGTTTTTATATACATAGAAAAGGCATATGACTCAGTTGACAGGGAAAGACTCTGGGAAGAACTGAAGAAGATAGATATAGAAGATGGATACATTAATGTTATAAAGACAATGTACAGAGGCCACAATTTTAGAGTTAGAACACCATTGGGGAACTCTGAATACTTCGAAATAAGACAAGGACTTAAGCAAGGAAGTATTCTATCTCCTGCGCTTTTTAATATTGTGATGGAGGGAATGAATAGGGCAGTTAAAGATATAGTAAAAGAAAAAGACAAAAAGATGATTTTTGCAGATGATATGGTAATATGGGGTGATAAAGAGGTAGATGTACGGTTACAGCTTGATGCGTGGAAGGAAATAATGAAAAGGTATGGATTAAAAAAAAAATAAAGATAAGAGTGAAGTAATGGTATTTGGAAGAGAGAAAGGAATCAAAGGAAATGTTACCTTGAATGGAGAACCCCTCAAAGTGGTAGAGAGTTTCACTTATTTAGGGAGTGAAATATCTAGGGATGGAAGAATAACTAACGAAATTAATAGGAGAGAGAAGGGAGGCAATTTCTACCAAACAATAAAACATCTCATTTGGAATAATGAAGTTTCAGAAAGAGCAAAACTCCTTATGTATAAGAATTATTACATCCCTATTGTCACCTATAGTGGAGAAACATGGACAATGACAGAAAGGGACTGGAGCAAACTGCAAGCAGGGGAAATGAAATTTCTCAGAGCAGTTAAGGGAAAAATAAGAATGGACAGAGTAAGGAATGTAGAGATTAGAAAGGACCTCAAGAAGAAATTGAAAGAAAGAGATTAAGATAGTATGGGCATGTTAAGAGGATGCATGGGCAGAGACTCCCCAAAATTATGGAAGAACTAAAGATGGATGGGAAAAGTCCTAGAAGGTGCCCAAGAACACAGTGGAAAATGGGAGTGAGAATATCTGTTGAAAGAAGAGGTGTGACCTGGCAGCAAGTGGAGGCAGGAAAGTGGTGGGAGGACCGAACCAAATGGAGAGGACTCGTCAGCACCCAGACCCGGCAGTAGCTGGAGCGGGATTCGGATATAGATAGAATTTTTGCATGTAAATTAGATTCACATTTGAAGAATCATTTAGAACCTGCTCAGTGCTCAAAGGTGTGTCTACGCCGATTGATAATGACTGGCTGCTATACAAGAAATAAGGACACAAATTATAAAAGCTTCCTTGTATAATTAAATGGAACACCTGCAGCCATCCTATCGATGTTGTTTGTTATACAGTTACAAGTTTCGGCAGTTCAGTACACCATCTTCAGTCCTTAACTGACGCTGAGTGCGTTAACTCCAGCCGTATACACGATCACATCAGATATTTGAACTGGTTTCCATATTAACTAAACTGCGCATCATTTACGACGGCGGCCGAGTTTAGGTTCGTTCTGCGCATCTGACGTCACAAAACACAGTCAGCCAATGAACAGAGAACGACGTTGCCAGAGCTCGACTGCAGTGCAGATCACAGACGAGTGCCTTCACTTTTAGAAACGTTCAGTCATAAATAAAGTAATTGAACAAAAGCAATGTCTTGATAGCATTCTTTATACCAATTGCTTCATATTCTATTAATTAATTGAACCAAACAAGCAATAAGCCCTCTAATTCAGGCGATAGCGGGGACAGGTGTTTGTATCATTCTCACTAACCGCTTTTTCGCAATAAAGAACAGCGGTAACTGTTTCTTTCCTATTGTACTTCGACGAAACGTGAGTAATTTGTAGTCATGCCAACAGTGTTTGTCGGTGTTTTGCCTGATTTTTTAAGTCCTCTGGGAGATCTAGTGAATGACGAGCTGCGTCAGCATAATGGTTAAAGTGTATGGCTGCTAAGCGAAAGGTTCTGACTTCAAACCTTGTTGGGTGCTTAATATTTTCTTTATTTAAAAACAATATCGATGTGTCTTACTTCATGAATTTTATTCGTTTGAATGTAATTTTTTGAAATTTCTAGTGGGAACTAAAATCGACCATACGGAAAGTATACGCTATGGACTTTTTTTTTACCTCTGCAAACTCTTCAGAATTTCGTGCAATGGTTTACTTCATCTAATGCTGCGCAATAACTGCGTTGAACATCGAAAGAAAATTAAGTCATTTATGGGGGAAGGTCTCAGTCAAGAAAATGTGTAAAAATCAAATTTTTGGGCCAAATAGTATTTGTGGAATCGAATGATAAAGTGTGTCAAAGCAGTCGAAACACCATGTGTCAGCACAGGCGAGCAGTGCGGTGATGACAAACTCGCGCACCGCGCGGAATGCGGGGAACACGTCTCTGTAGCAGCAAAAGGCTTAATGCGGCCGTGGTGGCTGCGCGCTCCCCGCTACACGTGAGTCTGCGAACTATGCTATAGTATGGCGCTGCTTCTGTTGGCGCGTACAACTGGCAACGCAGCGATCTCCCGCGTCTGGGCGGGCATGCACGGACCGCCAAGATAAAAGAATTGAACTATAGTAACTGATAGTTGGAGACACAACATCGTTATGACAGTCTACAGAAACCGGTTCATAGATACTGGCCAGTCATGGAACCTTCTATACTATTGGAGTTACCCCTCTGCGTCAGTTAAGATGGTGTATCGAATCACCCAAACTGGTAGTTATATAATAAATAACATAGAGTGGACGGTTTATCATTTTATTACATAAGTTAGCAACCAAAGTCCCTCACACCTTCAGTCAGAAGGATCGACATACAAAGCTTCCTTTGTAGCTCCCATGGTTGGTGGCAGAACACATGTCTCAGAACACTCAAATGGCTCCCAATCTACGGTACGCGATGAGTGGACAAATATTTGAGCGTTATTGGAGATTCTTCACTCGAGAAAATATATCACCTTACTCTCAGAACTTTCAGTATGTACCTGTCCCCATCTTGTTCGAACAAGTCTGTAGAGGCTCCTGTATCCTAGCACAAAGGATGCCTTGTGAGTGAATAAAGCATTCTGAACGGCTCTTACTACATTTACCTGCCAATCCGCTGCTGCTGCTGCCAGTATGGGAGCACTGTCTGTCATTTTTTCCCTGCAGATGAGACTTCCAGCAGAAAACTATTTTTTACAGATCGCCATATTGCACTGACAGTTAAAGTCTTCAAAAGTAGTATGCAGATTGTCAAATACAGAAAGATATTTCCTCAACTACACTGCTCTGCCACTGACAACGGAAGCTCGAATATTTCAGCCTAAAACCGATCTCTGTGTACCATATCGATGTAGTAAACACACACAATTCGTATCTTGCACCATACAAAATCGTCAGTGCTGCATCCTGCATATAGGTAACGACCACCAGACACTCGCCCATATACAATGAAGACAGACAGCGTAAGCACCTGCTCCATATATACTGCTCACAGAACCAGATATCTGCCGGGAGCTCGGGTGGCCAGCCACCACAGCCCATGGTCACAAGTCATCTGCCTCCACCCACACTGGCCTGATGCACGACCAGAGCGCCCTCACTGGACTGAGGTCACCCTCCAAACTGTTGTACAAAGGCGGGGTCCTTTCCCTTCGGCACATAGGCGTTACTGTTTCTGGCGCCTACTTGCTTGCTTGCTTTCTACACCCATCTCCAGATTCTGGGAATACAAGAACATATGTATTTTCACACGGTTTGCCAGAACATCACGCCATTTTCACGATACTTGTCGATATCAAGCACTTAGCAGCATGCTACCGATCACCTGCACACTATAATTCTAATGATGTGGACTGGAAATTATTTCTCTAGAAACCTAAAACTTTAGTGAGATGGAGCGTGCTATACACCATTGAGTAACTACAAACTTATCTCATCTGCAAAGATCTTTATGTGACAACTCGAAAAAAATAGAGGGAACTGATATCTGCACTCGCAATACCGATGTCGGTGATATAACAGATTCCAAATCATCCTTATACTTTACAAAGTCAACTAAGGTGTTCCTCGTGTCTAGAGAACCAGCAAACATGTCTTCCACCCGTCTTTCACCTGCTAGATGCACACAACACACACCACAATCGATGTTCTCTCAACCAAATAAAGACGGGAAATGTGCAGAAGCAGTCAACTGGACAATTCAAATGGGAGGGATTAATGGTCCAGCGCAAACACACGTCAGTATTGAATCTTCTCAAATGTCCACGGACAACATACACGATCACGAAATCTGTCGAACACATACTGTGCACTAGTTGGCTATTCATCTGTCTAGAGGAGGACAGGGCTGGCTCAGGTACATCCCTGTAGCCCAGCAGGCCTTCCCACGCGAACAGCTGCCGCCGCCGGTGGCTATGCACTCCCAGGCAGAATCGTTCTAGGAAAACCGGCTGCATATACTTACAATTAAATATTATGATTGCGGTCTCAATTGGACAACATTTGGCATGAGCAAATATAGGAAATACCCCCTGCTGACGGCTGTGACTCTGGAAGTAGAAATATCTGTACCATTCTTATGACTTGATATATTTTTCCAAATAAAAAAAAAACTTTCATGCCCTTTGCGACTATTGAGTATTCAACGTCAAATTCATACCTTCCTTATGACAGGAGATAATAATCTTTTTTGCACATGTCAGAAAACACACACACACACACACACACACACTTTATAACTCTGATCCTCAAGACGATCCTATCACGCATGCCCTACTACTAAATATAATACTTCGCCAATAATTGAATTTTGGCGATACGAAACAATAGTGACCGAAAATCAGCGATGGGTGGACATGTTCATAAGTTTCTCTTGCAAGTGGTTCCATAGTGTCTTAGAAAGAGAGACGTAACCGCCTTACAACCCGCCAGATGTTGAAACCACGCTCGTGACGACTACAAATGATTGAAGCGATTTCACAGCTCTGCAATAACTTTATTGTTTGAGATATTTTCACAATGCGTTGCACACACATACAAAAACTCAAAAAGTTTTTTTAGGCATTCACAAATGTTCGATATATGCCCCTTTAATGATTCGGCAGACATCAAGTCGATAATCAAGTTCCTCCCACACCCGGCGCAGCATGTCCCCATCAATGAGTTCGAAAGCATCGTTGATGCGAGCTCGCAGTTCTGGCACGTTTCTTGGTAGAGGAGGTTTAAACACTGAATCTTTCACATAACCCCACAGAAAGAAATCGCATGGGGTTCAGTCGGGAGAGCGTGGAAACCATGACATGAATTGCTGATCACGATCTCCACCACGACCGATCCATCGGTTTTCCGATCTCCTGTTTAAGAAATACCGAACATCATGATGGAAGTGCGGTGGAGCACCATCCTGTTGAAAGATGAAGTCGGCGCTGTCGGTCTCCAGTTGTGGCATGAGCCAATTTTCCGCGGGCTACGCGTAAAAATTGTCCGCACGCGTTCAACCGTTTCTTCGCTCACTGCAGGCCGACCCGTTGATTTCCCCTTACAGAGGCATCCAGAAGCTTTAAACTGCGCATACCATCGCCGAATGAAGTTAGCAGTTGGTGGATCTTTGTTGAACTTGGTCCTGAAGTGTCGTTGCACTGTTATGACTGGCTGATGTGAGTGCATTTCAAGCACGACATACGCTTTCTCGGCTCCTGTCGCCATTTTGTCTCACTGCGCTCTCGAGCGCTCTGACGGCAGAAACCTGAAGTGCGGCTTCAGCCGAACAAAACTTTATGAGTTTTTCTACGTATCTGTAGTGTGTCGTGACCATATGTCAATGAATGGAGCTACAGTGAATTTATGAAATCGCTTCAATCATTTGTAATAGCCCTGTATGTTACTGTCACAATTGGTCTTTGTTCTACAGGTGCTCACAACTATCGCTAACGATATCCATCTAAAAAACTTATAAATCGAGGTATGGCATGGTCTCCAAATGAAGTGTGTTTTCCAGACAAATAAATAACGCAATGATGAACCATGGACCTTGCCGTTGGTGGGGAGGCTTGCAGGCCTCATCGATACAGATAGCCGTACCGTAGATGCAAACACAATGGAGGGGTATCTGTTGAGAGGCCAGACAAACGCGTGGTTCCTGAAGAGGGGCAGCAGCCTTTTTAGTAGTTGTAGGGGCAACAGTCTAGATGATTGACTGATCTGGCCTTTTAACACTAACCAAAATGGCCTTGCTGTTCTGGTCCTGCGAATGGCTGAAAGCAAGGGAAAACTACGGCCGTAATTTTTCCCGAGGGCATGCAGCTTTACTGTATGATTAAATGATGATGGCGTATTCTTGGGTAAAATATTCCGGAGGTAAAATAGTCCCCCATTCGCATCTCTGGGCGGGGACTACTCAAGAGAATGTCGTTATCAGGAGAAAGAAAACTGGCGTTCTACGGATCGGAGCGTGGAATGTCAGATCCCTTGATCGGGCAGATAGGTTAGAAAATTTAAAAAGGGAAATGGATAGGTTAAAGTCAGATGTAGTGGGAATTAGTGAAGTTCGGTGGCAGGAGGAACAAGACTTCTGGTCAGGTGAATACAGGGTTATAAATACAAAATCAAATAGCGGTAATGCGGGAGTAGGATTAATAATGAATAGGAAAATAGGAATGCGGGTAAGCTACTACAAACAGCATAGTGAACGCATTATTGTGGCCAAGATAGATACGAAGCCCACGCCTACTACAGTAGTACAAGTTTATATGCCAACTAGCTCTGCAGATGACGAAGAAATTGAAGAAATGTATGATGATATAACAGAAATTATTCAGATAGTGAAGGGAGACGAGAATTTAATAGTCATGGGTGACTGGAATTCGAGTGTAGGAAAAGGGAGAGAAGGAAACGTAGTATGTGAATATGGATTGGGGGTAAGAAATGAAAGAGGAAGCCGCCTGGTAGAATTTTGCACAGAGCACAACTTAATCATAGCTAACACTTGGCTTAAGAATCATGATAGAAGGTTGTATACATGGAAGAACCCTGGAGATACTAAAAGGTATCAGATAGATTGTATAATGGTAAGACAGAGATTTAGGAACCAGTTTTTAAATTGTAAGACATTTCCAGGGGCAGATGTGGACTCTGACCACAATCTATTGGTAGATTAAAACTGAAGAAACTGCAAAAAGGTGGGAATTTAAGGAGATGGGACCTGGATAAACTGAAAGAACCAGAGGTTGTACAGAGTTTCAGGGAGAGCATAAGGGAACAATTGACAGGAATGGGGGAAAGAAATACAGTAGAAGAAGAATGGGTAGCTTTGAGGGATGAAGTAGTGAAGGCAGCAGAGGATCAAGTAGGTAAAAAGACGAGGGCTAGTAGAAATCCTTGGGTAACAGAAGAAATATTGAATTTAATTGATGAAAGGAGAAAATATAAAAATGCAGTAAATGAAGCAGGCAAAAGGGAATACAAACGTCTCAAAAATGAGATCGACAGGAAGTGCAAAATGGCTAAGCAGGGATGGCTAGAGGTCAAATTGAAACGTCCCCTTAGAACAAATTATACACGACTGTGCTTAACCTGACACACAATATTATTTAGCGCAACGCAATCTGACTATCGAAGATCCCTGCAAAAGAATGGCCCTGACTAACATTAACCTATACCTTTCACAAATCACTTACCTCACAAAAATCTTCGTTACTGGAACTATTGCAATACAGCGAGCGCCACTACTGCCAGCTAAATAAAAGATTCAAACTACAGAAGGCACTAACTACTGATAGGGATAGTTAGCAAATGAAAGATATTAATAGAGAACAAACAATGTATTTACCTTAATAGTCATAATATATATAGCAGTTCATGATAAATTACAAAACTCCGCCATCTCTCTCCCCACATCCACCACTGCTGGCGGCTCACCTCCAACTGCGCAACGCTACGCGCTGTTCACATCCAGCTGCCGCTGCCTAACACTACAATGGCAGACAACAATGCAAACTAGCCACAGACTGCACACAGCACAGCCAGTGATTTTCATATAGAGCTCTACGTAACGTTGCCAATAAGAAAACATAAACAGCCTACTTACAAAATGTAAGGATGTAGAGGCTTATCTCACTAGGGGTAAGATAGATACTGCCTACAGGAAAATTAAAGAGACCTTTGGAAAAATGAGAACCACTTGTATGAATATCAAGAGCTCAGATGGAAACCCAGTTCTAGGCAAAGAAAGGAAAGCAGAAAAGTGGAAGGAGTATACAGAGGGTCTATACAAGGGCGATGTACTTGAGGACAATACTATGGAAATGGAAGAGGATGTAGATGAAGATGAAATGGGAGATACGATACTGCGTGAAGAGTTTGATAGAGCACTGAAAGACCTGAGTCGAAACAAGGCCCCCGGAGTAGACAACATTCTACTGGAACTACTGACGGCCTTGGGAGAGCCAGTCCTGACAAAACTCTACCATCTGGTGAGCAAGATGTATGAAACAGGCGAAATACCCTCAGACTTCAAGAAGAATATAATAATTCCAATCCCAAAGAAAGCAGGTGTTGACAGATGTGAAAATTACCGAACAATCAGTTTAATAAGCCACAGCTGCAAAATACTAACACGAATTCTTTACAGACGAATGGAAAAACTAGTAGAAGCCGACCTCGGGGAAGATCAGTTTGGATTCCGTAGAAATACTGGAACACGTGAGGCAATACTGACCTTACGACTCATCTTAGAAGAAAGATTAAGGAAAGGAAAACCTACATTTCTAGCATTTGTAGACTTAGAGAAAGCTTTTGACAATGTTGACTGGAATACCCTCTTTCAAATTCTAAAGGTGACAGGGGCAAAATACAGGGAGCGAAAGGCTATTTACAATTTGTACAGAAACCAGATGGCAGTTATAAGAGTCGAGGGAATGAAAGGAAAGCAGTGGTTGGGAAGGGAGTAAGACAGGGTTATGTTATGTTATGTTATGTTATTCAATCTGTATATTGAGCAAGCAGTAAAGGAAACAAAAGAAAAATTCGGAGTAGGTATTAAAATCCATGGCGAAGAAATAAAAATTTCGAGGTTCGCCGATGGCATTGTAATTCTGTCAGAGACGCAAAGGACTTGGAAGAGCAGTTGAACGGAATGGATGGTGTCTTGAAGGGAGGATATAAGATGAACATCAACAAAAGCAAAACGAGGATAATGGAATGTAGTCGAATTAAGTCGGGTGATGCTGAGGGAATTAGATTAGGAAATGAGACACTTAAAGTAGTAAAGGAGTTTTTTCTATTTGGGGAGCAAAATAACTGATGATGGTCGAAGTAGAGAGGATATAAAATGTAGACTGTCAATGGCAAGGAAAGCGTTTCTGAAGAAGAGAATTTTGTTAACATCGAGTATAGATTTAAGTGTCAGGAAGTCATTTCTGAAAGTATTTGTATGGAGTGTAGCCCTGTATGGAAGTGAAACATGGACGGTAAATAATTTTGACAAGAAGAGAATAGAAGCTTTCGAAATGTGTGCTACAGAAGAATGCTGAAGATTAGATGGGTAGATCACATAACTAATGAGGAAGTATTGAATAGGATTGGCGAGAAGTTTGTGGCACAACTTGACGAGAAGAAGGGATCGGTTGGTAGGACATGTTCTGAGGCATCAAGGGATCACGAATTTAGTATTGGAGGGCAGCGTGGAAGGTAAAAATCGTAGGGGGAGACCAAGAGATGAATACACTAAGCAGATTCAGAAGGATGTAGGTTGCAGTAGGTACTGGGAGATGAAGAAGCTTGCACAGGATATAGTAGCATGGAGAGCTGCATCAAACCAGTCTCAGGACTGAAGACCACCACAACAACAACAACAACATGGTGAATATAGACGGTGATCGCCAGATTGTACATTATCAGACCAACACTGCGGTTAGACGTCGCCGACATGGTTAAGATCGTAATAAAATCACCAAATTTAGGAAGTGTTTCTGCTAAGGAACATGGTATAAAGCCGGTATGTGCTACTACCTCATGCCGCCGCTAGATATTTCTCCAGTATTTGTTAAGCATTCAGTCTCGATGTCACATCAGAGGTTCTGCGATATATCCACTGGGTTATAGCAGATGGGTGATTGAGAAGGATCACAAACAGTAGATGGTGTGCTGATTGATGTAAGAAATGTATACGAGCTTTTCAGCTCTCTAGTGTTACACTATCCGCTAGAAATGCTGTCTGGGATTTGGAATCAAGTCTGATTTGGAAACTATGGCGAAGTCTTTTACTGATTCTCCAGCCGCCATGGCCGAGCGGTTCTAGGCGCTTCAGTCTGGAACCGCGCGACCGCTACGGTCACAGGTTCGAATCCTGCCTCGGGCATGGATGTGTGTGATGTCCTTAGGTTCGTTAGGTTTAAGTAGTTCTAAGTTCTAGGGTACTGATTACCTCAGATATTAAGTCCCTTAGTGCTCAGAGCCATTTGAACCATTTTCTTTTACTGATTACAGCCACTAGTGAATCATATTTCTGGGACCTATAGGCTACAGTAAAATTTTGGATAGTCCCTATGAATCTTGCAACGGCCCTTCCGACTCTGCACCGTTGCGCTTGTGATCGTCCCACTTTAAATCGGAACTAAACAGAAGTCGGAGAAAGCTATATCTATTACATTGTGGACTCCGTGTATAAACAGGGTAAGCTGAGTCAGCGTGACAGGACTGTGTTTTGACCATTAGATGGACATGGGGACATGTCGTCGGAGCTCCGCCAACCGTGTGCGATGTGTAAGGTCGGCGTGAAACGAATCCAGCTCCTGCAACACTACGAAAAGTTACGGGGGGTGTTGTTATCGAGAAAATTAGGAAGACTCAACATCGTACAGGTACTGCAGTCTGAAGCAGATTCGTGTCCCTCAGGGTCCATTCACATCTATCACCCCAACAGTCTATCATCGTTACTCTGTACCGTCCAACAGAGAGCACTTACGAACTATAAAAGCTCTGCTAACTTCATCCGACAGAGACCTCGATAAGATTTTACTGCATCTCCCTCATCCCATATATTGAAAACAAATACTGTCTGCACGCTGACATCGAACGCATTTGGTGATGCTATTAAATACACAAGTGTTGATCCATTGCACGGACCAGTGTAAAGTTTCGTCGCCTGTACTCTAGGAAGACGACCGTATCGCACAGGCTGCTGTCAGCCTGTCTCACTGACTGAAACACTGTTTTTGTCTGCTGTGACACGCTCTGTGCACTGCCACACATTTTGTTTTATCCGACACGAGTTCGAGATCGGTGTCAGGTTCTAAACTGACATTAACACGTTTTTTATCCATTGCCTCTCACAGAAAACTAGACATCGCATGGTGTAAATCGTGTTGTTACTGCTGCTACCATAACATGCCACCCACACTGGATGACTTTAATTAAAAGACAGTTACAACATAAGGAAACAGGAAGAGTTTGGCGGTGTTGTGGAGTGTTTCCAAACTCCTCTCCGAAGGTGATTGGCGACCTCTACACTTAAACTCACCTGTCACACTGACGGGATTGCTGACGACTGTGTCAAGTTTCGATTGGTCGCTCATATTGCAGTCATGTACGTGATCACTTATTTGGTGGTAGCCACCCCCAGAATTTGTTGCCTCTCCTCTTTCTCTGTCTCAAACAAGCGATGTCAGTCAATCATTATGTGGTAATCAACAGTGTACCAGTGGACAGATGGAATGGAAAACACACCGTCAATGTAATGTAATAATAAGTATTACAGTTGATAGTGCAAACAATTTTAGCACTTTTTCGGTAATTTCAAAAAAATGTTTCAAATGGCTCTGATCACTATGGGACTCAACTTCTGAAGTCATTAGTCCCCTAGAACTTAGAACTACTTAAAGCTAACTAACCCAAGGACATCACACACGTCCATGCGCGAGGCAGGATTCGAACCTGCGACCGTAGCGGTCTCGCGGTTCCAGACTGCAGCGCCAGAACCGCAAGGCCACTTCGGCCCGCCGGTAATTTCAGCACCGACGAATGATGCGCGAACAGTATGCTTCCCACTTTCAGAAACTGACCCTCCTCTACTTTGCGAGTACCATTGCGAATGTGGGTAGACGACTCTGCAGTACGTCCATTCATTGTTGATTCTCGAGTATATGCATCATCAAAGCATACCAGACAGCGATCTTCATATTTGTAACACCTTGAGCATAGTGCAGAGTTTACGATGTGTTCTATGTGGATGGGAGTCACAGGTCATTCTCGCAATCTTAGGATAAAGCTAGAGACTGAAAGATCGGCTCGTACTGTCTTTGGTCAACCCGCCTTGCAGCACTGTTACCGATGTAATCTGCAGCTGACCAGGGATAGACCACTAAATTCCGCGTCTTGTGAATGAATGGAGCTTGTCGAGTTCGCACCCTTCCAAGTGCACAAGATTTCTCCAGATCCGCCCATGTCGAGGAGGTTACAACCCCTTTCCCGTCTTTATTTGGTTGAGAGAACATCGATTGTGGTGTGTGTTGTGTGCATCTAGCAGGTGAAAGACGGGTGGAAGACATGTTTGCTGGTTCTCTAGACACGAGGAACACCTTAGTTGACTTTGTAAAGTATAAGGATGATTTGGAATCTGTTATATCACCGACATCGGTATTGCGAGTGCAGATATCAGTTCCCTCTATTTTTTTCGAGTTGTCACATAAAGATCTTTGCAGATGAGATAAGTTTGTAGTTACTCAATGGTGTATAGCACGCTCCATCTCACTAAAGTTTTAGGTTTCTAGAGAAATAATTTCCAGTCCACATCATTAGAATTATAGTGTGCAGGTGATCGGTAGCATGCTGCTAAGTGCTTGATATCGACAAGTATCGTGAAAATGGCGTGATGTTCTGGCAAACCGTGTGAAAATACATATGTTCTTGTATTCCCAGAATCTGGAGATGGGTGTAGAAAGCAAGCAAGCAAGTAGGCGCCAGAAACAGTAACGCCTATGTGCCGAAGGGAAAGGACCCCGCCTTTGTACAACAGTTTGGAGGGTGACCTCAGTCCAGTGAGGGCGCTCTGGTCGTGCATCAGGCCAGTGTGTGTGACCATCGGCTGTGGCAGGTGACTGCCCGACATTACGGGAAATATCGAGTTCTCTTAGCAGTATCTATGGTGCAGGTGCTTATGGTGTCTGTCTTCACTGTATATGTACGAGTGTCTGGTGGTCGATAGCTATATGCAGGATGCAGCAGTGGCTATTTTGTATGGCGCGAGACTCTAATTGTGTGTTTTTACCACATTGATATGATACGTAAAGAGCGGTTTCGTGCTGAAATATTCAAGCTTCCATCGTCAGTGACAGAGCAGAGTAAGTGAGGAAGTGTCTTGCAGTGCAAAATGGTACAAATGGCTATGAGCACTATGCCACTAAACTTCCGAGGTCGTCAGTCGCCTAGAACTTAGAAGTAATTAAACCTAACTAACCTAAGGACATCCATGCCCGAGGCAGGATTCGAACCTGCGACCGTAGCGATCGCTCGGCTGCAGACTGTAGCGCCTAGAACCGCACGGCCACTCCGGCCGGCTGTCTTGCAGTATTTAACGATCTGTAGACCATTTTTGCAGGGTTTAACTGTCAGTGCAATATGGTGATATATACAAAATAGTTTTGCTGCTGGAAGCCTTGTCTGAAGAAAAGAAAATGGTGGACAGTGCTCCCATACGGGCAGCAGCAGCAGTTTGGGAGGTGTATTCAGCAATTTGACAATTTACGAATTGTTTTGATGTCTGCACATCAGTGTACTGCATTATTTCGGTGATTTACAAGTAATTTTCAGGTCTGTAGGCTGTTTACTGTGACCCCAAGCATGCCAGGGCGAGTGTTTTGTATCAGTATAATAAATATACTATGTGAAATCCATCCCTAAATAAATTGTTCCAGCTTCCCACTGAAAATAAGTAAGGTACACTCCATTCCCTCCAGCAGCCCAGCACACAGTGAGTCCTTTTCCCGCAGACGGCCATGGACCGACAGCACTCTCTGGTGGCAGTACTGTGTACTGGGTTTGTTGCACTCTAGACCTCACGGTGAACACAGTGGCTGGAGCTACTGCCTATGAGAACTCAAACTGTTTAAATAAGCATTGCATGCAAAATAAATACTTACATCTATCCTATACAGCAGCCCAGCATGGGCTCAGTCCTTTTCCCGCCAATTCCAAGAAAGAGGTGGTGGTTGGATGACTTAGGTTGGTGGAGGTAGCCCAAGTGACCTATTTTCCCGCCATTTTCTTAGGTTAGTGGAGGTAGTCGATGTGACCATTTTTCCACCAAAATGTGAAATTCCTGCCTTTCCTCGGTGGGGAGGGGAGAGGTGGGGAGGTGAGGGGGAGGTGAGGGGGGAGGAGGTAGCCCGATTGACCTATTTTCCTGCCAAAATTTCAACTTCCCACCAGCACATCATTGTGACATTGCCACATCTATCGCCGCCATCTTGGATCCGCCATCTTGAATAAATTTGGCATCAATACAACGTAGGGCAGTGCTCTCTTTGTCCCACTAATAGCTTCATTTAATAATGAAAACTGCACCAAGTATTGCACCAAATGTGATAATATTTTTCTCTAAGATTCTGGATATTCCTACATTCTTCTCGAAACCACTGTAACACTTGTGCGTTCTCAAGAAGCATATGGACGTCAGTATTCGAAATCGGTCCTCTACAAGATGATACACATCTTTTTCTCCGCTCACGTGACCATAATTGATACGAGAGGTTCAGTCTGTGGTGAGCTGTCTTTGTGGAAGCATCGCAATCTGTTCGATCAATGAGGTGAATCTGAAGGATAGAGCGGCTCTCAGTAGGTGTATTACATGAACGCATTCGAGGGAGGACTGTAAGACTGTAACCGTAGCTCACCATAACTCGCTACACAGGGGACGGAAGATTATGATAATGTGGAAGAGCCAACGAAACTGGTACACCTCCCTAATATGGAGTGGGGCTGCTGCGAGCACGCGGAAGACGTGGCGCTCTGTCCCATATTTCGCAGTAGGACAAAACAAACTACCGCTCTTTGAACTTTTTCGATGTAGTCCTTCGATTCTATGTGATGCGGATCTCACACTGCACAGAGGAGGACGTACAAGTGTAGTGTAAGTAGTCTCTCTAGTAGACCTATTGCATTTTCTAAGTGTTTTGTCCTTGGTTCGTTTTATACACAACATTATCTACGTGATGCTTCCAATTTAAGTTATCTGTAATTGTAATCCCTAAGAATTTGGTTGAATTTGCAGACTTTAGATTTTTGTGATGTATCGAGTAACCGAAACACAGCGGATTTGTTGTAGTTCATAAGTGGGTCACACCACACTTCATTGCCGCTCTTCGCACCATTCCGTTATTGTGTCTCGATCATTTTGCAACTCGTTTTGATCTTCTGCTCACTTTAGTAGACGGCAAATTAAAGGATGATCTACAAGCAATGTAAGATGGCTGCTCAGACTGTTTCCTAAGAAGTTTATGTAGATTAGGAACAGCAGAGGACGTGTAAGACTTCGTTGGGGAACGCGAGATATTACTTCTGTTTTACTCGATGCCTTTTCGTCAGTTACTACGAACTGCGACCTTTCTCACAGGGAACCGCGAATCGAATAGGACAACCGAGACGACACTCCACAGGACACTAGAGAGTTGTTAGAACGGTAGAGCGTGCCTGGTGAGCACAGAATAACGCAAGAAATTAATAAAGGCATTAGTGTGCACACCCATAACTAAAAATAAGTCGCTTCCGTTTGAGGCTCGTAAATGTAATTCGGAAACAAACGGAGTACTCGCCTTATCTGGACCAGAAACGGAAGGCGCTCTCTCTCTCTCTCTCTCTCTCTCTCTCTCTCTCTCTCTCCCTGTCTCTCTCTCTCTCTTAGTGACGGTGCAGCTGACAGAACCCGAGTATCCGAGCAAAACTCGGGCATTCCGGAAAGGATCCGTAGCTGATCCCCCACAAGAACTTGAGCTGAAATTGTAGTACTGAGATCATTTTGTGTACACTATACGTACGAGTTCTACTAAAAATTGGGAATGAAACTGAAAACTCTCGGAGGGTGGTGTCCTTTCTTTCCGGCAGTGTAGCACACACGTAATTTGGAAGCCACTGGTGCTGCGACGTATTAGAAGAACACAGTGTACAGAGCGAATGAAATGACCAGAAACTAACAGGTACATATTTTTTTTTCTTCAGCTTGGCAATTTTTCTAATTTAAAGACAGCAACAGAGCTGCTCACACACGAATAACTGTAATAGGTAAGGAAATAACGCGTCAGTGCAGTTCTTTTCTCATATTTTCAGTGTCGAACTGGTGCCAGAATTTATAACCTCTACGACTTTTTTTTTTTTTTTCTTTTTCAGACAAAGCTCGCCGTTTCCATTAGGAACTGAAGTGTGCCACACGTGTGGCGAGCGGGAAGCCTGAGGGGCAGTGGCCGCCCTCGTGCGAGGACTGCAGCGGTGGACAGAGGGGGTGGGCGCGCGCTGAGCCGACGCGTTACGCAACGGACGAGCGCGCCGCCGCCCGCTTTCCACGTGTATCGCTTACAGCCGGCAGCGAACTGCCGCGCGCAAAAACGTCCGGATGTCGCGGCCGGCATCTGGCTGCGGATGCGGCTGCGGCCGCTGTCGGCCGTCGCAAAAAACCGGCCGTGGCCGCGGGAGGGGAGCGAGGCACGTCCGAAGGCGCCAGCGAGTCCGACTCTGCGCAGCGCCCGTGGCTCGTGTGCGCCGTGCGGTAAAGGGGCCAGGGGAGCAGGGCACGGCGAGGCAGAGGGGCGCACCGCCTGCCCCGGGGGGCCAGCGACAGCTCGAGGCGGAGAGGGGGGAAGAGCGCGCCAGCGGCGAGCGTGGCCGGCCGGCCGCGCCTTCCGCCCACGACTCGCTCTCAGTTGGCAAACGGGTCGCCGCTACTCACGGTTAGCCTCGCTGCCCTTCGCTTCCGTTTCGGACTCGGTCGACTGCAGCTGAGGCGACGGTTCCCACTAGAGCGCGGCAGCGCGGCGTGCGGCAACGGCAGCGGCAAGCGTTTTCCGCGTTGACGCGGCGGCTCCCGGAATTGGCGTTCCCATCTGGAAGCGGCAGACGCTAGCGGTAGCCAATGACGGACACCTACTGAGGTACGGGTCGGGACCCACTGAAACTCCCGGTGCGTTTGAAAAACTATATCTTACACCTACATGGAGGAAAGACAAAGTTGGGTGAAGACATACCGATTTTTCATTTTCTGTACAATGTACTCTTTCACATATTCCATTATGCATGTTTTCTCATTTCACCATAAACAGGTTTCATGACTACCGTTCATCATTGTTCACTATCTAGCACATTGCTTAAGAATCATGAAAGAATAATATATATTTGGAACAAAGTTTTCGAAACCAGATTTTAAATTATAAGACATTTCCCGGTGCAGACGCAAACGTACAATACTTTATTAGTTACGAGCTGCAGTTTACAACTAAAGAGACAGTAAACGGTATCAAATTAAGGAGATGGAACTTTAATAAGTCAAGACCCACAGTTTTTCGATAATCTTAAAGTTAGCGTAATGCAACGACTGACTGAAACAGAGGAAGGAATCCGCTAGAATACGAATGGATATCTTTGAGAGAAGAAGTGGTGAATGCAGCAGAGTAAGAGAACGGGAAGAAGGTACAGTAGAAATCGTTAGATAAAAGGTGATATATTAAATATGACAAGAGCGAAAAATATAAAAATGCAGCAAATAAAGTAGGCCATGGGAAATAGAAATGTCTAAACATGATGTTGACAGAAAGTCCAAATCGCAACACGATTTTTCACTTGGAAAACATAGGAAAATAAAAATGAGAAAGAAGAAAGGAAACTTTGCTCAAAGGAGAAGCAACTGTCAAGAACTCATTTCGCAAGCCAGAACTAAGCAAATAAGAGAAGTACAAAATTGTTGAGGCTTTCGTGGCCACTTGTTGACAAACTGCCTATTGGCTTCTGTCTCGGGTTCTTCGGCCGACGTTCATCTAATGATTTTTCTGACGTTTCGCCAGCACGAGTGGCTGGCATTGTCAAAGCTTCACCCTCCATTGCCGGTGGTGAACTGGAGGCGAGCTCGCGGCCGCAGACTATATGTACCTGGCGCGCCAACGTCCGAGGGCTTCTCCACGGTCATTTCCGGTGCGGTTCTCCTCTTGCTACCTGCGACGGTCGTTCGCTGCAGTACGGGAAGCCAGGATCCGTTTACCTTAAGGCTTTCCTCCTTCTTGTTGAAACTGTTCGCGTGTTTTTGGATTTCTACAGCTTCTCTGAACAAGCGCGTGTGATAGTGCTTCTCTACAGCCAGAACTTCCGTGTCGGAGAATTTTATTACGTGGTCGGTCTCATTCAGTGCGTGCTCTGCCACGGCCGATTTCTCCACCTGCCCCAACCTGCAATGTCGCTTATGCTCTTTGATCCTGGTGTTAATGGATCGTCCAGTCATTCCGACATAAACTTTTCCGCATGTGCAAGGTATACGGTATATTCCCGACATTGCAAGTGGGTCTCTTTTCTCCTTCGCCGATCTAAGACACTCTTTGATCTTCCTTGTCGGTTTGAAAATCGTCTTTACGCCGTGTTTGCGCAATATACGGCCGATTCTGTCCGTCACTCTGGGAATGTATGGCAGAAAGGCCGTACCCGACAGTTCTTTTTCTGGTTCCTTACTTCGCCGAGTGTTTGGCTCTGTTACACTCCTAATGTAATTTGTGGAGTACCCATTGCTCCTCAGAACAGTTTCCAGGTGTTGCATTTCTCGTTTGAGGTGTTGAGGCTCACATATTCGTCCTGCTCTCTTTACGAGCGTACTAATCATGCCTCTTTTTTGGCTCGGGTGGTGGTTTGACAGTTTGTGCAGGTATCGGTCCGTGTGTGTCGGTTTTCGATACACGCTGTGTCCCAGGTTTTCGCCGTCCCTTGTGACCAGCACATCTAGAAATGGCAGTTTCTTGTCTTTTTCTACTTCCATGGTAAATGTTATGTTGGCATGGAGGCTGTTCAAGTGTCTCAGGAATTCACCGAGCTGTTCTTCACCATGGCTCCACACCACGAAAGTATCATCGACGTACCTGTACCACACCTTAGGTTTGAAGGTCGCCGAGTCCAGTGCCTGTGCTTCGAATTGTTCCATGAAGAAGTTGGCCACCACTGGACTGAGAGGACTACCCATGGCGACGCCTTCCAGCTGTTCGTAGAAATCGCCATTCCACGTGAAATAGCTCGTGGTGAGACATGCATGGAAGAGCTTTTTGATGTCTTGCGGGAACATGGAACCGATGTGCTCCAGAGCGTCGCTGAGTGGCACTTTCGTAAATAACGAAACAACATCAAAACTGACCAGGATGTCGTTTGGCGCAAGTTTCAGTTTCTTCAGCTTCTCAATGAAGTGTCCTGAGTCCTTAATGTATGTGTCGGTCTTTCCCACGTGTGGCTGGAGCAGAGAGGCCAAGTGTTTCGCCAGTTTATACGTTGCTGAGCCAGGAGCGCTAACGATCGGTCTCAGTGGAACGTTGTTCTTATGGATCTTGGGTAATCCATACAGCCGAGGTGGTAGGCATGATTAGTACGCTCGTAAAGAGAGCAGGACGAATATGTGAGCCTCAACACCTCAAACGAGAAATGCAACACCTGGAAACTGTTCTGAGGAGCAATGGGTACTCCACAAATTACATTAGGAGTGTAACAGAGCCAAACACTCGGCGAAGTAAGGAACCAGAAAAAGAACTGTCGGGTACGGCCTTTCTACCATACATTCCCAGAGTGACGGACAGAATCGGCCGTATATTGCGCAAACACGGCGTAAAGACGATTTTCAAACCGACAAGGAAGATCAAAGAGTGTCTTAGATCGGCGAAGGAGAAAAGAGACCCACTTGCAATGTCGGGAATATACCGTATACCTTGCACATGCGGAAAAGTTTATGTCGGAATGACTGGACGATCCATTAACACCAGGATCAAAGAGCATAAGCGACATTGCAGGTTGGGGCAGGTGGAGAAATCGGCCGTGGCAGAGCACGCACTGAATGAGACCGACCACGTAATAAAATTCTCCGACACGGAAGTTCTGGCTGTAGAGAAGCACTATCACACGCGCTTGTTCAGAGAAGCTGTAGAAATCCAAAAACACGCGAACAGTTTCAACAAGAAGGAGGAAAGCCTTAAGGTAAACGGATCCTGGCTTCCCGTACTGCAGCGAACGACCGTCGCAGGTAGCAAGAGGAGAACCGCACCGGAAATGACCGTGGAGAAGCCCTCGGACGTTGGCGCGCCAGGTACATATAGTCTGCGGCCGCGAGCTCGCCTCCAGTTCACCACCGGCAATGGAGGGTGAAGCTTTGACAATGCCAGCCACTCGTGCTGGCGAAACGTCAGAAAAATCATTAGATGAACGTCGGCCGAAGAACCCGAGACAGAAGCCAATAGGCAGTTTGTCAACAAGTGGCCACGAAAGCCTCAACAATTTTGTATTACGCCTCTACGGGGAGGAGATTTGCAGATTGTACCGACGCCTTGACCAACGACGGAAGAAGAAAGCGCGACTGATGTCGTCTCTCGCCTTTCTGTCACGGTGCCGAGATGAATGTGCTACACCGAAGTTCTTGAGATGCAAGCGCCTATTCACCACCGCCCAAGCACATCGTATCTACGACAGAATGGAACGAGCTTTTCTTCGTGAGCGAATACATACAACACGGAGAGACTTGGCAAGAACGGATCAGGAACTTCTGGACATTTTCTATCAACTAAGTAGCAAAATGCATCGAGACGACTGGGACAAGATCGACAGCATCACTCACAGGAGCATGCAGAACGAACTCGAGCGTTGCACCGAGCGGCAAAAGAAAAAGTTTGAAAGATGCCGGAAGCAGACCGACAAGGCGATTCCCGACATGTCACACACAGTGGTCAACCTCACTGAACGACAATTGACCGAAGAGGAAGTGTCTGTTCTTCAAAAAGGAGGGAATTTCGCTATCATCCCGAGAACTATACCTATGGAGGACATCATTGCCAACACCGAAGCAGCCATTCGGACCCTTCCTTGTGAAAGGGCAGAGGAAATACGCACTGAAACAGCCAGGATACTGCGCCGAGCAAAACCACCAGCTTGCAATCTGAAGAATGAAGAGGTACAAGCCATTAAGAAGCTCAACGCCGACAAGAGTATATTGGTACTACCTGCCGATAAGGGGAATGCGACCGTCGTAATGAAGACCGAAGATTATGAGCAAAAGATCCGAGACCTATTAGATCCGACGACGTACCGAAAACTAAGCGCAGATCCGACGCAGCGTATCACTCGGAATACGAATCGATTAATCAAGGCGTCTTCTCTGCCGGCGGACATACAGAGAAACCTGCGCAACACAGAAGCCCTACCACCTCGGCTGTATGGATTACCCAAGATCCATAAGAACAACGTTCCACTGAGACCGATCGTTAGCGCTCCTGGCTCAGCAACGTATAAACTGGCGAAACACTTGGCCTCTCTGCTCCAGCCACACGTGGGAAAGACCGACACATACATTAAGGACTCAGGACACTTCATTGAGAAGCTGAAGAAACTGAAACTTGCGCCAAACGACATCCTGGTCAGTTTTGATGTTGTTTCGTTATTTACGAAAGTGCCACTCAGCGACGCTCTGGAGCACATCGGTTCCATGTTCCCGCAAGACATCAAAAAGCTCTTCCATGCATGTCTCACCACGAGCTATTTCACGTGGAATGGCGATTTCTACGAACAGCTGGAAGGCGTCGCCATGGGTAGTCCTCTCAGTCCAGTGGTGGCCAACTTCTTCATGGAACAATTCGAAGCACAGGCACTGGACTCGGCGACCTTCAAACCTAAGTTGTGGTACAGGTACGTCGATGATACTTTCGTGGTGTGGAGCCATGGTGAAGAACAGCTCGGTGAATTCCTGAGACACTTGAACAGCCTCCATGCCAACATAACATTTACCATGGAAGTAGAAAAAGACAAGAAACTGCCATTTCTAGATGTGCTGGTCACAAGGGACGGCGAAAACCTGGGACACAGCGTGTATCGAAAACCGACACACACGGACCGATACCTGCACAAACTGTCAAACCACCACCCGAGCCAAAAAAGAGGCATGATTAGTACGCTCGTAAAGAGAGCAGGACGAATATGTGAGCCTCAACACCTCAAACGAGAAATGCAACACCTGGAAACTGTTCTGAGGAGCAATGGGTACTCCACAAATTACATTAGGAGTGTAACAGAGCCAAACACTCGGCGAAGTAAGGAACCAGAAAAAGAACTGTCGGGTACGGCCTTTCTGCCATACATTCCCAGAGTGACGGACAGAATCGGCCGTATATTGCGCAAACACGGCGTAAAGACGATTTTCAAACCGACAAGGAAGATCAAAGAGTGTCTTAGATCGGCGAAGGAGAAAAGAGACCCACTTGCAATGTCGGGAATATACCGTATACCTTGCACATGCGGAAAAGTTTATGTCGGAATGACTGGACGATCCATTAACACCAGGATCAAAGAGCATAAGCGACATTGCAGGTTGGGGCAGGTGGAGAAATCGGCCGTGGCAGAGCACGCACTGAATGAGACCGACCACGTAATAAAATTCTCCGACACGGAAGTTCTGGCTGTAGAGAAGCACTATCACACGCGCTTGTTCAGAGAAGCTGTAGAAATCCAAAAACACGCGAACAGTTTCAACAAGAAGGAGGAAAGCCTTAAGGTAAACGGATCCTGGCTTCCCGTACTGCAGCGAACGACCGTCGCAGGTAGCAAGAGGAGAACCGCACCGGAAATGACCGTGGAGAAGCCCTCGGACGTTGGCGCGCCAGGTACATATAGTCTGCGGCCGCGAGCTCGCCTCCAGTTCACCACCGGCAATGGAGGGTGAAGCTTTGACAATGCCAGCCACTCGTGCTGGCGAAACGTCAGAAAAATCATTAGATGAACGTCGGCCGAAGAACCCGAGACAGAAGCCAATAGGCAGTTTGTCAACAAGTGGCCACGAAAGCCTCAACAATTTTGTATTACGCCTCTACGGGGAGGAGATTTGCAGATTGTACCGACGCCTTGACCAACGACGGAAGAAGAAAGCGCGACTGATGTCGTCTCTCGCCTTTCTGTCACGGTGCCGAGATGAATGTGCTACACCGAAGTTCTTGAGATGCAAGCGCCTATTCACCACCGCCCAAGCACATCGTATCTACGACAGAATGGAACGAGCTTTTCTTCGTGAGCGAATACATACAACACGGAGAGACTTGGCAAGAACGGATCAGGAACTTCTGGACATTTTCTATCAACTAAGTAGCAAAATGCATCGAGACGACTGGGACAAGATCGACAGCATCACTCACAGGAGCATGCAGAACGAACTCGAGCGTTGCACCGAGCGGCAAAAGAAAAAGTTTGAAAGATGCCGGAAGCAGACCGACAAGGCGATTCCCGACATGTCACACACAGTGGTCAACCTCACTGAACGACAATTGACCGAAGAGGAAGTGTCTGTTCTTCAAAAAGGAGGGAATTTCGCTATCATCCCGAGAACTATACCTATGGAGGACATCATTGCCAACACCGAAGCAGCCATTCGGACCCTTCCTTGTGAAAGGGCAGAGGAAATACGCACTGAAACAGCCAGGATACTGCGCCGAGCAAAACCACCAGCTTGCAATCTGAAGAATGAAGAGGTACAAGCCATTAAGAAGCTCAACGCCGACAAGAGTATATTGGTACTACCTGCCGATAAGGGGAATGCGACCGTCGTAATGAAGACCGAAGATTATGAGCAAAAGATCCGAGACCTATTAGATCCGACGACGTACCGAAAACTAAGCGCAGATCCGACGCAGCGTATCACTCGGAATACGAATCGATTAATCAAGGCGTCTTCTCTGCCGGCGGACATACAGAGAAACCTGCGCAACACAGAAGCCCTACCACCTCGGCTGTATGGATTACCCAAGATCCATAAGAACAACGTTCCACTGAGACCGATCGTTAGCGCTCCTGGCTCAGCAACGTATAAACTGGCGAAACACTTGGCCTCTCTGCTCCAGCCACACGTGGGAAAGACCGACACATACATTAAGGACTCAGGACACTTCATTGAGAAGCTGAAGAAACTGAAACTTGCGCCAAACGACATCCTGGTCAGTTTTGATGTTGTTTCGTTATTTACGAAAGTGCCACTCAGCGACGCTCTGGAGCACATCGGTTCCATGTTCCCGCAAGACATCAAAAAGCTCTTCCATGCATGTCTCACCACGAGCTATTTCACGTGGAATGGCGATTTCTACGAACAGCTGGAAGGCGTCGCCATGGGTAGTCCTCTCAGTCCAGTGGTGGCCAACTTCTTCATGGAACAATTCGAAGCACAGGCACTGGACTCGGCGACCTTCAAACCTAAGTTGTGGTACAGGTACGTCGATGATACTTTCGTGGTGTGGAGCCATGGTGAAGAACAGCTCGGTGAATTCCTGAGACACTTGAACAGCCTCCATGCCAACATAACATTTACCATGGAAGTAGAAAAAGACAAGAAACTGCCATTTCTAGATGTGCTGGTCACAAGGGACGGCGAAAACCTGGGACACAGCGTGTATCGAAAACCGACACACACGGACCGATACCTGCACAAACTGTCAAACCACCACCCGAGCCAAAAAAGAGGCATGATTAGTACGCTCGTAAAGAGAGCAGGACGAATATGTGAGCCTCAACACCTCAAACGAGAAATGCAACACCTGGAAACTGTTCTGAGGAGCAATGGGTACTCCACAAATTACATTAGGAGTGTAACAGAGCCAAACACTCGGCGAAGTAAGGAACCAGAAAAAGAACTGTCGGGTACGGCCTTTCTGCCATACATTCCCAGAGTGACGGACAGAATCGGCCGTATATTGCGCAAACACGGCGTAAAGACGATTTTCAAACCGACAAGGAAGATCAAAGAGTGTCTTAGATCGGCGAAGGAGAAAAGAGACCCACTTGCAATGTCGGGAATATACCGTATACCTTGCACATGCGGAAAAGTTTATGTCGGAATGACTGGACGATCCATTAACACCAGGATCAAAGAGCATAAGCGACATTGCAGGTTGGGGCAGGTGGAGAAATCGGCCGTGGCAGAGCACGCACTGAATGAGACCGACCACGTAATAAAATTCTCCGACACGGAAGTTCTGGCTGTAGAGAAGCACTATCACACGCGCTTGTTCAGAGAAGCTGTAGAAATCCAAAAACACGCGAACAGTTTCAACAAGAAGGAGGAAAGCCTTAAGGTAAACGGATCCTGGCTTCCCGTACTGCAGCGAACGACCGTCGCAGGTAGCAAGAGGAGAACCGCACCGGAAATGACCGTGGAGAAGCCCTCGGACGTTGGCGCGCCAGGTACATATAGTCTGCGGCCGCGAGCTCGCCTCCAGTTCACCACCGGCAATGGAGGGTGAAGCTTTGACAATGCCAGCCACTCGTGCTGGCGAAACGTCAGAAAAATCATTAGATGAACGTCGGCCGAAGAACCCGAGACAGAAGCCAATAGGCAGTTTGTCAAATAAGAGAAGGCTAGATAGTGGAAGGAATATGTAGACAGGAGAGGGGGAGGGGTTGTACAAACTAACATAAGCACAATGTTAGATTCTTCTGAAATGTCTGAACACGCAAGGCAATACTGATCCTACCACTTAGCTAAGTAGACAGACTGAAGAACTGCGAAACTGTGTTTGTAGCATTTGCATGTTTAGAGAAAGGTTTTGACAATCTTAGTTAAAACATTCTTTGAAGCTCTGGAGATGTCATCGCTAAAACACTGGGACACAAGATTATCTACAACTTGTACAGAAACCAAACTGCATTTCTAAGACTTCAATGACTTGAAAGGGAAGTAGTAATTGAGAAGGCAGAAGTAGAGACGATATAAAATGAAGACTGTGAATAGCAAGAAAAGCGTTCTGAAAAAGAAAATTTGTTCACATGGAATATAAATTGTAATGATTGGGTACTATTTTACGAAGGTATTTGTGTGGAGTCCAGCCTTGTAAGTGAAACGTGGGCAATGAACAGTTCTGTCGAGAAGACAATGGACGCTTTCAAAACGTGGTGATCAATAAGAATGCTGAAGATTACATATGAGGATCGTGTAACTAAAGAAGAGGTACGGAATTAAATAGAGTAGGAAGAGGAAATTACGGCACAACTTTGACTACAAGAGGGGTAAGTTGACAGGACATATTATGAGGCGTTAAAGAGTGGGGACAAAGGGGTCGGGTGATAGTATTCTGATAATAATCATTTGTTGAAACGCTATTCTACTATTTTATCTGTTAATGTAAGCAGTGAATTTAGTCTTCCATGCACTCCTCCACAAAACACTTAAACCAAAACTGAAATCAGCTGAACACCAAACCTTTCAACCACTGTCTGACAACTACTGCATTCACTTTCAACTTTCTATAACCATCATTGGCTAGCCCCACACATATACAGATATGAAGAGAACAGAAATACACAACCAATTTCAGCATATAATTCTTTAGGTTGGCAACATGTACATAAACAAACCAAACAGGAAGGGGCATGAGGTGAACACACTGTAGTTACGACTTCAAATCACTGTTTTCGGTAAAATGTCTACAGCTAGTGACAGAAGAAAAAAGAGCGAACATGAAAACGTGCTTATGTTCCCTAATCTAAGTTTTAGTTCAACCTCCAGCATGTGACCAGGTGAGGGGAAACGTATATGTCCGCCAAAAACTCGATTCACTGTAAGTAATCAGTTATGCATTTAAAACCAAACTGAATCATTCTAGATTCCACCGAAAATGCCATAAAGTAAAAGGCGAAACGCGTCTTGAACCAATAAAGTACACTCGATAAAGAAAAAAAACGTTTGTTACTTACCAAAGGAAATAATCAATAGCTGTAGATACTTAGCAAATTACATCTTATGACATACCAGCAAATTAGTTTCTGTTTAACTTCTCATTCCACACGCTATTAAATGCTGTTTTAAAAAAATCATCTATCCCTTCTGAAAAACTGTAGTTTCTTTCATATCTCGGTAGATACACAGATTTTGGATATTTATCATGCGACGAAATACATGACTTTTTACAAGTTATCGTTTGCAAAAAAACGCTTTTAGATTTCTTGAACCGTTTACGAAATTTGCAGTGGATGCAACCACATGGTTTACGACGAGCAGGACGAAGTATCGGTCGCGTCGCGAGCGATCCGCGCGCGGTCACCGCACAGCCCATCCGCCGACATATCATTCAATATCTCGAGAACGGTGATAGCTATCGTTCTGCTCTCAGCTTTAAAAGCAATTTCGATATGTTGACTAAATTTCATACGCAATAATGTATTACCTAAAATGAATTGTACGCAAAGTCCACGCAATGCGTTTTTACCTCTGCACACTCATTAAAATTTCGTGTAAAGGTTTACGTAAATGCGATACAGCAAGTAACCACGACAAATAACGAGAAGAAATTCGGTACTTTATCGAGAGAAGATATTTGGCTGCAACATTCACATGAATCAAATTTTTCTACCGAATAGTTTCCTTGGAATCGGATGATAAGTATTTCATAGCTGCCGCCGCGTCTGCGCCAGCGGTTCGGCGAAAGTTCTTGCGGCCCGGGGTTGCGTACCTGACGTCACGCTCAGCGCGGTCTGTGATTGGCGGCGCGCACCTGGGGCGCGTCACGCGGCAGCGGAAGCGGTTCGACATGGTCAAACCGCGACGCAGAGCCCGCCGCGCCTTGCCGCTGACGCCGTTTCCATGGCAACCACGCCGCTGACCCGCGGTTTTGACGCGCGGCAGCCCTAGTGGGAACCGGCCTTTACTACGAGGCACACCGAGTTCCTCTTCCGAGAGCCGCGAGGCGCATTTTCTCCGGTTTTTCGGCACGTGTCTGCAACTCGGCTTTTGCGGCGTGTGGCTGGAATCGTCCGAAACAGAAACTGCTCTCGACACCTTTCGTGCGACACCCAGTGTCAACGGGTATCTTTCTCTGTGCGTTTCCGTTACAAAGAAAATAATTTTTAAAGCGCAATCTCAGGTGCCCATTGTACGGAGCGACCCCAGATTAGTGTAATGCCTGAGCGGTGCGAACCGACAGCCACAGCGCGAGGGGCGGAGGAGGAGGGGGAACGTGTCGCTCCCTGCCGTGGCGCCGCTCACTCGCAGCCGCTACCGCGCCACACAAACACCGGAGCAAGTTCCTCCCACGACTGTTAGCAGAGACACGGTGTGTACATACAGACAGGGTGTTCATCTGATCTGCAGACATTGAAATACCTCGAAGACAATACATCGGATCCAAAAAAAAACTGTAATTAAAATTTGCTCGTCTCGCAGAGGGGGACATCCAATGAAGCCGAGCTCGACTCCCGCAACACCTCAACACCTCTCCACCCTCTCCTTCCGCTTGTGCGGGAGGGAGCAAATTTCAAATTATAAATGAGAACCTCCATTTTTCGTTGCATCTTTGGATTCTACGGACAAAAATTCGGAAGTTTTGTCTGAAACTTTTCTCTCGTTTCGCAATAGATGGTGCTGTAACCGGAAAAATCAAAATGGGTTCAAAATCGTACGTTTACAAATGCTATCCAATGACACTCGGATTAACTACCAATCTCCACGCTGCGAGGCCAGCACAGGCAATTATTTCACAACTTTTAATACGTAACCCCATTCTCAATGCTCCGTTCGCCCCACAAAACGAAAAGCGGGCTGCTCGACGCGCCGCTGCGGCTGTGCACAAAAGTACGACTTACCGTAAAAGGCAGTGCAGCGCGAGCAGAAGCAGGGTCACTGAGTCGTTTAACACTACGTCAGAAACTACGTTTACCGTTATCCGCGACCGACGACTCGGACATCGTACTTTCCTGTTCACTTTATCAATGTGGGTGCCCTTGCCACTCACACCTCGGAGTGTATTTTGCAATCAGAGAAAGTGTTCAAACGTTCCACGTTCGACATCAATACACTCACTGATCCTTTCTTCAAATGACTTCTTACATCACAGAAGCATATCTGCGGGCATTTTAGTGAAAGAGTTTGTTATTCGTTCCACCACGATTTCACAGTCTGTTGGCACTCGATTATAATCCTTGTCTTTTAAATAACCCAGCAGAAAGAAATCCGACCGAGTCAAATCGGGCGACCCAGCAGGGACACCTCTAGCAGTCCACAGGTCTGATACGTCCCGTGCTCGTGTTGCGTAACGCGCTGGCCGACAGTCGTAACAGTCACGCTGAAGCTAAATACGTTGTCCACCGTCCGAGGCAACGTGCTCAATTAGTATCGACAGACAGTTACTGGTCCAAAAAATTTCGATATTTCACTCCACTGAAAGTGCATTGAATAAAATAAGGGCCAATGAGTTTGTTCGCTACGACTCCACACCGACGTTAACTGACAGAGGACGCTGATGTTCACCTTTCCTGCATTCCTGCACTCCAGTAATGCGTGTTATGGCGACCATTACATGGAGACATCTGGAAATAGTACGTTAGCAAAAAATTAGGGTTAATTTCAATTTGTTGAAGTGCCCATTCGCAAAATACTACGCCATTATGAAAATCGTTGCCACGAAGTTGTTAATGCAGTGAAATGTGATGTGGATGATATTTATAACGATGGAATATGTTAACAACACCGCCTAGAGAAATTCCGGAATCGCATTTAATTGCACGGTGCCAATCTGTGGGTTGTGGTGACCAGCAGCTAGCTGCGAGTACAGCTACTTCGTCAGTGTGTCCGTGGTGCGCCTACCGACTGCCCGGCTGCACCACGGCCTCTGCCCCTGTTGTGACCTGGCGGTCAGGGCGCCAGCGCGTGCTCGAGGGGACGCGGGCTGCGCCAGCGGCGGTCGCCAGTTTGTGGTGCACCAGCCCGATGTCACCTCCGGGCGCTGCTCGTCGCCTCGCTTTGGTACCTGTTTTCTCGGACAAGACCATTTCCTCGACACCATCTCCAACAACGCTCTCCATCGGAGGTGTAAGTGGTTTTGGTGCCTTCGTTGCGTGGAAACCATTTGCGTTGTAGCGACTGTCACTTGTTGGTTGCCCTAATGTGTGTTGTCGAAGTAAGAGCAGGGGCAAGGTGTGTGATCACAAGGAGACCAGCAGTCACTACTTCCTTTAAGGAAATCAACGTCCCCAAGTAAGTGTAAGATACTGAAGATATTAGGTCATAGTCTAGTTGTAATTTTCTGCATACGAAGTTTACACTATTGTCAGTAAATCGCAGACCAATGCAAGGAAATTAAAATGCACAAAACCTAGTTTGTGCTGCAGTTGTGCATTTGAATAACGTAATATTATCTTGAAATTATTTCCATATCATCTTTGTACACATTGTCGGCCTCAATTATGTGTGCGAATATTCTTTGCCTATGAGAGTGTAAAAATCTGATATTTCACCCGTTTTATTGAAAGTACTTATTGGTATTCTTAAAATTATTATTTACTGGTTCTTAACTTGCTCGGTGTTTGCCGTGTTTCCTGCGGTCTATTTGTGTTCCAGCTTTCCCGCATATATATATATATATATAAATATATATATATATAAATATATATATATATATATATATATGGTGCCACATTCCACATTTCTTTGAATCACTTCTGATGCAATTTACTGTTCGTAAAGTAATTGTAATTTCCTGCTTGCTTAAGAAGGAAGCTGTCATTTTTCGATATTGTCTTAATGATGGCCACATGTTGGTTGTATGTTAGCTGTTGTTATAAATGTGGTCTTGAATAAATTATTGATCTACTAGTTGTTGTGCTTAAGAAGTGACATTGTAGGGGCCTTGACCTTCCGCGCTAATCCCGACTCCCTAAGTCGCAACAGTTTTTCTTCGTTTCCTTTTCTCTGAGTTTACGCTGCCATCAATCGTGAAGGCATTGGCAACTTTTTTTTTTTTTTAAAAAAGGAACGAGAGGAAACATTATCTGGAAAAAGTTGAGAATACAAGATAACAGGGTCGTCAGCATTTCTCCTACATTCATCACAAATGAGAATCATTTCAATTTTTTCCAGTGCACTTGCAACAGCGGTTGTCCATTTGTAATTCTGTTCTAGAAATGCACAGTAGCAGTGCAGGCAATAAAAATTACTGACGTAATGAAATGTTTAGAGATGTTTTGAGTTGCGCGTCTGAACGAGAAGCGAGGTCCGATCGCACTGCAGTGGCCGTTACGATGAGCTGCAGTTCGCTACGCTACATGGGCCAGAGGCACGTCCATCGGTCCTCTTTTCGGCTTCTCTCAAGAATGCAACGTTAAGAATAGGGTTTCCCATTAAAAGTTATGAAATAATTGCTCGTTTTACGCTCGCAGCGTGAAGGTCAGCTAATTCGAGTGTCGCTGGGTGCCATTGGGAAAATAGTATTTCCTACCCATATTGCTTTTTGCTATTGTATTCGCGAAACGAAAAATATGTTTCTGACAAAACTTATGTATGTTTGTCACTAGAATCCGAATCTGCAATAAAAGAATGGGTATCCTCATTTAAGATTTCACAGCTATCAAATGGTTGAAATGGCTCTGAGCACTATGGGACTTGACATCTATGGTCATCAGTCCCCTAGAACTTAGAACTACTTAAACCTAAGTAACCTAAGGACAGCACACACATCCGTGGCGGAGGCAGGATTCGAACCTGCGACCGTAGCGGTCGTGCGGTTCCAGACTGAAGCGCCTAGAACCGCTCGGCACTGCGGCCGGCCGCGCAGGTTATTACTTCCCTCTGACACGGCATTTTCCCTTTGTTTGCACGTCGATTTGCACCTGGGACTCGGGAGCGATTTTTCCGATTGTCGGTGAGGCACGCGTCACGGCGCTTTTGTAAGAAGAGGCTGCGTGGGCGCGGCCGGCCTCGTTCTGTGGCCGGGTGGGCGTTGTCGGAACGTCTAGGCCGCACGTAAGGCGGTGCGCTCGGCGTAGACGGCAGGTGCTGTTTCCTTCCCACCTGCGCCTCCCGCGCCCCGACGCTCAGAGTTGATGGAGCGGTGCGTCGGACGCGGGTAGTTCCACCTTTGTGGACGGGCGTCGCCGACGGAATAAGCCCCTCTGGGAACTGGCTTTTTACTTCGGACAGGTGACAACTCTGGAGGTTTCACACAGGTCAGTCCTGCCACCGTTTCTGGGGGTGGGCGTCTCGGAGCATAATGTTGTAAAATTGTTTAAACCGAAAGACAAGCTGACAGGATCGCATAACGACAAACGTTTCTGAAGACAGAGAGAAACGTTTGTTACAAGGCTTCTCGTTGGTGGCGTTTCGAACGTTCGATAGCTTTCGGTGGGTTTTCCTGCACTGCTGCAGAGAGCTCGGAGGAGCGTCGCCTCAACTGGACTCTGGAATGCGACGTGAAGCGGGAGCGACGCAGAGTGCGCAGTCGGCTGCCGCGCGCCGCCGCCGCCGCCGCAGAGCGAGCGCGGGCAGCAGGCAGCAGGGACGGGAAGAGGCGCGGCCAGTCAACGGCCTCCAGCCCAGACTTCCTTCGAGCACGTTCCTAGGGCCTCCTTAACGACGCACTCATGACGTTCCAAATATCTTCGCTTGTTAATTGCCATACAATGTTTTGCCCTTTCCGCGGACTTTTCCGCTCAGTTTCTGGCGACTGTGTAATTGTACAGCGTTCGTGCTACGATTACTCATTCCACTGTCCGAATGAGCTAATTATTGCGTCGCTTGTAATATGCTATTCACCGTATAGAATACTTTGTAATAAATTACCGTAACAGTAAGTGCTCTTTCGCTTCAGATGAACCCCTCGATCCCTCTTAGCACCACGAAATTCAGCAGCAGCCGCACCAGTTGCTCACTTGCTGTGGCCAGCCTCTAGCTCACAGTTAACTAAATGCGACAGAGTCGCAGGGGCAGGCCGAAGACCACTCAATCCACATCAAAGACACCGTACATGTCGAGCCTTAACGTCGCCGGATTAGCCGAGCGGTCTCAGGCGCAGCAGTCACGGACTGTGCGGCTGGTCCCGGCGGAGATCCGAGTCCTCCCTCGGGCGTGGGTGTGTGTGTGTTTGTCCTTAGCATAATTTAGGTTAAGTAGTGTGTAAGCTTAGGGACTCATGAACTCAGCAGTTAAGTCCCATAAGATTCCACACACATTTGAACATTGTCGAGCCTTAGCCGAGTGCCGTTTCGCACTGTTGCATCTGGTGTTATGCTGGATGTGGATACGTGCGTACAAGGCACTCAAGCGGTCGGTACACTCGACCGTCAACCGCCACCCCTACACGGCTCTAACTGAGAGGTTACCACACGTTCTTTCCTACACCAACTACTTTCTTTTTTCTCTTTTAGGTAGACCCCTTGTCTTTCAAATATTGACTTTTCTACAAATTCATTATCTTCAAACGTGTTTTTGACAGCTGATACAGTGCTATTCACTTTGATAGGTTTAACTGTACAAGTGCAGAGTGAAAAATATCAAGTTTTATACATTAACAAATTTAAAGGATGCAAAATGCAAATATCTGGTACAGTTAATACATAAATACTTTCAACGTGAGGGATGAGCCTGTGACTGTATTAGCAAATTTTTACTATTCGGCTTCCGTTTGGTTAGCTTTAGCGTTAAGTGATACCCAAACTCTCTCCCTTCTTTTAATATATTGACGGAAAATAATCGCAACACCAAAAAAAATTAATGTCGAGTAATGAAATTTCGGGAGCATATTGCAAGATCTGCAAGTAGGCACAAGATAAGCCATCGAAAATGTGAAATGCTGGTACGCTAATAACCGGTGTAACCGCCAGAGTGTCGAATACGAGCGCGCAAACGCGCGTGCGTCGTGCTGTAAGAGTACCGCACGTCAGCGGTAAGTGGGCGAGCATTATCCTATTGTAAAACACCCGATGGAATGCTGTTCGTGACTGGCAGCACAACAGGTCGACAAGTTTGCAGCCAGGGTGCGTGGGAGGGCGCGTGGAATAACCGCGACACTGCTGCTGACGCCATAAGAAATCGCACCCCAGAGCGTCTAGCACGCAGACAGTGGCTGCAGGCTGCTAACCGAGACACGGCCATTACTCGCACAGTGCAGAATCGGCTTTCATCAGAAAGAAAAACCAGGCTGTGCCCTGTGATGAGGTCTCGCTCGACACCACTGAAACCGCAGGGCAGGCGGAGTGCGCGCTCCAGGGCGTGCGGCTGGGAGCTGTCCTGGGAGTGGCCGACTTGTGACACTTCGTCGTTCCTCCGTGTCGCCAGCTGCTCCTCCAGCTGCTGCTGCAGCGCCGCCCGGCCGCCCTCCCGCGACCGCCGCCGCAGGCAGTGACGTGCGGTGGCGACGTTCCTGCCGGGCCTTCCTGCAGTGTCGCAGAAGGAACGTGCAGCTTCTCGCGGCCCTGTTACACGACCTTATTCAGACTCGGCGAGATGCTGACGATGGCGTCTATGTCGACTAACATCCGCTCACCACGACCAGTCTCAAAGGTAACTGACACTCACGGCCGTTACAGCGTGTATTTACAGCAGGGGCGGGCAAACGTTGCACGCGGCTCATGAGCACACAGCGCTGCACGTGTGCTGCTCGCGTGCAATCGTCGACAGGGGCAGTGGCGACAGCCAGCAGGTTGCGGCAGTGTAGTACCGGGCTAAGATGCGGACGTTGAAGCGAAGCGACCACTACGTAGTGAACGTTGTATTTCAATAACCGGAAAATGCAGAGTGAATCAAGGAAACGGAGAATTGGAGATTTGCTATCTTTTAAAATGGAATGGGAGAATCATTTTTTTCTCTGTGCAAAAACGTGAAAATTGGAAATGTATAATATGTGACAGTATTCTGGCTGGTCAGCGGAAGTTTAATATTGAACGCCATTATAATAAATTTCAGTATGTTGCCGTTCTTGGTGTAATGAAAGAGGAATTTCTCAAGGGATTTGGGGATATATCTTACTTATCCCAAGGTTTTGAATAGTTCTCGAGACAATCTGCTGTTTCTGTAGATGATATTCATCTCAGTTTGCAAATGGAATTAATAGATCTACAGCGTAATTCTCGTCTGAAAGACAAGTTCCTTTTGGCAAGACGTGTAATAGATTTTTATCACGACTTTCCACAGCAAGAGTTTCCTCGTCTCCATCGTGAAGCCATGAAGATAATGTCAGTGTTTGGCACGACATACGTTTGTGAGACATTTTTTTTCTGTTATCAAAGTCTCGGTTAAGAGCAAACACCAGTAATGAAAATTTACGTAACTGTTTCCGTTTGTCTGTATGTAGAAATTTTGTTGCAGACATTAAACGTATTGTAAACTCCACCAGTGATAATTAAATAAAACGTATCGTAGGTAATAGGTACTCTTTCAAACCACGATTACTTTCAAGCACTCCTACTAACCTTATTCCTTCATTCAATAAAGCAGGCCAGGAAACAAGACGCATTACAAAGGAAGAAGCGGTGAGAGGGTATGGCGGGGAGGGGAGAGAGGCGGGTGGCCAGCTTGCCCCTGTGTGCGCGCAGAACACCTGTTAACTGCACACGTGCATGTGCACCGCACACGTGCAGAATTCCTGCCCGCCCCTGATTTAAAGCAAACCTGACTCGCATCCACCACAGTGCCGTTACTAGCACCACTCATACGCGGCTGGCGAGAAAATGGAACAGACATTGTCTCTCAAACAGTCCTACCGACTTCCGTTTATGTCGTAAAACTTCTTCTCGGTGTTGCGGTTTTTTTCTGTTAGTATACATCCACATTTAAGATTGGTAACCGCAATAAAATCCCTTTCCAGCACGTATTACATAGAAAAGCTATCAAAAACTTCCTCGTGGTAGTTCATAATACAGGATACGTAACAGATAGGTCTCAGTCGAGCCAGTATTGTTGGTATCTGTTTCTAAACTGAACTGTAAGTTGTTCGTTAGTGATTAATGCTGTATGACGTCACAGTTTAAACCACTGTGCTACTTCTATAGCCGAAACATGTTTCAAAGTCTGTGTGGAGGAAATTTGGAGGTCGAAACGACACCATCCCGGCAGTTTCTCTCTGACAAGATAGCAACTGGGAGAATTCGCACCGTCCATAGTTTTGCTTCATTAGGTTAATTCTGGCACGAAAATCTACAATGACAGATATAGTTTTTGACAGCGACAGTGACATTGAAAAATTAACCGCACTGAATATAGTAAAAAAAAAAGAAGCTAGCAAATAGGCAATGACTCGCTTCCAATTGAATAAATTTTCTTAAAAATTGTATCTTTAACATTCAAAAACTTGGAAACTGTCTCAAAAAGTCAGAAAAATCGTCTCAATCATCAGCCTCTTGAGAATGTGCCTACTTCAGTGTGAAGGAGTAATCTATCGAAGGTCTCGTCATTTTGGTCACATAACTGCTAAAATAACCTATAATTCAACGTGTTGTTGCGAATTTTCTTTCCTGATTCATTCACACATTGGAGAGACTGATGCAATGTACCATTCAGATTTTTAGCAAATAAATGTCGTTGACGGATGCCGCAGTATACCGTAAACACGTCGGGTACATTTTGTTTCAAATAGGTTATAAGGTGTCTGTTTGGTGTTGCAGAAGTCTTTCAAATAGTGGTTTAAAGCAATTGTTACAGTTTGTGAACTCGACAGTGTTACAGTGTAATTTCTTCCAATGAACACCAGATTAAAAATCTGTCAAATGAAACTGTCAATGTCCTTCCCGTGGAAACTAACGACTTAATGTGAATTTAGCGAGACTGAAGAACCTAATACTGAAGCTCACATAGTGTCAAGCGCAGCAACTACTACTAACACACTACCTCCATCTGGTGCTACACAGCGAAACGATAACGTGACACATACAAAATGTGGTTCGTCAGTAACGGAATCCTCAGCAAGAGCTGCGTCACTGGCTGAAGATATCCGTAAACATTACCTCACCTACTCAAAAGAATTCAAAGCCTTTTTGAAAGCGACCAGAAATCAGAAAATAATACTTTGCAACAGTTAATTACTAAACAACTTGCAAAAACCATAGCAATCGACAAACGTCGTCACGTACAGCAATTGTTAAGTGCGATTAAAAGAGATACGTCCGCTAAATGAGACAGGTGTTCGAGCAAGAGCAACGGAGTAGCGTGGGTACGTCCGAAGTAGATAAATAGTACATAACGCAAACAGAACACTGATTATCACTAATGGCAACAACAAATACAAGCCAAACAGCCTGGTCTCTTCAAGAACAAATCAAGTGCATACAAATAAATCTACAGCGGTATCGAGCTGCAACAGATAACCTAATGGAGAATATTTTACAATATCAGATTCACATTGCTTTCCTACAAGAACCATATACACTCCTGGAAATTGAAATAAGAACACCGTGAATTCATTGTCCCAGGAAGGGGAAACTTTATTGACACATTTCTGGGGTCAGATACATCACATGATCACACTGACAGAACCACAGGCACATAGACACAGGCAACAGAGCATGCACAATGTCGGCACTAGTACAGTGTATATCCACCTTTCGCAGCAATGCAGGCTGCTATTCTCCCATGGAGACGATCGTAGAGATGCTGGATGTAGTCCTGTTGAACGGCTTGCCATGCCATTTCCACCTGGCGCCTCAGTTGGACCAACGTTCGTGCTGGACGTGCAGACCGCGTGAGACGACGCTTCATCCAGTCCCAAACATGCTCAATGGGGGACAGATCCGGAGATCTTGCTGGCCAGGGTAGTTGACTTACACCTTCTAGAGCACGTTGGGTGGCACGGGATACATGCGGACGTGCATTGTCCTGTTGGAACAGCAAGTTCCCTTGCCGGTCTAGGAATGGTAGAACGATGGGTTCGATGACGGTTTGGATGTACCGTGCACTATTCAGTGTCCCCTCGACGATCACCAGTGGTGTACGGCCAGTGTAGGAGATCGCTCCCCACACCATGATGCCGGGTGTTGGCCCTGTGTGCCTCAGTCGTATGCAGTCCTGATTGTGGCGCTCACCTGCACGGCGCCAAACACGCATACGACCATCATTGGCACCAAGGCAGAAGCGACTCTCATCGCTGAAGACGACACGTCTCCATTCGTCCCTCCATTCACGCCTGTCGCGACACCACTGGAGGCGGGCTGCACGATGTTGTGGCGTGAGCGGAAGACGGCCTAACGGTGTGCGGGACCGTAGGCCAGCTTCATGGAGACGGTTGCGAATGGTCCTCGCCGATACCCCAGGAGCAACAGTGTCCCTAATTTGCTGGGAAGTGGCAGTGCGGTCCCCTACGGCACTGCGTAGGATCCTACGGTCTTGGCGTGCATCCGTGCGTCGCTGCGGTTCGGTCCCAGGTCGACGGGCACGTGCACCTTCCTCTGACCACTGGCGACAACATCGATGCACTGTGGAGACCTCACGCCCCACGTGTTGAGCAATTCGGCGGTACGTCCACCCGGCCTCCCGCATGCCCACTATACGCCCTCGCTCAAAGTCCGTCAACTGCACATACGGTTCACGTCCACGCAGTCGCGGCATGCTACCAGTGTTAAAGACTGCGATGGAGCTCCGTATGCCACGGCAAACTGGCTGACACTGACGGCGGCGGTGCACAAATGCTGCGCAGCTAGCGCCATTCGACGGCCAACACCGCAGTTCCTGGTGTGTCCGCTGTGCCGTGCGTGTGATCATTGCTTGTACAGCCCTCTCACAGTGTCCGGAGCAAGTATGGTGGGTCTGACACACCGGTGTCAATGTGTTCTTTTTTCCATTTCCAGGAGTGTAGTTATTAACAAAACGTAGGTGAAATTACCACAGGATACAAGATATTTGGCTCAGGTGACATAAGGAAAAGGGCAAAACAAAAGTCGAAACAGTGAACGGTGGAAGAACGAGACGTGCAGTGCAGACCAGCGAGCCTCCGGTGGTAAGTGTCGCGTCGTGCTCAGCTGCCCGAGGCCCACCACGCGAGTGAGCGGTGTTCACACCTCCACCACGCTGATGCTCTGTTTCCCTCGCTGTTCGCTGTATTCAGATTTGAGTCTGTGTCGTGGTGTAACAGCGAGGTATAAGGAAGGGACCTATAGTGACAGTTGATTCTGCACAACTACTTTATTAACAGCCGACAGGAAATGGCATTCGAATGTGAACTGCAAACATTTGATGAGAAGGCGAAAAGTCTACCGAATCCTCAACCGGAAAACACGTCTGGTTTTTCAAACACGGCATTAGTGACAGTATGTGTATCATTTAATAGGCATCTCTAATCGATGCACCTAATTTTTACGACTGGTAAGTGAGTGAGATATGCCTCCTTGCCCGATTTAGATGTTCGTATGAATGTGAATGTGATCACTCCCAAGTAAATGAAGAAAACATAATAGTTTGTCACATAAGCTGCAACAAATGAACGCAACAGTTTCACAGTTACACAGTTTCTCTGTGATCTCTCAAAACAAATCTTTTTGACGTTTTTGAAGTTGCGTTCCGTTTTGGCCCTTGAATTCCTTTGTTGTAACATAGTTCACCCCAATTTTTTTCTTCATGTCACATATTCTATAACCAGTGTATAGTATAACAACTGCCAAGATTACAGAAAGAGATGACGTGACGGACAATTCATAAAGTTGTGATAAAAAAATGGCTCGAGCGAGATTAGAACACGGTTCGTTCGCTTCAAAGTCGAACACCGAGATCACTTATCCTGGCTCAGTATTGCACTTCTTAACCTCGAACCGTTCACCGTTTCTGTTTTGCTTGTTTTCTCACAGCCCAGTGCATCTTGTGTCCACTGGGCCACCTCACCACTAAACCTGACGGGCGCGAGACGAGGAGTTTCCCTGGTTGGACATAACAAAATCCATCAAAGGTGACGTGAGGAAAACTGATGACGTGATAAACTACAACAAACGAGTTGGTTTAGTAATTGCTGTGGACAGTAATACAAGCTCAAGCACGTGACAAGATACAGAAACAAACTCGAGAGGAAAAGAGGGAGAACAATTTCTCGCTTCCACTTATTTGTACTTACTGAACGAGGGGAATCATGGGCCATCTTTTGAAAACAGTAAAGGAAAGAACAATACTGATTTAACTGTGGTCATCTCTCATCTACTGCTGATTCTAAGCCAATGGACGTGTCGTGAAGAAGAGGGTTGCTCCGGGGGCAGCGCAGGCGTAATTCAAACTAAAAGAATCGTTGTTAGAGACGAAAACGCGAAAGACTTTGATGGGTGCTTGTTGGAAGAACTTACGCACAAATATTTCCCAAACGAAGACTTACACAACTAGGCTAGACTATAATTTGGTAGTAAAAGTTCAGGCGGAAACAAATACTGAAACAGTTACCACAGACTTTGAAGAGTTCTAGATATCTCATACGTTCAAGATACACAAAACTGCGAGAAAATCCATCCCCTGTTGGACAACTGCAATGCGAAAAAAAACAACGCATTAAGACGAATTTATCAAAGGACAAACGACTACGAACAGCTGAGGAAGCTACGAAGGCTGCAATATTGTAAAGAGAAGCAGGAATACAGCACGACTATCCCGCAAGCAAAAAATAAAATAAAATAAAATAAAATATCTGCAGCTTGACTCCAACAAATAATGCTTGGTGTGCAGTCTATCGAATTGCATCAGGGAAAATCAGAACTAATACTCCCGTGACAACGCTAAGGAAAAGTGACAACATGACAACAACGAATTTAAAGGAAACCGCCGCCTATATGCTCGCATATTTTGTGCCTGAGAACACAGAATACCATAAACCCATAGATCTCAAGCACTACGACCCAACGGAACGGTAGATGATGCAGTTTTTACACAGACAGATATAGAGTAAATAATAATGAACTTGCCGGAAAACAAGACTCCTGGTGAAAATGATGTTACCAGTAAGGTCCTTCGTCGACTTTTAGCTTTCTTCGCAATTATCTTACCGCTTTATGTAACAGTTGCTTAAAGAACGCTTACTTTCCGAAATTGTGGAAAAGAGCCAAATTAACACACACATCAAATGTGGCAAAGAAACCGATATGGAACTATCCAAATTTCGTGCCTTCAGCCTTCTGTATACGGAGAGAAAAGTGTTGGAAAAGCTATTAATTAACACAATTACGCCCCATGTCTTCTCTAAGGATCTCCTAAGCAACAATCAGTATGGATTTACTCCGCAGAAAGGGACAGTTGACTGTTAAGAACTTTGTAGGCAAAAGCATATCGCAAGGACACTACGTAATAATGATTAGTGTTCGCAGCTTGGTGGCCCAGCATCCGCAAGGCGCTGCTAGAATGTGAATGCCCTAGGAACTATTTCAACGACAGTAGTGTTGCCGTTCAACAGCTTGAGATATCAAGTATAGTTCTCTGGTTGCCTCGGATTACACAGCAAACATAAAGACGGTAGCATTTGCAGATGAGTTAATCGTGCTGACCAAAGCAGATACTGTCTTTATTGCTGAAGAGCTCTGCAATACAGAAGCAGAAAAAATCACAGCTTGGGCTCAAAACAACAAAATCCGTTTTAATGAGCAAAAATCGAAACTAATATCAATAACAAGGAATCGGCGTAAAGACAAAACAACAAATGGTTCAAATGGCTGTAAGCATTATGGGACTTAACATCTGAGGCTATCAGTCCCCTAGACTTAGAATTACTTAAACCTAACTAACCTAAGGACATCACACACATCCATGCCCGAGGCAGGATTCGAACCTGCGACCGTAGCAGCAGCGCGGTTTCGGACTGAAGCGCCTAGAACCACTCGGTCACAGCACAAAGCAACAGTTAGTATCGTTCTAAACAATAATGTTTAATGAACAAATACAGTACATTACTAAAAATGGACGAAACTTGTTTATTCTTTGTCTAAATGACCAAGGCTGCACTGGGGACTTGGTTCAGAAGCAAAGAAAATAATTTGCAAAGGAAACCAATATTAGCATATGAAACTCCTGATTGGATTCACACACTAAGAAGAAAGTATAACTTTTTGAAGATTTGAAGCATACAGCGCTTCATCGACATAAATACGTCTACTGAAGCACTGTGCGCTCTAACAAGCCTTACACCAATTAAACTACACGCAGCAGCTACAGAATGTAAAATTACAAAACTTGAACAGGCGGCCCAGTCCTTTACATTGCAAGCAGTCACCCCATCCAGCAATTTTAGAAGAAAATTATGGAGTCAAGGAATAGCCTATAGAGATTTATACCGACGGTACTTATTCAGAGATCGGGACAGCTTCAGGCGCGCTAATAATCACTGATGGCACACCTTCCTGTCAGTTCAAGTACACTCTAAAGAATGGGTGCACTATTAACCGAGCAAAACAATTAACAATCTTACGAGCCTTAGTGAAGCTAGAGAACTTACGAGATAAAATGTTAAAAAGGCAGCTGTATGCGCAAAGACAGTAGAATTACGCTGGAGTCATTACAAAATTCCAGGAATCGTAAATATTTGATAGAAGAGACCACAAACAAAATTAGGCAATTGCGGCAGAGGAGAGGTACAGTAACTTCGAATGGACGAAAGCACACGTAGGAACTGGCACCCAGGCGTGCCAAACAAGCAGCTCGAGTAAACACAACAGAAAGCTACCACACAATCCCTCCGACTGTGGGCACAAGAAAGTTAAGGTGCACTTGGAAAGGAAAATGGGAAAGAGAACGGGCTGATACTACTGTGCGATTACAAACGATTTTTTCCGATTGTTGAATATCGTTTGGAGAGAATTGTGGTAAGGTCTTATGGGACCAAACTGCTGCGGTCATCGGTCCCTAAGCTTACACACCATTTAATCTAACTTAAACTAATTTACGCTAAGCCATGCCCGAGGAAGGGCTCGAACGTCCGACCGGAGGGCGGGCGGGGGTGCCACGTGAACCGTGACAAGGCGTCCAAGACCGCTCGGACTGCTACGATCGCAGGTTCGAATCCTGCCTCGGGCATGGATGTGTGTGATGTCTTTAGGTTAGTTAGGTTTGAGTAGTTCTAAGTTCTAGGGGACTTATGACCACAGCAGTTGAGTCCCATAGTGCTCAGAGCCATTTGAACCATTTTTGAACCAGACCGCTCGGCTGCCCCGCGCGGCGTTCAACATCGTCTTTCCATAAAGTTACAGCAGTCATCTAATCTTACGACAACGTTAACCGGGCATGGAAAATTAGTGCCTCACCACCATCGGTTGAGGCTGGCCCCCTGTGATCAAACACCTCCGGCTTCAATGGTTGCATAGCGTCGTTGTTTAACACTTTATAGCATTAAATGCGTGTTAGTAATCGTTTGTCCGACAGTGATGGAATGAACTCAAACTTAACATAAACAACATTCAACTGCATACATTTATTTTCAAAATCTGACGTATTTTGCATCAGTTATCTGTGGACAAAAATTAAGGTAGTTTCGGAAATACGATAAGATGTAGTAGCAATCAAAATCAACCCTCTCAACGTCAAGTCACGATCTGCGCAACTGAAGGATGTACAAAAAACTGATAAAAATAAGTTATTTTTTTCCGAAACCCTGAAACAACATGACATGGATCAACTTGTACGTTCCTGACTGTAGTCTGTTCACAAAGTGATGAACGAGGACTTGCTAGTTACGGATCGGCTGTCGTCGACTTTGAGCCGCCCTGCGAACCTCGGCGACGTAGCGCAGAACCTTCCGTGTGCGGTGTGTCGCTACCAGCACGTTTCACTGGCCCGCCCGACGCTCCTTCCACCCCTCCGAGAAGTGCTTTACGGGGTGGAATACTGCTGCGAGCAGCAGAGTGAGAATAAAAAGTTGCTCCATGCCAGGGCTTAATTTTGACCACAATGCCTCCCAGGTATTTATTATTATTATTATTTTATATATTTTAACTCACGGGAACACTTAAGACAGTACACGTGTATTAAATCGCAACGTAACGGCAGTACGCCGCTCAGCCAGACAGGGGTGACCAACGTGATTATGTTTTAGAAACCTGAGTTTCAGAACAGTACTATGTAAAAAAAATCATTTCTCATTGTTTAATCACAAGTTTCCAAAAAACTAAGTTGTGAACTTATATGGTTGTGGAACGGGGAGGGGAAGGGAGAGGAAGATACGCAATTCTAGCAACGTTACTGACGGGACAAGCAGAAGGAATTTCAACGAAAGCAGTTTCAATTAATTTTCTTCTCGATTTAATGTTGTACTCATTACTGTTGCGATTTCCTACGGACATGGACAGATAAATGAACGAATAAAAAAATAAAAGAAAGCAGTTGTATACATACAGCACGCTGCCCGCTGTGGCACCGCCTCAAAAGAACAAAGTGCCCCCGAGAACGCACATAAAGTGTGAGACTGGACACGTGTCAGAAATTCCATGTGTGGGAATTATACGTGTCTAAAAAGATGAATGTCTGTGTGTTTTCTTTCAGGAGCAAAGGGCAGCCTATCAGCTCCGCACAATAACTTGAGGCCACAAAGATGGTCCTTATGAACTCTGTAAAAAGGAATATAATGAGAATAATGTATAATCTCGATGTATCCTTTGTAGATTTACTGTCATCGTTTTTAAACTTTTTCTACGTATCTTTACCTTGAGAATTGTCTTTTGTCTCGGAATGAGAGTTCACCAAATTTTGTGTAATCCTAGTAATCAAATGATAGAAACACTACGTTTGATCCAAGTAGATCCGTAAAGTACTCAATCCCACAATGTTAACGGCGACATGTGAATTTTGATATCTCCTTGACTTACAAGATTCCCATGGAAGGCAATGTAACATTATGTGATTGCCCTACCATTTTAAATCAGTCACTAACCGAGCAGTCACTCGGCAACAGCTACAGTTAGCAAATAACGTTGCGAGAATGTAAGAAACGAACGTCCTGCGACGTGTTTACTGTGGAGGCGCAGTCAGAGATGCGGTGAGCTATTGACTTTGAAAGCCGCTGCGCGAAAGGCGGACAAAAGAAAAACACTTTTACACATTTTTCTTTGATGTTCGAGATATTCTCGATGAACAGTTACTCACTCTTCTGTCTCTTGTAGTTTGCGTCGGACACGCATGTCCTGCCACCATATTATCATTGTTTGAAAATATTATTTTAGTGTAATGTGAAGTGCCATACTGCATAGCAGTAGATTTATGTGAGACGCAATATTGTACGACATGTATCTGGAAATGTCAAAGGATTTATTTTCATTATGAGAAGAGAAGTGCCAATCAAAACGGCATCCATGTTAAATCCTTTAGGTCATTGTAAGTTCGTTGTCTATTCATTACCATAAATTCAAAGTTAAATGGAACTTGTGTATGGACTATTTATTTAGTATAGAACCTATGTCTCACTACTTCATTACCATATGTATTTGATTATCTTTTATGTTTATGCAAAGTTTGATGGTTCACAGTCACGAATTGTTTCGACGAAGTCGGACGAAAGTTGCATACGGCGAAATATTTATTCTACTGGTAAATGCATGATAAACTTAGGTCCCTTAGGAAATTCAGGTTGAGCTATCCAAAAACAATTTTATTTTCAATAGTCATTTACCCTCCTCTACAAAGCAACTTCCGACTGATCAGAGGATTCAACAAGAAACAGTCGCACACAGTCGGCGTAAAATTCCTGACCAGTAAAGGTATTCAAAACCACTACAATAACTAGTTATGTCTATTGGCCTAAAATACAGTATATATAATTACGTGCTTTTCTCTGTAAATTTATTTACACGGCCGATTATAGCTGTATGCTAATGCACAAAAGTAAACATATTGTTAAAAGTATCTAATAAATTTTGACCGTCGCTTTCTCAAAAACGGTCAATTATCTACGGATAAGCCAGACACGTGTTTGCTTATTTCGATCCCTCTTCCAGTAAGTGAGGATTCTGCGAAACAGGGTTATGGCAGTTGCCGCGTTCTCCTCGCAAGCAAAGATGGGGAAGCTAAAAGGTGGAAGGAAACGGACGTGAAGGATCTGTTAAAAAATGAAAGCGAAAGTCATGAGATGAAATGGAAGATAAAATAGTACGAGAACAGTTGAGAGAGCACTGAAGGACCTAATTCCAAACAAGGTCCCTCATAAATGTTAAGAATCCTGGAAGAACTTAACCGTGACAAAACTATTTCAGCTATTATGCAGGAAATACGAAACACACTTCATCGAGAACCTGATAATTCCAATTCCAAAGAAGGCACTTGCTGACAGCTGTGAATAAAATTAGTGCCGCGATCTATCAGCGCAAGAATGAAAAACTGCTAGAAGCAGACCGTGGGTTAGATCAGCTTAACTTCTGGAGAAATAAACAGGGCAAAAATATTATACGAGTAATTTTAGATTGTTCGAAGACAGGCACACCTACATTCACAGCTTTATTCCGTTTAAAGCAAACTTTTAACAAGGTCGACTCGAACACAGTGAAATCGTGAAGGGTATAGGGATAAAAATACTGTGAACAAAAAGTCATTAACAACAAGTGCAGAAAATTGATTTCAGGTATTAGAGTCCAAGCATATCAAAAGGAAGGGATAGAGACAGAGCTGTACAATATCTCTGTACTGAACCAGCAGTAAAGGAAACGAAGAAGAACTTTGGAAAGGGAGAAGAAATAAAATCCTTGGGATTTGCTAGTGACACTGTAATTCTGCCAGAGACAGCAAATGACTTGCGACAGCAGTTGAATGGAAAGGATAGTGTCTTAAAAACAGAATATGAAATGAGCATTAACAAAAATAAAACAAGCGTATTGCAGTGTAGTCAAATCAAATCAGATGATGCTGGGGTAATTAGATAACGAAATGAGACGCTTGAAGACAAGTTTGCTATTTGAGCGGCTAAATAACTGACGATTGCCACAGTAGAGAAGATGTAAATGTAGACTGGATTTAAGAAGAAAAGTATTTCTGAAAAAGAAGAATTTCTTAACATCTACTATAAATTTTAGTGTGACGATGTCTTTTCTGACAGAATTTTCTTTGGAGTAGTCTTGCACTTCAGACAAGAAGAGAAGAGAAGCTTTTGAAACGTGGTGCTACAGAAGAGTTCCGAAGATTAGATGGATAGACCAAATAATTAATGAGGAGAACTGTATCGAGTTAGATAGAAATTTATGGCACAATTTGACCGAAAGAAAGGATCAGTTGATAGCACACGTTCTAAGCCATCAAGGTATATCACTTTGCTAAAGCGGAATGTGTGGACGGTAAATACTCGTATTGTAGAGGGAGACCAAGGGGTAAATGCGCTAAAAAGGTTCGAAAGGATGCAGGCTGCAGTAGGTATTCGGAGACGAAGAGGTTTGCACGGGATGGAGCAGTGTGATCATACCAGCCTTTAGACACACGATCTGAAGAACAACAACCTGTTAGTCAAGTTTTCAGGCTCACTGACAACAAATTTTCATAATTTTATTTTTTCTAACATCAAATTCGGTAAATGGTAACCACAGATGAATACACATACACCAACTTCAATTTTCTTTTCGAAGTCGATAGTACATGAGTACTTCCCAGTTGCAGTAAGTATAAGAAAGGCAATTACGAAAATAGTATGATAGGAAACGTTCTTACACCTCGGTTGAGACATTAATGATCCCTGCTTCTGATTATATAATCCATGTCGCTCGTTCAAAGAAAATGCTATAATTAAAAAATATATGGCATACATTGTTTAATTACGGAGTTCATAATGAAAATATTGACATACGTATATTAGCTATTGAATATTGGGTGTGAAACTTTGTTATATCTGAATATTTCGCCCATAAAGGACGGCATCGTGTCCATTGACAAATACAAATAGTTTTGTGCGACAGTCACTTATTTATTTTGCCACTGCGCGTTTCAGTGGTTCACATCATCAACTTCAGGTGCAGAATTAACTTCACCTTCAGGTGGAGAATAACTACGCATTTCAGTGGTTAACACAACCATCTCCACATGGAAATTAACACCATTACCTTCAGATGGAGAATAAACTATGCTCTTCAGGAAGAGAATAAACAATTCCACTAAGAATTAACACCATTATCTTTAGATGGAGCATAAATAAGATGATGGTGTGAACCACTGAAAAGCGTAATGGCAAAATAATTAACTGACTGACGCAAAAATCTGTTATTTATATTTTTATTTTTGTTAGAAAAGCGTTACGAGTAAGTACTATAGCTACTATTGTGTTTTACAACAACGAATCAATCAATGGTAGACGAAAAACCATTCATAACTTCATGTCTGTTTCAGGAAAAATTTTCCACATAAGAGACTTATCATTTGGCATCCCTCTTTCCCTCTTCATCTTGTACTCTTTGATCTATGTTAGTTTTCGCTTTTAATTGTGATCTGCACTGCATACAAAAATCTTATCTCTATTCATCCAAGGATCATGATATAGGAGTTGTCAAGGTAGTGTTACGAAACTCAGTTGCTCACAATATACAACAAACAGAATGCCTAGTGAGGACAGGACACTCGGTCTAGGAGAATAGGTGGTCGCCCATGGCCTTGCCTAAGCGGTTTAAGGAAAGAACGGAAAACCGAAATCTACAGGACTGGACGAATAAACTCCGTCCTGGCGAACACGAGGACGGTGTCTTAATAATAGCTACACTACCTCATTTGGTTGGTCCCTACTGCGCAATGTTCATTGATTTACGCGCAATTTGTTTCAGGTAAGACAGTTTAGTTCTTCATTGACTCACACGCTTGGGACACACACTGATGACCAGAAGACGGCGAAGATGCCGCTGTGCCTCTTGCACCAACTTCAAACTGTTCAGAAAGCTGACTCCATCCCCATAAATATTCAAGTATGCTCCTCAGTCCACCAGAAAGAGCCGCGTCAGCATGCCCCCTCCCCTCCCCTCCCCCCATGATGTGTGACACGTCTTGACACATGATTTTCTTCTGAAAGCAGCGAACCACTATCACACACTGAAACGTGACAGAGTGTTGTGCTACCCGCTACTCTAAGTAATCTTAATGTTTGACGTTATTTTCGGTATGAAGAACTTTCTAGTTGCCTTTTTGAGCAGATGTATTTTAGTAATGTTTTTCAAGTTGTTATTCCCTGATATAAAATGCCGTTTTCCGTTTTTTGTTTGTTTTTCCTGGGCAAATGCAAATCCATACTGGCTCTTCTTCCGTGATTATGTATATGACTATGTTTCGCCTGATGTGTACCACAGATGGCTAGTGTACTCGTTTGGTGCACAAAAGATGCCCATTTTCTTTAAATATCTCTTTACAATGAGCCTAACTACTACTACTTTTGATTACGACTCTTACAGCGCATTTGCGCAGCTTAAAAACTGTGTCAATGTCTTGTTTCCGAGTTGTCGAGCACACCGCTCAGATGCTACAGGTCCGATACAGAATCCCTCGTAAGACGGCGCAGATTCAAGAGAAACCGTGTTGTACGACGGATAATGTCTTAATAAGTGAAAATTATTAGGGGTGGCCGAATTAAGCACGAATGTACGGGTACCGCGCATCACATAGGTATATTAATGAAAGGGTCCATCAAGCTACGAATGAAAACTGGCAGTCACTATAACAGTTCGGTTACTGACATACATCAAGCATAACGATTTACTCGCTGAATCAAACATATAAGCATTTAATAAATGGACAAGACTTTGTATATACCTTGACAAAGGAGGGAAACATGAAAGCTCAGTACGAAGCTGCGTCCACGCTCTTCCTTTTGTCCAGGGCTCGGCGCGTTGCTGGCTGTGTGGCTGTTGTTGTGTTTCTTGCGTACGTGAAGATCGCGGTAGTTCTGAAATGGCCAGTAAAGCACTGTGCAGAAATTATTACACAGTCCTGTTTCATTACTATCTTGCACAGAGAAGAAACAAATTATTGACAGGGGCAGGCCATGGACCAACTTAACAGAATCAATGTGCGTAGAGGCGAAATGTGGTCTACTGGAAAAGGCTGTGAGAGGCATTTTCGTAAGGAGTTGTACAAGTTGTGCAGCTGTGGTGTAACGAATAGATTTTATTGTTGGACCTGTGTTATTTGCTACAAAGAAAACTATTTGGAATAAGCAAAGGAGTTACGATTTAAATCATTTAATACTGAGGTGAAGAAACACGGTGAATCTGAAATTCACCTTTCTATTTACGTAACATACAACAGATTCATTGCATGCTCTGCACGATCTTGTGACTTGTCAACGAAGGGTAGAAATAGAACTGCACAACGAGAAAGAAAGAAAGAACAGGGAAATACTGAACAGGTTAATTAATGCAGTTTGCTGTTTAGCGAGACAGGAACTATCCTTTCGAGTTCACGAGGAAAATTCAGAATGCGCGAACAAAGGAAATTATATGTAATTTCTTAATGTAAATGCCGAGTTTGATCCTCCGTAGCAAGAACATTTACTAAGGTCTACGGTTTTCCGCGGCACATCGGCAAGGATTGAAAATGATTTAGTAAATGCAGTAGCTGACGTTTCGGGAGACGGAGTCTGTAACGAAATTAAGTAAGCGGATTTTGTGGTTACTATGCTTGATGACATGTCATATATAAGCCATAATTCATAGTTGTCAGCTGTATTGCGTTACGTTTTAGTTCCACAGAAAAAAATAGTTGAACGATTTCTTAGGTTACGCGATGTGAGCGCTGACAGAACTGCAACAGCTCTTTTTAACTGTGTCGATGAAATAATGGCACAATATAACTGTGGGAATAAACTAATTTGCCCAAGCCTGTGGCGGCGTTGGCCACTTCAATGGCCTCCAAAGTAAAGTCGGGGAAAGATGTGCTGAGGCTATGTTTACGCCCTGCTATGCTCGTGGTAGCTGGTTCTTCAACAATCATTAGAATGTAACAAGGAACTCAAAGCACTTTTTTTTTTGGTCATCGCATCCGCCTTAGAGGACGCCGCACATCGTGTAGCCGGTGCAGTATCCAAAGTGAGACTGAAGTGACGCTCACTTGAACCGAAAATACCTGCTGAGGCGGATACACGCTTAGTATTAAAGTAGTGAAAAAGGTTGATCTGCGGCATTTCGTTGTGTTCACAAATGCAGCAACGGCACTCGCAATGAAAAGATGGGGTGACGTCGAGAGAGCGGCTGTGTCAGTCGCAGCCGTTCCCGAGAGAGGAAGGAGGAGGCCGAGGCCGCTCCAGTTCCCTCGCCTTCAGATGGATAAGGTAGCCCTGTTTGCAGAGCCGAGAATTCACATTTGTCAAACAGCTTCACAGATTTGTCTCCACTTCTTTTAAACAGTCTGTCAGTTATGTAAAGTCATCTTTTTTAAATAATAATTTGTTGGGAGTTCAACTGTTTTCAGTATTTATTTATCGCAAGAGAGAGAGAGAGAGAGAGAAGGCTCTAAATGGCTCTAAGCACTATGCGACTTAACATCTGAGGTCATCAGTCCCCTAGACTTAGAACTACTTAAACCTGACTAACGTAAGGACATCACACACATCCATGCCCGAGGCAGGATTCGAACCTGCGACCATAGCAGCAGCGCGATTTCGGACTGAAACGCCTAGAACCGCTCGGCCACAGCGGCCGGCAGGAGAGAAGGTGTCGATTTCCCTACTATATCTTTGTTGAATGGAATGAAGAGTTCATATCACTCACCCACGAAATACAAATAGTCCTTTAGATCTAACAGCAATAACCTTGTTTTGCAGTGTTGCAAAACTCTGGCATCTAAGAAGGTTTGGTTGTTTTTATTATTTTATTTTATTTTATTTATTTATTTGTACTGAGAGTGTGTCCTCGATATATATTATTCCATTTTCAGGGAGGCCAACATGTAGGCTCAACTATGCTACGAAACATTTCGTTTTTGTTTTATTTTATTAACTATAGAGAGACGATCTACGTCAGTGGACTAAAAGGGCCAGACACATGGTTTTCTTGGTTAAACTCATTGTTCTTTCTACATGTGGCCGTTTGCGCTGCAATTTTCGGGTTACAATGGGTCACAACTAGGAAAAAAGTCTTACAGTTAACGACACGGCCCTGAGAGCCTCCCAACATTTAACGCTATTTAGCCTCACAAAAGAGATTCCTCCGATTGTCAGAAAAAGAGGGATAAGGGGTAAAGCGTGATAGAGGTTTTTTTTCTTTGCCAACGACTTAAGATCCAAATTATGAGACGCCATTGCCAATGACTGCAAAAAAGTTAGTAATTTCAAGAGAGATCCGCGGAAAAGCAAGAACAAACACCAGTACTTTCGCCAAGGCGCATGTTCGGCAGAACTAGCTGTCTGATAATTTTAAACCCGCGTAACGAAGCATTAACGCAAATCGGCCAGCTTCACATCCGAGTCGCCTCAGCGCGTGCTTGAACAGTGTGTGTGGGAGACGGCTGCAGCAGCGGCATCTGTGCCACATGTCTGTCTGTCAACATCTTCGACTGCAAAGTGCGTCCCTGAAGCGAGTGCCTTTCTCGATCTTCCTGCTGCAACTGTCTTCTGACTTTACTGCACAAAACTTACCTTGGTCTGCCAGCATCAGAACACTGCCGCCCAGTCGCAGCAGTCTTACGAGTTGTGGTCAGTAATAATTTTGTACACGAGTTGAACGATTTCCTAGTCTCGCAGATGTCACAGTTGACAAATAAAGTACAGTGCCGAGAAGAAGGCAGAACTTCTGCCCCACCCACGGCCACCGTAGAGCTTGGCACGAACTCGACCCTTCCAGTAATTACTGAGAGCCCATCACGGCCCCCTTACTCGACTGTAACAAACATCTCACCTGCTCGGCACGGCAGTGACAGACGGCAAGGCGCACCTTCTCAAGCTCTGGATTTTCACCTCTTGTCTACGTGAAAGAGATTCCCTTCATTCCCCGCACAATGCAGATTTTACGGTACTCTTCGGCGTTCCTACGGTGTGGACGTGGCAGATTCCTACCTGACATTCCGTGTCTGCAACTTTCGGCACCGAACGACTTTACGACACTCCGGTTCTCCTAAGTTAACTTCCCTCTCCTTAGCCAGCTAAAAAAAGGCCGTGAGTCTGCAGAAATAATAAGTCTCCCTCACCGTAAATTAGCACTGCAATGATTGGCAGTAGTGTTTGCAGTTTTTGTGCAGCATTAAGAAAACGACTCTACCGACTGTTGCGATCTGCAATTAAGTTAAAAAATATAACCCTAATGAAATAGGAGACATACCAGTCCAGCAATGGAAAACAACTATGCTAAATTAAACAGAAACGTTAAATAAATATATGGAGGTTGAGTAACAAACACAAAGTTATGGAATCTTCACGGGTTATCTGCCGAGTGGCGTCGTCTTCTAGTCGCAACGTTTCAATGGACTGCGTATTCATGATCTTCGCCTGAAGATGATGGATACGCAATCCATTGAAACGTTACGACTATAAGACGACGCCACTCGGCAGATAACCCGTGAAGATTTCATAGCTGAAATACGCTGAGAAAGCCTCCAATCGCATAAAACACAAAGTTTTTATGGATGAACATTGTCAGCTAACATGGAATGAACACACAAAGATACTGACAAAAAGAGTGTCACCAGCATGTTACGCTCTTAGTGTTTTAGTATCAGTTTGTAACAGCCAATCACTTGTGGTGACATACTGTACCAGTGTGAAGGTGTTACATAACTGATGCATTCTCCCACCGACTAATACGTATGTTACGATGGTAACGGGAAATAACAGTGACTGCAAGAATTAAGCCAATATCTGTTGTCTAAAACTTTCCTCTAGCGTGGTGGTGGTGTGAATGTTGCAATTCCACATTTTGCTGGTTCACGACGCACCGAGAGGACCTCGTGCAGAATTTTCGAGTTTTGCATGCCGACCTATTTCGTCAAAGCACAGTTCTAAGCGATGTATTTTTCTGCGACTGCGAGCTTCCTGGGACGAAAGCCTGGTGATAAGTGTGATCTTTATTAGCTCGTGGAAGCAGATGCAGTGTGGGGACATCTGCGTCGCGCAGTGCGAACAGCCTCGCGTTCACAAAACGACAGGAACAGTAGGCAGAAAATCACATCTGACAACTTCAAGAGCGGCAGGGGGGATATTGGCTGTAGTTAACATTTCCACTCCGTTGTTTAAAAATCGAATATGTAGAAAGGCAGCCAATTGGCTGTTATACCACTATTACGACGTGGGGAGATAGTTTGTTAAGAGCGTTTAGCGAAGATTTTTCATTATATAATGAACCTAGCCTCTCAGAACTTTCACAGGTTAACGGAAATGTTCGATTCCGTTCAAATTTGGACGGGACTTGGGTTAATTTCCTACTTAAATTATATATTTCTCATCTGTATATATTTCTGACCATATTTAATTGCCAAGAAACTATTTTTGCGATTATATGCTTTTACGATTCATATCAATCCATTTCGTAATATCCATCTTATACCACCAATATTAGTAATCAAATTTATCGACTTAAATGATGAAAAACAAATGTACAGTACACGTAATTTGTTATGCTTCAGTTTCCGTGCAAACAAAATTTCTATCTTCATTTATATTTTTCTAATTTTACTACCATTGCTGAAATCGTTGAGTACAGTATGTAAACAAAAGTCAGACACAGTAAACGACCTTCGGAAATTCAATGTACAGGCAAGCACTATAACAGCTCTTCTCATTCGGCTGCCACCTCGCTAAAGATGGCGTCCATCTCAGCTAGTGCCCAAAGTGGGCGCCCTGCATAGAAATCTTACAGTTGTGGTGCCCCTTGAGAGGGATCCAAGGGGTGGCTTGTATTGCTATGCATACCTGCATAGATTGTAATGCTACGAAGACATGAAATGCGTCAAGTGCAAATAGGAGTAAAGTCGCAGGCAAATTATCGTATGGACTGTCTAACATAGCAGACGAAATATGTTCAACCATCGAATAAATTCGATGTTTCGTGTAATAGCCAGTATCGAATTTTGACTTAGTTAATCGAAAGTACAACCAGGTGTTATTGTTCTAAGATTAGTTGTGAACTTCTGCAAAGTTTTTTGAGCATGTCATAGTTATCTGTGGTTTCTTTTCAGTCAGTTAGAGGCTAGTCTACATTTCATTCCTTCGCTGAGAAGCTCACGTATAAGTCAACGCTTACGCTCAATTACCGGCCTGGCAAAGTTGGTAAGGGAAGCCTGTAGTGTTACTAAGATGAACTAGGGCTCTCTTATTTCTGCCTCTTTTGCAACATCGTAATCAGAGCGATGAATGTCTATTTGGTAAAGTTGGTAAGGGAAGCCTGTAGTGTTACTAAGATGAACTAGGGCTCTCTTATTTCTGCCTCTTTTGCAACATCGTAATCAGAGCGATGAATGTCTATTTGGTATATAATAGGTACTAATTGTTCAAAGGTGAGAGTGGGGTTCTCGTTTTGTGATTTTCCGTGTTTCATGGTTCACAGACCGACACGGTCGAAGGTAGTCGATCCAATGGAAATCGCAGGCGACCTGTGCAGCTGTCTGTTGGATGAACGTGCTGGGGGGAGGCTGCAGGCGCAAGAAAACAGACTTCAAATGACTAGGATATCGTTGAAAACTCTTCTTTAATTGTTAAAATATCAAATGTATTAACCGATTTCATTAGTTACTCTGTCGGCTGTGAGTTGATTCTTAGTCAACGTTCTGTCTTTGTGATAACGTACTTGAAGTTTTAACACAAGTTGGTTAAACCATTATGTTTCCGTGTACTGGAACACAAGAGAATTGAAACGCGATGGATATTTTTTGTAAATTATGTATATACTTCTAATTATTAGAGAGTAAGACGCTGTCAGTGATAGTATAAAAGTGGGCCGCCAGTTAACCCCTTGAACACCAGTGGTTTCTACGTTAAAGCATCTATTTATTAATTTTGCGTTGAAGTACCAATGCCTTTCGCATGAAACAACCGATGCTATGCAAGACAGAGACATCTATTGGTACACTGAAATATTTCAACGAATGTAGTGCATTGTAGGGGTCACAAAGTTCAAAGCAACATTCGGCGTGGAGATGGTGCTACGTCACTGCAGGCGATTGTGAGGCGTGGTTTTTATATAGTGATGACTGACATACAGTATATCTCGAGTCACTGTGACATACATTAGAGTTTGTACTACTACTTTCATGAGTGGTTTCGAAATCAAACCACTGGGCTAGTATGTACTTCAATTTTAGGCCCATTTTTGCTTGTTATTTAGGACTATAATTTGTTTTAGCATTATGAGTTCATGGAAGTTTAGAGATGTGGGAATTTGTCTAGGAAAAATGCGATACTGCTTTCGAATATATCACTCATGAGTGGCTGAAAAATGTAGGCCTGCGCGTGTACCAGTGGTTACAAAGCGAAATCATCTCCTTAAAACAAACGACCTTTTACTTTTACCAATTTCTTCTTGCATTCGTTGTTTATTACGATAATAGAGGTTAATTTTGTGAAAAATTTTAATATTATATCTCAAAGTGAAAACACCTCCTTAGAACAATAGATTATTTACTTTATGGCGATTTCTTCTTTCATTTGTTGCTCAGTATGATACTAATACAGATGTACTAACAGAGAGAAAGTTAGATATTTGGGGATTATGCGAAACGAAGTGGAAGGAAAAAGGTGAGAAGAATTTGAGAGGAGGACGAAAACTGTACTGGAGTGGGAATAACAGGTTTGGAAGAAATGGTGTGTTGGTGAATAAGAATGTACAAAGCTGTATTGAAAGTGTGAGATATATATCAGACAGGATCATAATCTAAAACCTGGGATACCAAAAAGAAACACTAAAAGTAATCCAGATTTATGCACCTCAAGTGGGATGTAGCGAAGAAGAGAAGATAGACTTTGAAAATGATCTAGAGAACAATATAGAAAGTGCTTATATACTGATGGGAGGTTTTAGTTCACAGGTAGGCAAAGACAGAAAGGGATATGTGTAGTAATGGCGCCCGGAACGGTCGCGGGGTTGAAGTGACGGAAAGCGCGTCAGGACCCGCGGAACGGCCAGCAAACAACAACACAACGGGAGAGGACAGACACGACCGACGAAGGACGGAACGACAACAACAAAATCGAAACAACGGAGTCACAAGAAAACCTAACGACGTCCATTCGTACACAAAACAAGAAAGTAAATAACCTGTCTAAGACGAGGCGATGTGTCCACGGACGTACGCAAGGTTGACTGGCTGGCTGAGCTTTTTTTTATATTTTCCTTTATTGTTATTTTCACACCTGATACAGGTAGGCCAGCAGCGGCATACTACGCCGCTCTTCGGCCACAGATAAGACTAATGATACAAAAGGAGCAATCGCAGAACAGAAATGGTGGATATATAATCGTAGACATACAAAATTAAAACACTCGGAGCCGTTCACGGGCGCAGTGTCCAAAATAAAAATGTTCATAAACGTGGACGACAGAGATGACACACGCGAACGTTGGAGCACAAACACTGGAACACGAACACGACGGCACACACAAACGCTAGGCGACGATCTCTGACGCGCGAAAGTTCACTATACATGTACCAGTCTGGGGACCTGCCAAAAAGGTGGTAGAGGAGGGAGAGGGGAGAGTAGATTCCAGTGGCAGGAGAGATGGGAGGGGCAGGAAAGAAGGTAAGGGGGTTAGGGGAGGCCCGGGGGAGAGGAGGAAGGGAGGAGAGAGAGAAGGGAGAGAGGGTGCCCTTGGGAAAAAACACAGGGGGTGGATGGGGAGGATCAAAGTTGGTAGGAGGGGTAGATGGAGGGGAGGAGAGCATCATCAGGCAGGGGGAGTTGGTGGAAGCCACCTTGTATGGAGAGTGGAGAGACGGAGAGCAGATGGGATGTGGGAATACAGGCGCGGCAGCAGACAGGGGCGGGAGAGGACGGGAGAGACAAGTGGGTGAGGGGGATCAAGTTTGCGGGAGGTGTAGAGGATCCGTACCCGTTTGATGGAAAGAAGGAGGTGTGGGAACGGAATAAGGTCATATAGGATCCGCAAGGGGGATGGGAGACAGATGTTATAGGCAAGGAGGAGCGCATGGCATTCGAGCATTTGAAGGGATTTGCAAAAGGTAAGAGTGGTGGAGATCCAGGCAGGATGAGCATAGCCGAGGATAGGGCAGATAAGGAATTTATAGGTGTGGAGGACAATGGAGGGGTCCCGACCCCATGTACGGCCAGAGAGGAGCTTGAGGGGACAGAGTTTGGAGCGTGCCTTGGCTTGGATAGTCCGGAGATTGGGAGTCCAGGAGAGGTGACTGTCAATTGTGATGCCAAGGTACTTAAGGGTGGGGGTGAGAGCGATAGGACGGCCATAAATGGTGAGATGGAATTCGAGGAGACGGAAGAAAGGAGTGGTTTTGCCTACAATGATCGTCTGGGTCTTGGAAGGGTTGACCTTGAGCAGTGAACCGGTCAAGATGGGATTGGCAAAGGCGTTGGGAGCGTTGCAGGATGGGGGCGAGGGCAAGGAAGGCAGTGTCATCGGAGTACTGGAGAAGGTGGATGGGGGTGAGGGCGGCGGCATGTCTGCCGTATACAGAAGGTATGGAAGACGGGAGAGGACGGAACCTTGGGGCACACCGGCGAAGGGGTAGAAGTTGTAGGAATCCGTGTTATGGATGGTGACATAGGGAGGACTTTGGGAAAGATAGGACCTGATCAGATGGACGTAGTTGATAGGAAGGGCGAAGGTTTGGAGCTCGAAGAGGAGATCGGAATGCCACACACGGTCGTAGGCGCGTTCGAGGTCGAGGGAGAGGAAAATGGCGAAGCGACGAGAGTTGAGCTGTTCTGAGAGGAGATGAGTGAGGTGAAGGAGAAGGTCATCGGTAGAGAAGGGCGGTCGAAAGCCACACTGGGTAACGGGAAGGAGGCGGTGGTGGCGGAGTTGCTGGTGGATGCGTCGGGTAAGGATAGATTCCAGGACCTTGCTGAAGACTGAGGTAAGGCTGATGGGACGGTAGGATGAGACAGCGGATGGCGGTTTGTCAGGTTTGAGGAACATCAGGATATGGGAGGTTTTCTACAGGCCAGGGTAGTAGCTGGTGGACAACACCACAGTATATAGCCTGGCCAGGGTGGAGAGGAAGGAAGCGGGAGCTTCACGGAGGTGTCAATAGGTAACACGATCGTGACTGGGAGTGGTGTTGCGTTTCGTGCGGAGTGTAGTGATGATATCCTGAGTAGTGATGGGGGCATTGAGTTCGTTGGGTGTAACGTTGTCCAAGTACTGGAAGCCAGGGGCGAGGGGAGGGACAGAGGTGTCAGTTCAATCGCGGACATCCGGGAAGAGGGAGTAATCGAACTGGGGATCGTCAGGGAGGGTAAAGATATTGGAGAGGTAGGAGGCAAAGCGATTGGCCTTACTAAGGTTGTCAGGGAAGGGTTGGTCATCATGAGGGAGAGGGTACTAGAGGGGGGGATGTAGATCCGGTAAGGCGGTGGAAGGCAGACCAGTCGATAGGAAGTGAGTGTAGCATTAAGACGGGTGCATATCTGTCGCCAGTCCCGGCGTTTCTTAGCCGCGAGCAAGTTTCTGACATGTCGTTGTAGTTGCCGGGGGCGTCGTTGTGTGTCCGGGTCACACGTGTGAAGGAAGGCATAGTAGAGACGGCGGGATTCACGGAGGAGGAGGACGGCCTGTGGGGGTAAAGTGGGACGTTGCGGGTGGATTGCGATGGTAGGGACGTGGGCCTCCACGGCCTCAGACAAGGTCTGCTGGAGAAAGTAGGCAGCTCGGTAACATCATTAGGGTGGTGGTAGGTGATGGGGTGGCTATCGACCTGGGTAGAGAGGGTATCCTGGCAGGCATTCCAGTCGACACGAGAATAATCATGGACGTATTTCGGGGGAGGGTCGATGCGAGGATCGGGATGGGGGCGACGACCGTCTGAAATGGTGAGGAGGACAGGGAGATGGTCACTACCAGTGGGGTCAAGGACGTCCACCACTACGCGGCCAAGAAGGTTAGGGGTGGAGAGGACGACATCCGGAGTGGTATGGGGTGCAGGGTGGGTGTGCTGGGGAATGGGAACCAGGTCACCTTGGAGGGACGAGAGGAACTGATGCCACCGGCGTAACTGGGCGGCGGAACGACTATGGATGTTGAGGTCGGCGGTGATCACGTCCGAGAAGGTGCGGTCGATGTGGGAAAGGAAGGCAAAAGGAATAGGGGAGTAAAGGCGGACATAGAGGGTGGCGTACGTAACGGTAAGGCCGGGCTGGCTGAGGGAGAGGCAGGCGCTTAAATACTCTATCGGGGGCGCCGCTATTGGCCGCTGGAACCACGTGTTCCACTGTGGCGCCCTCACACTAAATGCGGGCCAGGAGGCGCGCGCTTCGACGTCCATGACGTCTGGCGGGGATTCAAATTCCGCGGCGCGCGGTACCAGAATTTGAGCAAGTGTTGGGATGTTTTGGATATGGAGGCAGAAATGAAGAAGAGGAAAGACTCCTGGATATGTGCCAGAGAAATGGAATGAAAATAGCGAACAACTGGTTTATGAAGAGAGAATGTCATGTTATAACCAGATACAGTCGCGATGGAAGAACCGAGAGTGTAATTGATTATATTCTAATGGATAGGGAATGGGGAGAGAAAGTAACAAATGTGAAGGTAATTCCAAATGTGATCGCAAATGGAGACCATATATTACTGGTGGGACAATGGAAAATGAATCAATGTGTGAAAAATATAAAACAGAAGAAAGTGATGAGGATATGGGATTGGAAACTGAAGGAGAGTGAAAGTGCTGAGAAGTGTAGAGAATTAATCACACAAAAATTTCCAAAAGAAGTTTTCTCTGATGTAGAAAAAAAATGGAGTTTATTCAAAGACAGTTTAGTCGAAGCAGCACAAAAAGTAGAACATTTGGAAAGGAAGAAGCAAGACAGACAAGTTGGTGGGATGATACCACAATCCAAGCAGTTAGAAGAAAAAATAGAGCATGGAGAAAGTGGTTGAAAACTAAAAATAACGAGGACCAAAAAAGATGTATAGACGAAAAGAAAAACTGCAAAGAAATAATGGAAACAGCAAAGAAAAAGGTATTGGAAGAGTTTACAAAAAAAAGCTTGAAGAAGATGTAAAGAGTAATAAGAAAATATTCTATAAAATGATGAAAAATAAAAGGAAGGCTTCTGAAGTACCAATAAAGATGGAAACAGAGGATGGTACTGTGATTGAGATCCAGGGAATATAGAAGATCTCTGGAATGAACATTTTAAGAAACTGTTAAACGCTGAGGAGCAGGTACATCTACATCTACATCTACATACATACTCCGCAATCCACCATACGGTGCGTGGTGGAGGGTACCTCGTACCACAACTAGCATCTTCTCTCCCTGTTCCACTCCCAAACACAACGAGGAAAAAATGACTGCGTATATGCCTCTGTACCAGCCGTAATCTCTCTTATCATATCTTTGTGGTCTTTCCGCGAAATATAAGTTGGTGGCAGTAAAATTGTACTGCAGTCAGTCTCAAATGCTGGTTCTCTAAATTTCCTCAGTAGCGATTCACGAAAAGAACGCCTCCTTTCCTCCACATACTCCCACCGGAGTTTCTGAAGCATTTCCGTAACACTCGCATGATGATCAAACCTACCAGTAATAAATCTAGCAGCTCGCCTCTGAATTGCTTCTATGTCCTCCCTCAATCCGACCTGTTAGGGATCACAAACGCTCGAGCAGTACTCAAGAATAGGTCGTATTAGTGTTTTATAAGCGGTCTCCTTTACAGATGAACCACATCTTCCCAAAATTCTACCAATGAACCGAAGACGACTATCCACCTTCCCCACAACTGCCATTACATGCTTGTCCCACTGCATATCGTTCTGCAATATTACGCCCAAATATTTAATCGACGTGACTGTATCAAGCGCTACACTACTAATGGAGTATTCAAACATTACGTGATTCTTTTTACTATTCATCTGCATTAATTTACATTTATCTATATTTAGAGTTAGCTGCCATTCTTTACACCAATCACAAATCCTGTCCAAGTCATCTTGTATCCTCCTACAGTCACTCAATCACGACGCCTTCCCATACACCACAGCATCATCAGCAAACAGCCACACATTGCTATCCACCCTATCCAAAAGATCATTTATGTAGATAGAAAACAACAGCGGACCTACCACACTTCCCTGGGGCACCCCAGGTGATACCCTCACCTCCGATGAACACTCACCATCGAGGACAACATACTTGGTTCTATTACTTAAGAAGTCTTCGAACCACGCACATATTTGAGAACCAATCCCATATGCTCGTACCTTAGTTAGGAGTCTGCAGTGGGGCACCGAGTCAAACGCCTTCCGGAAATCAAGGAATATGGCATCCGTCTGATACCCTTCATCCATGGTTCGCAAGATATCATGTGAAAAAAAGGCGAGTTGCGTTTCGCAGGAGCGATGCTTTCTAAAGCCGTGCTGATGCATGGACAGCAACTTCTCTGTCTCAAGGAAATTCATTATATTCGAACTGAGAATACGTTCGAGAATCCTGCAACAAACCGATGTTAAGGATATTGGTCTGTAATTTTGAGGATCCGTCCTTCTACCCTTCTTATATACAGGCGTCACCTGCGCTTTTTTCAGACGCTCGGAACTTTACGTTGGGCAAGAGATTCGCGATAAGTGCAAGCTAGGTAAGGAGCTAATGCAGTAGAGTACTCTCTGTAAAACCGAATTGGAATCCCATCAGGACCTGGCGATTTATTTACTTTCAACCCATTCAGCTGCTTCACAGCCCCAGGGATGTCTATCACCATGTCCTCCATACGGGAATCTGTACGAGACTCAAACGGCGGTTTGTTTGTACGATCCTCCTGCGTGAAAGATTTCTCAAATGCTAAATTTAAAATTTCAGCTTTCGTTTTGCTGTCTTCCGTTGCCAGGCCAGACTGATCAGTGAGTGACGGGATGGAAGCCAAGGAAACAACAAATACGGAGAAATTGAGAGAAGTTGAGAAGCAGAATTAGGACAAATTATACGGGAAGAAATGGAAATAGCTGTGAAGAAGAAGAATGGGGGGAAAGCCCCAGGACCTGATGAAGTATCAGTGGACATGATAAGAGCAGCAGGCCCAGTGGGAATGCAGTGGCTGCATAGAGTACTATCAAGTGTGTGGAGAAATAGTAACATACCTGACGACTGGAGAAGAGGAGACATTGTTCGCATCTTCAAAAAAGGCAATAAAAGACTTTGTAAAAACTACAAATAACCCTTACGAGTCATACAGTCAAGATTTTTCAAAGAATTTCACTAAATCGGATAAGTGAAAAGATAGAAAAGGAGCCGAGTAAAGAACAGCATGGGTTTAGGAAAGGAAGAAGCACAATCGACCTGATGTTTTCTATCTGTCAACTGATGGAAAAAAGTTGGGAGTATAACAAAAGGGTGAAAATGGTTTTAACAGACATAGAAAAGGCATATGACTCAGTTAACAGGGAAAGACTCTGGGAATAAATGAAGAAAATAGATATAGAAGATGGATACATTAATGTAATAAAGACAATGTACACAGGACACAATTGTAGAATTAGAACATCATTGGGGAACTCTGAATACTTCGAAATAAGACAAGGACTTAAACGAGGAAGTATTCTATCTCCAGCACTTTTTAATGTTGTGATGGAGGGAATGAATAGGGCAGTTAAAGATATAATAAAAGAAAAGACAAAAAGATAATTTTTGCAGATGATATGGTAATATGGGGCGATAAAGAGGTAGATGTACATTTACAACTTGATGCGTGGAAGGAAATAATGAAAAGGTACGGATTAAAAATAAATAAAGATAAGAGTGAAGTAATGGTATTTGGAAGAGACAAAGGGATCACCGGAAATATTACTTCGAATTGAGAACCCCTCAAAGTGTTAGAAAGTTTCACGTATTTAGGGAGTGAAATATCTAGTAATCGAAGAGTAACCAACGAAATTAATAGGAGGTTACAAAAGGGAGGCAATTTCTACCAAACAATAAAACACCTCATTTGGAGTAAGGAAGTTCCAGAAAAAGCAAAACTCCTTACATATCAGAGTTATTATTTCCCTATTGTGACCTATGGAGGAGAAACGTGGACAATGACAGAAAGGGACTGGAGCAGACTGCATGCAGGGGAAATGAAATTTAAGGGGAAAACAAGTATGCACAGACTAAGGGAGGTAGATATCGAAAAGGACCTTAAACAAGAAAGTATGAGAGAAGAAATTGAAAAATAGAGACTAAGATGGTACGGGCGCGTTAGAGGACGTGTGGGCAGAGACTCCCCAAAATTATGGAAGCACTGATGATGGATGGTAAAAGACCTAGAGGGCGCCCAAGAACACGTTGGAAAACGGGAGTGAGAATATCTGTGGAAAGGAGAGGTGTGACCTGGCAGCAAGTGGAGGCAGGAAAGTGGTGGGAGGACCGAGCCAAATGGAGAGGACTCGTCGGCACCCAGACCCGGCAGTAGCTGGAGCGGGATCCGGACATAGATAGATATGATACTAAAGGTTAATTTTGTGAACAATTATAAAATTATATTATTTCATATTGTTGGGACTCAAAAGGTTAACAACCAGTTTTTCAGTAATAACTGTGTTAACTGAAATTCTATTAATACCGTCTTTTTAAATGGTTAAAATGGCTCTGAGCACTATGGGGCTCAACATCTGAGGTCATCAGTCCCCTAGAACTTAGAACTACTTAAACCTAACTAACCTAAGGACATCACACACGTCCATGCCCCAGGCAGGATTCGAACCTGCGGCCGTAGCGATCGCGCGGTTTCACACTGAAGCGCCTAGAACCGCTCGGCCACACCGGCCGGCTGCTCTCTTCAAATAAAAGCTTCAAGTTCTTCTTCCCGTTTTTTTTTTTCCTGGTAAGTGCGGGAGTGATACTTCCAAATAGTAATGATAACCATTTCCGTCAAACCTTTGTAACACTTCCCGACTTCTCTTCCCGAAAACGGTTCAAGTTCCACAATAGCGGAGCAAAAAGTGACTCAATACGAAATTGCAAGTTGACAGCGTCATTTGTTAGGGATTTCTAATTGGCTACTACAGTAAGCACATCAACGGGGACGGGGACGCAGTGCAAACTTCGATCTGTGAATCACTGCACTGCGAAGGTGTGGGCCGCTACAGTAGCACCGCAGGACTGCAGCTGTTGGAGCACACCCGACGCGACTTCTGCCGGCTCGCCAGTGCTCTGCACCTCGGCCACAGCTGGGCCTGCTGGCCTGGTTTCGTCAGCACACTCTCCTGGCTGGCCACCAATAACTTCCAGAGCTCGCCCCCCCACACACTGGCGACAGAACAGAGCTGACGATTAAATGCAATATACAGGGTGTCCGTAAAGTCCCTCTACAACTTCAAAATTTTATTACAACGGCACTTGTTGAAATATTTTAACAACACTTCTTTTATTGTAATCGGTCTTTATAAAAGTTTTTTTGACAGTGTTTAGTAGACCTCTATATGGGCGCCTTCAGTTGCACGAAGCACATCAATACGGTACTCTATTTCTTGCCGTGTTCAAAAATGGCTCTGAGCACTATGGGACTCAACTTCTGAGGTCATTAGGCCCCTAGAACTTAGAACTAGTTAAACCTAACTAACCTAAGGACATCACACACATCCATGCCCGAGGCAGGATTCGAACCTGCGACCGTAGCGGTCTTGCGGTTCCAGACTGCAGCGCCTTTAACCGCACGGCCACTTCGGCCGGCTCTTGCCGTGTTCGCTGTAGCGTAGCGTCATCGGTGGTGGCGATGGCACTACGAGTCCTTTGCGTCAAGTCGGCAATGTCCCGTATCTGTGTTTCATACACGATATCTTTTACATATCCCCATAAAAAAGTCCGAGGTAGTGATATTTGGCGAACGCGGTGGCCAAGGAATTGGCCCATCCGTCCCAAACCATCTGCCTGGAAATGATTCATTGAGGAACCGACGAACATGCAGTCCCCAATGCGGTGGTGCACCATCTTGCTGGAAAATGATAGCTCGCTATAAGTCAATCAATTGTGGTGCTACATAATCGGTCGAGGTAAACATCTGCAGTAATTGTTGACTCGTGGAAGAAAAATGGACCAATTATTCGGTTGCACATGATTCCACACCACACATTCACTTTTGGACTATTCCGGTGAAGCTCCCTCGTCACATTCTCACATTGCGTCTCTTTAATATCCCAGAAACATGAAAAGTAACCTCGTCACTGAAACAAACTCGCTCGAGGAATGCTTCATCCTCCTAAAGGCGTTCCAGAATGTTGAGAGCAAACTCTGTCCGATTTGGCTTGTAATTTGGTTCAAATGTCTGTTACAGTTGCACTTTGTAAGCGTACAATCGTAAGTTCTTGTGGAGGGCGTTATGCACAGCTGAACGTGGTAGTTGCAACTGTCTGGCAGCAGTGCGGATGGACTTCGTAGGTGAACGAGTGAAGACGTTTAAAACGCCAAGTTCTTGGTCGCCCGCTCCTCCCTTTATCCAACTCTGTCCCTGTCTCTAGAAATTTTTTGTGCCATGCACGGACTGAAGGGCGCGATGGTGGATCTATTCCGTATTTCGTTCTGAAGTTTCGTTGAGTCTGAACATCCGATTTTGTCTCAATAATCTAAGACACACATTGTGCCTTCTCTTGAGGAGTTGCCATTTTATAGAGGTTTACTTCCTTCCGTCAACAGAGTATCTCAAACACAAAATTTTAGTATATATACGAGGTGCATTCAAGTTCTAAGGTCTCCGATTTTTTTTCTCCGGACTGGAAGGAGATAGAAACATGCGCATTGCTTTAAAATGAGGCCGCGTTCATTGTCAATACGTAACAGAGATGGCAGCACCGTACGGCAGATTGAATTTTACCGCCAGCGGCGAGAGTCAGAACTGTTTTAAATACTGGAAATGGCGACATTTTCCTTACTTGAACAGCGTGCAATCATTCGTTTTCTGAATTTGCGTGATGTGAAACCAATTGAAATTCATCGACAGTTGAAGGAGACATGTGGTGATGGAGTTACGGATGTGTCGAAAGTGCGTTCGTGGTCGCGACAGTTTAATGACGGCAGAACATCGTGTGACAACAAACCGAAACAACCTCGGGCTCGCACAAGCCGGTCTGACGACATGATCGAGAAAGTGGAGAGAATTATTTTGGGGGATCGCCGAATGACTGTTGAACAGATCGCCTCCAGAGTTGGCGTTTCTGTGGGTTCTGTGCACACAATCCTGCATAACGACCTGAAAATGCGAAAAGTGTCATCAAGGTGGGTGCCACGAATGCTGACGGACGACCACACGGCTGCCCGTGTGGCATATTGCCAAGCAATGTTGACGCGCAATTGCAGCACGAATGGGACTTCCTTTTCGTCGGTTGTGACAATGGATGAGACGTGGATGCCATTTTTCAATCCAGAAACAAAGCGCCAGTCAGCTCAATGGAAGCACACAGATTCACCGCCACCAAAAAAATTTCGGGTAACCGCCAGTGCTGAAAAAATGATGGTGTCCATGTTCTAGGACAGCGAGGGCGTAATACTTACCCATTGCGTTCCAAAGGGCACTACGGTAACAGGTGCATCCTACGAAAATGTTTTGAAGAACAAATTCCTTCCTGCACTGCAACAAAATCGTCCGGGAAGGGCTGCGTGTGTGCTGTTTCACCAAGACAACGCACCCGCACATCGAGCTAACGTTACGCAACAGTTTCTTCGTGATAACAACTTTGAAGTGATTCCTCATGATCCCTACTCACCTGACCTGGCTCCTAGTGACTTTTGGCTTTTTCCAACAATGAAAGACACTCTCCGTGGCCGCACATTCACCAGCCGTGCTGCTATTGCCTCAGCGATTTTCCAGTGGTCGAAACAGACTCCTAGAGAAGCCTTCGCCACTGCCATGGAATCATGGCGTCAGCGTTGTGAAAAATGTGTACGTGTGCAGGGCGATTACGTCGAGAAGTAACACCAGTTTCATCGATTTCGGGTGAGTAGTTAATCAGAAAAAAAATCGGAGGCCTTAGAACTTGAATGCACCTCGTAAAAACTTTAGTAAACAGTGATTACAATAAAAGAAATTTTGTTAAAATATTTCAACAACTGCCGTTGTAATAAAATTTTGAAGTCCCAAAGGGAATTTATGGACATACTGTATAAAGGATGGTCGCTGTATTATGGAAGCTGACTTCTTCGCGGTGAAATTCACGTACCGTGACTCTTGGGCATGTACGAGGGTAATCCCAAACATAAAGTCTCCTATTTTTTTATAAGTACATAGACCTGTTTATTTCTACAATGGTTTACATCAGTTTACAGCTTGAACATTTAGCTATTTTTCGACATAATCACCATTTCTGTCGATGCATTTTTGTAGACACTGTGGCAGTTTCTGTATGCCCGTGTCATACCAGCTTGCCGTCATGCTGTATGGATATGCTATATTGGGTGAAGAACTGCGATCCATGTGAAGTAATGATGTGCCGCAGTAATGAATTCGACACGTCCTCATACATAATCCTTATGGTATTATTCCACAGAATAAGAAGATTTTGGTGTTATGAAGGATGAGCTGAATGGATTGCCGATTGTGGAGTTTGTAGGTGTACACTCAAAAATTTATGCATATCGCACATTGGAAGGTGCCACCCACCCAGAGGCGGGCTAAGGGTGTGCATCACATGGCATCAACAGCTCTCTCTGTTGAAGACTATTTGCGGTGTCTGTGAAGTGGTATTCATGGTGCTGCACAGCAGCAACCCGAATATGGTACGGCAGACCAGTATTCGATAGAGAGGACATCACTGTGCTGCAGACTAAAATAGGTCAGTCGCCTCATGATGATAAAAGGGTCATTTGTGATGATGGGATTGAAACTCTCCCATACTCACACTACTCTCTTGTAGCGAGAGAAGGTGTGGGGGACTGTGATTGAGTGATAGTGAGAGAGAGAGAGAGAGAGAGAGAGAGAGAGAGAGAGAGTCTGCAGAGTAGTAGTACGAGCCTTTTATCATAGTGTAAGTAATTTTGTGTGTGTGTGATATAAATATTTTTGTGTACTATGTATACATGTATATACATACATAGAGAGAGACAATGTGTGGAAAAGAAAGGGTAAAAAAAGAACATAATTTATATATATATATATATATATATATATATATATATGCACACCATGTGTGTGAAAGAAAGAGTAACCATAAACAAAAAAAAATATTAAAAAGCAAAAAATAGAAAAAAATGTATACAGGGTGAGTCAGCTAACGTTACCGCTGGATATATTTCGTAAACCATATCAAATACTGACGAATCGATTCCACAGACCGAACGTGAGGAGAGGGGCTAGTGTAATTGGTTAATACAAACCATAAAAAAATGTACGGAAGTATGTTTTTTAACACAAACCTACGTTTTTTTTTAATGGAACCCCGTTAATTTTGTTACCACATCTGAACATATAAAGAAATACGTAATCAGTGCCGTTTGTTGCATTGTAAAATGTTAATTACATCCGGAGATATTGTAACCTAAAGTTGACGCTTGAGTACAACTTCTCCGCTGTTCGATCGTGTGTATCGGAGAGCACCGAATTACTTAGGGATCCAAAGGGGACGGTGATGGACCTTAGGTACAGAAGAGATGTGGTGGCCATCATTTGCTGCACACAACTGCAATCTCTGGCGTAATGAATGTCGTACACGCCGCAGTACATATGGTGTAACGTCGCCGCAGGCTGCCACAATACGTTGCTTCATATCCTCTGGGGTTATAGGCACATCACGGTACACATTCTCCTTTAACGTACCCCACAGAAAGAAGTCCAGAGGTGTAAGATCAGGAGAACGGGCTGGCCAATTGATGCGTCCTCCACGTCCTATGAAACGCCCGTCGAACGTGTACCTCACCCCTCATGGTAATGTACATGTGCGTCAGTGAAAAAGACCAATAGAAAGGTGTTAGCATATGGACGTAATGTGCTCTTCCAGTCTCTTCTGTACCTAAGGTCCATCACCGTCCCCTTTCGATCCCAACGTAATTCGGTGATCTCCGATACACACGATCGAACAGCGGAGGAGTGGTACTCAAGCGTCAACTTTAGGTTACAATATCTCCGGATGTAATTAACATTTTACAATGCAACAAACGGCACTGATTACGTATTTGTTTATATGTTCAGATGTGGTAACAAAACTAACGGGGTTCCATTTAAAAAAACGTAGGTTTGTGTTAAAAAACATACTTCCGTGCATTTTTTTATGGTTTGTATTAACCAATTACACTAGCCCCTCTCCTCACTTTCAGTCTGTGGAATCGATTCTTCAGTATTTGATGTGGTTTACGAAATATATCCAGCGGTAGTGTTAGGTGACTCACCCAGTATATTGATTTATTTGTTCATACGCATACCTCCCCCCATGAACCATGGACCTTGCCGTTGGTGGGGAGGCTTGCGTGCCTCAACGATACAGATAGCCGTACCGTAGGTGCAACCACAACGGAGGGGTATCTGTTGAGAGGCCAGACAAACGTGTGGTTCCTGAAGAGGGGCAGCAGCCTTTTCAGTAGTTGCAGGGGCAACAGTCTGGATGACTGACTGATCTGGCCTTGTAACACTAACCAAAACGGCCTTGCTGTTGTGGTACTGCGAACGGCTGAAAGCAAGGGGAAACTACAGCCGTAATTTTTCCCGAGGGCATGCAGCTTCACTGTAAGAGAGCTGCATCAAACCAGTCTCAGGACTGAAGACCACAACAACAACGCATTGTATGTGTAGCCTGTAAACCATGTACGTGTTGTAGATAGAATAACTTTTAATTTTTTCACCTCGCTGCTCGCCATCCAAGTCAGAACAGTTTTTAGGTGTATATAGCTCCCAGTCCAACAGAATTGTTGTTGTAAAAACCTTTGCTAATGTGGACTGCTGAAATTAGATTCTAAGTGTGCACAGTTCATCAGAATTATTGTAAAAGCTATGCTACTGGGGCCATGGAATTTAGTTGTACTAGTGAAGAGAGTATCTCCGCATTAGTTTTTAGCGTAGATTTATAAAAAAACTTCCTACCAGTGTTACTGTCGCAGCATGTAAGTTAAAAGTATCTCTGCATTGGAATAGCAGAGTCAATTTGTACCTCAAGAATACTACATTGTACCTCAAGAATTATATTGTACCTCAAGAACTATATTGTATTTGTGTGAACTGAATAAACCAAGAAAAAAATCAGTCACTATACATCTTTGTTGTTGTTATTTACAAGAAACCCTATCTCCTATTGCATTATGTATGTATATGTATATAAAGGTTGTGCATGTCTCAAATGACATTAGTTTTGTTGAAAATGAGTGCTATTAAAAAGGTGAAGTTTGAGATGGAAGATAAAATATGTGTAAATAAGTTATACACAACTGCAACCAGTCACTTTTTCAATAATAATGCTTCATTACATTAACCGGTTTTCGAGCCCTTTCAGGTTCATCTTCAGATGATTTCGGGAGGATCCGGGAAGTTACATAATTACTGGTAGTAGCATAATGCTGGGTGCTGGTTTGTGACAGTATAGGCGGCTTTTTTCGTATCTGTCTGCCTCCATTTTGGTGTCCTGAACACTTTCACACGAACTATATTAGTTCACACTTTAACTTAAAAGTAATTTTACATTTTCAGAAGCAGACACAACACTATGCGACTTCTTCTTCTTCTTGCGCTTCTTGGATAGCAGGACACCTGTAGAATTTCAGGTCTTGAATAGATGCAAACACTAAGATACACTGCATCCAGGCGATCTTCTCCTCGCCTTTGCCGTAGATGATGGTCTTAGGATGATCGAATACTCGAAGTGACGTCATCATTTCCTTATAAGGTATACCAGGATCGTCCCAGTGGAGTCCATGAAAGAAACGTGTTACCCACTTTGCCCTTCTCCGTGGTTTAACGCACTTCACATCCTCGAATAGTTTCGGTGATGCAATGCTTGCTGTGAATATTTCTATTATTTCATCACTTTGTGTGAAGCCTATTATTGCACAGTCTTTAATTATGAATCGCTTGCAGTCGTTGTAATAGAACCCTTGAACGTCAGCTACAATCCTTACACCCTAGGGTAACATCGTGAACTGTGCTGGAGCTAGCAGAGCACCTATTAATTTATACAACTCGCTGCACAACACCTCTGAGTGGACAGTAGTTAACAATACGATAATGTAGAACTAGAGCATACCCTGCAGTGTGATCTGGGAAGTTTGATGTAAATTCAAATTCAATCCGTACATCTACCGGCCCTGATTTAATTATCTCATTCTGTTTTGAGCAGTCAATCACGATTATTGGTGCTAGCTTCTTGAAATTCTGTGGACTGAGTAGACATCCCTCATTTTCAACTCCTTCATAGTAAGATGCACGGAATCTCGCATACATGTCAAATGCTAGACTGTATACATTGCTGTCCCACTGTAGATGTAAATTCTCGTATGGATAGTATTCCGAATTCAAGTAGACTCTCGCGTTATTTAACTTGCAGTCTTTTGATACATTCCCTCGCCTTTGAGTCTGATGAATCGAGATGCTTCCAATTGAACTGATGTTTTAATAGCCCACGTATGTGTTGATGCTGTAGGTAAGACAGGGTATTCAAAAATCTCCCATGATCGGAAAGTTAGCGGCAGGTGAGTGCCGGCATTCAGAAGTTTTAAAAATTTCAAGCGTTCCTCGCCAGCAACACTGATGTGCGGCATTTTGCATAGTACACTGTTAATCTTAATTTCGACTTCCTCTCCCTCTGTTTGAGTGTATGAATTGGCATCACTTGCACTTCTCACCAAAATAAGTTCATGTTTGGCGTTCATAATAACTGTTTGCATGTCCTCAAAGTAACCCATAAGCATTTTTAGAGGCACGCAAGCAGTAGATCGAGTGTATCCGACATCTGACGCGTCTATGAACCACCCCGCATTTTCCAAGCTGTTCGAATCGGAGGTTGAGGCTGAAACGTACATCTTAAGCCATCAGTTTTCTTAAATGTGCAGTCCAGATATAAGAAGCTCTTGCAAGGTAGTGTTAAAGCGTCCTGGTGTTGAATAACAATCCTAATTCCATCATTTTTGTTAAATGTGGTTGAAGCGTAGGGGTTATGTGAGTGGAATTCGTGACATACTATAATTCGATAATCATACTCCACTGACTGCATTACTTTGAGTGACGTCATCACACGGCTTGAGACCAATTGAAATAAGGAACTCGTATTTAAGGCGTGTTATCACCTTGCGCTTCTGTGGCGCACCGACTGTGAGCTCTGCGTGCTGGCTTTTTACCTTACCCCCATCTTGTCCTAGGTGCAGACGCACAATGATTTTTTCACCCTGAAAGTCAACAAATCGATTATTTTGATCCACAATACGTAGCTCCAGGTAGTCCAATGCCTTAACTGTCACCGGGAAGTATATCGCGTTTGTGGGGGTCTGAACTATCTTATACCCGATTCCAACTGTAGGGAAGAATCCGTAAATAGGGTGAATCAACTTATCGTTGAGATTTGAGTTTCTAGCTATATTACACTGAACGTGGATTGTGCTGACTGGTGTATATCCACAGCCTGATCTGATGCGTTAAATTCACTGGAATCCTTCACCGAAACACGGTCTTTCGCAAAACCTAGCAGTGAACCTACTGAACCTTTCTGCCTAGGGTCTATCGTTGTATTTTCTGTTTTTATTTCAGATTTAAGCGTATTGAAGTTTGTCCGTAGTTCAATTCCTTTTCCAGAGTGTTTTAAGACTTTGTTTAAATCATCTGTGTCGTAGGCACCAGGTTGTATTTCTAGAACCTGCTTCTGGCCGTCAGTTTCCAAATGGAGTTTATGGTTGGCCTTTGTGATATTTGGGATGCTGTTATACGTCTCCAGAACAATCAGCGCAGTACTCCAATCACCAGAACTTAAATCAATCGGTGGAAAGTAATTTGCACGTAATACAGACGCTCGTTCTTTTAACGTCAGAGTGTACGACATCACATCTAAACCTCAACTGATGGGGGGGAGGGGCAGGTTCAGTGATGGCTCTTATATACATCAACCATCCTCGATGTTGAGCGTGCACTTGTCTTTGGTGTAGTTTTACACGCTGTTTCATGAAGGATGTGAGGAGGAATAAAATGCAGAGATGTCCACACAAGTATGTGTTAAAGCCCTGATATCGCTGAAAATTGTAGAAGACTCGTCTTTTGCTGGTGAAGTATCGTTGCAATTCTTCAGGTGGCTGTAAATTTCCAAATGAATCAAAATAATAAACTGTATTTGCATTTTTCTTGACATATGAGACCCAATGCATTCCTGGGCCTCCTGCAACATCTAAATTCACATTTCCGCATTCATTAGTTCGCCACATTGTATTCGGTATTATATCTCACAAAAAGACACCACGGAATCCTGGAATGTGGAGTTTTTCTTTAAAAACCTTAAGCAGGTGGAGCGCTCGATCACGTAGAATAGCTACCGGTTTTTTTTTTTTTTTATTTATGAAGAGGCCTAGTTCTTTCTTGTACAGTTTCAGTACAGACCCTTTCCAATGGCTGCAGCTTCCATGACACGATTATGCCTTCTTGACTCCTGTAGCTGCGCTTGGGCGTTTTGAGCATTCTTGACCGTTTTAGTTACAGCCGCAGCCCCTCCTGTGAGTGAGTCTACTGCTGGTAGAGCCGCAAGGGCTGGAACGAGGCACGGAATAATTCCACTTGATGTCTTGAGTAAAGGTAGAACGCGAGGTGGTTTGATTGGACCCATCTTGTTCCTGTTGTTTATTCTTACTCATCATTGTATGCTTAGCTGCACATCTCGAGGTGAGAATGCAGCTTTTCTTCTTCTTCCCCAAAGCGGACCGCGCTGCTTTCATAATTCGTTTGAAATTCGTCACTCCTTAGCGTAACTTAATTTTACCACGCACGGTTTTATCAACAACAAATGCAGCCACACGTTGACCTATACCAAAACCTTTTCTTCGTCTTATTTCCTTGGCTCTATCAGCTAAAATTCCGTCTGCGACGTGACGTGCTGGGAGATCTTTATTTGCGGCATAGGCTAGGTCGTGCTCCAGCAGGCTTCGTCGAGTAAGTTAATACCTCTATGGCCACGTGCCAAGCGTTTCTGAAGCTTTGTTCCTGGTCCACAGTAGTTATATCCCGCAATGTGTAATTCAACTGATAATTAGTGGAGAATACCACCTCCACCACTTATTATCGTGTGTCTCCTATTGTGAGGTGACTGAGGTCTACACATCCTGTTATATACCAATTCGTCAGCATCAATGCAGCGGTTTTCTGACTAAGGAAATCCCAACCATTTAACTAGCGCTCTATTCCCACGGCTTCTTATTACACGTTCGATGAGGAATATGTCTGGTACAGAGCTCTTCTGCAATTCCTCTGAGTAAAAGCATCCTGCAGTTTCTTTTCCCTTAGTATCCTTTAAGATATGTTCGAGGCTTCGTCCTCAGCACTTTGGATACTGTGAATATTTCAGCTGACCAGTTTCGTACGTACGTTTTCTCAAATGCAGTCTTGTGCTTTGAAATACGTACTAAGTCACCTGCATTAAACCTCTGTTTGCGTGGATCCAGCATTTTAATGCGGAAATATAACGACTCCATGAGTGAATTGTCACGAACATCAATCGGTCTCTTTTTTATTGCACTATGTTGGGTTCGATTATACCTTGCTGTTATCTGCGGTAGGATGTCCGTCCACTTGTACGACCCACGAAGATTATATCGCTTCCACATTTGAGATTTTACTGCTCCCTTCAGACGCTCGACAATACTCGCTTTCAGGTGGGTAAACATTGAGTAGTGGTGTATTCCGTACCGCTGCATCACAGTCTTGATATGTTCATTGTAAAACTCTCCTCCGTGATCGGTTTGATGGCTGTCTGGACATCGATTCGTTCCTGTTTGCAGCAAACGCTCGAACACCTCAGCAACATCTGTTCCTGTCTTTGTTTTCACAGGTAATGCCCATGCGAATTTAATGTATCAATGACCATTCAAATATACTTGAAACCTTTATTCTCACGGTTGTACAGACCCATATCCACAAGATACGCGTGCCAAAAGTCATCCAGTCCTTTAATCATCACATGTCTGAGAGGTTATGTTCTGCGTGCTGATTTGTGCAGCTCCTGCACTACTGTTTCCATACCTGCTGTTATTATTTGATGATTTCTCTTTCTCTAAGCTGGTAATTATTGAGACAACCTCATTCGAATATACTGTAATACCCGCTGCAGCTGAAGCCATCAACAGCCGAAGTCTATTTATTACTACACCAAGAAGAAATGCAGATGATAAACGGTTATTCATTGGACAAATATATTATACTAGAACTGAGATGTGATTATATTTTCACGCAATTTGGGTGCATAGATCATGAGAAATCAGTACCCAGAACAACCACTTCCGACCGTAATAACGGCCTTGATACGCCTGGGCATTGAGTCAAACAGAGCTTGGAGGCGTGTACAGGTACAGCCGCCCATGCAGCTTCAACATGATACCACAGTTCACAAGAGTAGTGACCGGAGTATTGTGACGAGCCAGTTGCTCGGCCACCATTGACCAGACGTTTTCAATTGGTGAGGCATCTGGAGAATGTGCTGGCCAGGGCAGCAGTCGAACATTTTCTGTATCCAGAAAGGCCCGTACAGGACCTGCAACATGCGGTCGTGCATTATCTTGCTGAAATGTATGGTTTCGCAAGGATCGAATGAAGGGTAGAGCCACGGGTCGTAACACATCTGAAATGTAACGTCCACTGTTCAAAGTGCCGTCAATGCGAACAAGAGGTGACCGAGACGTGTAACCAGTGGCAACCCATACCATCACGCCGGGTGATACGCCTGTATAGCGATGACGAATACACGAATACACGCTTCAATTGTGCGTTCACCGCGATGTCGCCAAACACGGATGCGACCATCATGATGCTGTAAACAGAACCTGGATTCATCCGAAAAAATGACGTTTTGCCATTCGTGCACCCAGGTTCGTCGTTGAGTACACCATCACAGGCGCTCCCGTCTGTGACGCAGCGTCAAGAGTAACCGCAGCCATGGTCTCCGAGCTGAAAGTCCGTGCTGTTGCAAACGTCGTCGAACTGTTCGTGCAGATGGTTGTTCTCTTGCAAACGTCCCCATCTATTGACTCAGGGATCGAGACGTGGCTGCACGATCCTTTACAGCCATGCGGATAAAACGCGTCATCTCGACTGCTAGTGACACGAGATCGTTGGGATCCAGCACGGCGTTCCGTATTACCCTCCTGAACCCATCGTTTCCATATTCTGCTAAACCGCAATCGCGATAGGCTACAATCTGACCTCTATCAAAATCGGAAACGTGATGGTACGCATTTCTCCTCCTTACACGAAGCATCACAACAACGTTTCACCAGGCAACGCCGATCAGCTGCTTTTGTGTATGAGAAATCGGTTGGAAACTTTCCTCACATCAGTACGTTGTAGGTGTCGCCACCGGTGCCAACCTTGTGTGAATGCTCTGAAGAGCTAATCATTTGCATATCACAGCATCTTGTTCCAGTCGGTTAAATTTCACGTCATCTTCGTGGTGTAGCAATTTTAATGGCCAATAGTGTAGTTCATCTGCCTGCATTCTTATATATTTCAGTCAACTGTAGTATTTCTCCATACGCCTTGCGATGACTAGCGGAGTATTTTACGTTTTTTGAGGCTCTTAGGAAGATGAGTTTCATTAAGCCAGGTGTTGTTTTAAACTCTTTATCCCCGATCCGTATTGTGCTATCGGTTAAACTTATAGACTGAGAGTCGAGCATGTCCAGTGTCTCCTTGCTGACACCGAATGTCCTACCTCTCCTAGTCAACATCTGAACTCAGCAAATGGATCGTTCTCGACATTCTTATCATCTCGTGATGCTAGCTTTCTAATAGATTCAGTAACGGGTTTAAATGTCTCTCTTTGTGTTTGCTCCCGCTCCATATGTCCTATACTCAACAAACGTAATTTCTCTCGAACAGCTTTATGCGCCTGATGACTTTATGCTTAGTCGACATCTTGATGCATACTAATCTGAGCTCTATATATCGCGAGACTTTTTATATGCTTTGTTCTATCTTCTTCTTCTTACCCCGATCCTCCGCCTCATCAGTAATAAGAACCTCAGCTTCTATTTTCTCCTCAATTGCACTAATTCTTTTCTCTAGCCGGTGTTGGTCAAGCGCAAAAACTTTCTGATTGTCCTTTAATTCCCTTACAGCCTTACTGAGTATGCTGAGTGTTCCTTCAAGAGTTTGAAATTTCATATCAGTATACATGCGAGCATGTTGTGTATGTAAACCTAACATCTCAGACTGAGCGCTCGACATGCGTGCGAACTTGTCCGTGGTGTAGAGTACACTTATGCATTCACCTGTTTTGTACGATTGTATATGTAGGAACTCCTGGAAGTCCCGACTGTACCTACCATCATTCAGTTTTCGAGTTTTATCAACAACGAGACACCCGTACTGTGAGTGATTCCAGCAATCTCAGCATGTTGCTGCGAATACATAGGAAGATACATCCCTTATCATTTAGCTACAAAATAGCAGGTCAGTAACTGGAAGCAGTTAATTCCATAAATTATCTGGGAGTACGCATTAGGAGTGATTTAAAATGGAATGATCATATAAAGTTAATCGTTGGTAAAGCAGATGCCAGACAGATTCATTGGAAGAATCCTAAGGAAATGCAATCTAAAAACAAAGGAAGTAGGTTACAGTACGCTTGTTCGCCCACTGCTTGAATACAACTCAGCAGTGTGGTATCCGTACCACATAGGGTTGATAGAAGAGATAGAGAAGATCCAACGGATAGCAGCGCGCTTAGTTACAGGATCATTTAGTAATCGCGAAAGCGTTTCGGAGATGACAGATAAACTCCAGTAGAAAACTTTGCAGGAGAGACGCTCAGTAGCTCGGTACGGGCTTTTGTTGAAGTTTCGAGAACATACCTTCACCGAAGAGTCAAGCAGTATATTGCTCCCTCCTACGTATATCTCGCGAAGAGACCATGAGGATAAAATCAGAGAGATTAGAGCCCACACAGAAGCATACCGACAATCCTTCTTTCCACGAACAATACGAGACTGGAATAGAAGGGAGAACCGATAGAGGTACTCAAGGTACCCTCCGCCACACACCGCCAGGTGGCTTGTGGATTATTGATGTAGATGTAGATGTTGTTGTTGTGGTCTTCGGTCCTGAGACTGGTTTGGTGCAGCTCTCCATGCGACTCTGTCTGTGCAAGCCTCTTCCCAGTACCTACTGTAACCTATATCGTTCTGAATCTGCTTAGCGTATTCCTCTCTTGGTTTCCCTCTACGATTTTTACCCTCTACGCTGCCCTCCAATAATAAATTGGTGGTCCCTTGATGCCTCAGAACATGTCCTACCAACCGATCCCTTCTTCTAGTCAAGTTGTGCCACAAACTCCTCTTCTCCCCAGTTCTATTCAGTACCTCCTCATTAGTTATGTGATCTACCCATCTAATCTTCAGAATTCTTCTCTAGCACCACATTTCGGAAGCTTCTGTTCTCTTCTTGTCCAAACTATTTATCCTCCATGTTTCACTTCCATAGATGGCTACACTCCATAACAATACTTTCAGAAACGACTTCCTGACAAATGGCTGTGAGCACTATGGGACTTAACTTCTGAGCTCATCAGTCCCCTATAACTTAGAACTACTTCAACCTAACTAAGCTAAGGACATCACACACATCCATGCCCGAGGCAGGATTCGAACCTGCGACCGTACCGGTCGCGCGGTTCCAGACTATAGCGCCTACAACCGCTCGGCCACCCCGCCCGGCACTATCTGACAAATGTATACTCGATGTTAACAAATTTCACTTCTTCAGAAACGCTTTCCTTTCCTTTGCCAGTCTACATTCTATATCCTCTCTACTTCCACCATCATCAGCTATTTTGCTCCCCAAATAGCAAAACCCCTTTACTACTGTAAGTGTCTCATTTCCTAATGTAATTCCCTCAGCATCACTCGACTTAATTCGACTACATTCCATTATCCTCGTTTTGCTTTTGTTGATGTTCATCTTATCTCCTCCTTTCAAGACACTGTCCTTTCCGTTCAACTGCTCTTCCAAGTTCTTTGCTGTAACTGACAGAATTAGTGTCATCGGCGAACCTCACAGATTTTATTTCTTCTCGATGGATTTTAATACCTAATCCGAATTTTTCTTTTGTTTCCTTTACTGCTTGCTCAATATACAGATTGAACAACATCGGGGAGAGGCTACAACCCTGTCTTACTCCCTGCCGAATCACTGCTTCCCTTTCATGTCCCTCGACTCTTATAACTGCCATCTGGTTTCTGTACAAATTGTAAATAGCCTTTCGCTCCCTGTATTTTACCCCTGCCACCTTCAGAATTTGAAAGAGAGTATTCCAGTCAACATTGTCAAAAGCTTTCTCTAAGTCTACAAATGCTAGAAACGTACGTTTGCCTTTCCTTAATCTATTTTCTAAGATAAGTCGTAGGGTCAGTATTGCCTGACGTGTTCCAAATTTCTACAGAATCCAAACAGATCTTCCCCGAAGTCGGCTTCTACTAGTTTTTCCATTCGTCTGTAAAGAATTCGCGTTAGTATTTTGCAGCTGTGACTTATTTAACTGATAGTTCGGTAATTTTCACATCTGTCAACACCTGCGTTCTTTGGGATTGGAATTATTGTATTCTTCTTTAAGTCTGAGGGTATTTCGCCTGTTTCATATATCTTGCTCACCAGATAGTAGAATTTTGTCAGGACTGGCTCTCCCAAAGCTGTCAGTAGTTCTAATGGAATGTTGTCTATTCCTGGGGACTTGTTTCGACTCAGGTCTTTCAGTGCTCTGTCAAACTACACGCAGTATAGTATCTCCCATTTCATCTTCATCTACATCCTCTTCCATTTCCATAATATTGTCCTCAAGTACATCGCCCTTGTATAGACCCTCTATATACTCCTTCCACCTTCCTTCTTTCCATTCTTTGCTTAGAACTGGGTTTCCATCTGAGCTGTTGATGTTCATACAAGTGGTTCTCTTATCTCCAAAGGTCTCTTTAATTTTCCTGTAGGCAGTATCTATCTTACCCCTAGTGAGATAAGCCTCTACATCCTTACATTTTTCGTCTAGTCATCCCTGCTTAGCCATTTTGCACTTCCTGTCGATCTCATTTTTGAGACGTTTGTATTCCTTTTTGCCTGCTTCATTTACTGCGTTTTTATATTTTTTCCTTTCATCAATTAAATTCAATATTTCTTCTGCTACCCAAGGATTTCTACTAGCCCTCGTCTTTTTACCTACTTAATCCTCTGCTGCCTTCACTACTTCATCTCTCAGAGCTAGCCATTCTTCTTCTACTGTATTTCTTTCCCCCATTCCTGTCAATTGTTCCCTTATGCTCTCCCTGAAACTCTGTACAACCTCTGGTTTAGTCAGTTTATCCAGGTCCCATCTCCTTAAATTCCCACCTTTTTGCAGTTTCTTCAGTTTTAATCTACAGTTCATAACCAATAGATTGTGGTCAGAGTCCACATCTGCCGCTGGAAATGTCTTACAATTTAATACCTGGTTCCCAAATCTCTGTCTTACCATTATATAATCTATCTGATACCTTCGAGTATCGCCAGGATTCTTGCATGTATACAACCTTCATTTATGATTCTTGAACCAAAACTCGTATGGTGCGCATTCCCAAGCCAGCGTGGTCGACATTTCCGTCGACATGGCAAAAGCGTAGTCCGTGTTTGGTGTCACGAAGTATTCTTTCGCCGACAGATGCAGTGAGCTATTGACTTTGAAAGCCGCTGCGCGAAAGGCAGACAAAAGAAGAACACTTTTACACATTTTTCTTTGATGTTCGAGATATTCTCGATGAACAGTTACTCACTCTTCTGTCTCTTGTAGTTTGCGTCGGACACGCATGTCCTGCCACCGTATTATCATTGTTTGAAAATATTATTTTAGTGTAATGTGAAGTGCCATAGCAGTAGATTTATGTGAGAAGCAATATTGTACGACGTGTATCTGGAAATGTCAAAGGATTTAATTTCATTATGGGAAACGGCATCCATGTTAAATCCTTCAGATCATTGTAAGTTCGTTGTCTATTCATTACCATAAATTCAAAGTTAAATGGAACTTGTGTATGGACTATTTATTTAGTATAGGACCTATGTCTCACTACTTCATGACCATATATATTTGATTTTCTTTTATGTTTTTGCAAAGTTTCATGGTTCACAGTCACGAATCGTTTCGACGAAGTCGGACGGAAGTTGCATACGGCGAAATATTTTCTCCGCACCTTTTTCTACTGGTAAATGCATGATAAACTTAGGTCCCTTAGGATATTCGGGTTGAGCTATCCAAAAACAATTATATTTTCAACAGTCATTTTCCCTCCTCTGCAAAGCAACTTCCGAATGATCAGACGATTCAACAAGAAACAGTCGCACGCAGTCGGCGTAAAATTCCTGACCAGTAAAGATACTCAAAACCGCTACAATAACTAGTTATGTCTATTATGAAACTCTGTAACATGCACTGCCAGAATGTTTCAGAACACTTCCCATTACCAGAAGCTTCCTATACCATTCCTTAATTGTTTTTACATGAGGTAAGTTGTGGGACTAAGTATGTGTCTCGACACGCTGCATTGTTGCCAAATTTATTCAAGATGGCGGCGCTGACGTCATCCAAGATGGCAGCATGTATACTTGGCAACAGCGCATGACGTCATCCAAGATGGCGGCCTTAGCGGGAAAATAGGTCAATTGTGCTACGTCCACTAACTTAACCTTCAGAAAAAATGGCGGCAATTTTCAATTTTGGCGGGAAAATAAACCAATTGGTCTATGTCCACTAACCTAAGCCTCCAGAAAAAATAGGCGCGAAATTCAAATTCCAACAGAATAATGTATGCAAAACCTTATTTTTCTTTATTATTATTCATTATCATTTATTAACATTCATTATCATTCGCTATCATTCATCATCATTTATTCTCATTTATTATCAATGGCCTACCTCCACGAAAAAATTCACTCCAAATTCACATTCCAAAACGATAATGGCTGCAAAGCCATACTTGTCTTTATTATTATTCATTATAATTCATCATTTATTATTATTTATTATCATTTTGTAGCTATTATTATTTATTATCATTTATTATTATTTATTATTATTGGCCTACCTCCACTAACATTGAAAATCCCGCCTTCTTCAAATTCACATCTCATAATCTCTGGAAAACCGTACTTCTATTTATTATTATTATCATTTACTATTATTTATTATCATTTATTATTATTTATTATTATTTATTCAAGATGGTCGATTTTTGTGGCAAGAAAGCCAATTACCTTACATCCATAACAAAAAATCTTTCACAAATTCAAATTCAATCACGATAACCTATCACACCTACGAAAAAAAAAAAAAAAAAAAACTTATTGGGCCATATGCACTAACCTAAGTCCACCCCATGCTACGAAGTTTGAATTTCCGGCAAGCGAGCGGTCGCCTCACGTGAAGGCCGTCGGATGCGCCAGTGGCCGCTCACGCCACAGCTCAGCGCCGCCGGCTCGCTTCGCAGGCCCGCGGGTTCGTGGACGGTGGAGTCCGCCCCCACCGACCAGTTGGCGCCTAAGCTGTCCGCTGGACAGGTTGGAACCTGCCGATGCAGCCTTCATAACGGTCGGTCGGTCGATCCAGCACCTGGTTGACAAAGAATGCCCTGCCGCACGTTTGGCGTCAAAGTTTGCTCGAGAGTGAAATCTGCCATGACGTAACAACAAGTGGCCCAGCACATGCACTCGCCACGACGTTCCCAAGTTAACTGATCAACCCACTCTCATTATTCAATCCACATTCTGCACTTACCTAATCGAAGACCGTCGCGAAAACACACGCCCGTACACGTGAGCCTACGCGCGCGCCGAGCTTAGTACCTCCGCAAGTCAATGTAACAAAGTTACCGTGACTACTTAAGTAAATTGATCAATTAATTAACCTCTCTGATGCGGAAAATTTCACGTCCACCTAGACCGGGAATCAATTTTCACCAGTGCCACGCCCACCTGGACTTGGAATGAAGTAGTTAAAGTCTCCACCGACCACCACGGCCCCTTGCCGACCCATGTTCGTCGGCTAGCATGTGCTGATGTGTACTGCCGTTTACTAACGTGCACCAACCTACATTAACCAATATCACATATTTTTCTATACAAATAAGCCAAGTTTTAATTATGATAGTCAGTTCGTGTTTCGCTTCCAAGCGAAGCCACTAACCTAAGTCACCTGAGATGATTCAAAATCGTCGGCATTGCCTCTCTCACACACCACGAGCGCGAGACCTTTATACTCGCGTCGGACATACTCCTCTGTAAATATTCTAATAAACTATGACCCGAATCCTGTTGTTCAATCCACACGGTCTAGGACATGGCCAGAGCACACCCCCAGTACCTAAGCCGAGAACATCGCTCGCCCCACCTGTAGTTAACCGCTCAGAGACGGAGATATGCTGCAATCACATCCCTCGCGCTCTCGTAGCTACTTGCCTCAGCAATTCGATCTAACAAAACCCCAAGTAGAAAAAATAATAACCAACTCGAACTCTCTCATATTCGATATCGTCCCACAAATACTTAACGTGCGTTTTATTTACGCATCGAGTATACCTATCACTCTCAAACAAAAAACACTCCCCCTGACAGACCTGGTGTCATGTTGCACAGTCGGCAGACACGCAAACAGCTCCTAATTTCAGTGCACAATATCAAACTGATCCTAAATAATGCAGTACACATAACTGTAAACATCATCAGTACTCGTAATCTGTCCAAATAACGCATAGCAAAATAACTCAACAGATGTGCGCAGTCAACCTGTCCCACACTAAGTCACACGTCCGACAGCTCTCAATTCGCTCAAAGGCCTCTGTTCGACCCCTCAAACATGACTTGATGACAGCCGCATTCACACCTAACACCTGAGAAACTCATATCACCTACACGCCGAACATGACTGTCCAAGCCAGGGCACGCAAGTCGTCTGTCACCGTCCTAACTCAGTGCGGTCCAACACACAAGTTAAGGCCGCATTCCACTGCTTGCCGGCCTATTTGCGACACATCTCCACCTTCACGTCTGTTGTCAGAATAGCCGACAGCTAGTACACACACTCACCGTCCACACACATTCCAGTGCTGCCCCCCCCCCCCCCCCCCGTCACAATCTAAAACGATCATCATACTATGTAAAAAAAAATAAGAGCCCAGACAACCTCTCTGAAATTGTATAGTGCCCCCACAAATAGTTAACGCTCGCTTTCGTGTTTTCTCAGCTTATTTGTAAACACCTGCCAAGCCGTACGCAGGTGCCTGTTCGGGTTCCTCAAGTATGATGTGGTGGCGGCATCCTCTTCATTCTTGACACCTGAGAAATATGTGATCACCTAGGTGCCGTTGATGACGCGACTGGATGGGAGCGAAGACGTATTTACAGAGTGCAGACGCTCCAAGGTGGGCCGCATGCGCATGTGTTCGCCGTTGCTGGTGTGACCTCTCCTTCTAGCTGCAGTCCCGTGAAGAGCTAATTGCCAAGCGGTGCTGCAGAAATTCGTTCCACAACAGCACAAGCTGTTTTCTCCCCAGCGATTCTAACGGACTATGCGTGACATGTGGCTGACACATCGCCACATGTAGCTACATACCACCGCAGCACATCTAGCAACATTCTTAATGTTATACTGAAGCCACATGGCTATCTAAAATAATAACCAAATCAAACTCCAGGAAATTGCATAGTGCCCCAGAAATACTTAATGTGTGCTTTTGTAGGAGTTTTCGTGATGTCTCAGCTTGTATGCACAGACATTCTTGCCCTGCACATTTCCACGTAATGGTCGAAACACTGTCCTGTTGCACTAACTCAGGTCATTCTGTTTCTACACGGGTTGCAGAAGGTGCTGGATATGGCTTTCTCCGACTTCTGCTCATTTCCGACTTAAATTGGAACGATCACATGAGCAAAGCTGCAGGAATGGGAGCAGTTGCAGGATGCGTAGGGACTTACTAAACCCATGTTTGAATTTTACTGTAGCAGATAGGTTCGAGGAAGGTGACTCGTTTCGAGATATGAGAGTGATAGAAATATGATTCACTTGTGGCTGTGATCCTATGCAGGTATGTGGTTGAATGGAAGGACTTGGTATCAAACCATAGACATCATTTCTAGCGGATAGCGAACCGCTAGAAATCTGAAAGCTAGTGTACATTTGTTACGACCTCAGTCGGCACACCATCTACTACTGTTTGTAAGACTTCTCAATCAGTCATCGCCTATAACTCTGTGGATATATCGCAGAACCTCTGACATTGTATTCAGACAGAATATGTTACACATACTTGAGAAATATCTAGCAGCGTGAGGGAGTTGCAGATAGCGGTCTCATACCACGTTCCTTAGCCGAAACATTTTGAAAATTGTGCGATTTTATGACGAGGTTGCATCATGGGTTACGTCTAAGCTGGTCTGATATTGCACACTCCTATGATCGCCGTCTCAGTATTTGCCGGAAAAACCAATTCATTTGGGGGTAATGCCATACCTCGATTTATAAAGCCAGTATAGCTTTTAACATGGATTCTAGTGTGCACCTGTAGCACTAAGACTGCTTGTGACAGTAACATACAGTAGTTGTGGCGAACATGTTTTTTAACATCTGGCCAATTACACCTCTCTTTCTAAGACACAGTGGTAACACCCGCAAGAAAAACTTCTGAGACTTGTCCACCCATCGCTGATTTTCTCTCAGTATTGTTCTGTATCGTGTGGAATCATTTATTAGCCAAGTATTATACTTATTAGTAGTAGTAGGATTTACTTTGAGCATCAGGCTTATAAAGTATCTGTTTGTGTTCCGACATATGCAAAGGAGATGATTGTGGAATACTGTGACAGCAGAGGGAAGACTATGTCAAGTCATAAGAATGGTAGAGATATTTCTATTTCCAGAGCCACTGCTGTCAGCAGGATGTACACTCCTGGAAATTGAAATAAGAACACCGTGAATTCATTGTCTCAGGAAGGGGAAACTTTATTGACACATTCCTGGGGTCAGATACATCACATGATCACACTGACAGAACCACAGGCACATAGACACAGGCAACAGAGCATGCACAATGTCGGCACTAGTACAGTGTATATCCACCTTTCGCAGCAATGCAGGCTGCTATTCTCCCATGGAGACGATCGTAGAGATGCTGGATGTAGTCCTGTGGAACGGCTTGCCATGCCATTTCCACCTGGCGCCTCAGTTGGACCAGCGTTCGTGCTGGACGTGCAGACCGCGTGAGACGACGCTTCATCCAGTCCCAAACATGCTCAATGGGGGACAGATCCGGAGATCTTGCTGGCCAGGGTAGTTGACTTACACCTTCTAGAGCACGTTGGGTGGCACGGGATACATGCGGACGTGCATTGTCCTGTTGGAACAGCAAGTTCCCTTGCCGGTCTAGGAATGGTAGAACGATGGGTTCGATGACGGTTTGGATGTACCGTGCACTATTCAGTGTCCCCTCGACGATCACCAGTGGTGTACGGCCAGTGTAGGAGATCGCTCCCCACACCATGATGCCGGGTGTTGGCCCTGTGTGCCTCGGTCGTATGCAGTCCTGATTGTGGCGCTCACCTGCACGGCGCCAAACACGCATACGACCATCATTGGCACCAAGGCAGAAGCGACTCTCATCGCTGAAGACGACACGTCTCCATTCGTCCCTCCATTCACGCCTGTCGCGACACCACTGGAGGCGGGCTGCACGATGTTGGGGCGTGAGCGGAAGACGGCCTAACGGTGTGCGGGACCGTAGCCCAGCTTCATGGAGACGGTTGCGAATGGTCCTCGCCGATACCCCAGGAGCAACAGTGTCCCTAATTTGCTGGGAAGTGGCGGTGCGGTCCCCTACGGCACTGCGTAGGATCCTACGGTCTTGGCGTGCATCCGTGCGTCGCTGCGGTCCGGTCCCAGGTCGACGGGCACGTGCACCTTCCGCCGACCACTGGCGACAACATCGCTGTACTGTGGAGACCTCACGCCCCACGTGTTGAGCAATTCGGCGGTACGTCCACCCGGCCTCCCGCATGCCCACTATACGCCCTCGCTCAAAGTCCGTCAACTGCGCATACGGTTCACGTCCACGCTGTCGCGGCATGCTACCAGTGTTAAAGACTGCGATGGAGCTCCGTACGCCACGGCAAACTGGCTGACACTGACGGCGGCGGTGCACAAATGCTGCGCAGCTAGCGCCATTCGACGGCCAACACCGCGGTTCCTGGTGTGTCCGCTGTGCCGTGCGTGTGATCATTGCTTGTACAGCCCTCTCGCAGTGTCCGGAGCAAGTATGGTGGGTCTGACACACCGGTGTCAATGTGTTCTTTTTTCCATTTCCAGGAGTGTATTTCTGATACTTCGCTCACTGTCGTCTGTCGTTCAATTGAGACCGCAATCCTAACATTTAGTTGTTAGTACAGGCATAAAATATATATGAGGGTGCTTTATTAGCATGATGATTCTGTCTATGTGTGCAGCGTGGATGACCTGTGCGCGAGTGATTCACGTTTCCTGTTAATGGTAGGAGCCGTGTGAATTTTAATGACTTAACTGTGTTATCCTCTAGACGATCGAATAGCAAACTAATAGTTAGTATGTGTTGGATAGCTTTCGTGATTGCGTGGAAAACTGAGAAGATGGAAAATGGAGGTGTGCTTGCGCTGGACCATCATTCCCGGCTATGTAAATTGTTTGGTTCATTGCCTCTGCACATTTCACGCCCTTATTTAGTTGAGGGAACACGGATTGTGGTATGTGCGTCTTGCAGATGAAAGACATGTTTGCTGGTTCTCTAGACATGAGAAACACTTATATTTGGTTTTGTAAATTACAGGGCTGATTTGGAACTTGTTACAACACCGACATCGGTATTAGCCAGTGGAAATATCAGTTCCCTCTATTTTTCTTTTGTCTAGTTTTTTTACACATAAAGGTCCTCACACATGGAATAAGTTTCCAGTAACTCAGTGGTCTAGAGCACACTTCACCCCACTAAAGTTTGGGGTTTGTAGAGAAATAATTTCCAGTCTATATCTCAGGAATCATATTGCACGAGCGATCGGTAGGATGCTGCCATGTGCTTGATATCGAAAAGTACCGCGAAAATGGTATATTATTATCGCAAACCATGCGAAAATACATCTGTTCCTGTAATCCCAGAGTCCGGAGATAGGTGTAGAAGAGCAAGCAAGCAATCAGGTCGGGATCAGAAACAGTAATGAGTTTGTGCGGAGGGGAAGTGAGCCCAAATTTGTAGAATAGTTCTGAGAGTAACTTCGATCTGCTGAAGGCGCTCCGGTCACATGTTGGGGGTGGATGCCTGCCCGACCTCGCGATAAGTATACACTGCTGCGAGGGGTATATATGGCACTGTCTGTCTTCGTAGTATATGTACAAGTGATGTAAAAGGGCTGATTACGTATGGTGCAGGATACGAATTGTATGTTTACTGCATCGAGACAGTAGGTGGTGATATATTGCTGGGTTGGAGATCGGTTTCACGTTCTAACATCCAAACACCTTCCTCGGTGGGAGAGCAGTGTAATAGATTAGGAGTCTTTCCATATTTGACAATATGTAGGGTACGCGGTGACACATGGATAGGTTGCAGGTCGATTTCATATTATAATATTCGAGCTCCTGTCCTCGGTGTGAGAGCAGTGTAACTGAGTAAGTCTTTCCGTATTCGATGATATATGGGGGCGCTCTGCAGGGTTTAATTGTCGGTGCAATATGGCGATCTGTGTAAAAAGGTTATTACCTCTGAAAGTGTCGTCTGCAGAAAGAAAGAAAAGGTGGACGATACTACAATACCGGTGGAATCAGTAATTCGGCGGGTAAATTCGATAAGAGCCAATCATAATGCTCGATTCATTCACAAGACATCCTTTGTGCTGGGATATAGGAATCTCTATATAGCGGTGGGAACATTTGTGTGTGTTGAAAGCAGGAAAGGTAATACGTGATAGACAGGGTATCACATTAGGACCACTAGGAAGACTGAATTCGATGTTATTCTGCGCTATTTTCGTAAACAGGTTCTGTTGCGCAATAATTTCCATGCATACAAGCAGAGACATCAAGAAAACTCCTACAAAAGCACATGTTAAGTACTTCTGGGACACTATGCAATTTACTAGAGTTCGACTTGGTTATTATTTTAGATAGCCGTGTGACTTCAGTATAACACCGAAAATGTTGATAGATGCATTTGTGATGGCACGTAGCTATGTGCGGCGATGTGTCAGCCACATATCACGCACGGTCCATTAGAAGCCCTAGGGAGAAAGCAGCTCGTGTTATTCTGGAGCCGATTTCTGCAGCGACGCTCGGCAATTAGATCTTCGCCGGGCTGAAAATAGGGGGAGGGTTCACACTAGCAGTGGTGAACACCTTGGAGCGTCTGCACTCCGTAAATAGGTCTTCGCTCCCATCTGGTTGTCATCAGTGGTGCCTAGGTGATCACATATTTTGAGAGGAATGTCACAGGTGTCAAGTATGAAGGGGATGCCACCACATCATTCTCGAGGGACCCGAACGGGCACCCGTGTGTGCCTCTGCAGATGACAGCCGCATCACTCGGTGGGGGCTGCCTAGTGGCAGTTCCAGTGGATAGGGGGCGGCAGCGGTGCCTGCGTACGTTGTTTGTGTGTCTGTCGCATTATTTTACGCACAGGTCTGGAGGCTGAGATATGCACTATTTGGACAGTTCAAGAGTTGATTTCGTGTCTGCACATCTGGGTACTGCACTATTTAGGAGGAGTTTGTATGTCTGTACTGGAATTATTTCGTTAATTTAGGAGTTGTTTGGATGTTTGCAGAGAGTTATTTAGGAGTAGTTTACAGGTCTGTGGGCTGTGTGGAGAAACCCCAAGCATGTCAGAGCGTGTGTTTTGTATCAGTGTGGTAAATATAATATGTCCAATCAGTCCCTAAATAAATTCTTCCAAAATAAATAGAGTACACTCCTTCCTCTCTCCAACAGCGAGTCTTTTAGATGGATTATTATTTTGACGATTTTCGAGTTGTTTGGCTCTCTGGGCATAAATGTACTGCATTATTTACTAGTGGTTTGCAGGTCTGTAGTCTGTGTGGCATGTCAGATCGTGTGTTCTGTATCACTGTGAGAAATATACTATCTTTAAAAATCCATCCCTAAATAAATTGTTCCGAAATAAATAAAATACACTCCTTCCTCTCTCCAGCAGTCGAGCAGAGGCTGAGTCAATTTCCCACCAAACCCTAGGGAGAGGTGGCGGTCGGGTGACTTAGGTTAGTGGAGATAGTCCAAATGCCCTTTCTTTCCCGCCATTTTCTTAGGTTAGTAGAGATAGCCGAAGCGACCATTCTTTACCACCAAAATTCAAACTTTCCACGAATCTCTAGGACGATGTGGCAGTCGGTTGACTTAGGTTGGTGGAGGTAGCCCAAGTGCCCTTTCTTTCCCGCCATTTTCTTAGATTAGTAGAGATAGCCCAAGTGACCTTTCCTTACCGCTAAAATTCAAAGTTCCCGCGAATCCCTAGAAGGAGGTGGTGGTCGAGTGACATACGTTAGTGGAGGTGACCTTTCTCTCACCATTTTCTTAGGTTAGTAGAGATACACCAATTGATCTATCTTCCCGCCAAAATTGAAATTTCCCAGCAATGCCTAGGGTGAAGTGGTGGTCGGATGACAGGTTAGTGGAAGTAGCCGAAGTGACCTACTTCCCGCGATTTTCTTAGGTTAGTAGAGGTAACTGTGGTGTAATGCATCATCCTGTTGGAATCTGAACCTCCCGCCATTTTTCTGGGGGAGGGGAGAGGGATTAGGTTTGTGGAGGTAGTCCAATTGACCTTCTTGCCGTCGAAATTCAATCTTCCCACAAAAATCCGCCACCTTGGATGACGTCACGGCCGCCATCTTGGATGACGTCATGCGCTGTTGCCAAGTCTACAGGCCACCATCTCGGATGACGTCATCGGCGCCCTTTCGGACACGTCTGGCGACAATGGAAGGTGGCGCAGAAAGCAGGTTGTCCCAGCACTGTCGTGGACCGCACGGTCTGCTCTCCTCACCTGATGGGGCGACTGGCTGTGTGCGACGTCGGTGACACACGAGCAGAACACCTGGGCGGCCGAGGCCTAGCCGCTTCCACACTGCCGCCGGCAGAACGAACGACCGCAGCCGACTGACCGCGCCACAGTCTCTGCCGGCTGCGTCGGCAGTCCGCGCTTACGCCGAGCAGCCGCCCTACTCACTGCGATGCTTCATAACTCTGTAAACTGCGTCCAGAAGACGAACTCTGTTACAGACAATGCTGCGTCACCACTCACCCAACCACCGTGTCTGGCTGGCTTCCTACACAAGTCGCGACCCTAATTCTCTGGGTCGCAGTAATATACGTATTGGGATGGTGTCTGAGCGTTAAAAATATTACAACAAATGTTTCATGTTTCAGCACTGTTTTAGTATTATTTTGTAAGATCTTTTAAGTTATTCACCTAACCACCATATTTTACTTCTTGCATCATCTGGTCTGTGTGAAGATCTACATCCACACCCTATTTATTGAGTAGGTAGTTTGGTATACGAAGATACAATACGAAAACAGGAATTTATTGCTACTACTTACATTATGTCTACTTATGTCTACTTCTTCTTGTTTCAGATTACATTTCTGCTCGCTGTGAGTGTAATCATTTGAGTCACAGTTCTATAATCAAGTACAGTTTGTACTGAAATTATGTTACACCTAGTATGTACTTGAGACACAGCTGAAAATAGTTACAGAGCCGAATGTGTGCAGTACTGATGACTGCGAAACGAAATGATATTTCAGTGTAACCGACTAGAGGCAGTCCGACCAGCTGTTTTCGTTTTGAGCGCGGAAGCTGCTGCACGAGAGCGGGGGCCATTCCGCCACACAGACATACAACCCGCGCCGGCGGTCGATTCGGGAACGTGGAAACACACACACACACACACACACACACACGCACACGCACACACACTATGAGGCTGTCCGCGTCCGCGTTTTGCACGAGCGCGAGCACGAGCAAGGCCACACGCCGCCGCCCGAAGCGGGAACGATCGTCATTCATTAAGATGGAGCGACAGCGGGAAGCGTCGCCGTATGTGCTACTCTAGGACTGTTCTTTTGTTGACACTCAGAATTTACGAAGTAAGGAGTTCAACAGCAGGCCACAAGCAGGGGACGGGGTCACTGCCCGCCTCGTAGCGTGACGCTACAAAATCGATAACAGGTGTTTCGATTACATAACTAGTCCAAAACGTTCACTGCTGTTTGCGTCTCCGTCCTAGGTAGCAGTTGTTTCAGACTACTCGGTACATTCGAATGTTGCTCTCTACGTCCTAGTTGTTATGTTACTGATGCCTCCAATTATTTTAAATCGAGATGATTTACCGCTGTTGTTTATATGCACCGTTTAGTTACAGAGAACCACAGTCTCCCTGCCTTCTAGGCGATTCCCTACGAGTAGCGCATCTCGGAAATGGTACTGAGTGACAGATGCAGAAAATGTGGGCCGCCAGTCGATACGAGACACGCAGTCACGACCGGCGCATGCTGAGAGAGCCGCTACACCGTGCGGTTCGAGAGCTCGAGGAACGCCGCTCTTGCAGGCGACACTGCATAACGCCGCCCACTGACGCTTTGCTGGCCGCGCAGTCGGAGCAGCTCGCCGCGACTGCAGCACGAGTGCGCTCTCCACCGCCACTCCGACTCGCTCGTCTTACAGCCTACTGCGTGCTTTCGTTTTGTAAAGTGCGCAGTTTTACATTTCTGAACATCTCAAGCAAGTTGCCAGTTTTTGCTGCACCTCTTTGAAATCTTATCCAAATCAGACTGAAAGCTCACGAAGCTTCTTTCATTCAAGATTACGGCGTTGTCTGCAACATTAACGTACAACAAGAACAGCAACGGTCTCAACATACTTCCCTGGGGAACACACTAAGTTACTTCTAAATCTGACAATGACTCTCCATCGAGAATAACGTGTTGCGTCCTCCCTACCAAAAAATTGTCACTCCAGTCACAAATTTCGTACTTTTGATAAAAAGCTTAGACGTGGTATAGAGTCAAGTGCTTTCCAGAAATTGAGAAACACTGCATATGGAAATACTGTTTAGAATACTGACCGACTGTAGCAGCACGTGTACGTGTGTGTAATATAATAGGCGACTCTTTCCTCCTGTTATAAACACACACAGCTCAGCCCCCACACCCTGGATCGTGCGACCTCATCCACCTCGTTGTATTTTACGGCCTTCCCTGAACCACTCTCATACTGCCGAAACACTTAGCCCCACACGAGCAGCAATTTCCCGGATGCGCGCCTCACACTCTCTCGTGCGCCCCTTCCAAACTCTCTGATTTCCCACACGCGTCACACTGACCCTTCGTTTCATAGTGAAGAGAACCGCAAGCACTTTTACGGCGGGTGGTGTTGCGCCGCAATACCGCCGTTGACCTCGAACCCGAGGGCCGATATGATTCAAATGCTAATCATTTCTGCACAACACATTAACGTACATGTCATGTGAATATGAACGTCCTGTCTTTATCGTTGAAGGTGTTCTGGCTATTTTCGAACGTCAGTGTAGGAAATCAATAAAGTTGAAAGCACCGGCGCTTTCTTGTCCCCCTGGTAATTCTTGCGTCTTTTTACACCTGTTGCGTGTGAAATTCTCTCAGTTTTCAGCCGGTTTGCACTCTTCCTTGTCCGTTATTCTGTTTTCATTTACGAGGACCCTCTGGGCAGCTACGGTAAGTAACGTCTTTCCCGCTTATTTTAATCAGTTTTGCCTGTAATGCTTTTCCTCCGCTCTTTAATTCGCGTGTTAGACGAATATCTTGTAGCCTTCTGCGCGATCCTGAGATCACGTGGCGGGTGGATATTTCTTTCGTATAGCGGAGACAGCTGATAAATGTTTGTGTTTGCGTTGACAGTAGTAACTTTGCTATTAAATGATCTGAGAATCGCGTCAAGAATTTGCAATTAAGTTAACGTAAAGATGCGGCCGGGAGGCCGCTCAGTTCTTTTAACCTTCCTACAGCGAGTTCTCCAATCGATGTACTTTGCATGCTTTTATTCTCACCATCGTAATTTGTTTCCGCAACGTTCAAGCTCCCGGATATACTTTCGTTTTCCGTTTAATCATTTTGCCTCTTTCTCTATCGAGTGACATGCCGCTGCTGAACTGTGTGTCGAGCTACTTAGGTCAGATTAAATTGTGAGAGGATACAGTGAATTCCAATAACTAGTTATTCTTGTCTTTTGTTTTCAAAAGTGAGATACTCTGCGTAATAAATTTGATGTTCACCTATGAAATCTGCTTTTGAATGACCGTATAACCACCAAAGCCCTCCCAGCCCCCCCCCTCCCCCAACCTCCTCCCGAGAGACAGTTGACGTATGAGAATTTGCAAAGCACCTTGTTAAGAATTTCATAACATTTGTAAAGAAAATAATGACGTCGTAGTACGGTCCCTCGCCTCTTGCATTACCACAGCGTATTGTTTGACGAATTACATTCATGATAAGGATTAATTTCTTCTACGATCCGGCACGACCATTGCACGTGCGACAGACTGGACTTGGCGTTCTTACGCAAAGAAAATTGACGTCTCTCATTAGTTGGAGCTAAACCAAAATCCATTTGACGTGGTGAAAGAGAGTGGGTTATTAGGAGTGCTATAGTGACAGAGACTAATTATAGTCATTGTAACCTTCCCGTAAAATTCGATATCAGTTGAATGGAGTCCTTGTTTACTGTGCAAAATGGCTCTTAGCACTATGCGACTTAACTTATGAGGTCATCAGTCGCCTATAACTTAGAACTAATTAAACCTAACTAACCTAAGTACATCACACACATCCATGCCCGAGGCGGGATTCGAACCTGCGACCGTAGCGGTCGCTCGGTTCCAGACTGTAGCGCCTAGAACCGCACGGCCACTCCGGCCCGCTTTACTGTGCATATTTACTGTGAATATAGGGAACTGGAGCTGGATTTCCACATGCATGTGTCTGAACAACTGTGAGGATGAATTGTGAAACAGACAGACACGCGCAAATCCTACAGGCACGTCGTAGATTCTCCAAAATTTTCAATGTCTCTGTTAAAACATGTACTGCATACAAGTTGATACGGTGATAATGTCGTCACTTTGTGTCACGACTACTAATTTTTCCGATCGCATCTACCCCGTTTGTCCGTGCCTACATACCGTACTTTTTCGAAATGTGAGTGAAATTAATTCTAATCACGAAAGCCAGCTCAATTACGTCGAAACACATGGATTGCTGTGGAGTGCTCACCTTAGCCATACATTAATAATATAAATTACAGTAAAGATACATAAAAATTACTCTAAAGATAGATCATGGAAATAATGAGCAGAATACCGATCAACAGTAGCTATGAAAGTTTAAATTTAGAACATGTGTAATGGTTGGATAAAAGAATGTTAGTTATTTTTTTAGTGCACGTACTCGACGTAAGGAAACAGGTTCACCTGCTGTTGTCTCCGCCTGCTTAGCAGTCTGGCTTTCGCAGCCGTGCATTGAGGACGCGCTGTTGTTTTCAGCGCGCCCTCGCGTTTGTTTACTTTCAGCGGCCGTAACTTACGTGTCGGGTACGTGTAGAAGAACCACGGCCAAACGGTTTAGAAAATAAACACTACTATTCAGCTTCTGCAACGACTATACCCGACCAAAGGCCTCGGGAGTGGAACGGTTCCTACGCGACGTTGCTAAGATCCCACCTTCCGACATCTCAGGCATCCATTTGTCCCTATTAAACAGTAGGGCACACGTCAAAGTTGGCGTGCGAAAGAATACTTCGTGACACCAAACACGGACCACGCTTTTGCCATGCCGATGGACATGTCGGTGCAGTTACTGTCGACCACGCTGGCTTGGGAATGCGCACCATACGAGTTTTGGTTCAAGAATCATAAAAGAAGGTTGTATACATGCAAGAATCCTGGCGATACTCGAAGGTATCAGATAGATTATATAATGGTAAGACAGAGATTTAGGAACCAGGTATTAAAATGTAAGACATTTCCAGGGGCAGATGTGGACTCTGACCACAATCTATAGTTTATGAACTGTAGATTAAAACTGAAGAAACTGCAAAAAGGTGGGAATTTAAGGAGATGGGACCTGGATAAACTGACTAAACCAGAGGTTGTACAGAGTTTCAGGGAGAGCATAAGGGAACAATTGACAGGAATGGGGGAAAGAAATACAGCAGAAGAAGAATGGGTAGCTTTGAGGGATGAAGTAGTGAAGGCCGCAGAGGATCAAGTAGGTAAAAAGACGAGGGCTAGTAGAAATCCTTGGGTAACAGAAGAAATATTGAATTTAATTGATGAAAGGAGAAAATATAAAAATGCAGTAAATGAAGCAGGCAAAAAGGAATACAAACGTCTCAAAAATGAGATCGACAGGAAGTGCAAAATGACTAAGCACGGATGGCTAGAGGGCAAATGTAAAGCTATAGAGGCTTATCTCACTAGGAGTAAGACAGATACTGCCTACAGGAAAATTAAAGAGACCTTTGGAGAAAAGAGAGCCACTTCTATGAATATCAAGAGCTCAGATGGAAACCCAGTTCTAAGCAAAGAAGGGAAAGCAGAAAGGTGGAAGGAATATATAGAGGGTCTATACAAGGGCGATGTACTTGAGGACAATATTATGGAAATGGAAGAGGATGTAGATGAAGATGAAATGGGAGATACGATACTGTGTGAAGAGTTTGACAGAGCACTGAAAGACCTGAGTCAAAACAAGGCCCCAGGAGTACACAACATTCCATTGGAACTACTGATGGCCTTGAGAGAGCCAGTCCTGACAAAACTCTACCATCTGGTGAGCAAGATGTATGAAACAGGCGAAATACCCTCAGACTTCAAGAAGAATATAATAATTCCAATCCCAGAGAAAGCAGGTGTTGACAGATGTGAAAATTACCGAACTATCAGTTTAATAAGTCACAGCTGCAAAATACTAACGCTAATTATTTACAGATGAATGGAAATACTGGTAGAAGCCGACTTCGACGAAGATCAGTTTGGATTCCGTAGAAATGTTGGAACACGTGAGGCAATACTGAACCTACGAGTTATCTCAGAAAATAGATTAAGGAAAGGCAAACCTACATTTCTAGAATTTGTAGACTTAGAGAAAGCTTTTGACAATGTTGACTGGAATACTCTCTTTCAAATTCTAAAGGTGGCAGGGGTAAAATACAGGGGACGAAAGGCTATTTACAATTTGTACAGAAAGCGGACTGCAGTTATAAGAGTCGAGGGGCATGAAAGGGAAGCAGCGGTTGGGAAGGGAGTGAGACAGGGTTGTAGCCTCTCCCCGATGTTATTCAATCTGTATATTGAGCAAGCAGTAAAGGAAACAAAAGAAAAATTCGGAGTAGGTATTAAAGTCCATGGAGAAGAAATAAAAACTTTGAGGTTCGCCGACGACATTGTAATTCTCTCAGAGACAGCAAAGGACTTGGAAGAGCAGTTGAACGAAATGGACAGCGTCTTGAAGGGAGGATATAAGATGAACATCAACAAAAGCAAAACGAGAATAATGGAATGTAGGCGAATTAAGTCGGGTGATGCTGAGGGAATTAGATTAGGAAATGAGACACTTAAAGTAGTAAGGAGTTTTGCTATTTGGGGAGCAAAATAACTGATGATGGTCGAAGTATAGAGGATATAAAATGTAGACTGGCAATGGGAAGGAAAGCGTTTCCGAAGAAGAGGAATTTGTTAACATCGAGTATAGATTGAAGTGTCAGGAAGTCGTTTCTGAAAGTATTTGTATGGAGTGTAGCCATGTATGTAAGTGAAACGTGGACGATAAATAGTTTGGACAATAAGAGAATAGAAGTTTTCGAAATGTGGTGCTACAGAAGAATGCTGAAGATGTAGATGGGTAGATCACATAACTAATGAGGAGGTATTGAATAGAATTGGGGAGAAGAGGAGTTTGTGGCACAACTTGACCAGAAGAAGGGATCGGTTGGTAGGACATGTTCTGAGGCATCGTGGGATCACAAATTTAGCATTGGAGGGCAGCTTGGAGGGTAAAAATCGTAGAGGGAAACCAAGAGAGGAATACACTAAGCAGATTCAGAAGGGTGTAGGTTGCAGTAGGTACTGGGAGATGAAGAAGCTTGCACAGGATAGGGTAGCATGGAGAGCTGCATCAAACCAGTCTCAGGACTGAAGACAACAACACACGAGTCTTCCAACTCCCGTTCGACCTCCCGGCAGAAGACGTTATAGCGGCTTTCCACCCCTACGGCACTGTACACGGTCACACGGCCGAACGCTGGGCGCAATACCAAACGTAGCCCTTTCTTAACGGTGTACGGCAGATCACCATCGATCTCCACCGCCACGTGCCATCTTATCTGCAAATTGGCGCGTGCCGCGCGGTCGTCATATACGACGGCCGACCACGGACCTGTTCGGGGTGCGGCAAAGAAGGCTACCGCAGGTCCGAGTGTCCTCAGCGACGTATCACCCGATTGCCAGCCACTACCGTGGCGCCTCCGATTGCGACGACGGTTTTACCGGCCATCTACGCATCGGCGCTCTCTTCTCCTCCCACCGGCCGCCGTGCACGGGTAACCCTTCCTGCTGCTGCGGGTATCGCCAAGGTCAACGCGTCACGCTCACTGCCTGACGTTACTCCGCCGCCACTGCCGACAGCGACGACTTCCGATCCCCTCCCGGTCGAGGATACGAACTCCCATTCACTTATCGTCCCCGGGGCGGCCTTCCTCCCAGACCGACGCGAGTCCCTCCCGTCTTCCGACACCTAAGGACGGGCACGCAAACATCGTTCGCCTAAAAGGCGCAAAAGGAGGCGCCGTACGGTGTCGGAGCGAGACAGACCCCCTCCCCTTGAGGCTTCAGAGGCCGTCCGGCTCGACGAGGCCTCGGAGAATCTGCACGACGACACGAATGACGACAACATGACGCCGGCTGTGCCGGAGCCTACCTACTGTGCTGGTTCACCCAGGTGCACCTGAACCGACGGACTCCGACGTTGCGACTGCCGCCGAGACGTCCTCCGCTCCTACGGTCGACGTCGAATGTAAGAAGGGCACAACGGCCGCGCCCTCTTACCCCGGACGGAGACCTACTTATGTCGCCGATGACGGCATCGGGTAGCGTACGGCACGGCTCGCCATTGCCTCGCCCCTCTTCACCCTCCGTCGATGGAGTTCCCTCCACGGCGGGGCACGATTCCAAACCTACCGAGGGGTGACCACCGACACTAACACCATTAACTCCCGCGTGAAAATTCAACTGCTGCGAGAGATGATATGGGCACCGGACGTCGACATCGCACTACTACAGGAAGTACACTTGGCCACACTTCCAGACGTCGTGGGATATAACACTTATCCTTCTCCTGGTGACCACCTGGGATGTGGCACAGGCATATTATGTCCGAGAGGGCATTCCGGTGGCTGATATCACGTACCTCCCACCCGCCAGAGGCACGGCCGTCGCCGTCACCGTCACGGGGACGCGTACTGTCAACATTTACGCCCCGTCAGGCTCCACTCACAGACGCGGCAGGGCACACTTCTATTCACAAGAAATCACCCCTTTGTTTCTGGGACCATTACTTGCTTGGGTATGATTTTAATTGTGTCCTGCACACTAAGGACCAAATGCCCACTACAACACCTGTCAAGAACTGCGCCTTGTCGTCCGAGGTCTGTTGCTCCGCGACACTTGGGAAGTTCGGCACGGCGACGCACCTGAACATACTTACCAGACGAGTCACTCCGCGACCCGCCTCGATAGGATTTACGTCTCTCGGGAACTCACGCCTGCAGTGCAAGGTGCAGAACTTTGGCCCTTGGCCTTTTCAGACTGTGCCTACATCTGCAAAATTCTCCTTCCACAATATGTGGTCTGGTGCAGTTGTGCACCGTCGAAGCTAAACAACTCCCATCCTCAAGATACCGAATGTCTTCAGTGCATTACCGAAACATGGGCCACCTCTGAACGACACTTACTAAGTACTGCACAACCTTGACTTGGTGGCAAACCTGCCATTTGACGTACCTCGATTGAGTATGGCAAGGAAGTAGCTGAGTGGCACTGGCACACTACTGACAATAGTAGGCAGTTGGGGGCACGACTCAACTTTTGATATCAAATTGATATGCAAATTAATTAAATTGATCAGTCAATCACCCCTGCCCCCACCAAAGCCCGCCCCCGACCACGCCCACCCCTGACCCTGTGGATGTAACGTGTTTTTCTGAGCTACACATGTACCCCAACTCCCTCCTCCCCTTCCCCCTCCCCCTCTTCCCCACGGTCCCCTCCCCCCATCCTACCCTATTACCGGAAATTATGAATTTTGGCGGGAATTTCGAATTTTGGCAGGAATTTCTTTCCCCTAGGGCTATGCTGACATCCCCTGATGGACAATTAAAATTGGCAGTACCATTTCTGGGACTTAAACCCGCGTCCTCCTGGGCAGAAAGCCCAAGTGTACCCTCCTAACACAAAAATGGTTCAAATGGTTCTGAGCACTATGGGACTTAACAGCTGAGGTCATCAGTCCCCTAGAACTTAGAACTACTTAAACCTAACTAACCTAAGGACATCACACACGCATCCATGCCCGAGGCAGGATTCGAACCTGCGACAGTAGCGGTCGCGCGGTTCCAGACTGAAGCGCCTAGAACCGCACGGCCACACCGGCCGGCTCTTAACACAATTAAACCACCAGAGGCCCTTGGAATTGACAGGAAATTAAAAATGGCTGTGCCCTTTCTAGGACGCGAACCCTGATTCTACTGGATGAAAAGCCAAAGTGCACTTCCTAACACATGGAAACTATCCAGATGCGATGGACGAAGGTTAGGTTAGTGAAATTTATTTATTTTGGTCGGGAAACTGACGCAATGATCGATCGTAATTACGTAATTAATCACAAAGATCGGGTCTATTTACGCAACTGTACGAGTAGCGCTACACAAGGACGGTATAAAAGCGCAATACAGTTCAAAAACTGACGGTACCATACAAATGGTGGTATACTGCTGGGAAAAAGTTCGCAATACCATTCGAAACTAGCGCCAGACACACTCAGACTTTACCCTAGACCTACATACTGGTCGGAGAAAGGCAGGTGTGTAAGATACTATCTTCATTCTGTATGGCAGGAACAATGTTCAACAGACGAGGTTTTGGCGTTAGACAGAGAGGAGTTTAATAAGTGTATTACGTGTAGTCATACAGCTGAGTCCTGTATTTATAGTTGTTTGACGTCAGATTTCGCCACAGACGTCTGCTCAAAACTAACCCTGCAACCCAGGTAACCGATACCAATACACGATACCAAAAATGAAGGAAAAATACATCACATTTGTAATTACACGTCGAAATTGTTGTAAATAAAACAGCACTGGTAATGAATGGGTCATAATGCAACACATGCACTGGGGAAAATCCTCGTCCTAAAGACTGCAGAGAGGTTGGTAGTTGAACGTGCATTCTCCTCGATAGGCGTCCACAAACTGCCGAAAATCGAGGCCCTCTCCCTCCCTCTCTCCATCCACAGTCTTCTCGAAATGGCCAGCTGCTTCTCCGACCGCCTGGTAATTTCTCTGCACACTCGCTGCCCGCCCTCTGCGATCACTGGCCACTCTGGCCTTTCCACCACCTGGCCGCCACACTGGGGCGACGCACCTACACCAACACAATAACGCGCAAATTCTTCATCTAAAAGGCAGCGACAGAGACGCCCTGGCAGAGAGCGGCTGTGTCCGGCGACCGCTCACCCTTTGAGGCGGCGGTCCTAAACAACACGAAAGGGAAATTAGGTAGCATAAGTCCACCCATCCGGAGAACACTCCAGATGGCTATTTCAAAAGTCTGCAGTTTGTGAAACAGGATCCCATGCCGCCTAAAGCGAGCGCAGCCGTACGCCGGCATTCCACAGAACCCTGTAAATGATTGCTATCCCGACCGAGGGAGAGCCACGGCTTCATAGGGAACTCGCCCGCCGGTCTGCGCTGGACTATTTAACATCGACTCCTACAGTAAATGTCCTCTTGCCACGAAAATAAGCAACGTCCATTTTTTTTAGTTTTATGATCCAAATCAGTATAGTTTTTACGTTCGACTGCAATCGCATCTCATTTTTTGTGACGTCCAACGAAGTCCACCACCACCGATCACAAATGGTCAGCAGAGACATGTCCACCATCATGTGTAAAATCTGAGAGCGTCTCTTGCGTTCAGTGTCTGTAAATAAACTGTCATGCACGTGAAATAACATCAGAGAATACAATCATTCGTGCCATTGGCTCACATGTCAGAAAAAAACACAATCATTTTACGTTTGACAACAGAAAGCTATAATTCGAGAGAACGTAGCTGTTTTGTACACTATGACAGGTTCCCCTTTACCAACGCGATGCTATATTATACTAGCGTTTACGAAACATCGTGAGAACCTGTATCGCCCTGTGTAGGTGGGATTGAAATTTCGTTAAAAGATACCGCCGCAACGAAAAAAAAAGAAACGATTGTCACGAATCATTCCGTAGCGCAATAGCCATCTCTTCAACCTGCCAAGCGGCACGCTATTGATACCAGTTTGATAGGCTAATTAATTAAATTCATCGTGAGAGTCACTTTGTATGGCGAGTATTTTTTTCTTTTTCAGCAGTCGGATTACATTCGCCAAGTACGGCAACTGGGAATCCATGGAGGGAACACAATGTACTTTTCGAGGAATGACATCTGAAGCTGACCACAGAGGGATTCTACAACCCACAACATACATTTCGCGTAAGGACAGCGTTGTTAAAGCTACGATCACACAGCCTATGTTACCATCAGCCTGAGTGTTGAGTCTACAGAGGCACAAACGAGTCGCTGGTAGTGTTTCGCCTTCAGGCAGAAATGCTCTCCGCAGTTGGGATCAAGATTATCCATTCAACCACATATTTGCATTGGATCCTGTAGAAACGTCTTTTAATTATTACAGCCACTGGTTAATCATATTCGTACCACTCTTGCCTCTCGAAACGAGCCATCATTTTTCGTTTAACCTATCTGCTGAGGATCCCATACGCCAAGAACTCCAGTGCTGTTCTTAAGACAGTCCCTCTGCATCCTGTAACTGCTCCTAAGTCTCTGCCCTGCCCTCCCTGCAGTTTAGTCTACGTGATTAAAATTAAAATTTAAAACAGTCTCGATCGCAATCTTGTTAAAATGTTTTCTATTGGAGTGATCATCACAGTTTAAGTCTGACCTGTATGGGACTCGGAGAGCGCTATATCTAAGATCTTTTGCATCCTGTGGGGAAACAAGACGAGCGAGCTAATGCGACATTCCGCCACACTAGGTGGAAATGGGAACACGGTGTCACGGCTCCGCCAACCGTGCACAATGTGTAAGGCCAGCGCCAAACGAAGCTGACCCGTGCACGGCTCTTGTTCATGCCATTTACTGTTCGTCATCTTCTATTGAGGTACTGCCGCCTCGTTTTCTTACTCCATTTACTGGCGTCACTAACTTCCTGCCTTACTTGCCCACGAGCGGCAGCAGCAGCAGCGCATATTGATAAGTGCTCTGTCGTACCATCTCTGGAGCGACTGACGGTATGTCCGGGTCGTCGTGTGTCCGAGTCAGTTGGAGACGGACCGGGAGTGCAGTCAGGACGCAGCAGCACTGAAGTCGAGGATGGAGGCGCAGGCAGCCAGTGCTCACCGACTCGTCGCGACACGCGTGAACTGTCCGACGGAGAGAGGTCGCAGCAGGACGACCGTCGGTCGGTCGTTCGGTTGGTCGTCTCGTCGGCCGACGTACATTTGGTCCTTTCACCGTTTCCGGGCGTGGGCAGGCCGTCGGTTGGCCTGGAGCAGCGAGGAAAGTCTCCGACGCGCGGACTCTAAGGACTTTGCGAAGGCAAGAACTGTTGCGTTGTTGTGGTGTGCTGATACATTAATTGTTCGTGTGCAGTACTTTTGCTGTCACACAGGCTGGGTGCAAGAATTGATCATACTAACAGTGAAAGTTTTCTTTAAAAATTATTTTCGTTGGCTGCGGCCACTGGCGATGTGCACGCGCGGTTGGGGTGTGAGGTGATGCTTCGAGTGCTGCGAGGTTCGTCGCTCACCTTGGACACGAAAGTTGAGTCCACCTTCGTTTGATCCCGGTTGTCGCTTTTGGGACATTCCCGCGAGCAACAACGTGTCTGTATTCAAGTCGGCTAAGACTCCAGCCGTCTTCCTGGGCAGTTTAACTTAACTTAATTTATTCCTTGTTATTGAGGTTGACCAGCGGCATCTTCTGCCTTGTGGCCGTTGACGTTCTGGTTACCTGCCCTCGTCGTTGACATAATTTTCGGCAGTGTATTTTCCTCGTCGTGTTGTTGCTGTTCAGCACGGCATGTAGTTCGACGGCTGAGGTGTTGTTGGTCGTTGTGGGCGACAATATTCTGTGTGTCGTTGTATTGAAATCTTGTGGTCTTTTTGCTGGTTGCGTGGAGCAGAACTGATTTATTGATCGATGAGTCGGCTGTCTGTCGGTTTGGTTGCCTTCAGATCAAGAAGTCGTTGGACAGGCTGCCTGTGTTACAATCCCAGACCGATCCCTGGAAACTTCTGGGTGCTGTTCCTTGTGTGTTACATAGTAATTTCCCTGTCTGGGTTTTAGTTATTAGGTTGATGTGAGGCCTTCAGCCAAGCATCAATATCTCTTAAATTAATGTTCTTGTCTTGCCCTTAAGGCATGAGATTGTTTTTCTTTTATATGGGGCCTTCAGCCGAATTTTACATGAGATGTTTTAAGATAAAGTCTTCTGGCTTTTAAATTGAAACTCTTCATTCTAGGGCCTAAGCTGTAAAATTAATTGCTGATGTGCGGCCTTCAGCCGAGTTTTAATATCTCTCAAATTAATGTTCTTGTCTTGCCCTTAAGGCATAAGATTGTTATGCTTTTGTATGGGGACTTCAGCCGAATTTTGCATGAAATGTTTTAAAATAAGGCCTTCTGCTTACTGATTGTAACACTTCTTATTGCTTAATATGTGGCCTCCAGCCACGTTCTATTAAAATTAAATTCCTAAGGCCTTCAACCTGTTTAGAATGAAGATTTAGAAAATACACTCCTGGAAATTGAAATAAGAACACCGTGAATTCATTGTCCCAGGAAGGGGAAACTTTATTGACACATTCCTGGGGTCAGATACATCACATGATCACACTGACAGAACCACAGGCACATAGACACAGGCAACAAAGCATGCACAATGTCGGCACTAGTACAGTGTATATCCACCTTTCGCAGCAATGCAGGCTGCTATTCTCCCATGGAGACGATCGTAGAGATGCTGGATGTAGTCCTGTGGAACGGCTTGCCATGCCATTTCCACCTGGCGCCTCAGTTGGACCAGCGTTCGTGCTGGACGTGCAGACCGCGTGAGACGACGCTTCATCCAGTCCCAAACATGCTCAATGGGGGACAGATCCGGAGATCTTGCTGGCCAGGGTAGTTGACTTACACCTTCTAGAGCACGTTGGGTGGCACGGGATACATGCGGACGTGCATTGTCCTGTTGGAACAGCAAGTTCCCTTGCCGGTCTAGGAATGGTAGAACGATGGGTTCGATGACGGTTTGGATGTACCGTGCACTATTCAGTGTCCCCTCGACGATCACCAGTGGTGTACGGCCAGTGTAGGAGATCGCTCCCCACACCATGATGCCGGGTGTTGGCCCTATGTGCCTCGGTCGTATGCAGTCCTGATTGTGGCGCTCACCTGCACGGCGCCAAACACGCATACGACCATCATTGGCACCAAGGCAGAAGCGACTCTCATCGCTGAAGACGACACGTCTCCATTCGTCCCTCCATTCACGCCTGTCGCGACACCACTGGAGGCGGGCTGCACGATGTTGGGGCGTGAGCGGAAGACGGCCTAACGGTGTGCGGGACCGTAGCCCAGCTTCATGGAGACGGTTGCGAATGGTCCTCGCCGATACCCCAGGAGCAACAGTGTCCCTAATTTGCTGGGAAGTGGCGGTGCGGTCCCCTACGGCACTGCCTAGGATCCTACGGTCTTGGCGTGCATCCTTGCGTCGCTGCGGTCCGGTCCCAGGTCGACGGGCACGTGCACCTTCCACCGACCACTGGCGACAACATCGATGTACTGTGGAGACCTCACGCCTCACGCCCGGCCTCCCGCATGCCCACTATACGCCCTCGCTCAAAGTCCGTCAACTGCGCATACGGTTCACGTCCACGCTGTCGCGGCATGCTACCAGTGTTAAAGACTGCGATGGAGCTCCGTACGCCACGGCAAACTGGCTGACACTGACGGCGGCGGTGCACAAATGCTGCGCAGCTAGCGCCATTCGACGGCCAACACCGCGGTTCCTGGTGTGTCCGCTGTGCCGTGCGTGTGATCATTGCTTGTACAGCCCTCTCGCAGTGTCCGGAGCACGTATGGTGGGTCTGACACACCGGTGTCAATGTGTTCTTTTTTCCATTTCCAGGAGTGTATTTTTGGGTGAAACCTCTAGAAGAACCTAGTATTTCAATTTTTTGTTTAGGCCTTGTGTCTTGGATGTTGACTGTGGCCTTCAGCCAATCTAAAGTTAATCAAGGGAGGTCAGTTAAAGTTTTGAGTGTTTTGCAAAAAAAAAAAATCAAATGTGTGTGAAATATTATGGGACTTAACTGCTATGGTCATCAGTCCCTAAGCCTACACACTACTTAACCTAAATTATCCTAAGGACAAACACACACACCCATGCCCGAGGGATGACTCGAACCTCCACCGGGATCAGCCGCACAGTCCGTGACAGTGTTTTGCATCCTTGTTGCAATACTGTGTATTGACAAATAAAGATTGTATGCTGACTGCAACTGACAGCAACTTACTTTTGCCCCTTTCCACAACCTAATCCGCTCATTCCTTCTAGCCCAGGCATTTCTGAAGCTTTCCCCTGCAACACGAGGTAGCAGAAGACATAGTACAAGCAGTTACAGTGGTGTTTGTTGTTGGAAAAATTATGCAGACTACACATCATACATGGCATGGAAGAAGGACAAAGATTTTGCTACGGCACTGCAACACATCTCCAAACTACATACAGGTACTCTGAAGGAGATCTGTGTCTCTCAGGGTGCATTCATGTCTATCACCCAAATATATCTAGTGATCCTATTAAATATACAGATATTGGTATATTGGAGCAGGTGGTTTGTGATCGACGTCGCTTCCATAGACCGGTGTGAAGTTTGATCACCTGTACTGTAGGATGACCATATCCAACAGACTATCAGTCACACGAATGTGTTCCTGTATTGCTCCTTCATAAGCAGTTTAATACATCGGTTTTTTCGGTTGTAACACACCCAATCATTGTACACCACCAAACACTTTGTTTTTTTCTACCATGCTGCCAGTAAACCGACATTAACATGTTTCGATACTCTGGCTCTCACAGAAAACTGAACATCGCATGACATAAACCATGCAGCTACCACAGCAAAGGCTGGTAGAAGTGAAACACTGACGCGATGTTTCTCATTGACAAAAGAGTGGAAGATATTGCAACATATGTAAAGTGGACGAATTTGCGGTTTTGTAGAGCGCTTCCAACAGCTTTCCGAAAGTGATTACCTGTGCAGTTAATCTTAGCTTCCCATCGAGAGGGTAGCAGCTGTCTCTGTGCTTCATTACGAAAAGCATTCTTCCTTCATTTTTCAGTCATGTACTTGGTCATTGTTACACTATTGACCATCGCCAGAAGGTACTGTTCACAACACGCTTGAGGTAGCACAAATAAAAAGAGGTACTGTTATCTTATTGGTGAAAAAAAATTAAAAAAGTAAAAATAAAAACATGTTGACGGCATCACAGCATATGGAAAAAGGTCGAGTCTGTAGCAATGAGGAATGTTTCCGAATAGTTGTATTAAGATGATGACCTCTGCATTTAATCCCATGTTCGACAGATATCCAGTGTTCCGCCAAGGTTCCCTCCATCTCAACGGGGTGGTGTCAGTCAGTCATTATGAGGTACTCAACAGCATACCCACTGGACGGTCAGGGTACGAAATACACCACTGATATGGAGCGATGTACTGTAACACACGCCGCAATTGATAACGAGACCAGTTTTAGCAATTTTACCCAGTAGTCGGAGAGAGCAATATCTGCCGCATTATGCGACCTGTGTAGAGACAGCGTGAGCGTGGTTTGACCACTCAGTGGAGGTCGGAACATGTTGCCATAGCCCTGCCACCTGTGTATAATGGGTAAGGTCAGCGTTAACTGAAGCCTGCTCCTGCAACACAACAACGGTACGAACAGTTACGGAGGTGTATCTTATCGTGAAAATTAGGAAGACTCAAAATTATACAGGTACTGCACTCCAAATAAGATACGTATCCCTCAGGGTCCATTCACATCTATCATCGTTATTCTGTACCATCCAACAGAGAAAAATTACGAACTATAAAAGCTCCGCTAACTTTATCCGACAGATTTTTACAGCATCTCTCTCTTCCGACATATCGAACACGAATACAGTCTATGTGCCGGCATCGAACATATGCGGCGACCCTATTAAATATACAAGTAATTATCCACTGGAGCAGGTGGCCATTGATCGACGTTGCTTGCACAGTCCGGTGTAAAGTTTCAGCGCCTGTGCTGTGCGAGAACCTTCCTGTACTGGTTATCAGTTGCAGGAGACGGTCCCTGTTTCCTGGTTTGATACAGCGCTTTTTCTGCTGTAACACACTTTGTACACTGATATCCATGTTGTTTTCCGCCATGACTTCGACGTCTGTGTCAGATTCTAAACTGACGTTTGATTCATTGACTCCCTCGGGTAACAAGACATCGCACCGTCTAAATCACATTATGGGGCAATCGGTAGCTTACCAGTTGATTGTTGGGACGGAAAAGACACTGTCGATGTACTTTAATAATAACCATCACAGTTAAAAGTGAGATCAATTTTAGCAATTTTATGGTAATTTCAACACCGACCAATAATACGGCAGCATGCTTACCAATTTCTGTATCATCGCTAAACAACCCCTCCACTACTTTGCTTGAATCATAGTGCATAACCTACGATCTTTGTCTATGTCAATGGGAGTCACAGGGCATTCTCGCATTCTTAGGATAAAGTTAGAGACCGAAAGATCTCCTTGCATTGTCTTTGATCAACACTCCCTGCAGATGACCAGAAGTAGACCGCTACATTCCACGTTTCGTGGAGGAACTGTGCGAACCGAGGCTGTAATTGCTGTCCCGCACCCATCCAAGGCACAAGATTTCTTCATATGCGCGAATGTCGAGGAGGTTAGCATCCCTTATGGGTGTACAGTAGATATGAAACTGTTGTGATGATATAACTGACGGATAAGAACAAGAAATGGGTGGTTTTTGTGCATGATGGAGCTCCAGATGGACGGACTTTGCTACGTTTTATGTAAATCAACTGCGCTCGCAATTCTAAAGTATTGTTCTAGTGTCTGGGGTCATTACCAAAAAGGTACTGTAAGAGGCTGCACTTAAAACACGCTATAATGTTAGATCGTTGCGGTTTCTGAAGTATTAGTCATTTGCAATGCATCGCTGTTACTATCACAGTGTAAGAAATATATTTACACCGTGTGACATACATTCTCCTTGCAGGTTTCTCTACGACAAATTACGGTCATAAACTGTAATATGAAAAACTTCTTCCTTAAAACTTCGATTCCTTGTTATACATATACGATATAGCTTTCCAGAAGTGTATAGCCCCCACTATTCACACGGTTCATAAATTATATAAAATGATCTTTAGTAACGGGGAATGCCTCTTACAAAGACAGGGACAAACACATAGGAGTGGTGTTTGACATTTGAAATTACACGTCATTCCGCCACTAACTCCGTAAACAGGACATCTGTCAAACAGATGTATACACAGGGATTGTAATACCTAAGAAACACCTGTCGCTAACTTAGAATCACCATAGTTATGAAACCGAAGACGCGATTTTATGCCCAAGATACGGCAGGGGACTGGAGTAGGTCATATAAATCTTCATTCGCCTAGAGGAATGTGTAGAAAGAGGATGGAAGTCCTCTGATGGCGGAGAGGTTTGCAAGTAGACAGTCACACACAGAACAAGCAGTTGTATGCGAGTCGAAGGAGCTGATGCATCCCGACAGAGCAACGGAAAAAAAAAAATGGTCAAATGACCTGCAGCAACATGTCCCTCTCTCTCTAGAATGCATCATCAGTCTACCGTTTAATCCTATGTCGTTACAGCTCCATCTCAATCGCTCACTCCATCCACACTGTATCATCCTTTAACGCATAAGCAAGTAAGTTTAGAAGCAGATGGATCTCTTTTTTCCAGGAAAGCATTAAAGACAGCAGACAACTCGCACGTCTCGCTATTACCTGAATAGACATACAGCAGAATGCTGCCTCGACGAAAAATAAAAAAAAAAATGTTTCCTCGGTTCCCCGAGCTTCCATCTCAACGTTTTTCCGTGTTCCTCTCGCTGTCGTATGCCCGTTCCCATGTTCAAGAATTGCTCTGTACTAATCAGAAAACATGCAAGTACTCCCTCAAATTCCCGCATGTCGGCGTATTCTCCCTCAATTTATACGTATTTTCCGTCATTTTATCGATTTTATGCACTGTTATCCGTGCGATCGCGACGTCACTTATCGTTCCGTTTTCCAGAATTGCTTGTAAATGTATATTACAGCTGCCAACACCAAGCGCTAACGCACTATTTTTCTGGTCAGGCGGTATAGTTACAGCACTGTACTCGAATGCAACCAGTCACCTCCAACCGCATATTCTACAGCTGCAGCACGTTTGCTGTGTTTTCTGTATCTGTGTATCTGTGCGTGGGCCGCGGATGGCTCCCAGGTGTCACAGGTGACGCGAGTTAACGTTCGAGTGTGGATCCGCCGAGGGTTGTACCGGGAGTCACGTTGGGATGCCAATCCTCAATATATCGCATTCACAACAGGATTTGAAGGTGGATCCGCCGCACATTGTATGTTGGAATGCGGATCGCAACACGTCACTTCCGGAACAGGGCTCGAACGTGCGTCAATTTGCCGTTACGTTGAAAGGTGGCTACACTGAGTCACAGCGCCAGAGATCGCGCCAAAGATTATTACTCCGCCGCCTGCACTGGAGGGTAGTAGTTCAGAGGATGTCGAGGGCAGTCGTAGTTCTGTTGGGCGAGAGAGTAGACGATCAGAGTGTCGACTGAAATGTGGTACTGTTCGGTTAGTGTAGTGGAAGAAGATGCAATTGTCAGAATAAATTTGAGAAAGGAGATGGGCTTTTGATTTATGATGCTGGTGTTCAAATGGCTCTGAGCACTATGGGACTTAACTTCTGAGGTCATCAGTCCCCTAGAACTTATACCACTTATATCTAACTAACCTAAGGACATCACACACATACATGCCCGAGGCAGGATTCGAACCTGGGACCGTAGCGGTCGCGCGGTTCCAGACTGTAGCGCCTAGAACCGCTCGGCACTCCGGCCGGCGACGCTGGTATAATGGAATATTTTCGTCACCATATAATGAGGTAAAAAGGTATTACAGTTTTCTTTAGTAACAATCCCTCTTGCTCACAGGTACAGTCAACAAAGCATCTGGCTCGTGTTCATTTATTAGACTTGTAATTCTGGTTTCTATGTACAATTACAGTATTTCTGGTTTTTCAATTAGTTCATTGTAAATGGTGTTTAAAATATTTTGTCTATTGAGAAGAATCGAGCCAGATACATGTACGTTGAGTCAGACTACCACACACAGAACAGTTACACTAGTGCTTTGTTGTTTCGTAGCTTTTATAGTTGCAGGGGACTTATTAATCAATTATCCGTGCTAATAATAGTCAGGGCCAACCGGTTACGAGACTTCCTAACCGGTCACATTGCTAGTAAAATTACTGCATTTATTCATTAATATTAGTCTTTTCTCTTTAATTGAGCCCCTATGCAACGTCCGGAGCCTTCTGCGACTCAGCGTGAGCGATTGAGGTGGAGCTGTAACGAGGTGGGATTTAACGGTAGACTGATGATGCATTCTAGAGAGAGAGGGACATGTTGCTGCGGGTCATTTGACCATTTTTTCCCGTTGCTCTGTCGGGATGCATCAGCTCCTTCGACTCGCATACAACTGCTTGTTCTGTGTGTGACTGTCTACTTGCAAACCTCTCCGCCATCAGAGGACTTCCATCCTCTTTCTACACATTCCTCTAGGCGAATGAAGATTTATATGACCTACTCCAGTCCCCTGCCGTATCTTGGGCATAAAATCGCGTCTTCGGTTTCATAACTATGGTGATTCTAAGTTAGCGACAGGTGTTTCTTAGGTATTACAATCCCTGTGTATACATCTGCTTGACAGATGTCCTGTTTACGGAGTTAGTGGCGGAATGACGTGTAATTTCAAATGTCAAACACCACTCCTATGTGTTTGTCCCTGTCTTTGTAAGAGGCATTCCCCGTTACTAAAGATCATTTTATATAATTTATGAACCGTATGAATAGTGGGGGCTATACACTTCTGGAAAGCTATATCGTATATGTATAACAAGGAATCGAAGTTTTAAGGAAGAAGTTTTTCATATTACAGTTTATGACCGTAGTTTGTCGTAGAGAAACCTGCAAGGAGAATGTATGTCACACGGTGTAAATATATTTCTTACACTGTGATAGTAACAGCGATGCATTGCAAATGACTAATAGGTCAGAAACCGCAACGATCCAACATTACAGCGTGTTTTAAGTGCAGCCTCTTACCAGTGCCTTCTTGGTAATGACCCCAGACACTAGAACAAACTCCGTCCGTCTGGAGCTCCATCATGCACAAAAAACCCGTTTCTTGTTCTTATCCGTCAGTTATATCATCACAACAGTTTCATATCTACTGTACACCCATAAGGGATGCTAACCTCCTCGACATTCGCGCATATGAAGAAATCTTGTGCCTTGGATGGGTGCGGGACAGCAATTACAGCCTCGGTTCGCACAGTTCCTCCACGAAACGTGGAATGTAGCGGTCTACTTCTGGTCATCTGCAGGGAGTGTTGATCAAAGACAATGCAAGGAGATCTTTCGGTCTCTAACTTTATCCTAAGAATGCGAGAATGCCCTGTGACTCCCATTGACATAGACAAAGATCGTAAGTTATGCACTATGATTCAAGTGCTACAGACATGTAGCTCGCTGACTGGTACACTTTGGTGTATACATTCGAGCATTAACACTGAATGATCATACTGCACAGCCATCTACTTACATTCCTGATGGTACTCGCAAAGTAGTGGAGGGGTTGTTCAGCGATGATACAGAAACTGGTAAGCATGCTGCCGTATCATTGGTCGGTATTGAAATTACCATAAAATTGTAAAATTGAGTTCACTTTTCTGGATCGTAATAACCTAGTCGCTTGACGAAAGCGCTCCTGTGTATTAACTGACAATGAGATGCGTAGATGTGACACTCTGAAAATAAGTTGACGAAGCACTGAAAAAAATCAAGTCGAAAAATAGCCACTCCAGAAGGTGACATTCACACATCCAGTAAAAACTTGCGAGAACCAACCACAACAACACTATTCCTCCTAGTATGCAAAATCGCTGCCTAACCAAGAAAGGGAAGCTCTCAGCACACACGGTCGCGCCCCAGTCTAACTTTGTCCACCGTCTGGTAGAATCCTGAAATATCCAGACGTGTGGTGCCTTCCGATGTGACAGTGGACCAGAGTTCCGAGTGTTCAGAAACGTGAGGGGAGACTTACTGGTCGTCGAGGTTCCAGCCGCCCAGGTGTGACAGCCACAGGCTAGCATCGCTATACTGTCCACAGAGCACGTCGTCACCCCTTTACATTGTGCTTGCATACGAGAACAAGTAATGGATTCCCTGTCACATCCCACACTCCTTCCTGCAATGATTTCGTGAGGCATAGCCGTGTTACTCCCGCCATCACGGTACGGGAAGCCACCGGGTATTACCCCATGTCACAGCTGCTAGTGACTGAGGGAAATCTGACGGCGCAATGGTACACTCGAAAGCACAAAAAGCAGACCACCCCAGATTTCAAATATGTAGGCTGGGTCCCAGGTCCTCTAAACACTCAGCAGTACAGCCGTTTGACTGTACACAATGCATACCACAAGAGACTCTTTATGGCAGTCAGCCCGGATGTACACCGATACCATCACACAACAAATATTAGAAAACACGTTATTAGAGATGAGACAGTTCTTAACGCTTCATGACAATACAGTTTCAAAAGTCTTATCACACTCTTTAAATGACATGACGATTTGTTGCGTGTGATTCGAATGTGAACCCACTGTTAATCAAACAAAGTTTACCTGTCTGATCGAGACTCGACCAGGCATAAAGAGACATGTCCACCAGTATCGGTTTACAAGGCTGATTGTCCGAACCTCGACATACGAGGGCTATCCACAAAGTACATTATGTTTTGGAATTAAAAATAAATAAAATATAGGAAATTTTTTAAATTATATACAGATGAAAGCCTCACTTAAATGCTACTTTTCTACATAGTTGCCATTTAAATTAAGGCACTTATCGTAGCGATGGACGAGCTTGGAAATTCCTTCGTCGTAAAATTCGGCCGCCTGCGCCTTCAACCACGTGGTTACCTCTTCTTGAAGCTGTGCGTCGTCATCAAAATGCTGCATAGCCAACCACTTCTTCATTGCTCGGTGCCAGGTCGGGACTGTACGGCGGATGAGGAAACAACTCCCACTTAAAAGATTCGAGAACTTCACGAGTGGCATTTGCCGTGTGGGCCCGGGCGTTGTCGTGAATCAGCAAGATCTTTGAGCCCAACTTTCCCCTGCGCTTGTTTTGTATTGCTCTTCTGAGGTTGTGCAGAGTTTGGCAATACCCTTGAGAGTTTATTGAAGTGCCTCTTTCCAGGAAATCCACAAAAATCACACCTTTTCCGTCCCAAAAGACAGTCGCCATCACCTTCCTTGCCGACATTGTCTGCATGCATCTCTTGGGTTTTTGGGGGAATTTGTGTGCTCCCACTGCATTGACTGCAATTTTGTCTCGCAGTTCACATGCTTAACCCATGTTTCGTCACCAGTAACGATGCGATCGAGTAATGAGTCGCCATCTTTCTCGTAAGCGTCCAGAAACGTTAACGCTGCAGCCATTCGCTGATTATTGTGAATCTCTGTCAAGATTTTTGGTATCCATCTTGCACAAAACTTGTGGTAACCGAGCTTTTCGGTAATGATTTCGTGCAACAAACTCCGTGAAATTTGTGGAAAACTCATAGAGAGATCCGTTATTGTGAAATTACGGGTTTCACGGACCGCGGCATCGACTTTTTCGACAAGTTCGGCAGTCACTACGCTGGGTCTTCCACTTCGCTCTTCGTCGTGAACGTTAGTTCGGCCATTTTTAAATTTTATGACCCATTGACGCACTCCACCTTCAGTGATTATGTTGTCCCCATTCACTTCACAAAGCTGTCTATAGATTTCTATCGGTGTACAGTTTTTTTCAGTCAGTCACTTCGCGGCATTTTCAATTAACGCTGACATTTCAAACTGTCACAGTGACTCAACGGAATACAGCACGAACCTCTCACTAACACGGCAGGATGCCGACTGAGCGCCGGAATGCCATGACACCAAGATGGCCACGCTAGCCCCGCCCCTAGCGGACACAAACGAAAACGTAATGTACTTTGTGGATAGACCTCGTGAATGACACTATGCCGAGCACTGCACCGGGAACCCCAAGAAGCCCCTGACAAGAAAACATGAAGGATTTGTAATAAACTTGTGATGATGGATGGGGAGTAGAACCCAGTACCCACAGGAATTGTGAACTAAGCTCAGTCAGATGTCTCGTATTAAATATGTTTACCAGCAGCGTAATATTAGAACCTGAAACGACCATGCAAATGATTTTTGCCTGCCAGTGATTCGAAGCCGGCACCTTTCGCTGTTTCTTACAGCTACGAATAGACAAGAAATATTTATTGTTTCTTCATCAGCCGTGAGAAGTGCACGTGTTTGGCTACAGCAGATGCAGTGGACAGTTTTGTGCTGCCTGGGAAAAGGAAACGCACCCGATGAAATAACGGAATGATGGGACAGTATCACCTCGAACGGTTCAAGTCCAGAAAAAAACTGGAATCGTACCTTGAATCCCAGTCCAGTGCCAATAATTTCGAAATCTCAATGTCGCCTAAAATAAGAAATGGAAGTCCTATGACCTTAAATAACGATTGGTTCATGAACTAAAATAACATTACTACAGATAGAGTTTCTGCAAGCAGCAGCTTCCGCCTCTGACAGACAAACTCCGTTCCAGTCAGTAACGAATGCGTATGTTTAACATTGATTTGGAAGCACGGCATGAGTTGTTTACTTGGCGTTACTGGAGGTGAAAGGGTATGTTTGTGGCTGTGAAAAGCTGGTACCTCCAATACGAAGCGAACCCACACCTTACCTACTGCAAGATACCTTCAGTCCAACCAACCACCGAATTTCACATGTGTTAGCATCACACGTTTTTGTCTCAGTGGGGTACACAGGACACCGTACGAGAAGTGTTTTTACAAATAACCCATTCGTGGTCTAATAGTCAACGTCACGCAGTGCTTCTTGATACAGACCGGCGTCCGGCCAAGTGCTGGTGACGCATTGGCCATACAGCCTACGATCTCTGACGGATTTTTCTGCTCTCGAATTAGCAAGTATAACATTGCTAACGTCGCGTATGATATAATACTACGTTTCCGCATGCTCCGTAGCGTTTTATATGGCATCTTGCTACAGTCGTATTAACTATGTTCTTATTCTGTTCAAGTTTGTAGTACAGCTCGTGCCATGACAGCTTGAATGTTTCTCATTTTTGACGTTATGAGAGGCGTCGTTTATGCATTAGAAAATGGAGTCTAACATGGAGTAAAGTCTAACATCTGTGACATTGTGTTCTGTTTGTGTTTAATAAAAGTGGAGGCAATTCAGAACACCTGCGCCCTGTATGGAGCGAGTGTTGTCGAGAAAGTCAAGTTGCATCGTTTCAAGTACGATCGTTTTGAGATAAATTAAGCATCACATTGAGGAAGCCAAACAGGTGTTGATGAAGGACATTTCTGCGATTTACTGCTGTGGTCAGTAACAGTAGCTGGAAAGTGAGGCGACCAACTAATCCTGCTGCGACACTTGTCATCGGCAGTCATATTGAGGTTAACAGAAAGGAAGGAGCGTTAAAAGTACAACGTCTCGTCGAAAACGACATTAGATGCGAAACATAATCTCAAACTAGGAAGGATGGGGAAGGAAGTCGTCTGTGCCTTTTCAAAGGACTGATTCTGGCGTTCGCCGTAACAGGTTTAAGGAGGTCACCATATCTAAATCAGTGCGGCCTGATGGCGATTTGAAGTACCGTATGGTATCTTCACAAGGAGAAAATAGTGGGTAAGCCACAGAAAACGTTATCTGAAACAGTGGCCTGTACACGTCCACAAAATGTATTCATATTGATATACATCTGGTGGCACAAAGAAGGTGTTTTGTGTTACAAGACAGTTCAGATGGCTCTAAGCACTATGGGACTTAACATCCTGAGGTCATCAGTCCCGTAGACTTAGAAGTACTTAAACCTAACTAACCTAAGGACATGACACACATCCATGCCCGAGGCAGGATTCGAACCTGCGGCCGGAGCAGCAGTGCGATTCCGGACTGAAGCGCCTAGAACCGCTCGGCCACAGCGGCCGGCTTGTGTTACAAACTTCTTGACAGTTGATACTTGTTGCCAACAACTGTGATGCCTTGCAGTCGCACAGTTACATAATACCGTACAAAAATGGCTATCTTAATTAAACACGAAATCCTTTGTCATATTCAAGTAGCTTTACTCGACTACAATGTAAATACGACAATGTGGCCGTGAAACTAGTTGCTGAATGAAATAGAGTTAACAGAGTATCCAGTGATACGATTTCATTAATAGATTTGTGTACCATTTTAATTGAATCAACTGTGGGTTCTTGGTGAAACATTGTAAATTAACTAAACAAATACTGTTTTTTACCTTGTATTTTAATATTGTTACTGCACTACCTAAGTTTCGGGTTCTAAGCCCATTTACAAGTACATTACTGATTCTCAAAGATGATAACGCAAAGATAGTCATCTCAACTTCTGAATGTATGGATCCATGGCTCTATGTAAAATTACCTCAATGACCATTTCTTAACAAATTACATATGGAAAACACACTTCAGCAATTAAACTAACATAACTAAACATACCTGGGAATAAAGCTATGTATCAGCCAAGAACTTTTTATCTACTGATGGACTGAGGCCAAAAGTTTTACTTCTATCCAGGAGTTGTGATATCATCTAAAAGAAGTGAATAACTGAATTGAGTTTTCTCGTTTAATAATAGGTGTGGGGATGTACACATCTCTTTTTAATTTCCAAAACTTGTGATAGAGACTAGGGAATATAAAGGTGGGACCGCAGACGCTGTTAAAACAGTAAGGTGATTATGACTAGGGAAAATGAAGGAGGGACTGTAGTGCTGTTAAACAGAACAGGTTATACAAGCAAACCAGAAGATTTTTTCCAGCCATTACAGAACGATGCAACAGCTAGTTACAATTATCAGGCTAAGAGGATAGAAAACAAGTGCTTCAATCTCTGTTCTGTGTACGCATGTAAGAGCATTCTGCGAATGAATCCTAGGGCACCACAGCTGTATGGTTTACCGAAGCTCAACAAACCTGAATTGCCAATCCGTCCTGTGGTGTAGCATTAAAAAGAGTTTAGATTTAGTAACAAGTTAACAGATGTTAAAGTTCCAACAAATGCAAAATTAGTCTCTTTTGATGTGCATACCTTGTTCACAAGTATTGCAGTGAAAGACTCTGTAGATATTGTGTCATAACCATTGTATTCGCGAAACATTAACTCAGAAGAACAGCTGAGCACTGTTAGTACACTCCTGGAAATTGAAATAAGAACACCGTGAATTCATTGTCCCAGGAAGGGGAAACTTTATTGACACATTCCTGGGGTCAGATACATCACATGACCACACTGACAGAACCACATGCACATAGACACAGGCAACAGAGCATGCACAATGTCGGCACTAGTGCAGTGTATATCCACCTTTCGCAGCAATGCAGGCTGCTATTCTCCCATGGAGACGATCGTAGAGATGCTGGATGTAGTCCTGTGGAACGGCTTGCCATGCCATTTCCACCTGGCGCCTCAGTTGGACCAGCGTTCGTGCTGGACGTGCAGACCGCGTGAGACGACGCTTCATCCAGTCCCAAACATGCTCAATGGGGGACAGATCCGGAGATCGTGCTGGCCAGGGTAGTTGACTTACACCTTCTAGAGCACGTTGGGTGGCACGGGATACATGCAGACGTGCATTGTCCTGTTGGAACAGCAAGTTCCCTTGCCGGTCTAGGAATGGTAGAACGATGGGTTCGATGACGGTTTGGATGTACCGTGCACTATTCAGTGTCCCCTCGTCGATCACCAGTGGTGTACGGCCAGTGTAGGAGATCGCTCCCCATACCATGATGCCGGGTGTTGGCCCTGTGTGCCTCGGTCGTATGCAGTCCTGATTGTGGCGCTCACCTGCACGGCGCAGTGTCCAGAGCAAGTATGGTGGGTCTGACACACCGGTGTCAATGTGTTCTTTTTTCCATTTCCAGGAGTGTATAATGGAATGTTGTTTGAATCAAAATTATTTCTGTTTTCAAGGGAGCTATTATCAGCAACCAGATGGTCTGGTAATGGGCTTACCTTTATCCCTCCTACTAGCAGGAATGTTCATGGACAAATGGGAGGCTGGTTTTCTTAGGAGGGAACCATTGGCAAAAAAGGTTGTGTATTGGTACAGATATGTGGAAAGGCTACAATAGACAACTCCACAAATTTGTGGGGAATATGAGCCAGTGGCACACTAACATAAGGTGAGCATGGAGTTGGTGGGTGGGTAGTAGTGAAGGGCGGGGGGGGGGTCTAGCATAAATTTCCTGGAAATTAGCTTAAGAATAGAAGAAAGCCACCATCAATTTAAAATTTGTCGAAAAACTTCTTCACTGACAAATTCATCCCAGCTTCCTCCCACCATCCTACAGTCTATAAACATGCACCATTCACCACATGATCCGCTGTCTCCTTTCTGTCTCTACGTCCCAAGAAGACTTTCACCAGGAACTTAATACAATAAAAACAATAGCCACAATTTATGAATTTGACCCCAGCGTCATCGACAAAATTCTTCGTAAAAAGATGAAGAAGCAAGCCAGGTCCCTGTTGTTCCCAATGGAAAATACAAAAATACAGAAAGAAATGGTGCAGATCGCCTATTATAGAGAAAAGTCAAACAGAATAAATAACATTTTCAAGGCAAAGGGTTTCTATGTTTTTTCTATGTCCCTCAAACAATAGGTAGTTGTTTGTTCAATGAAAAGACAAAAAACCATCCATCACAAAAACTGGTCTTTTACATTAACACACGCCGCGAATTTGAGTCGAGCAACATTGGATGGACGGGGAGGTCAACCTGCACCAGGCTTAAAGAGCATCACAGAAGCTAGAGACTGAAGAAGTCTGATTCAGCCTTTGCGGAACATTGCCTTAACAATAACCACAAATACATAATTGATGTATTCGTCTTACACACAGAGAAAAAGGGGGCTAAACTCAAGCAGCTAGAAATTTTAGAAATTACAAAAACAGAAGTGTGCATCCCCATACCTGTTGAAGCAATTTTACATTAAGGCATGGTTAGATACATTAAGAAGTTGAGATCACTGTCTTTACGTTATCATCATGTTTATCTTGGCATTGTCATTTTCGGGAATCAGTAATGTGCTTGAAAATGGGCTTATAACCCGAAACCTATGTCGTGGAGTAACAACAAAAACTGTGAAACAAGGAAAAACAGTGTTTGTTTGGACTTGTGTATTTGCAGTAGCAGTTCCGGAACATTTTTATGTTTCATACCCCTACATCTACTGGTTACTGAATGTAGCGATACTCTTGCGATGACAAAATTTCTAAAGATGTCGTTCTGAGTCACAGAGGAGGTAAAATATTTGTCTCGCGCCAGTTTGAAACTGAGAGCTACTGCCTCTCACTCTTTACAGTGCGTCGACATTTTCACGGGGCAAGCGACCAACTGCAGCGTTCATAGTCTCCTCAGCGCCCCTGTGACAGGTGATGCAGATAATTGGCAATGTAGGCAACGAGATTATTTGTAATTTGTGCGTGAAAGTAATCCCCCCCCGTCTGTAAACATTCATTTGATGAGTCGATGACACAACGAAGTGAAATTCGTTCAGAATCTTTGATTGCTACGCCAGGAACATATGAAGTGATTCTTCAAGATAATTTTCTGTAATTACGGAAAGTAACAAAACTATCACAGAGTCACCGGACGTGTTCCACTATGTCGTCATGACCGTACCACAGCCGTAGCAGGACGATTATGTTTCTACAGGCAATGTCTTTCTTGAGTGGGCTAAGAGGTTAGGAGTGCACCTTGTGCATCAATGGTGCAGCAATTTAATTACTTTTCTTAGACGTCAAAAGGAGCATTCTAGTATTTATGGCAAGCGAGAAGAATAGAAAGTTGCACAGACCACCCTAACACATACGAAAGAAAACAAACGTAATCCACTGTGTTATAGAACCATTTCATTACACAGACATGAAGCAGGGCGTGTGAACAAATACTTTATCCAGAGTGTAAAATACCCCGAAATACATTAATACTGACGTCACACAAGCATCGATCTGGAAAGCATCACTCTTGTGAGACACAGCTGGCACTTTATTCGCACGACACACTGCGTACAGGGCCTCGCAAATTCATTCCGTGTTTAAAGGCTTTTGATGTTCTACCAGGTGCGATCACACTGCTTTCCTACGGACTATCGTCTCAGCCGTGCGACTGGATTCGTGATTTCCCCGACGAAATGTCGCAGTTCACAGTAACTGATGGGGCGTCAGCTGGTGAAACGGACGTGATAACTGTGATTCCGCAAGTAAAGTGATGTCGACCTTCTGCTGTTTCCAATATGTAATTTGTAATGCGTAATTCAGCAGACAATCAGAACATCTCTCTTAGATTTTTGGCGAGTAATGCTGTCGTCTAGGTAAGTCCTCAGAAGGGCAAAGCGAATTGCAAGATGACGATGAAAATATATCTTCCACGTGCAAAACGTGGCAGTTGGCATTACACAATAAAAAGTATGAGGTTCTGCACATGAATACAAAAACAATTCCGTGAAAGTTGGCTTACACGATACATGTGTCACATCCAAAGGTTGACAGTTCAACGAAGTATCCAGGCACTACGATCACGAACAACTTAAATTCGAACCGTCAGATGGAAAATATTGTGGGAAAGGAGATACAAAGACAGCGTTTTATTGATAGGATGAATACAAGATGCGACAAATCAATTTAAGAGACCGGCTACTATACATTTGTGCGCCCTCTTAGTGAGTACTCATGCGCGGCATGGGATCCCTACGAGGTAGGACGGACGGAAGACATCGGAAAATTTCAAAGGGTACCTGAGTTCGTATTATAACTAAATAGGGGAGATCGTTTCACGTATATTGTAAACGAGTTAGGAAGGAAATGATTGAAACGTAGGCGTTTTACATTTTCAATCGCCAATCTCCTCTATTGAATGCCCCGATACTTTGATTATGCCGACGTAGTAGGTGAGATGACCATTGTGATGAGGGACGTCAGTGCTTGCACGGTGAGGTTTAGTTATTCATTATTTCCGCGCGCTTTTTGAGAGTGTGACAGTGGTTCAAAGAACCCACTGCCAAGCAGTTAATTGTGAATTACGGTGTATTCGTATAGATGTGGATGCAGATGCCCAGGGAGGAGCAGGAGGATGGAGGGAGGGATCTAACAGATCTATAGGCTATATTCAAAAACAACTCACTTTAATTGAAAATGCAACTCCACGGAATACTAACTCAAATATTATTTTATCTGTTGGCACGTGATCTTGCTATTGGCTCTCAATGACGAAAAATTAAGAAAAAGACGACATAATAAAACGTTTTAAGGAGTCTAATACTTTATCCATAATCCCACATCATTTTGTACTTGTATCGTGCGTCTTGGCAGAGAATCTATAAGCCGTCAGACGTAACAGCCTGAAGAAGCAACTTTCTCCCTGGCTTCGAGAACGCACCATCAGCTGTATTTTGTCGGTTTCGTGGCCAGTTCTCTGTCGGCGTTCTGGCGACCTGAGCCCACATGTTTCCTATAGGGTTCACATCAGCATCCCGCCGTCGGAAAGCTGCTGCTGAACCGATGCAGACTTGTGCAATGGAGAAGAATTCGCACTGGCGGAAGCATCACATTTTCCAATATGTGGGCCGTACTGCTCGTTGTCGAGAGTTCCTTGTATCCTGTGAAGAATTCCACAGAAGATGATCCCCAGCGGGAAACAGAAAGCCGCCCACTTCCTCTCGTCGCGGTTACATGTTCGTGTCGATGGCGAGTCCCGGAAAGTCGCCGGATCGTCAGCCTCTGATGAATCACGCCACTGGAGCCAGGGAAGTCGATGTCCCAGCTTCCCGAGCCCAGCCAGCAGCTCTCTCCGCCACCTCGTCGCAGTGGTACGCGGTACGCCACAGCTGCTGCCAGCTTCCCCGGCGGGACGCCCGCCTTCTCCAGCCGCTCCCGCCGGCCAGACCGCCGGCCGCCCACACTGGCTGCCCCTGCCCGGCGGCTAGTTCACGTCCAGGGTTCCCCTCCCGGGATCAAACGTTCCACCGACGCTGCCCAAGTGTGTAGTGCAAGCTAATGGAGCTACAGCTTTTTTGTTACAGCACGAGCAGGACATTTACTTTTGACGTTTCATTCAAATATTTCACGAAACGTAATATAAGTTGGAGAATACACTCGTGATGAACGTAGCTACCACAAAATATTTCTATTAGCTAGCAATCGCAGGAAACTATTCGTCCTTGCAATCTCTGTCCATTAGATGTTGCCTCAAGAAAATATGTATTCTACCTAGGTAACTAAGCAGATTCTAAAAGTAAATAGTTCTGGCAGCAATCCTGCCAAATAATTCTGCTCATTTTGAGCACTTATAAAGTGTACTTAATGTGTCTGAAACAATAAGTACTGCACGACGGAAATTACGTTCTGCTGATGCACTTCATTTACATCGCAATGATACACAATTACTCTGTAATTCGCAGTTACGTGTTTCGTGAAGGGTTCACAGAATCGCTTTAATTTCTCGCCCATTCCACTCACGTACGAAGCCCGAGAAAAATCGACACCAAAATCTTAGTGTGTGAGTTCTAATTTCGCTTATGTTATTACAGTTGTAATATCTTCCTTTGTATGCCGGTCGCAACAAAAACTGTTTGCATTCGGAGGAGAAGGATGGTGGTGGAAGTAATGAGAAGTGAAAGGCGTTTATTTTAATATTGCGCCCTCAACTCGCCGCCTACCCTCCCACCTCTCCATTCTCGAGGAAAAAAAAGAAAAGATTCGCGACGCTCTCTCCCGTAATTCGCTACACTACAAAATCAGCTGCCTTCTTTCAATGTTTTCGATGTCCTCCGTCAATCCTGTAAGGTGATGATCGCACAGTGCTCTGCCATGCAGGAAAGGTCGAACAACCGTAGTCCTCACAGTCTCCTTACTGCACTTGGCTGTTCTGCGGGTTGCGGGTTGTCAATAACCTCCCCCCCCCCCTTCGCCACAACATGTGATGTTTCACAGTTTCGTTGTTTTTATTTGCAACTCCCAGGACTTACGCTACATACACAACCATCAAATTTGTTTTACTTATCGTTTTCTCGAAGCACGACGAAACCTTCTTGGTAATCATGCAGAGAACCTCACACATTTTATTGTATAAGATCAACTTCATGTTGTGCACCGTGAAGATATATTTTCAACATCATTTTGCAATTCGCTTTGCTCTTCTGAGCAGTTTACTAGAAGGCAACATTACCCGCCACAAATCTAAGAGAAATGTTCTGATTGTCTGCTGTTAGTTTATATACATTAGAAATGGAAGAAGACTACATCACTAGGTGACGCCCCGTCAGTTACTGTGAACTGTGACCTTTCAGACAGGAAATCACGAATCCAGTCGCACAACTGAGACGGTAGTCCGTAGGAAAGCAATGTGGTTGCAAGTCTCTTATGAGGAATCGTATCACAACCTTTTTGGAATTGTATAAACACGGAATCAATTTGAGAGGCCCTGTACACAGTACGTCATGCGAATAACAAGAGTTGTGCTTTCCAAATCCGTGCTGGTTTGATGTCAATCAGTAATATATTTCGAGGAATTTCATGACGTTGTAACAAAGTATTTGTTCACACGTCCTGCTACATGTTGATGTCAATGAAATGGATTACTCAGAGGATTACATTTATTTTCTTTCAAATGTATTGCCGTGGTCTGTGGAATTTTCTATTCTTCTGGCTCACAAAAATTTTAGAATACTCCTCATCGCATTGTAGGAAAAGTAAGTAGTAGGGCAAAGGGGCATGACGCCACTCTCTATTGTTGCCAAATTAATCAGATGGTGGATCCAAAATGGCGGCCGGAGATGTGGCAATGTCATGGAAGGAAATTCCAATTTGGCGGGAAAATAGGTCAATTGGGCTGCCTCCACTAACCTAACCCCACACATCCCCAGCCCTAGAAAAGGCAGGAAATTAAAAAAAGGAAGGAAATTCAAATTTATTGGTGTGTGCCCATCTTGAGGTCCGGAGACCAGCTGACCTAGCTCACGAGACCACTGCCAGCGTATGCTGTTGACCCTCCCCCAACCCCTTTCCTGCTCCCCTCCACTCCTCTTCCCCATCGGGAAATTCGCTCAGTCTGTGCCAATCTTCTGGACTGGAAGGATCCCATAACCACAGGTAAAAACAGCCTGCATAAGCATTTGTTTTAACAATTTGTTTAAGAATATTGTTTATTTGCTTCCGAAACCACAACCCACCTCGAAATTGACACTGATGTTTAAGCAATTTAGACGATGTTAAACAATTGCCGTACTTTTTTTTTTTTAAATTCTGATAGCGAAAGGAGCCACATAATTACAGTGTCACAGATCAAGCTAAACTCTGCATATGTTTCTTCAGAAGATTTGCTACAGAAAATATTAATTAAACAATTCTCTTCACAAACTAAACAAATATTACAAAATTACTAGAAATATGCTTGCACACAAAACATTGTGAGAGCTTTAGTTGGAATATTTAAACAATTTGCGGTGATATCGTATATTGTTTAAATAATTTGGAAATTTTGTTGGAACATTTCACACATTTTATAAATCGAAGATGTCACAAACTAAATGTGACTTCTGACTTTGGACAAAAAGAGAGAGAGAGAGGGGGACAGAGAGAGAGAGAGAGAGAGAGAGAGAGAGAGAGGCGGGGGGGGGGGGGGGAGGGAGGGAAAGAGACGAGAGAGCTTTGCAGATGACCCAAGAATGTTTAAAGAATTTGCGACGTAACTGCACTTTTTATTCTGAGGTTCTAAAAAGGTCGTGGCGGGTTCCGGTACACTTCCCAGTCTTCCTCCCCGAGACAACTAGCGCGCTTTTGTGGGAAATGCCACAGTCTCCCTTGTCTTTGAGCACGAGCTGCTTCAAGAGCTGTTAAATCCAATTTAATCTCAATGCACTTTCAAAATGATCTCTGCACAGTAGTTTGCTTCAAGGCGTGTCTTAAATAAATCGGTAAACAATTTCATAAACTGAATATACGCTAGCACAGAAGAAAATATTAATTAAAATTACAGATCGATACCGCTTTGGAATATTTGCACACATAAACAAATTAGGCAAAGTATTTGACACCTCAATACATACACAAAAGTCGCTTTACACAATTTGTTTGAAATACACGTGCACACAAAACTATGTAGGTGCAGAATGAATGATGGAAATAACATCGCATAAAAATAAATGAAAATGCATCATGCGGGAATATTGTTTATACATTGAAACCTAAATAAATGACCGCAAATTCATCGCATCGAAACTCTGAAGACGATCCTACACCACGGAAAAAATTGATAACTACACTATCACAGAACTCTGTTGTACAAGGCACGGCCGTAGCCCGGGACGCGCGATGCGCCGCGGCTCGCCGGCGACCAGAACTGGGCCCTCGAGCCGGATGGATGAACGCGTCCAGCACGAAGAACGAATTAGTGTAACGATTTGGTACTTCGAGAGCGCGCCAGGACCCACACACAAAAGCGTGCGACATCCGTGGCCGGCACACCAGCACCAGCATGTTGTGCCTGTGCAGACCAGCACATCAGCAAGTCCGGAGAATGCCGCACTGCCGCACTGCCGGCCGGAGTGGCCGAGCGGTTCTAGCCGCTACAGTCTGGAACCGCGCGAACGCTACGGTCGCAGGTTCGAATCCTGCCTCCGGCATGGATGTGTGTGTTGTCCTTAGGTTAGTTAGGTTTAAGTAGTTCGAAGTTCTAGGGGACTGATGAGCTCAGAAGTTAAGTCCCATAGTGCTCGGAGCCATTTGAACCATTTTTTTGAATGCTGCACTCTTATTGGCTCCCTGTACGGAATGGTGTGTGGAGGGGTAGAGGTTATATAAAACATCCTGCTGGTGCAGTCTCTTTCATTTTGCTGTCATCAGTTCGCCTGTGTGTTTGCTCCTTAGTCGTGTGCGTCAGTGTGTCGAAAACGAAGCGTTCAGCGACATCGAGTAGCTTCGGCATCAGCGGCAAATGACGTAGAATTGTAGAAGAAGAAGAAAACGAACTGCCACGCAAGTAAGTAATTTGTTTTTGTGGTTATGGTGTAGAAATCGCGAGAAATTTAGTTAAAAACTCTCGTCGATAATTCAGTTTCTTTTGCTTGTTTTACAGCGCAACTCCAGGGTTTTACCCTGGATTGTAAGGACAGATGGGAGGAAAGGGAGCTGGACCACAGCGGACTCTCACTGTCGAGATCCATCCCCCTGTGGAATGCCCACAACTGGAACTGCCACATAAGTATAAAAAAATCACGGTAGTAGTAGTAGTAGAAGTAGTGTAATTTGTTTTTGTATCGTTGGTTATTTCTTGTTCTTGCTACAGCTTACATGGTGAAAACGCAGCTCGAGCTGGCGGCAGTGCTGGAGGCTGAGAAAATACGCTAGCCACACGCTAGCAGCGAATATACAGCGAATATACAGCGTCAAGAGTTGCGTAAGTAAAGAAAAGAAATATCTGTGTAGTAGTAGCTACGTAATTCAAAGAAAATAATGTTTCGTCTTGTTACAGCAATAATTGTAGAGGAGTTGGACCGCACAGACAGGCATCTGGAGACTATTCACCAACTGCAGCAGTGTCCAGCAGTGTCCAGCACCCAGTGAGACAGCAGAGCAGCCCTGTAAATGAAAAACAATGCCATGTTTTGTTTCTTTGTTTGTGTCTGTAGTGGAGGAAACACTTTTCTTCCTTAACAAATCTGTGTATATGCCGTTTTGTTGTCGTCATTGTTGTAGGCGAGATGGATCGGTGGCACCGTGTCGATTCTAATGAGGATGAGATACCTGAATGGATCATGGAAATACCTCTAGATAAAGAGCTGCAAATGCAACAAGACCTGGCCCCTTTTAGTGGGGCAAGACTTTCCTGAAGGGGTAGTGCAGATATCTGATAATGTCGACGAAATGCTCACGTAGTCGACCCAGAGCGGGAAAGGTAATTACTCAGTCTGCTTACATAACAATGTGATCGTACGTATTCTTTCTTTCCTCGCAGCAGCAGGCAATGTCTGGAAGGTTGTACTTAATTTTTTTCGTCGTTCTCTCTCTCTTGTACAGCAGCCTCATCCCCGCAGTGGGTACCGGTGGCGGTTAAACCTCTCTCGCCAAAGCGGGATCCAGTGAGACACTGACAGTCAGCACGGTCGCGGCGCCGCCCTGGGGCCTGTGGTCCGAGCAGCCAGCCACCAGCCCCCAGCCCAGCAGTAGCAGCCAGGCTGTTCCCAGTACTGCCCATTCATCCTCGTCAGAATCATCGCCAGCAACGAAATGTATGTGTGGCTCGGCACTTACCCCTGTGCACCTTGCCGATTCCACCACCGACAGGACGGACCTCACCCCCCCCCCCCCCCCTACTAGTTGTACTACTAGTACTAGATGTGATTCTGTGGCTAACGGCAGTTCCCTCTCCCGCCCTTTTAGTGAACGCCGTAAGGTCAGTGACACCATACTGCAGTTAGAATACTCGGTGATTCCGGGCGCCTTTTAGGAGCGAATCTCGTTCACAAGGGTCGAGAAACCGGCAGGAGGATACCGAGACCCTGTCGGGTTTCTACGAGAGTGGCTTCGTGCCGTCGAAACGAAGTTCCTCGGTATCCTGCCATCGAAAATGGTGTGGTACTGTGCATCGAACAGTTGAACCCCCCCCCCCCCCCCCCCCGCTCCACCAAAACGTTTAGTGTACGGCGACTTCGAATGCCTCCTGCTCCTGTCACCCACTGCGAAGGTGACCCTACGACTTCACATACCACCTCTACAGGAAAACGCATACCACATGTGGCAGCACACCAAATTGTATCGTCCTATGAGTCAAGTCTTAACCATTACAAATCTTATGTCAGGGATAATCCTGCGGTTTGGCTGCTCACGGACCTCGAGAAACTTTCATGGGAGGTCGATAAGCTTTACAGCGATAACGTTCTCTTGACCAAATCGAAGGGGAATGACGATTGCACACTAACACGGTTGAGTGTCATATTTGTGGTCCGCAGTTACACAGAAAAGTGGAAACTCCTTGTAGAGATCTTACGGGGAAGTTCTGTGGCACAGCTCACAATACGTACAATTTAAAGTACCAGCTACCAAACACACAGTCGCTTTCCACCATAATTTACGCGAGTATGATGCTCACTTTCTTTTTGAGCACTGATTTTGGTGGCAGAAAATTCACTGTGCAGCCTGTCTCTGCAGTATACATTTCCATTTCATTACTTTTTACATCTGGTTTCAGCCAACTTTCCGTCCCTAGTACTATGTGGGCATTGTGACCGTCTATTAATGAGAGCAGTTCTGGGACCTTTCTATAGAGGCTCCTGCAGTTTACTATTACAACATTAATATAGTTATTCCCTGTTGCGTTTTGCCTACTGCTACCTTGACGCGTCTTAGGAGGCGTCTCGTCGGGCCTAGGGAGGGAATTCTCTAACCTAAAAAACCCACATGTGCACTCCACACGTACTACCCTTGTAGCCGCTTCCTGCGTGTAGTGCACGCCTGACCTATTCAGGGGGACCCTACATTTCTCCACCCGATAGCGGAGGTCGAGAAATTTGCAACCCATTTCTCTGCAGAATCGTCTAAGCCTCTCGTTTAAGCCTTCCACTCGGCTCCAAACCAGATGACCGCGATCGGTTCTGGGAACGACGCTATAAATAGTTAGCTCAGATTCCACCCCACGAGCGAGGCTTTCCGCCTTCACCAACTCCGCCAACCGCTTGTATGAACTGAGGATGACCTCTGAACCGAGACGCCACGAGTCATTGGTGCCGACATGAGCAACAATTTGTAGTCCGGTGCACCCAGTGCTCTCTATCGCCGCCGGCAGGGCCTCCTCCACATCTCGGATGAGAACCCCCGACAGGCAGACAGAGTGAACACTGGCCTTTCCGCTATTTCCCTAAGGAGCTCCATCACCCGCCTAACATTGGAGCTCCCAATCACTAATAAACCTCTCCCCCCGTGTGCCTGCTCGGACCTTGCTGAAGGAGCGGCCACATGTCCTCTCACAGGCAGAGCGGGCGATGCCACACGGCCAGCCTCCACACTGACCCTCCGCCTCGTGCGACGCGAACGCCGCCGAGCCCGCCACTCCCCTCGGGGAGAGGGTGGCCCAAACGCGCAGATGTCTCGACAGCAGGGCCCGTGGGTGAAGCAGTAACACCTGGGGTGTACCTTGCGACGCTCCAGACTCCCCACTGCCGCTACACTCCGAGGCAGCAGCCTGAAGACGGCTGACCGAGGCCATCAGCACGTTCAGCTGTTCGCGAACAGTGGCCAGCTCCTCCTGCGTCCGTACACAGCAGTCACACATCCTATCCATCCTAAGAAATCAGTTTACTGTAGAGAGTTAATCAACTTTTAACTAGACTGGTAATTCACTAAAGGCGGCTGATAGCTGACTAAACTGTGGTTACTAGACACTTTTTGTTGGAAACAATGAAGATAAGCACTAAGTGTCTCTGGACCGTATTTAAAACAAACGCGAAATCTATGGAACACTATTACTAATACTCGAAAATTAAAGCTTCCTAAAAGCAAAAACACACGGAAAAATAAGTGACAAGTAAGAAAACACAGCCAATACTTAAATTTACGTAGCTCGCTGCACACTTGCTGCTTACTTTGGTTAGTGAACCGCTGGATTAGCCTGCCGGGTTTTCTGGGCGTGAAGAGCCGCTGGACTACCCTACAGTATTTTCCGTGCGTCTGAATTGCGAACAAGAGAGAGTGGGAATCGTCTCGGAGAACAGTACCCACACCAACATAGGCGATAAGATGAGGAGGATGCTCCAGAGTGTGCACGGTGTCTTCTTTTGTCTATCTGGAAACTAAACATCATATCCAGGTAATGTGTGTTAAGCGTTGTTGAAAATATACGTCTGAGCCAGCACGAGACGTCTCATGTGTGGACTACGGCCAATCTCCACGGAAAGTAGGAAGTCTTACAAAGGTTGAGCATGCTGGTCTTTGGGTGTTGAGATAAACTCACACGGTACTCTAACAAACAACACTGACACATCTTGGATATTCGGGAATCCAGCCGGATGTTCGCGTCGTCCTCGCACGATATTTCAACAGCGTGCCTCGCTGTCTTCTTCAGATGCGAGAACCTAGGTGCAGTAAAAAGAACTCCACGCAGCCCCATATCCACGTGGTGCTGCATGGGCAACTGTACCCGTGGCCTCAACTGTGTAGCACGATTTTGCTGTGCGGTGATGGCCGTGGGTACTGGCTAAGAGGTTGTGTGGAGTACTGCGGCTTGCATAAAGTAATAAGATGGCAGGCGCTAGTAATCATAATGCAGCTTGAATGGCTCTGAGCACTATGCGACTTAACATATGAGGTCATCAGTCCCCTGGAACTCAGAACTACTTAAACCTAACTAACCTAGCGACATCACACACATCCATGCCCGAGGCAGGATTCGAACCTGCGACCGTAGCGGTCGCGTGCAGCTTGAAAAAAATGCACTTTAGATTATGTGGTTAATTATGCCTTTCAGCGAAAGTGTGTCGGCCAAAAAAGAAGTACGGTACGCATCCGTTACGTTTGTCAGGCAGTCTTTTCGGAGATGTGGATGAGGTTTTATAGGCGGATATTGAGCGCAGTGAGTACAGATCACTACGACAATCGTCAGCGAATTTAAAAAAATCATCCGTCGAAACTTTAATAACCTTTAAGAAAAGTCAGTGAACTGACCAAAGTGATATCTAATGTCGTTCATTGACGACCCTGCAGATGACACAGAGAAGGCCTGGAGAATGCAGTCAATTTTCAGAAACTGATTCACTGAACCAGATCGTTTTACAGTTCATCCTTTCAGCCGTTGTGTGGACTCTGGAACGACAGAATTAGACGTAAATGGTATGTGGATAATTTTCGCAATGTTGCATGGTAGATAGTAATAGGGTTATACAATACGAATTTTATCACACGTTCTGCAACAGCTCTGGAGATTCTACTTCCGTGACATTAGCCGTTTTCACCTAATCCGTTAACACAGTCCGACAGTATTCTCACATTGCGTTAGGAATTTATTTTGGAAATAGATGTCCCACAGCTACATAAACAATGCAAATTTGTATTATATTCTGACGAAACTTGCCTCTACTAAAAGCTAAGTTTTATTTCGTAAACGTTCGCCTTTTCCTTCCACTAAGTTCACCGATTTTTCCACTTCTTTGGTGTATCCTACACAAGATAGCTAGAATCACACAGTGTTGTGTATTATTTGGAGGTGGTCTGTAAGCCTCGAGCCGGCGTTGATATCCTAACACTGGTATCAGACGCTTTTCAATTGTCCAGCTGCAAAATGCTGCATCAGAAAGAAAAAAAAGCGCGCGCACACACACACACACACACACACACACACACATCAGCCACTAAGAGACGTCAGTACTACCACTTGTACTCCTCGGCTCTAGAAGGGCCTTGGCCTGCATCACAATATTCTGCGATTCTATCCGATCCATCGCTTTCCGCCTCCATCCGCTAACACCCAGCTCTTTCATGTCTTCTTCAACTCCATCCACCCATCTCTTTCTGAGGCATCTCCTCCGCCGTCTGCCTCCAGCCTTGCCATCAAAAGTCCCCTTACATTCTGTGTCTTCTCCCATTCTGACCACGTGTCCTGCCCAACGCAGTGTTCTTATTTTAATGGTAGTGACAATGTCAGGTTATTCAAAAAGGTGTTGTACGAATGCGCCATCCTTCTTGATCATATATTGGCCCATATATTTTACGTAGCACCTTTCTCTCCCAAATGCTAAGGATCCTTCCCTCATTTACAGTCACGGTCCACGTTTCGGCACCATACATAACAACTGGTCTTATAATTGTTTTGTAAAGGAGGATTTTGGATTTTCGTGATAGCAGCGAACTCATAAGCACGGGTAATGCGGCAAAACAGCATCTGTTGCCTGCTGCTATTCTGGGTTTCACCTCACTGCCAGTCATTTGTCTCAGTGACAGTCGACCCGAGGTACCCGAAGTCTCTCACCCTTCCAAACTCCCTGTCGGCTATCCCGAGATGTGGCAGGTTTTGTCGGTTGGTCATCGCCATTGATTGTCGGGCCAAGTTCCCTTGCACCTTTCTCCAGTTGTTGATAGGCTTCGCCTAGCACAGTAGTGTTTCGTGCGAGTAATGCCACATCGTCGGCGTAGGCTAGGTACTGCAGTGAAGGATTAAAGAAGGTTCCTGCTTAATTTAACTCTATTTGACTTGTGACTTTCTCTGGGCAAAGGTCGAATAGCAATGAGGAGATATTGTGACCCTCTCTAAGTCCCTTGTTCACTTCCACTTTTCTGGAGATTTCACCCTGTATTTTTACTTTACAGTTGGTTTCGCTGAGGGTAATCATAGGAAGAAAGGCCAGATATTCACATTGCGCATAATACTTGAAAAATGTTACGAACATTAAATTAACATACAACAGCTTTATATCGACTTTAAACAAGCCTGTGATAGCATCTCAAGAGTGGCAATGCGGAGTGTAATGGAAGAGGCTGGAATACCTAAGAAGCCCATTATGAGACGTCAGTGGTGAACTATAATTTGACGTTGTCCGCAGTGTCCTGCAGGCCCAGAGGAATGTCCCCATACAGTGCCACCACTGGCCTGTGTGGAACGGAAGTCCTCCCGGAAGACGTAATAATAAGGACGATTAATACTCGCACGTTGTTTCCATTCCCTGCCACAGTCGAGTGAACAATAGCAAGGAGACGGCCCGCCTGCTGCAGAACGCCACTGCCACACGACTGGAGTGTCGAGTGCTGACTGTCGGTGTCGCCAGCTGCCGTGACGTGCAGGAGGCGGCGGCGGCGGCAATCGATAACACAGGCCGGCGGCGCGCCGCCCAATCTCGTCCGCCGCCCTCTGCCTGCGGCCGGCAGTCTAGTCTAGCTGCTGTTCTGCGCTCTTTCCCCGTTCGAGTCTTAACTATCCGACGTGCACCTATCCCGTGGCAGCGTTCTTCCCATTAGTCGTACGCGATGCATACGCGGCCGACAGGCCCGCGCGAGCGACTCCCCCCCCCCTCCCCCTCTTCCCTCGGACACTTGCAGCCGTGTAAGGCGTATTACGACACACACGCCCTGGTGCGCCGTGTGCAGACATCTTTAAAGAGCTGCGCCACCTCTGGCGCCTTGTGCCTGGAATCCGCCCTGGAGGCACAAGTGAAACACTTGTACACCACGCGTAAACTTTAAAAGCTGATCGGCCCAGAAGGGCAGTTAACTGCCAAACAATAACAAAAAAGTTGGAAATAACGAGAAAGGAAGATTAATTTAAGGTCCCGCCGATAACACCATTAGCGACGCACTTCGCGTTCTGAGTGGGCAGGAGATTGGCCGCAGACTTTTCGAAGGAACCGCTCTGGCATCCGCGTTAATCGATGTCGGCCTGGAGAAATCACAGAGCACTGAATTCGGCAGGGCAGGACGGGGACATGCACCCCCTACTCCCGAATGTGATTTCGGTGCCTGAGCCACTGTGGCAGCTCATTCCGCGATAATAAAGAAATAGCAAAAGGCAATATGCACTCGGGTAAACACACCCATTTAACAGATCTTGCAGATCACGATTCTCGAATCAAACGTCGACACGTCATACGCGAACTGTCTTCGAGCGAGACCATTACACGTTTCTGTGGCGATCGCAGCTTTGAGGTTTACCGTGCTTCATCTGATGACGATGCTTTCACTAATGTCGCGCTGTGTGCGTTCTTTGATGATACACCGGGGATAACTGAACATTTGTTTCGTGGAACCGGCTGCAGACGGTGGAAACTTTTCGCAACTAAATTAAGTACAACAAGTACCACTATAGTGTCAAATGAGTACGCATTACGTACGTATTCAACCGCTGTCTACACTATCGCACGTTGTTAGGATCCTAGTGAGAATGCCTCGCGGAAACCTCGAATCCAGACTTTCCACCTATTAGCTCCTGCAACGGCACAGGTCGGGCGGCGTCGGACCGCCACGTCTCCAGCTCTCGCGAGGCCTGCAGGCGCTCGCTCGACGAGGCGGAGGCGGAGGCGGCCACTCGCACACCCGAGTCGCGCAGGGTTCGGTTCAGACCGCGACCGCCCGCGCCGACAAAGCGCCGCCGACGTCGCCCGACGGGAACTGTACATGCGATGAGGCCCGCAGCACTGCAACTACAGTAGAGTCTCGGTAGTTCGAGGTGAACGGGACCGGAACCACCTCGAACTATCGAAAACTCCAACTATCGATGTTTCAATGGGAAAAAGAAATATTACGATATTGTAAGTAATACAGATCAAAATATGAACTTTATTAAAACAAAAGTATTTACAAATGCATTTGCATTGGCAGAATAACAATAATTATTTATTTAGACAGGTAATAGTGAAGTGTCTTTTGTTTGGCGAAGCTGCAACGCTTCCGCGCGGCAATGTCACGCCACCGTCCCAGGAGCAGCGGGTCAGCTGGTGTCGCCTCAGGCTGTTGTTCCACGTAGCATATGGCGGCCTCGAGAGCAGCGTAGCTATCGGTGTGACTCGTCATCGGTGCAGCCTCTGCCTCGTCATCCTCACACTGCGATGGAATGTTGACCGTGTCAATTATAGGAGAGTCTGTCACTTCCTACTGTTCGTCCGAATTTAACCACTCGCCTACTTGCACCTCTTCTGCCTCTTCACACCCTGGCAATCTTCTGATTAAACTACACAATGGTTGATCGTCCTCATCTGGTAAATCTTCAGTTTCTGTGTCTGGCATAATTTCCTGTACAATTTTCCTTCATCACTTAGAAATTGTGTCTGACTTTACTTCGCTCCAAGATTCGTTAATCCAGTACCGGACGTCCTCCAAACTCTCTTTCTTCAAAGCTCCTACAATGCTTTCGTTGTCTTCGGAATGCAGGATTGACTATAGCAATCGCCGTCGATACTTTTTTTTAGACATTCCAGAACGCCTTGATCCGTGGGCTGAATGCGACAGGTAACGTTTGGTGGGAAAAACATGGCGCGGATGCCGTCGCACTGCAATTCTCCTGCACTCGAATGTGAGGACGCGCTATCCGTGAGCAAAATTGCTTTGCATGGCAGTCCTCTTTCTTTTAAAAAATTCTTGCAGTCAGGTACAAATGAGTTAAAAAAACTAGTTCTTGCAGAGTTCCTCATTCATCCAGGCATTATTTTGAGATGGATGCATTCTTGAATGCTCTTGGCTTGGCAAACTTCCCAATCACAACTAGTTTTAGTTTGTGGTTTCCAGCTGCATTTGAAGTAGCGATAACTGTGAGCCGCTCTTTGCTTTTTTTGTGCCCAGGAGCACTTTTTGCTTCACAAGAAGCAAGTGTTCTCGCTGGTAACATTTTAAAATTTAGCCCAGTTTCGTCACAGTTATATACATATTTGTTCATCCCACAAATTTTCGTCAGTTATGATTTTTTAAAACTCGACGATAAATTTTGAAACGGCCTGAGCGTCACCAGAGTTTTTCCCCACATACGTCTAGTTGACGCCCTCCATACCTCTTCTTCCACTTGTCGAGCCAGCCCACACTAGCGGCGAAATTGTCATCTCCTTCCTGCAGCTGGTTTCTGAAAAACAAAGCTTTTTCTTGCAAGATTGGGCCAGAAATCGGAGCACCCTTCTGTCTCTGTTGGGTAAACCACATGAACAATGCCTCACTTGTTTTTTCAAAGTCTGACTTCTTTATACTTCTTCGACTGAGAGATTCGTGTGAGCATTTCTGTGAAGAAAACTGTTGCAATTTAAGTCGGTTTCTTCGCCAGTCACCAACAGTAACTTCACCGACACCATATTCGAGAACAAGTTTTTTAATTGTTTCTCCTTTGTCAAGTCGTGTTAGTGCTTCTAATTTTAGATGCAAAGGCACAAATTTCCGCTTTTTTGTTACAGCACTCATCTTTGTAAGGTGTACAACGGAACACACAGCGAACAAACAAAACGACACGCGACACTGTACAGTACAGGTACTGGGAAGTACAGCAGCGTATCAGCCGGCCGGAGTGGCCGAGCGGTTAAAGGCGCTGCAGTCTGGAACCGCACGACCGCTACGGTCGCAGGTTCGAATCCTGCCTCGGGCACGGATGTGTGTGCTGTCCTTAGGTTAGTTAGGTTTAAGTAGTTCTAAGTTCTAGGGGACTGATGACCTCAGCAGTTGAGTCCCATAGTGGTCAGAGCCATTTGAGCCCTCAGCAGCGTATCAACTCCCCAGCTTTGATCGGCAGCAGCCGGCAGCAGTCGGGGTACTTCGTGCCGCGCTGACGACAGGTGTTCGTGCAACAGGGCAGCGAGCTCATCGTCGGTGTTGATTGCATTGTTGTCTGCTTAGTCACTGAGCTGTACTCTCCCTATCTATCTTTTGCAATGATGTTTTCCTTATTTATCATGTCAGTAAAAAAAAAAAGAAAGTAGATCGGTGCAACATTTTTTTTTTTTTTTAAGAGGCTCGGATTATTGGAAACTCGAGCTATCGAGACTCTACTGTACTGACCGGCCAGCAAAGTGCTCAACGCGAGAGCGAGTAAAGACAGCGTTCTCGGCGACACGGCTGTCCGGACACGATGCGAACGCAGCTCAAAGCTTCGGTCAGTCAGCAGCTCTCTCCTCGTTCCCAAAGCACAAGTCGAGGATTGAGTGACGATCCGCCAGCCTTACTCTACCGGGATGTAGCACTGTCACTCTGTTACAGAGCGCAAGTTGCTCTCCGGAAGTAATGCATCAGCAGTTTGTCCGCTAGGTCATTCGTCCAAAAGGTGCTGGCTTATCGTGCCGTGCGGGAGCACCTCTGGACGGTAGGGTCAACGTGAATGTGGTCTTGACACAGGTAGCGCTGCCCGGCAAGCGAAGCTGACAATTTCGGGTCGGTCTGGCGCCCAGCTTCATCAATCCGTCACTTAGTTCCATAGCAGCAGCAGAACAGCTCCAAGTTTCAATCTTTACTGCACTCTCCACTAAAAATCTAATAACTAGGCTCCCAGTCTATTTTACGAGCTCCTGTCTCTGCCTACTCTGAGCGAGAGGATAACAAGTAGAATTATAACAAGACTCTGCTAGTAAAAAAACTCATTATAATACATGACAGGCAGCTGTACGTAATAAATTTCAGCACGACACCTCCAGACCCTAATTAAGTGCTACGACTGACACAGCGTTTCCTTGCTTTATATGATCATGTTCTGCTGTGGGAAAAATAGCGCTGTGACACACTACACGATAAGTTAAAATGTTGTTTCTGCAGTTTATTCTACGTTTAGATACTAGATCCTTCGTCAATACTTGTACATTTCTTTTTACTACAACAAAAACATACAAAGGCTATTAAATAATTTCGTCTAAGGCTATATTCTGTCTGCAGGCGGCACAGTATATTTCGTACAAACACCGTCAAGACAGTATTCTATGCAAAAAAAACTTCTTGCCAAAATAATGAAATCGTTATAAGATGGTACAGAGCAAAAAAAAAATCCTCAGTATTTTCCAACGGTTTGTAAAGGACTGAATATATATAAAAAAAAACTGTGTTATGTAAGAAGACCTCGTAAGTAGGACTGTATACCGCAGACGAGGTCTGTGGGCGGGAATCACACCCAAACTTAGGAAGAGGCGACAGAGTGTCCCGTACCAGAGCTAGCACACGCGCGTCATTTTGTCAGAATACCGAGGTGACTGACGGCGAAACACAGCTGAGCGTGGTAGGGGGCGATGTCGGCGCGCCGAGTCTGCTTTCAGCAGCTTTCAGGTGTCTCCTCGCGCTGCCTTATAACGTGCGCCACTGAGTTCGCTTTGCCGGATCGTAATAACCTAGTCGCTTAACGAACGCGCTCCTGTGTATTAACTGACAATGAGATGCGTAGATGTGACACTCTGAAAATAAGGTGACGAAGCACTGAAAGAACCGAGTGAGAAATAGCCCCTCGAGTAGGTGAGATTCGCTCATCTAGTAAAAGCTTGCGAGAACCGACCACAACACCACTATTCCTCCTAGTATGCAAAACATGCTGCCTAACCAAAAAAGGAAAGCTCTCAGCACGCACAGAGTCGCATCCCAGTCTAACTTTGTACACCGTCGACGGCTATTAAGGCTGGCAGGTACGGACAGGCACCACAGTGCGTCAGTGTTGTTCGTGTTTAGTGTTGTCACCAACTCTCGAAGGTATACAGTGAGCTGGCGAAGGTCATGGCACACCGTGGCAGTATTGTTTACACGAGCTACAAAAAGGCAGTGCATTGGCGGGGCTTTGTACTCGGGTGATTCGTGTTTAAAGCTTTCCGATGAGATTATGGCTTCACGGCGGGAATAAACAGGCGTCGAACACGGAATGTTAGTCGCAGCTAGATGCGTGGGACATTCCTTTCGGAAATCGTTAAGGAGTTCAATATTGCGAGATCCAGAGCGCCAAGAGTGTGCCGAGATTATCAAATTTCAGGCATTGACACTCACTACGGACGACGCAATGGCCGAGAGGAGCGGCGATTGCGCAGAGCTGTCAGTGCTAACAGGGAACCATCAACGCGTGAAAGAACCGCAGAAACCAAAGTGGCACGTACGACCGACGTATCCATTGGGACAGTGCTGCGAAATTTGGCGTTAAGGGGCTGTGGCAGCCGACCGACGCTGACAGCACGACATCTCCGGCAGCGCCTCCCTTGGGCTCGTGACCCTGTCGGTTGGACCCTAGACGACTGGAAAACCGCGGTACGGTCAGACGTGTCCCGCTCTCGGTTGGTAAGATCTGTTGATAGGGTTCGAGTTTCGCCCACACGCCACGAAGCTGTGGATCACCAGTTGTCAACAAGACACTGTGCCAGCTGTCGGTGGCTCCACAGTGGCGTGGCTTGTGTTTACATGGAACGGACTGGCTCCTCTGCTCCAGTTGACCCCATCATTCACTGGAAACGGTCACGTTTGCTTACACGGAGACCATTTGCAGCCAAACAGCGACGGAATTTTTATCGATGGCAATGCGTCATTGTCACTCTACCGCAGTTGTTCGCGGTTGGTTTGAAGTACATTCTGGACAACTGTGGTGGGTGGTTTGGCGATCCAGATCGTCCAGCACGAATCCCGCCGAGTATTTATGGGACGCAGTCGAGGACAGTTGGTGCACAAAATCTTACACTGGCAACACTTTCGCACTTGTGGACTGCTACAGACGCAACGTGGCTCATCATTTCCGCTGGGAACTTGAAAAAAGACTTGTCGAATCCACGCCGTGTCGAGCTGCTGCATTATGCCAGGCAAAAGTAGATCGGACACGATGTTGGCAGATATCCGATGACTTTTGTCACCTCACTGTAACAACGGTGTATTTAAATCGAACCGTTCACACACGTATTCCTAAGCAGTAACAAATAGACACGAGTCCACAGATCACTATGCGACAAAGCAGCTTCTGTTTCATATGAAATCAAAAGAAATAAGCAAATTACCCTATCCAACATTACGGAAGAGAGCAAAAGTTAAACAGAATACGAGTACAATTCAAAGAATGCGATACACAGACGAAGATCGTAATCCGAAACATAACTTCCACTCGACAACAGGCACGCGGTCGAAATTGCAACATTGGTTTTTACAAATAAATACATTTTACCAGCAGACTACCATACGCACTCATAAAATATAAGAAAAAAATATTATCATCTAGTACTCGTACTTCTCGAACCAAGAATACTGACTATCGTGTCATGTTTTGCCGAATTCGAAGTACTGTGATATTTCGGTGTTTCGTGAGTCCAGCTGGACAGCACTGGGATCAGGAGCCGTGCTTCACGTGGAGACGACGGTCGAAGAGGTAGGTCTGCGGTCACATCACGCACAATCGAGAAAACCAAAGTCTTCTTTGGAAAATTGTAAAGTGCCACATCGGGCATTCTCAGAGTGTGCAGTCATGTCGCAATTTGTGGCAACACCTTCGCCCCTTTAAAGGGGGACGTTGAGGAAAAACACACACTACTTTAAAAATGCACCAAATCCACAGTTTTGGAGATATTGCAATGAATTTTGTACCAAACTTTACATGAAGGTAACACATTTACATATAAAATCCTTTGATTATATATACTCAACTTTTTTAAATGAAATTTGAAGTTTTATTTTCAAAAAATAATGTGTGCTCCTTTTTCTCAGAAAGTATTCAAGAGATTTCTACAAAAATTTCTTTGTTTCATCTCTTTATACGCTATAAGATTCTCTCATGAGGTTTTTGGAACAGGTCAAATAGGAGAATTTTCATAATTTTTTAATTATAATTCTACAAATACAATTTTAAATTCATGCAAAATTCCAAGCACTTTGTCCTATATCTCAGCTTGCAATCAGAATTTCAAAATTGCTCTCGAGACAACGTTTATTAGGTTTACAGAAATATGTGTACAAAATTTCATAATTTTAGCATTCATAGAATCTGAGGAAATGGCACATAAACTTTAAAAAACAAACTTTTCAGGAAACGCAATTTAAAGTTCAACCTAACTTTTTTCCTTACGTCACTTCTTCAGAAGGCAGCACATTTGTACTCTGGGTCGTCTTCCACTTCAAGGCTTCTCTTCTGGTTTTTTGTTGTTTGTGTTCTTTCCTTTAGCAGGACTTCAACTGACTTTTCAGCTGCAGAGACGCGCTGTAAATCTATTTTTCTCAGGATGTCTCGAGTAAAATTTCCTATCTTGAAGCCCATTCTTTCTAGTACCTCGATTCTCCCGACGTTCCCATCATTACATACAATAACTGCAACATAAGTTGCAATTCTGACAACCGTAGCAGATGAAAATGTGTTTTTAGGGCATCGTTTCCATATGAGTTTCTAAGATACGGAACAGAGTCAAAGATGACCTATAAAACCAAAGGGTATGTATCAAAGCCTTCTAGATATGTATCCCGCACACGTTTGGTTGAAATTAATACACAAAATCGTTGTTCACTGAGCTAGCATTGAAGTGCTGCTTCAAAACGTGGGCGTGGCAGGGAGGCCGCGTCACACTTTTAATTAATTTTCAGGAATTTCGGATGCGATTTTAACAGTGAGACTTTGGGGGCTTATTGTCGATGAGTTGTACTAACAAATAAAACGTAAATCGAAAAATTGACATTTTTGGTCAATTTCATCAATACCCGTGTTATGCTATATGCGGCGACATATCATCGTACCAGCGAGACTTACTACGCACGACATCCTGTGCATCATGCAAGCGATCGCGAGTAGTGTAGCGAGGGGGCGGGCAGCGGCTGCAGCGCCTGGCCGCCGCTCGTCGAACCGGAGGCGCGTCCCGCCGCGCCGGGTGCCCGGCCCTTTCTCTAGTAGCTTCTCTTGTCTCCACGAGTACAACACTGCCGCATATTATTTGTAAACTTTAAGAGAAGTATTGTAGTACGACCTAACACAGCCTGACCACAAAATTAAAAAAAAAGAAGAAATCATCCAAGTTACGTTGAGGGCTTTCGTTTTGTAAGAGTGAGATACCATTATTATGTTGAAGAGTAAGTGATTCTAGATCAATCACACTTGTAGCAAAATTTTATCCCCTATGAAGTTCGTATTTCAAATGTAGGAGGGAGAAAGTAATCGAATTCTTTAGCACGAATGAAGCTGGTAACGAAATATTTTTCATCAAATTACGCGTTCAGTATAAGTGCCCTGCTCAAGAGCAGTCCTTATACCCTTTTATTCGGGAACACTAAAATTCATTACCACTCTGTTTCCAAAACAGTCATACCCAAATTAAATTGCTATAGAGAAAATTTTGCCTTTGTGCAGAGAAGCAGCAGACAGAACATGAAAAGAGAGGCAGCAGAAAAAAATCATTAAGATGAAGAGAGAACAGACGTTTAACGATGAGCTCATAAATTTTGGTCTCAAAGTAAAGTTACAAATATGCAGGAAAAAATGAAATCAGCTATTCAACGTAATGGGTCTAAATAGGACATTTAAATTCTGTCACACAATATTTATTAAAATCGGGTTGGAAGTGAATAATGGTCCAGAATATGGTTTTCCAACGGAAACGTATGGTTCGTTTCTCTGCAGAAAATAAAACTAGATAAAGTGGGAGCGCATAGGCGGTGGTCCCCTGTGGTCAAGTGGCTACTTCTGGGTGCAACACCTGCACAACCGGCTCCCAAAACACCCACCTTCCGTAGCAGCTCCGGATACACTACCACCAGCAGAGGGTGCTGGTAGAGCCAACCCCCCCCCCCCACCACCGCTCCTCCCTCCTCTCCTCCCTCTCACCCCTATCAGGTGGCGACAACTCTTTGATATCGATACCTCCGAAATTCCTCTCAAAACATAGGAGCTCTCTCTCTCTCTCTCTCTCTCTCTCTCTCTCTATATATATATATATATATATATATATATATATATATATATCCGGTAACTAGTTTCTGCCCAGCAAGCGTCTGTCATGGGGCACACTAATCACTCCTTTGTCCTGAACGAACTAGTGGATATCAGATAAACCCCGGCTGTGGATGTCCCTCACTCTGTCAGTTTGACTAATTAATTAAATCGATATCATTTGTGTACGACTGTTTTTCCTTAGTTCCTATTGTTGGATACTGCGACTGCTATATTTGGAGGATTCATTCCCACTACTGTCCGGTTTGCAAACCATACTCTTCTCCCTTCTGGACTTTTTTTCCGTTGTCTCCTATTGGTGTATACTGGCACAGTCACATCGTTTGGTAGGAAGACCATTACGTCGGAGGTAGCTGAGGATTTCAAATTTCAACACAGTTGAATGCTATGTCATTAAACAATCTGTGGAGCGTTATATTGATGTGTGTGCTCGCAGTACAACTATTGGAAACAATAAATTGATTAATCCGGAATTTGACGTTGCGATTGGGTTTTTAAAGCACTGCAGAATTCCTAAATTGGTTGTCCCCATTACATTGTGGACGACCTATTGCACGATAGCAGAGACACAACAACAAGAGCCACTACAAGGCAGTCCGCTCCACTGTACTGAGAAGCACGAAACACGACAGACTTACACAATGTTCCAATCCGCAGTAGCAGTTCTGGAGGTCAGGTGTCGGACATCGCAGGCTACTCGCCGCCGTGGACGCACGTCTCAGCGAGCGTGCCCGGTCTGCAGCCGCGCTCGGCCCGCTGCCGGGGACCGCCCGGTCGTGGGGAGTGTCCATGTCCAGGACGACCAAAACGGTTGGGATTCGGACGTTATCAACATGCCCGACGCCAACACTCGACGTATCGAATTTCCTCCAATGTCGACATACAAATCAGAGAATACCAGTAACACATGCAATCACGAAGGCTGCCCAAGAACTATTCAGTAGTTCGCTGTTGCCGGCCGCTGTGGCCGAGCGGTTCTAGGCGCTTCAGTCTGGAACCGCGCGACCCCTACGTCGCAGGTTCGACTCCTGTGTGATGTCCTTAGGTCAGTTAGGTTTGAGTAGTTCTACGTTCTAGGGGAATGATGACCTCAGATGTTAAGTCACATAGTGCTCAGAGCCATTTGAAACACTTTTGAGTTCGCTGATTACCCGACCACGCAGCCGACAGGTTCGAATGGCGCTGTGAACGAGAACCGGCTAGCCAGCCAGTTGTAACTTTTCTTTGTACCCACCGCCCGCGGCTCTCTTAAGTGCAAACGTCATTGCATTCTGGCTACCTCCGCTATGCGTACCGCGTGCCAAACGACGTCGTCCTAGGAAATCGGCCACATGTCAGAACACTGACCACAGCAACTTTACAACCCAACACATACTTTATAAACCTGCTGATCACAGCGAAACTATCACACATCGCCTGACAAATATAATACTTCGCAAATAACTAAATGCTGGTGATATCAAACAATACTGAGTGAAAATTCGCAATCGATGGACACGATCCATTTGTTTTTTGTGCGATTGGTACCAGTGTGTCTTAGGAAGAAGACGTAATCGTTTACAAGGGACCACTTAATAAAAGTAGAATCACAACGATCCTGTTACTGTCACCCCATATAAAGACTGGTCTCGATTCTACAGGCACACACTAGCGCCGCTAATGATACCCTTGTTAAAAACTAATCAAGCTTCATTTGTCAAGGTATGGTCTGCTTCCGAATGAAGTGGTCTTGCATGCAACTACTGCGACGTTGTATATACGCGTAGATGGCGAACGCGGGGTGCGTATGTGGTCACCGGTGTAAGCTCGTAATAAAATTACCCTTCTCACCTTCTCACCGAATTTAGAAAATGATTCGGCTAAAGAACGTGGCATTAAGTCGATATTTGGAACTCCATCAAGCTACTGTCATTTACCACGCTGATAAACAACATTTATAATGCCTTCTATCTTGATACCACGTAGTCAGTGTAACAGACATTCTGCAATATATCCACGGGCTTATAGACGACAGGGATGATGGTTTATTGAGACTGATCACATACAGTAGATGGTACGCTATGTGAGGAATCACTTAAAAATGCAATGCTAGATTCAAATCGTAAGAAATGTACAAAATCCTTTGTCCAATACACTGGTTTTTCGTATCTACAGTGTTTCGCTTTCTGGTAAAAATTTCGTGTGTGGTTTGCAATCAAGTCTTTCCGTTTAACCACATACTCGGTTTGAATCCTGTGGAGATGTCTTTTAATGATTACAGCCACTGGTGAAACATATTCGTGGCACTCTCATATCTCATCATCACAATTCATCGTTTTCGAACCTATCTGCTAAGGACCCCATGCAGCAAAACTTCAGGCTGGTTGTAGTCTCTCTTCACCTTGTAACTATTTCTCAGTGTCTGGTCAGCCCTCCCTGGAGCTTTGTGAATGTGAAGTTGCTGCTGAGCGGAAGTCAGAGAGCGCATCTGCATCCTGAGGAGAAACAGGGTGAGGGGAGTTAATGCGACAGGACCATGTTTTGACAACTCGGTGTAAATGGGAACGTGTTCTCGTTGCTCTGCCAACCGTGTGCACTGTGTAAGACCAGCGCCAAACAAAGCCTTCTCCTCAACACGAGGTTGTGAGGGGGGCATCACGAGTAGCTGTGGTGGAGCACGTTATCAGGGAAACTAGGAAAACTTCACATTATACGGGAACTGGACGAAGGACGAGCATTTTGCTACTGCATTACAGTGCGTTTCCAAACTACGTACCATGCGAGGTGGTTAGCACACTGGACTCGCATTCGGGAGGACGACGGTTCAGTCCTTCACTGGGCTCATTTAGGTTTTGCGTGATTTCCCTAAACCGTTTCAGGGAAATGCCAGGATTGTTCCTTCGAAAGGGCACAGCCGACTTCTTTCCCTATCCTTCAATAATTTGATGGAACCGATGACCTCGATTTTTGTTCCCCCGCACCCGAATCACCCAACCAACAAAACTACTTATAGATACCGCAGTCTGAAGCAGATTTGCGTCTCTCAGAACGCATTCATGTCCGTTACTCAAACATTACTCAAGGACTGTGGAACATCAGTATTTTTGTTTTGAAGCTGTTCATATAAGCATCCGTCTAAAAACAAAAAGATTAACAAGAAACGCAAATTAACTAATAGCACTATTTAAGAGTGTGAACCTTAGATGGCGTGTCACTTACTTCCTCTTCTATTTTGCAAAGGGAGAGGAAGATGTGTCTTCAAATAAAAGTACTGACTTGTGCCTTTATACGCATCGGGTTTAGCACAATAAAACAAGTTTCTTTTTCTTTTGCTCTGGATAACATTCCTATATCATTGATTTCATTATTTCTGTTCTTTGGGCTGACAAATGAAAGAATCCGCAGACTTCTTTTATGACACCCATCCAGTTTCCTATAGGAGGTATTTGTGTTAGCCATCCCTGATTTTGAAAGTTTGCTCATCTACGTAACGTACACAGAGAGAAAATTGTTCGATTTGACGGATGTCAGTGGTTTCATCTGCTAAAACATACTAAAAACCTGACTTCTGGACGTTTTCTACAATTTTTAATTGAATTAAGTGACCAAACGTGTTAATAAGTTCGTTTTGAATGAAAGAACTTCTATACATCGTCTTCCCACCACTGGTCGTTAATTCGTTTTTAAGAATGTTATTTCCACTGTTGGCTCTGTATCTTAACAACGTGTGGTCCTTCAAGGTCCAGAATCACGATGAGCCCTTAGAGCTATTTGCTGTCTCCCGCAAAATCGAATTGTTTGTATTATGGGCGGATCCTCCGCACGAACCACGGACCTTGCCGTTCACGGGGAGCCTTGCGTGCCTCAGCGATACAGATAGCCGTACCGTAGGTGCAACCACAACGGAGGGGTATCTGTTGCGATGCCAGACAAACGTGTGGCTCCTGAAGAGGGGCAGCAGCCTTTTCAGTAGTTGCAAGGGCAACAGTCTGGATGATTGACTGATCTGGCCTTGTAACAATTACCAAAACGGCCTTGCTGTGCTGGTACTGCGAACGGCTGAAAGCAAGGGGAAACTACGGCCGTAATTTATCCCGAGGGCATGCAGCTTTACTGTATGGATAAATGATGATGGCGTCCTCTTGGGCAAAATATTCCGGAGGTAAAATAGTTCCCCATTCGGATCTCCGGGCGGGGACTACTCAAGAGGATGTCGTTATCAGGAGAAAGAAAACTGGCGTTCTACAGATCAGAGTGTGGAATGTCAGATCCCTTAATCGAGCAGGTAGGTTAGAAAATTTAAAAAGGGAAATGGATAGCTTAAAAATAGATATAGTGGGAATTAGTGAAGTTCGGTGGCGGGAGGAACAAGACTTTTGGTCAGGTGAATACAGGGTTGTAAATACAAAATCAAATAGGGGTAATGCAGGAGTAGGTTTAATAATGAATAGGAAAATAGGAATGCGGGTAAGCTACTACAAACAGCATAGTGAACGCATTATTGTGGCCAAGATAGACACGAAGCCCACGCCTACGACAGTAGTACAAGTCTATATGCCAACTAGCTCTGCAAATGACGAAGAAATTGAAGAAATGTATGATGAGATAAAAGAAATTATTCAAATAGTGAAGGGAGACGAAAATTTAATAGTCATGGGTGACTGGAATTCGAGAGTAGGAAAAGGAAGAGAAGGAAACATAGTATGTGAATATGGATTGGGGGTAAGAAATGAACGAGGAAGCCGCCTGGTAGAATTTTGCACAGAGCACAACTAAATCATAGCTAACACTTGGTTCAAGAATCATAAAAGAAGGTTGTATACATGGAAGAAGCCTGGAGATACTGACAGGTTTCAGATAGATTATATAATGGTAAGACAGAGATTCAGGAACCAGGTTTTAAATTGTAAGACATTTCCAGGGGCAGATGTGGACTCTGACCACAATCTGTTGGTTATGAACTGTAGATTAAAACTGAAGAAACTGCAAAAAGGTGGGAATTTAAGGAGATGGGACCTGGACAATCTGGCTAAACCAGAGGTTGTACAGAGTTTCAGGGAGAGAATATGGGAACAATTGACAAGAATGGGGGAAAGAAATACAGCAGAAGAAGAATGGATAGCTTTGATGGATGAAGTAGTGAAGGCAGCAGAGGATCAAGTAGGTAAAAAGACGAGGGCTAGTAGAAATCCTTGGGTGACAGAAGAAATACTGAATTTAATTGATGAAAGGAGACAATATAAAAATGCAGTACATGAAGCAGGCAAAAAGGAATACAAGCGTCTCAATAATGAGATCGACAGGAAGTGCAAAATGGCTAAGCAGGCATGACTAGAGGACAAATGTAAGGATGTAGAGGCTTATCTCACTAGGGGTAAGAGAGATACTGCCTACAGGAAAATTAAAGAGACCTTTGGAGATAAGAGAACCACTTGTATGAACATCAAGAGCTCAGATGGAAACCCAGTTCTAAGCAAAGAAGGGAAAGCAGAAAGGTGGAAGGAGTATATAGAGGGTCTATACAAGGGCGATGTACTTGAGGACAATATTATGGAAATGGAAAAGGATGTAGATGAAGATGAAATGGGAGATACGATACTGCGTGAAGAGTTTGACAGAGCACTGAAAGACCTAAGTCGAAACAAGGCCCCGGTAGTAGACAACATTCCATTAGAACTACTGACAGCTTTGGGAGAGCCAGTCTTGACAAAACTCTACCATCTGGTGAGCAAAATGTATGAGACAGGCGAAATACCCTCAGACTTCAAGAAGAATATAATAATTCCAGTCCCAAAGAAAGCAGGTGTTGACAGATGTGAAAATTACCGAACTATCAGTTTAATAAGTCACAGCTGCTCATAGAAGCCGACCTCGGGAAAGATCAGTTTGGATTCCGTAGAAATATTGGAACACGTGAGGCAATACTGACCCTACGACTTATCTTAGAAAATAAATTAAGAAAAGGCAAACCTATGTTTCTAGCATTTTTAGACTTGGAGAAAGCTTCTGACAGTGTTGACTGGAATACTCTCTTTCAAATTCTAAAGGTGGCAAGGGTAAAATACAGGGAGCGAAAGGCTATTTACAATGTGTACAGAAACCAGATGGCATTTATAAGAGTCGAGGGACATGAAAGAGAAGCAGTGGTTGGGAAGGGAGTGAGACAGAGTTGTAGCCTCTCCCCGATGTTATTCAATTTGTATATTGAGCAAGCAGTAAAGGAAATAAAAGAACAATTCAGAGTAGGTATTAAAATCCATGGAAAAGAAATAAAAACGTTGAGGTTCGCCGATGACATTGTAATTCTGTCAGAGACAGCGAAGGACTTGGAAGAGCAGTTGAACGGAATGGACAGTGTCTTGAAAGGAGGATATAAGATGAACATCAACAAAAGCAAAACGAGGATAATGGAATGTAGTCGTTGCTATTTGGGGAGCAAAATAACTGATGATGGTCGAAGTAGAGAGGATATAAAATCTAGACTGGCAATGGCAAGGAAAGCGTTTCTGAAGAAGAGAAATTTGTTAACATCGAGTATAGATTTACGTGTCAGGAAGTCGTTTCTGAAAGTATTTGTATGGAGTGTAGCCATGTATGGAAGTGAAACATGGACGATAAATAGTTTGGACAAGAAGAGAATAGAAAGAAGCTTTCGAAATGTGGTGCTGAAGATTAGATGGGTAGATCACACAACTAATCAGGAGGTATTGAATAGGATTGGGGAAAAGAGGAGTTTGTGGCACAAATTGACAAGATGAAGAGACCGGTTGGTAGGACATGTTCTGAGGCATCAAGCGATCACCAATTTAGTATTGGAGGGCAGCTTGGAGGGCGAAAATCGTAGTGGGAGACCAAGAGATGAATACACTAAGCAGATTCAGAAGGATGTAGGTTGCAGTAAGTACTGGGAGATGAAGAAGCTTGCACAGGATAGAGTAGCATGGAGAGCTGCATCAAACCAGTCTCAGGACTGAAGACCACAACAACAATAGGCGGTTTAGCAATTTTCTGTTATTCTCAATATCCAGTCTTCCTTTGGCATTTACTTGATTGATAACACTTTCAGTTTTCTTCTTAACTACAGCTTTTCTGTTTTCAGCAATTGAAACATATTCCTTATGAGGTGGTAAGTTCTCATGCTTGCTGAACATTTTACTGGTCTTTTTTTAAAAATATTGGATGTATTTGTGTAGTAGCCAACGCCCCTGCAACTTTGCGATCTCCTTTCCCTACATTTTCGGTATGGGGAAATAACACGCAGTACTTGCAAAAACATCCAGATTTTTTCAGCTGAATAAGCTAACCACGTAAATTCGACTAGACACTTCGTCTGAAAATATCTGATATGATTTGAACGAGTAATGGGGTGAAATTTGTACCCAGGCACGGGTTTCCAAATTTTTTCTAGCAAAGACAGACTGAACGGAATTGTTCTGACAATAGTTTCCAATATCATACATATTTTTCCTTACTTGACCAGGCCCACTATCCTCCGTAAGTGGAACGACAGTAACTGAGCTCGGAGTAGCGACGTCACAAGAAACAACTCTACCAAAGCAGCTGACTTCAGAATTGACACCGTCAAGCCCATAAAACTACCGAATTCAGGAGTGTCTCCAACGGGCGTATAGACATTTGGTTTGTTGGCCGAAAAGTTTTGAACAGAAGCTTGTCTTTTCATTACGATTGTGGCTCACTTACGGCCAACTTCATTACACTAAAAACTACATAAATATTAACACTTAACACACCACCATACTTCACTGCAAGTACAACGGATGTCGAACGAACAATAATCTACAACAACGAAATATAGATTGTATTATCGGTGTCCGGTCGAAAAACTTGTAATTGTCGGTAACCGTCGTCGTTGAGACTAACGCCAAAGTACACTATGCGCTCGAAAGTATCCGGACGCCTGGATGAAAATGACTTGGAAGTTCGTGGGGCCTCCATCGGTAATGCTGGTAGAAGCCAACCTTGGAGAAGATCAGTTTGGATTCCGCGGAAATGTTGGAACACGCGGGGCAATACTGACCCTACGACTTATCTAAGAAGATATGTTAAGGAAAAGCAAACCTACGTTTATAGTATTTGTAGACTTAGTGAAAGCTTTTGACAATGTTGACTGGAATACACTTTTTCAAATTCTGAAGATGGAAGGGGTAAAATACATGGAGCGAAAGGCTATTTACAGTTTGTACAGAAACCAGATGGTAGTTATAAAGAGTCAAGGGGTACGAAATGGAGGCAGTGATTGAGAAGGGAGTGGGACAGGGTTGTAGCCTATCCCCGATGTTATTCAATCTGTATATTGAGCAAGGAGTAAAGGAAACACAAGAAAAATTTGGAATAGGAATTAAAATCCATGGTGAAGAAATAAAAACTTTGAGGTTTGCCGACGAAACTGAAATTTTGTCAGAGACGGCAAAGGACCTGGAAGAGCAGCTGAACAGCATGGACAGTGTCTTAGGAGGATATAAGATGTACATCAACAAAAGCAAAACGAGGATAATGGAATGTAGTGGAATTAAATCAAGTTATGCCGATGGAATTAGATAGGAAACGAGACACTTAAAGTAGTAGATGAGTTTTGCTATTTGGGAAGAAAAATAACTGATGACTGTCGAAGTAAGGAAGATATAAAATGTAGACTAGCAATGGCAAGGTAAGCTTTCCTGAAGAAGAGAAATTTGTCAACATAGAGCATAGATTTCAGTGTCAGGAAGTCTTTTCCAAACGTATTTGTATGGAGTGTAGCCATGTATGGAAGTGAAACAAGGCGATACATAGTTTGGACAAGAAGAGAATAGAAGCTTTCGAAATGTAGGGTTAGAGAAGAATGCTGAAGATAAGATGGGTGGATCACGTAACTAATGAGGAGGTACTGAATAGAATTGGAGAGAAGAGGAGTTTGTGGCACAGCTTGACCAGAAGAAGGGATCGGTTTGAAGGACATGTCCTGAGGCATCAAGAGATCACAAATTTAGCATTGGAGGGCAGCGTGGAGGGTAAAAATCGTAGAGGGAGACCAAGAGATGAGTACTGTATAGGTAAGTAAGGAAAAGCCCCAACAAGCTACGACAAAAGCTTACAAGGGAACCTCCCCATCGCACCCCCTTCAGATTTAGTTATAAGTTGGCACGGTGGATAGGCGTTGAGAAACTGAACACAGATCAATCGAGAAAACAGGAAGAAGTTGTGTGGAATTATGAAAAAAATAAGCAAAATATACAAACCGAGTAGTCCATGCGCAAGATAGGCAACATCAAGGATATACAGAACTCAGTAGCGCCGTGGTCCCGTGGTTATCGTGAGCAGCTGCAAAACGAGAGGTTCTTGGTTCAAGTTTACCTGGAATGAAAAATTTTCTTTTTTTTATTTTCGCAAAGTTACGATCTGTCCGTTCGTTCATTGACGTCTTTTTTCACTGTAATAAGTTTAGTTCTGTGTTTTGCGGCCGCACCGCAAAACCATGCGATTAGTAGACGAAAGGACGTGCCTCTCCAATGGGAACCGAAAACATTTGATCGCAAGGTCATAGGTCAACCGATTTCTCCACAGGAAAACACGTCTGATATATTCTATACGACACTGGTGACGGCATGCAAACACGTGACAGGAATATGTTGTCGACCCACCTAACCTGTACACTTGGCGAATGGGTAAAAAAGATTCTTCTACCTTGCCCGATATAGGTTTTCTTGTGGATGTGATAATCACTCCCAAAAAAGTGATGAAAACATAAGAGTTTATCACATAAACTGCAACAAATTAATGCAACAGTTTCACAGTCGCACAGTTTTCCCTGTGCTCTGTCAAAACATATGTTTTTAACGTTTTCAAATTTTTCCGTGTGTAGACGGTCAAATCCTGCATATGTCCAAGCAAATCTGAACATGTCCTGGAATTTTGGAGAGCGAAGCTGATTATGTGTGAATGCCTGAACTTTGATTATTGTCTGAAAATAAAAAATTAAACTTTTCACTCGAGGGAACACTTGAACCAAGGACCTCTCGTTCCGCAGCTGCTCACGCTAACCACGGGACCACGGCAATCCTGAGCTCACGCTATCCTTGACGTTGCATACATTTCGCATGGACTACTCAGTTCGTATATTTTGCTTATTTTTTCATAGTGCCACACAACTTCTTCCTGTTTTCTCGATTGATCTGTGTTCAGTTTTTCAAGGCCTATCCACTGTGCCAACTTGTAACTAAATCTGAGGGGGGTGCGATGGGGAGGTTCCCTTGTTAGAAGCAGTACTGATAAACACTAGCGAGACCTCTGTACGCGTCGGAGAAGATGTATTTTGCTCCGCCGGAAGGCGAATAACAAATGATAAAAACTTCGTTCATTTTTTTTTTTGTAAATTATTACATAGAATTTGTCTTTAGTTCTCGTAGGGAGAAGACGTATTTTTTGTGAGAAGTGTGTAGTGTACATTGTGCTGTCTGAATAATAATTTGTATGGAAGTATGAAAGTTCTTTTTAATGCAAAACCACGAAAGTCTTCTTTTCTTCCGCGCAATATGCTAACGTCATGTCACTGAAGCTGCCTGCACCTGACTTACCATTTAAAACATTTGTAAATTGAGTCTGAAAGACAATTATTTCACTTCAAAATTTATAAAAATAGAATTTGATGGTATTGTGGTACAACCGGCGACATGGTGACATGACATTGAGAAAGCCATGAAACCAGTTGTGTATAAAGTAAGTTATTCAAAATTATTTATGACATCGTATGAAATTTTTTGTATGTACTAATTCTTTTTAAATTTTCATGTGTAACATCATGACTGGGAGCAAAATAATCAGAACCAAAAATTCTTGTGGATAAAGTAACCAATTCAAAAAGGAATCAAAAATGAAATCGGAATTTACGAAAAATTTTGGAAATACGCTGTTTGTTTCATCACAGCAAAGGTAGGACCGCTACGCAACCACTTGCTTAGCTATGCTTGGTAGCGTCTCCTGCGTAGTAATTAGGCATCCCTTTCCTTAATTTCCCTATCTAAATGTATTGTAGTGAATTTTTAAGTTATTTTACGTAATGATTAGCGAGAGAAAAGTTTGAAGTTTTTGTGTCACAACGTTTCGTGCGTTATAAAAGTAGCCAATTAACGCCTGACGACAAGTAAATCGTATGTTCAAATTTCCTAAAATAATATATTTCAATTTCCTATTTTTCAAAATTTAAATTTTAATATTCAGTCAAAATGGCACAAAAATCAGTTTCCATTATTGGTGACAATGGCGAACGCGCAATGAGCCAAGATGGCGTATAATTGCAAGACACAACATCTGAAGTACCAGCGCCATGTCTTCCACACTGAACATAACCGAAGTAACAAGTGATCGTGAGTTTACACAGAGGTCTAACTTTGATGATACGGTGATGACAATAGATGAAACTACATCACGTATCTCCGCGAGAAACATTCTGCTCACACAAGAAAACATGGAAAGCGAAGACAACATGATATTTTACGACACTTTACCGTCACCCATCATACGAAATCCAAATGTCAAAGTACAGTTGTTAACAACCACAGTACATGAAATAGCAACCAAAATAACGCACTTGCCGCCATACTTCAAAAACTCGATAGTATGAACACCAATTACACCAATTTGCGTGCAGACATAAAAAATACGAACACCAATTTGTGTGCAGACACAAATACAAAATTTGACAGTTTGTCGCAAATCCTTACCATAGTCACACAACGCGTAAACAACATAAAACAAGAGCAGAAACAAGTTTTAAAAGATTTTCAGAATACAGTCACACAACAGATCAGTGATTTGACGATTCACGAGGAAATGAATGTAAAATTTAAAGACATGGAGAAACAGCTAAAGCAAGATGTACTTTCCGAAGTAAACAATGACATTACGGAATTATAACAGAAATAAGACACTCTTAACGAGCAGAATGATACAGTAGAGCAGCAAATAAAAGCGATGAAAGACACACACACGAACCTGGAAGCTAAACAAACACAATTAACTTCCAGAATAAAGAACATCTCTACCGTAGTGAACAAACTGCATAAGGATTACGAAAATATACCAATATCAATTGATGAACTCACTTTAAAAGTAGCATCACTTGAAATCGAAACAGTCTGTGCCAAAAAGGAAAGAGACAAAATTAACGAAAATAAATCTGATGTAATTTCACAAGCTGAAGCAGGTACTTTGGACAAAACCAGTACCACAGCGGTAAAGGTCGTGAAGGAACGTAGATTAATCAATGATGTAGTTGAAAAAGTTATTCAGCAAAAGGAAAATGACATTATGGACAAAGTGAACACCAATTTGCAAGCTACAGAGCACAGGATAAGCAACTACTTAGGTGAGAATGTTACAGAGGCACAAGCTGTACACATAAACAAAGAGCCAGCCGCAGCAAACCAAAGTAATATATGCACACAGATCATTACAAACGCTACAAACAATGCCAGTAGTGATGAGAGAACGCAGAGTGTAAGTTTACAGGGCCTACGAGAAGTGTAAATAATTATGACAGCTATGTAAACACAGCACAAAATGCAAACAGCTTGTCCACTATATTTGCTGACGAAGGTCTATTAAGAGACAGTCAACTTCCAACATTTACGACTGAAGGTGAGAAGATGAATCCTGTTGTGTTTATTAGTGCTTTTCGACATGTGTTTCCAAGAAAGTGGACGGAAGCACAAAAGATCAGGTTTGTTGTTTGGTACACGCAAGGCGATGTACTTTTGTGGAACGGGAATTTCTTGACAAATACTGGTCAGACGCCGTACAGGAGAGACTTAGGCGAGAGGTTTTTAACCCCGCCCCTTTTAATAGCAAATATGGTACCTTGCGAGGGTGTTTTGAGAAGTATCCCAATAAAACACGTTATTGAACGAATCCTATTTCTCATGTTAATGTTTTAAAAATTTAAAAAGTGGTTTGCTCCAACTGAGCACGACACAGAATATTTTCTATCCATTTTATATTCAATCGACCTAATATATGAGGAGAAAGTAATTACAAATAGGGCGTCAGAAAGCCAAACACCACAACAACATAACTCGAATGGTCAATACAAAATGCTAGACGCGCAACCGCAAGGATACATTAACCGTGGTAATGGATACGGGAATGAAAATGGCCAGAACAAAAGATTTGAACGAAACTTTCCGTATAACAGCAACAGTTACCATCCGCAAGCTAATTTCAATCCGTCCTCTAGAAACCATGCACCGCGTGTAAATAAAAAGTGAGCCGCACCAATGAACGGCGCGCGGCAACAACAATAACATGCCACACGCCCTACCGCAGCCAACCTTTGCCCAACAAAATCACAATACGGCAACATTTCACAACAGCCATATGAACACTCGAGAAAGTATGTCGCGAGCTGGTAATAATACAAATTGGAGAAACAATCACACAGTACAACGGACAGAAATTGTTCCGTGCACAGAAGTAGATCAGACTATACCGCAGGAAAACCCGAATCGGTCGTAGTTGAGCCCCATACTATAGACCAGGGGCGGGCAGGAATTCTGCACGTGTGCGGTGCACATGCACGTGTGCAGTAAACAGGTGTTCTAGGTGCACACAGGGGCAAGCTGGCCACCCGCTTCTCACCCCTCCCCACCATACCGTCTCTCCGCTTCTTCCTCTGTAATGCGTTTTGTTTCCTGGCCTGCTTTATTAAATGAAGGAATAAGGTTAGTAGGAGTGCTTTACAGAAATCATGGTTTGAAAGAGTACCTATTACCTACGATACGTTTTATTTAATTATCACAGGTGGAGTTTACAATACGTTTAATGTCTGGAACAAAATTTCTACATACAGACAAACGCAAACAGTTACGTAAATTTTCATTACTGATGTTTGCTCTTAACCGAGACTTATTAATTTTCATAACAGAAAAAAATCTCTCACAAAAGTATGTCAAGCCCAACATTGACTATCTTCATGGCTTCACGATGGAGACGAGGAAACTCTTGCTGTGGAATGTCGTGATAAAAATCTATTACACGTCTTGCCAAAAGGAACTTGTCTCTCAGACGAGAATTACACTGTAGATCTATTAATTCCATTTGCAAACTGAGATGAATATCATCTACAGAAACCAGATTCTCTCGAGAACTATTCAAAACCTTGGGATAAGTAAGATATATCCCCAAATCGCTTGAGAAATTCCTCTTTTATTGCACTAAGAACGGCAACATACTGAAAGTTATTATAATGGCGTTCAATATTAAACTTCCGCTCACCAGCGACAATACTGTCACATATTATACATTTCCAATTTTCACGTTTTTCCACAGAACAAATGATTCTCCCATTCCTTTTTAAAAGATAGCAAATCTCCAATTCTCCGTTTCCTTGATTCACTCTGCATTTTCCGGTTATTGAAATACAACGTTCACTACGTAGTGGTCGCTTCGCTTCAACGTCCGCAGCTTAGCCTGGTACTACACTGCCGCAACCTGCAGGCTGTCGGCACTGTCCCATTCGACGATTGCACGTGCAGCGCTGTGTGCTCATGAGCCGCGAGCAGCTGCCCGCCCCTGCTATAGACCTTACAGCCAATGGGAGCAAACTAGATTTTCAAACGTACATAAAATACTACGTATACAAACATGAACTAGAATCGACGAAAAATACACTAGAAGAACAAGTGCAGGCAGTAATCAGGTAGGTAACGTCTTAGTTTTATAAATAATAAAAAAATTACTGTGTGTATTTTTGAATAAAATATGTATAGACTTAAGTAATTTTCTTGTTTTGTAAGCAAAGACAAACATTTGACAAGAAGAAAGTGTAAAAACACAGCTTCACGCGAAACGAAATGCGAACTGGAGCAGCGTACGACTCAGCTGTGCGCGATCTACAATGGATGCTTACGTCACGTCAGTACTAGCGAAGAGACATTGACCGTGAGCAACCGCAACAGGCTATCTCGCGGCGCAACCGAATAGAAATGCGAAGCTGCGCAAGTATCAAACTCAATTTCAAAATAAATAATAACACGTAACAACTATATTTACTATCAGGGAACTAAAGAAGTTGTGGCAATACTAAGATATATAAATTGTAACTAGAATTAAAAGAAATCATTACAACGAAACATACAGGACGTGTTAGCTAACAAAAGATAAGATACCGTAGGAGATGTCAAAGTAACTTTCTTTGCACGGTAAATGAATAAAATAATAATAATGCACGTGAATAAATATATAACCAAATAAGAATGAAATATGAAAAAGTCTGCGAACGAATGTGATGATCGAGTATATCAGTGGCCTATGAGCTACAAAACACCACTAGTTTATAAGTTAGTTATAAGTTTTTTATATTGCAGCGACCAGTGCATCGACACAGCGCAGTAGAGATTTACGACGGCTGTTATAGGTACCAAATGAAAAAACGGGCCGCACCTCAAAGAAATGATTTTTTTATTAGTATGTATGTGTGTGTATTTTGGTCATCAAGGAAATGAATAAGAATATACACCGTCGCAGTGCAACTACAAAACATTTACCCGTACCTTCTGACAACAAAGTGAACATTAACACGGAGGATTGTGGCGTCAAATAATCATAATCAATTCATATCGCGTCACATGTGAATATAAACGACGGCATTTCAACGTAATTGTAAAGAGGTAAGCATGACGTAATGCAAAAACTTCTGCGTTATGAACACAAAGCTACACGTAAATAAACATAAGCAACTCTATGGTATGTAGTACATGAAAAAGGAGTTCCCTGATAAGTGATTTAAGACAAGACGAACAACATTTCAAACGGCTCTAAGCACTATGGGACTTAACTTCTGAGGTCATCAGTCCCCTAGACTTAGAACTACTTAAACCTAACTAACCTAAGGACATCACACACATCCATGCCCGAGGCAGGATTCGAACCTGCGACCGTAGTAGCAGCGCGGTTCCGGGCTGAAGCGCCTAGAACCGCTCAGCCACAGCGGCCGGCGAACAACATTTCCTTAGTAATCCATAAACCAGTAGAATAGTAATTCCTTATCCCCCCCCCCCCACCCAATGCAGGGGGCAGGCGGTGCCAAAGTGTAGTTAAGCCAGCAATGCGTAATGTAGAATTTTGATGTAAATGTTTTTCTCTATTTCTCCCTTGGAAAATATTAAACTCTCATAACTAATGTATGCATGTCTGGAAAATAAAATGTGGACGCATTAAATGCAGGCCTATATTCAAGCAGTTAGGAATTATGACAGTCTTCAGCCAGTATGTGTTTTTATGTCTCATCAGCGTGAAAGAAAACCAAGGAGTCTTCAGCATGAGGCAAGATATACACAATCACAATACCCGTAACAAGAGGAGCATCGAAATACCCAGATGTCGACTGACGGGAACCAACACAGCTTTCCAGTGGTTGCCCTAAAGATGTTCAACTCACTGCCTCAAGAAGTGCAATCCCTGCCGCTAGGAATATTCAGAAGGAGTGTAGCACAGGACATGAATGAACGCCCATTGTACTCCATTGGTGAATTCTTTAATAGTGAGCAAAGTGAATGGACAAACAAATATTGTTTCTATTAAGTATAAATGACTTAATTTTGTGAATATCTTTTTTAAATGTATACTATATGTAATTAATCTTGACGCAGTCTGTCCAGTCATGGCTGGTAAACGACACAGATCTAGGAATAAAGTAATAATAAATATACTAACACAATGTAATGAAATGTAAATTCATTATCACAAAATTACTGATTAGACCTCTGATGACGTACGCAGCTCCCGTCTGGGGATATGCAGCTCCTACACGACTGCGCCGCCTGCAGATCATACAGAACAAGGTGCTACGAATCATTAGCAACGCTCCACGCTACACACGCACCGTGGATCTTCACCTCGAATACCGCCTTAATACCCTCAAGGAAGTATTCATGCCACACGACTATACAGGAACTCGACACACTCGAACAATCCTTTCGTCCTCACTCTGGGAAACTATGATCACAACCACAGTACAACCAGCACAAACGGCCAAAGACACTGCTAGCTAGGGCATAGCCACCTATGGTAAACTAACATACGCAAACAGCGACAAACGTCGGCAAGCCCCTGCATATCAGCAACACTGACTGGCTACTACCAGCTGCTATTAGAGCCGACCGACAGGCCACTGCAGGGACACCGACGAGCTCGCCCACAGACGCACAAACAATCTGCCAACATTCCCTCACACTGTGCCTCCGGTATATGACCTATCGGACACAAGATCGATAACAAACCTAACTGTTGCAGGTTGCTAACGCTGAACGAGGACTCCGTACCAGCACCCAGCGCCAGCCGCCGAGCAGCACAAACGCACAACGTCAAGGTATCGACATGCATGATACCCACTACTAACAAAGCCTATCCTTGCACGACCTATCGCAGGCAGCAAGACAACCGCTACTGCTCTTACCGCCCGAACTAACTTTCGCAGAGGTTTTTTTCCCTTGGCTCTTGCCTTGGCACTTTTTTTCAAAAAAAAAAAGTTATTTATATTTTTGTACAAAGGAATTTTTTTAAGTTAACAAACGAACTATGCTAACCAGTAACTGAAGACGGAATTTTGTAATGTTTTAGTACTTGAGAATTTTCTGCGTTTGATACAAACAATGGGTGGAATGTCAGCCTTAGATGTAAGCCATTGTAATACGCATTGTTATGTCAAAATGTTTGCGTCAATTTTAAGTGTACATCGAGCCATATGTAATAGATGAACTTGAAAAATAAAAAAGGAAAAAACCTCAAGGACTAAAACGATTCTGATGACAAAGTGAACGACGAAATATATAGTGGTATCCAAACGCGTGTGCAATAGTGCAATGAATCAATTTTGGTAATCTTATGCTACGCAACGTCTGATATATTAATCAGAAAACTACAATTGTGCAAGCATCACTTACCTTGACGTCGGGTGTTGACGTGCAGTATCACCCCACTGAAAATGTAGATACGACGAAGATTTCTTCCTGGGCCGTATCAAAGGTGAATTATCTGCCACAGCATCGGTTCTTGAAGAGACGCGTATAGCGCGTGCGGCGCGACGCAGAGCAGCGCGCGTTTTTGTAACGTCACAGGTTCAAATGGGGCCGCGCAAATTGCGACGCGACGCGACACGCGCCTGCGCCAGGTCGCGCGGCGGCGGTGCTGTGGTTGAGGCACAGTTTCTCGCGCCGCGCGTGCCTCGCTAGCACCTTGGGAAATTTGAGGCGGGGAGCGGAAAAGTAGCCCGGCCATATGCTCACATCGGAACGACGCGTATGAGCAGTGGTAGTATTGCCCAAACAATTATTTTTGCCTTACTGTGTACTAAATTTTATTGCCTTTGGGTAGTGTTTCGTTATTGCCATTTAAACGCTCCAGCTTTCTTCATTAGTACATTATACTTTTCTGTTATTAATATCTGTATAGTTTTGTTTTGTTTTTCTTATGTCAAGAAAAATGCATACTTCAGTAAATGATGATCCATTAGCCGCTGGAATTGCATCATATGCCTCCGCGATATTTTCAGATCGCAAGAACTGACAGAGGGTAGTGAATAAGGAAGCAAGGAATATTATAAAATCGTGTGATTAAGAATCAAGGCAGGAAAGTAAAACAAGGTTATCTTCTCGCTGCCTAGTACGCTGGCGTATCTGTACGACCTGTTACAAAAATTTAGAAAGGCATAATCACAGGTGTGATCTCTTTGTGCTCCTGGTAAAAAAAAAGAGTCCAAGATCTGAAGTACAGAAGTCTCACTGTGATACTCTGATATGGATGTAATACGACACACTGTACTACATGCATGCGAACATCACATTTCCACTACAAGCTAGAAACAGTGTAAAAGCAGTCACAAATAACAATGTTTTAATTGATTCGCTGTGATGAGAAAAGGCATTTCAATTGTTGCATGCACATTATCAGCATTAATAAACTAATTATACAACACGCTACACAAATGAAGAAAATGGTCGGTATTATTACGAAAGTAGGAATATCCTAAAAGAGTGTTAGGATTAGATATATTTAATTTGTTGAAATGTACTGCTGACAAAGGCAGATCTACTTTCATGACAATGTTTTTCGAACTCCAACCCACAAGGCACACATGGCTAGCTTGTGCATTCCTGTCGCGCGCATTATCCTCCGCTGCTGACAATACAATGACCATTGTGTTGTGCGACAGAGCAATTGTTTATTTTTCTCAATAACAACTATTTTATTCGTGATCACACCTAGTCAGTTTGGCAAGCCGCAGGTGAGTAACCAGTATCTGGTATGTGCCTATCATTCCGCCTGAAGGAACGCTCGTCATTATTTTAATACTGCTCAAATCAAGAGAAGGAATAAAATCATTTGGTAAGTTATGTTCCAGTCGCTCAGTGTTAAAAATACGATGGATTACGGGGATTCCACCAAAACTCCAACAGAATTGGGAATCTATTTTTGTGCGAGTTGTTAACCTTTTGTCATTCGAAGAAACATCACCGTTTTTGAGTAACGGCCACATTTCTCTTGGTGACTGGTTTAATTGTATTTCCTTTGTCACAGTGTAATTTTCAAACTCATCTCAGAGCAGCTATTGAGACAGAATTCCGAAACGGAGTGCCTCATTAAACAAGTGAAACGAAATGAAATGATCGAATGGCATTGTTGGCCGGCAGGCCCCATGCGGGGAACTGCGGCCGCCGTATTGCAAGTCCTTTTTAGTTGACGCCACTTCGGCGACTTGCGAGTCAATGATGATGAAGAACACACAACAGCCAGTCATCACGAGGCAGAGAAAATCCCTGACCCCGCCGGGACCCCGTGCGCGGGAAGCGAGAGCGCTGCCGCAAGACCACGAGCTGCGGACATTAAACAAGTAATTGGAAATCAAAGAGCTCAATAGCTTACGATAAACCTCATAGTGTCGGTTTGCAGTAACATAAAATAAGAAATTTCATGTTTATTTTCATACTAGGAAGCTCTAGTTTCGCTAGCTGTCGATAACTCTTAAAAAATTACAGTCACTGGAGTGAAATAAATAAAGAGGGAAGTTCGAGTTGCGGCTGGTCGCGGCGGAGGTTCGAGTCTTCCCTCGGGCCTGGGTGTGTGTGTTTGTCCTTAGAATAATTTAGGTTAAGTAGTGTGTAAGCTTAGGGACTGATGACCTTAGCAGTTAAGCCCCATAAGATTTCACACACATTTGAACGTTTTGAAGTTTAAGTACCGATATATCGCCATGGATAAGAAAGTTCCGTGTGTTTAATAATTGGCAAAACACTCTCCTCCTTGTGTGCTATCATTCCCCAAACTTTCGTTTCGATGCCTCGAGTGGTTTAGGAGATATGAGAGATGTTGCGAGTATTCATTCTCGCGGGCGTGAGATCGGAAGTGAGCACGCTACATGGGATCCATTTTCTCGAGATCGGAGGCAGATAGAGACCTCCTCCCAAATCTAAACAAAAATTCAGCATGTTAGCTAAATTTCATACGCAGCAACATATGGTGTAATACGCACCAAACGCAAAATCATAGCGACCCCTAATTTTCGTTGCAAACTTTTTGAGTGTTGCTGATTGTCTTACTGAAATGTGTACATCACAATAAGAATGGTCATTAGCGAGGTGATGGGAACTTCGCCACGAAGCTGAAATATAACGCTACAAATAAGGCAAAAATCATATATTTTCAGTGAATAGTTTCTGTAAAATCGTTTGAGAAAGATAACAGGTTGCACGTGCTTCGGTTCTGTCAGCGCAGAACGTCGCCAGTCGGCGCGTGCGAAGTGTGGTGCACGCGTCGCAATATGCGCTGCAGCCGCGCGACTCGTGCGGCACGTGCGTGTCGCGCCGTAGTGTCGTGTCACGCCACACGTGCTATACGCGTCTCAAGTTGTGCCTATCCTCAATGTTGCAGAAAGACAAGTAGCCAGTCTTGCAGCGCTCTCATGTAAATACTTAATGAATTTTCATTCCGTATGTAAGTTACGCATTTACTTTAAGATAATGTGTAAGCAAGACAAGCTGACATATCCAACCCAAAAATACAAAGAGAAATACGCCGACAAATAAACGCCATTGTTCCCCCTCCAGCACAAACTTAAATAAGCTATACAAGTGTATACAAGACACTGTGGGCCTCCATTACATGTCACCCCACAGTGTGGGGGCAATTGTATAGGTACATAAGGAGAAGCCCCAACAAGCTACGACAAAAGCTAAAAAGCAATGATAGTAAACACTAGCGCGACCTCTCTAAGCGCCGGAAAAGATGTATTTTGCTACGCCGGAAGGCGAATAACAAATGATAGAAACTTCGTTCATTTTTTTGTCAATATTACACATATTGTGTCGTCTGAATAATAATTTTTATGGAAGTGTGAAAGTTCTTTTTAATGCAAAACCACGAAAGTTTTCTTTTCTTCCGCACATTATGCTAACGACATGTCATCACTGTAGCTGCCTGCATCTGAAGAGGAAGTCCGATAAAAATCAGTACAGGAGTCACGGTCAAAAATGACAAGTACTTATGGTGGAAGAAGAAGCATATAACTAAATTCCCTAAGTCTCAACGTAGTAAAGAAAGCAAAATCGACTTAAGTTCACGCTACTACTAACTTACAATTTACAACATTTGTAAATTAAGACTGAAAGACAATTCATTCACTTCAAAATTTATAAAAATCGAATTTGATGGTATTGTGGTTGATCCGATTAATAATAATAATAATATTTATTATGTATATATTTGCGCATTACGCTACTCAGATTCAGAAGGATGTAGGTTGCGGTAGTTATTCCAAGATGAAGAGACTTGCACAGGATAAACACGCTGAGGTGGCCGAGGGTGAGCCCGACTCGGACCGAATGAACCCGAACTGGTACAAACTTCACACCACTCCCCTCACCAACACAGCGGAGCCTTCACCAATCATTCGTTAACATTACTCAGACACCGTATTTATTTTTTTGTCTTTATATTCATTATTTCGGGGGGGGGGGGGGGAAGGGTACGGGCTGCCTGCCCCCTCTCCCTAGTAGGACCTACTTCCAAGAGCATACCAACACCAGTGTACGTGTGCTACGGCTCCTGACCAACCATCGTAATTGTGTTTGTTTACATCAGGTTTATTCTTATGATGAACGGAGTATAGAAGAATTTTAGAAGGTTCTGACAATTTACTCGAGCAGTCAATCGATAAACTGCGTAACAACTGTTTTGCACTTCAAGTGGACGAAGAGACTGATTTTCATAAAGACGCCCTTTTGATTGCTTATTTTCGTTTCGTTGATGAATGTAATTGCCTGTGAGCCGATACTGAAAACAGCTACAGCTCAAGGTTTTTTGTCACTATCAGTACCTTTTTTTAATCAAAACTAGATATCATGGAATAGATTCACTGCAGTATGTATGGGTAGAGTTGGTTCAGTATGTGGTGTTCATTGTGCATTGCAAGTGAAAGTTAGAGATGTGGTATGGACTCGCTGCATGATACATTGTGAAGCTCTGGCCGCCGATCCTAGAGTGCTGCAAACCGTTACAGAAGCAGTTAATAATGTTAAGGCAAAAATCTATAAATTGGAGGAGATGGGTGATGAACATACTCAATTGCTCCTTTTTTAGTAATAATCGATGACTTTCAAAGGATAAAGTACTAAAAAGAATGTTAGAACTGAGGAATGAGGTATCCTGTTTCTTAAAGAAGAAAAGTCCGTCTGTGGCAAACTGTTTTAGTACCGAGGATTTCCTATTGAATGTGGCTTACTTCCCTGCCATTTTTGTGTTATTCTGGAACGAAAAAGTGAAAGTGCTGATATAGAAATTAGAGTTTCAGCAAAACCGAATGGAAAGCGGCACGATAGATATGTTCCCTCTTGTATTGCCACTCCTACAGGACACAGATAAAGCAGTACTTCCGATGGAGATGTAAGCCTGCCATCTTCACCATCTTGCAACATTAAAAGTTCACTTCGAAAAGCTTTTCTGAAACGATTTTGATAAATTTAATTGCATTTAAAAATCCACGAATTCTCCGTGCGCATCATGCAATGAGCAGGAACAACCTACAGATTTCACTTGTGGTACTTCAATGAATAGTAAATTTTGTGAAGTGTGTCTGTCTGTTTTGGACACGTGTTAACAAGGAACTACCAACGATGAGTCAAAAGGCAATGAAGTTCCTCACTCCATTTGCAACAACTGCGCGAGGCGAGACTCGCTTTTCAGTTTTCGCAGCTACGAGGTGGAATTAGAGTTTAAAGCTAAATGTAAGCAAGGAATGTGGAATGGATGTCTCTGCTATAACACCACGTCTTGAGAAACTTTATAATCAAAAGATGCTCATCGATCACAATAAACTTTGTAATTTAAATTTTTAATGCTGTTGTAATCCTTACTGAACTGTAAACAACGTTCATTTCATAGTTTTTTAATAAATGTAAATATGATAAACTATTTGGTCCGTATTTTCGTTATAATTCATTTAGTTTTGTATTCTGTGCGTAAAATCCTTCTAAATTGAATGTAATAAAACAAAGAATAAGGAAAAGAAAATATAAAAATATTGCCTGTCTGCGACTGATCATCTCCGCTATATGGTGAGTGGCAACTTTGCTTTTAACAGAATTTATACAAAAATATGACTATTTTTACTAATAAAATAGGCTGGGGGATTAACACTATTTTTCCTCGCGAAAGGCGGAATGAGCAGAGGAAAAAGTTTGCGAACCAGTGATATACAGGTCAGTAATCGGGACAAGGGACTGGCAACGATCCATGCCTTTCCGAGACAGGCGTGCAACTGATACAACAGTACATGTACAGTTGGTGGTGGGTTTTTAGCAGCTTTATTTAGTTTAATTTTATTTCACTCCCTATGTATGTTAAATATTTCATTTTGTTCCAAATAATTTTATGGCTGTAGTTTGAGCAATATTAGACTAGTATAGTGGAATTTTTATATTAAAAGGTCTGTAACAGGAATTCAGGTAAGCAGGTCTTGATGAAAAAGCAACTGTTTACAGAGAACTGACGTCTTTAGAAATTTGTTGCTAAATGAAAAGAAAAACTGCAGATGACTGGCGGCTGATATAAAGATATAAAGATTGGGAGGTGACTATACACACGTATAAATCTAATGTAATGCACGTAAATAAATGAAGTCATCTGATATATATTGCCTGACAAGAGAAGGTGAAACACCCAGAATATATAATAGGATTTAAATGCAATAGCGCCGTTCGTGTTCAGAGTCGTTACAAAACCTGGTAGGGTGTGCACTGGGTCACACGTTGAGTGATCACTAATGCCGTGAACTGTGTGAGACAGCCTTATCAGCACATGACAGGGTTTGAATGATGGGTCTCCATGTGGCCTGCTGGTCGAATAGCGCAGTATCCAGATTTGTGGGACTTTCGAGTGCGACAGTAGGCTGGTGTCGGACTGCACGGAGTAGACGACCACAAGCGAGGATCGCCGTGTTGTACACCGCTGTACACCTGCGCCTGCTTGACACTGACACTGCAACACGTGGCCCCACGTGTCGCGGCCTATGCCCACACGCCGTGGACGACAGGGACGCGTCACTCTCGGCACAGCCAGTGACTGCCCCACTAACCAGCACTATCGCGGTACAAGTGTACATGTGAATTGAGAAGATACAAGTCAAAGAAGGATTTTCTTTTACTGCGGATAACCGCATAAAATTCCTTTCAGTTTCAATCTCAACTTGCTTTAAATGTCAGCAATGTATAACGCACTTTAAAAGACACAAAAAGGTATTATCCTATGACTACTAAATCAATGAGTCGCAGTTAGAATCAGTGACTCATTTAAACACCTAGATGTTGCAAACTGTAGGGATACGAAATTGAATGATAGACGCGGCCCGATAGTCGCGCGCATTAGCGCGTTGCTTCTGGGATTCGGGGAGACGCGCCGGATCCGGGTCAACCCGCCCGGCGGGTCCGTGTGCCAGCCAGCCTGGATGTGGTTGTCAGGCGGTTTCCCACATCCGAATAGGCGAATGCGCCGACAGATGGGATACACAAATTCTTTTACTGTGTGTGTGTGTGTGTGTGTGTGTGTGTGTGTGTGTGTGTGTGTGTATGTGGAGGGAGGGGTGGAAGTCGTGGCGATATGAGGGACGTCAGGTGAGCCTCTACCACTAACATAGCCAGATCTAGATTAACATGCCGGCCCCTTGAAGACACGAGATGCGGCCAGGAAAAAGAAGCAAAGATGAAACGGGATGATCGATGAAGCAAGTGTTCATGTTATTGCTCAGCCTTTCAATCCAACCCAAACACGTTCAACATCAATAAACAATCGGAAATTTTGGGCAATAATATTGAACACTTTATAAAAGACACGTGCAACCCATCCTACAAAATTATTCAGATGTATGGGACTCGTACAAAATGGGATTAATAGGGGATACTGAACGAATGGTAACAAGTTTGTTTGCCCAAATGGAGAGCGTCACGCAGTTGCTTGAAAACCTGAACTGGCAGACGCTCGAAGATAGACGCCAGCTATCCTGCGAAAGCTTGCTAACATGGTTGAGGAGCTAGCTTTAAGTGAGCAATCTAGGAGTGTGTGTATCGCTTCCGTATGGATCGCAAAAACAAGATTAGACTAGGGACAGTATGAACAGAGTCATTTAAGCAATCATTCTCCCCATGGCCAAAGCGCGATTGGCACGGTACCGAGTCCTAACAAGTGGTTCAATGGTTTAGTTCCCTCTGCCGTGCACTTTATAGTGGTTTGCAGAAATAGATGTAAATGAGAAAAATGTGGAACCGTGGTCGCGAAACGCAGTCTCGGTAAGCTGGTTGATGTGAATGATGTAAGCGTATTCCCATCGAACTACACAATAAAATATTTGTATTCTGTTGAATATGTTATTTTCTCTCCATGAACAAGTCACAACATCTTGCTTACGTGTAAAAATTCTACCGAATGCATCCTGTTCGACGTCTGTAGCGCACTGCCTCGATCTGAGGAACGTGTGCGGTCGCTGGTGGGCTTCTCACGCCTTGACCAAGTCAGCGAGAAACTGTACGAAAAGTACGAGCCGAACGAAACAACGTCATTGTGACTGCAGGTTGCGATAAGCGAAATGCCTCGTTAGCAGAACTTTCGCATAATGCGGCAGATTCATTTTCCCTGCTCATACTTCCTTTACTCAAGAAGTCTAGAACTAAAGAATAAATAAGCAGAATTTAGTGACCTTCTTGGCAATCTTTTACGATAATATTGCTTAAGTTTCCTTTCCTGTAATCGTTTCGATTCATGCCGGAACTATTGTCGCTCTGTGATTGGCAGATTCATGTTTTATATTACTTACCCGGTATATGGCTTTTCGCTACGCACGTATTAGAACTGAGACAGATTTTTCACTTAATAATAAATCAGGGTACATTCTAATTACGTGGTACTTCAAGATACCTCTCATACTCACTCACTCTCTCTCTTCATCTTGCGATATTTTGAATTGTAGGAGGATTCTTATGAAAATTAGTACTGTTGTCTGGAAATTTCTTCAACGTGGAAACGAATAGTTTTCATAAGCAGCACGTCAGTTAAGTAAGCACAACACGACCTCGTTGTTGGCACCACTACATGATTCCGTAAGTAAAAAGAGCAATCGTTACGTAACCAAGGTATACTACACAGTAACCAATTAAATTTACAGCAATAACTTACGTTATGGCAAACTCGAATCGGCATGTCATACCTTTATTTTGGACATATTTATTCTCCTGGGATCGAGGAGAAACGAGATGTTTGTTAACTAAAACGATATTGTCAGGAATGAGAACCACCTGCCACGTTACTCAACTTGTGTTCCATTAAAGCGCTTTTTTTTAAATGGAAATGCAAGTTGTTACACACGCTGCAGCCAGTAATGGAATCGGAACATTAACTGACATAATAGCATTCCATGCATGTATTTTCTGTCATGATCGCTATATGCTACAAACTACTCACCAAGGTTCAATTTTTAATATTCAAACAAAAAAAATTCTAATTTGTATACAGACCTTGCTTATACAGCGGGTCCGTTTTCCCGTCGTGTTAGTGCATTGTGATCCAAAAAGACAAACTGGTAATTATATATATAAAAACACAAAAGGGAAGTCAATCAGTTGTGGACCAAAGAAAACACGCATTGAAAACGTCATTACACGAAGGAAGGAGGTGAATCTGTGCAAAAACAAACGTCACTGCTATCCGTCTCCCTCAGGCAATAAGCTACATTTGCAGTCGATTTGTCCACATTAATATGAGATGCCACAGTCACTTTCAAACGAATTTGGTATGTGTCTCAAACTGCATAAAGTTACAACCTCCTTTGAACGAGCTGCAAGTTCTGTAACCCGGCTACTAGCACGCAGCCTGGCCGGCGCGATGCTTAGGCTCTATTATCGATTATTTAAAGGGGCCTGGTACGTTGAGGTGGGGGACTGGGGCGGTGACGGCTGTAGTCACGTGGTAGCCCTGCCAAAGGCGCGCGGGGGGGGGGGGGGGGGCGGTGTGCAAGAGAAACCTCTTACAATGGCCTCTGCCATGTGCTATAACGTGAGTAACAGCTAGCTACCATACGTCGAATGGGATTCTCAGGATTAATTACAGCCTTTCATTTGGTATTTGTGTACCGGTACTTCACACATCAAAAGCGTTGCAAAATGAGATTCTAACTCGCTCAATGTACGTTTCTTGTCTAATAACATGCTATTTAGGTGCTGCATAGTACACCTCAACAGTTTGTTTATTGCTGCACGAAATAGATTTCTTCCAATGTGCAGCCTGTATACATAAGTTCAACAATTATATCTGGCATCTATTTTGTGCGTTGTTGTGAGAACTGACTTGTGTAGTTCAGATTTTCCGCGCAATGTCTCGTTTTGACAGTTGTAAAACTGTTGCTGCTGATTTTTTTTCTTAATCGAATTTTTTGTTGTTGTGTTATGTCGTGGAGTAAAGGTACAGTTCTGTACGTTGCGAAATACTCATTTTCAATGCAGAAAAATATTGCGGGAACTTTTATTGTTCTGCCGAAATTGACTAAATTTGTTATTTCGGACATCAATCCACAGGGCTAACCGTTTCCACAATCTGTTTAATTTCTTTTTCAATTTGTGTAGCCACCTTCGTGCACTATACATACTACCAATGACTTTGTAGTTTGTACAAAGTAAAGAATACACAGAACTGAGGACATGAATACAAAATTAGATACCGGCAACATTAAGCATAAGAGTTTGTGTAACACTGACTGTAAGCTAGGTAACTATAAAATATAGTAGTAAGGGCAACAAACTCGTTTACAGACAATAGGAATCAAAATATAAGATACTTATATCTCTGTAAACTTCATTTATTACAAAGGTAGACGACTTTAAACAGCTGCATGTAGGCAGCTGACCATGACGGAAAAATTATGCTAGTAACGCTCATACTCAAAGTAATCCCACGAGAACTCCGTGGCGATTTGAAAGGGACGTTATAACAATTTTCATGGGCCTGACAAAGGATAACTGGCAAACATAACTTAAACCTATTTTATTTAAAATTCCCTATATTAAATAAATTTAGCCGTATTTTCTATAGTTCATGGTCACATTATTAACAGATTACAATGACGGATGCCGTTCTGAAGGTCAAACCATTCATTACAATATCGTGGATGAAAATACTTAAGCGTAAGTTTCCATTGCTCCTCAGTGTTGCAGTCAACTAATTAAATGTGGAATCGTACACAGTTATTTCTGTAGGCTAAGTTTCTGTGTTATTCTGCAGAAAAGGAGGAAAATAGTGTCATATTTTTTATCTTTAAGTTGTCGGTAATTTCTGGTAGTGCTGATATGTTAATATTTAATCAGTTTTGCCAGACTGGAAGTCATGCTATTTTCTTGACTAGCACTGTTCACAGCAAGATTTTATTTTTTACAATGATGGAATTTGTTGTACTGCAGTTTGCACTTTTTTAAGGTAAAATAAATTGTTTGTGAGAAGCTTATTTAATTTTGTCACTAGGGGTAGTAGTTACTTTTGTTATATAGTGAATTAATAGGGACTATTTCATTCTGCACTCACTGTTCTGCAAGAGTTTCTTTGTAACTGAAGTCAGCTTTTTCTGATGTCCTGGGCTGAGCAGGTTCAGCTATTGACACAAGCACCATGCATTTATGATTGCCTATTTTGTCACATGAGCTAGTGATTTAAATGTAAAATTGATCAATTCTTGTTTTAGAGGAAATATTTTGAAACTTCCTGCAACCTATGGTGAGTTTTTTAAGTTAGACCCATCTCATTTTAGTAATTTGTGTTTTTAAGTGATAGTTAACCACAAAAAAAAAAACCATACTGGAAGTGGAATGTACTTCATTGTATTAGTGTGGTATTCTGCCATACAAATACTGAAACTTTTTTAAAGGCTTATTTCTCTTATTATAGGCAGAGTTCTGCAACATGAATTTTAACCCTCATTTTCAACTCATCAGGCAGACAAAGTATTCTTAGGTTAGTAAACTGCTCTAAGGTCCGTAATCTTCAAACCTGATTAAAAATAGTTTTAATTCAGCTATAGTAATAACTGCAGCCACTGTATTAATAGCTGTCTTACCATTTTAAGGTTGTTACTAACAAGGGAACCTCCCCATCGCACTCCCCTCAGATTTAGTTATAAGTTGGCACAGTGGATAGGCCTTGAAAAACTGAACACAGATCAATCGAGAAAACAGGAAGAAGTTGTGTGTAAATACGAAAAAAATTACTAAAATATACAAACTGAGTATTCCATGTGCAAGATAAGCCACATTAAGGACAGTGGAAGTCACGGAGGGCCGTAGTCCCGTGGTTAGCGAGATCAGCTACGGAACGAGAGGTCCTAGGTTCAAGTCTTCCCTCGAGTGAAAAGTTTAAATTTTTATTTTCAGTTTATGTGACAAACTATTATGTTCTTTTGGGAGTGATTATCACATCCACAAGAAAACCTAAATGGGGCAAGGTAGAAGAATCTTTTTACCTATTTGCTAAGTGAACAAGTTAGGTGGGTCGACAACATATTCCTGTCATGTGACGCACATGTCGTATCGAATATATCAGACGTGTTTTCCTGGTTGGTTGGTTGGTTTGGGGAAGGAGACCAGACAGCGTGGTCATCGGTCTCATCGGATTAGGGAAGGATGGGGAAGGAAGTCGGCCGTGCCCTTACAGAGGAACCATCCCGGCATTTACCTGGAGTGATTTAGGGAAATCACAGAAAACCTAAATCAGGATGGCCGGACGCGGGATTGAACCGTCGTCCTCCCGAATGTGAGTCCAGTGTCTAACCGTGTTTTCCTGTGGAGGAATCGGTTGACCCATGACCTTGGGATCAAATGATTTCGGCTCCCATTAGAGAGGCACGTCCTTTCGTCTACCAATCGCACGGTTTTGCGGTGCTGTCGCAAAACACAGACACTAAACTTATTACAGTGAACAGAGACGTCAATGAGCGAACGGACAGGTCATAACTTTGCGAAAATAAAGAAAGTAAAATTTTCAGTCGATGGAATACTTGAACCAAGGACCTCTCGTTCCGCAGCTGCTCACGCTAACCACGGAACCACGGCGTACCTTGCATTCCATTCACCTTGATGTCGTGTATGTTGCACATAGACTACTATGTTTCTATATTTTACTAATTTTGTTCATAGTTCCATACAACTTCTTCCTGTTTTCTCGATTGTTCTGTGTTCAGTTTTTCGAGGCCTATCCACTGTGCCAACTTATAACTACATCTGAGGGGGGTGCGATGGGGAGGTTCCCTTGTAAGAAGGAATATGTTAAGCTCTTATCGAACCAAACTTTGGTTTGAGCACCACAGTAGGTGAGTAGGCATGGCCCTACTGCAAGTAATATGCCATCATCTTCCTCCAGCTTATGCATCCAGGTACAGAGACCTACAGCGAACCGTGGTGCAACACGGCATTTTTCACATTAACAATAAAAAAACAGTACGTGACTGCCCCACACCTCTATAGAGACTGATTTTGAAAAAGTTTCGTAGTCATTTTTCATGCTATGGGGACTGTAACAACAAACTGTGATGATTCATGAGCAAAAGTTCTGCAGACAGTATCTTCTGCTCATCATAGGTTAATATCGACAAAAATAGGAGCATAGGTTAATATTGACAAAAATAGGAGCTCTAAAACGGAAGTAAAGCAAGACATGAGAGAAGTCAGGATTATCAATCCACAGAACATTGGCTTTTAAAAATTAAACTGAGGAAAGAAGGTTGGACTGAAACAACATAAGCACAAGGCACAAATGAGAAGTATGATACATTTCTTAAAGCCCTAATGCATCTTTTTCATGCAGTCTTCCACAAAATGACCAATCAGGAAAAGCACTGTCACTGTAGGCAATGGATTACCAAAGAAATATTTGATTGCTGGGCTAGATTGAAGGAGCTGACAAACAGGGAATATCAGTATCAGAAGCAGTACAGGCAATTAATAAGAGAAGCAAAGGCTAGTTCTATAAAGAGAACCATAACAAATTCAAATCATAAAAGTAAAACAGCATGGGACATAATTGACACCGAAAATGTGGTCAAAGGAGTATAAATAACAGAAATTTTATTAAGTCAGTAAAAACTGAGAACACCATAGTTATCAGATGGAACAAAAATTGCTAGTAGACTTAAAAATTTCACAGATAGTGTATAAATTTTGAAGTGTGAAAGAAATCATCCACTCAATGTTCCTGGAACCAGTGGCAAAGCTCAAACTCGTGAAAGAAATCTGCAAGAGATAATAAAATATTGAATTATCTAATCAAGTATGTGAATGAAGAAATACCTCACTGAACCTCTTTTTGCTTCAGAGAACGGTTTTTCCAGGAAATTAAACATATGCAAGAAAGACAACAAAAATTAACTGCAGACTAGTATGTCTTATCATTAGTTTCTCAAAAATACTAGAGATGCTTATGCATAATTGGTTGATTGCATTCCCAGGGTAGCACAGTATTCTGATACTGGCACAGCATGGTTTCCAAAGCGAAAATCTGCACATGCCACTGTCTCAAGGCTAACAGAATCTGTTGTAGATGCACTAGACAAAACAAACTCAATATCTACTATATTACTGGATTTATCTAAGGCTTTCAACACAATTGCCCATAGAGCACTAATTGAAAAACTTGAAAGCTTTGGTGTATGTGGACAAGCGGTGCAATGGATGAAGTCATATCTTAACAGAAAGCAGTAGGTAACTGTAGAATCTGAATGCAGATCTGAAAGCAGAGGCATTATTAAGTACAGTATACCTCAAGGATCTGTGCTTCACTCACTTTTTACCAACCTATTTATAAACAATATTGAAATCACTAAGAAGGATAAAAAATATTGTATGCTGATGAAATGACATTAGTAAATGTAGAATAAAATCTGGAGGCAATGGAAAGAAGCACCTGTGTTTCAACAAATAACACAGTATAGTGGCTCATACAGAGTGGCTCAATTGTAAGTCTAAAAAATGACAGTGTTCATCTTATTCACTAATATAGGAATGGGAGATCGTTTAGATGTATCCACGGGTGAAACGTGCCTGGAAAAAAGTTACAGCTATAAAATTTTGGGAATTACATTTGACAATAAACCCCAGTGGAGTCAACACACAGACTGTCTGCTTTAAATTAAGCACTGTAATATTTATTATGAAACAGCTTTTACATTGTTAACAAACACGTATGTACCAGTGTACAATACTTTTTCTGAACTATGCTTAGAGTATGGAGTTACTGTTTACAAAACTCCAGTAACAGTAACACAAGAAGAATTTTTGTATAGCAAAAAAAAGGCCATTAGGAATATCCTGAATAAAAAACACAACTGATTCATGCAGAACTGCCTTCCCTAATCTAACAGTATTGACATTCCCATCCATGTACATACGTATATGGTACAATAATTCCCTTAATCAAAGGCAATACATTACTTAAAAAATTATAGATGTACATTCATATGACAGAAGAAATAAAGCCCAACTGAGGGGCTGTTGACAAAACTCCTCGATAAACAGGTTAGGTGTACAACTAGCAAAGTATCTTCTGAAGAGTCTACAAGACAGTATGAGTGTAAGGACATTCCAGAAACTTCCTAAGGATTATTTAAACAAAAAGAATTTCATATTATAATGGAGTATATGTGTAAATCATGAGGAATGTTATTATTACCTCTTACGTATGTACTGTAATCACTTGAATACATTATATGCATCTTCTGCTTTTCTGTACCTCTTCTGTAGTCACCCAAGTTAAAGACTGTGTAAATAACTAAGACCTAAATATTTACTAACAGAAATATATATACAATATTATATCATTACTGCCAATTTGAGGTTCTGTATTCTAATACATAGGGTAAATATTTTAAGACAGTACATTACACTGACTTGTTCTGTATTAGGGACATTCCATGTAAAGTAGGACACACTTATGATTTTTAAAAGTTTAATATTCGGTACTTTTTATATATTGTTTGAAAAGGCTGGAATTTTTACCATATGGCAACAATGTTGCTCATTATTGCTTCCCCTCTATAATTTATAACCATTTTTATATGGCCAAACTTTTCAAAGAAACCTTGGATTACTACGGGCATTAAAGTGTCTTCAGAAAGAAAAAGAAAACTGTATGAGACAGTAAGAACTAGTAACGATCCAGAAGTAGTTTTACACTATAAAAATTATTGTAACATACTGAGAAAAGTTGTAAGGAAATCAAGAAAAGTTGTAAGGAAATCAAGAAATATGTATGTTAGAGAATCAATATGGAATGTTATTAGAAGGGAGACTGTGGTAGGTAGTATTACTATTAAAGAGAATGAGACCATCTTAACCAACAGTACACAGGTAGCCAATGTATTTAAAAATCACTGCTTAAGTGTAGGAGAAAAAATTGGTGAGAATCGTTCAAAAGAAAAAACCAGGCTGTACATGGAAGATTCAGTTTTGAAAAATTTTAGTCAGATTAAGTTTCATCTAATAACCTCTTGTGAAATAAGAAAAAATATTAAATCTTTGAAAAATAAATGTTCTGTTGGAGTAGATGACATCACTAATAAGTTATTGAATGAATGTGGAGCAATTGCAGCTGATGTTTTGAGTGACATATGTAATGCGTCACTGACTCAGGGTATTTTTCCAGACAGCTTAAAATATGCCAGTCAGGCGCCTCTAAAAAAGGGGAAACCGCAGATGTCAGTAGTTACTGGCCATTATCCTTGCTTGCAGCATTTTCAAAAATCTTTGAGAAAGCAATGTACTCAAGAGTGGTTAGCCATCTCAACAGTAATGGGATACTTAGTAAATCACAATTCGGATTTCAGAAATGCTGTTCAACTGAGACAGCAATATACAGTTTCACTGTCCACATAATAGAGTCTTTAAATAGTAAAATGTCACCAGTAGGAATATTCTGTGACTTATCCAAAGCATTTAATTGTGTGAACCATGACATTATGTTAGAGATATTACAATTCTATGGTATAAATGGAACAGCATATGAGTGGTTTAAGTCATATCTACAGAGCAGGAAGCAAAAAGTCTCTTTATATGCTTCAAGTGATTCAAAGGACTTTGCCACTTCATCTAACTCGGGTGAAATTACATAAGGTGTTCCACAAGGTTCAATCATGGGTCCCCTCCTGTTCTTGATATATGTGAATGACCTCCTTTCTTATGTGAAACAAGATGCTGAACTGACACTGTTTGCTGATGATTCAAGCATAATTATTAATCCAGAGAAAGAAAGTCTGATAGAAAATGATACAAATAAGGTCTTTGGAAAAGTTATTAATTGGTTTTCTGCGAATGGGCTTACTCTGAACTTTGAAAGAACACAGTACATCCAATTTTCTGCTGCAAAAAGTATAATTCCTTCAATAAACATAAAACATCAAAAGAAGTCAGTAGCCAAGGTAGAGCATACTAAGTTTTTGGGTGTACATATAGATGAGAATCTTAATTGGAAAATTCAATTTTGGATCTCCTAAAGCGACTAGGTTCAGCAACTTTTGCAAGCAGAATAATTGCCAATTTTGAGGATGTAGAAATTAGTAAGCTAACATACTTTGCATACTTCCACTCTCTGATGTCATACGGAATAATATTCTGGGGCAACTCAACACTTAGGCAAAATGTATTCACTGCTCAAAAGAAAGTAGTTAGAATAATGTGTGGGGTTCATAGTCGCACATCTTGTAGGCATTTGTTTAAAAGGTTAGGAATTTTTACAACTGCTTCACAGTACATTTAATCAGTAATGAAATTTTTTCTCAACAACATGGACCAGTTTAAAATCAACAGCGAAAATCATGATTACAATACCAGAAAAAAGAAAGACCTACACTATCATTTACTTAACCTATCTTTGACACAGAAAGGGGTAAAATATGCTGCTATAAAACTTTTTGATAAATTACCAGATGAAATAAAATGTCTGACAGACAGCAGTAATAGTTTCAAAAACAAATTGAAATCATACTTCCTTGACAACCCCTTCCATACCATAGATGAATTTTTGAATATGAATATGAGTAAATAAATCTGGAGAAATAATGTATGCATTTTGTGCTCTTTGAGGGAATGGGATAGATAATAGAAATATTTAGGTATAATACTATAATGTAAACAAAAAAAAAACTTGTTTCCTGTGCACATTTCTTGTGCATTTGACACGTTCCACATCATAACGGTTTTCCATGTTATTGATCAATGGAACACATAACTAACTAACTCATGTCATGGCAGTATGAACTGCTGGAGATTTTAGGCCTTGTTTTCAACTAATTGTAGGCAACAATTAGTATATCATTATTTATATCACTGTTACATACCATAATATATTGCATAAACAGTATAAAATTGAAGTAAGTAAATTACAGGTTAGGATAAATAACATAATACAACAACATGAACTTTCATGTAACGTGAGTCACTTTCATGTAATTAAGTTTTTATATTGAGAGGAATGTTAGAGCTAACTTCATCTTGTTCAGTAACTTACTTCTTTGTATGGGTGTCACTAACATCACTATTAAAAATTTCCCAATTTGAACCAACATTGCAAAAACAGAAAATTAAATGTGTAACATGAGTCACATAATCTGAGTCACAATTATATATTTTTTTAATGTTAAAAGAACAGGATGCCCTTAGCAGTAGCAGAAAGAGAGAAAAGGAGATAGGAAAAGTTAAACAGTGAACAAAATTATGAAGAATTTAACAAGAAGTCAACAGAAGCGGTAAAAGAAATTTTCTGCATTTGAGTCCACATAAACAATGATTTATTACAAGAAAGAAGAGATAAAACTAGGGAGAGAGTTAGAAAACATAGCGTAACATAAGAAGCATAATCAGTGCAAAACATAGTAAAACTGGTTTTCCACCGTATATGTCACATAGTACTCATGGTAAAGCCACGGCTCGAGCTGATCGTTTCATGCCATTGTCACCATGACATACAGTCGTAGTTGTTCTTGGGCTGTTTAGTGACTTGTGTGGAAATTCATCAGATTTAAAGTTTGAAAGACCCAGTCATGGCAGTAGTCCACAAAACAGATACCTTAGTTCTGGAACTACAGACTTGGTAACTGGTTTCTACTGCTGTGACATCAGTTGCGTCACCAGGCAGGGAGGACAAAATAGTGATTTGAGCAAATAAGAAAAAGACAGTTCACATTCATCACTTAGTCATGTCCATCATGGAAACTTATGAGGTATTCAAACAGGAGCAACTTAAAGTTCAAATTGGGAAATCTAAGTTTGCAGAAGTATGGCCACCACATGTTTAATTAAGCAGCAAACTACCTCATAATGTACGTTTGTGTAAATATCACGAAAATTTCATAAATACTATCAGCAGCCTTCATATGAAACTTATAATATTCCAGCTTACAGCAACAGATTTGTATTGGCCACCATTTACCATCCACCCAGTGAGCTTTGTTGGCAGAATGAATGTAAATTGTCGAAATGGTGGAGGTTTCAAAGTAGCTGGAAATTGCGAATTTATCATGGTATGTTTGGAAGATGGAAGAAAACAATTCTAAAATTATTAAAGTCAAAGAAAAAAAATCTGCAATAGATGTAAGAATTAACAAAATGTAAAGAGCATATGGTCTGACCAAAAATATTTACAGCAAGAAATGTATATCTAGAAAAACAAAACTAAAACACTACACCACAGTGGTACAACCAGAATGTTTATATGAATCTGAATGCCTAACGATGAACTAGAAGATGACAAACTAGAGGTACTGGAAAGAAGGATTATTAGAAAAAATTGGGTGCAATAAAAACTGCAGATGGTTGGAAAATAAGAAGTAATGGGGAGAGCTACAAAAACATAGAGAAAATATTTGAAGTAATGGCCAAACGAAGATTAACCTGTTTTGGACACCTCTACCAAATGGATGGAAATAGACTAACAAAACAAATACTCCTATATTTCTGGAAGAAGAAATCGACAATAGCATGGATTACGGAAGTAAAGAAAGATCTAGAAAGAAACATCATCAAAGAATCAGAAATAGCAGAAAGAAACCACTTTAAAAATAAAATACTAAATTTGGAAGGCTTTCAAAGCAGAAGAAATAAAAAAAAATTGGGAACAACATGGACAGAAGAAAGGAAGAGACTTCATGGGGAGAAAATGAGGGAATACTGCAAAAATAGTTAACAACAACAAAGGAAAAAGAGCTACTGAAGTTGTCAAAGTGCTCCTAATTGGTCAATACGAGTGTAAAGGAAAAAAAAAAAATAGTGAAATGGAAAATTTCCATAATTTCTTGATCATTCCTATACAAAGAGAGCTCTGTCTGCATCTTACTATCAGGAAAAGGAAATGGATCTGAGGCAAGATTCTAAGGAGTTTGCATTGCTGCATATTAATTTTATTGGAAACTACATTTATGTTTATCATCATGGGTGCAAAGTACATATTGAGCACAAGCACAAGTTAGTGTTTTCACTGTGGTATTAGCAAATTTGAAGGTACTTTAAATCTGGTCAGATTTTTTTTTTTTTTTTTGATCTGCCTCACAATTTAAAAACAAATATGTTACAGTCATTGCATTTCAACATCAATCATTCCTCATTGTGGAAATCTAATGGAACTTTTTTGCTACACCCCACCCACCGTAAAGGAGCTGTGGATGTACTTGGTCCACTTATGAAAAGGTCAAGTGTGGAATGCATTAACTTTTGCTCAGGCAGCTGCAAGTACCACAACTATGTAGGTTTTCCATATGTTCACTGATGAAATTCAAGGAATCAATGTGAAACTTAATCTGGCTCAAATATTTTCTTCAGCATCATTAATATGAAACATAAAAAGCATTCACTGCTTTCACTACAAGAAAGGAGTGCTACAGTCTCCAAAGAATTCCTGCAGATCATCATACTGAAGGAACTATAGAAAGTATGAAAATTGGAGACTGGTACAAAGTGGAATATGGAAAATCTATGCTGGAGAAGTACATGCAATTTTTGGAAATTCTTACTAATCATTGCAATGGAGAATGCTGGTCACTATTGGAAATGGCCTGTAAAATGTGATGAAATTCTGTTCACACAGGACAAAATTATGAAGAAAATTAATCCACCTGATGTTGTCAATGCAAGGTGATATTTTCAGTCCTCTGACTTCTAATTGAGGTTACAGTATATTTTCCCAGATATCGTGCTCTTATAATTTTTCACAATGTTTAAAAAGTAAAATGTTAATGTTAAGTTAATCTTATTTAGTAAATAACATCATATTTTTGTTTCTCTGCTCGCAAGAAAAAGTTTTTTCAACAACAAGTAGCAAGTAATGTGTGTCACACTTTTATCGGTATATTATAATATTTTATGTGGTATAAATATTTTTTAAAATCTGTGACTTTCATTTGAATGCCAACCTAATATGCATTTTCTGTGATAAAAACCAGACCCACACTCTTAATAGTTTGAGGACACTTTTGGCCTAAAATGAACATTAGCAATAGGATGTCCCAAATTTGTAACATGAGTCACAACATAAATTACATTCTTGCTCTTTAATTTTAATGCTCCTTCCTACTTAAATATTGATTCCAGATCTTTGCCCGAATAACATAATATGTAATGATGATTTACAAAAGAAAATATAGGTTTACAGATAAAAAAGGTCAACATAATAAGACACTGATTTTAATATGTAACATGAGTCACCATGGAATCTCCCATTACAAGTATACACACTGTATGTAAAGTAATCAAATTTGACTAAATGAAAATTAGTCAGTTGATAAACAGTAATACACTACTGCAGTGCACACATTATGCCGTCAGCTGTTCACTTAGATTCCTTCTTCCAGAGACTTAATTGTATATCCTCTGAAAGGAGTCTAAAAATTGTAATCATCTCACTTTTTTTAATCTCCATGTTCTCATAATACACTCCTGGAAATGGAAAAAAGAACACATTGACACCGGTGTGTCAGACCCACCATACTTGCTCCGGACACTGCGAGAGGGCTGTACAAGCAATGATCACACGCACGGCACAGCGGACACACCAGGAACCACGGTGTTGGCCGTCGAATGGCGCTAGCTGCGCAGCATTTGTGCACCGCCGCCGTCAGTGTCAGCCAGTTTTCCGTGGCATACGGAGCTCCATCGCAGTCTTTAACACTGGTAGCATGCCGCGACAGCGTGGACGTGAACCGTATGTGCAGCTGACGGACTTTGAGCGAGGGCGTATAGTGGGCATGCGGGAGGCCGGGTGGACGTACCGCCGAATTGCTCAACACGTGGGGCGTGAGGTCTCCACAGTACATCGATGTTGTCGCCAGTGGTCGGCGGAAGGTGCACGTGCCCGTCGACCTGGGACCGGACCGCAGCGACGCACGGATGCACGCCAAGACCGTAGGATCCTACGCAGTGCCGTAGGGGACCGCACCGCCACTTCCCAGCAAATTAGGGACACTGTTGCTCCTGGGGTATCGGCGAGGACCATTCGCAACCGTCTCCATGAAGCTGGGCTACGGTCCCGCACACCGTTAGGCCGTCTTCCGCTCACGCCCCAACATCGTGCAGCCCGCCTCCAGTGGTGTCGCGACAGGCGTGAATGGAGGGACGAATGGAGACGTGTCGTCTTCAGCGATGAGAGTCGCTTCTGCCTTGGTGCCAATGATGGTCGTATGCGTGTTTGGTGCCGTGCAGGTGAGCGCCACAATCAGGACTGCATACGACCGAGGCACACAGGGCCAACACCCGGCATCATGGTGTGGGGAGCGATCTCCTACACTGGCCGTACACCACTGGTGATCGTCGAGGGGACACTGAATAGTGCACGGTACATCCAAACCGTCATCGAACCCATCGTTCTACCATTCCTAGACCGGCAAGGGAACTTGCTGTTCCAACAGGACAATGCACGTCCGCATGTATCCCGTGCCACCCAACGTGCTCTAGAAGGTGTAAGTCAACTACCCTGGCCAGCAAGATCTCCGGATCTGTCCCCCATTGAGCATGTTTGGGACTGGATGAAGCGTCGTCTCACGCGGTCTGCACGTCCAGCACGAACGCTGGTCCAACTGAGGCGCCAGGTGGAAATGGCATGGCAAGCCGTTCCACAGGACTACATCCAGCATCTCTACGATCGTCTCCATGGGAGAATAGCAGCCTGCATTGCTGCGAAAGGTGGATATACACTGTACTAGTGCCGACATTGTGCATGCTCTGTTGCCTGTGTCTATGTGCCTGTGGTTCTGTCAGTGTGATCATGTGATGTATCTGACCCCAGGAATGTGTCAATAAAGTTTCCCCTTCCTGGGACAATGAATTCACGGTGTTCTTATTTCAATTTCCAGGAGTGTATATTACATCATCCATACAATTGTAGGAGTTCAGCCATAACTAAAGTTTTTCTTCCACAAATATTTTAGGTGTAAACAGTTCCGCCAAAATATTAGCAGAAGATGAAGTTTGATTATGGTTGAATTTCTGTCAGGTGTTTTTTTTTTTTTTTTTTTTTTTTTGAGCCAGCTCTCTTTTATTTAAATGTGCCATTGTTGTGTACCAGTTCCAGCTGCTGCTTCATTGTGATGTGTGGGGGTGTGCGATGATTGGGTCCTAATGTGATTTTTCATAGTAATGTATGCACATTAAGTGATTTAGATTCGTGCAATAGACATATACTGTAAAGTCCACACGCAATGTCAACAGTCTGTTTCTGGATGTCAGACATATCAAAAAGATAGGTTATTAAGATGGATATGTGCAGACTGAGGGGCCAAATGAAAATTTGTACCAAGGCTGTGATTCGAGTCTGTGTCTCCTGCTCACTAGGCAGATGCGCCAATCGCTACGCCACCCTGGCACAGTGGCTTTAGTGGCTTTGCACAACTGCACGGACTGCCCTAGAACGGCTCCCCCCTCAATCCAAATTCCCATTCATGGCCTCATCTCACTTGGTACTCCCATTACAGCATTGCAGAGGCTCTCCAAATGTGCTGGAATAGCACCTCAGTAACGAATGAAATGGAGGATTATGCCAGGCACAGGTGCTTTAATGGAATGGTTCCAGAGACCTTTTCAAGTATTAAAACATCTATGATGTATATATGTAGACTCAAGGAACAAATGAAAATTTCTACCGAGGCCAGGGATACCGTTCGGTTTTAGTACGAACATCAGTGGGCTGAAGCATGATGGAGAATTTGGACTGAGTAAGGAAGTGTGCTAGTGTAGTCCGTGCAGTTACGCAAAGCCACTGTGCCAGGATGGCATAGTGGTTAGTGCATCTGCCTAGTCAGCCAAAGACCTAGGTTCGAATCCCTGCGTTGATACAAATTTTTGTTCATTGCTTCAGTCTGCACAAATACATAATAGATGCTAGAGACTTGAAAAGGTCTCTGGAACCATGTTGTTTCATTTTATTTATTAATAACCCCTTATATTTTACTTTTTAAGCACCCATTTTTTTGTCATTTGTTGAGAATTATTAACACTCCAAAAGCAGTTAAAACAAGTCTTTTAAATGGTAATTTCAAGGTACCAAAATATTGATTAAAAGTATTCAGTATCCTATTCTATCATCAAAACATTTTTTATTTTGAATATTTTATGACTGTATTTTGTGTGAATACCGACAACTTATATTTGTTTATTTTTTTCCAGTTTTGATTTTCCTCTATTCATCAATTTTCTATAGCCTTGATATGCCATTTCTGTTTACAGTTTGAGTCTGAAGAAGGGTGTTAGTTTAGTCTGCTTCAGTTCATCACCTCTTTCCAGCTCAATTGCCTTGAGATCTCAGTGGATTTCAGGAATCCGTTGTCCTCCCATCTTCCTTCCAAAATTTCTCATCACTAGTGATTCTGTTTTCTGATAGTTGCAAGAAGTGAAAGGAATATGAGATCATTTTCTACTTCATTCTATTAATAACTAGATGAAGCTCCTGAGAGACTGTTTTTTGGGAAGGATTCTCAGAAGTCTTCTGGCCTGATGTTTTATATTTATTCAGTTTCTGATGATTCTTCTTTCAGTTTCAATGAGATAATCAGGTCTCTTTTAGTTTTTAATTTGGAATGGGTTTGCAGACTTAAGTGGCTTCTAGGATAATTACAGTTTTATAGTTCTGGAAAAGCATGTCTTATTAAGTGTTGATCAGGTTAAAAATTTGGCTCTTTTCCATTTTGTTGGTTCTATTTATTCATGTTGCTTTCTCACTTAGATTGTTTGTGATGATTTCTCTCATGCATTTAAATTGCAACACTACCATAATTTTCTAATAGTTTGTTCCTCAATATTTGTAATGCTATTTTTTGTACACTTGTAGTCTGGGAATGAGTTTCTTTCATGTTAAGGGCTAAGAGATTTATATTGTCTGCAAATGCCAGGCAGTCTGTTCTTATTGGAGGTTTCCCTCCAATTTTAACTTTTAAGTTCATTTTACTTTTGCCAAATCTTCGTGACTTAACAGAGGGCTACTTTGAATTTGTCACCCTGTCTGACCACGGTCTTTATTCTGGAACAGTTTGATTTTACTAAACAATGGAAAATCCAGGAAAAGAAAGTAACAATATTATGAAAATGATAGTTGCTGCTCACCCTATAGAGGAGATTCAATGAGGCCTTCATCGAAATAGACAAAACAAACACACACACACACACACACACACACATACACACACACACACGACCACAGTCACCAAAGCCCCTGGCTCTTGGGGCTAGACTGTGAGCAGCAGCACATGATGGGAGAAGCAACCAGGTGGTCCGGATAAGGAGGAGGCTGGGGCGAAGGGATAGCTGAGTAGGGGTTGGGAATAGTCGAGTGCTACTTTTGGGGACAAACCTGGATGAGGTGGAGAAGAGGGTCCGGCAACTATGTGCAGTCAGGTTAGGGCAGTTCCATGTCAAATCAACAAGTGCTACAACCTGACCCTCTCAGATTTTTTTGAAATTAAGTATGGATATATTACTCATAAATCATGACACAAATTAATTTTTTCACATTTTTCTGACGAAAAGTTACCGAGTAATGAACATTCAAAAATTGAAAAGATGACAAATTTTTGACTCGCAGAACAATGTTGTTTTCTTTATAACTCGTGTTCTAATTAAGCTAGAACAATAAAATTTACTTCATTGGAAAGCTCTTTTAAAGAGCTTTTATATGATACCAAACATCATTAGTTTAATATATATATATATATATCTAAAACAAAGATGATGTGACTTACCAAATGAAAGTGCTGGCAGGTCGACAGACACACAAACGAACACAAACATACACACAAAATTCAAGCTTTCGCAACAAACTGTTGCCTCATCAGGAAAGAGGGAAGGAGAGGGAAAGACGAAAGGATGTGGGTTTTAAGGGAGAGGGTAAGGAGTCATTCCAGTCCCGGGAGCGGAAAGACTTACCTTAGGGGGAAAAAAGGACGGGTACACACTCGCACACACACACATATCCATCCACACATATACAGACACAAGCAGACATATTTTTCCTTCGTGGAATGTTTCCTTCTATTATAACTATATATACACTCCTGGAAATGGAAAAAAGAACACATTGACACCGGTGTGTCAGACCCACCATACTTGCTCCGGACACTGCGAGAGGGCTGTACAAGCAATGATCACACGCACGGCACAGCGGACACACCAGGAACCGCGGTGTTGGCCGTCGAATGGCGCTAGCTGCGCAGCATTTGTGCACCGCCGCCGTCAGTGTCAGCCAGTTTGCCGTGGCATACGGAGCTCCATCGCAGTCTTTAACACTGGTAGCATGCCGCGACAGCGTGGACGTGAACCGTATGTGCAGTTGACGGACTTTGAGCGAGGGCGTATAGTGGGCATGCGGGAGGCCGGGTGGACGTACCGCCGAATTGCTCAACACGTGGGGCGTGAGGTCTCCACAGTACATCGATGTTGTCGCCAGTGGTCGGCGGAAGGTGCACGTGCCCGTCGACCTGGGACCGGACTGCAGCGACGCACGGATGCACGCCAAGACCGTAGGATCCTACGCAGTGCCGTAGGGGACCGCACCGCCACTTCCCAGCAAATTAGGGACACTGCTGCTCCTGGGGTATCGGCGAGGACCATTCGCAACCGTCTCCATGAAGCTGGGCTACGGTCCCACACACCGTTAGGCCGTCTTCCGCTCACGCCCCAAAATCGTGCAGCCCGCCTCCAGTGGTGTCGCGAAAGGCGTGAATGGAGGGACGAATGGAGACGTGTCGTCTTCAGCGATGAGAGTCGCTTCTGCCTTGGTGTCAATGATGGTCGTATGCGTGTTTGGCGCCATGCAGGTGAGCGCCACAATCAAGACTGCATACGACCGAGGCACACAGGGCCAACACCCGGCATCATGGTGTGGGGAGCGATCTCCTACACTGGCCGTACACCACTGGTGATCGTCGAGGGGACACTGAATAGTGCACGGTACATCCAAACCGTCATCGAACCCATCGTTCTACCATTCCTAGACCGGCAAGGGAACTTGCTGTTCCAACAGGACAATGCACGTCCGCATGTATCCCGTGCCACCCAACGTGCTCTAGAAGGTGTAAGTCAACTACCCTGGCCAGCAAGATCTCCGGATGTGTCCCCCATTGAGCATGTTTGGGACTGGATGAAGCGTCGTCTCACGCGGTCTGCACGTCCAGCACGAACGCTGGTCCAACTGAGGCGCCAGGTGGAAATGGCATGGCAAGCCGTTCCACAGGGCTACATCCAGCATCTCTATGATCGTCTCTATGGGAGAATAGCAGCCTGCATTGCTGCGAAAGGTGGATATACACTGTACTAGTGCCGACATTGTGCATGCTCTGTTGCCTGTGTCTATGTGCCTGTGGTTCTGTCAGTGTGATCATGTGATGTATCTGACCCCAGGAATGTGTCAATAAAGTTTCCCCTTCCTGGGACAATGAATTCACGGTGTTCTTATTTCAATTTCCAGGAGTGTATATATATATATATATATATATATATATATATATATATATACCTAAAAACAAAGATGATGTGACTTACCAAATGAAAGTGCTGGCAGGTCGATAGACACACAAACGAACACAAACATACACACAAAATTCAAGCTTTCGCAACAAACTGTTGCCTCATCAGGAAAGAGGGAAGGAGAGGGAAAGACGAAAGGATGTGGGTTTTAAGGGAGAGGGTAAGGAGTCATTCCAGTCCCGGGAGCGGAAAGACTTACCTTAGGGGGAAAAAAGGACGGGTATACACTCGCACACACACACATATCCATCCACACATATACAGACACAAGCAGTCTGCTTGTGTCTGTATATGTGTGGATGGATATGTGTGTGTGTGCGAGTGTATACCCGTCCTTTTTTCCCCCTAAGGTAAGTCTTTCCGCTCCCGGGACTGGAATGACTCCTTACCCTCTCCCTTAAAACCCACATCCTTTCGTCTTTCCCTCTCTTTCCCTCTTTCCTGATGAGGCAACAGTTTGTTGCGAAAGCTTGAATTTTGTGTGTATGTTTGTGCTCGTTTGTGTGTCTATCGACCTGCCAGCACTTTCATTTGGTAAGTCACATCATCTTTGTTTTTAGGTATATTTTTCCTTCGTGGAATGTTTCCTTCTATTATATATATATATATATATATATAGACACACACACACACACACACACACACACACACACACACACACACACACACACACACACACACATTGTTTATAAAAACAACATTGTTGAATTTATCGAATTTTGAAAAACTGTATTTTTAAAATTCTCAAAAAAATATATGTGAAAGATACACTTTACATCTACATATTCTGAAAGTTTCAACTTGGGATGAGCATGGGATCACTATCAAAAGCAATTTTACGTTAAGGGTGGTGCTTTAAAAATTCGTAAAAACTAATTATTTTAGATATTAGGCCTACTTCTCACCAGCTGTATGTTGTTGTAAAATGTGGAAATTAAAAATAACTTATAATTGACAAAAGAACATATGTTTTATGCTTCTGTAATTAATAAATACAAAATGAAAACTTAAAAAAAAAAAAAAAAAAAAAAAATAAAACATAGTAAGATGAATACCTGAGATCAGACCTAAATTCAGTTAGTAATTACTATTATTTACAAATATGTGCCCTATTAGTGCAGTTCTTCATACTACAAACTAATCAGTCTGTTGCACATCAACATTTCTGCACTGGATAACTTATATGTTCGCCCTGTAGCAGTTTGAGGGTTCACGATTGCCACTACTTCCCTACTGTTTATGGAAAGAATGTCTGGATGACTCGGAAGTGTAAAAGATGGTGACGGTATATGTGGATGTAAGAAACTAACTGTGATTTCATCCTTCTCCCAATTTTTTTCAAGTACACATGTTAACCACCAGAGTCCATTATAATCACGAGCAACATATCCTTTTATGTCTTTGAACAGTATTGTATCACTGTCAGAAACTGTCACCAGTTCAATTTTACTATCATTGGAGTTTGAATACAGTTTTGTTATTATTTTGTCCTTGCTAAAAGGAATAAAAGTGTGAAGTTTTTGAGTCCCTACAATTTTGCAGGATTTCTCAAATCTCTCCATAAGTTTCATTTCTTCATTTTTGTGATCTTCTTTAGTAGCATACTTGAAGTTGATTCCTTCTATGTCATCCTTCGCAAACATTTAAAGTTGTTTTGGTGTCATTATTTGATCACTGTACGGCCGTTGCAGACTTGCTCGAGCTGCGAGTCGTTTAACTGTCCCACCAGCACCATCACTAGCTCCCTTCCCATGCGAGGTGGCTGAAAAATGCCATTCAGCTTCAGTTTGGAAATCATCTTCATGATGGCACAGGTTGATAAAGTTCTTCCTATTTTTATAATGAGGTGCTGCTCCATCAGAGAAATAATATATTTTTCTTAGTTTTCTACCAAATTTAACAGTCAGGAAGTCCATCAAGTACGATTGGAACAAATGCAGAGCAACAGTGTCATGTGTTAGGCATTCTGATATGATTACAAGACTTGTGTGCTCGAGTTTGTTCCCATCCTTGTAATAAGCAACAATGGAATGAATCGTTGCTTGCGTGTTTGGACAGCGATAGCCTTGAACTTCATCCAAGATGACAAAGGAGTAATTCTCAGAAAAGTCACAGATCGCTAAGACCTCGCCTTCTTTCAGTTCATTTCTCAGTCTCTTTTGGAAGGTTGATTGTTGACTAGCAACAAACGAATGTCGTGTAAGCGATTTTAATTTATCAAAAAAACAATCACTAAAGTTGTCAGATGATTTTATGATTGTTTCTAGAGATGTGTGATCAACGGAAACCCACTGCTGATAAGATATATTATGAATATCATTAGTATTCAACAAATCTTGTAAATATGTCTTAAATGTTTCTGGGCCAGGACAGAATTTACATTCACCAAAATGACAAGCAGGTAATGACAGATTGCATACAACTCTTGCAGTCTTTGTAAGTTTTTATTGGATTATCTTCATCCTTTGTCAGCTGAGGAATGTTACATCCAGTCAGCATGAGTTTGAAGTTTAGATGGGTAGTGCACACACAGACACTATGTGTAACACTACTTCCAGCCAAAACACAATTTTTGGGACGTAGTCTGTAAACTTCGAAAATCCAATGTGGAGCTCTGGATGGTTGTCTTTAAAGTTCACCTAAATTTATTTCAAATTACTTAAAACTAGCCGTTTTTGTACTTGCAGTTTTTCTCCATTATCCCTCACTAGCACAAAATCTTTTTTCCCAGGCATTGCCTTGCTTATCTCATCAAAACAATAAAAGTTTCAAACAAAATCAGCAGTTGTTTGATCAAGAGACTTGACAGGTTTTGGGTTTGGTGAAGACAAAATTCCCTTGGCCTTCACCAAATCTTTTACTCTTCGAGCCATGTAATTTGTTACATTAAATTCATCTGGAAGCTTCTTAACACTCCAGTTTTTTCTCAGATTCTGCATGATCATGCAGCTCTTCTTCTTTTTCGGAAGGAAGCAATAATACCTTTTTTTGAATTGTTGAAGTTAATTTAATTAGGATATTTTGCTTCATACAGTCGTTTCTTCTTAATTGGCGATTCACCAACGGACTGCAAAGAAGCATTCAACCTTTCTAAGGCCTCACTTGCTGCAATGTCTTGTACGTCACTATGACATAAAACCTTTTCACTTTCTTCTTTCACCACAGAATACAGTAGATCATCATCATTTTCTGTGCTAGACGTATCACAAATTTCTACTCGTGCAATTTTTTTGTGGCAGTTGTCACACGCTTTTTGATTTAAAGTTAAGAAAGGTTTTCTTGCTATCATCCATTGTGAAACAGGCCGTAAGTTTTTCTTGTGGTTACTGTGGCCCTTTTTATTAAATGGATTACAGCACAAAGCTGAAATTTTAGGCATTTTATATTTCTCAAGTGAACAAACTAATTTAAAAAAATGTTTTTGATGTTGAATGCCCCAGCTTTCTATATTCAGTACTACACAATATTACTTCTCTATTCTTTCACTTCCCGTAAAAAAATATTTCTTTATGTTAATAGTATACAAACATTAACTGGATGTAGGCATACAAACTTATGGACTCTTGTGAGGTTTGTACAAAAGTACCTTTAAGCTAGGTTCAAAACACATTTCAGAGTTAATCACATAATTTCACTACAGCTGCCTCACAACAAAAGAATGTGTGGGTCACTTTCAACAATAGGTGAAAATGGCTGACAATATTAACCAGAGACAAAATACTGAATAGATTGCAGATAGTAACACCAAAGAATCATTTTATATATAATCTTTAAAATGAGAGATAGCTTCCTCTTTTTCTTTTTTTCTCCATGGTTTTACAGCTACTAATAAATAGTTAGCACTAAAGTTTAATAAGCAGTTATTCGTTTCAAAAGTACAATTTGTGGACCATGTAAGAAAATCTAACACTGTAATATTTTCATGTGTAGCAAAATAATAGAAATTCACCCATCTGACGGTGATTTTGGAGAATCGTGGTAAACATAAAATTGCTTTTGATAGTGATCCATTGCTTATCCCAAGTTGAAACTTTCAGAATATAGAAATTCACCCATCTGACTGTGATTTTGGAGAATCGTGGTAAACATAAAATTGCTTTTGATAGTGATCCATTGCTTATCCCAAGTTGAAACTTTCAGAATATGTAGATGTAAAGTGTATCTTTCACATATGTTTTTCAAAATTCGATAAATTCAACAATGTTGTTTTTATAAACAATGTGTGTGTGTGTGTGTGTGTGTGTGTGTCTATATAAGACAAATGTCTGCTTGTGTCTGTGTATATGTGGATGGATATGTGTGTGTGTGCGAGTGTATACCTGTCCTTTTTTCCCCCTAAGGTAAGTCTTTCCGCTCCCGGGATTGGAATGACTCCTTACCCTCTCCCTTAAAACCCAAATCCTTTTGTCTTTCCCTCTCCTTCCCTCTTTCCTGATGAGGCAACAGTTTGTTGCGAAAGCTTGAATTTTGTGTGTATGTTTGTGTGTCTATCGATCTGCCAGCGCTTTTGTTTTTTATATATATATTAAACTAATAATGTTTAGTATCATATAAAAGCTCTTTAAAAGAGCTTTCCAATGAAGTAAATTTTATTGTTCTAGCTTAATTAGAACACGAGTTATAAAGAAAACAACATTGTTCCGCGAGTCAAAAATTTGTCATTTTTTCAATTTTTGAAAGTCCATTACTCGGTAACTTTTTATCAGAAAAATGTGAAAAAATTAATTTGTGGTACTATTTATGAGTACTATAGGCATACTTAATTTCATTTAAATCCAAGAGGATAAGGTTGAAAACGATGGTTTCATTTGTTGATGTGACGTGGAATGACCAGTTAGTGGAAAAGGGCCATGGCCATTCATGCACACAGACAGCTTGTTCATTGTCATGGCCACGTAGAATGCCGCACAGTGGTTGCAGCTTAGCTTGTAGATCACATGACTGGTTTCACAGGGAGCTCTGCCTTTGATGGGATAGGTGATGCTTGTGACTGAAAGGGGTAGGTGGTGGAGGAAGCATGTATGGGACAGGTGTTGCATAGATACAACACATATTACAGGGATACAAGCCATAACGCAATGGGTCATGTAGGGATGGACGAGGATGTTGTGCACGTTTGGTGGGCAGTGGGCAGCAGAATACCACTGTGGGAGAGGGGCAAGGATAGTGGATAGGGCATTTCTCATTTCAAGGGGTAGTCGAAACCCAGGCACAGAATATGTTTCAGTTCCTCCAGTCCCGGGTAGTATTGACTCACAAGAGGAATGCTCCTCTGTCGCCGGACAGCGGGAGTTTGGGAAATGGTAGGTGAGTGGAGAGATAAGACAGAGGAGAGCTGTTTTTATACAAGGTTGGGAAGGTAATTACAGTTTGCGAAAGCCTCAGTGAGACCCATGATATATTTTGAGAGGGACCACTCGTCTCTACAGATGTGACAGCCAGGGTGGCTAACCTGCATAGGAGAGACTTCTTGGTATGGAATGGGTGACATCTGTAAGTGAAGGTACTGCTGGTGGCTGGTAGGTTTGATATGGACAGAGGTACTGATGTAGCCATCCGACCACAGAAAAGTATTCCCCTCATAACTATCACCCAGGAATGGAGCAATCGAATCATATTCTTCGCTAGGACTTCGACTACCTCTTGTCGTGCCCTGAAATGAGGAATGTCCTGTCCACTATCCTTTCCTTCTCCACACCAGCTTTCTCCTTACTCCCACCACCTGGTTGCTTCTCCCATCATGTGCTGCTGCTCAAGGTCTAGCCCCAAAAGCCATTGACCGTGGTCTGTGTGTGTGTGTGTGTGTGTGTGTGTTTCACATGCGTACATCCGATGAAGGCCTTGTTGGCTGAAAGCTCACTTTCTGACATTCTTTTTGTTGTGCCTGTCTGCAACTCAGCATCTCTTCTAGTTTAATTTTTTTGTTAATTTACGACTAAGATTGTAGTCTCTGAGTTTTTAAAAGTGTGTTATGTTGATGCTATCAAATACTTTTTAAATAACAGATTGATATAAATATCTGTTTATTTCTGAAGTTACATTGTTTTATTATTAATTTCAGCCTGAGAATTTGATATGGGCAGCATAAATGTTTGGGTAAAATCCTCTATAGTGTTTTTGAAGTTGTGGTACAGAGTTGTTTTGTTCTTGTAAAATCATGCAGGAAAAAAATTTGTGTGTGCCTTCTGGAATGGTTATTTCTCTACAATTATTTGGATAGGTTTTCTCTACTTTTTAGATATTTTTGCACAGACCAGGAAAATTAAAGAGGCCTTTGGAGAAAAGAGAACCACTAGCATGAATATCAAGAGCTCAGATGGAAACCCAATTCTAAGCAAAGAAGGGAAAGCAGAAAGGTGGAAGGAATGTTCTTGAGGACAATATTATAGAAATGGAAGAGAATGTAGATGACAATGAAATAGGAGATATGATACTGTGTGAAGAGTTTGACAGAGCACTGAAAGACCTAAGTCGAAACAAGGCCCCGGGAATAGGCAACATTCCATTAGAACTACTGACAGCCTTGGGAGAGCCAGGTCTAACAAAACTCTACCATCTAATGAGCAAGATGTATGAGACAGGCGAAATACCCTCAGACTTAAAGAAGAATATAATATTTCCAATCCCAAAGAAAGCAGGTGTTGACAGATGTGAAAATTAACGAACTATCAGTTTAATAAGCCACGGCTGCAAAATACTAACACGAATTCTTTACAGACAAATGGAAAAACTGGTAGAAGCCAACCTCGGGAAGACCAGTTTGGATTCGGCAGGAATGTTGGGAACACGTGAGGCAATACTGACCCTACGACTTATCTTAGAAAATAGATTAAGGAAAGGCAAACCTATGTTTCTAGCATTTGTAGACTTAGAGAAATCTTTTGACAATGTTAACTGGAATACTCTCTTTCAAATTCTGGAGGTGGCAGGGGTAAAATACAGGGAGCAAAAGGCTATTTACAATTTGTACAGAAACCAGATGGCAGTTATAAGAGTTGAGGGGCATGAAAGGGAAGCAGTGGTTGGGAAGGGAGTGAGACAGGGTTGTAGCCTATCCCCGATGTTATTCAATCTGTATATTGAGCAAGCAGTAAAGGAAACAAAAGAAAACTTCGGAGTAGGAATTAAAATCCATGGAGAAGAAATAAAAACATTGATATTCTTGAAGTTTTCCCGGCGGACTTAATGTTCCATCATCTTTCGGGCATGCACTCGGGACAGCGACAATTCTTCTTGCAAGAATAATTGTTGCTGTCCCAAGTGCACGCCCAAAAGATGATGGAACAAAAAACAATGAGGTTCAACGATGACATTGTAATTCTGTCAGAGACAGCAAAGGACCTGTAAGAGCAGCTGAACGGAATGGACAGTGTCTTGAAAGGAGGATATAAGGTGAACATCAACAAAAGCAAAACAAGGATAATGGAATGTAGTCAAATTAAATCTGGTGATGCTGCGGGAATTAGATTAGGAAATGAAACACTTAAAGTAGTAAATAAGTTTTGCTATTTGGGGAGCAAAACAACTGATGATGGTCGAAGTAGAGAGGATATAAAATGTAGGCTGGCAATGGCAAGGGAAGCGTTTCTGAAGAAGAGAAATTTGTTAACATCGAGTATAGATTTAAGTATCTGGAAGTTGTTTCTGAAAGTATTTGTATGGAGTGTAGCCATGTATGGAAGTGAAATGTGGATGATAAATAGTTTAGACAAGAAGAGAATAGAAGCTTTTTAAATGTGGTGCTACAGAAGAACGCTGAAGATTAGATCACATAACTAATGAGGAGGTACTGAATAGAATTGAAGAGAAGAGAAATTTGTGGCACAACTTGACTAGAAGAAGTGATCGGTTGGTAGGGCATACTCTGAGGCATCAAGGGATCACCAGTTTAGTATTGGAGGGCAGTGTGGAGGGTAAAAATCGTAGAGGGAGACCAAGAGATGAATACACTAACAGATTCAGAAGGATGTAGGTTGCAGTAGGTACTGGGAGATGAAGCAGCTTGCACAGGGTAGAGTAGCATGGAGAGCTGCATCAAACCAGTCTCTGAACTGAAGGCCGCAACAACAACAACAGTTCTCTTCACCTGGCTCTAATTCTTTAGGTCCCCAATTGTGATTCCTGTGTGATTAATAGTTGCAGAGGATTTATTTCATAAGAAATGCTACAATGAATGTGACCATGTTGACATGGAATGTTTGCAGTAGGTCATCACAATTAAAAAATTGGTTGAATGCATCTGTGAAAATCTCTGCATTTTATTGGTTACTGTGGGCCAACTTTCCTGATTTATCACACAGAATTAATGTTGGAGACTCATATTTTTTTAAGATACATGTCAAAAGTTTTGGAGCAATTGTTACTTTTTTTCCTGAAAATTCTCTTTCGTATTTTCTACGATGTTCTTGAGACGTTTTCATTTCATCCTTTATATGATTTTATGGTGCAAGTTACTTTGTTTTATTTCCAAATATGATTATTCTGACTTTTGGGATTGATTGTTAATCCAAGCTTGGTGTCTTCTCTACATCTATACTCTGCAAACCACTGAGAGGTGCGTAGCATAGGGAATGTCCCATTGTACCAGTTATTAGATTCTTTTCCTGTCCCATCAATGTATCAAGTGTGGCAAGACATTGAATGCCTCTGTGTGTGTGTGTGTGTGTGTGTGTGTGTGTGTGTGTGTGTGTGTGTGTGAGCGATCCCTATATGAGGGATATATTGGGGTTTGTAGTATGTTTCTAGAGCAATCATTTGAAGCTGGTTCTTGAAACTTTGTTTACGTCTATCTTCAAGAGACTTCCACTTTAGTTCCTTCAGTATCTCTGTGACACTATCTGTATCACTTGCTTGTATTCTTCACTTCACCATCTGTATTATTTTCTGAGATTATTGGAGCTAACCCTTCTGGGGCCATTTTAATGTGGTAGACAGTTCTTCCAGTGATTCCAACACCAATAGATAAAAAGTAAAAATATTAGCAAATATCAAAATTACAGCATTTAAAAACTAACAAAAGTCTATTAAACATTAAATATAAAAACAGTTTGCAAATATTTGGCAGTAGTATTTTCAAACTCATTCACTAAACCTCATCCACAGGGTCTCAAAAACAAACAGAACCTTTCCCAGTACATCTCCTGTTTCTAAGGAAATAAAAACAAAGAAAATATGTGATAAATATATGACAACAAATTTTGTACAAAAATTGATGGGGAATTCACACATTAATAACTTATAGGTTACCCACAAATAATTGTTGTAGTTTAGTACATATGAACACTGCAGAACTATGAAGGAGCACTCACTATACATTGGTCACTAAATGATAGAAAAATTGTCAGAATTGATTTTGACCTTATGTGGTACAAAAGTGGTGAGAGAGACAAGCTCAAAATTTCAAGTGTCTTGAGCAGAAAAAGTTGTGCATATGATCTATGTATCTCCTTTATATTACTAGTAGTTTCAGTTTTAAGCTGTCTTAAATCTAGCCAAAACTGTCATAGGGATCAGACATCATTTTGCACCATCCTACTGAAACCTTTGTAAAACCATGAATGTTTTGAGCTCTATGTGAAATTTCATTCAGACTAGTAATGTTCATGTGGACACCACTAGCCCACTTGATGTGGAAGAACCATAGTAGCAAATGTTTGAGACAGAAGAGCAATGTCTATTTGTAAGTCACTAAAGTGCACTGACACTCACAAAAGTTGAAACTGCATGCAGCATTTGGAATGTAGCATGTTATGTCACTCAAAGAAAGGGAAAAATGTGAAGTAACAAAGAGAAACCAAGGCTGGCTATCACTTCCCTCAGGAGGTGCAACTCCCAGCAATGCACATAGTCTCAGGTCTGAAATACTAGCTTCTGGATGGAAGAAGAAAGTCTCCTAAAAACCTCGTTGATCATCTTACTATACTAGCCAGTTTTGTCTTCTCATACATTTCGAATGCCCGAATAGTTTATTCTCAACCGATATCAAGCAAGGTGGTGCAGTGGCGTGCAAGGTGGCACAGTGATTAGTGACATTGGACTTACTTCAGGATGACTGTTCAGATCAGTGCTCGGCCATCCAGAGTGATGTTTTCCATGATTTTCTTAAACCACTCCAGACAAATTCCGGAATGGTTCCTTTGAAGAGAGGCAGCCAATTTCCTTTTCCAGTTTTGACACAGTCTGAGCTTGTGCTCCGTCTCTAATTACCTCGCTGTTGGTGGAAACTTAAAACCATAATCTTCCTTCCTTTTCTTCTCACCCATATCCTCCCCATTCCACCCACATTTGCCCTCCTGACCTCTGCAATTCAAAGAGCATGATATAGCCAGACCAAACCAAACAATATGAAAGATATAACAATCTGTGAAATTACTCATATTGTTTATCAGCTGTAGTGTTCAGTGCAGAATGTTCTATATGCGAGGGGACTTCAAAAAGTAAGTTACACGTGCCATCCTATGGTAAGACCATTCCACAACAAGAGTGCTACGTTATCAAGAGTGATTACACATTTTGGGTTTTCTGAACACAGTTCTACTCTGTAAAGATAGAAGGTGAATTACAGTGTGGGAGTGAAATGGTGTGGCAAGTGGAAACATATTCAAAAGTTGAAGCACACAGGACCTGGCAGTATGCGGACAAAATGCAATTTTGTGGCTCGCTGAAATGGTACTGACAATTTGACCAATGCTACTGCTACTCAGACGTGGTTGATATTAATTGGGCAGGAAGGTCACCAGTATCGACAGCAGATGACGATGTCCAGGCATTCGTAACCGATTTGCAGCAATTGCAGATTTTCTGGCAATGAGGATATTCACACACTTGTTCTCTACTTGCTCCATGACTGAGGAAAACATTTGTGTTGTCAATGAATTGAACAATTTGTGGGATACTCCAATAATTGGTTACAGAGACTTTGCTGTTAAAAAATAGTTCATGCATCTGTGTAATTTTGAAGTGTAGTACAACTTGCAATGAAAATTACTTGGCGTGCCATATTAATGTATGACTTTTGCCGTATTAATGTATGACTTTTGAAGTCCCCTAATAGTTGTGACCACAAACTGATGAAACACACAAATGAAAGAACTGTATACCCTTCACACAGCCATTAACCAGTTGGTGAGCAACTACAGCATGACTCAAGGTACACAAGTGCCTGCTACCCTACATGGACCATCTGGTTCCTTTTACCCAGCACTGTTTCTCCAACTCCAGAGAGTATGTCCTCTCGTCCAGCCTGCAAGATCTGCTTGTGCAGTAAACCTCCATTAAGTCCTCCTCAGACTAGCTGGTCTGTAGTAGGTGACAAAGAAGCTGTACAGATCAATTGTGCTTGCCTTTTCACCCAAGAGTGCAAGGAAAAGATAAACTTTCTTGTATGAGGCATAGGACCTGATCTCTGCAGTACTCCCATTGATGTCATCCCTCACAGCAGATGTAACACACTGAAAATGTTCTGTGTTGTAAAAGGTCTGGTTGTGTGGCTATGATTAGATATGCAGGTAGCAAATCTACTTTAAGTAATATGATGGGATACCCTTAAGGTGCATTTATTACTCGTTTTGATGCACTTAAATAGAATACTGAAAACTGAGAGCATTACTGACTCCGAGTTCTAACCAGGAGTGCATCCTAATGCTGACTGACATACTTGCCACCGGCAAACTTTGTGCAACAATGGAAGAATTTGTACTTTTATCAGTAGCGTATTCACCATCATTTGTTTCTGATTACAGTTAATAGTAAAGAAGCTTTATTGACTCTTAGACTGCCCACAGCATTTATTATGTTGAAAGTAGATGATAAAAATTGATATTTTATACAGAAAAACCAGCTGTTTCATGCCTAAACGTTGGGTGGTCCCTGGCTTCTTCAATTGCTGGCATAGTCCGTATCAATTCAAGCAGGCTAGGAAAAAGTCTTACCTTCATAGCCTCGGATGTTATTGATTTTAGCACATTAAAATGAAGTACTAAGTAAGGAACAGGTATTTTTTTGTTTTCTCCAAAAAAAAATTTTGCTCCATGGTACAGCCCTCCAAAGATGACACAATGCATGCCATTTTGAAGATGTGAATTTTGGAAAAATATTTAAAATGCTGTATCTCTGGAACAGTTGTAAATATTTTGTTGTATTTGAAAGATAATTGCTTTATACTTACAAAGAAATCCTCCATTTGAACTTATCTGTCAGAGTTCTTTTATTATAGCATTCTGAACTTTTTTATAATTTATGGAATTTTTTTTCAAAATGCCAATCCGTAAAATTTTGATTTTTTTCTGTTGATTAGTACCATATAATTCTACATTCCCTGAAAAGAAGAGCTTCCGCCTTTAGGTTGAACAGGTTTTGTAAACAATTTAAATTTTTGTCATACATAAAACGTGTTTTATTATCACATAACAGGCTCATAAAAATCAAAACCTAGTCTTATTTAACATAATTTTAGTTTTGAAAGATGAGTAAGAGATCATTTTCAGGCATTTTAAATGGTTCCAATATATATGTGAAAGGTCCAAAAACTTAAAAGGTTTCAATTTATACAACTTCTGTGCACTCCGTTTTGTACTGACATTAGCCAGTCAATGAACTAAAAATGTGTTCCACTGCTTCAGTATCTTCCTTTGCTATAGAGTGATGTCTTCCCGTTGAACCAATAGGAACTGGAGCACTTACAATCTTCAAAACATTGTGAGCACTCACTCATGTCGTCGTTGCTGTTCTTCAGCTGGAAACGTATATCCAGCAGCTGGTCAATGTGGTAGCATAAAGTTCACTACTATTTCATTTAAGTCATAACTTGGTGTCTATAATATCTACAATCCACCAGTCACAGTCTATATCTCTCTCTCTCTCTCTCTCTCTCTCTCTCTCTCTCTCTCTCTCACACACACACACACACACACACACACACACACACACCACAAACAACCCAGGTTGTGACTCTGAATATTATCCTGCTGTTTGTCGAACAAACGAAATTTCTTCTTCCTTGCTCTTTAAAGTGCATACAATATGAGTTCGCCCATCATGTTGAGTCCAAAAATATGTCTTCTGAATTCCTTTCACAGGAGTAGTTTGTTTGGACCATTCTTCTTTTTTCTGCTCATGGAATTCTTTGGTTTCCTCTTTGGACAAAAGAATGAAGGCTGTGGATGTGTAAGATTTCATGACACTCATAAAATCCTCGGTATTCTGAATGGCAGCTGTATTTGGTCTGGAAAGATTGTTTTGTAGCATGGTGCTTCAGCAAGCCTCTGTGCAAATTCGTATTAAAAAAAGAAATATAATTAATTAAACAAATTGATTTTTTCTTGCTTTTATCATTTTGATTCCTTATAAATTTTTAAGGAAATGCAATGTCCTTCACTTTGAACTTACAGTGATTCCTGTATAATTAGTTCTCATTCTTGACTGTGTGTACAATATTGATTCTTAATCGGACTTCCTCTTCAGATGCAGGCAGCTAGTGACATGACGTTAGCATAATGCGTGGAAGGAAATGAAAACTTTCGTGGTTTTGCACTAATAAGAATCCTCACACTTCATATTTTCATAAAAAAATATTATTCAGATAATACAATCCGATGATTACAGTGGCCTCGCTATTGTATATCGTAACGTGTTGGGGCTTTTCCTTTATGTACCTATACACCTCCTACACCATCACAAGGCCCTTTCCTGGGACCAGTAGCACTGTATACCCAGTCAGTTGGCACAAGTGACTTACTCAATTCAAACAACTTGTAGCAATTTTTAAAATGACTAGGAGCACCATCAGAAATAATAATGATCTTCTCTGTCCCTGTTTACAGTTGAAGAATCTCACATTGCTAGCAAGCATGTGCTGAGTAATGTCCTGTGTCATCACTTATAACTGCAACACTTTTGGTCTTGTTTTGAAAAGATGTCACTTCTGGTCATTGCTCCAATGATACCCTTGTACTTCTTGTGGGAGACTGTGATTCTGCTGAGAACTGGTCTGTTAAAGACCAGTTCTCAGCAGAATCACAGTGAAGGACTTAACGTAGTTCTTCAGCCTGTGCACACCCTTTCACTTCTGCAATATGTTGTTGTTGCAATTTCTTCTGATGCTGCTGTGTTACTGCTTCCACTGACCATTTACCAAGTTCATCAATGAAACTGTCAAAGGCAACAGTTTCCTTAATTAGATCATTTTCCTCTCATATCACATATGTAATTTTTGCAGAGTTATCTGCTACGTCTTCCAGGCTAAGTGTCTGAAGAGACAGTCCTCCTGTTCCAGGCAGTCACCACATACTTCAAACAAAGAAGTCTCTAGGTTTACATCACAGACTACTTCACTTGCGCAACCAAGATGTCATATGTCACGTGCTCTAGTAAGTTACCACACAAAGTTCAACATTCGCGCAGGACACACATAAACAGACATCTCTAGGTGGGTGTGCATAAAATTTTGATCTTCCAATATCTGAAGTTGTATAGTTGCTCTTATAAATTGCAAAAGTTTCTTTAATACTGTGAGTCATATAGGTCTTCACTGTCACTACTTTTTGACCTTCAACTGTTACAGTTACAGTGTCTTTTTTGTTAGCACTCTGGCGAGAACAGTCCCATTTATCTTCCAGATAAAATGACTGTACTATTTGAACTTAAGCTGCTTTCACAGGATGACCATAATAGGGATCTGGTCTTCCAAAGACTCCTTTGACAGACCTCACATTTCTTGATTTGTCTACCATGTACTTTGATACTGATGGAACATGATTCAGAATTATTTCCTTTGAAAGTGTCTCTGGAACAATAGTTAAAACTTGCACATTTCCACTGTAGTATGCACAATATTAAACAGCTGAATTGATATTTGTGAAAATTTCATGGCGAGAGGTGCAAGAGCACTTTGGTTCGTTTTCTTCTGAAGACGGAACTTCTACTTTGAAGAGTGTAATCAGTTTTTCTGCAGTGTTTTCATCGATAGCTTAAGTAATTTTTCTGCGCTTTCTTGATGCATAGAGCTTATGACTCAACTTCACTGACCACAGTTTCTTAACAGGACCAACACCTACCTCTGTAGTTGACTGATTCAGGATATTTAATTCCTCCTCTATAGATGCAAAATCTGCACCATGTGAGGCTTCGCATTGTTCAGATACTATCATTGTTGTTATCCTGTCAAAACATTTAGAACACAAAAAGTCGTCACTGGAAACATCTTCACTTTGAAACAGTCTTCAAATGAGAACACTTATTCCCAACCTGAACAAAGTCTGTTTTTTTGTTTGTCTTATATATCACTCTTTTATGGATATGCAAATAGTCAGCATACTTCACTTTCCTGTGGCCCCAGTCAGAAGACATTTCAAACAGTCGTTTTCACAAAACACACAGCAACTGTGTCAACTGGTAAATTCCTCACGAAAACACAGAACTCACTGGATCATCTCAGATTTCTTGGAAGCCTCTTCAGTAAACAAATTAGCACTGAACAACTACAATACAGAAACCTGCAATGTACAACCACAACAAAGAAACTAACAAGAAACTACGACAAAGTGTAAGAAATATCTGCAACAAGGAAAGTGAAGAGACATAACTGCAACAAAGAAAGTGAAGAGACATAACTGCAACAAAGAAAGTGAAGAGACATAACTGCAACAAAGAAAGTGAAGAGACATAACTGCAACAAAGAAAGTGAAGAGACATAACTGCAACAAAGAAATTAGTAAGAAACAACTACAGTGAAGACATACATTACCCTTGAAAGTCAAAAGTTTTTAAAATAAAACATGTCCAAATTACGGAGAATATAGACTCTGAATTGGCAAAAAAACTGTAAATTATTAAAAAAATTTAAAGCCGACAGTAAAATACCTGACATATGTCCAAACAGAGGATATCAGTGTAATAATAAAGCAATTATCTTTCAAATAAAAAACAAAATATCTAGAAGCGTTACAGAGATACAGCACTTCAAAAGTTTTTCCAATATTTGCAACTTCAAAATTACGTTCACAGTGTTATCTTTGGAGGCCTGTATCTCAGTGCAGCAATTTTTTTTTTTTTTTTTTTTTTTTTTGGGAAACAAAAAATACATGTTTCTTCCTTACTCCTGAATTTTAATATATGCTAAATTCAATAACATCTGAGACTATGAAGGTAACCCCCTGCCTGAAACGATACAGATTATGCCTGCTACAATACGTAATCTCTCATGCACTGTTCGGCTCCCAACAACACCAGTGTACCTACAGTGACGGATGGTGTGACCAAACTTGCTGTCTGCCCGCCAGCCCTGTGAGCTGCCTCCCGGAGCATTCCAGTAGGGCTCTGCAGTATTGCTTACAACAGCAACTTACCTATTTTACATGTAGCGTTCAAATATAATGTGAAAAATGCCAAATAAATGGGTCCTGAAATAAGAGGAATCTCAAAAGTCACTATCCTGAACTTAACCTCTGTTAACGTAACCCCCTTTTATCTGTGTTGCCATTGTTAGTACTGTTACGTATATATATCTCAGCCACCCGAGTATTGGCGGGAAAACCGTACCTTAGTGGGTTAGGAGGAGATGCCAACCCAAAACCCTGAATATCTAGGGTTGTGGCTCTGCGGTTAACAACCGTAGTTGTAAATTGGAGCTTGCTCCACCCAAGGTTAACTACATTCGAAAGTCTTCCATGGAAAGGTCTTTTAAGAAAAAATTTGCACTGTCCTGTCCAAGAATGCAGGAGAAGGCTACATCGGATTCAGTGGGTAGCCACCTAGAAGGCATCAATGAGCCAGAGCATTGGCAATCACCCATCCTTACGGCAGTTTATAAGAACAGGATCAAACAAGATCAGATGAACTACATTGCAACTCATAATATTAATTCTCTAATTAAAGCAGAAAAACTAAAGAATTTGACGGATGAATTACATAAACAGAAAATTTTAGTAGCAGGACTCCAGGAAATGGGAAATACTACAGAAGAACCAATTGAATCACAAGGTTACAGAATTTACAATGGGAAACCTGGAATAAGGTTTATGAAAGAATGTCCCCAACTTGGAACTGGGTTTATAGTCAATGTGAAAATAATAGATTTGATTATCGATTTACAAGCCATCTCCCCTAGAATTGCAACTTTGAGTTTAAAAACATCCAACAAAATTTATACCATCATTAATGCCCATGCCCCTACTAATGAGAAGAATTTTCTAACAAAGACTAGGAAAGAAGTGGATAAGTTTTGGGATCTCCTTGACCAAACAATAAACCATGTAAATATTAACAATGTTAACCCTGCTGTTCTGTTCACTTTTACTTGACATATATACTGTTCGGGTCAATATGACCCGACATATCAAAATGCTTTAGAAACATAAATTTTGGTACAGTTTTAGCTATCGACATTGTTGTTCTATTCCAGTACCTTGTTAGTAATAATAATAATAATAATAATAATAATAATAATGGTAATAATAATAATAATAACAATGCATACAACTTTATTGAGGGATATTTTTCATTTAAATATGCACATAAATTTGAAACAACAGACAGTTTCCATTACAGGCATTCAACTTAGAAAGCACTACAGTTTTTCCATACTTCTATTCTTATTGTTGACAGTTTAGACGTAAGTATTGACATTTTCTAACAACAGACAGTTGTCATTACAGATATTCATCTTAGAGCACACTACAGTACAGAACACACTACAGTTTTTTTATTACATTCCAACATAGAAAGCACTACAACTTTAGAATCCTCTCTTCTTACTGATTGTAGTTTAGGCACAAGTATTCACATAAATTTGAAACAACAGAATTTTCAATACAATCATCTTATAAAATACTACAGTTCTTTTCTTACTGCTTGCACTGTGGACACAAGTAGGTTACATGTTTCTTGCAAATATGTTTACTACATTTTCCACACACCATGTTTGTTTTATTGTCATTACTTGATGGACAGAACTTACAGCGTGCACGTTTTGTAGATTTTCTTGTTGTTACCGATTCTGACACACCACCCACATCATTCGGGTTTTGGATGCTTGTGACCATTCTCAAAGAATCTTCTGTTCTTGGGAAATGCGTTCTTGATGCAATATGTTCTTTTATCAGTGACTTTCCAAGTTCCTCCAAGAATATTCTCCTTCTAGTCAATTTGCTTGCATTCCAATTAGGGTCAACCGAAATCCACAAAACGTATGCATTATAAGCAGAAACATCAAGAATATTGTAGAAAACTATCATTGGCCACCTATTACTTTTTCGTTTGCATGTATATGTACCTAATAACTGATCAAGCGTGTCTACAGCACCTTTGGTTGAATTATAGTCCAAAATCATTTTTGGCTTCTTATCAGCCCTGTCACTGATTTCCGCATCATGGTGGAGAGTGCTCATAAGTACAACATTCTTGTGTCTCTTAGGAATATAATTAACCACAGTAGTGTCATTTGTGAAGTAAAATGAAGAGCTGTGTACCTCCTTGTTGGTCATTTTGTGTGGAAGCTCCGGCTTATTTTTCCGTATAGTTCCCAACATAGTCAATTTCCTTTTCAGAAGCAGCTGCCCCAAATTGTACGACGTAAAAAAGTTGTCACACGTGATATTCTGACCACGTAACTCAGAAGTGAGATCAGATACCACCCTCATTCCCTGATTTCTTTCTGGTGCCGCTCCACTCACCTTTCCTGTATAAATTTGGGCTTTCAGTACGTATGAAGTTTTGCTGTCACACATGGTCCATATTTTGATCCCATATTTTGCCGGTTTACTTGGGATATACTGCTTGAATGGACAGCGACCTCTAAATGCTACTAACTGCTCGTCAACAGTAACATTTTCTCCTGGATTATACAGTTGAGGAAGGACCTCTACCCACTTCTCCCAAATACTACGAATTGCGGCAAGTTTGTCAGTACGTCGTCTTTCCTCTCTAGTAGATTTCTTGTCAAATCGCAGGACACGTGATATCTTACAGAATGTTTCATGAGACATGGTTGCTCGAAATATGTTTCGCCCAGTATCTTTATCCCACAAACTTTTTGTAGACTCCCCATGAGATCGATATACACCCGCTAGGAGTAAGAGTCCTAAGTATGCATGGAAAACAGAACCATCAATATCTGTCCACTGTTCACCATAAACTCGCTGCCCTTCAATATTTGTCATCTCTATTATTTCATTTTGAAGCGCTGTGTGAAATACTGCTTCAAATGAACATTTTACATCAGATATTCTGCTGACTGCATACCTGGTAACTCCTGGGGTACTCTTGATGATGTTCGAAGCTGGTAGGCGACCATGTTGTGCTGGTGGATGCAACTGCCATTCTATATTCCCATTTTTAGAAAGAAAAGTCTCTACACTATTTTGTATGGGCTGTGGACTGTCGTAACTGTCATCGGAACACTCGCTTTCAGATGCATTGCTGATGTGATCTTCAAACTCAGAAAGTGATCCTTCATCTGGTGAGGCATTTACTATTTCTTCCAACTCACGATCATTCAATGGTCTCATCGCCATGGTGTCACAAGTCAAACTGGGCAGAAACAAAGCATTCCAATTATTGAGAACTGCCAATTATTATTTCCTGGGGAAAGCAACAAACAAGCCCATTGTTGTGAACGCATGGAGCTTTAGGTGATTGTTGAGAGTAAGTTGGAATGATGCAGTCACTATTCCCACACAACACAACAAAAATAATTTTCGCCATTTCCAGATTTTAGAAATAAATACGAGTTACACTAAACATATTTGTGTCGGGTCATTATGACCCGAACATTACATATGCAACTATTACAGTTGAAGCCCAAACTTCTTAAACTTTTTTAAAACCTTTTAAAACACATGCTGCTCATCCATTTTCAGACAAAGTCACAAAGTTTCATAAATATATATTGGTATTTACATAATGTAAAATAACGTTCATATTCGTTTCGGGTCATATAGACCCGAACAGAACAGCAGGGTTAAGATCCTGTTAGGGAACTTCAATGCCCAACTCAGAAGAGAAAAGAAAGACGGGGATATCATTGGAAAAAGGGCTCCACATTAACAAACAAATAAGACTGGTCAAAGACTTGTTGAACTCTGTAGGGAACACAAACTGATCTCTAAGTCCACATACTTCAAAAGGAGGCCAAACAAACTTAAAACTTAGAAACATCCTGATTGGAGAAAAGGAGAATGGCAGCTGGCTCATATATTTATGGACAAATTCTTCCACAGAGAAATCTACAATGTCAAAGTATTAAGAGGGGTAGATACAGGTTCAGATCGTTACATTGTCAAAATCAAAATTAAGCTCACGCCACTAAACAAGAAACCAAAGTGCAATAAACAAAAGAGGAACTTTGATCCCTAACAATTAATTAGAAATGATAAATATAAAGAAGTCACACAAAACCTGAAACTGACAGATAATTTATTAGAAGAACTGGTTCAAATTCTCAGGCAACAAGCAGAAAATTTAGCCTTATTGAACCCACGTAAAAGATTTGTGTGGTGGAACTCAGAATGTGACAAAATTTATGAAGAAAGACATCATGCATGGTTAAAATTTCAAACACACAAAACAGAAGAAAATGCAACCAACATCAAAAAATCAGGAAAAAGTTCACACAAATTAGCAGGCAAACCAAGAGACAATCACAGAAAGATCTAATCAACTCAATAGAAGAAAATTACCACAAAACCGATTCCAGAGACTTTTACAAAATGTTTGTAAGACAACTAAAAAAATTTGCCCCTCCCACATTAATGCTGAAAAGGGAAGATGGAAAAATGGCACATAATGACAAGGAAAAATGCCGAAATCATGACAAAAGCATTTAGCAAACTTTTGAATTGTGAAGAACCCCAGCAACTTTTAGCAAATAATACAGACACACCCATCAAGACTCCACCTGATCTCATAAATCCTCCAACAATCCAATAGGTGGAAATGGCACTCAGAGAGATGAAAAACTATAAGGCATGTGGGTAAGACACAAGTTTTTGTAGAAATGTGGAAATATGCCAGATATATAGTTCAAACATCCTTACACATAGCCATAACAAAAATCTGGATAACAGAAAAGTTTCCCGAACATCGAACTACAGCCATAATCCACCCACTCCGCAAAAAAGGAGATAAAAGCAACCTAGATAATTACATAGATATCTCTCTCTTAGGCTGCACATACAAGATTTTCTCCAGATTCCTATACAAGAGGATCAAAGAGCAACTAGAGGAAGAATTAGGTGAATACCAAGGAGGCTTCAGACCTTGGAGAAGCTGTACAGAACAGATCATCACTTTAAAATTAGCCATAGCAACGAAATAAACCTCCTGTAATAACCTTCGTGGACTTTAAAAAAGCATATGACTGTATCCACAAACCTTCAAGGTTAAAAATCTTAAGAAATTTCGGGCTCTATACAAAATAAATCAAATTGATTGAATTCACCTTAACCAACACTGTATCAAAAGTCAAGTTCAGGGGGTAAATCCCTGAGCCATTCAACATAAAAACAGGTTTAAGACAAGGAGATTGCTTTGAATCCCTGCTGTTCAACTGTGCTTTGCAATACATATGAGGGAATGGTACAAGACTAACCCAAAGAACATCCAAATTGGAAGACCCAAAGACAACATAAGTTTAAATTGTCTAGGATTTGTCCAACAGTATTCAGGAAACCAAACAACAAGTTATCTCATTACAGGAAATAGCACAGAAGATTAGTCTTGGAATAGCCTTTGAAAAAACAGTCATCATGTTAATAGACACACCACTCAAACAAAATTGCTATAGGAAACCAAGAAATCAAAATTGTAGATAAATTTAAATATCTGGGAGAAATCATAACATGTAACCTCAACGAAAAGCCATCACAGCATTACAGAATAAATGAATTGAGTAGAGCACAATATATCACCAAGAACACCTACAACAAAAAGAGCCTGTAATTGCAACAAAATTAAAACACTACAAAACAGCCACTCAACCAGAAATAACATACGCAAGTGAAGCCATCTTCAAAACAACTAACACTGCACAAATTGACAAAATACTCAAAATAGAGAGAAGAATCATCAGAACGTGCATCAACAAATCGTACCAGACAGATGGACACTGGAGAGTAGCTACAAATGAAACAGTCTACAAGGAAATAGAACCAGTAATGAGTACAATCGGGAAGAAACGCATTTCATTTTTCGGACATCTAATCATAACACCAGAGAACAGGACAATCAGGAGAATAATAGAAAAATTGTGGAATAGTAAGTGCAACATTAAGTGGATTGCAGAAATCAAGGAAGATATGGATGAGCTACAGATTACATTGGAAGACCTAAGAAACAAAACTGAGAAAATCAGGAAACTCAGACAAACAAACCAGACTGCAAACGAGAATCAACAGACAGACAATAGGAAGGGTGATTTCCGATGAAGAAAGAAGGATGAGATCCGAAAGAATGGAGTAGTACTGGGCTGACAGGAAACTGAAAAATTATCTGTATTAAGTTGGCTAGAGTGATCCAATGAAGACCATAAAATGTATATAATAATAACAGTATATATAGTGTAGTTGTATATATAGTATTCTTATGTAGTTGTTAGTATTTTATTGCATAATTTAATTGTTTTTCTTTCTTTTCCTGATAGGCATTATTTTTTTGTCATTTTCTCTTCATGTTTACTTCTCTTTTAGTTCCTTCTTTGAATAAACGGATAAATATCATTTGCAAACAATCTTTAAAATTCCCAATAACATATAAGGGGAGCCAAAGAAAAATAAGACATACTATGACACAGATGTTGGTAACGCAGGTAGGTGTGTTTATGGAAGTGTCCTTTGCTTGTATCAGGAAGGAACAGAGTGTACGTTCACTGCTGTGCCATTTGTCTGTCAGACATGTTCTACATGAGAGCAGCATGTGTTCGTGTGCGTGTGTGTGTGTGTATGTGTGTGTGTGTGTGTTTGTTTTTGTGTGTCCAACTTCGCTATGAAGCCTGGGAAAGAGGAACAACGAGGTGTAATGCTCTTTTTAACTGTGGAAGGACTGTCAGGAAGTGAAATTCTTGCCTGAATGTCAGCTGTGTGTGGTGAATACATTATCTCATGTGTTTGCATAGAATAAACAACCTCAAAGAGGTTGGGGGCCACTGAAAGACAGAAGGCGCCTGTCCTGGTGGAAAACTGCTGTCATTGCTACTGTGGAGGCTGCCATCAGAAATGAGAGAGTGTGGATGGTGGAAGATGTTTGGTTCAGGTTGGGCATCAGATCAGTCATGGTACCATTCACACCATCACAACAGGGCATTTGAAGTTCCAGAGTTGTGTTCCCCACAACCTGGTGGAGGAGCAGAAGCTGAACAGAATGTCGACATCACTGCACTGCACGGAACAGTGTCACAATGAAGAATATCGTTTACTGTCCCTTATTGTCGCATTTCCTGCCCTTTATTGTTGCGGGACATGAAACATGGAGTCATCATTTTGAGCTGAGGATCAAGCATCACAGCGATCATTCTAAGCACACGAATTCACCCTCACAGAAAAAATTCAAAGCCGTGCTCTGCTGGCGTAAACTGTCACCGGCACACCGGTCGGCAAAGGTGAAGGGCGAAGATGGATTAGTAGGCGATGGATCAAACGCACCTATCAGGAGAGAGGCCATAGATGCACTCACAAGTGACACTGCTAGTCCCCCTCAACAACATGTATTTAGGCCGCCACTGCTGACTGAAGGGCCTCACTCAATCAATCAATCAGTCAATCAATCATCCAGCTTGGCATCTGCCAGTTTACTCGCAGATTGGGTTTACTCATCACAGGCTACAACAGTGCATAACGATCAGATTAATGACTACAGCAGGACTATTACTGATGAGCCTTTACCACAAATACGGACTGTTCAAGTTAAGTAAATGTTCCAGTACATGTAAGTACAGAACTGTAGTAATCCATGTGTGCATTTGTGTTGTAGAAAGAGGATACCGGCCACAGTAACAACATCCTCACCCTTGCTTCCTTGCGGTACAAGGATCTTCAATGTCGAAAAAGGATAATTCAGTGGTGATCGAAGATAATCGACTTGGCTGAAGATTCTGCTTGCTTCTCTTTTGTTTTAGCTTGCAGGGGTGATCGTGTTCAAGTGTTTCTATTTGCTATTTTGTAGTTGTGTTCTTGTATGTATTTTAGGAGGGGAGCTACAAAACTAATCAAATTTCTCTTTTCAGAGGCTTTTCTTACTTTTTGATATAACGTATGTGTGTAAACCGTGAATTCTCCATCCCTTCCATCCCCTGCCCCTGCACCTCAGCTGCAGATAGCTGCTGTTATGGATCTAACATAAGTTTTTCAGTTTCATAACCAACAAAATTGCTACCTCACTGATTACAGTACAACATCTACTGACTGCACATGCCGCATCAGATGTACAATCACAATTGACCAACCAACCAGCCCAACAAGTGCCACCAACCAGTATACCGACATTCTTGCAATGCACGGAAACAGAGGAGGAATGGATTGAATATCTGACTCAGTTACAAGCACATTGTCAAGTTTGTGTCCAAGGTACTGTCAAGTTACAATACTTCCTTTCAACTGTAGGGTTCGCAATGTTCAGGTTAACACAAAAACTATTCCCAATTGCACTCCTGATGAACTCAGCTATGACGAAGTAATTGCGGCATTAACTCAATACTATGCCCAGCCAGTCCGAGTCGCTACTAGATATCAGTTATTTCGTTTTCAGAAAAAGCCGGAACATACGTACCATCAGTGGGACGCAGAACTAATGGGCATGAATGAGAAGTGTAAATTTAAAAGTAGTTGTGGCAACTTTAACAGTAATGATACCTGATGTAGTAACATTCAGTACCCCAGATAGTAGAATACGGGAACAGATCTTAACTTCCCCAAGTATTGCAAATCTTAGAGCAATATGATTCGGGTGCCATAGGGGGCCAAAAAGTTTGAACAGGGTCAAGTCACCCCTTGCGCAACCTCCCCAAGCAGTCGCAACAATGAGCACATACACAGCCAAGTGGACAGCCACATAGACATGTAAACAGGCCTGTGAATTTAATGGAGTCTTGCTCGTAGATGGTTTGCTCGCCATAAAAGACACGATTGCCCAGCATATAACGCAATGTGTTACACATGTGGAAAAAGAGGCCATGTCTAAGCAGTTTGTTTGCAATGGCACAAAAATACCAATTTCGCCTGCTCGTGCACATGCAGTGAATGCTGTGTTTTCAAACCTACAACAAGTTCTTTTCGCTCTAGTGCTGTGCAATGACGTTCTAACAAACTACTTGTCTCATTACAAATTGCTAGCCGTCGTGTGAACTTTCAGTTAAGACACAGGTGCCTTAGTAACTTTGCTTAATCATCCCACGTACGAACAGTTAGGCTCACCGAGCCTTTCTAAATCTAGCAAGTACCTCACTGCTTACAAAGGATAGGAAATTCCAGTGGTTTGACAGCGTAGTCTGCCTGCCACTTACAAATCTCTCACTACGACACTGAAGTTTACAAATTTCACACTAAGACAGTGAATTTTACCGAGTCGCCTGATAAACAAAGTAATAGCCTACAGAATATCAGACCAGCTGTGTGGCTGGATTGAAGAGTTTTTAGCAAACAGAACACAGCATGTTGTTATCAATGGAGAGACGTCTACAGACGTTAAAGTAACCTCTGGCGTGCCACAGGGGAGTGTTATGGGACCATTGCTTTTCACAATATATATAAATGACCTAGTAGATAGTGTCGGAAGTTCCATGCGGCTTTTCGCGGATGATGCTGTAGTATACAGAGAAGTTGCAGCATTAGAAAATTGTAGCAAAATGCAGGAAGATCTGCAGTGGATAGGCACTTGGTGCAGGGAGTGGCAACTGACCCTTAACATAGACAAATGTAATGTATTGCGAATACATAGAAAGAAGGATCCTTTATTGTATGATTATATGATAGCGGAACAAACACTGGTAGCAGTTACTTCTGTAAAATATCTGGGAGTATGCATGTGGAACGATTTGAAGTGGAATGATCATATAAAATTAATTGTTGGTAAGGCGGGGATTCATTGGGAGAGTCCTTAGAAAATGTAGTCCGTCAACAAAGGAGGTGGCTTACAAAACACTCGTTCGATCTATACTTGAGTATTGCTCATCAGTGTGGGATCCGTACCAGATCGGGTTGACAGAGGAGATAGAGAAGATCCAAAGAAGAGCGGCGCATTTAGTCACAGGGTTATTTGGTAACTGTGATAGCGTTACGGAGATGTTTAACAAACTCAAGTGGCAGACTCTGCAAGAGAGGCGCTCTGCATCGCGGTGTAGTTTGCTCGCCAGGTTTCGAGAGGGTGCGTTTCTGGATGAGGTATCGAATATATTGCTTCCCCCTACTTATATCTCCCGAGGAGATCACGAATGTAAAATTAGAGACATTAGAGCGCGCACGGAGGCTTTCAGACAGTCGTTCTTCCCGCGAACCATACGCGACTGGAACAGGAAAAGGAGGTAATGACAGTGGCACGTAAAGTGCCCTCCGCCACACACCGTTGGGTGGCTTGCAGAGTATAAATGTAGATGTAGATTTCAAGAGTCAGTGAAAATATATTCGGTTTAGATGCCTTTGATTTTTTTGGACTTGACATCCAAGACAATGTACTTCAGGTGTCTGCTTTTGAACCAATAGACAGCATCACTAGTTTGCTTAACTGAACTATTTTCAGTAAGAATGGGAAAAGCTAATAACTTTGTAGTGCATGTTACATTGAAAGACAATGGACAACCTAAGTTTTTCTGGGCCCTCCCTGTTCCAATTGCTTTAAGAGACAAAGTAGCCAGTGAATTGAAAGAGAAGTAGCCAGTGAATTGAAATAATTGCAAGATAATGGTGAAATTGCTTCCATTCAAGCTAGTCAGTGGGCAAGTCCTCTCACTTTGTTGCCTAAGACTTCTGGCTGCATTCACACGTGTTTTGACTTCAAGTCTACAGTCAACCCACACACAATAGTTGACACTTATACATTACCTGCCCTAAAGAACTCTCAAACAGGCTCGGTGCAGGACGTTACTTTTCTAAGATGGATTTGCGTGATGCCTACTTGCAAATTCCATTGGATTAAGAATCATAGAAAGTATTTATTGTAAATACATTCTTAGGACTGTTCAAGTATTTGCGTTTGTCCTTCAGCAGTGCTTCCACACCCGCCATTATTCAACATTACTTGGAACAGCTGACTGTAGAAGTCCCATTTTGTTCAAACTACTGTGACACAATATTGTTATCTCAGGTCATACACCAGAGGAACACATTGCCAATTTGTGTACTCTTTTTCGAGTGTTGTCAGAAGCGAGACTCAAGTGTCGACTTGAAAGGTGTGACTTTTTTCAGACTGTACTACAGTACTTAGGTCGTGTCATAAACAGTCAGGGTGTGCACCCCTCCAATATCATTTGCTTGCAATCTGTGACCTGCCTGTTACTTGCAATTTATCTGAAGTGCAGTCAGTACTAGGCAATGTGACATGCCACATTCAGTTCATACCGAATGCCGCTCAGATCACGTTTCAATTGTATCGCTTGTGTCTGAAATATATGCCTTTTGTGTGGACCAAAGAGTGTCACGATGCATTTCAGAAACTCAAAAATGCCTTGCTCAGTGACAAATGTTTAGTGCATTTTGAGCCTGTCAAGCTGCTAGTTTTGCAAGTCAGCACTTCTTCCTACAGAATCAGCACTCTGCTTTTGCACAGAATTGTTGCACAATACAGACCCATTGCTTTTGCCTCAAAGTTTTTAACTCAAACTCAGTGCAGTTATTCACAAACTGAAAAATAGGCTGTCACTATTGTGTATGGTGTGACTAGTTTCCATCACTAAGTGTTTGGTCGCAAGTTCTATTTAGCGTTTGGTCGCAAGTTCTATTTAGTGACAGATCACAAGCCTTTGCAGTCCTTGTTTCACATGTCAAAGCCAGTTCTTACATGCACTGCTCAAAAATTGCAACAATGGGCTTTGCTGCTCTCGCATATCAGTATCAGTCAGTGTCGTCGTAACTGCCGCCTGCGTCACGTCTGCTGTGCAGCGAGCTACCTTAATTTAAGTATTAACTGTATTTTTCTTACTTGTCACTTCTTCCTTTTAATTTTCGAGTGCTCTTAATAGTGTTCCATAGATTTCGTGTTTGTTTTGAATACAGTAAGAGAGAGTCCCTTAGTCAACCATAGTGCCAGTAGTGCTAGAGTTTGTTTTCAATACAGTCCAGAGACAGGTAGTGCTATTTTCATTGTTTTCTACAAGAAGTGGCTAGCAACCACAGTTTAGTGAATAAGCAGCCGCTTTTAGTGAATTAGCAGTCTAGTTAAAGGTTGATTAACTCCCTTCAGTAAATTGTTTCCTTAGGATGGATAGGATGTGTGACTGCTGTGTACGGACGCAGGAGGAGCTGGCCTCTGTTCGCGAACAGCTGAGCGTGTTGATGGCCGCGGTCAGCCGTCTTCAGGCTGCTGCCTCGGAGTGTAGCGGCAGTGGGGAGTCTGGTGCGTCGCAAGGTACACCCCAGGTGTTACATGCTTCACCCACTGTCCCTGCTGTCGAGACATCTTCGCGGGTACCGGGCGCGGTTGAGCCACCCTCTCCCCAAGGGGAGTGGCGGGTTCGGCGGCGTTCGTGGCGCACGAGGCAGAAGGTCAATGTGGAGGCTGGCCGTGTGGCATCGCCCGGTCTGCCTGTGAGGGGACATGTGGCTGCACCTTCAGCAAGGTCCGAGCAGGCACACGGGGGGAGGGGTTTATTAGTTATTGGGAGCTCCAACGTTAGGCGGGTGATGGAGCCCCTTAGGGAAATAGCGAGAAGGTCGGGGAAGAAGGCCAGTGTTCACTCTTGTCTGCTTGGCGGGGGGTCTCATCCGAGATGTGGAGGAGGCCCTACCGGCGGCGATAGAGAGCACTGGGTGCACCCGACTGCAAATTGTTGCTCATGTCGGCACCAATGACTCCTGCCGTCTGGGTTCAGAGGTCATCCTCAGTTCGTACAGGCGGTTGGCGGAATTGGTGAAGGCGGAAAGCCTCGCTCGCGGGGTGGAATCGGAGCTAACTATTTGTAGTATCGTTCCCAGAACCGATCGCGGTCCTCTGGTTTGGAGCCGAGTGGAAGGCTTAAACCAGAGGCTCAGACGATTCTGCGGAGATCTGGGGTGCAAATTTCTCGACCTCCGCTATCGGGTGGAGAAATGTAGGGTCCCCCTGAATAGGTCAGGCGTGCACTACACGCCGGAAGCGGCTACAAGGGTAGCGGAGTACATGTGGAGTGCACATGGGGGTTTTTTAGGTAAGAGAATCCCCTCCCTAGGCCCGACAAGACGCCTCCTGAGACGCGGCAAGATAGGAGTAGGCAAAATGCAACAGGGAATAACAGTATTAATGTGCTAATAGTAAACTGCAGGAGCGTCTATAGAAAGGTCCCAGAACTGCTCTCATTAATAAACGATCACAACGCTCATATAGTACTAGGGACAGAAAGTTGGCTGAAACCAGACGTAAACAGTAACGAAATCCTAAACTCAGATTGGAATGTATACCGCAGAGACAGGCTGAACAGTGAAGGGGGAGGCGTGTTTATAGCGGTAAGAAGTGCAATAGTATCGAAGGAAATTGACGGAGATCCGAAATGTGAAATGATTTGGGTGAAGGTTAAAGCAGGCTCAGACATGGTAATTGGATGTCTCTATAGGCCCCCTGGCTCAGCAGCTGTTGTGGCTGAGCACCTGAAGGATAATTTGGAAAATATTTCGAGTAGATTTCCCCACCATGTTATAGTTCTGGGTGGAGATTTTAATTTGCCGGATATAGACTGGGAGACTCAGACGTTCATAACGGGTGGCAGGGACAAAGAATCCAGTGAAATTTTTTTAAGTGCTTTATCTGAAAACTACCTTGAGCAGTTAAACAAAGAACCGACTCGTGGCGATAACATATTAGACCTTCTGGTGACAAACAGACCCGAACTATTTGAAAAAGTTAACGCAGAACAGGGAATCAGTGATCATAAAGCGGTTACGGCATCGATGATTTCAGCCGTAAATAGGAATATTAAAAAGGGTAGGAAGATTTTTCTGTTTAGAAAAAGTGACAAAAAGCAGATTTCAGAGTACCTGTTGGCTCAACACAAAAGTTTTGTCTCAAGTACTGATAGTGTTGAGGATCAGTGGACAAAGTTCAAAACCATCGTACAATATGCGTTAGATGAGTATGTGCCAAGCAAGATCGTAAGAGATGGAAAAGAGCCACCGTGGTTCAACAACCGAGTTAGAAAACTGCTGTGGAAGCAAAGGGAACTTCACAGCAAACATAAACATAGCCAAAGCCTTGCAGACAAACAAAAATTACGCGAAGCGAAATGTAGTGTGAAGAGAGCTATGCGAGAGGCGTTCAATGAATTCGAAAGTAAAGTTCTATGTACTGACTTGGCAGAAAATCCTAAGAAATTTTGGTCTTATGTCAAAGCGGTAGGTGGATCAAAACAAAATGTCCAGACACTCTGTGACCAAAATGATACTGAAACAGACGATGACAGACTAAAGGCCGAGATACTAAATATCTTTTTCCAAAGTTGTTTCACAGAGGAAGATTGCACTGTAGTTCCTTCTCTAGATTGTCGCACAGATGACAAAATGGTAGATATCGAAATAGACGACAGAGGGATAGAGAAACAATTAAAATCGCTCAAAAGAGGAAAGGCCTCTGGACCTGATGGGATACCAGTTCAATTTTACACAGAGTACGCGAAGGAACTTGCCCACCTTCTTGCAGCGGTGTACTGTAGGTCTCTAGAAGAGCGTAGCGTTCCAAAGGATTGGAAAAGGGCACAGGTCATCCCCGTTTTCAAGAAGGGACGTCGAACAGATGTGCAGAACTATAGACCTATATCTCTAACGTCGATCAGTTGTAGAATTTTGGAACACGTATTGTGTTCGAGTATAATGACTTTTCTGGAGACTAGAAATCTACTCTGTAAGAATCAGCATGGGTTTCGAAAAAGACGGTCATGTGAAACCCAGCTCGCGCTATTCGTCCACGAGACTCAGAGGGCCATAGACACGGGTTCACAGGTAGATGCCGTGTTTCTTGACTTCCGCAAGGCGTTCGATACAGTTCCCCACAGTCGTTTATTGAACAAAGTAAGAGCATATGGACTATCAGACCAATTGTGTGATTGGATTGAGGAGTTCCTAGATAACAGGATGCAGCATGTTATTCTCAATGGAGAGAAGTCTTCCGAAGTAAGAGTAATTTCAGGTGTGCCGCAGGGGAGTGTCATAGGACCGTTGCTGGTGGATGACATCGGAAGTTCACTGAGGCTTTTTGCAGATGATGCTGTGGTTTATCGAGAGGTTGTAACAATGGAAAATTGTACTGAAATGCAGGAGGATCTGCAGCGAATTGACGCATGGTGCAGGGAATGGCAACTGAATCTCAATGTAGACAAGTGTAATGTGCTGCGGATACACAGAAAGATAGATCATTTATCATTTAGCTACAAAATAGCAGGTCAGCAACTGGAAGCAGTTAATACCATAAATTATCTGGGAGTACGCATTAGGAGTGATTTAAAATGGAATGATCATATAATGTTGATTGTCGGTAAAGCAGATGCCAGACTGAGATTCATTGGAAGAATCCTAAGGAAATGCAATCCAAAAACAAAGGAAGTAGGTTACAGTACGCTTGTTCGCCCACTGCTTGAATACTGCTCAGCGGTGTGGGATCCGTGCCGGATAGGGTTGATACAAGACATAGAGAAGATCCAACGGAGAGCAGCGCGCTTCGTTACAGGATCATTTAGTAATTGCGAAAGCGTTACGGAGATGATAGATAAACTCCAGTGGAAGACTCTGCAGGAGAGACGCTCAGTAGCTCGGTACGGGCTTTTGTCAAAGTTTCGAGAACATACCTTCACCGAAGAGTCAAGCAGTATATTGCTCCCTCCTACGTATATCTCGCGAAGAGACCATGAGGATAAAATCAGAGAGATTAGAGCCCACACAGAGGCATACCGACAATCCTTCTTTCCACGAACAATACGAGACTGGAATAGAAGGGAGAACCGATAGAGGTACTGAAGGTACCCTCCGCCACACACCGTCAGGTGGCTTGCGGAGTATGGATGTAGATGTAGATGTAGATGTAGATAAAATTGTCTACTGACCTATGGCGTATCTCGCCTTCCGAGTGGTCCAGACACTGATTTTGATGCATCTGCCACATCTTGTTGCCAAATCGATGCGCAGCATTCTGTATTACTGGAATCGTTTCCCTTGAACTATAGAAAAATTGCACAAGCCAAAGAAGCAGACCCAGATCACAAGATTTTGTTGCATTACATTCGCAGTCTTGGCCTCGTTCATTGAACAGTATCGAGAACTCAGTTGTGCGCTGATATTTTGCATATCGGCATAACCTCTCAGTTCGACAGGGTGTGATTCTCATTCAAAATGAGAGTGGCCAATCTCGGGTGCTTATTTCCAAAGTGTGGCAAAAGGTTGTGTTGCAATTGCTCCAGCTAGGACATTAGGGAATTGTTTGCACTAAATGGTTAGCACGACGGCACTGTACTTGGCAGTGCATGGATGCCCGTATTGAACAGATGATGTCACAGTGTCATGTATGTGCAGAAAACCAATCCACCACAGACATTCTCAGCCTGGGGTAAGACTCAATCACCGTGACTTTGCAGGACCATTTTGTATCACTCGTTGGCTCACAGTGGGAGACTCTTATAGCAAGTCCCCTTTTTGCAGTGCCTGTGGCTTCTACCACATCACATAGCACCATTCAAACATTGTCCTCCATATTTTGCATAGATGGTTTGCCAGAAGTATTTCTGTCAGACAATGGATCACAATTCATGTCACTTGATTTTGAACAGTTTTGTGAACAAAATGACATTCTTCATATAACAAGTGCCCTGGACACACTTTTACAGAACAGGTGGCCCTTAGCACCACCCACACACGGAAACAGGGACTGCAACTCTTTCTCGCCTTTTATCGCTCCCTCCCACAAGACGGACCACCATCAGTGCAACTTCTGCACAGCCACCGCCATTGGATGCTGCTACACTTGATGCTACACCCACAGCACCACCCAAAACTGCCAATGGTCGGCGAGTATCGCTTTGCACCGTGTGATCTTGTTCTTTTCAGGGTTTATGGCAACTGTGGACACTGGGAAAGAAGCGTGACCCAGGAATGCATTGGCTCTTTTATGTACTTGATTGCAGGTCCTGATGGTTTGTAGCACTGCCACCAGAACAAAATTCGTGCATGTCATTTGCCCGTGATTCTGCTGCTTTTCTTCCCCCAGATTCAAAGCCTCACGGGACTGCGTGGCCATTGCAGCCACCCACTGGTGCCACCAGGGCATCCAAGGAGGAGCGGATGGACGATGCACCCTTGGCCCGCTGTCCCCGATTGCCATCACGATGGACGTGGACCCACTGTCGCTGTCATCGCCCGAAGACACTCCCTCGGGCCTGGACGTGTGCTCCGGCAGCCATTTTTCTGGAGCACGTTCCTGTTGCGTCACAAGCCAGATAGCGGGTACAGTCTGAAGTATGCCGATTTCCACAGTCACGGCTTATCTCTACATCTACATACGTACTCCGCAATCCACCATGTGGTGCATGGCGGAGGGTACCTCGTACCACAACTAGCATCTTCTTTCCCTTTTCCACTCCCAAACAGAACGAAGGAAAAATGACTGCCTATATGCCTCTGTACGAGCCTTAATCTCTCTTATCTTATCTTTGTGGCCTTTCCGCGAAATATAAATTGGCGGCAGTAAAATTGTACTGCAGTCAGCCTCAAATGCTGGTTCTCTAAATTTCCTTAGTAGCAATTCACGAAAAGAACGCCTCCTTTCCTCCAGAGACTCCCACCAGAGTTCCTGAAGCATTTCCGTAACACTTGCGTGATGATCAAACCTACCAGTAGCAAATCTAGCAGCCGGCCTCTGAATTGCTTCTATGCCCTCCCTCAATCCAACCCGATAGTGATCCCAAACGCTTGAGCAGTACTCAAGAATAGGTCGAATTAGTGTTTTATTAGTGGTTTCCTTTACATGAACCACATCTTCCCAAAATTCTAACAATGAACCGAAGACGACTATCTGCCTTCCCCACAACTGCCATTACTTGTTTGTCCCACTTCATATCGCTCTGCATTGTTATGTCCAAATATTTAATCGACGTGACTGTGCCAAGCGCTACACTACTAATGGAGCATTCAAACATTATGGGATTCTTTTTCCTATTTATCTGCATTAATTTACATTTATCTACATTTAGAGTTAGCTGCCATTCTTTACACCAATCACAAATCCTGTACAAGTCATCTTGTACCCTCCTACAGTCACTCAACGACGACACCTTCCCGTACACCACAGCATCATCAGCAAACAGCCGCATATTGCTATCCACCCTATCCAAAAGATCATTTATGTAGATAGAAAACAACAGCGGACCTACCACACTTCCCTGGGGCACCCCAGGTGATACCCTCACCTCCGATGAACACTCACCATCGAGGACAACGTACTGGGTTCTATTACTTAAGAAGTCTTCGAGCAACTCACATATTTGGAACCAATCCCATATGCTCGTACCTTAGTAAGGAGTCTGCAGTGGGGCACCGAGTCAAACGCTTTCCGGAAGTCAAGGAATATGGCATCCGTCTCATACCCTTCATCCATGGCTCGCAAGATATCATGTGAGAAAAGGGCAAGTTGCGTTTCGCAGGAGCGATGCTTTCTAAAGCCGTGGTGATATATGGACAACAACTTCTTTGTCTCAAGGAAATTAATTATGTTCGAACTGAGAATATGTTCGAGAATCCTGCAACAAACCGATGTTGAGGATATTGGTCTGTAATTTTGAGGATCCGTCCTTCTACCCTTCTTATACACAGGCGTCACCTGCATTTTTTTCCAGTCGCTTGGGACTTTACGTTGAGCAAGCTTCGTAAGGAGCGAATGCAGTAGAGTATTCTCTGTAAAACCGAATTGGAATCCCATCAGGAGCTGGCGATTTATTTATTTTCAACCCATTCAGCTGCTTCACAACCCCAGGGATGTCTATCACTATGTCCTCCATACGGGAATCTGTACGAGACTCAAATGCCAGTATGTTTGTACGATCCTCCTGCCGTGAAAGATTTCTCAAATGCTAAATTTAAAATTTCAGCTTTCGTTTTGCTGTCTTCCGTTGCCAGGCCAGACTGATCAGTGAGTGACTGGTTGGAAGCCTTCGACCTGCTTACCGATTTTACGTAAGACCAGAATTTCCTTGGGTATTCAGCAAGATCTTTTGCTAAGGTATGACGGTGGTAGTGGTTGTATGCTTCGTGCATCGCTCTTTTTACAGCAGCACGAATCTCTACTAACTTTTGCCTGTCCTCATTCTCCAGATCTTTCTTATACCGTGAGTGCAACTGTCTTTGCTTCCTGAGCATTCTCCGAATTGCACTGTTAAACCACGTTGGGTCTTTTCAGTCTGTAACCCACTTTTTCAGCACATATTTCTCCAATGCGTGATTTACAATGTGTTTAAAATTTGCCCATAATTCTTCCACGTCCATCATACCGGAAGTAAATGAAGTAGATTCATTTACTAAGTGGGATGCTAACAACTGCTTATCTGTTCTTTCTAGTAACAATACTCTCCTAGCCTTCTTGACTGACTTTTTAACTTTCGTAATCATAGTCGTAATGACAACATCATGATCACTAATCCCTGTCTCAACACTGACACCGTCGATGAGGTCTGATCTGTTCGTGGCTACCGTATCTAATATATTTCCATTACGCGTTGGCTGTCGATTTAGCTGCTCAAGACAGTTTTCGGATAATGTGTTCAAAAGTAATTCACACGACGGCTTGTCTGTACCACCTGTAATGACTCCATAGACATCCCCGTCTATACTAGGTGGAACCTGGTGGCCGGTAATAACACCCAACAATTAACTTTATTTCCCCTAGCCCTGTTAAACGTGTCCAGATAACTTCACAATCACACTCTACTTCGACATCAGTAGACACAATGTTTTTGTCAACTGCAATGAAGACACTATTTCCTACGGTGTCTAATCTGACTTTCCGATACACGTTCCAACCCTCACTAAATATTTCAGATCTTTCTATCTCAGGGTTCAGCCAGGTCTCAGTCCCGAGAATAATTTGCGCGCCGCACGCTTCCTGGAGGGCAGTAAATTCAGGAACTTTATTCCGAACACTCTGAAAATTTACTGCTAATATCTTGATAGCTGAAGTGTCTTTACACTGAGCGCGTCCTGATTTCCCTGCCTGTACACTGTAGTCACTAATCTGGTTGCTATGCACTGCCGTAGCCTGTGACTAAGTAAACCAGCTCTGCGAGTAAACTGACAGACACCAAACTCTATGAGTGAGTGAGGCCCTCTGATCAGTGGCGGCGGCTTAAATACATGTCCCCCCCCCCCCCCCCCCCCAATGTTGTTCGCATTCTCTGTACACTGCAATGGTGCGTCATTTCTGGGGAGGAATGTGCTGCCATTAGCTGTCGCCAGCACACCGGTCAGCATAGATGAAGTGTGGAGATCAATTAGTAGGCACTGGATCAAGCGCACCTATCACGAGAGAGGCCAGAGAGACACATGCAACACACCGCCAACACCATCTCAGCAACATGTATTTAGGCTGCCGCCACTGATCAGAGGGCCTCACTCACTCATAGAGTTTGGTGTCTGTCAGTCTACTCGCAGAGCTGGTTTACTTAGTCACAGGCTACGACAGTGCATAGCAACCAGATTAGTGACTACAGTGTGACTATTACTAAATGAGCTTGTATCTCAAACATGGACTCCATTCGATTTCAGTAAATGTTCCCGTTGATGCAAATAAAGAACTGTATTAATCCAAGCATGCATTTGTGTTTTAGAGAGAGGATATCGGCTATCCGTAACAACATCCTCTCACTTGCTTCCTTAGGATACTCTCTCTCTCTCTCTGTAGCTCTGGGAAAGTCATGATGGCATGCTGCTCACATTGACTTTCTGGAACACGGTATCACAATAGATCTGGACCCATTGCAATAATTTAAGCACACCATCAAGCCCATACATATAGTAATGTTGACAGATGGCATTCTGTTGCAGGATATGCCATACCAAATGCTGCCAAAGTTGTTTCGATTATGCTGCAGAAGTTTCACTGGGAAGCCCTTACACATCCTTTGTACAATCCTGATCTTCCCGTGCGATATACATATTTTTGGGACCTTATACTTGCTTCAGATGGGTACGCTGTGGCCCTGAAAGCAACTGCAAATATTTTTCCATGAACGCATTGGCTGTCTTGTCTCACAATGGGATAAGTGCATTAACAGTTATGGTGTTTACTTTTGAAACAATGAACACTTAACTTTCTTTTTTCCTGTCTGCCTCAGTTTAATTTGACTGACCCTAATACCATTTTGAACATACACACTCTCTTTCTCCTTCATCTTTGCTCTATTTGATACTTTTTGATGTTACTCTGAAACAGTTCTCAAATTGCATCTTCTAGTGAAAATGTCTTCTAGTACAAAATAAAACCGCATCAAATTTCCTGCAACTCTTCATTTTTTTCTCTATGAGTAATATTTTCTACTTCTCAGGGGTTGGGGAAAAAAGTTATAGATTATTAAAAATAGTGTTTTAATGGTATAAAATTAATGTTTATTATTAACAAAGTGGGTTACCACTTATGTGCCACATCTAAGTGCAGTAGGGCATATTAAGGGATACATTGTGTTCTGCGAGTGTTAACACAGTGGGTGGGGGAGGGTGTGTGGAGGGCAGAAGAGCAAAGGAAGGTAGGTTGACAGAATGTGGTAATGCGATTCCCTCCACCATAGATCTGCAAACCGAGAGGGGGTAGGTGGTGATATGCACTCTACCTTCCCCACTAAGTAATGAGAAGCAACTGCAGAGCATTTCACAAAGCTACACCGACCCCCTGCAGCATGCCTTACGGATAACTGGTGACTAAGTGCGCAGACATGCCAGAGGAATTGTTTATTTTCCACAAAGCGCTAAAACATTACACGTAATTCCCATACATCTTACTAATAATTAGGACCAATCCGACAAAATTTTTTCACACAAGTGACTTATCATTGGTGCCCCCTCACACCACTTTTCCCTCCTCATACAAATTCACCCTTATCAGTTTTTGCTACAAATTGTGATACACACTGTATACAAATCTTTTACTCCAGAGCCCCGTAAAGCTTGGCATGCTGACTGGCCACTATTAACTGCAATACTTTCTGTACAGAAGTCTTACAATTGTGGTGTCTCTGGTGCTCCTCCCAGCTCGGCACCTAAAGCGATAGCTCATGTCACTCGGTTCTTAAACTGGCCCCGTTAATAACACTAATGCAAGAAAAGCTTATAGACAGAATCGATGTAAATTTCTGCACACTTTTCTATACTGGTAGATGGGAAATTGATTCTTAGTCATCCTGTACAGCAGCCACAGCATTCTTACAGGAAAGACAACTTCCCTCATGAGCACAGTTTACAAACTATACCTCCCCAGCATTTCCTGTCTCCACTTTACTCAGCTAGTGTTTATACAGTGGAGTTATTTTCAGTTTATTAAATGAGTGCTTATCTGCGGTTGTTAAGTGAGCTACTATGTAAAAAAGTTGAACAGCTAGAGCTGTCAGCCGTTTTCCACACTTAAGAACCTCCCCCAAGTTTAACATGCTGTCAGTTCTGTTTGACAATGGCGATTTCATTATCTCTACTGTTGCTACCCAGAGTACGTTTTGCAGCACGAGGGGTATCGAATGCATCACCCAACTCACTGTTGTAAATAACATTTCCTGAAGCTTCATGATATTTTCCAAGAAAATTGTGGCTTTCTTCTGATGGGCAAAAGATTTTCTGTTTGTGTGCTATGCACCAGTATTTCAGAAACTTCAAATTACTGAATATTGTTTAACTGTGTATCACGGTACTAAGTGATCGTAATGAACTGTTAAACCATTGTGTAAACTTTCCTATTGCTTATTGATTGGTAAAAACTGTGGTTCTTTGGAGAGCAGCTGTGCATAAGTGAGAACTCTGTAGCAACATGTGTACTACTGAAGTGAGAATATAGCACAGGCATTTTAGCTGAAAACTTGGTTTATTTAGTAGTTTCAGTCAGATCTGATAGAATGAACCCATTTTTAAGTCATGTGACAACAATTTATGTATCCTGCTCAGTCTCATGTGCGGGGCAGAGCAGGTACCTCCACTAATGGAGATTCTCCATGACTGCTACGCTGTGCCAAAACTGTTTGATAACAATGGGGTAATGTATATATGAAACAAAAGCAAGCAATAGTAACTGTTTCAACAATTGTCACAAAGACATGAGGGAGGTTGTTCCTCAAGAAGCTGCAGTTCTAATTGATTTACCACTGCAGACACTGGGTGTAAGAAGTAGTCATCTCACAATTCTAGACTGTTAGGAAACAAAGTTGGAGAAACAGAATTTCTCATAAATGACAATTTTTTCATTCTCGAGTGAAATCACTGTTCGGAGACTTTAGTAATCGCAGTAAAACCCTCTTAAATCTGTAGCAGGTGCACTGATTTCATAAGGTAAATATGTATGGATGAAATGATAATTTACTCTTAGTTTAATTCTACAACAATAAAATAAACTTACATAATATGTGCTAAAGCACTGTTTAATTAAACAACAATGAAAGAAACATTCATTGTATCACTCTGTTGCCATGAACAGGTGTTACCCTACAGTAATGGCTAACTCAAATCATTAAACTGCACAGTTGCATGAGATCCTAGCCAACTGCTCATTTGATTACTAATTTTCTCATAAACAACCGCCTCATTGTGGGATAGTGCTGCTAGCTTGTAATCTGTATCATGTTCTTGGATGAATAATAAATTTTCTGTCTCCTAGCTCACTGTTCATTTTATATTACTACTGCTCACTTGGGCGTATGACAGCACAATTTATCACTGTGTTAGCTGACACAATAGTGAAGGAATAGGCATGCAGTTGTGAGGCAACAATGGAACAGTGAAAAAAATTATTTGTGGTTGGTTCAATCTATACATAAGCACTCCCCCTCGAACGTTAAAATACAGGGTGATTCAAAAAGAATACCACAACTTTAGGAATTTAAAACTCTGCAATGACATAAGGCAGAGCTAAGCACTATCTGTCGGCGAATTAAGGGAGCTATAAAGTTCCATTTAGTTGTACATTTGTTCACATGAGGCGCTGTTGACTAGGCGTCAGCAATTGTTTCGTTTCAAAGATTGTGTTTAATGATGAAGCAACTTTCCACACTAACGGGAAAGTCAACCGTCACAATGTCTGTATATGGGGCACTGAGAATCCGCGGGAAACAACTCAGTATGAATGTGACTCGCCTAAGGTGAAAGTTTTCTGTGCCATTTCAGCCAATAAAGTTTTTGGTCCCTTTTTCTTCGAAGATGCTACTGTAACTGGACTACAGTATCTGGAGATGTTAGAGAATTGGCTGTTCCCTCAGCTCGAACAAGAAGCACAACAATTCATATTTCAGCAGGATGGAGCGCCACCACATTGGCACTTATCTGTCCGTAACTACCTGAACGTCAACTACCCGAGGCGATGGATCGGCCGCCAGGCAGCCCGTGACAGAGCACTTCATCACTGGCCTCCAAGAAGCCCTGATCTTACCCCCTGCGATTTTTTCTTATGGGGGTATGTTAAGGATATGATGTTTCGGCCACCTCTCCCAGCCACCATTGATGATTTGAAACGAGAAATAACAGCAGCTATCCAAACTGTTACGCCTGATATGCTACAGAGAGTGTGGAACGAGTTGGAGTATCGGGTTGATATTGCTCGAGTGTCTGGAGGGGGCCATATTGAACACCTCTGAACTTGTTTTTGAGTGAAAAAAAAAACCTTTTTAAATACTCTTTGTAATGATGTATAACAGAAGGTTATATTATGTTTCTTTCATTAAATACACATTTTTAAAGTTGTGGTATTCTTTTTGAATCACCCTGTATTTTAATAAACTACTGGGTACTGATTGTTACAAAAAATTATGAACAAAGGCATTCAAACATTTCTTCAAAATGAAGATGTAAACACTTTATTTGCACAGAATGTTTGTAAATAGACAACTCTGAACAAATCGAATTACTTATAATTAACACTAAATTATATCATTGAAAGAAAGCACCAGAATATTGTAATCAGTCAAGTGCTAGCAAGAACCACTGCATATATGATTCTGGTAAATTTGAAGACCAGAAAGACAACTCTTAGCATTTGGACACATTTGCTAGCATTACACATTACATTACAAACAACACATACAAATGAGGAAAAAACATGAAACTGCTATCTCCTTTTCTTTTTTATTAATTTTCTACATCCTTTGCCATACCATCCTGGGTTGCTGGGTTTTTTCGTCATGACTATTTTCTGGGTCAACGTTTCATCATAATCTTCAGCAGACTGAAAGCTGCTACCTGCTTTAGGTGTTTGTGTGTCCTGAAGTGTGTCACTAGATTCAATTTCTCCAATGTCACTACTGTCATCTGTATGTTGACAACATTCACAAACAGACAAGATTTTTTCATTCTTTGAGTCCTTACTAAGTTTGTTTATGTTCTTGAAATTAGGTACAGAAGGACGGTAAAATAAGCAAATATTGGAATTGAAGTTAAATTTGCAAAATACACACTTAGTATGACTCTTATTAAAATTTAGCTTGTTTTCCACTACTTTCCTGTTCACTTTATGTTGCGTTTTCAACACAGTGTACCTAGTTCTCTTTTTTCTCTGATTACGTGATAATTTACTTTTATACATATTTGTGGCATTTGATGAAACTGTTTTTAACCTTAATTCTCTGTCAGTTTCATGGAAGCTGCAGTAGCTCGAACTATTACAAAGACAATTATCGACAGTACAAACACAGTCGTTATCACGATCTAATTTGCTAGAAGAGATTTTGGCCTCAGGTGGAAGGCCACCGTGTAAATGACACTGCCTGTGGCACGAACTGAGCTTTGTTACGTGAGGACTATTATGAACATTGGAACTTACACCTTTATCACAAATATCACTTTTAATACTGAGCAAGGGCTTCAAATTAACACAATCTGTCCTCTCATCCTGGACAATTTGTTTACCACATTCCAAGATATATTTAAAATAATGTGAACTTACTTCCTTACATAAAGATCTATCAACTAATTGGAAAATTTTATCAGCCTGTGGCCTCTGGTTGCAGGTGCACACGTTATCTCTGTCTGAAGTGTTACCGTTACCTGCCGTAGAAGAATTTTTGAAAGCAACAAGATCACACTGCTTAACGGACATTTTATTAACGTTAAGCAATATTCTATGCAATTTGTCTGCAAAGTCACCTTTTTCTAGCAAGTCTGAATGAGTATTTTCAGACTTTGATAAATGACCTGCCTCTGCAGACAGTAGCTTATCAGATATTTTATCAAAATGACATGTACAACAATAAGACAATGACAACTTATACCAGTTATCGCCACCAACAAGATGCTCACCAAGTCTTAATTTCACACCTTCATAAACAATTTCTATTGGAGAATTTGTTTCCAATTCACCAACTTGTTCCTTGCAGATAATTCGGCAGTCATCAACTTCATTACCAGACTCAACACTAAAATAAAACAATGGCATTTTCTCATAAGCTACATACAAATTCTGGTCAGCACTCTTCATTGAATTATCGTCTACTGGAATTTCTACACTTGCATTTAATGCTGGAGAGTGTTTAATATTTTCCTTCCACTCTCTTCTCTCTTTAATACTGTACTCACCAGCACTGTTTATTGAACAGTTACTTTGAAGAAACTGACTGTGTTTATTTTTTATTGACTTAACTGGTAATACTGCAGTGTCAGCATTACCTCCCTCAAAATCAATATCACCACTTAAAATACACTTAGTATTAGACTCCTCCTTAGAAACTGTGTGATTTCCTGTGCTGGTGACTTGAGGTACACTGAGGCAAGACTTCGAAGTAGTGTGTTTTTCTGCTGGATGCAAAGGTGTGAAGTGGCCAAAAATGGGGTCTCTATCTTTGCTGTACACTGGGATGGACAGTTCCAAGTATTCCATCACTTTTTTCATAACTTCATCACATTTTCCTGTAATAAGAAGTTAAGGTCTTGATGAAAAACATTTTGATTCCTTTCTAATCAAAATTATTATTATTAATAATTAAAATTATCATGTATAACTATTTATAAGTAAAATAAAATCAATTATTATCATGAATACTTGTATCTAAAGTCATTAGTTATTACATACTGACATTTAAAATTATTCTTTGGAACTGAATTACATTTAGCATAGATTTCGACGGAAGAGGGCCTTTTGGCCGAAGGCTTAAATGTACAGCAGTCTTTACATTGTGTCTGCCTGTGCCTCAATGTCTCCTCTATATGAAGAGTAGTAATCTATCTTTTTAGTAATTTTGTTGTTATTCCAGCCTGGACTTCCCATTATTTCTGGTCTATTGCAGATACTACTTACAACACTGAAAAACGATATATTACTGTCATAGGTGCTCAGTACAAAGTACTATGTATGTGTGTAGTGGATGGACTGTGAGAAAGATGATCATACATCTGCTTCACAAGCTGTAATCTTAACCACATTATGTCACACATTAATGTAATTATTGATAACTTATGTAATCAGTATTATACTCTTATGAAATAGTGACGATAATGACAATGATTTTCTAAAAATAATTTTGTTTCATGAGTGAGAAACAATTGAATCATTTTGTTTTTACCCCTCATGGGGTAATTACTATCAGGTTGGGAAACACTGGCCTACACCGCATCATCTAGTAATGGTATCACTGCCCTACACCTCATCGCCTGGTAACAGATCACTGACCACCACTTTCTTAAGATTCTCATGTCAGCAGCATGCAAACAGCAGACCAGCTTTCCCATTTTAAAGACCCTCTTTGTCAGTGTCTTAATGAGAGCCCTTTCTTTCTTTTCCCGCTGTCAATAGTTTGTGATGCTAAGCAATAGTTTTTGATCCTAAGCTGTAACAATATGACAACCTGTGGGCTGTCCGGATCCACAGCTACACATTCGTACGACGATCCTTGTCTCTGAGGAAACTGGTTTAATTTGACCAGTAAAAGGAGGCAATTTATGTACCGTTAGAGGGCTTTCTCTCTCTGTCTGTCTGTAAATAAGCTCTTAAAGGAGTAGACAGGGCATTGTCCCCCATTGTGTTGTTCATGTAACTGGGTGTGTCTCTGCTGGCAGGCAGAAAAATGTCTGCAAAAGGACATGAAAACTCTTAACATATTTGCTAATGGATTGAGTCGTAGTGTGGTTTATCGTTCAGCATAATATTAATTAATTTCTGGAAGCAGAAATACAGGCAAGTCATTTTGTAATTGTCACTGTCCACTTTGCAACAATACTGACCGTTCTGTTGCCTGTCGTAACATATCATTTTCTGGCTACAGCTCTATGCTAGTCCACTGTCCTCCTGCAGTTTGCAAGGGCCAGTCATCGACTACATCGAGGTGGTTTTCTGACGAGTTGTTTGTTGAGCCCGGTGATGATTGACCGATCTGTCACTGTACCTCCTAAATGGGTGTTGGTTAAAGCTGAGTAGGTCCAGTAATTTCTGCTGCATGACCGAACTTTTCGGTCACCCCTTGCAGATAAAGGTATGAAAGTCCTTGCAGGAGGCAGCCTTACAGAAGTGCCGTAAGTGGGAGCAGGAAATGGCCAATGAGAAGGCCTAGATTCTGCTACCAATTCCGATTGGTCAGACGGACTAAAAGTCAAATAATTTTGTAGAGTGGGTTGGCCAGAAGCCCTTGTGGGATAGAGACTAGCATCGTGGGTCCCTGGGTTGATGTTTGTGTTTTAATGTCCCTAAAATGAAAGTCCCTAGTGATCCTTTGTAATCGATTAGGTTAGTTTTCAAGTAGGGGAAGCTACAGAGCTTTCAAAAGTGGACTCCCATGCACGGGTGTCCAGTTCAGATCAGGCACTTTCCTATTTTTCTTGGCGAGTTGGATTACTTAGTGTTGGACTGTTTGACAGAAAGAGGCCTTGGCGCAGGATTTAACTGCTTTTGATGGACTGGGCTAGAAATAATTGATGCCAATAAATTTCATTTGTTTTTGTGCAAATCTAAGTGTGACTCATTCTGTCACAGAGATTATCGGCAGAAGTTGCAGGGAAATGTCAGTGGTGAACATATTGTACTCCAGTCCAGCCTTCGGATCTCTGAGTGTTTCTGAAAGTAACTTGAGCGTTACAGGTTTTTTATTACTGAGATAGGAGGTAGTAAACATCTTGCGAGTCAAAGTGAGACTACAGATCCTTACTTAGACTGATTGGACACTAACTGTGCAGGTAATTAAACTGGATCCACCGATAAGTGTCCCCAATTAAGTCTGCAGAGCAGTACATCATGAATCAGTCTCGGGCACCGTTCACTGCCGAGGGCATGTGCATTCTGCTCGGGGAAAGCTTCGAGGACAGATGGAAGGTACGTTTCACCGGATGACACCTTATCAGGAATGCGATCACTGTGCTGAAAGTCACCTTAGACCTTTGGAAGCACCAATCGTCAGATGCACATCTGAGAGTGAGTGATTGGTTTTATGTTTTTCTCAGCTGTTTTTGCCATTAGTCCTACAGAGTGCTAGAATTTATGATGACGGTTTAACATTTTGGGAGATTTTGTGTGTTTTAACTTCTGTCTATTTTTTGACACAGCGAAACAAGAGAATTGTTGGAAAGCCAAATGAGTGTAAGAAAGAAGGAAATGGAGGAAACAAAATTGAAGAAAGAAATCTTGCAGCCATTTTGATTTCTGAAACCTAAGGTACTATTTTAAACCTGTGCTGAATGACTTACGCAGCATAATCTGGAAGGATACAGGAGAACTGAGGCAGCTTCTGGATGACGTGCTGAATAACAGGCTAAACAGCAACACTGAATGTATGAAAGAAAGAAAGAATAACAAAGAATTTAAACCATCAGTTGGGGCAAGTAAGAATATAAAAGTCAGTGCAAGAGAGGAAGACTTAAATGACAGAATTTGTGGCAAGGCAAGAGTAGATGACATTACTACCATAGTGGGCTATATAAAACCATCTGGGGGAAGCATAGCACCTAACCTGGAGTGAGAGGTCAGATAGTGATGTCCCACCGTAGAAAGAGTATTAATCAGCAAACTGGCACAGAAACTGAAACAGAAGAATCAGATAAAACTGAAAGATGGAATCTGATTTTGAAACTGTTGTAGCACAATCGGTTGTTCCTCAAGTTCTGGCTTAGGCTGATAATGAGCACTATTAGAAATGAGATATCTTCCAATGACAAAGCTAAAACAATTATATAAAGAATATGTGTATGTTTCAGAATGACACGGCCCTTTGCAAAACGATCAGATGAGTGAGGTTATGTTACCCATGCAAGAATTTGATGTGGTCTTGACTCTTGCATCTATGATTATTAATTTGGAAGCTGGAGAAGAGAGAGAGATGCCTTAATCAGGAGATAAATCAAAGATTAGTAACAAGAGAATTTCAACTCAAGTGTCAAGAGAGGAAGGTGTTGACGGAAACATTCCGTGCCATAAGAAAGGTAGGAAAATGAAAATGCAGGAACTGAAGGAAATAGTTTTTTACAAATATAGGGGGAATACAATCTTCAAAATTCTGAAGGAGGCAGGGGTAAAATACAAGGACCGAAGACTATTTACAATTTGTACAGAAACCAGATGATAGTTATAAGAGTCGAGGGGCATGAAAGGGAAGCAGTGGTTGAGAAGGGCGTGACACAGGGTGGTAGCCTATCCCCGATGTTATTCAATTTGTATATTGAGCAAGCATTAAAGGGAAAAAAAAAAAGAAAAATTTGGAGTTGGGATTAAAATCAATGGAGAAGAAATAAAAACTTTGAGGTTTGCCAACGACATTGTAATTCTGTCAGAGACAGCAAAGGACCTGGAAGAGCAGTTGAACAGAATAGTCAGTGTCTTGAAAGGAGGATATAAGATGAACACGAACAAAAGCAAAACATGGATAATGGAATGTAGTCAAATTAAATCAGGTGATGGTGAGGGAATTAGATTCAGAAATGAGACACTTAAGGTAGTAAACGAGTTTTGCTATTTGGGGAGCAAAATAACTAATGATGTTCGAAGTAGAGAGGGTATAAAATGTAGACTGGTTACATCAAGGAAAGCGTTTCTGAAGAAGAGAAATTTGTTGACATTGGGTATAGATTTAAGTGTCAGGAGGTCTTTAAGTATTTGTATGGAGTATAGTTATGTATGAAAGTGAAACGTGGACGATAAACAGTTTAGACAAGAAGAGAATAGAAGCTTTCGAAATGCGGTGCTACAGAAGAATGCTGAAGATTAGATAATAGGTAGAGCACGTAACTAATGAGGAGGTACTGAACAGAATTGGGAAGAAGGGATCAGTTGGTATGACACGTTCTGAGGCATCAAGGGATCACCAATTTAGTACTGGAAGGAAGAGTGGAGGGTAAAAATTGTAGAGGAAAACCAAGAGATGAATATGCTAAGCAGATTAAGAACGATGTAGGTTGTAGTAGTTACTTGATGAAGAGGCTTGCACAGGATAGAGTAGCAAGGAGAGCTGCATCAAACCAGTCTCTGGACTGAAGACCACAACAACAACAACAGGGGGAAACAAAAAGTGCAAATTAAATCTCAGAAATCACTATGATCCAGTGATGTGCTCGACCAAGAGCAACAGTTCAACTTGCTCAATTTTTTACTTGGCTGCAATTTAGGTGATACAAGTTTACAACCAAAAGCGATAGTAAACTGTTGATGAAACTTGATGAAAGCATAATTCACGTTACGTGTTGAATTGAACGAAGATAGTGAAGGATGAAGATGTGAATCCTGCCTGATGGCCCCTCTGACCAGCACTCTGCCAGACACTGCCCCCTTCTGAGCCCATTGATGATACTACTAAATGTTTAAATGTGCACTGAATATGCAATTGTGAGATGAAAGATGGACTGAGCATGTATTTTCTTGAAATTTCATGGTCAGGTCTTTACTAAATTCACAATGGTAATTTAGAGCAGAGAAAATTTTTTGCCAGGTGGTTTCCTCAACTTTCAATAGATGAACAAAAAAGCAACAATGACTGAGTTACTGACTTTCCTCGTGCAGTAAAAAAAGGTTGGTGAGGAGTTTTTGAACCACAATGTTACTGGTGATGAGATCTTGGTGTTGCATAGAAATCCAGAACAATATGCCAGTCAATGGAATGGCATCCTTTGACCTGCCAGGTTAATGCTGCTTCCTGGACTCTGGTAGGCATAGCGGCCCCAGATCGAATCCGCCTGGCAGGTTAGTGTGCCGGCCAGCCTCGATATGGTTTTTAGGAGGATTTCCACATCCCCCTAGGTGAATACTAGCTGGTTCCCACGTCCTGCCTCAGTTACATGACTTGCAGACATCTGAACACATTCACTCTCTTCCACGGATTACACTAGACGCACATATATGTGCGGATGGATGTGTGTGTGTGTGCGCGCGAGTGTATACCTGTCCTTTTTTCCCCCCTAAGGTAAGTCTTTCCGCTCCCGGGATTAGAATGACTCCTTACCCTCTCCCTTAAAACCCACATCCTTTCGTCTTTCCCTCTCCTTCCCTTTTTTCTGATGAAGCAACCGGTGTGTCTATCAACATACCAATGCTTTCGTTTGGTAAGTTACATCATCTTTGTTTTTAGATATATTTTTCCCACGTGGAATGTTTCCCTCTATTATATTCAAATTATATATATTGTCTGTTCTTTCGGACATGCTGAAGAGGCACAACATATATATAATTAAGGCAAGGATGGCCAATGATCTCTCCAGTGCGTATGCACACCAGGCCTGAACTCTTACAGGAATCGGCGCAGTGCCATAATTAATCAGGATAGTTGGCAAGGGGCACTACATTTGGAGAGAGTGAATACGATGAAAATATAGTTCTGACAGGAGCCGTGCTGTGGTAGTCTGTGCGTTTGCAATGACCACTGTGTCTGAATGGCATAGTGGTCAGAGCATCTGCCTAACACGCAGGAGACCTGCTTTCGAATCCTGGTCCAGCACAAATTTTTAACTTTCCCCATCGGTTTAAATCAACGCTCACTTGCAGCCAATGTCTATAATTCATTTGTGTCTTAATTCATGCCTAATATGAAGGAGACCCGTTTCCGAATCCTGGTCTAGCACAAATTTTCACTTTTCCCCATTGGTTTAAATCAATGCTCTCTTGCAGCCAATGTCTATAATTCATAATGGCTGCTGGATTAAAATGGTGTCTGTTCTTTTGAACACGTCCACATATATCAAGCATTTACATCGCTGTTGTGCCAGGTGCGCATTGCTCAACTTCGGCACGGGGCTCTGGGTTCGAGTCTTGTGTTTCACAGACATTATTTTCCTGCAATGCATTAAACATTTGTGTTTGCATTGAGATAATATTAATTATTTTATTTACCAGTCTCGTGGTCTCCACTGTTTAATTGTAAAGTACAGTACAACAAAAAGCTGCCCTATTGCATCACAAGTAAATACGTATAAGCTTCCAAACGGGGTAGCTTACATGTTCTTTAAACAAAAATAGAAAGGACAAAAGGAAAGAAACACAAAATAAGATCAGCTTTTGCTTGGTTACAGTGAGCACAATGGAGTTGTGACTTCTATGTTTACAATAAACCACATTTTCAAAAGGCGCTTGAAAAAAAGAGTAGCCTAGCAGAGCAATGTGAAGCACTGCCCCCTACCAGCAGGTAGGATCGACAAGCCCAATCTCTGCACAAGTGGCTAGCTGCATCATCCGGTGACACCACATGTTCAACATTTGTTGTCCACTCTTGGGGTTTCCCAACACCTGCGGGCCCCATGTGTCTCACATTAAATTACTTGCCTCACTGTCATCTGCGTCACTTCAGGGGCTTTTAAACATGAATGAGAATCACGCTTTATATCATTTTTTCTGTCATCTCCAATAGAGCCATGGACACAGTGTGTGGTAGGGACATGAAAACTGCAAATTCATAAATAGGCCTAATTTAAATTAACTACATCACTCTGTACATTCTTTCAATTATCAATTATTCTGAATGCATTGGTATAATTAGTTTGGCTACAGAGCATGTTAATTAGAAAATATCATTAATTGAAAACATTCATGCAGCACACCCTTGCAAATTTGGGGTTGTTCTCCAAGACATATTTTGGGACTCTGATCTACTCTATTCCAACAATTCAAGAATTTGCAGTTCAGAGAGGCTACCACTTTTCATTGTAAAGCCTGTCATAACAAATATGACATTCTGGACTTTGATTAAATACGGAGTGGTACAAGTGTTTTGGATACCTAATTTAATTAATAGCAAATCAGCTTTTGTGGTTCACTATCCAGCCAAAGTATGCATCACCCCTGAATTTTATCGTACATCAACTAAAATAAATGTGCATTTTTTTTAGAATTTTTGGAAGCTACCATTGTCCTTTGTATAATCTACGAGCAATCTGTAACAAATCTGAGTTTGTGATTTAGTTACTATAAATCAACTCGGTTTTTGAGTTTGCTAACAACTATAATTAATGTGAAGATGTTTTAACAAATTAGTAATTTTTAATGTGTGTTTTTGTGGTGCCTTAATACAAATCTTGTTTTGTTTATCTGCTTCAATTCTTACAGGAAATTAGCAACTTTTTAGCCCTACAGATTAAGAGATAATCAGCAGGTTTAAATTACAGTCCTTTGTTCACTGCCTTGTAATACGTTGCACTAGTCAAAATTCAGCCCCACTGTGAATGCTGCTCTCCAACACAGCACGAGTTGTCTGATGTTCGTGAGCTGCTGGAAATTGCCCTGACTACCACCAAACGATTGGCAGCTGCTGCGAATCTGTGTGTTGGAAGAGCTCCTGAGAGCAGTGTACCTATGATACATGTACCAGAGGCACATCAAGTACTATCCTCTTCTGTGAATCCTGTCTCCTCTGCAGAAAGTTCAGGATCTGTTATTACACATCCACTTGACTGCGAGTGGTGTGCCAATGGTACTTCTAGGCACCCTGTGCAGGGTGGGTGGGACCACAGAGGACTCAGGGTGTTGTAAGGATCCCACTAACCACCAAGTTTGAGGTGTTGTCTTTCACTGAAACTGACCCATTGGGACTCACTCATTGGGACTCACTTCACCTGTTGTGGAGAAACCTGTTTTGTCCAGTGTCAGGAGGGGGCAAACACAAAAGGGTAGGGTCTATTAATTGTCAGCAGTCCAAATGTATGGCGAATGATGCTGGCCATTAGGGAAATGGCAGCAAGGGACAGGAAAGGATACAATATGCACTCGGTGTGTACCCTGGGGGCTCATTCAACATGTTGAAGAGGCTATTCCAGCAGCCATTGAGGGAACACGGTACAACCAACAGCAGATTGTGGCACATGTTTGAACAAATGACGTCTGTCGTCTGGGTTCCAAAGTCATTCTTGGGTCAATCCAATGACTGTCAGAGATGGTTGAGAAGACCAGCCTTGCGTATGGAGTTTCAACGAAGCTCAGAATTTGCAGCATTGGCCCCATAACTGATTGTGAGCCTTTGGTTCTGAGTCGAGAAGAAGGAGTGAACCAGAGACTTCGAAAGTTCTGTGACAAGCTAGGCTGCGACTTTCTGGACTTGCGCTATATGGCTGAGACTTTAGGGTCCCCCTAAATAGGCCAGGTATGCACTAGTAGCTCATGGGTGGTAGGACATAATGGCTTCACGTCACATTGGTAACATAACCTTGACCTTCTCTGGGAGGGTATTCCCCTCGAAAGCCAGAATAAGGCACCAATATAGATGCGGTGTCTTTAGGACCCTTCAGATGCTGAGACGTTGCCAAGGCAATCACAGATTGGGTGGCAGAAGAAGCTTTAATCAACAGGGAGCCCGACCGTATCTTACGAAGACACTCCATTTCGCCAAACCTGTCCTCAACATTCTCCACAAAAAACAATGGCTTTGTGGCGGTGAATGTGTCCCCGTCCATCCTAGTACATACAAGGTAGTGGGGAAAGAGTTCCATTCCAAGACGGCAAGCCTGGCCCTTCTCCAAGTACAGAAAGGGCAACAGCCTCCAAGGGTGCGGGGCAAAGTCAGGACATGCGGGGACCAAGCAGCAATCGGTATTGTAATTGTAAACTGTCGAAGCTGCATTGGTAAAGTACCGGAACTTCAAGTGCTGATAGAAAGCACCGAAGCTGAAATCGTTATAGGTACAGACAGCTGGCTAAAGCTAGAGATAAATTCTGCTGAAATTTTTACAAAGGCACAGAAGGTGTTAGAAAGGATAGATTGCATGCAACCGGTGGTGGCGTGTTTGTCGCTGTTAGTAGTAGTTTATCCTGTAGTGAAGTAGAAGTGGATAGTTCCTGTGAATTATTATGGGTGGAGGTTACACCCAACAACCGAGCCAGGTTAATAAGTGGCTCCTTTTACCAACCTCCCGACTTAGCAGCATTAGTGGCAGAACAACTGAGAGAAAATCTGGAATACATTTCACATAAATTTTCTCAGCATGTTATAGTCTTAGGTGGAGGTTTCAATTTACCAGATATAGATTGGGACACTCAGATGTTTAGGACGGGTGGTAGGGACAGAGCATAGAGTGACATTATACTGAGTGCACTATCCGAAAATTACCTCGAGCAATTAAACAGAGAACCGACTCGTGGAGATCACATCTTGGACCTACTGATAACAAAAAGACCCGAACTTTTCGACTCTGTAAGCGCAGAACAGGAAATCGGTGATCATAAGGCCATTGCAGCATCCCTGAATATGGAAGTAAATAGGAATATAAGAAAGGGAGGAAGGTTTATCTGTTTAGCAAGAGTAATAGAAGGCAGATTTCAGTCTACCTAACAGATCAAAAAGAAAATTTCTGTTTCGACACTGACAATGTTGAGTGTTTATGGAAAAAGTCCAAGGCAATCGTAAAATGCGTTTTAGACAGGTACGTGCTGAGTAAAACTGTGAGGGATGGGAAAAACCCACTTTGGTTCAACAACAAAGTTAGGAAACTACTGCGAAAGCAGAGAGCTTCACTGCAAGTTTAAATGCAGCCAAAACCTCTCAGACAAACAGAAGCTAAACAATGTCAAAGTTAGCGTAAGGAGGACTATGCGTGAAGCATTCAGCGAATTCGAAAGTAAAATTCTATGTACCGACTTGACAGAAAATCCTAGGAGGTTCTGGTCTTATGTTAAATTAGTAAGTGGCTCGAAACAGCATATCCAGATACTCCGGGATGATGATGGCATTGAAACAGAGGATGACGCGCGTAAAGCTGAAATACTAAACACCTCTTTCCAAAGCTGTTTCACAGAGGAAGACCGCACTGCAGTTCCTTCTCTAAATCCTCGCACAAACGAAAAAATGGCCGACATCGAAATAAGTGTCCATGGCATAGAAAATCATCTGGAATCACTCAACCGAGGAAAGTCCTCTGGACCTGACGGGATACCAATTCGATTGTACACAGAGTACGTGAAAGAACTTGCCCCCTTCTAACAGCCATGTACCGTAAGTCTCTAGAGGAACGGAAGGTTCCAAGTGTTTGGAAAAGAGCACAGGTACTCCCAGTCTTCAAGAAGGGTCGTCGAGCAGATGTGCAGAACTATAGACCTATATCTCTGACGTCGATCTGTTGTAGAATTTTAGAACATGTTTTTTTGTTCGCGTACCATGTTCTTTCTGGAAACCCAGAATCTACTCTGTAGGAATCAACATGAATTCCAGAAACAGTGATCGTGTGAGACCCAACTCGCTTTATTTGTTCATGAGACCCAGAAAATATTAGATACAGGCTCCCTGGTAGATGCTATTTTCCTTCACTTCCGGAAGGCGTTCGATACAGTTCCGCACTGTTGCCTAATAAAGTAAGAGCCTACGGAATATCGGACCAGCTGTGTGGATGGATTGAAGAATTTTTAGCAAACAGAACACAGCATGTTGTTCTCAATGGAGAGACGTCTACAGACGTTAAAGTAATCTCTGGCGTGCCATAGGGGAGTGTAAGGGGCCATTGCTTTTCACAATATATATAAATGACCTAGTAGATAGTGTTGGAAGTTCCATGCAGCTTTCCGCAGATGATGCTGTAGTATACAGAGAAGTTGCAGCATTAGAAAATTGTAGCGAAATGCAGGAAGATCTGCAGCGGATGGGGCGCTTGGTGCAGGGAGTGGCAACTGTATTGCAAATACATAGAAAGAAGGATCCTTTATTGTATGATTATATGATAGCAGAACAAACACTGGTAGCAGTTGCTTCTGTAAATATCTGGGAGTATGCGTGCGGAATGATTTGAAGTGGAATGATCATATAAAATTAATTGTTGGTAAGGCGGGTACCAGGTTGAGATTCATTGGGAGAGTCCTTAGAAAATGTAGTCCACCAACAAAGGAGGTGGCTTACAAAACACTTGTTCGGCCTATACTTGAGTACTGCTCATCAGTGTGGGATCCGTACCAGATCGGGTTGACGGAGGAGATAGAGAAGATCCAAAGAAGAGTGGCACGTTTCGTCACAGAGTTATTTGGTAAGCGTGATAGCATTACGGAGATGCTTAGCAAACTCAATTAGCAGACTCTGCAAGAGAGGCGCTCTGCATTGCGGTGTAGCTTGCTGTCCAGGTTTCGAGAGGGTGCATTTCTGGATGAGGTATCAAATATATTGCTTCCCCCTACTTATACCTCCCGAGGAGATCACGAATGTATAATTAGAGAACATGCACGGAGGCTTTCCGGCAGTCATTCTTCCCGCGAACCATACGCGACTGGAACAGGAAAGGGAGGTAATGACAGTGGCACATAAAGTGTCCTCCGCCACATACCATTGGGTGGCTTGCGGCGTATAAATGTAGATGTAGATAGCCAGTGAAGGGAAGTCTGCAGGATCCACCCGAAGTGACAGCCAATTGAGAGCGATCAAATTTTTCACCACTCCTTGGCATACACGGGGAGGAAAGAGCTCAGGTATCAGTAGTGTGATCCTTATTTTATCAGGGGGCTCAGCCATATGGGTACATAAAGCCTCACCACATGGACGGGCTACACGTGCTGGTGACTTAATGCGGCAGAGGGGCTGCAGCAGGGCAGGAAAAGGTAAAGGAAGGGGAGGAGAAGAATCCACGCCATAGACGCTAGGGAGGGAATTCGCCCTCAAATGGCTCACTCTAAAGACAGAAAATTTAGAAGTGGAGGTCAGACCGTGAGGGGGTCCAAACACCAATATGGATGAAAGAGAAAAATGAAAGAGGAACAAAATTGCAGGGAATACAGGAAACCAGGTGGATAGCCAGGTAGACATAAATTAGAACACCGAGAGAAGGGATAGGAGGAGGCAGTGGGAAAGGAGTGAGGATGGGGGTTGGGAGGGGCACAGTGATGGAAATGCAGCCCAAGAGGGAAGAACGTGCCCCTTGTGCACCACACACAAACTCATGAAAGAACTGTGAGCCCCCTGGCGGGGAGTTGCTGGCTGAAAAGTCTTCTGAATCTGCTTGGAGCATGTATCCCATCTTTTCCAGAAGATTGTGCATAGATGCTCAATATCTGGGCCTGACAAGGTGTGTGCCTTGGGGGCAAGTGTCTTTAGGACTCTGTTCTTCTGTACTGGATGATGACAGGTGCCAGGTTTAAAATACATACTGTGGCCGAACGACCGATGTAATCTCTTTTTGAGAAATACATCCAGAAATGACAGCTGACCATCCTTCTCCAGTTCCGTGGTGGTGGTGGCGGCACGAGATAAGTTGTCACAGAAACTCACTGGACCTCTTCCTACAATGAGACCAGACCACAATGGTATCATCCACATACCTGAAAAAGCATGTGGATTTGTATCTAGCTGTCTCTAAGGTGTCATCCTCAGATTTCTCCACAAATAGATAGGCAACCACTGGAGATGGGCAGCTTGCCCATGGCCCCTTGTTCTGTCTGCTTGTAATATTGTCTCCCATACAGAATATATGTTGAAATCAATATATTCCTGTACAGGTCCATCAGAGAATCATCAAATTTTTCTGCAGTCAGTTCCAGTGAGTCTTTCCCTGATATCTCAGTAAATGGGAAGACCACATTAAAACTGACCATTATACCAGATACCGTGATACGCAGTTGCTCTACACAGCACAATAAGTCCTCCAACTTGCAGGTGTGGTGAACACACTTCCCCGCATATAGGCACACCTGTTTCTTCAAATACGTAGCTGCTGAGTACGTCAGTGTGCTGGTCTTACTCAGAATTGGGTGTAGCAGCACACCCTATTCATGTACTTTGAGTCCTTACAGTCACGATAGAACTGGCACTCTAGTTGTGGTTTGACAACCTTGATAGTCATGCCTGTTGCATTCAGCTTTCATTTGCTTACAGAAATACCAGCTAAGTAAATATTCTGTTTCCTGTATTAACTTGCTCGCTAATCATTTCTGCCCCTGTCCAGCTCTCCTACAACACGGTTACCTCATCACTCTGTAGCCCATCCCTCCTTACCTGTGCACAAAGCCTTATACAACACCTGGCGATGAGATCTACTACTTACACGAGGCTGTCTTCAAGTTAACAAGTGATTGCTTACCTCCCGTACTGTCACCTTTTTGCTTGTTTTTTGCTGTTATTCATTGTTCTGCGTAACCAGTGCTTGTTTTGCTTGTGCTCTGTATGTTCTAGGTTCTGAGGGTGCTGCAACTGCAACTTGTTTTTGCTTTATCTGTGCTTCATTGTCTTGCTACTTTCGGTTTTTGCTGTTCGTATATTGCTCGTTTCATAATAGCTACTGTGCTGCAGTCACCTGCACCACCAGATTCTTAAATACTTGAACCTTTCCTTCCAACAGGTTCTGAAGATTCTAGAGTATTAGGATTCCTGGGAAAGTGCAGCACACAGTTTTGAAGTAGCTCCTGTTTGTTCATTACACATCTGCAACAAACTGGCCTCAGAGCCGGCTCGCAACCAGTGATGCAGCCACCCACAGTCACAGTGTGCACAATAACACGTGTTGCGTCTGGCACAAGGCGTGAAGTCGTGCCCTCGCTGTAATGCACAGCACGTGCTTGCCGATCTTGCCACCTCACATGAGGTTACTTGCATTTTTGTGACAAACGAGAACATGAACAGTCTGTGCGCTTACAGAAGTTTGAAGCACCCCCATGCTATCTGCTATTCCTTCACACAAATGTAAGTCACAAAAGTGTGCAATGTATTTGCCAAACTCCATAGTGTCATTAATGCAAAACAACAGTGCAACAGCCATTCAAGAAAGACTCCCAACTCATCTGCAGTGTTATGTGAAAACAACAAACTCTTTGTGCCTCTTATCACTGCTGGACAATCACTCCATTTGCAACTTGACACTGGTGTTTTGTAGACTGTCAACATATTCCTGTCTTAGGCACCTTTAGACTTCCTGCAACTTTCCGCAGTTTGACAGACAGATTTCCTCAAGAAACAGTGCTAATATTTTTGGTCTTACCTCTTTTGATTTGTTTGTATAAAGCATTCAAGACAAGGTGTTTTCTGTTTCTTCCTTTGATTCTTGGGACAATGTTGTTCAGTTATGTGCAGCATTCGAGGATTTATTTTCTGAGGGTTACGTAAAACCAATAATCTTGCTGCCCATGTCACACTGAAGGACAATGCACAGCCAAGTTGTGGTAGAGCATATCCTGCCCCTCAGACTCTTCGAGAAATGATGGCTCAGGAACTTAATGCTTTGCAAGACACTGGAGTCTTACACCCATTCATGCCAGTCAGTGGGCATCTCCTCTTGTTACTATAAAGGAGCTGTCCAGCAGACTCAGGCTGTGTGTTGATTTTAAGAAAACTAAATTCTCCAATAGTCAGTCACTGACAGTTATACCTTGCCATGCCCTAGAGAATTGACGGATAAATTGGATGCCGCTTGTCACTGTTCCACAACTGATTTGGGTGACATTTTCTTGCAAATACCTCTGTAAGAGCAGTCGCAAAAAGTGTATATCATTAACACTCATCTGGGTCTCTTCAAATTTTTGATGTGGCCATTTAACAGTGCTTCCGCACCCATCATATTTCAGTATTTCCTGGAGCAGATGATTGCCAAAGTTCCTCTTTGCTCAAATTATTTAGAGGACATTGTCATCTCCGGTCACACTCCTGGAGGACACATCAGCATTCTTTGCACTGTGTCCAACTGCCATCTGCAGCCTGTCTTAAATGTAACAGAGACAAATTGTGTTCTTTCAGACTGAACTTGAGTACTTATGACAGGTAATTAATAACCAGGGTGTTCGTTCATTGCAACCACAGTAGCTTGCTATCCATGACCTTTAATCCTCGTGAAACATGCAGAAATTGCAGCTTTGCTAGGGAAGCTTAAGTATTACAACCGATTTATTCCTAACACCATTCAAATTGTGGCTCCCGTGCATTGTTTGTGCAAGAAGGCTGTTGCTTTCATTTGGTTGCAAGAGTGTCAGTCTACTTTCCAAAATTTGAAATATGCTTTGTTTAGTGACCTTGTCTTGTTCATTTTGATCAAGTCTAACCTGTGGTCTCGGCTGTGGATGCTTCCTGTTACAGCATCAGTGCAGTTTTGTCACACAAATTTGATTCTGTTGACAGGCCAATTGCCTTCACAAATTAAAAAAGAGGCTCTTGCCATTTCTTTGGTGTCACCAAGTTTCATAAATATGTTTCTGACAGAAAATTCTACTTTGTGACGGGCAATACCCTCTCCAATCTTTGTTTAGCCCTTCACAGTCAGTCCCAACTAGCACAGTACAGAAGCTGCAATTGGGGGCTGCTCTTTTGTCAAACTATCAATATGAGACTGTGTAACAACCCACTTCTAAGCATTCCAATGCAGATGCTCTTTCTCACCTCCCTGTTACCGTATTTACTTGAATCTAAGCCGCACCTGAAAAATGAGACTCGAAATCAAGGAAAATAAATTTTGCCGAATCTAAGCCGCTGTGAAATTGAGACTCGAAATTCAAGGGGAGACAAAAGTTTTAGGCCGCATCTCCAAATCGAAACACAGTTGGTCTATTTTAATATGAGACACAATTTAGGTTAATATGAGACACAATTTAGGTCGAATGAATGACAATACAACTACAATAGTTTGGTTCGAGTCGTAAGCTTAGCAGTTAAGCTTTACCAGGTAGTCAGCACATTTTCTTTAGGTGTTTACATCACTCTAAGCTGAAAATGCGTTACTGTACTGTGTCATGCATTGTTTGTCTCATTCTGATACTGCGTGTTTACGGCCTGTCGCCGCTCACGGCATGGCTTGCTTTTGTGCGCGCTAGCGCTGAGAGAGAGAGAGAGAGAGAGAGAGAGAGAGAGAGAGAGAGAGAGAGAGAGAGAGAGGAATTGTCTCATTAGTGAAACAATGGCAAGAGACTGCTATTTGTTGTTACTTACTCTGCGACTTTCTTAGATAATGATCAACAAGAACCAAATAATAGACTGTGTATGATAGATGATGTTCTGAACGAGAGTTTAGCGAAAATTTTTCTCCGTTTGAAAATCTTTGCAGGGCCGAGCTTCATTTCTGACTGTATCACTATTAGGCATAAGAATAATATGAGTATAAACATGACATGATATGTATATTCTTCCGTGTTTGCTATTGTCTCACTCTAGTTTCGTAGTTTATTGGGCTGACAGGATTTAAATGAGATAGCAGCAAACACGAAACAATACATGGCAAAATGTTTATATTCCTATTATTCTTATGGTGAAGAGAATACTGCATGTAAGTCACAATTCATAAAAGTTCCTCTTAGCAACTCTCTCTTCTCATAGGTAGGAAAAAATTCAGAATGTAGAGTTGGCCATATTGACAAACATCCCAAACAGTATTGCCAGTCGGATTTTCGTAGTACATTGAAATGTTGCTACATTCGGAGATGAACAATACGGAATTTGTATTTATTTCATTGGATAATGTTCGAAAATGCAGTGGTCGAAACTTGGGGCGGAGAAAAAAAGCCCGTCTTCCACCTTTTTTTAAATTTATTTAATGACGCAGAGGTTTTGGTGCCAGTATTTATCTTTGTGCCTACAAAGCATGCCTATGTAGCGCTACATATATTCGACGGCAGAAGTTAATTGTGGCGGCACCCACCAACATTTCTGAGAACTTCCGCCTGCTGTGCACTCGATTCTAAGCTGCAGGCGGTTTTTTGGATTACAAAAACCAGAAAAAAAGTGCGGCTTAGATTCGAGTAAATACAGTAGTCCAGTTTTCCCCAAATTCGACAAGTCCTCTGCTTCTTGTTGCTACATAGATGCACAAGGCATTGATGCTTTGCATAGCTTTCTGCGTAATCACCAGAAAATTGCCCAGGCCATAGTAGCAGATCTCGATTTGCAGATTCTGTTGCACTGTATCCGCACTGGTTGGCTGCATTCAGCCAGACAGGTTTTAGCTCTGTGGTTCACATTTATTTTGCCTGTCGGCATGCCCTTGCATTTCACAAGAGTGTCATTTTGCTTCTCCGTATGTTGAGATTCCCCAGATGTACTTCATTTGTTACACTAAGATCACTAGGGTGTTGTCCACACCAAACAGTTGGCATGAAATCAATTGCACTCGGCACCGTTTGGATGTGCAAATTGAACAGTTGACTTCTCAGTGCCAACCATGTGCAGAACATAAGTCAGCTCTGTCTCAGCAGTTTTTTGCATGGCTCAAAACTCAAGAATCTTTGCAATGTTTGCACTTTGATTTCACGAGTCCACATGTTGGCTCATCAAGATCGTTGATGCTCTTGGCAAATTTACCTTGTGGTTCCTATGCAGTCTACTGCAGCTCGTTCCACAATCCACAGGTGTTGTCATCAATCTTTTGCCTCGATGGATTGCCCGAAGTGGCTTAGAGTGACAATGAACCTCAATTTGCTGCTGTCAACTGTTCAGTTTTCTACTGCCTCAGGCATCAAGCACATCACGAGTGCACAATTCCGCCCACAATCCAAAGGTGAAGCCAAATGATTGGCACCAACATTTAAGCAACAGATGGGCAAACTTCATGCCTGTCACACATGGGATCAAGCTCTGTTGCAATTCATGTCTTCCTCTTGCTGCCAGCTTTGTGACGGACAATCCCCAGCAGAGTTGTTATGTGGACAGTGCCACTGCACCTTGCTTGTGTTGCTGCACGGTGGATGGAGCTCACTCTACCCAGATAGGCATGGTATCACACTAATGATTCAGGCTTTTACAGATTGTATGGCAGATTGAGGCGAGGCTCACTGTGATGCCACCATAATCAAATTCGTCCTTGTGAATTGCACGATGCTCTGACAGGCATTGTACTTTCAGATTCCATGCCTGTCTGGATGCAGCAGATCAGGGCATATGCCGGTGCATAGGTGGGAGCTGGCATCAGCCTCAGTTTCTTCTCCCGTCTCCTCATTGCCATGTACATCCCCCCTCCCCAATTGTTGTTCACTTATCTAGGCTATATGAAAATGGTTAGGAGGTTTAGGAGGGAGGGGCATGGTATCACCTGTTGATACCACCCCATAGGATTCACAGAAACAGAATTGCAAGTTTCTGGGTTGCACAGGATCTGGTGGGCCCAATCCTGTGTGCCCGGTGAGCCAAGCCTCCAGCTGTCACCGCAGTATAGAATGGCCAGCAGCCGCGATATGGCCAGTTTATGCTTGGAGCCACTTTACTACGTGTTGCTATGCAGATGCTGTCTAGTCAACAGTTGTGCTGCATTACAGGGAGCCTCTTTCTTATGGACACTGTAAAAGCTATACTGTTTCGTACTGCATAATTTGTAATGCATTAATTTGCCTGGAGAAATACAAATTAAGTAAATCTTCATTTTTATGTATTAACTTTCTGATTAATAATTTCTGCTCCTGTCCAACTTTCATACGATTACAGTTGCCATACCACTCTGCAGTTCACCTCTTCTCACTGTTCTGCATGAAGTTATGCACAACAGCCTGACTTACTTTTCATGCTGTCATTCAATGATTTTTTTCAGTTTTGTATTCTTTGGTAACTCCTCCTAGACCACGACGGTAAGCTCTTTACACTAATCATCATCATCATTATTCCAAACTCTACCCCTCACCGGTCCTTTCCCTTCACCCCTCTTCCTTCACCTTCAGCCACTGGCTCCAAAAGCTTGCAAACTGTAATACCTTTTATATGTGTGTTCTCCTGCCACTTTTTGGTGAGTAGATTTTTTATCTGTCCAACTACATTATACATAGAGAAATGAATGAAGTATTGAGCTACAAAAATTTTAGTCAACTTATCCACTGAGGTGAAGAATCTAGTGGATAAAAAAATTAACTGCAAACACAGAAACTGGATTCATTATATTTGCTTGACAACTCCTCCTACTCCATAGAATTTTTAAAAAGGTGTAATTTTATCATGAATGTGTGTGGGTCTGTGTGAATATAGTCAAATATAGGCTACATCACAGTGAGTAAAAAAGAATTACTGGTAGCAAAGATTAATGCAAAAGACTACTCTGCATGTGGTCTGTGTGGTGTTATATTTTTCAATTACGAAGAACATTATGGGTGTAAACTAAATAGTTCCACATTACAGTGAGGCATCGGATTTATTGTCCCGGAAACAGGCACACAACTTACCATCATCGAATAACTCTAAGAAGTGCTGCCCAATAAGAACTTCAAAAACCACCGACATTTTCGACAGGTAACACACTATCTCATTTTAAGACACTTTCAATTCATGCCTTGAAAATGACAGCAAGGAGGGTGTCACTTGTCAAAATATTGGGAGACTTTGACAAATTTATGTGGCTGCATTCTTGCAAGTTACTACAGAACAGTAAATGCTGGGAAAAGCTTGAAGTTCACAATTCACAAACTAATTCCTTCTTCTTGGGCAATATGTCAAAAATTATAGTTATGTCACTCATAACAAGTGCACGCCTGTGTATGTTCAAATGGTTCAAATGGCTCTGAGCACTATGGGACTCAACTGCTGAGGTCATTAGTCCCCTAGAACTTAGAACTAGTTAAACCTAACTAACCTAAGGACATCACAAATATCCATGCCCGAGGCAGGATTCGAACCTGCGACCGTAGCGGACTTGCGGTTCCAGACTGCAGAGCCTTTAACCGCACGGCCACTTCGGCCGGCGCCTGCGTATGTCTTAGGATACAAATTCCCCATCAGTGAAGGCTCGAATATTTTCGCACACTATTTATGATGAACAAAAACAGTTTTCTTTTTACAGCAGAAGTCTTTAAAACTTTATTACATGAAGTTGTCATCACTGCTATCCGATTCTGTGTCTGAACCATCTGATTGTAAATTTCGTTGGCTTAGTAGATGCAGTTTTACAATGTTTTAAGGAGTTGCAAACAGCTGAAAGCAAAGGGAAACTACAACCGTAATTTTTCCCTAGAGCAAGAAGCTTTACTGTATAGTTAAATGATAATGGGATCCTCTCGGATAAAATATGACAGAGGTAAAATAGTTCGCCATTCAGATCTCCAGGTGGGGACTACTCAGGAGGATGTCGTTATCAGGAGAAATGAAACCAGCATGCTACAGATTGGAGCATGGAATGTCAGACCCTTAATCGGGCAAGTAGGTTAGAAAATTTAAAAAGGAAAATGGATAGGTTAAAGTTAAATATATTGAGAATTTGTGAAGTTCAGTGGCAGGAGGAACAAGACTTCCGGTCAGCTGAATACAGGGTTATACAGGTAAACTACTATGAAAGCATAGTGAACACATTATTGCAGGTAAGATAGACACGAAGCCCATGCCTATCACAGTAGTACAAGTTTATATGCCAACTAGCTCCGCAGATGACGAAGAGATTGATGAAGTGTATGATGAGACAAAAGAAATTATTCAGGTAGTGAAGGGAGATGAAAATTTAATAGTCATGGGGGACTGGAATTCGATAGTAGGAAAAGGAAGAGAAGGGAAAGTAGTAGATGAATTTGGACTTGGGGAAAGGAATGGAAGAGGAAGCCGACTGGTAGTATTTTGCACAGAGCATAATTTAATCATAGCTAACTCTTGGTTTTAGTATAGTGAAAGAACATTGTATATGTGGAAGAGACCTGGAGACAAGGAAGGTTTCAGATTGATTATATAATGGTAATACACAGGTTTTGGAACCAGTTTTTAAACTGTAAGACATTTCTAGCAGCAGATGTGGACCCTGACCACAAGTTACTAGTTATATCATGCAGATTAAAACTGCAAAATTGCACGATTTTACAGAGATGGGAGCTCAATAAACTGAAAAACCAGAGGTTGTAGACAGTTGCAGAGGGAGCATTAGGGAATGATTGATAAGAACAGAGGAAAGAGACAGTAGAAGAAGAATGGGTAGCTTTGAGAGATGAAACAGTGAAGATGGCAGAGGGTCAAGTAGGTAAAAAGACAAAGACTAATAGAAATCTTTGGGTAACACGACATATTTAATCGATGAAAGGAGAAAATATAAAAATGCAATATATGAAACAGGTGAAGCACCTAAAAAATGAGATCGACAGGAAGTGCAAAATGGCTAAGCAGGGATGGCTAGAGGACAAATGTAAGGATGTAGAGGCATGTATCACCAGGGATAAGATGGATACTGCCTACAGGAAAATTAAAGAGACCTCTGGAGGAAAGAGAAACACTTGTATGAATATCATAAGTTCAGATGGGAAACCATTCCTAAGCAAAGAAGAGAAAGCAAAAAGACGGAAGGAGTATATAGAGGGTCTGTAAAAGGGAGATGTACTTGAAGGGCAGTATAGTGCAAATGGAAGAGGAAGTAGATGAAGATGTAAAGTGAGATACGATAATGCATGAAGAATTTGACAAATCACTGACAGACTTAAGTCAAAACACGGCCCTGAGAGTAGACATTCCGTTAGAGCTAATAATAGCCTTGGGAGAGCAAGACATGACAAAACGCAGCATGTCATTCTCAATGGAGAAAAATCTTCCGAAGTGAGAGTGATTTCAGGTGTGTCACAGGGGAGTGTCGTAGGACCGTTGCTATTCACAATATACATAAATGACCTTGTGGATGACATCGGAAGTTCACTGAGGCTTTTTTGCGGATGATGCTGTGGTATATCGAGAGGTCATAACAATGGAAAATTGTACTGAAATGCAGGAGGATCTGCAGCGAATTGACGCATGGTGCGGGGAATGGCAATTGAATCTCAATGTAGACAAGTGTAATGTGCTGTGAATACATAGACGGACAGATCCCTTATCATTTAACTATAATATAGCACGTCAGCAACTGGAAGCAGTTAATTCCATAAATTACCTGGGAGTACGCATTAGGAGTGATTTAAAATGGAATGATCATATAAAGTTGATCGTCGGTAAAGCAGATGCCAGACTGAGATTCATTGGAAGAATCCTAAGGAAATGCAATCCAAAAACAAAGGAAGTAGGTTACAGTACGCTTGTTCGACCACTGCTTGAATACTGCTCAGCAGTGTGGGATCCGTACCAGATAGGGTTGATAGAAGAGATAGAGAAAGATCCAACAGAGAGCAGCGCGCTTCATTACAGGATCATTTAGTAATCACGAAAGCGTTACAGAAATAATAGATAAACTCCAGTGGAAGACTCTGCAGGACAGACGCTCAGTAGCTCGGTACGGGCTTTTGTTGAAGTTTCGAGAACATACCTTCACCGAAGAGTCAAGCAGTATATTGCTCCCTCCTACGTATATATCTCACGAAGAGACCGTGAGGATAAAATCAGAGAGATTAGAGCCCACACAGAGGCATACAGACAGTCCTTCTTTCCACGAACAATACGAGACTGGAATAGAAGGGAGAACCGATAGAGGTACTCAAGGTACCCTCCGCCACACACCGTCAGGTGGCTTGCGGAGTATGGATGTAGATGTAGATCTCTTCCTTCTAGTGAGTAAGATGTACAAGACATTTGAAATACCCTCAGATTTCAAGAAGAATATAATAATTCCATTTCCAAAGAAAGTAGACGCTGACAGGAGTGAAAATTACCGAACTATTAGTTTAATAAGTCACAGCTGCAAAATACTAACTCGAATCCTTTACAGAAGAATGGAAAAACTGGTAGAAGCTGACCCCGGGGAAGAATCAGTTTGGATTCAGTAGAAATGTGTAAATACTGACCCTACACCCTCTCACAGAACACAGGTTAAGGAAAGGCAAACATATCTTTATAGCATTTGTCGACTTAGAGAAAGCTTTTGACAATGTTGACTGGAATGCTCTCTTTCAAATTCTAAAGGTGGTAGGGGTAAAATACAGTGAATGAAAGGCTATTTAAAATTTGTACAGAAACCAGATGGCAATTGTAAGAGTCAAGGGGCACGAAAAGGAAGCAGTGGTTGAGAATGAAGGATTGTAGCCTTTCCCCAATGTTATTCAGCCTGTGTATTGAGCAATTTGGAGTAAGAATTAAAGTCCAGTGAGAAGAAATAAAAATTTTGAGGTTTGCTGATGACATTTTAATTCTGTCAGACAGTAAAGGACCTGGAAGAGCAGTTGAACGGAATGGGCAGTGTCTTGAGAGGAGGATACGACATGAACATAAACAAAAGCAAAACGAGGATAATGAATGTAGTCGAATTAAATCAGGTAATGCTGAGGGAATTAGATTTGGAAATATGATACTTAAAGTAGTAAGTGAGTTCTGCTATTTGGGAAGAAAAATAACTGATGATGGTTGAAGTAGAGAGAATATAAAATGTATACTGGCAACGGCAAGGAAAGCGTTTCTGAAGAAGAGAAATTTGTTAACATCGAGTATAGATTTAAGTGTCAGGAAGTCGTTTCTGAAAGTATTTGTGTGGAGTGTAGCCATGTATGGAAGTGAAACATGGACAATAATTAGTTTAGATAAGAAGAGAACAGAAGCTTTCGAAAGGTAGGGCTACAGAAGAATGCTGAAGATTAGATGCGTAGATCATGTAACTAATGAGGAGATACTGAATAGAATTGGAGAGAAGAGGAATTTGTGGCACAACGTGACTAGAAGAAGGGATCAGTTGGTAGGACACATTCTGAGACATCAAGGGTAACCAATTTAGTACTGGAGGGAAGTGTAGGGGTAAAAACCATAGAGGGAAGCCAAGAAATGAATACGGTAACCGGATTCAGAAGGATGTAGGTTGCAGTAGTAACTCAGAGATGAAGAGGCTTGCACATGATATAGTAGCAAGGAGAGCTGCATCAAACCAGTCTCAGGACTGAAGACAACAACAACAACAACAAGTTGCTTCCTGCCTTAGTAGAATTTTTGAAAAATGAAGTAAATTCTTCCATTAACTAGAAGTTACAGTGTGGCTGCAGAATTATGATTTTTTTGTGGATGTCACTGGAAAGTTAGAATATTTAACTTGGAGCATCAACGCAAGGATAAAGGTATTGGTAGAACAATTTCATATGTTGTGTCATTCTCAAAAAAACTGGAAATGCGGGAACAAAAATCATATCCAAGGTTAATTAAGAATAAAGTACTTTGCCTGTAAGAAAGAAATCCTCGACAAGTAAGGATCTTCAACAGCAAATACATTGACATTCTTCCTAATACGAGAAGTCAATTCACCAAGTTCTTCCAAGATTTTAAAAGCATTTCAATTGTTGCACCGTTTGTCAAATTGTATTTTAGAGAGATTGATGCTGATGATTTCTTTACTTGTGCCATGAAGCATTCTGATTTTCAGGAAGTGCAGTGGAGTTGGAACTCACTGATTTTCTCAATTACTTATCTTCAAAATCATTCTGTTCAAGCACTGAAAATATTTGAAGTATTGCTCGTGGGGGTGGGGAAGGGAGGGAGGGGGAACAGGTGGAGGGGGGGGGGGGGGAGGAGGAGAGGGAGAGAGTTTTAGAAGCAGACTGACTGATGAAAACTTTGACAATCGTATGTGGATGGCACGCACTACCTACTTTCTTAACATTATAAAACTTGTTCGTGACACAAAAGTAGTGCCATCCTTTTCATTCGAGTTAACTTATTATTATCGTACACATAAATTACGACAAGTCAAATACATATTTAAACAAATACACATGTGTAACTATTTACACAACATAACTCTCAAAAGGCCCAGACTACACACAAATGTCTAAAGACTCAATCCAGTGGAGCACCAAATTGGATGCTTTGTGTGAACTCTTGCCACCGGGGAAATATCTGTTAATCTGTTGGGTCAGTCATTTACAATGTGGCTCATTATCTCAATGTTACCAAAGTCATATGTATTGTCAGTGCAAAATCCTCATTTTTGCATGTTTTATCTGTTCAGCAGTACCCACACCTCTCTCGAATGATAAAGACCTGCCAACTTTAACTGTTACATTGTCAATAAATTCACGGTTTTGGGTTTTCTTGGCTTGCTACTCACAATTCCACTCACTCGGTGGAGAGCATTTGGACTCTTTCAGATGCTGGTCTTCCAGATTTGAGGAATTTCCTAGGCAGGAAGAGTAAAGTATTATAAAGAGGAACAGACTCATTTTTTTAAACTTGCTGGAAAAGGTTGTACAGAACCACCTTTCAATGAAGACACAGTTTTCAATAGTATTGGCAATCACCACTACGTGTAGACCTGACTGTGCTACTAGTGTTTCTTCTAGCTGTGGTCCAATGAACATCAGCCTTCTTCACACGAGCACGCAGCCAAATCGGCGTGCAATACTCCACTGCAGAGTAAGGGATGCTCCCCTCCGTGCTACCTTTCAACTTCCTCACTAGGTTCACTCGTTAGCTGTGTCAGAGAGATGTTTACAATAAGTCATTACTCTGTCTAATGTGCCGCAAGGTATTCTGATTTATTGTTTTATTACCCCGTGCTGAAGGGACCAAACCGTGTGGTGATGTTTCCAACTGTGTGGTGATGTTTCCAACTGTGTGGTGATGTTTCCTGACGATAGACAATACTTGTTTTAGAAACATTAGGTCTAAGTTACCGTGTCTGAAAATATTCATTACGTAGAGTGAGGCTATTTGTTAGGTGTCCTACAAATTCGGAAAGATCTTCACTCTGATATTAAATTGCAAGATCATCTGCATATTGGAGTGTTCGGCAGGTCTGCCGTTTAGGGACTGTGTAACAGTGGAGCGAGAACAGAGCCTCGAGGCAACCGATCACTGAGTACGTGCCATCTGCTTTTCTCTTCATCTCTGTGTACTTTAAACTGCTGACGGCTCAACATGTTGCTTAAGAGATTACCTCGAGTTTTACAAGGCACTGTTTTCAGAAGTTTCAATGGTATCTCCTCACACCACACCATGTTGTAGTAAGCTGTCGATAGGTCAACAGAAACTACCCCAGTCTTTAGTTTCTTTTGGTAGCCAGTTTCTATGTGGATAGTCAAGGATAGTACTTGTTAACAGCAACTTCTACAAGGTTTAAGTTGAGCTGCTTCAGACGGTACCACACAATTAACACTCCGCCGCCCACACGTCTCGTACAAATTTATTCACTCGGTGCCACAGTGCTAATTTGGATTACTCGGCTTGTTGCCGGCCATTCTTAACTTTAACAGGAGATTACAAATTGTTAAGTTTTACTAATCTCAGCGTTAGTTCTCATAAATTCTCATCCCTGTTCCTCTACTGTCATGAAATTTTGAAGATATACATACGAAATAAATACAAAATTTGTTTGTTTCATATATTTATTTGTGTTGTATTTGGTACTTAGTATTTCTCTTTCATATGATATGCAGCTAACAGTCTCCAAGGTGTAACACAACTCCATAAGACTTGCATAGTAAGTTGGTTTTTTATTTATTTATTTATCCATTTCAGAAAGAAGTATTAGTTGGTGTTGCTTTAAGTGACCAGAAAGTCTGTCAACCGGATCATGATGACACATACGTGATGTAGTGGCAACCTCCAAGTTTTGCTCAGAAGCAAGTACGTCGTCTTTCAACCGTGAATCAGACAATTTCAATGCAAAATCATGAAACCTGAGACACTTGTGTTCTGTATTGAAATATTGCCATGTACGGAATGCATTGAATAATGCACAATTACAGAGGTACAGGCAAACTTTTTTGACTATTTTATAGTTTTTCTGTATATATAGGGTAATAACTCAAATATTGGCGTGCCTGATCCATTCCTTTATTGTATTTGTTGTAATCTAATACACTTTCAGGTTTTTTTTATTGTGTAATTGGTTTTTCTACTGTTTTTGAGTGTGAGAGTGGTATTATGTATTGTAGAGATCATTCATATCATTGTAGTTTTCAAAGCTCTCCATACCTGTGCAAGTACTTCACCTTTCCATTGATGACAAGCTTCAAACACATTGACTTTTGTGCACTTCAATTTCTCTGGAAAACTTCTATTTTGCCATATTGTTTCACAAACTCTAGTTATCTTTTCAAGTGACTTCTCTGCAAGTTCTATACTGTTAAAATAATTATCCAGGTAGAGGTGGTGCCACTTTCCATAAGTTGGTGTCAATAGTTCCATCACTGTTTTTGCTAAAGACTGTCCATCTCCAGAATATATCTTGAATGAGGAAATGCATCCTGTACTCGAATTACACAGCATCCAAATGAGTATGCCATATTTCATAATTTTTGACGGATTGCAAACTTTAAAATTTAACCGGCCATGCCACAGTATCATTCTTTCATCAATTGAGATGCTTTGACTTAGATTCAAAGTTTCTTTAAACTTTTTGGAAAAATTATGAAATACGAATTGCACTTTGAAACGCCAGTTGGCATTATCTGGTTTATTGTTGTTGTTGGAAAAATGTAAAAAGGATATTTGTCTAAATCGGTTGCTGGATATCATTTTGTAAAATATCAGTGAGTGTATCAATGGATTCGTTGACCAATACTCATCGATCCTTGATTTTTGTACAGTTCCTGTAAGGATAGCAAACAGAATCCATTTTCTAATTTCAGGTCCCACAATGTCAACAAATTTGGCATTTTATTTATCCAGTTTCCTTCTATTGCAATTTGGACTGTATTACCTGTTGGTTTCGTTGCTAATATATTCAAATAGATCATTCCCAATATATAATTTTATGGTATCCTTGATGCTGTGTGTATCTTTGGGAAATATGTTAAGACCCAGAGGGTTCTCGGTAAATCACAATCTGGCCATTGTGTACTGTCTTCTTCGTCTGATTCATCCAAATCACTTGGCAACTTTAGCATTCGCTGAATTCTTCTTGGACGTAATTCACTATCTTCCAATGATTGTGCTTCAGTTTCATTTTTTGATATCCAGTGTCTTCTTCCCAATCAGCCAATTCGTCCCGAAAATCAGACAAGACATCTGCGCATTCATCGTAAATAATTGTATCGTCTCTTTCGTCTCACGTACTTATAAATACAAAAAACTTTTTGACTTGTGTAACTTATTGTTACCTAAACAAAACACCAACAGAATGCAAAAGATACTGAAGTGCTATTGCCGGCCACTGAGCGATACTATGCTCACGACACCACTGTGGTGTTGCCGATCACTGAGCGATACTATGCACACAGTACCACTGTGGTGTCACCGGACGGCCTAGTGTTACTTTGATCTAGTATTGGGTTTAGTGTCATTCTATTCAGGCATTTGTAAGCAAAGCTAAGTGGAGAATCCTCTTCTTTTTTTATTATCACTGAACTGGAGTCAGCTCTTAAACACATGAAATGTAGAAAATCTGCAGGTGAAGATGGGCTGTATCCCGAATTTTTGGTGGACCACAACATGGAAGTAGCAGTTCGCCTTCTTAACAAAATTCTTCACACAGGAACCACCAGCAAAATTTACAAGACCTAAATTATTTGTTATCAAAAGCCAGGGAGAGAGGGAGCACTTTAACCCAATACCTTATTCAAGTTAGTAAGTCTAAAAAAAATCTGTTCTTACATTTGTAATTTATTACTAAATACACTTCAATTTCTTTGTTAAGTACAATGCAATGTCAGTTGCTTTTTCTTAAATTCCACTTAATTAAAATTCATTTCATATGAAAAAGAGAGAGAGAGAAGTTTACTGGTAATAAACAAATGAAAGACTTTTTTTTTTTAAGTTCTTATTTCCATCACAGTTTCTTTTGGTAGCTCACAGTAGGATTTAAAAATGGTATGGCAGCTGGGAAGCTTCATTGATTTGCTCACCACTGAACTAGAGCATTAGAAGAATAGAATCAAGCTCCTGCATGCAACTTGAGTTGAAATCACAACTTGCACTCTCTGCAACCTCTGTAAGACGACTAAAAGCTAGATAATGGCTACATGTAGTAAGAAAGGTAGCACAAAACTTCGATATTGTCTGATAATGCCAACACAAGCTGTCAGGAGTCTTATGTTTCCATCATATAAATTGATTGATCTTTCTAAGAGTATTGCCAACACAACTACTCTGTGCAAAGTACAAGAAATTTGCAATGAACTTCTATTAATACAGTATGAAGTAATATCTGGGATCAGACCTACCACTTATTTTGAGTACAGCCTGATCATCTTTTGGAGTCCACTGTAAATTTACTATGTATAGTTTTGGTCTCCTCTTTGCTGGTTGGTCCATTCTCCACAGTCTACGATATCGCTTCAGTACCTGCAAAGAGATTCTAGACATAATTACATCATGTAAAGTTAATCAAATTTACAACTTTATTTTTAATGCTGGAAGGTAACAATACAGGCTAGCTGCTTCATTCACAGAGACAAACTGGTGAGCAGTTGTAAGCAAAACCAAACGAATGATTATGGATAAAACAATTGAGATGAAAGAGACTTTTTTTTTTATGGACGAGACAAAATTCGCTACACATCCATTCCCAATGGCTCTACAAGAATTATTCTTCTTCTAACATTTATGAAAATAGATGTATGACTGTTATGTTGAACAGATGATTACATGACACACCTGCAACAGTGAAAATATTTCCCAGTCATACTTGTACCCACTGTTACAAGTTTCTTGCCTCAGCTGCTGTTATTACTTTCAGAGCACCACTGCCAGTGGTAGCTCGCATACAGACACTGTGGAACTTCTGCATCCTGTCTCTAGTTGATATTATTGATATAATTTAACGTAATGAGTCCTTTCTTTTTTAATACTTTCTTCATACTTGTACAATATATAATCCTTAAGCTTATTGTCAGTAGCCATCCCCCAGTTTATGAAAAAAAGATACAAAAACCTTTGTCGGGAACTGTGCACTCCACAATTACAGTGGTATGTTGTTTGGCCGTTGTGTGCATGTGCCTGTATGAAGCTCCATGTGGGCAAAGGAGTGAGAGCATTGTGCACTCCCACAATGCCGACCTTTACATGCTGGTGGAAGGTAGTTATTATATTCTCTCTCTCTCTCTCTCTCTCTCTCTCTCTCTCTCTGTGTGTGTGTGTGTGTGTGTGTGTGTGTGTAATTGAATTTAAAAACTGTCTGCCACATTCTCAAATGTATTAAAGTATAGAATTAAATCATCACTCTGCTTCTGGCTATTCTATTTGATTAATTTCTTCCGTTCTTTTATTTTACAGAATACTTTAACCACGATATTGCATCCCCCAGAAGTAAATTCTATGAATCTTAAAGATTAATTTTTCATTGCTGTCTGTCTACAAGGCAGTCACAGCTAAGAAACGAGATGTCATTTAACATATACGTGGATGATGGTAATTTCAAATTTTGGCTAGGTCCCTTTCATCAGATTATGCTTCATGTTAAAATAATTTACAACTAAATGCAATCTTGGGAAAATAGTGTGTTTAAAGTTAATGAATGTATAACAAATATCAAAACTGTAATCACAATGAAGGAAGTGTTAGAATCCTTCAAAGGCACACATGGCACAAACCTGGGAAATGTGAGACAATGTGGTGATATTCAGAGAGAGATTTTTTCACTGAACACTTAGTAGTTGCTAAATTGTTGAACAAGAAATGTGTGACTAATTTAAACAATGGACTCCCTACTGAAGAAGCACTACTGACTGCTGAAATACATTTCATGATTGACAACGGTAAGCTTGAATCAGAGCTAAAAGTGCTCTACTGCATATCTGAGGTTTATGAATGTTGCAAATTAATTGGGCTGCTGAATTTTATCTCAGAAAATAATCTAGATGATTATCTTAGTGAAAGTACAAAACTGATAAGAATTCTCTTTACAGTTCCCATGATTATATCAGAAGCAGAACACTGCTTTTCAACACTGAACAGAATAAAAACTTTTCTAAGAATTTGGAAAGACATTCTTTCAGGATTTTATCAAGTTTCTGAATAAATTTTCTTTTCATACATTTATTGGGTCGTATAACAAGATGTTTGTTAATATTTAACTGATGTAGCATACAGAAAAACATGAGTGATATCTCTTGACACACATAGAAACAAGGAAAAAGCAACATTAATTACGGGTCGCACAAACACTGAATAACATGCATTACACACCTTTGACAAGGAACTGTTTGAGTCATGATAATTTTTTACTATGTGTACTTGTCATTAAAGTATTCCCTCACCCCCCCCCCCCCCTTTCCCCATCAGTGTTAATGATATAGTCAATTGAATTGCGGTTGTTGCCCTGACTCAGTTAACAACCTGCTTGATGTCTCCACTGTAAGTGCCACCCAGTATCACTGCTCTACAGCAGTTGCAATGTGCCTGCACTACGATACAGAAGGGGAGTGAGGTTTGTGTGTCTGCGTTTAATTGTGTGGGTGCAGATGGTGCAGTAAACCTGAAATTGTAGTCAGAATTCCTTCAATATCTAACTTAAAACAGCGTGTTACCTCTGCAAAGCATGTTGTAGGGTCCACTATAAGGTGGCTGTAAAAGCTTACACATGGTGTCATGTCGAACAAAAACCTGTCTACATTTTGACAACTCACAGAAAACAAATGGATGATGAGACTGCTGTGTCCTCTTTGCTGCCGGACGAAGTTACTGTATGTATGACCACATCTTAGTAATGAAGTCCTATGCTTGTTTCAATAACATCACTTGGTCCGCTGCCAAAGAATCTGCCCAGTAGGTGGATATGTTGTCCATATATCAGGTCAAATACCGTGGCTTCTAAATCCTCCTTTATATATGCACAGATGCCCAGTAGAACAGTGAGTAAGAGTTTCTGTCCAATGCTATGAATTGTGACAATTTAATGATGCCTTCACCTCTGGATGAAATTGTTCCACCAGTCAATTTGTCACTAGGTGGTGTGCTGCAGTTCTCATCCTCTTCGCACCAAACAGCCTGGTGAGAGCCTTGTACAGGTATGAGTCAAACTGTATGCTCTGATCCATAGTGATTTGTAAAGACAATCCGAAAAGGATGATCCACTCCCATAAAAAGGTGATAGCTACTGTCTCTCCTGTGATATAGGTCATGGGGAAAACCTCTGGGCCAGCATGTAAATCTGTCAACAACCTCAAGCAATAGGTAAACCCTCAGATGGTGGTAGATATCCTATTATATCCAGATGTACATGTTCAGAGTGTCCATTACGCAAGAAATGTACTGAGTGGTGCACGAACATGCAGAGTAATTTTTTTGTGCTGACAGGCAGTGCTATTGATACACTTGTCATGTAATTGTGTCTAAACTCCGCCACACAAAAGCTGGTAGTGTTGCAGATCCCTGGATGTGACGGTTCATATAATTAAGTGGTAGCTTGTTGGCAGAAACCACCTGTCACCAATGGGCATACTCTTGGGACTGACACATAACAGTACATACATACATTTGTTGGTGATAGCTGGATATGCTGTAACTGTAGACCAGAAGGATGCTTTGTAATCCTTGGCGCTTGCGATCTCTTGGATGTGAGACAGGGTGTCGCTCGGCACATTCCTTTCCACACTGTGTAAGACGTTTATCATAAATTGCTCAACGTAAAGTAACTGAAGTAGCTGGCGTGGCAAAGCTTCTTCAGGCCTTTGTAGTTATGGCATAAAGTCAAGCACCAAGCACACCAGTTGGACACGATAGAGAAGAGATAGCTGTGAGAAGATGTTAGCCAATCACACACTGACCGACTCCTCTCCAGGACGAGAACGCGACAGCAGTGATCCCTATGTGAAGAGGACATAAGTGCTGTGACTGACTGGTGATGGCCCAGTTCAACAGCAGCTTCAAGACTGGCCAGTTCAATAGCAGTGTCAATGCAAGTTACTTCGCTTGTACTGTCTACGTAGCACAGATTTGGAATTGTTTATACTGAAGAAGATAGATTATTTTGTATGACACCCTTCGTTTGCGACACATCTCTAATTGCAAAAGTTAAGCATTGTAATTATCATTTTGTAATAAAATTTGTTACTACGATTTGTTTGAATTGTTTGTCTAGCAAACCGAGTACACAGGTTTCCTAGACACCACATTTGTCAAAGGGTGTGGGTAAGAGGCTAGTGATAAGTAATCAGGATGAACTGCTGCCCCTCCAGCATATGTCTAAATTTTTTAGTGGCAGTTTATGCTGCATATGGTTCACAATCATACACGGACCAGTTGTGTTGTGCTGGAGCAAGCTTCCTGCTAAAGAACGCTAACAACCACAGACATTGATTCATCTGCTGTTGCAGCCCTGCACCCACTGCTATCGTGTTAGCACCAATCGTGAGGGCAAGAGGTACTTGCAGAATTGGATGTGTCAACAGTGTGGTGTCTGTGATAGTGGACTTCGGTTTAGCAAAAGCAGAATTGGATGTGCCAACAGTGTGGTGTCTGTGATAGTGGATTTCGGTTTAGCAAAAGCTATGTCATCAAATTTATGCATCCCTTGTAGGATCTCATGTAGTGGCTCTGTTAAGAAAGCGTGGTTTCAAATTAAGTGACAATTCATGACTCCCACAAACTGAAGTAACTTATGTATTGTTGCCAGCTGGGGATAACTGACTATTACCTCAATCCTCTTCTGCAGAGACCGTATTCTATATGTGTTAATGGTGTGGCTCGGAAACTGCACCTCCGTCACTCTGAAAACATACTTTGCCAGATTAGTGAGCAAATCGTGCATTCGAAGACAATCGAAAAATTGATGTAAATGTCCTGTCTCTGAACTGGACACTATTAACACATTGATGCAAGCAAAGCAGAATTCAAAATTGCAAGTCATTTCGTCCATAAACCTCGAAAAGTCTTTGCGCCATTACATAGACCGAACGGCATCTGGTGAATTCAATTCCAAAAGATGTACACATGGCCGTTCAGTGAATGTCTTTGGTGTGACCGGTATTTAGCAGTATGCACGCACTAGATCTATCATAGAGAAGACACATTTACTCTATCGTAGAGAAGACACATTTACCGTTCACATTATGTGTGAAGTCCTTAATGTGTGACACAGGGTATCTGGGAGCAGCCCAAGGAATAACAAGAAGTCTGCTCCGAGTATCAGATGCACCACATCAGCGACTATGAACTGCCATTCAAATGTAAGCCGGAGACTGAGGTTGAGGGTTAATGTTATCCACTCATCTTCTGAACAGTGGCAGCAAACAAATGGTAAATCATCACGACTAGGGCAAAGAAGGCGGGTGGCCAGGTAATCCCACTGCGTTTCCATTTCACACAGTGAATTGCACTCCCCTGCCTCTGTACCAAACCATCTAATAATACCAGCATAATTTTGTAGCTGATGGCAGGCGACTGTGACTTCTTGTTGAGCAACAGTGTCATTGTCAGCTGGTACTCACCTGCAAATCTGCAACTTATGTAGTAAGTTTTGCCAGCTGTGCTGGAAGTGATGCAAAAGAGCTGGTATTATCTGGTTGCAGGCTGACAGCCACCACATTTCAACAATGTGATCAGCCATTTGTGCAAGCAGGTCCAATCCTCCCACACAAATCGAATACCTTTTGTGCATCTGATGGCAGGCATGACACCGAATATTTTTCCAAATGTCGTTGCTGACTATGTTATTCACCAATATTTGCAGATGACGTAGTAACTGTGACAGTGTGTGATCACCTTGTTCTTCCATCCACAACAATTACTCTCATCTCACTCAATGAGTGCATTATTAAGTTCTGTATACCGTTCTGTAGCTGGTGGTGCTGCAAGAATGTTCTGCACCTCAGTGCTCATCTCTTTGTTTAGTAATGTGACATAGCTCTACTTGGTCTCATCAGCAGTACAAGTGACAGCACAAACTGGTTCTCCAAACCAAAGCACCAGATTATGTTGGCACAATAGAGGCAGTGTGGCTATCATGCTTGCTGGCACCTCATCTGCAGTTGTTGGTGCTGCCACTGGTACAGTCTAATATTTAACGTAAATCATGTTGGAAATATGTTGTGTGACTGTTACACTTTCACACCATACTGCGGGTGAGCCTCGATCACATCACGTGGTGTGGTTGGTCTTACTACTCGTGTTGTACGATTATCTTAGGGTCAAATGTTCATGTTGACACATCTGGGCCCACAGCTCTCTTATCTGTGCTGTGGGAACTGTACAATGAGCCACTTCTGTCCTTACAGTATGACAATCCTGGCGGGTGTCTGCTGTGTGGAACCTTGTCTGCAGGTGTGAGAATGTCCATGTGACCACTGATACCAGTATTGTTGCACAACTGACGCAGCACATCCAACTTGTATGGCAATTCTCCAAAAGCACCATCCTGCCACTCAGAAGGCCACCATTTGAACTCTTTCAAAGAAGCGCATTTCACTATAGGAAGCTTGAAAGTGTGTCAAAAGCATGGTTGCCTGTTTGCTTCACACATTTGCACCACACTGAGCCTTCTGGCTGTGCACATTCCATATTAAAGGGGACACAAAGATGGCGCTCTGGTAGCTATGCCACTATGTTATCTGCTGGCAGGTGATGTCGAAATGATTATCATTAGGCTATATCTACCATCACCCCAAGTAGCATACACTGTCATCGGCTCAAAACTAAATGTTGTTTCCCCAGGTGTACTAATTTTTTTTATTTCCGGCAGCTTATTTGAAAACCGAGTATCCTTACTGCATCAAGTGAAAACATTTACAATGTGTTTTGCATGTCAGGGTACACAGTACTATGTATTTTATTAGTAGTTCTCTACTTAATCATGAACCAGACACAGTTTGGACTTGGATTTACAAAGAAAAAGCAAACAGAAGTTCAAAAATGCATTTTCTACTGGGGAATAAAACTGTATAATAAATTCCCTGTGCAAAGGAAAAGATTCCTACAATAAATCTGTTTCAAAACTTTCTTTACAAGTAATGCATACTACACAGTTAAAAGATTACTTAGAGGATGGCAGAGTGGATAATATCACCTATCACATTACAAAACACAATCGCAATGTAATGATTTTACAAGAAAATCATATGCCAAGATCAATACTGCAGGATAGTAACGGGCTGTCACTCTCCTGATATAAACACTTGTTCACCTTAGAGGATGTTAACTCGAGTTTTTTCAGGTGGGTTAATGGGAGGCCATGAAGACACGCAGATGTGCATGTTTCAGTCACATGTTTACTGGCCTCAAGTCAGTTTTCCAAATGAACTGTAGTTAGTTACACGGGGCTTAGCAGCATGTTAATGGTCCAGGAGTCACGAGTGGATGTCCTTAGTGTGTGCAGTGATGAAATGTAAAACTGAAACTCGAGTAAAGTGTTTGTAAATCAAAGAATATTGTACAGTACAGCAAACTGAGTTAAGGCAGTGAAGTTGTTCCAGATACTGGTCTCAAATTTGGGAGGACAGAATTTGCTCTGCTAACTATTCTAAATCATTTCAGGCAAATGACGGGACATCATCAAGGCCACTGCTGATCACCTATTCTACCCTCACAATAAGCACACTTATCTAATCTGTGTGTCTGTATAGGTCATTTTTGAATTAAAGGAGACTACTCACCTAAAAGCAGAATCATTGACTTGTCGATAGGCACACAAACTAAATAAAAACTTGATAGCTTTCGGAGTTATCCTTTGATGAGCTAGAGTAAAACACATGCACACACACTCTTATGCCCTACACGATGCCAGCTGAACTAACAGTGCCAAAACTATTTTTTGGCAGGTGAATTGGTTGTTGTTGTTGTTGTTGTTGTTGTTGTTGTGGTGGTGGTGGTGGTGGTGGTGGTGGTAGTAGTGGTGGAGGATATGTCAGATGGGGTGGGTAGAGGGAGATGGAGGCGTAAGGCAGGGAGAAGAACTGAGGGTGGGTGGCTAGCGGCTTAGAGGGAGGTGGCTAGTTTGTCAGTAAGCAGCTGGTGGGAAGCACCACACACTGAAGGTGAAATATGATGTTAATTGGGAGGAGGTGACAGGATTGAGGATAGGGGAACTGTCAGGTGTTGTGTGCGGGGATAATGGATTACCTGCAATTGAGACCAGGACCATTATAGGCATGGAGGATGTGTTGTAATGATAACTCCCATCTGTGTAGTTCAGAGAAGTTGGCAGTGGAGGGAAAGATTCAGATGGCTCAGGTTGTGAAGCAGCCACTGAAATTGAGCACATTCTGCTCAGCTGCATGTGGTGCCATCGGGGGGTCGACTTTGTTCTCGACAACAGTGTCGCAGTGGCCATTCATTTTGGTGGACAGCTGGCGTGTGGTCATATCAACATAAAAAGCTGTGCAATGTTTGCAGCAGAGTTGGTGTATGACATGGTTGCTTTCACAGGTGGCCTGGATGCCCCTGTGGGGTAGGATAAGCCTGTGACAGAACTGGAGGATGTGTTTGGCAGTGGCCCACTCATCCTGCTGGATTGGTGGTTGGTAGTCATACCTACATAGAAAAGGTTGATATTGGATGACAAGGGGACACTCCTTTGTAGCTGATGCTTGGGCGTGGTGGGAGGACTGGGAGTGTGTTACGATATGGCATGAGAAATCTACTTTTGGACTGGGTTTAGGGGACATTGCCTGTATATGAGGACATTTGTGAGGCATTCAACAAACCGGGAAACGAAGTTCTTGACACTGCAGATCACTGTATAGGAGGGATTTTTTGGCGTGGAAAGAATGGCACTTGTCAAAATGCAGGTACTGTGGGTGGTTAGTGCGTATACTGTGGACAGAGATGTGGATGGAGCCATCAGAAAGGAGGCGAGTTGGTTAGAGGAGGACCATGTGAGGAGGGTGGGAGAAGAGGTGTTGAGGTTGTGAATAAATGTGGATAATATGTCTTGGCCCTGAGTTTAGATTACAAAGATATTATCAATAAAACTGAACCAGACTAGTGGTTTGAAATTTTGGGAGGCTAAGGTTTCATCTTGATATCTAGATGGCCCATAAACATGTTGGCATAGGAGGGCACCATGTGGATGGCCATGGCTGTGCTGCTGGTTTGTTTGTAAACCAACCCTTGTCTGAAGGATGTTGGGATATAAGAGTGGAAATTCCTTTAGTAGGAGCACAATAGCCAGCTACAAAAAGTGTCCAGGATTGCCCAGTTTGTGGATTATGGGGAGCATGTAGAAAGTGGGTGTGCAGGGAGGTGGGTGTGCAGGGTGGTGCTTGAGTGAGAAGTGTGGTATCATCGTCTGATACCACCCTCGCCAGTGTCTCACAGTTGGCAACAGAAATGTTTCAGACAGACGCTGACAGCAGTCGTGTGGTGTCCTGGCAGGTCAATTATGGCACGCCTGCTGAGCCACACCTCCAGCGGTTCGAACTACGAGCATCCTCTGCTGCTGTGATACAGGGTGGGCAGCAGCAGCTACACTGCCAGTCTCAGTCACAGTCTTCGACAGCCGCCATTCTCAGACAGCCTTCGACAGTTCGCTCGTGCACGAATATGCTTGTGAAGTAAAGGTATCTATAGAACCGCATACGAATATTGGCACCCCTCGTCCTACACTTGCACGACTGTTACTTGGTGTCATTCGTGTGACAGTCCTGAAGAGGATGTGACTCGAACGTAGAACCTGGCTGCCTAATGAAACAATACCAAATTAATGGCTGTCGGTACAGTATTATTACAGTTCATCGACCAGCCTCTGTTCACTACATCACGACAGTAGTGGAGCCCTTACCTGCGGAGAAGATGATCAGATCTGGATCTGTTTTCAAGCTGTGTATGGCTGTTAATTCTGGCGATAGGTTACCGTTTTTAGGAAGAGACCTGAAGAGGAATGGTGAGGCTAAGTTAGAAGTAAGGAATTCTTGGAAGCTGACTAGGAAGTGGATAGTTAGGGTGGTGTGGGTGGCAAGGTGGAGTGATGGTGATATGAATTGGCAGAGGCACTGTTTGATATTGGGATTAGGTTGGTTAAGGTTGGAGGGATTGGTGGCAAAGAAGTGTTTCAAATGTAGGGACTGGGAGGAAGAGTAAATCTTTGACATATCCAACATCGTTGAAACTGGGTGTAGGGCTGAAGGTTACGTGTTCTAGAAGAACAGAAACTTTTGGATCCTGGGTTTTGTGGGTTGTTGGGTGGAAGTTTTGGAGGAGGTGGTAAATTAAAGGGGTCAGCTACGCACAATCTGGGTGTTATGAGCTGTTGACGAGGGGCTTCACTGTGAGTAAGATGTTAACAGGTTGGACAATTTGTTAACAGGTTGGACAATTAATGGATGTGGTGCCTGGAATACTCTTCCAGGCGTTTGAGTGCAAGTGTTTCTTTTTCAAAGATTTTGTTTATGTAGTAAGGACGGTGTAGCAACACTATCTTGCTGTGGGAGTAGAGGTGGCTCTAGGATGCCTGTGCCATAGGGAGGTGCTTTTGCAGTGTAAGGTAAGTTAGGGATAGGGGGACTGGCAGAAACTGAAAAGATGAAGGTCATTCTGAAATGAGAGGCGTAATTAGACAAGAGGATTTTTACGGTTAGGCCATTTGGGAGGGATTCCATAGTCGAGATAGCATTTAAAGCAGAGGATGTAGGACAGGGTTTTAGCCAGGGAAAGGGATATTTTTCTGAACTACAGAACGGAGATAGAGCAGTGTCCTTTGGAGTGGGGGTGACGTTAGCAAATAGGAAATGGGTGAGTGTGAGCGTTAGGTGGTCGTAAGGAAAACTGGGTAGTACAGGGTGTGTTTGTGGAGTGAAATGGGCAGAAGAAACTGTGCTGGGAGCAGTAGGACGGTTTTGTGGTGTGATGATATCATTCCTGGCTTACTATCACACGTAGGAAAGGAGGAGGAAACCCCCTCATGCCCATGGCTTTGCCACTATCTAACACTACCTCTTCCAAAGTCCTTCTGACTGCAAACCCATCTCATTCTTTCTACACCTTACCAGCTTATCCTGGGCCACAACTACTTTTCCTTTGAAGGAAAGGTTTACAGAGAAATCTGTGGAAAAAAAAGTCTGGTTCAGGTTCACTGATATCTTCACGAACTGGACTCAGGGCCAGGACACCTCGTCCACATTCCTTCACAACCTCAACAACTTTCCTCCCATCCACTTCACGTGGCCCTCCTCGTCTTAACACACCACCTTCCTGGAAGTTGACCTCCACCTCCCTAATGGCTCCATCCACACCTCTGTCCACATTAAGCCAATTAAACACCAACAGCACCAGCATTCTTTAAACACAAACAGCACCAGCATTCTGACAGCTGCCAACCATTCCACAACAAAAAATCCCTGCAATAAAGCCTAGCTACCTGTGGACAATGGACCTGCAGTGAGGCGACACTCCCCTCCTCAGTATGCTGAGTGCCTCCGAAGTCCTTCACAGATAGGCAGAACTCTCCAAACCTAGTTTAAAAACAAATTACAGGTATCCATGTCACATCCTCACTCACCCCCTATCCTCCCACCACCCCCAGAACCGTCACCCAGTATCATCCTGGAATGGAACAACTGGACCATATCCTTCACCACGGCTTTATCTCTTATCCTGCCCTGAAATGAGAGACATCCTACCCGAGACCCCTTCCCACTCTTCCTATAGGCATTTTCTGTTGCCCACCCTACGTACACAACATTCTAGTCCATCCATATGCCATCTCCACTCCCACCCCTTGCCACAGATATCATTTCCCACAGTGAAAGACCTGCTCAATCCACCCACCAAGCTTCTCCTGCTCCAGTCCTGTCATGGACTTGTCCTACCTCATAGAGGCATCCAGGCCAACTGAGAATGTAGCCATATCATATACCAACTCTGCTGCAAACACTGCACAGCTTTTTACGTCAATATGACCACAAACCAGTTGTCCGTCAGAATGAATGGCCACTGTGAAACTGTTGCCGAGAGCAAAGCCAACCACCTGATGGCACCACATGCAGCTGAGCAGAAAATGATCAATTTCAATGGCTGCATCATAATCTGAGCCATCTGTGTCCTTCCCTCCACCACTAGTACTTCTGAACTACACAGATGTGAGTCGTCATTACAAGACATAGTCTGCTCCTGTAATCATCCTGGCCTGAATCTCGTGTGACACACTGGCCTCACGTCCTCCACCCAACTGTTTCTCCTTCTTGTGTCCTGTCACCCCCTCCCATTTCTTGTCCCCACATTGTCATACAGCGTGTGCCACTTCCCACTGCTTTCTACGATTATCCCTTCGTACATTCTTAGCCAGCAGTCTGGCCGCTTCCCTCCGAGCCACTAGCCACCTGCCCCCCCCCCCCCCCCACTTCCCCCCATCCCTCTCCCTGCCTCTGTCTCCCTCTCCTTCTACCCACCCCACCTCACCCGAAACTATTCCCAACCAGCCCAACTGCCAAAAAATAGCATTGGTACAGTTAGTTTACCTGGTCAACTCTGAAAGCTAGCAAATTTTCTTTCTTTTTGTGTGCCTAAGAACAACAACACAATACTTCTGCTTTTCGGTAAGTGGTTTCATTAATTTAGAAGTATTTACATTCTACAAGAACTTTTCCACAACGTTTTGAACTGTTTATTTTCATTCTATTATGATAAATATCATCACTGTGAGATGATCCCTGAATGAATAAATTAATCAAATCACACATTAATACAATTTTTAACTGTCAAGATACTTCTCACAATTAGGCATTTCATCATCGTCAGGCTATGACGTAATTAACTGTCATCGTGTAGCCAATTGCTCTGTGTCCAGCGATCTTGCCACAAGTACTCGCTTGCATGCCACAAGTACTTGTTTCGTGACAAAAGGGGTGTCTTCGGCATTGAGAGTAGAAAGCACAAATACAATTAATTTAGTTTCGGAATGGCTCATGCAGAGTGTGTGTGTTTTTGCTCTGTGGAAACATCTGCCTGTTATCAGAATTTGACTGCAAAGTTAAAAGAAGAAAGAAAAGAAAAAAGAAAAAAAAAGTTCTCTTAATAAAATTTATAGAAAATGATTTATACATGGGGAATACCACTATCTTTATTCATAGCTTCAGAGACAAGAAAGACCATTGGGTCCTTCATGGAAAGTGTTTGAAATGTTAAAGCACGGAGGATTTAAAAAATACGTAATATCAATAATAATAATAATAATAATATCAATAATAATAAGGCCCGGGATAAGAATAGGCCTCCGGTATGTTCTGCCAGTCGTAAAAGGCGACGAAAAGAACAAACCACTGATAGGGCTAACCCCCCTTTTAGTGTGATTACTTGGTTCAGGACAGAACTAAAGAAGCCTCGGACAAGCGCCGTCATGGTCGGGGACGACGCTTGAACCCTATGCCCGCCCACAATGGTAACAACACTGCTAGCCAATTGGAAAATGATTTAAATCCAAATAGAGGTGCTTTGCAGGATATGCTTCCTGCAACCACCCTAGAAGGAAAACAAAGACAGAGGATGAGATGGTCATATGAAGTTAATCGACACCTCATGTTCTGTTATTACCAAGCAACAAACCTAGGAACCAACACAACTGGATACACATCACAAGTATACACAACATTTATTACCAGATACCCGGAATTAAAATTTTTAACAGAACAACGACTAGCTGATCAGATCCGTGTAATAATAAAAAATAACAGGATACCCCAGTCGGAATTAGAAAACATCAAACAACAAGTACAACAAATACTGGAACAAAATAATGTGCAATCAGAAGAAGAAGAAAATACAGTAATGGACTCAAACATCCCAGAGCAAACAAACGAAGACCAACACGCATCAATTAAACAATCAGAGGAAAACGAAATCATAAGACAGCCACCAGAACAGGCACAAATAGAACACGAAGAGACACACGTGATAGATATAGAAGAGAAATTTCAGCTGACATATATAAAATACAAAGACACAAATACAGTCATTAGACCATTCTTGTATAGACCACCAAATAACCCACAAGTCGAAACAACAATAACAACTATCAACACAATCATACACAACAAAATAAATGAAAACACAACTATGGAAGAGTTACAACTACTGGTTTATATAGGAGCACTCACTACACTAAATATACACACTAGGCAGAGATCAGAACAAACCAACACACAGAAGAAACCCACAAAACCAGCATGGCAACACAGGCTACAGATCAGAATAGAAAAACTGAGAAAAGACATCGGACAGCTAACGCAATTTATAAGAAATAAAATATCAGACAAAAAACGAAAAAGGTTAGGTAAAATCTCACAACAAGAAGCAATAGAGCAATTAGATGAAAAAAAGCAGAAATTACAAGCATTGGCCAAACGACTTAGAAGATACAAAAAAAGTGAAAATAGAAGGAAACAAAACCAAACATTCAACACAAACCAAAAGAGATTTTACCAAACAATGGATAACACACACATTAAAATAGACAATCCACCAAACATAACAGACATGGAACACTTCTGGAGCAACATATGGTCAAACCCGGTACAACATAACAGGCATGCACGGTGGATACAAGCAGAAACAGACACATACAAGATGATACCACAAATGCCTGAAGTGATAATTTTGCAACATGAAGTCACCCGAGCAATTAATTCTACACATAATTGGAAAGCCCCTGGAAATGATAAAATAGCAAATTACTGGCTAAAGAAGTTCACCTCAACACATTCACATCTAACTAAATTATTTAACAGTTACATTGCAGACCCATACACATTCCCTGATACACTTGCACATGGAATAACCTATCTGAAACCTAAAGATCAAGCAGACACAGCAAACCCAGCTAAATATCGCCCCATAACATGCCTACCAACAATATACAAAATATTAACTTCAGTCATCACACAGAAATTAATGACACATATAACACAGAACAAAATTATAAATGAAGAACAAAAAGGCTGCTGCAAAGGAGCACGAGGATGTAAAGAGCAACTGATAATAGATACAGAGGTGACATATCAAGCTAAAACTAAACAAAGGTCCCTACACTACGCATACATTGATTACCAAAAAGCCTTTGATAGTGTACCCCACTCATGGTTACTACAGATATTGGAAACATACAAAGTAGATCCTAAATTGATACAGTTTCTAAACATAGTAATGAAAAACTGGAAAACCACACTTAATATCCAAACAAATTCAGATAACATCACATCACAGCCAATACAGATTAAGCGTGGAATATACCAAGGAGACTCATTAAGCCCCTTCTGGTCCTGTCTTGCTCTGAACCCACTATCCAACATGCTAAATAATACAAATTATGGATACAATATTACTGGAACATACCCACACAAAATCACACATTTGCTATACATGGATGATCTAAAACTGCTGGCAGCAACAAATCAACAACTCAACCAATTACTAAAGATAACAGAAGTATTCAGCAATGATATAAATATGGCTTTTGGAACAGACAAATGTAAGAAAAATAGCATAGTCAAGGGAAAACACACTAAACAAGAAGATTACATATTGGATAACCACAGCGACTGCATAGAAGCGATGGAAAAAACAGATGCCTATAAATATCTAGGGTACAGACAAAAAATAGGAATAGATAATACAAATGTTAAAGAAGAACTAAAAGAAAAATATAGACAAAGACTAACAAAAATACTGAAAACAGAATTGACAGCAAGAAACAAGACAAAAGCTATAAATACTTATGCTATACCAGTATTGACCTACTCATTTGGAGTAGTGAAATGGAGTGACACAGACCTAGAAGCACTCAATACACTTACACGATCACAATGCCACAAATATAGAATACATCACATACATTCAGCAACAGAAAGATTCACATTAAGCAGAAAGGAAGGTGGAAGGGGATTTATAGATATAAAAAACCTACATTATGGACAGGTAGACAATTTAAGAAAATTCTTTCTAGAACGAGCAGAAACTAGCAAAATACACAAAGCAATCACTCATATAAATACATCAGCTACACCATTGCAATTTCATAACCACTTCTACAACCCTTTAGATCACATAACATCAACAGATACAAAGAAAGTAAATTGGAAAAAGAAAACACTACACGGCAAGCACCCGTATCATCTAACACAGCCACACATAGATCAAGACGCATCCAACACATGGCTAACAAACGGCAATATATACAGTGAGACGGAAGGATTCATGATCGCAATACAGGATCAAACAATAAACACCAGATATTACAGCAATCATATTATTAAAGATCCCAATACCACAACAGATAAATGCAGACTTTGCAAACAACAAATAGAAACAGTAGATCACATCACAAGCGGATGTACAATACTAGCGAATACAGAATACCCCAGAAGACATGACAATGTAGCAAAAATAATACATCAACAACTTGCCATAAAACATAAACTAATAAAACAACACGTTCCCACATACAAGTACACACCACAAAATGTACTGGAGAATGATGAATACAAATTATACTGGAACAGAACGATTATAACAGATAAAACAACACCACATAACAAACCTGACATCATACTCACCAATAAAAAGAGGAAATTAACACAACTAATTGAAATATCCATACCCAACACAACAAATATACAGAAGAAAACAGGAGAAAAAATTGAAAAATACATCCAACTGCCTGAGGAAGTCATGGACATGTGGCATCAGGATAAAGTCGACATTATCCCAATTATACTATCAACTACAGGAGTCATACCTCACAATATTCACCAGTACATCAATGCAATACAGCTACATCCAAACATATATATACAACTACAAAAATCTGTAATTATTGATACATGTTCAATTACCCGAAAGTTCCTAAATGCAATATAACATATACCATACAGTTACAAGGAAGTCACGCTTGACCGAGGTCCGCGTCACGTTCCATTTTTAACCAGACTTAAGTCTGAGAAAAAAAAGTCAGTAATAATAATAATAATAATAATAACAACAATAATTGTATCTGCAAAAGGGCGAGCTTCCATACTGTTGTCAAAGTTTGGACAGAAAGGTTAGAAAAAAAGCCTCCCAAATCTGGTAGTATGTACTACAACTAAACTTTGTTTCTGTGTTATTGTCTATTTCTGGCTCATATTATAAATTCTGAGTAGTTGATGTAGGTGCTTATGGAAAAGAAAGCGACAGTGAACTACTGAGAAATACTAGATTTTTCAGAGAGACTGCAGTTGCTACTGGAAGAATAGCTACCAATTTCTGACATTGTTGCACCTTACATATTTTTGGGAGATGAAGCATTTCCCCTCACCCACAGACATTAACAAGGTAACACAACTAAAATGTTATCCAACCATTATCAGTGTCAAGAGTTTCAGTAGAACGTATTTTTGGAATAACTGCTTTCAAGTTTTGGACTCTGAAATAAAATGAGAAACTATATACCAGTCTGAAACATTTCTAAATATAATGGCATCAAGATCTCAATCAGTGCAGTTATTGCTGCAAGAACGAAATTTTTTGCTTATTTCTTTACTAATATATAAATAACATTTGCTGGAGTATCTCAACAGTGAATATGATTTTGTTAAGATATGAAATGTTTGTAATAAATATTGGTGGTGAAAATAAATTCCTCTGAACGTGGATACTTGCCATAGTTCAAGATTCTTACAAAATTTGCATCCACTCCTTGTCGGATTTGAGGCAATTTTTATAATTTTCATTTGTCTTACGCAACACAGCTGGATGTGAGCATACTTGTAGAATTAAATGCTATTCAGAAATCGTGGAATTTTGGTTACTCATTGTGTACTAGTCACAACACAACATTTTATTTCCTGTCACGTTACTTGTAAAATGCACACGCAACCCATTAAACAGGACACATTGTCTACTTGTGCGTGTTCGACTTATAGTTGTTGGTAGGAGTGTGATGGCACAATAGACACGGAACCACACGATCTACTTCAGTCTCCTACCAGGACACTTACAGCTTTGTCTTTACGGTCATACGAGAAAGCAACTACCATCGATCGTCAAATATCGATCACCCTCTTGCACGATGTCTATCAATTAGGATGCAGCCTCAGACAGTGAAAGATTTGAAAGCTAATAAATCACCTGGTCCGGATGGAATCCCACTTTGATTTTACAAAGGGTACTCAACAGTGTTGCCCCTTTACCAGGCTCGCATTTATAGTGAATCTCTCATCCAGCACAGAGTCCCAAGCGACTAAAAAAAGCACAGGTGATGCCAAAGTAAAAGAATGGACCTGTAAAATTACAGACCAATATCCCTTACTTCTGTTTGCTGCAGAATGCTTGAACATGTTCTCAGTTCAAATATAATGAAATTTCTTGAGACTGGGAAGCTCATGGTTTTAGGAAGCATTGTGTGTGTGAAACTCAGCTTGCCCTTTTCTCATATGATATACTAAGAACTATGGATGATGGGCAGCATGCAGATTCTATATTTCTAGATTTCCGGAAAGCATTTGACACGTTGGCCCATTGTGGGCTGTTAACAAAAAAACAAGCATATGGAATAAGTTCACAGCTATGCGAGTGACTTGAAGACTTCTTAAATAACAGAAGCCAGTATCTTGTCCTTGATGGCAAGTTTTCATCAGGGATGTGGTAGGGAGTGCCCTGGGGAAGTGTGATAGGACTGCTGTCATTCTCTATACACATAAATGATTTTGCTGACACAGTGAGCAGCAATCTGCAGTTGTCTGCTGACGATACCAGGGTGTACGGCAACGTGTCGAAGTTGAGTTGACTGTAGGCAGATACGAGATGATTTAGACATAATTTCCAGTTGGTGTGATGAATGGCAGCTAGCCCTAAATGAGAAAAAATTCAAGTTAATGTGGATGAGGAAGAAGATCAAATGTGTAATATTCAGATGCAGTGTTACTAGTGTCCTGCTTGACATAGTCAAGTCGTTTAAATGTCGGGGTGCAACATTGCAAAGTGATAGGAGGTGGATCGAGCATGTGAAAACTGTGTTAGGGAAGATGAATGGTCAACTTCAATTTATTGGGAGAATTTTAGGAAAGAGTTTGTGACGAAGCAAGCTGGAATCTTTTTACTTTTTCTCTCGTTTTGCCATCTGCCTCCTCAAATACATTTTTTTTTGTTTCGTTCTTCTGTAATTACCATTAACAAGCATGAGTATAATCTGTATTTCCATAAAAAAGAAAGGTTGGTCCTCAGTCTTAAAAAATATAGCACCAGATCTAATTTTGTGCTTGGTTTTGTGTATGTAATTAATTTCCTGATTTATTTTGACTATTCCCAGTTAATATCTTTTGTTATAGGGTGAAATCAGTAATTGTTCCGTGGCTTAAATGCTGTTGTTGACTTAAACACACATAGAAATAGTTTACTACTTATAAACATTTGGACAAAGAACTACTAGGATTCTTAAAGAATTTATTTGGCTCTATTTGTAAACATATTAGCAAAGCCAGCCCTTAATTAATTCCAAAATAATTACTCCATTTGTCAAAAGCACTGTTTGCTTACATATATCTGTTAATTTCATTATTTAAACAAATAATTCGACCTATCTTTGTGATAGAAGGAACTGTTAAAGAGGAGGAATTATTCAATATATCCAGTTAATTGAATGAGTTAGGTTTTAATTGTAATTTCCGTAACTTGAACATCAAATAGTGTATAGTTTCAGTGCCTATTATTGCGAGGGTGTATAAAGGACCGAATTTTGGCCCCAGTCAGTCAATCCACAGTCGATTTTCAGACAGGAAGTTTGTATCGGTTAGAGTAACAATTATGCATTAACTTAACAGTGGAATTAGTGTAACACCACCAGGCCATGTGTTAAAACAATGACAGTGTCTGTTCAATTTATTTGAAAAGTAGAGTCACACGTACCTTATTATTCTGCAAGAACTGAACTGTGTGGTTCGGTATTTACTGCTTACAGATGTTCAACAGCAAACTATTGCAGCAGTATGCTGAACTTTGCCTGCAAACTAATTATGAGGCTTATTAAAATTAACCAACAGAGAACTGGCCATATAACTGTGTAATGTAGGAGATGTTGGAGGGAGGGGGGTTGTGAACAGTGACAGTAAAGAACTTTGAAATGCAACTGTCGGCTACATCATTTACAGTAGCCAGTGTTGAACTTCCACCCCCTACTGTATTTACTTGAATCTAAGCCGCACCTGAAGGATGAGACTCGAAATCAACGAAAAAAAAATTTCCGAATCTAAGCCGCAGCTGAAATTTGAGACTCGAAATTCAAGGGGGGAGAAAAGTTTTAGGCCGCACTTCCAAATTGAAACAAAATTGGTCCATTTTAATATGAGACACAATTTAGATCGAATGACGATACGGCTACAGTAGTTTGCTTCGAGTCGTAAGCTTTGCAGTTAAGCTTTACCAGATAGCCATTGCTATGCGTCAGGCGCTACGTCCGTATTTATACGGGTACCCTTCCTTTTTCACGTGCTTCGTCTGGTTTGAATTGATTGCTTATTTTTCTTTGATCTCATAAGTGCCGTTCTCTTTGTTACAGGTGTTTACGTCACTCTCAAGCTGAAAATGCATTACTGTACTGTGTCATGCATTGTTTGTTGCATTCTGATAATGAGTGTTTACGGCCTGTCGCCGCATGGCTTGCTTTTGTGCACGCTACCGCCGCTTACAATGGAGGGGGGAGGGGGGAAGAAAAACTTTCTTTGATAATGATCAACAAGAGCCAAATAATAGACTGTGTATGATAGAAGGTGTTCTGAACGAGAGTTTAGCAAAAATTTTTCTCCGTTTGAAAATGTTTGCATACGCCTCTTTAGTACTTTACATTCTGCACAGAAATTAGAGTCATCTTAGATTTAAAAATCTAGTCAATTGCCATGCTTCATTTCTGACTGTATTACTATTAGGCATAAGAATAATATGAATATAAACATGACATGATATGTATATTCTTCCGCGTTTGCTGTTGTCTCACTCTAGTTTCGTAGTTTATTAGGCAGACAGGATTTAAATGAGATAGCAGCAAACACGAAAGAATACATGGCAAAATGTTTATATTCGTATTATTCTTATGGTGAAGAGAATATTGCATGTGAGTCACAATTCATGGAAGTTCCTATTAGCAACCATATCTTCTCACAGGTAGGAAAAAATTCAGAATGTAGATTTGGCCATACTGACAAAAACCCCAAACAGTCTTGCCAATCGGATTTTCGTAGTACAATGATATGCTGCTACATTCAAAGATGAACAATACGGAATTTGTATTTACTTCGTTGGATAATGTATGAAAATGCAGTGGTCGAAACTCGGGGCAGAGAAAAAAGCTCGTCTTCCACCTTTTCTTTTTTTCTTTGCTTTTTTTTTTTACTGATGCAGAGGTTTTGGTGCCAGTATTTATCTTTGTGCCTGCAAAGCAAGCCTGTGTAGCGCTACATATATATTCGATGGCAGAAGATACGGCGGCACCTACCAGCATTTCTCAGAACTTCCGCTTACTTTGCACTCAATTCTAAGCCGCAGTTGGTTTTTTAGATTACAAAAAACGGAAAAAAAGTGCGGCTTCGATTCGAGTAATATGGTATTTTTCAGTCAGTGTAACAATGCAGTATATCGACACCGACAACTATCAACGAAGAAATAAAGTAGGCGAATGTCACAAGTGGTTTCACCTATAACGGAGACCGCATCTAGGGTGCTGGTGTGACCTATTCTTCAGTACTACCCGAGTGTTTGGGATCCGTAGTAAGTTGGATTGAATTAAGACAGCAAAGCAGTTCAGAGGTGGGCGCCTAAATTTTTTACTGGTAGGTTCGATCAATACATAAGTATTATGTAGATGTTTCCAGAATGAAATTTTCACTCTGCAGTGGAGTGTGCGCCATTATGAAACTTTTCTGGCAGATTAAAACTGTGTGCCGAACCAAGAGTCGAACTCGGGACCTTTGCCTTTCGCAGGCAAGTGCTCTGCCGACTGAGCTACCCATGTACCGCCAGTACTGGCAGAATTAAAGCTGTGAGGACGTGTGGTGAGTCGTGGTTGTGTGCTCAGTCAGTAGAGCACTTGACTGTGAAAGGCAAAGGTCCCGATTTCCAGTTTCGGTCTGACACACAGTTTTAATCTGCTAGGAAGTTCCATTATGGAAATGCTTTAGGAACTTATGTGGGAATCACTGAAGGGAAGGCAACATTATTTTCGAGAAACATTACTGAGAAAATTTACGAGAACCAGCATCTGAAGCTGACTGCCAAATGTTCCCCTGCCGCCAAGGATCACAAACATAAGATACAAGAAATTAGGGCTCATATGAAGGCATAAAGACAGTCGCTTTTCCCTCGCCCTGTCTGCAAGTGGTACAGGAAAGGAAATGACTAGTAGTAGTCTACCCTCCGCCACACACTGTATGGTGGCTTACAGAGTACCGATGTAGATGTGATTTTTGTCCAAGCTTGAAGTTAATGGGGCATTAAACTCCGGTGTACCTAATTTTTCCTGTTTACATCATTCCAAATGTGTGCTTAAAATGGGAACTGGGCTGATAAGAGAAAAAGAGAGTGACAACTCACAAAAGAAGAATGATGGACTATAAGAGGCATATTTAGAATACAATGAATGTCCGAGTGCCTCATGACTATGGTTTACTTCATTTCACTTAACCTGCACATGCTGGACTGAGTATATATAATATATAGGAAGTTGGTATATGATGCAGCTTGCACAATGCCTGCAAATCTTTGAGGAAGTACGTAAAAGAGGATTACAATGACTAAGCTCCACCGTAGAATTACAGTCCATATAAGTATAAACACATTTTTCTTCGGAAATATCACACTATTAATTGCAAAGAGTTTATTCAATGAATTAGTCTTGCAACTATATGATGCTTTTTCAATATCACAGCATTAGAAATCTGTCATACAGCAATCATTATAAAGGAAGAGAGACAAATTTCTTTCAACATAGTCTGGCAAATTTGTTAATAAAAATATCTTTGGTATAGCATGGAATTATGAAATAAGAAAACACAAATACATTTAGGAACTATAAATAAATACAAAGGGGGCCACAAATGCCACACACCTTTTTTATACTGGAAAGATCAGATAAGCAGTTTTGAGCAACCGACTTAAGACAATGGATGGATTTCATTTAGTTCCAATATTATGGACGTATAATAATGACAAGCCTCAGCAAGCACTAAATTATAGGGGAGGGGCACAATAGATAAGTATAGATCATAAGGGAGTCAAAATGGGACATCCCTTTGAAAAAATGTGAAAAAAATTAGGAATTAAAACCACCTTCTGCAGCATTCTGGACACCTCAGACCATATATTGCATTGGCACTTAGCTCTCCAAAAGTGTGCCAATTTATGCCAGGTTTAAGATGTACTTTGCATTACAGAGTATAAAAATGTCATATAATATTGTTATTTAAACTATTGACAGGGCGTGTATGATTATTAAGTATTATAGCCTAAACAGCCATTAAAACTATTTCAAATGGAATCTTTTTCCAAACTAAGTAAAAGCTTCATTCAGCTGGTAGAGTGAAACGGTACAAGACAGACAGTTTTCCTAGCACTGGAAGAATCAGGTATTGACAAAATCACCAGACAATTAGTCGAACAAACACTCACAGGTACAACTTTGAAAGTTAAGTTCCTAGGAGAAATTTCCAAACCTTTCAGAATTAACAGCTCTCACCAATTCTCTTGAATCTGGTCTTAGACAAGGTCATAAGAGATTGAGATAAAGGACTAACAGAGGAAAACATCAAAGAAATCCATCTAGGATGGGGAAGAGGAAGATTTTAGGTGAAATTTCTCGCTTTTGCTGACAATACTGCAGTAATTTCTGAGAATAAAACAGATGCAAAGATGATGATACAAACACTTTATGACATTGCAGATAAACCAGATTATGAATATCATATGAGAGAATGGAATACACTGAAAATGAAAAAACAGAGTAAAATACACACGAAGACAACATAAAAAACATCAAAAAAGTTGATAAGTTTACGTATTTGGGTGATGGATACAACACAATGACTTAGGTAACAGCACCAGTTAAGAAAGAGTGAAGAAAATGTAATTAGCATACACTCGTACCCAAAACCGATATTATATAAGATCAGTATCATTGCAGGCAAAAATTAAACACTACCCAACAATAATTAAACCAGAAGCACTTGACAGATCTGAATGCCTAACATTGAACAAAGGGGGTGAACAAAAAGAATTGGAAAAGAAAGAGAGGAAAACACACAGAAAAATTTTAAGAGCACAAAAGAACAAAGATAACCGGACAAAGAGGAAAAATGGAGGTCAATACAGACAGAGACAAAGAAACAATCACATGCACTATAAGAAAGAGGGGAATAAAATTTTACAGTCAGAATAAATGACAACAGGGTAATAAACAAAATTTTTAATTTCATTTCCAAACTAAAAAACACCACAGAATGGCTGGAAGAGACAAGAAGGGACTTGAGGAAACAATTTCACAGAAAACACCAAACAGGACAGGTAATGTTTCAGGCTCCTGATCAATACTGCAAAATTTCCTATCCTACAACAAAATTCACAACCTAAGAGAGAGATGCCAAATGAACAGAGGCAGTCCATCAGCCAATGCATGAAGAAGTTCTAGGAAGATGTTAAAAAGGAAGTACTTTTGTCTTAGGTTCTAAGCAGCCTATAAATGGCCAAATTCTGTAACACCACACACACACACACACACACACACACACACACACACACACAAAATGGCATTTACAGCATTATCACTTTTAACAGCGTATTCGGAGGGGGGGGGGGGGGGGGGGGGGACCGCTTCGTGTAACATATTACTTATTGTGACTTCTTGTTTTTGTTACAATTTTGATGAAATATGTCAGCTATAATAAATCATGTTCCTTTTTGTTTCTAATGTATTTTGGGATTGCTAACAAAAATGTAACACTTAAGTTCAAACTCTTGTTTTTTGGAGATTGTTGGTTTCAAATCAGGCATTAAAAGGAAAGAATTGTCAAATGCAAAATGTTTATGCCCACCTTACATATAAAAAGCAAACAAAGAAAACTGATTACCTTAAGTTGGGCAGTATGCTGTAGCATGCGTTACTGTATTGCAGTTTAACCTCAAATTGTCTGGTTATAAAACTAAACAAGACTCTTAGCTGTGATTGTAGAAAAAAAATCCAATTTGTGTGTTTTTTTTTCTTTTCTTCAAAGTACAGAAATGGAATAACCGTGTATTTGTTGCTTGTGTTAAGACATTTTCAATATGTTAGGTACAGTGCATCACATTTGTACAACATTTTAAAGAGAAACCTAGGAGAAAGTGTAGGCCTTCATGTAATTTATGTTTAGAATACTGTCTTTTCATTTTGCTATTGTTGACTAATATTTGCAATACAGTAACTGAAATGAAGTTGTGTCATTCATGACTATTATAGTATACAGCGCTTAAGAGCAAGTTTTAAACTTGCTCAACATTTTACGTCATTCATTATCCACGAACACTTTCAACACAACTGATGACTTTACATTGTTGCTATTTCTTTCTTCACTTGCTAAAGGTTTTTACATTTTTGTGGCATTTTATTGTTGTACTTACTGCTCAAGCATAAGAAAAATTCCTCTTCAGTTCCTCTCCACAAATGCTGTATTGTAAATACCGCAGGTGTACTGTATTTTTGCTATTTTTTAAAGTGTTAACTCTCTAGCAGCCTAAAACTTACAGATACGAAATTTTTATCAAAAAACAGAGCAAAACACAGTTTGTGTGACTATCTGCTATTACACAATGTATTTCATAATTAAAGTACAGACCTATGCTTTTAAAGCATGTAGAACACTGGAAACCTATTACTTTAAAAGAACACTCTCCAAACAAGTGAAGTTTTCTTTTACTGATTAAGGTGGACAAAGCCTCAATGGGTAAATTTCTAATTTAGAATAAACCTCACTGTAGGGAAGAAACAAGGAAAAATAACATGTGTAGAACTTAATAGAATATATGTTATACTTAGGTCAGTTTACAAAACAGCTGATAAATTCCTATAAACTAAGCATTCTACTCTGGGTTGCCAGGTGTTCAGATTTTTAACCAACTGTTCGATATTTCGAGCCCATTTTCTGTACCGAAGTACGAGTGATTTGCTATTTTTAGAATTCCATCAAAATTTATTGACAAAATAAAATCAAGAAAAATGTGGTGTGCTGTTGCCAGTTGCCGCGTGATGCATTCATGAACTTAACTGGCCATCGTCTGCAATTTTCTTTTTCTCCATTCAGCTGCCACATCTGTTAATTAGTCAAACTGCAGAGTTGAACACAGTTACATTTTGATTTTACTGTGTACAATATGTCATATGCATATCTAACGTACAAGCATAAAAGGTAGTGGGTATTGAAGAAGATACTGATGCAGATAGTTTATGTGAAGAGATCCGTAAACTAAATAAAACTTACGAATTATCACAAAGTGAAGCAAAGCTTCTGTGTTTACGAACTCATTTCTGCGGTTAAAGTTAAGAAAAGGTAATAAATGAAAAGCACCAGTTTGCTTTTGTTCTACAATATTACTTTTATTGTTAACTGGTTTTCGGCTTACAAGGCCATCTTCAGACATCACTCTTTAGTGTATTGGCAACTATATATTTAGCAGTGGTGTCTTTGCATATTCAATATCTACTTTCATAACATAACAAAAGGTCATCGAAAGCTGTAACTAGCAATAATCAATATAATTTTTTATGTTTACTACATGTTTTACTGTTTTCACCCTCACACTTCAGCTCAGCAAATCCTTCTTTTGAGAGCTGAATCTCGCAACCCTAGCTCTATCACATTGTAGTTGTAAGGCTGAGTAGATTGGAAAACATTTTGTAATACATATTTACTTACAAAATGTATCCTTTGCATATATAAAATAGAAAGAAACATTCCACACGGGAAAAATATATTAAAAAAATATATTAAAAACAAAGATTCCATGACTTACCAAACAAGAAAGCGCTGGTAGATAGGCACAATAAAAAAACACACAAACACACACACAAAATTTTGAGCTTTCGCAACCCACAGTTGCTTCGTCAGGAAAGAGGGAAGGAGAGGGAAAGATGAAAGGATGTGGGCTTTAAGGGAGAGGGTAAGGAGTCATTCCAATCCCGGGAGCGGAAAGACTTACCTTAGGGGGAAAAAAGGACAGGTAGACACAAGCAGACATATTTAAAGGCAAAGAGTTTGGGCAGAGATGTCAGTCGAGGCGGAAGTGCAGAGGCAAAGATGTTGTTGAATGACAGGTGAGGTATGAGTGGCGGCAACTTGAAATTAGCGGAGATTAAGGCCTGGTGGATAACGGGAAGAGAGGATATATTGAAGGGCAAGTTCCCATCTCCGGAGTTTGGATAGGTTGGTGTTAGTGGGAAGTATCCAGATAACCCGGACGGTGTAACACTGTGCCAAGATGTGCTGGCCGTGCACCAAGGCATGTTTAGCCACAGGGTGATCCTCATTACCAACAAACACACGTAGACCTAGGCTGTAGGGAAGGGACTGTTTGATGTGGAATGGGTGGCAGCTGTCATAATGGAGGTACTGTTGCTTGTTGGTGGGTTTGATGTGGACGGACATGTGAAGCTGGCCACTGGACAGATGGAGGTCAACGTCAAGGAAAGTGACATGGGATTTGGAGTAGGACCAGGTGAATCTGATGGAACCAACGGAGTTGAGGTTGGAGAGGAAATTCTGGAGTTCTTCTTCACTGTGAGTCCAGATCATGAAGATGTCATCAATAAATCTGTACCAAACTTTGGGTTGGCAGGCCTGGGTAACCAAGAAGCCTTCCTCTAAGCGACCCATGAATAGGTTGGCATACGAGGGGGCCATCCTGGTACCCATGGCTGTTCCCTTTAATTGTTGGTATGTCTGGCCTTCAAAAGTGAAGAAGATGTGGGTCAGGATGAAGCTGGCTAAGGTAATGAGGAAAGAGGTTTTAGGTATGGTGGCAGGTGATCGGCATGAAAGGAAGTGCTCCATCGCAGCGAGGCCCTGGACGTGCGGAATATTTGTGTATAAGGAAGTGGCATCAATGGTTACAAGGATGGTTTCCGGGGGTAACAGATTGGGTAAATATTCCAGGCGTTCGAGAAAGTGGTTGGTGTCTTTGAATAAGGATGGGAGACTGCATGTAATGGGTTGAAGGTGTTGATCTACGTAGGCAGAGATACGTTCTGTGGGGGCTTGGTAACCAGATACAATGGGGCGGTCGGGATGATTGGGTTTGTGAATTTTAGGAAGAAGGTAGAAAGTAGGGATGCAGGGTGTCGGTGGGGTCAGGAGGTTGATGGAGTCAGGTGAAAGGTTTTGTAGGGGGCCTAAGGTTCTGAGGATTCCTTGAAGCTCTGCCTGGACATCAGGAATGGGATTACCTTGGCAAACTTTGTATGTGGTGTTGTCTGAAAGCTGACGCAGTCCCTCAGCCACATACTCCCGATGATCAAGTACCACGGTCGTGGAACCCTTGTCCGCCGGAAGAATGACGATGGATCAGTCAGCCTTCAGATCGCGGACAGCCTGGGCTTCAGCAGTGGTGATGTTGGGAGTAGGATTAAGGTTTTTTAAGAAGGATTGAGAGGCAAGGCTGGAAGTCAGAAATTCCTGGAAGGTTTGGAGAGGGTGAGTTTGAGGAAGAGGAGGTGGGTCCCGCTGTGACGGAGGACGGAACTGTTCCAGGCAGGGTTCAATTTGGATAGTGTCTTGGGGAGTTGGATCATTAGGAGTAGGATTAGGATCATTTTTCTTCGTGGCAAAGTGATATTACCAGCAGAGAGTACAGGTGTAGGACAGTAAATCTTTGACGAGGGCTGTTTGGTTAAATCTGGGAGTGGGGCTGAAGGTGAGGCCTTTGGATAGGACAGAGGTTTCGGATTGGGAGAGAGGTTTGGAGGAAAGGTTAACTACTGAATTGGGGTGTTGTTGTTCCAGATTGTGTTGATTAGAATTTTGAGGTTTTGGAGGGAGTGGAGCTGGAAGTGGGAGATTGAGTAGATGGGAGAGACTGGGTTTGTGTGCAATAAGAGGAGGTTGAGGTTTGCTGGAAAGGTTGTGAAGGGTGAGTGAGTTGCATTTCCGGAGGTGGGAAACCAGGAGATTGGATAGTTTTTTGAGGTGAAGGGTGGCATGCTGTTCTAATTTGCGGTTGGCCTGTAGGAGGATGCTCTGAACAGCTGGTGTGGATGTGGGAGAGGAAAGACTGAGGACTTTTATTAAGGATTCGTCTTTCCCTCTCCTTCCCTCTTTCCTGATGAAGCAACCGTTGGTTGCGAAAGCTTGAATTTTGTGTGTATGTTTGTGTGTGTATCGACCTGCCAGCGCTTTCGTTTGATAAGTCACATCATCTTTGTTTTTTTATATACACTCCTGGAAATTGAAATAAGAACACCGTGAATTCATTGTCCCAGGAAGGGGAAACTTTATTGACACATTCCTGGGGTCAGATACATCACATGATCACACTGACAGAACCACAGGCACATAGACACAGGCAACAGAGCATGCACAATGTCGGCACTAGTACAGTGTATATCCACCTTTCGCAGCAATGCAGGCTGCTATTCTCCCATGGAGACGATCGTAGAGATGCTGGATGTAGTCCTGTGGAACGGCTTGCCATGCCATTTCCACCTGGCACCTCAGTTGGACCAGCGTTCGTGCTGGACGTGCAGACCGCGTGAGACGACGCTTCATCCAGTCCCAAACATGCTCAATGGGGGACAGATTCGGAGATCTTGCTGGCCAGGGTAGTTGACTTACACCTTCTAGAGCACATTGGGTGGCACGGGATACATGCGGACGTGCATTGTCCTGTTGGAACAGCAAGTTCCCTTGCCGGTCTAGGAATGGTAGAACGATGGGTTCGATGACGGTTTGGATGTACCGTGCACTATTCAGGTGGTGGTGGTGATTAGTGTTTAACGTCCCGTCGATAACGAGGTCATTAGAGACGGAGCGCAAGCTCGGGTTAGGGAAGGATGGGGAAGTAAATCGGCCGTGCCCTTTCAAAGGAACCATCCCAGCATTTGCCTGAAACGATTTAGGGAAATCACGGAAAACCTAAATCAGGATGGCTGGAGACGGGATTGAACCGTCGTCCTCCCGAATGCGAGTCCAGTGTGCTAACCACTGCGCCACCTCGCTCGGTTGCACTATTCAGTGTCCCCTCGACGATCACCAGTGGTGTACGGCCAGTGTAGGAGATCGCTCCCCACACCATGATGCCGGGTGTTGCCCCTGTGTGCCTCGGTTGTATGCAGTCCTGATTGTGGTGCTCACCTGCACGGCGCCAAACACGCATACGACCATCATTGGCACCAAGGCAGAAGCGACTCTCATCGCTGAAGACGACACGTCTCCATTCGTCCCTCCATTCACACCTGTCGCGACACCACTGGAGGCGGGCTGCACGATGTTGGAGCGTGAGCGGAAGACGGCCTAACGGTGTGCGGGACCGTAGCCCAGCTTCATGGAGACGGTTGCGAATGGTCCTCGCCGATACCCCAGGAGCAACAGTGTCCCTAATTTGCTGGGAAGTGGCGGTGCGGTCCCCTATGGCACTGCGTAGGATCCTATGGTCTTGGCGTGCATCTGTGCGTCGCTGCGGTCCGGTCCCAGGTCGACGGGCACGTGCACCTTCCGCCGACCACTGGCGACAACATCGATGTACTGTGGAGACCTCACGCCCCACGTGTTGAGCAATTTGGCGGTACGTCCACCCGGCCTCCCGCATGCCCACTATACGCCCTCGCTCAAAGTCCGTCAACTGCACATACGGTTCACGCCCACGCTGTCGCGGCATGCTACCAGTGTTAAAGACTGCGATGGAGCTCCGTATGCCACGGCAAACTGGCTGACACTGACGGCGGCGGTGCACAAATGCTGCGCAGCAAGTATGGTGGGTCTGACAAACCGGTGTCAATGTGTTCTTTTTTCCATTTCCAGGAGTGTATAATTGTTGGATTCAAATTAATGACATGAATATAATAGAGGGAAACATTCCACGTGGGAAAAATATATCTAAAAACAAAGATGATGTAACTCACCAAGCGAAAGCATTGTCATGTTGACAGAAACACGAACACACACACAAAATTCAATCTTTCGCAACCAACGGTTGCTTAATCAGGAATGAGGGAAGGAGAGGGAAAGACGAAAGGATGTGGGTTTTAAGGGAGAGGGTAAGGAGTCATTCCAATCCCGGGAGCGGAAAGACTTACCTTTGGGGGAAAAATGGGCAGGTATAGACGCGCGCACACGCACGCACGCACACACACACACACACACGCACACACATCCATCTGCACAAATACAGACATAAGCAGACATATATATAAAAGAGAGGGAAACATTCCACGTGGGAAAAATACATCTAAAAACAAAGATGATGTAACTTACCAAATGAAAGCATCGGCATGTTGATTCACACACAAATAAACACAAACACACAAAATTCAAGCTTTCGCAACCCACGGTTGCTTCCTTCCCTCTTTCCTGATGAATCAACCGTGGGTTGCGAAAGCTTGAATTTTGTGTGTGTGTGTGTGTGTGTGTGTGTGTGTGTGTGTGTGTGTGTGTGTGTTTTGTGTTTATTTGTGTGTCTATCAACATACCAATGCTTTTGTTTGGTAAGTTACGTCATCTTTGTTTTTATCTGCAAGTGATTCTTGCGTGAAGTTCCGTAGTTACCCATCTGCCTCCTGCCAACCCTCCTAAAATTTAAGAGGCAAACCAAACAGTTCAGTGCTTATCTACCATGATCCATCTCCACTTGCCATCATACTGACACAATTCATTAAAATTTAGATCATTGCATTTTTAGTGAATAATATAAGTGGATCTGATTTACTGGCACATTAATAAATCCTGCAAAACATTAATTCTTACTGAAAGAGCATTTAGTACATTTAATTAATCAATCTTGGCTACCTCCGTTCAACAATGTCATTTTTTGTCATCTAAGACTCAAAAAATTTAAATTGCTTTTCAAAACGGGTGGTGAAGCCCGTGATGACAGTAATTATAATATGGGTAAAACTGACTGTCGCACAGAATCCGGTATGGAGGATATTGAAATTAACATCCCTACCTTTGAGAAGCAACTGAAAGAGTTGAAAACAAATGGAATCCCAATTTTGTTCTATGGACAGTACTCTCCAGAGTTAGCCCCAGTTAGTTCGCATTTATCGCAAATCTCTTTCTCAGTGCAAAGGCCCAAGTGACTGGAAAAAAGAGCAAATGACTCCCATTATAAGAATGGTAACAGAGCAAACCCTCAAAATTACAAACCTATATCCTTAATGTCGGTTTGCTGCAGAATTGTTGAGAATACTCAAAAGTTCAAATATAGTAAATTTCACTGAGACAGAAAAGCTTCTGTCCACTGTGAAGCTCAGCTTGCCCTTTTCTCATACCGAGGTGAAACAAATGCTGTACCATTGTAAGAGATACAGAGGTTAGCGAGCGTGCTGGGACGTACCCCAGTTCACTACTACCAGCACGACGTTGTCATGATGCACCTGTGCTTAACAGACACAGAACTGCACCCTACTCTACGAGCAAAATTAAAAATTAAAATAATTTTTCCAAACATTGTATGTGCTTCAGTACATCATTTGTATTTGTAATAGTTCTAATTACAACACGCTATTACAATAATGCTATAATACAAATCAAACAACGGAAAATCCAGGACGGACTCTATTATGAAAAGGAAAGTTGCTACTCACCATATAGCAGTTTGACGAAGGCCTTAATAGCCGAAAGCTTTATTTAGACAGCCTTCTTGTTGTGCCTATGTGTGACTCAGCATCTCCGCTATATGGTGAGTAGCAACTTTCCTCTTATAATAATGTCATAATAAAGCTGTACCAAATTTCAACAATGTATTGTAAATAACCACAAATACAATGACTCTTAAAGAGGCAGCTTATAGGTCATGTTCTACTGTCAGTTTTGTTCTAAAAATTCTAGCCAGAAGGTTTAAATGCAGTAGAGCTAGAACCTTATCAATAGCAGTAGAGCTAGAACCTTATCAATAGCTAAAAAACAAACTTAACTATCTATATAATATATATTAACAAAGAGATAGAGGGGCTGGCGAGCACTCACCTTAGCTCAGTACAACCGTTAGATTCACAAAACAGAACTGAAAATTTACATTCCTACATCTTTACTTCTGTATGCATCCTCTTTGGTTTGAATCTGGCACAGTACTTAACAGTAGAATATCTTTGGCTTCCCTCTGACAATCATGCCTCCATCCTTGCTACCCTCCCTGTTGCTTCATAACCTGGGTTGTGAGTAACTGAATCCACTTTCCCTTCTTCCCTTTTTTCCCCCCCTCTCTCCTCCCTGATGAAGGAACAAAGCTCCGAAAGTTAGGAATGTAAATTTTCTGTTCTGTTTTGTGAATCTATCGGCTGTACTGAGCTGAGGTAAGTACTGGCCAGCCCCTCTATCTCTTTGTTAGTATTTGTTTCACATCTTAATATGAGATTTTCCATTAATCATTTATATAAAATATTAAGAAGATTGCACATTGTTAAATGACAAATTAATTAATACATTGCAGCTGAGAGAGCTCACTGCTGCGTAAGTATGGCGTGAATATGTCAAGATGTTTTGATCTAAATGTCACTGAAGCTGCCAAATAAGTCAAAAGCTAGTTCCCCTCCTTTAAATCCCTAATTCTATTCAGGACATAATTGGCCTTTTTTGTGCTATGTCAGGAGCACTTTCATTCTGTTTCCCAACTTTTACTCTACCATAATTTTTTTCATAAGACCACCATACCTTGGCTGCTAATTTAGATTTTTGTTGACTAGGCTTTTTTCATAGTCTTGCAAACCATGTGCTTATATCATGGCAAAGGATAAAGCTTTCATGAACCAATGCAATGGCCATTAATTATGTGTATATATGTTACAAAATTTTAAATGATTAGCACAGATCAAACATAAAAGTGATGCACTTAAGAAACATTCCTTGTTTTTTGGATGTGGAATACAATTGAAGCAATATATATATATATATATATATATATATATATATATATATATATATATATATATATATATATATATATAGTTATAATAGAAGGAAACATTCCATGAAGGAAAAATATATCTAAAAACAAAGTAGATGTGACTTACCAAATGAAAGTGCTGGCAGGTCGACAGACACACATACGAACACAAACATACACACAAAATTCAAGCTTTCGCAACAAACTGTTGCCTCATCAGGAAAGAGGGAAGGAGAGGGAAAGACGAAAGGATGTGGGTTTTAAGGGAGAGGGTAAGGAGTCATTCCAGTCCCGGGAGCGGAAAGACTTACCTTAGGGGGAAAAAAGGACGGGTATACACTCGCACACACACACATATCCATCCACACATATACAGACACAAGCAGACATATTTAAAGACAAAGAGTTTGGGCAGAGATGTCAGTCGAGGCAGAAGTGCTGAGGCAAAGACGTTGTTGAATGACAGGTGAGGTATGAGTGGCGGCAACTTGAAATTAGCGGAGATTGAGGCCTGGTGGATAACGGGAAGAGAGGATATATTGAAGAGCAAGTTCCCATCTCCGGAGTTCGGATAGGTTGGTGTTAGTAGGAAGTATCCAGATAACCCGGACGGTGTAACACTGCGCCAAGATGTGCTGGTCGTGCACCAAGGCATGTTTAGCCACAGGGTGATCCTCATTACCAACAAACACTGTCTGCCTGTGTCCATTCATGCGAATGGACAGTTTGTTGCTGGTCATTCCCACATAGAACGCATCACAGTGCAGGCAGGTCAGTTGGTAGATCACGTGGGTGCTTTCACATGTGGCCCTGCCTTTGATTGTGTACACCTTCCGGGTTACAGGACTGGAGTAGGTGGTGGTGGGAGGGTGCATGGGACAGGTTTTACACCGGGGGCAGAGATGTGTTCACTGGGCCACCAGCATATCGGATTGTGGTCTGAGAAGATTTTTTAAAAAAGTTTTCTTTATATATATATATATATATATATATAAAGAAAACTTTTTTAAAAAATCTTCTCAGACCACAATCCGATATGCTGGTGGCCCAGCTCCAATTTTTCGTTCAAACTTTGCTGAATATACCGTAACATAGGTGATAGGAGACAGTTGTTCGAATGGCTGTACAAATGGCCACTGTTCCGAGCTAAACCAAAAGCTTTGTACTGCATGTGCCTAGCTCGAATGGGAACTGAACACCAAAATTCTACTGGGAATAATGTTGCAAAGCAATACGAAATAGTTCATCTTTATAATACACTATACTGAACACTACTGCAACTCATTCTTGAGTACTACTTGAGTGTTTGGGAACCCCACCAAGTTGGATTAAAGGAAGACATCAAAGAAATTCTGAGGTATCCTGCTAAGTGTGTTATTGGTGGGTTCAATCAACATGAGTGTTATGGAGCTGCTCCATGAACTCAAATGGGAATCTCTGGAGGGAAAACTACATTCTTTTTGGAAACACTATTGAAGAAATTTAGGGAACCAACATTTGTAGTTGACTGCAGAATAATTCTATTGCTGTCAACATATATTTTGCTTAAGGACCACACAGAGAAGATACTACAAATTTGAGCTCACAGGAAGACACAGAGAGAGTCATTTTTTCCCTAGCACTTCAGCATGTGGAGCACCAAAGGGAATGAGTAGCAGTAGTAGTAGTACTACAAGGTACCCTCCAATATGGGCCATCTGCTGGATTTTGGAGTATATATGCTGATGTGGATGCAGATCTTGTTACTTTGGCCCTCAAGCCGCCCCCCCCCCCTTTTTTTTTGAAGCTATAAAGTCAGCGACCTCCTCTATCTAAAATCTTGTAGAAATGAACAGGGAAAACTGTGGTATGAAAAATTAGAATCCTGCTGCAGTATGTAGAAGCAGTAGGGAGCAGAGGATAAACATATTACATGTTGAGCACTGTAGCCTTACTTTCCAATTTGCTATCTTATTTACAAGTGTGTGCTTTCTCTCTCAATGCAACAGCTTGGAAGATATGTTCCTTCACCACAGGCATTACCATTAAATGATAAGAGTATGTGGCACAAGAATTGCCTGATAAGAGTTCACACAGGTCACATAGCTAGGAACACAGGCATGTGCACACAGTTTCATACTAGCCTACAATTTTGCCATTGTCAGTGAACACAATCATTTCATTACTTCACATCCATTAGTATTTGACCAGTTACTTCACAGCCCCAATATATGAAACAGCTTCAAACATCTGACTGCTTTACAAATGAGTCAACACATTAAATATTTGACGTTAAGCATATAAAATCTTTACGGTTGAAGATGCAAGACCATAATTACATTGGTTTCAAGACTAACAAAAAAATCAAAACCGATACTGGTTTCTTCAGAGATATGTGTGGGCACTTTCTGCACACACACACACACACACACACACACACACACACACACACACACAAATGCAACTCTTACACATAACTGCAGTCTCTGGCAACTGAAGCCACATTTTTTAAGCAATAGTCTGGTCCCTTTCATTACTTTGTGGGACTGTAATTGAGAAAAAGATTTAAAATTGTGTGTACAGTTTGTTGGAAGTGCTCTCATTCTCAAATATTAGATGAGTATAACCTAGGTAATTTGCATGCCGTTGAGTTATGTTGCCTCAAGACATTACATGGTTTCTAACTCTTAATAATTGACACATTGTGTTACCTTTGGGACCAATCAGATAGGCAATCTTCAACTGGTTTTTGGACAACATGGTTGTGGAGAGAAGCAGCGATTAATATGATTAATCAATAATTCAAGAACAGTCTTAATCGCATTTATTATTGTTATAATACCACCAACCGGTTTCAACCCGACGTAGGGGTCATCTTCTGGGTGTTTACACCATTGGTCGACTGCTGGTGGTGTCACTCCTGTCTACATAACGGCAGGAAACCTGCCGTTATAGTGTATGCCGTTATATTATATTAGTGTATGATATTATAACAATAATAAATGCGATTAAGACTGTTCTTGAATTATTGATGAATCTTCAACTGGGACCAGGTGCTCTTCTCAGCCATTTCTTAATGTAGACCATTACATTTTTGTATTACTTCAATAACTGGTTTACATGTACTGGTTAAGTCTCCAGTCTCTCCGAACTGACCACAACTGCCGAGTCAGACACCTGGGATCCCTTCCCGGTGCTGCCAGGGATCTGTCCTCGGTTGGAGACCAGTACAGGATGCACCGAGCCTCGCGATACTAACTGAGGAGCTACTCGACCGAACAGTAGCAGTTCCGAGGTTGAGAAACCCTAAAACGATTGGGAAAATAGGTGCTGACCGTGTATCCCTTTATACCGCATCCGATCATGCCACTAGTGGAAGGTGAAACGACGACTGATCGGGTCTGGGGGTCTGCCTGAGGGCCAGAATGCTGAATGTTATCTTTACCTTTATTATCTGTATCAGCTCATTTCTGAAATTGGCCGTTTACTTCTTTGGCCCCATGAGATTTACTGTTGATTTTCGTAATACATTTTCAATGCTTTTCTGATAGCCAAGATGATATTGTTCTCCCCCACCCTCCTCTCACTATTTTGTGACGCTCCTTCTATTCCTGTTTTAATATTTTGTCATAAACTACTCACATTAAGTGCCATCAAATTCAATTCTGACTGACCTTTTCCAACTTCTTTGGCATAATGTTTGAGAAAAAACTGGAAAGTAATGCACAATTTTTTTTCCTCCCCTTTCAGTACAGCTGAAATGTTGAAATTTCAGGTTGAAACACTTTGAAGTTTGCACTGTAGAGGGTATTTTGTTTTCAGGCAGCTCTATAGAGAGAAGTCCGAATTACAGAACAAACACGGTGCACCTGTTACTACCATCAACTTCTGAAGAGTGACGAAGTGTGATTCGATATTTGTGGGCTGAAGGACATAAACCGAGTGAAAGTCAAAGGGATGTGTGTGGCGCATATGGGGACGACTGTATGGATTGTAGCAATGTTGGCGAGTGTGTACATTCTTCTGAGAGGGCAGTATGAACCTAAGTGATTCACCACACTCTTGGCACCCGGTAACAGCTGTGATGCCACAGAATGTCAGAGCCATTGAGGAAGCAATTTTGCAACTGCAAACATTATTGCAGTTGTTTGACATTTCCTGTGATGCAATGTACAACATTGTTTGTGACACATTGAAATTTTGTAAGTTTGTGCTCCCTGGGTGCTTAACAACCTGACAGACAACTTCAAGGGCCAGTGAATGGCGACAAAATCTTAGATCATTTAATGTGTTATGCTACAGAAGGGTACGGCTTTCTGAAAGGACTCATCACTCGTGATAAGTCCTTAGCATTACACGCCCAATACTGGGCAAGCCTCTAGGGAGTGGAAACGGGCTAGTTCCCCAGTATATAAAAAAAAAAAAAAAAAAATCAAAATGACCCAATCTGCTTGTGACAATGCTCTGGAATATGCATGGTGTGTTATTGAAGTACTTTGCTGAACACAGGACCACTGTGAATGCTGCAGCCTACATTAAAAGCTTGGTTAAGTTCCATTGTACCCTCCATGACAAATGTCACAACATTCTTGCTGACAGTGTCAAACTTCATGACACTGCCTCATGTTGTTGCTCCTGTTCATAAGAAAAATCATCAAATTTGGGTGGGAGGTGCTCCAGCATCCACCATACAGTCCGGACATTGCACTGTCAGACTTTCATTTGTTTGGTTCCATGAATAAATTCCTGACTGGCAAACGCTTTAGAAAAAATGCGGTAGTGAAATCAGCAGTCTTCAGATTTCTATGAACAGGGCACATAACTGGTGTCATGATGCGAGAAATATGCTGAGAACACTGATGATGTAAGTTCATTTCTGACTTCTTTGTTTTTTAACCTATTAAACTTTTTGGTAGTAAAATTACTGTGTGTTACTTTCTGATCTCCCCTCATATAATCACTCTGCTTTAGCACAGCTTATTTGTTTCTACCAATTACAAATTTCCTAAACTCACAAATTTTACATTACACAGATAAGCAAGTGATTTTTTTTTTTTTTTAAATCAGAAAGTTTGAATCTGCCTGTTGTTTAGTATACTCAAGTCTCTCGATACAAATTGCAGCACTGTATTAAAGTTTTTTTTTTGCATCCTTACAACAGTGGTGTGTGTATATCAAGGCAGGTGGTGGCATGATCACAGTAGGATAGGACCGCCATTTCAGCCAAATTCAGTCGTACTGTCATGCCTGTGCGTAATGTGAGATTCAGGATGCACCCAGAAGTGCTAGTATTGATGTTATGTTGTTTAGGTACAGTAATGGTAATAAGCCACTGTAAAGTAGGAAATCAATTTCAAATTTGTGGCGAAGAATAGTGTCTAAATACTCCACACCCTAGTTGAGTAACTTTTATATCCTTTTCAAGACTTAGATATTACACACCTTCACAAATGAGTCTCCTGCATAAAGCATCCTCCTTATCAGTATCATAAAAAGTCACAACACAAAGCATGCTCAATTTACTCTTAAACATGGTATGATGGTTTTTAGACACTATTGTTTGACATCTGTTGTAGGGAAGTTCTTGTGGAATGTAAATACTTGTAAATTAAAGGAGACCACTCACTGAAGAGCAGAAGTGTCAAGTTGTCAATAAGCACGCATAAACGAAGGAAAACTTATTATTCTCAGTTGTTCTTTGAAGAGCTAGAGTAAAATATACAAAGAAAATGTACACGTGCTGCACAGATACATGACTTTGCATCCACATTGTGCTGGCTGGACTACCAGTGCCAACGATTAGTGTCTCGGCACGTTGACTGGTCGTGTAACGTGGGGTGGGGTGGGTAGAAGGAGAGGAAGGCAGGAGGCAGGGAGAGGGACTTGGCGTGGGTGGCTGGTGGCTCACAGGGATGCAGTCAGTTTGCCACCCAGCAACATGGGAGGGAAAGGTGGCAGGTATAAGGGCTAGCACATGTAATGCACAATTGTAGGGCCAGTAGGGAGCGGTCCATACTAAAGATGTCATGGGGAAGTGAATTGGGAGGGGGTGACAGGACATAGGAAGGGGAAACTGTCAGGTGCAGGGAGTGGTGAAATTGAGTTACCTGAGATTGAGGTCAGGATGAGCAGAGGGCATATTGTAATGAACTAGCATCTGTGTAATGAAGATAAGCTGGTTGTGGAAGTAAGGATCCAGATGGCTGGGCTGTGAAGCAGCCATTAAAATTGAGCTGCCTGCACTCAGCTGCATGTTGTGCCACTGGGTGGTCAACTTTGCTGCAGATAACAATTTTTCAGTGGTCATTCGGACTGGTAGAGAGCTAGTTGGTAGTCAAACCAACATAAAAACTGTGCAGTGTTTTAAACAGAGTTGGTATGTGTTATGGCTGCTTTCACATGGGGCCCGGTTGCCTCTTGACGGGGTACCTGAGTATGTGCTGGGTGAATGGATTGGGCAGATGGCAAGGGGTTGAGAGTGGGAGTGGTACGGGGATGGATGCCAGTCGTGTCACACACTTATTCTATTCTATCAGAGCCTGTACCACCTGCAAAAGCAGCCACGTCTTATACCGACACTGCTGCGAATACCACACAGGTCTTTAGGTCGGTACGATCACCGGCCAGCTGCCCACCGGGATAAATAGCCAATCACATGCTCGATTTCAATGGCTGCTTCACAACCTGAGCCATCTGGGTCCTTCCCTTCAGCACCAGCTTCTCAGAACTACGGATATGGGAGTTATCTTTGCAACACTTCCTCCACTCCCATACTCGTCCTGGTCTCGATCTCGTGTAGCCGAGTGCCGCCGCACCCTCCGTCCGACAGTTTCTCCTTCCTCCGCCCTGTCACCCCCTCCCAATTCACGTCCCTACATCAACTTCAGTATGCACAGCTACATACACTAGCCCATATACCTGCCACATTCCTAGCTGGCAAACTGACAGCCTCCCTGTGAACTGCTAGCCACCAAACACCCCCCCCCCCCCCCCATTTCCTCTCCCTGTCTTACACATTCCTCTCCTTCTACCCACACCATGTGACATTATCCCCACCATAACCAGTCCACTTGCCAAGAAACAGAGCACCGGCACTCTAAGTCCAGTTGGCGTAATGTAGGGGCAGAGGGGTGTGTGTGTGTGTGTGTGTGTGTGTGTGTGTGTGTGTGTGTGTGTGTGTGTGTGTGTGTGTGTTTAGGTTTTCTGTATCTAGTCTGTCAAAGGATAACTCCAAAAGCTATTGTATTTTCTTTCCTTTGCGTGTGTTTAGTGACAACTCGGTGCTTCTGCTTTTTGGTCAGTGGACTCCTTTCACCAAAAACATTTTGTTTTTATCACTGGCACCCCATAAAGTTGCTCACTTTGGCATGAAGCTCCAATACTGATCAGCATGCAATGCAGCTAATCTTCATGAACAAATTGTGAATAATTTCACTTAATATTTATGATAAGCTACAGACAAAGACATTTTGTGTTGACCTTATTTCTGAATTTGAGCAAGAATAGTGTTGTTCACCACAATGGTCGACAAGACCAAGAATCATTTTAGATGTTACACAAAATTTTAGGTGGCCACAGTAACTACGTTGCTCACACTAATGGGTCTCCACTACCTGCTCAGAGGTGTATGAGGAATTTATCATCAACAGTCACTTATCTAATTAATAACTGTATTCAGTCCCAAAATGTATACAGAATCGAGGGCAATCAAGAAAACGAAGTGTAATCGTGCCACTGCTAAACTCTATTAAGTGCAGTACAGGTTATCCATCACATGTACCCAGCAGATTAAGTCCAAACTTTACGGAATATTCTTCCCCACTTAATGGGGCATTCTGCAGGGCAAAGAGTAGGTGGTACGTAATGGAAATATACCAAATATAAAGCAGCTAAAGATGCCTACACAGAAAATATTGTGGCATAACCTGCACACGTTGCTGTTCGAGAGATAGGGCTTGAGGTTAGTGTGTGGTGTTGAGCAACTGTGTGCCGAGCCAATGGAACTGCGGAGTTGTTCCTCCTTGCCACTGAGGTGGAATGGAGTAGTTTTAGTGTGTCTCTGCATAGGGCACTGTTTTATGACACACGGATTCCTCTAGCCAAAGAACCTACCAGTGTCCGAAGCTTATGACGTACAAATTTCAGTACACCATATTTAAATGTGCGTGCTTCATACAACAGAGAGCAATCTGTTTACCATCTAATCTGCCCCTAAACTAACTGACAATGGTATGTATGTGGTATATGTTTTGGAATTCTGTGATGCATCTGATCAACCTGAACTGTTAGGCAGGAAATTTTAGTGTATACTCAGGATTACTGGTTCAGACTCCCAACTCATATTTGTATGCACGAGTAAAAGTGAGTGAGCACGGGACTAAGTGGATTAGATTTCAAGTGTGGATTGTACCACTCAGAACATTTGGCATTTCCAACTCAAAACATTTTATGGTTTGTGCTAATCAACAAGACATTAGGCACCCTAATCAAAAAGTAATGACTGAATCAATCCTCTAATTTGGTTCCCCTCCTCCTCCACTTTTGTTTTCTTTATTATGCTAATATTAATGACTGTTTGGAGGAGCATAAAGAGATTTGCAGATACCATAACATTAGGGAAGGTATTTTTTAATTGTTTAAATGAAGAGAGACACTAAGATATTGATGAATGCATAAATATACTGCGTCAACTTGAGAAGTAAGCCTGTACGGTACCTACCGTCTAAACAAAATATTCACATACATTTCATTTCAGCCTGCAATCTTATTAAACGACATCACACAAATTAATAGCTTATTGAATTAAAAAATTAACCAATCTTGGTATTGCGTGAAATATGAGTCATACATTACTGTGTCCATGTAGAATATAATCAGTCATACTTTGACAAAACAAACAACAGATAAAATGAGAATAAAAACAAACATCAGTAAATGAGTAACTGATAAAATCAAACAATGTAAAATCCAGGAAGGAATAATAACAATTTATGGTGAGTACAGATTGCTACTCACCATATGGAGGATATGACCACTGTCTCTGGTCAGTGAAGCCGGACTGCAAGCAACTCGTGTGCATTAGCTGTGCTTGTGTGGATATGTGTGTTAACTACTTTAGAAGAAGGCTTTTTGGCTAAAAATTCACACACTTAGCCGTCTTTTTGTTGTGACTCAACATTTCCTCCCTATGATGAGTAGCAATGTATCCTTTTCATAATAGTTAGTGACTGGTAACTACTTTAAGATGCATGCTGGAGGAAACCCAAGTAATGCAGTGTTCTAAGTCCCATGTCAAAATTTTTACCTTCAGACTGGATCCCATGCACAAGATGACATCAGCTTTTTCAGCAGCCTGACATGCGCCAGACCAATTTATTGGCCATTTCAGTTTTCCAGTTTCACCAAAGTGGACAATAGTGTCTACTAATGGCCTGCAGCAGGCGTAGCAGCGACGCATTGTGCGGTGGCTGAACCTAGCTGTCCTCTCGGTGACATCAAACAGTCGCCAGTACTCACGGATGGGTTTGCAATCGCAACAAACCTACAGAATTTGAGGAAATTACAATAAATTTAGGACTAAGAGATGTAAGGTTTCACTTATTCTTATAGGGAAATTTCAGTTAGCAATTGGGTTCTTCACAACTAAGTTAAAAACATTGTCAAGACTAACAAAATCATCGCAAAAAGTGATTCTGATGCACCACTATGCCACAAAATAATTTTTGTAGCAGGTTTTCACTTTTATCCATTAAGAGAAAAAGTTAGTGCAAATGAAGATATATCGGTACAGAAAGTACTTTCGTAGTCTTTAAATTGTGCAAGCCCAAAAGAAAAGCTGGCAGAAAAGAAAAACAGCAAGGTACTTGCATTTCTGAGATGAACTATATTCATTCTTTAACAAAGTACGTACTGCAAAGAAAACTTAGTGTGTCAAAACTGTAAGCCAGGCTGGGGCTCAAACCTAAATATCAAACTTTTGCAAATGATATTTTTCTAAACATGATGTAACTTTACCAGAGCTTCACTAGAAGTTTTCTGATTCACATTTAAAGTAGTGGAAAATAAAAATGAGATGAGATGCCGTGCCCCTCCATCCCTCTGATCTCAATTTCAGAGACACTTAATAGGATTCATTATGAATAAGTGTCTACGGTGGAGTGAATTAACAGAAATGCACATTAGAGTGATTGATGACTGTTAGAAGATTACCAGGGCAGAACACTATAACTTTGTGTGTCCAGAAACAGAAGCTTACCTTATGTTCAATACATTAACATTTCAGCACTGCAGATGACAAGTAAACAAAACAATTACAGAAAATGATCTAACTATAACCAAAACCTAGTCTGACTGCCCTGTGATGGATGGAGCTGTAGGTAGGCCGGTTGGAGTTAAAGGTACCAAACTGAGGTTATCAGCCCTTCATCCTATATGTATCAAACCAGGAATTATTCCCAGAGGAAGGATACAAAAGGCAAATACTGGGAAGCCTGATTGTAACCGACGTACAATAAGACAGAGGTAAAATCAAGGAGAAGTAGGACTGGAGTGAGGAGGAGGTCAGGTGGGCAAACCACTCTGCTCAGAATGCACCTGGAGACTCTGCAGCCCACCAGCACTATCTCACCATCTGTTACCCCAAGAAAATGACCAGCACAGAGAAGATGATAAAATTTTAGAAAGGACAAAACAAAACTTTAAAAAATCGCAAATATAAAAGAATAAGGAGAATGAAATGTGGGAAGAGTAGAGGCCAGGCCAGGCCAGACCACAAAGCAAGGGCCGGCTGGAGACCTCTGTGCCAGAGCGTGCAAGCAGTGCCCCTCCAAAACCTTGGGTGGTCAATGAGGCCAAAGTGCCCCACCTCCTTCATGGTGAAACATAAAACCAGGTCAGCTGCTATGGTGTTAGCCACTAGCACCAGAGGTAGTGCATCAGGAAGGTTTCGAGTTTGCAGCAAAGCATCCAAATTTGGGCAGTCTAGTAGGAAATGGGCCACCATTAGGCAGGTGCCACTTCGGCAATAAGGTGTGCCCTCAGGTCCCTGTGAGAAGTTTGAGGGGAAGACTGCCATGTGGTTGTGACCTCAAGCCCTGGGGTACCATTCCCAGTTCCAGGCCTCCAACAATTGATGGTATAGAGTCGACTGAAGGTAAAGTTTTGGGATCCAGATTTCTAAAATCGGCACTACGGTAGCCAATTTTGCCAAGAGGTCGGCATGTTCATTCCCTGAGAACCCGACATGTCCAGAGGTCCAAACAAAGACGAAAGACGACTGGCCGTCCAGCTCAGAGGTCTGGAAGAAAATCCTGGATAGTCACGATTAGTGGGTGACGAGGGTAACCATGGTCTATAGACGGTAGTCTAGTCAGGTAGTCATTGCAGATTAGAAGCATCTTGATAGTGCAAGGATTAGCTTGGCTAATGGCTCGTTTTATGGCCACCAATTCAGCAGTAAAGACGCTGTTGCATCCATTCAGCAGGGAGTGTAGTTCACTGCACCTTGTGTGTGTGTGTGTGTGTGTGTGTGTGTGTGTGTGTGTGTGTGTGTGTGTGAAAATTGGTTAATCCATTGACTTCTGAGCCTGATGTGTAACATGGGTTATTTGTTTGGTTGTCTCTTTTATAAACATTTTATGTAGCGTGAAAAACCTGCGTAGACGGTGCATATGGAGCGATGTAACACAGCAGGGGCAAAGTGTGGCGTGGTGAGTGCAATAGCACTTTCTAGACGTGGACATTTACGCCATTGTGACAACCCTTGAAGGTGTCATGAATGCCCTAGAGTAAACAAATGGACACTGTAAATCTTAGATCTAAAGCTGAGTTCTGTGTGGTCAGACATATTGAATGATGTATTTGACATTATGAGTTATTGGTAATTGGATCTGTCTTCACAATTGATGCAAACAGCTGAAAGTTTACAGTAGATTATCCTTGAAGACCTGTTCATCATTCTGCACTGGGAAATAACAGTGCTCAAACAGGGTCAGAAAATAATGCAGAAAAGAAAATAGAGTTATCTCAACTTCCCTAGCAGGTTTTGTCATTAATATAAAACCCGCTGCTTCTTCTAAGGATGAAAATAGCAATTTCAGTCCTTACTTGGTATGCCTTGTGTAATTTTTAATAGGTCATTGAGCTGTATGTGTTAGCTTGGATAATATTAAATACAAACATAAAAGATCTAGAGAAAAAGATATGAACATGGGAATAACGTTATCTAAGCTAACACAGGTGTGTGTGTGTGTGTGGGGGGGGGGGGGGGGGGCTTACAATGCCAGAAGTAAAAAAAAAACCCTTCCCATCAGGAAGTGAGAAGTCAAATTGAGGTACTGTGCAGACAGATTTTATACAGTGAAGTGTACTCTGCTTTAAGTGAACTGAGAGAGTTGAAATGGGTAGGCAAACCTATAGGGAGGCTGTCCTACACATAAGGTGATATGTACTCAAGAAAGTAATAGCCTGTACCATATTTGCTGTAAAGGAGTTTGGGGACAGGGACACTTTCATCTGAAAGAACAAATGGTTGCACACTATCTGCCCGTAGAAAAGGATAAACTCAATTATTAAGTTGGAAAAGGCTTGTTGAGTGACAATTGGTGACTTTATCAAAAGGGGTATCCTTACTAGTTTGGCATAAACAAATTTAACCTGGAACAAACGAGTCACACCTGCTTCATGGTGGCCAGCTACCTGGCCAAAAAAGGGATCCCAACAATTCCCCAGACCCCCTACAGTTCAGTTGTGCACCCACCAGACTTCTTTTGGTTTCACAAACTAAAAACTTCCCTGAAAGGATGCAGTCATGGGACCCTGGAGGAGGTCCAAGCTGCCATGACGAGGGCTTTGAAGGCCATCCCGGATTCAAGTGTTTGAGGCAGCGTTTGAAGTGTGGAAATCTTGCATGCAGCAGGTTGTTGACTCTCAAGGGTCATACATTCAAGAGTACTGAGTGGTTGTAGCAATACCTACAATAAATTTTGATTCACAGGCTCAGTCTCATTACTTTTTATACAAACCCTGTAAGCTAGAATCACAACTGTACTGCCTCTGAGTGTGTAACAATCCAACATGAACGCCTTGGCATGGTCACTTACTAGAGACATATTATGTCCTAAATAAATAATCATGCACGAACATTTGAAGGAAATATTCTATATGTTTATATATATTTACTAATGAAAAATGAAATGGGTAACAAGCTGTAATATGATATCAAATATGTGACATTTAATTGTAAAGACAGCATTCAAGGAGTTTTACATGACCTCTTTCGTCTCAGTGGATGAACCTGCACTGTATAATGGGTTATTCGGGAGAATGACATATGTTCCACTTAAGACGGTGAAATTTGGTTGTGTCTTTTAGAAACATTTACGCAGTATGACAAATATACCATGCAGTGATGTAACACAGCAGAGGCAAAGTATGGCGTGGTGAGTGGAGATGCCCGTTTACGGTGTCACGAACACCCTGGAGAAAACAGACATACTGTGACATAAATGCTCAAGACAAATGAAGACTGTAAATCTTAGATTGTAAGTTGAGGTCGGTGTGATCAGACATACCGAATAATGTATTTGAAGTTATGAGTTATTGATAATTGGATCTGTCTTCACAATTAATGTAAATAGTTGAAGGAATGCGGCAGAATCTCATTGAAGAGGTGTTTGTCATTCAGTAGCTGGAAATAGTGAGACATACTCCTACAGCATCACCCTGCCTGGAGTCAAAGTCGAGAAGAATAAGTTCGCGCATGGCATGAGAACAAAACATAAAGGCAATCATATTTGGGGAAGAACAGTAAACGGTAACTTAGACCACATCAAACTAACAAGTCTGCCACATATAATTCCCTACTCATGGTTTTACAGTTAAGTCTCCACACACACACACACACACACACACACACACACACACACACACACACACACACACACATATTCGGAATCTGGAAATGCATCATGAAGGGCCAGGAACAGGTGGCGAAACTCCATGGGGTTAACTAAATCTTTTGGTCCAAAGGATAAATCGAGACAGATATGAGGCTGGGGTACTTGCCATGGGGGCATAAGCAATTGCTCTCTGACAAGAGGTGACAGCCAGGGAAGTTGGAGTCCAGAACACACACACTGTAGTTGAACTGCAATTGTGACCCTAATTCTCCATCTCGGTTGTGGGAGCTGGATCTCCCTACTAGGAAAAAGGATACTGTAGTTTGGATGCTTAGGGGAGATGCAAACGTGTGAAGCATACTTGAGTAGCTGTTATTGGCACCTGATCCTTAGTGGGGGGACCCCAGCCTCCACGAGGAGGATGTTCACAGGTCTAGTTTGAAAGGCTCCTCTTGCAAATCAGACATCACCGTTGTGTATCATGTGCAGTGACTGCAATGCTGAGGGTGATGTCGAACCACATGCCAGACTCCCATTATCGAGACAGGACAGAATGGGCTTTGCAAAGCTGTGGAGAGGTAATGCAGTCTGCATCCTAGCTGGTGTTACTGAGGCAGTGACATGTATTGTGTATTAAGGTGTAGCCAGTACCTTTGCTTAAGGTAGCAAAGTTGTGGAAGGCGTGTCAGTTGGGCTTCGAAGGCCAGTGCGATGAGTCTCCACCACATTGAGTAACTGGCCGTTGGAAGGTAAATTTCTGGTTGTGGATGAAGAGCGCAACAGCATGACACGAGTCTTGGTAATTGAATACAGAGCCGTGTATGAGGGACCTTGACTGCACATTCTGAATGGTGCCCTGCAGTCGGTGTTGAGCAGCACCCACACTAGGGGAACAATAGCAAAAGCAAAAATTGTAGGTGTACAAGAAGGGTGATACTGGAGACCCCACAGCTTCAGCTGCTGTTGGACTGTTGATGGAAAAAAAGAGAGAGAGAGAGAGAGAGAGAGAGAGAGAGAGAGAGAGAGAGAGAGAGAGACAGAGAGAGAGAGGTACACTTAATACAGAGCTCTGCGGGATCCCATTTTCTTTGATATGGGAGGTACTGTGGAAAGCACCAACAAGAACTCAAAAAGTACGGTATAACAAGAAGCTCTACACAAAAATCTGAAGCGGGGACCCAGAGACCCTACTAATATAAGGTAATGAATATGTGATGCCACAAACCTTTTGTAGGTCAAAGAAGACAGCAATATGGTATTAATGTCGGTCAGAAGCTATCCAGATGGCAGACTCCAAGCAACCAAATTATCAGCAGTGGAATCACCTTGGAGAAACTGCCTACTGGACGGAGACAGAGGGCCCCGAAATTCCAGGAGCACACTATGCATTCGAGAAACTTACACAGAATAATGGTGAGAGTAATTGGGAGATAGCTTTCCATCACTAGAGGACGCTTTCCGTCACTAGAGGACGCTTTCCGCCACTAGAGGATGCTTATCCATTTAACTACCTGGACGATGATAGTTTCTTGCCAGAGAAGGCAACTCACGCTCGCTCCAGAGACGATTGAAGATGGTAATAAGATGAATGCTGCAGTCCACTGATAAATGTTTGAGCATTTGTTATGGATGCAGTCTGGGTGTGTGGCTGCATCAGGGGAAAGGGCTACGGCACTGAAGAATTACCATGCACATTGGGCTCCAGGTGGTGCATAGTGAAAGGTAAGTACAATCGCTCCACCTGCTATTTAAGGACACATTATGCAAGGCAAAATGTTCAGCTATGTTGTCTGGGTCAGTGAAAGCTGCACCATTCAACAAAATACCAAGTACAGCTGCAGAGGACTGATCCATAGAGACATGTGATCTTTGCCCAGACCTGGAAGCAGGTGTACATGGCCAAATGGTCGAACAGTACAATTCCCTGCGTCTTGCTTCCGTTGTTTTATTAAGTGTCACACCCTGGCATGAATTCATTTAAAGGCAATGAGAGGCTCCATCAATGAATGCAGCTTTGGCATTGGGAAGTCCATCTGTGTTTCCTAATGGCCTCGGCGATTTCCAAGATCCACCATGGGGGAAGGGGGGGGGGAGCCGAAGAATAGAGGATCGCTAAGCCAGTTGCTAATGGAGTGGCCGCTGTTGCACTCTGGAAATTCATGTCAGTGCCTCCATGTGTCGGGGAGATAAGAATGACAGCAGAGGTGACAGCAGCATACCAGTCAGCACTGTGGAGTGCCCATCTGGATAGGTCCACAGGGGAAAACACGTGGGCTGCAAATAGAAAGATCAATGGCCGAGTAAGTTCCATGTGCCGCACTGTAGTGGTACATCCCATTCCCTGAATGAGAGGTGTCATGACCTTAATAACGTATGTCAGGGAGGTGGGGAGGTGTTTTAAATCTTAAGTGTTGACACTGGAGCTAATGATCCAGTCACCAAACTGAAGTGGGTAGCAGTCAGACCTGCTGAGGTGGAGATAGCAATTCCAAGCAGCGAGTGGTGTGGAAGAAAGAGCTCCATGAAATCTAGGAAAGCAAAATATCAAAGACAATAAATGTAATTGTTAATTATCAAGTTCAATATCAGATCTGTCATGTATACAGTACAGAGTGGCAGAATACGAGTTGGTAGCTGTCCTCATTAACTATGTATTGAGTTGTAATTTTAAAGATAACAACCTAAGAAGGTGAATTGAATCTCACTTGTTATTTACGTGGTGGAGTGAATGAGAACAAGAAGTTAATTTTCAGCAGATTTCTTTGCAGCCTGTAAGGAGGTGAAGTCTGAGCCAAGTTGGAGGAAGAAGGCACACAGATTCAGGACACGGACTACCTCATTAATAATACATAACAGTGACTCACTATTCTGTAAGCAACATGCATTGCATATAAAAGGAGTGTTCAGGTGGTGACTTATTTAAGTGTTTTGTGCACGATGTGAAATATAACAAACCACCATGCAGCTCAAGCCAACCTGAAACACTTCAGCAGCGAAGCGTGTCGAGGCACCAGTACTGGGGAGACATAGGTCGAGATCTGCCAGTAAGTTTTCAATGTCTTTATCACAGTCAGTGATCGTGGTTTCACCACACCACTGAAGTTGCCCAAGATTAGAAAAAGTGACAGGATCTGAGAAACCAATGCAGAAGACAATTTGTTCCGAGGCACTCCACCCTAACATAATCAGCACAATTCTAGCCACAAAGGGCATCGGTTCACATTGCTGGAAACCAAGTTTCCTGAAAGACAATGCAGAAAGCAGGGGAGGAGCTTAAGAGATGTTTTAACTCAGCCAGTTGGTGTAAAAAACTGCTACAATTCCACTGGAGAATCCCAGCATCACCTGCTGCCACCAGTTGAGATGTTATGATATTAATACTTACAAAATCTGAGAAATGTTGTGTGGTGTGATCTGGAACCTCAGGAGCCACTGGGATCACTGCCCTGACCACAGAAGCAGATCATAGGCCACTGGAATTTCCCACCTCTTATAAGACTTCTCTTCGTCTTTCTTCTCCTTACATGTTTCGGATGACTGGAAGGACTTTCCTGAATTAGTCTCAGGAACTGAGAGAGATCATGAAGCCCCTGACTAGCAACCTGTGGCTCCTTCAACCACTGGCTGGTATTCGATTACAGATCGGTGTAAACCTTGGAAGTGAGTGTCCCGAGCGACCTTTTATTGGCATGGAAGCCTGGAGAACAGTGATACTTCTCTGGCTGGGGTATGGGGTTTGGTGTCCCTGGCAGGCGGGAAACTGCTGCTCCCAAACCCAAAGTGACTCAGGGGAAGCAGCAGGAGGAGGAGGAGGAGGAGGAGGAGGAGGAGAGCATCCAACAATCAGTGAGTTAGGCACGGTCGAGTGGCTCGAGGATACATAATGGGGGAGAGTAACATTGGTACAGAGGGTCACATTGTCATAGCTATAGCACACAATGATGTCAAGCATGCAGGATGTAAATGCTCATACTTTTCCTTGGCCTCTTGGTATGTCAGCCTGACCAGATTCTTACATTCCTGTATTTTTCCCCTCTCTCTGTACAGTGCAGCCTGGTAAGCAGAGAGAATAGTGCTCTCCACAGTTGACACAGAAAAGGGTGAGGAACACATTTGTATACAACTGTCGTGCACAATCCCTACAGACTGCACTGTTGTCACAACACGAAGACATGTGCCTGAATTTCATTTGAAGCACCACATGGATGGTGTAAGGGAAGACAGGGCTGAGGGTCAGGATGGCGGTGAGTGCACAAAGCTTCACATCCAGTCATTATACCATCACCTTGATCTTTTCAGGCAACAAATCACCCTCAAAGATGTGGCAATCCTACTGCCCTTTGACCCACTATGGACACGAAGGAAAAGGTGTATGCCACGGTGCTCCAAGCTGGCATTGCAGAGGGGATCACAATGGAAAATGATGCCTTG